>NW_027256886.1:6892440-8092440 GCF_029215685.1 Pituophis catenifer annectens | reverse complement strand
GAATTTCACCACTTTGTAAGGAAACCAAAGCCATACAAGTAGTCCTTGACTTACAACCATTCATTGAGCGACTGTTCAAAGTTACAGTGGCACTGAAAAAGTGACTTATGGCCATTTTCCACACTTACAATCGTTACAGCATCTCTGCGGTTTCGTGATCAACATTCGAATGCTTGGCAGCTGACTCATATTTATGATGGCTGCGGTGTCATGTGATCCCCTTTTGAGGCCTTCTGACAAGCAAAGTCAATGGGGAAGCCGATTCAGGTAACAACCGTGTTCCTAACTTAACAATTGCAGTGTTCACTTAGCAGCTGTGGCAAGAAAGGTCATAAAATGAGGTAAAATGTACTTAACAATTGTCCTGCTTAGCAATGGAAATTTTAAGCTATGTTGTGGTCGTAAGTCGAAGACTACCTGTAGGTCTAAAACTCCTTTGTTTGTTTGTTTGTTTATTAACAAACAAACAAACTCAGGTTATCTTCGAGACCGCCTTCTACCACATAGCTCCCAGCGACTGGTAAGATCCCACAGAGTTGGTCTTCTCCGGGTCCCGTCAGCTAAACAATGCCGGCTGGCAGGCCCGCAGGGGAGGGCCTTCTCTGTGGCTATCCCAGCTCTCTGGAACCAGTTACCTCCTGAGGTCCGGACCTCCCCCACCCTATTGGCCTTCCGAAAAGCGGTGAAGACCTGGCTTTTCCGGCAGGCCTGGGGCCGTTGATCTCACTGTTGCGATCTTGTGAGATCCGGCCATGAATGGTGTGAATGGGTTTTAATATTTTAATTTTTAAATGTTTTTTATAATTTTTTTTTAAAAAATGCATTGTAAGCCACCCTGAGTCTCTGGAGAAAGGTGGCATATAAATTGAGCTAATAAAATAATAAATAAATTGAACTAATAAATTTACGTGCTGCCCATTTCACTATTAAGTGACTATCAAGTATGTAATGAAATGTCTGTACCAAGGATTCCTCATTTCAATCCGGAGCTACAAATATTCTCCTTTATTAGTATCACATATGGGAATTTAGAATAGAATAGAATAGAATAGAATAGAATAGAATAGAATAGAATAGAATAGAATAGAATAGAATAGAATAGTTGGTAGGAACCTTGAAGATCTTCTAGTCCAGCCACCTCCTCAAGGAGGAGAACCTATAGCATTTCAGACAAATTGATCAGGTTATTCCATTATTTGAGTAAGTTTCTAATATTTTCATGAAAACATATAATAATTATTGGCAAGAGGGCAGATATCACTAATCATGTTCACTCCTGATGACCAAGTAGATATGTATATGTAGTTTTCACAACACAATATAGGAGCTACTTGTCATTAACTTCTCCTGGAAATTTTTTAAAAAACTTTCCATTCTGTTTTACAACTCTGGAATTTCTTGGTAGGCTTTTATTCACATATAACCAAATCAGATACTGTTTTGATTTTTTTCCCCCAAGATAAATTGCAAGACAGTTCTCTCTCCTTATATTGGTATAGACCAGGGGTGTCAAACACACGTTTGAAATTCAAGGGAATTTCCCACACTCGGAGGGGGAAATCTAATTCCCCACCCCTGTTTCTCTACCAGCCTCTAATTCTGCTTCTTTCCAAAGTCAGAAAAATACGTCAGGGCATGTCTGAGGGTCTGCTAGATTCTAAGCCCCTTGTTGCCTCTCCATCAAAGCTCCAAACGTTAGTTTAATATTGGCCAGCTCAAGATAGTGGCGAAATCCAATCTTTTTTACTACCGGTTCTGTGGGCGTGGCTTGGTGGGTGTGGCAGGGAAGGATACTGCAAAATCTCCATTCCTACCCCACTCCAGGGCAAGGATACTGCGAAATCCTCATTCCCACCCCATTCTGGCGCCAGCCAGAGGTGGTATTTGCTGGTTCTCCAAACTACACAAAATTTCTGCTACCAGTTCTCTGAACTGCTCAAAATTTCCACTACCGGTTCTCCAGAACCTGTCAGAACCTGCTGGATTTCACCCCTGGCTCAAGGGTTAGTATTTTCTCCTGGCCTGTAGACTATCAGGGTTTATGATTCATTGCAACTTTTTAGTGGACTTAAAACTGCCTTAGTTAAAACAACATAGGTGCTACTAAAAATAGCTCAGAACAGCAAAGCAAAAGTAATAAACTTTTGTGGAAATTAAAATGGTCAAATCAAAGCCTTGGTAAGCTACGTATTTTGAATTTGCTTCTGAATTATAAGACGGAGTGGGCTGGCTTTAATTCTAGTGGCAATTTGTTCTGCAAGCCAAACTCCACCGCAGAGAAGGCAGAATTGACAAAGGGTTTCTGACAGATCTTAGAAAAGCTACCCTCCTTGATGATTTAAAAGAGAGTGGTGGATTGGAACTAGTTAAGTCCCTAAGACAGGTAAGGCTTTAAATGCTGTTGTCAATTTGAATTGAGGTCACAAGGTAACCAGAAAACCATAAGTTATTTCATCCCGGGACTTTCAGGAGGTGCTTTTCATCACCTGTTGCATTCTACCATCCTGTGAAGTGAGTTCAAAGATCACCATATGAAGAGCACATCTGAGAAAAATTGTGGAAGGAAACTCTTTTGGGTAACTCAGCCAGTTGTCCATAGCATAGTTGTCACTCTGGCTAGTATCCACCTTCCATCTGAACTCCATCAGGAACAATCCGAGCAATTCTTTTCACATCGGATCGCTCAGACGCACGCTGGGCTAGAAGCCAGTTTAAGCAATACCATAACTAGAGTGTCCATCATATCATCTAAGAACAGTCATTTGAGTATGAAAAATATAAAGGGTATATGACATTGTGAAATGGTCACGGGGCATTTAGTTATTTGAGAACTTTGTTGATCAAGGTTAAGCCCAAGGTGCAGCATAGAAAGGTGGCTAGCAACCAGAGTGATGCTGGTTATTATAACAACAAACAAAACATCCAATATTCAAGTCGTCCTCCTACGGTAGTTGGGGTAGAAGGCAGAGGTGCCAGTGAATATTGTCTAAGATATAATTCCTCTTTATAAGCTCACTCCTGATAAGAGACTATGAAAAATTGAGGACTATCTTTAGTTACAAGGCTTGAAAAATTCCACAGACAGCAATAACAATAGCACTTAGACTTATATACCGCTTTACGGGGTTTTAAAGCCCTCTCCTAGCAGTTTTACAGACTCAGCATATTGCTTCCAACAATCTGGGTCCTCATTTTACCAACTCAAAAGGATGGAAGGCTGAGTCAACCTTGAGCCACTCAGAATCGAACTGCTGGAGTGAGCAGTGAGTTAGCCTGCAGTACCGCATTCTAACCACGGCACCAATACAGCTAGATTACAGCTAGTCCAGGGTCAGAGTATCAGGAAAAGTGTCAGTGTCATAAATATACTTGGTAGCACCTTATGACTTCTGACAAATGAAGGACACTCCAATGGTGGGTTCCACATTTTGTTACCACTGGTTTGCCATGCGCGTGCACACTTGCTTCACTTGTGCACCTTCAGCACATGCGCCCAGCCTTCCACGCATGCACCGGGCCTCAAAAACGTGCCTAAATAGGACAGCATAGAGCCGGGGTGGGTGGGCCCACCTGTGATCTCTGCTACCGGTTCACTCAAACTGGTCTGAACCGGCTGAATACCACCTCTGGACCACTCCATATGTTGTGGTCCGCCAGCAGCCTGCGGAGCTGGCAGTGAAGTCGGACAACAATGAGGCTGAGGAAGAAGGTAGGCCAGTCCTGGAGACTGGGAAAGGCCCAGATGAGGGGTCTGCGTCAGAGGCAGAGATCGGGCCGGGACCATCGGGGAGTAAGGTGCGGACTCCAGAGCCTGCAGAGACTGATAGAAGTGAGGCAGAGGACAGGAGGAGCCTGTTCCTAATACACGCATGAGAAGAGCTGACAGAAGGAAGAGCAGCTCAAGCAAAGAGGACAACTTGGGAGTAGGGCCAAGAGATGATTGGCCCCTCCCATAAGGCTTAAAACAGACCAGCAACGGCGTTTGGGCTTTGCTGGAAAACAATGTTGGTAGCTTCATCTTTCTTGTTTATGTCTTGTATTTATTTTTGTATCTGTGACTTCTGAACGTTTGCAAGAAAGGCCTTTGGCAGTTTGCCTAATTGGACCAAGGTTTGCGATAGGACTGAGGAATTTGTGTTGGGAGGAATTTGCTTTAATTTAGTTGAACGACGCTGGGAATGAAGTAATTCTCAGTTGTTCGAATAAAGTTTGTTTTTTCACTGACTGATTTTCCTACTACTTACTTGGGCCTGGGTCACAACACCATATCACTCTGCAGCCTTTCTCTCAATTTCCAAAGCTGAACATCCAGAGCCAGGTATATCTAGATGGCAATAGAAAAGTGAATTTATCTTATATCTTGTATGACACAAAGCCTATTACATTGCTTGATGTGCAACACATATTTCCTAAAACTACATTTAAAGGATTGCAAAGCAAATATAAGCCAAAAAAACCCCATTTTTTTTCTGAGATCCTTTCAAAAAAACAAATACATATTCTTGTCTTCTCTTCTGGCTACTGACAGGTCGCCAATAGTTTCATGTAGTCCTTGCTCAAACCACATTACCTATTCGCGCAAACCAGTAGTAAAAAAATGCTTTAAAAAAGTTTTTAAAAAAGGTTCTGAAGATCGCGCGGCACAACTGTGATCGTCGAACCTCTTTTTTTTTTACTTTTTTAAAGCATTTTTTTACTACCGGTTCCAGAGAATAGGTAGTAAAAAATGCTTTAAAAAGTAGAAAAAAAAGTTGGTCACGCCCACCCAGTCACATGACACCCCCCACCAAGCCACGCCCACAGAACCAGTAGCAACACATTTTATATTTCACCACTGCCTAGAAGGGAATAAAAATTTCAAACTTCAGAATGTCCACTAAACACATTAAGCCAGAAGGTTCCATTTAGTCATAGTGTCGTAACAGAATTTGGCAAAGGCACGCAGCTCTTTGTTGAGATACAACGGAAGAAGACACAGTTGGAGAAAACTTATTAAAAACCTAGAAACTGAGGTTACCAAGTTTCTTATTCTTTATTTCCAACTTCCTTCTCTTGGGACGGTCCGGTGACTGTCTATTGAAATCTTTGACAGAGAATGAAAAAAAAAAAATTAAACAGTGGTAAACAGACAAAAGTGTTGACAGCAATGGCCATTTGTTTAATTCTTGGCAACTGCAACAGAAATGCATAGCAGAACATTTTTAATGGCATCTTCTGAAAAATGCCCTGTTGGACAACGGCCTCACCTAAACTGGTTGTTATAGCAGAGACGTAGAATAAGAGAAATAAAAAGCATAATAATATCAGGCCAATTTCATGTATATTTGAAAAAGTCATTTCCCCCTCATATTTAAACAAAACCATGAACTGATAAATCATATATTACTTAATTAAAGAAGTTTAAAATGTTTTTTTCTCCCTTTTTGGGTTTGGCTTGGGTAATTAAAAATTACCTTTTGAGGTAATTTATACCAGCTGCTAAAAATATTTGTTCCCTTTTCTAAAGTTACCTCAAGTCTAAATTTATAATACCCCCCCTCCCTTTACGACCCTGTAATCCCTTAATTCAGGGTAGGGTGACTGGATAGAGCTGAGGGTTTACTGGCCGAATGCCCTTCCTGACGCCTATGCAGAGTTTGCAGCAGATATTTTCTCTTTGTGCTCTAGGAGAGAAACATCTACCACTACCTAGGACTGAACTCTCAACCTTCTGAATGGGAGATGAGCATCTTCACCACTAGGCAATGAAATGCAAATATTATTTGGCTATCAAATATCAAAGTCATCTTAGGTTAAACATTTAGTCTTAGAAAAACAGGAGCCTATAAAGATTGAATAGATAAAGGAAGTTTTATCTAAGATTTATTTCTGTCGTGTACTTCCATAAACTGTAGCACTTGGCCACTGGCATCTGAGCTTAGAAGCAAATAAACACTTGGGGGAGGGATATCATTATTTGATTTATTATGTATTCTAGGTTGATGTTTATGGTATATAATTACAGCTGCAGAAAAAAACATTAAGGAAAAAAAACCATAGCAACTGACCTCAGGCAGCCTCACTGTTTAATTGAGCCCTCAAGAAGGTTTTAAACCATCAATCCCAAAATCATATCCTTCTCTGCAGTTCCCATCACAACATTTTGCGAATGTGTCGCAAAATGTATCTGTTTTTGCAAGCACTTCATCATGGTCTCTATGTTATTTTAAATCTTAGAGCTGCTCAGAAAGCTAAGTTAAAATTCAGTTCTGATTCACTTTGGAAAAGCCTACATTTGCTGGGATAGATCTGCACAATATTTCCAAGTAGGCTCAATTAGAGTTGATCAATTCCAATGCCCAACCACGTTAGCAGGGGAATTTGCAAGGGAATTTGCAGAAGGGTCTTTTCACCCAGAAAAAGATCCCCAAAAAAAGATCTTGACAGACTTGAACAAAATGAAATTTAATGTGGAGAAAAGCAAGGTTTTCTTTTGCCACTTAGGCAGGAAAAGTACAGTTTAGGCGAAACCTGGCTCAAAAACAGTAGCTGTGAGGGGGGACCTTGCAATCATAGTGGACAATCGATGAAATATGGGGCAGCAGTGTGTGGAAGCAGCCAAAAAAGTTAATACAATCCTTGGTTGAATAAACAGAGGCATAGAATCAAAATCCCGTGAAGTATTATTACTGCTTTATAAAACCTTAATAAGACCCCATCTGAAATACTGCATCCAGTTTTAGTCACCACACTAAGATGATTAAAGGCCTGGAGAATAAAACATATGAGGAACAGTTGCAGGAATTGGGTATTGCAATCTAGAGAAAAGAAGGACTAGGGGTGACATGATAGCAGTGTTCCGGTATTTGAGAGGCTGCCACAAAGAAGAGGGAGTCAAGCTATTCTCCAAAGCACCCAAAGGCAGGACAAGAAACATTGGATGGAAATTTATCAAGGAGAGAAGCAACCTGGTATTAAAGAGAAACTTCCTAATAGTGAAGACAATTAACCAGTGGAACAGAAGTTGCCTCCAGAAGTTGTGGGTGCTTCATCACTGGAGGCTCTTAAGAAGAGACTGGACAGTCACTTGACTGAAATGGTATAGGGTCTCCAGCTTGAGCAGGGTTGAACTAGAAGACCTCCAAGGTCTCTTCCAGCTCTATTCTGATTGAAAATGTTGGATCCCAACCAATAAAAATGAAAAAAAAAAAACCCCAAACATGCAAAACAAAAATGCAAGAAGACAAACTAAATTGCAGTGCCAGAGAGAATAATCTCTCCCCACTGTAAAAACAGCTAAAAGAAAATTAAGATTATCTTGAGTATATCTTTGCATTAATTTTGAAGGAAATGTAATGGATGATGACAGATCAAAGCATTTATTCTCTTATATCAGTTAGTCATACAGTTGTTTATTTTCAAGTGCTTTCATTACGCCATGTTTTCATCTATTTGGGCATGTAATAGGAGCTGGATCAGAGTTCATCATGTGTTCAAAAACCACACATGTAAAATTCTTTCACACATGTGAGCAAATGTATGTTCCACAATTGCATAAGAGATGTTAAAGGCAGGACTTATTTCCCCTACATCAGTAGATCCCATGAGATTTTTTTAAAAAGCAAAGTTTTGGAGACATTGATCGATCGATTGATTGACTGATTTGCAGAACTTTCATTCCTCCTAACTCAGAACTGGCATGTTAAAGTCCAAGGAGCATGTTGTATATAAAAAACAGCCTTCCCCTTGATGGACTGTGTAGGAGAAAGACTAAGGTTAACATTGGTTCATTCACTGGGGTTTTTGTTTAGCACAAGTCTCCAACTTTAAGACTTGTGGACTTCCTCCAGCCAGAATTCTGGAGTTGAAGTCCACAAGTCTTTAAAAAAATGCCAAGTTTGGAGTCCCCCAATGTTTAGCAAGAACAACACCTTAAGAATCTCTAGAGACATATGTTTAAGGTCCAAAAGGGCAAGTGAAATTTATTAAGATGTAGAGAAAGTCTGCATCTCTGAGTTTTCTGTCTTCATGACAGGACAAAGAAGAAGCAAGAGGTGTTTTCTGTGCTTCCTGTAGGAAGCAAGTAGACCATCTTAAGGCTTAAGCATTCAGGATCAGTCTTCAATTTAAGGTAATCAGGTTGGCATTGTTGAAAGAAAGTTGTATCAGATTAGCATTGTGGACATTCTCTATTAGAGCTTCCTTCCACCAATCCCAGAAATATGGTCCAGGAATTTGGGTATGCTCTACAGCAGGTTTAAGGACTACTTGGAGCAGGGGTCTCCAACCTTGGCAACTTTAAGACTTGTGAACTTCCACTCCCAGAATTCCTCAGCCAGCTTTGGAATTTAAGACTTGGGAACTTCCACTCCCAGAATTCTGGGAGTGGAAGTTCACAAGTCTTAAAGTTGCCAAGATTGGAGACTCCTAACATGGAGCATCCAGGGTAAGGAGAATATTACTGTCATGCCAGAGGACTTCATAGAAATCTTACTGTATGTAAGCCATTACTTCTTCTCTCTCCAACCACACTCAGCTGATGGATCACTATTAAAAGAATCGTTGGATTGAATTTACTGAAACAAGACAAACATTTTGAGCAACAAAAGCGAAGGCTAAAGTTCTAGATTTCCTCAGTTGCAAGCCTTCTGAAATGGGTGTGAAGATGGGTTTACATATCACACTAAGCCATAATAAGTCTAGTCTAATGAAAAGAAGGACTAGGGGTGACATGATAGCAGTGTTCCAATATCTCAGGGGCTGCCACAAAGAAGAGGGAGTCAAGCTATTCTCCAAAGCACCTGCGGGCAGGACAAGAAGCAATGGATGGAAACTAATCAAGGAGAGAAGCAACCTAGAACTAAGAAGAAATTTCCTGACAGAACAAATAATCAGCGCAACAACTTGCCTCCAAAAGTTGTGAATGCTCTGAAAGTTTTTTAAAAAGAGATTGGACAACCATTTGTCTGAAATAGTATAGGGTCGATTGCTTCAGCAGGGGTTGGACTAGAAGACCTCCAAGGTCCCTTCCAACTCTGTTATTCTGTTATTGTGGCTTAGTGTGATTTGCAAAGCAGGCCATTCTGGCTTACTCAACAAGCCATGTAAGGGTGTAGCCATTGGGCTGCTTGCCAGCTCACTCAACGTTTATACGGTGTCGTGATACATTCTCAGAAAATAAAGATTTAAATCTGTAACGTTGAGACAGTGAGTTGGATTTCACTCAGTGCAGGTGGTTTTAAAGGCACGGGAAACAAACAGTGCCCAAATTGACTTGGTTATTGTAGTGATATATTTTATGGTGGGTGGAATTTCAGCTATGAGCAATTATCGAGGGCTTGATTAAAGGAATCTTCTCTGATTAACAGTATGCGTGGTGATGAACTAATCCATTAATTGAAGGTTTTCCCTGAAGGTAAAAATAACACACATTTTGGATCAAATAGGGATTTTTATTTTCCATAGGCTCTGTGCACCTTGGAAAGCATGCAAGTGTGAACCGAATGAGCTAACAGTCTTAGGCAACCAAACTACTACTCTATATCAGCACTGTAGTCACCTGATAATGTAATGTCACGTACGCTAAATAAATAGCGTACTATTTATTTAGCGTAATAATTAAATAAATAATTAATGTCGACCTTCCCAAGTACTAAGTAGGTCCAATTCTATTTAGTCTTTTGGGATCAGCCAAGATCAGTTGTGAAATTCAAGTAATTTAACAACCGGTTCTCTACCCTAATGATTTCTTCCAACAACCAGTTTGCCAAACTGCTCAGAAAGTTAACAACCGGTTCTCCTGAAGTGGTGCGAACTGGCTGAATCCCACCACCGGCCAAGATCAATTACCTGGTTCTGTTATTACAGATAGTCTTCAAATTACAACTATTATTGGGCCCAGAACTTCCATTGGTAGCAAGGATGGTCATTAAGTTGAATCATGGATGATTTTTAAGATCTTTTTTTTTTTTGACATAGTTGTTCTGCATATCATTGCTGACGTTAAGTGAGTCATGTGGCCATTAAGCAAATCCAGCTTCCCCTATTGACTTTGCTAGTCAAAAGCCAACTGGGAAGGTTGCAAATGACGTGACTCTGGGAGGTTGCAAATACAGGTTGGTTGAATTTTGATCATGTGACTGTGAGGACATTCCAATAGTGCGAGTACTGGACCTAAGTCAGTGTTTTCATTGTCACTTTGAATGATTGCTAAACGGATGGTTGTAAGTCAAGGACTACCTATAGGTTTTTTTGGGGTTTTTTTGGCCTGTTTACCTGGGTTACACAATCATTTCTGAACAGGATATGGGAAAATTTCAAATCCTTTGCCTTCACACTCTGTTGCCAAAGTTCTGCGATGCATGACACCTGGCCTTAAAGAGTAAGATGCTTCTTCACTGAGTCATTTCATGGTGGTTGCATTGCTGGAGTCCTTCTTAAACCTGCCCGATGTATAGTTTCCCTTAATGGCAGTCAATTAGATTCATAGAATCACAGAATGTCTGAATGAGAAGGAGTCCTGGAGATCATTTAATCCAGAGGCATCAAACCCGCGATGACACGTTGTCGACATGTGACTTATTGCAACTTTTTTCCCCTTTGCTAAACCGGGGGGGGGGAGCAGCATGTGATGCATTTGGCCTGCGGACTGTGAGTTTGACACCCCTGATCTAATCCAATCCCCTGCTCGGTGAAGGAATCTACTGCTACAGTGTCCCCAACAAATGTCCATTGTGCACCAATGAAAAAGAGTACTACTTCCTAAAGCTCTAACAGATGGGAAAATCCATAAACAGGAAATCGCTAAGAGTAATGGCATGTGGAAATAAACTTGGGAGACAGGGAGGGGGGATAAGAGAATCTACCAAATTTTTCGGACTATAAGGTGCACCACAGTATAAGACGCACCTAGATTTCAAAGAGAAAAACAAGGAAAAAAAATAGTTTTTGGCCTCCGTGTGTCCGGTTTTTGCCCTCCCCGGCACCCAGGAGCACTCTGCAGGCCTCCCAAACCCACTTCATGTCCCATTTTTGCAGAATATGGGCCCATTTTTGGCCTCCCGAACCCCCCAAGCATCCTCCCCAGCCCCCAGGAGCACTCTGCAGGCCTCCAAAACCTTTTATGCATCCTGTTTCGCCAAAAACGAGTCCGTTTTTGGCCGAAAATGGGACGCACGTGTGGGGTGGGGGTTCAGGAGGCCAAAAATACCCATATTCAGTCTATAAGATGCACCAAAATCATCATCCACTTATGGGGGGGAGGAGTACGTCTTATACTCCAAAAAATATGGTATCTAGGGAATAATCAAAGAAGAGGTGGGGAAAGAAAATTCACAACTATATTACAGGCAGAGAAAGAAACTCAGAAAGAATCCTTTGTCATTTATCAGGTTGCAAATAAGTTCTACTTTCAGACAATTGGAAGATTAATGTCAGTCTTCCCAGATTGATCAGACAGGAAATACAACCAAGTCACCTAATTTTACTTTATTGTAAGATCATGTTAACAGAATAATGCTAGTCTAAAAATTTAAACCTCCCACTATCTCTTTTTATAGCCTGATAAATTAGGGAGGTTTTGGTTTCTTTCTCTGCCCGTTAGGCAGCTCAGGGCTCCTCCCTCCTCTTATCTGATCATTTCCTAATCTCTTCCTTTGTCTCCCAAGGTCATTCCCGCATACCATTACACTAAGGCACCTTGGCTAGAGCATCCAAGGCTCTCATGAAGTTTCATGTTGATGAAAAACTGATCCAACCACAGCAAAGCTGGACCCCGTTCCCACCCTTTGGGCATGGAGATGGAAACCTCAGAGTACAGATCAGGTAGTCTCCAAATTCAATGAGGTCTAGGAGTTTAAAAATAGACATTTGTCAGTATCAAAGTCAATCAAATGGTACATATACCCCTAACATGTCCCAACTTCACATGGAGACAATCATACCTGGACACCTGTTGAGCAGAGCTCCTGCTAAGATCTTTTTAAGATCTTTTACAGGATCAACATTTCCATTCTGGTTTTGGAGTCAAGCTACCCTTGACTCTACTTCTGATAGTACTTTGGACAAACTTTAAGCAGGAAGAGCCGTGGTGGCACAGTGGTTAGAATGCAGTACCACAAGCTACTTCTGCTGACTGCCAGCAATTCAGCAATTCGAGTCTCATTGGCTCAAGGTTGCCTCAGCCTTCCATCCTTCCGAGGTCAGTAAAATGAGGACCCAGATTGTCAGGGGTAAATATGCTGACTCTGTAAACTGCTTAGAGAGGGCTGTAAAGTACTGTAGAGCAGTGTATAAGTCTAAGTGCTATTGCTAAACTTATTTAGCAATAACTTTTTGCTCAGAAATTACTCACCATAATAAAATTGTCACTGGTATATAGAATAGGATAGGATAGGATAGGATAGGACAGGAATAGGAATAGGAATAGGAATAGGAATAGGAATAGGAATAGGAATAGGAATAGGAATAGGAATAGGAATAGGAATAGGAATAGGAATAGGAATAGAATAGAATTCTTTATTGGCCAAGTATGATTGGACACACAAGGAATTTGTCTTTGGTGTATATGCTTTCAGTGTACATAAGGAGAATAAAATACATTCATCAAGAATAAAAAGATACAACACTTAGTGATAGTCAAGGTTATTAAGAAGCTATCAAATGGTACTAAGAAACAAAAACAATATAAATTGAAAGATACAAGCAACATGGTTATAGTAATAAGTGGGAAGAGATAGGTACTAGTAAGGAAGAGAAGAATAATAGTAATACAGTCTTAGTAAAATTATCAAGGAAAGATCTGGTTTGTATTCCAACTCACCAGGTTAAACCCCAAACTCTAGTTTTCCTTACTGATTCTGCTAACGTAGCTTTATCATTTTGGGATGCCACTCACAACTCTTTATTGACTTGCTGATAATGCATTTTTATCCTCTGAACGTGCTTGAAAACTTTCCGTGCCCTTTCAAGTGCATTGATTAGGATCTTACCTCCAGAAAGTCCAGGTTTCAAATGAATATTTTTTTTTCCAGATTCTTCTGATAACCAACTTGGGCATTTTGTACATTCAGGGAAGTTAGCCCTTTGAAAACGTTTTCCGGCGTTCCCTATCCCGAGATGATCAGGGGGTAGCAATCTCCATTGAAAACAACTAAAAATTAGTATCGTTTCTAGACAACCCGTCATTTGAAAATTGCGCTACACAGCAAAATGTGAAAATTAAGGCTCCCCCCTCCCTTCTCCTCCCCCCCTCCTTTCGAAACCTCCGTGAATTTTGCATTTAGTTCTGACATGACATATTTTCTGAAGTGTGGCAATTCAGCCAACGGCTCAAGACATTTCTGGGAGCAGATTGTGGCTGTCATACTTATCACATTTCATTATAGCTGTTGGAATATTCCAAGCGTGTTATTATGGTAGAATAAAAGGGCCCCTCTTCCTCTCTTTGTGATTTGCAGATCTAAGAGTGATACCATATGTCAGTCATTTCACGGAAGATATCGGGGGAATGGGAGCCTGAGAAATGCTTAATTATAGAGCATACAGATAGCTACCCCTCCTTCTCCTTTCCTTGAAATGTAGAAGAAAAAGCCCATTTAATATCAATGAGCCCCACACGAAAGGCTTTCATGGGTAATATTAATTCAAAATATAATTTTCATTACAAGATCTTTGCTCCTCTAAAGAACTTCCTTGCATTAATGTAGAATATTATCAGCGGTACAGGAGAGAGAGAGAGAGAGAAAAATACATTGTGTGCACATCTTTTTTTTATTTACTCGCGCTGTTGGCAACAGGGAAAAGTGAGAAATTAGTTCAAGTGGGTGGTTTGACGTGAACTCGGTGTGCCCTTTCCCAAATACTGCCGGGAAACTGAACACCCTGAAATTTGCACTTTTCTTGAGTGATGGAGCTCCTAATTCAAAAATGTGTAGGTGTATTGAGGGAAAGGTCACCCAGAAATATTGTATTTTATTTGGAAAGGAATAGGAGGGAACGCTCTGTACTTAGGGAAAATTGTCAATGGATAAGGTCTTGCAGTAGGACCAGTGGTGGGTTCCTCCCGGTTCCGCCTGGTTCCGCCGAGCCAGTAGCAGTGACGATATGACATCACCGAACTGGTTCTCTTTGTTCAGGAACTGCCCCCCCCCACTTTATTCTTACTTTTTATTTGGCCCCGCCCCCAATCTATTCGCTGCCTCCCGAGTCCCAGCTGATTGGCTAGAAGGAAAAAACTGTTTAAACTGTTGCCGCGGGGCTTCAAAGGGCCACCCTACAGCTGATCAGTGTTAAAAGGCAGTGTGGTGGTAGACCGGTGCCTCCAAAAACAAATGAGTAAACCAGGACGCTCAAAAAACAAATGGGTAGACCAGTGCGTCCAAAAACAAATGAGTAGACCGGTGCCAGCAAAAATAAGTGGGTAGACTAGTGCCTCCAAAAACAAATGAGTAGACCGATACAGTTCTGCAAGCAGTTAAAAGCCTGGTAGACCAGTACCTCTACTAAATCCTAAATAATTGTCACATGATCATCAAACCATGCCCACAAAATAAGCCACGCCCACAGAACCGGTAGTAAAAAATTTTAGAACCCACCCCTGAGTAGGACCCAGTTGAACAGTTCACACTTAAGTGTGAGCCTGTGGTGTGTTACAGTGGCCCAAAAAGCTAATGCAGTCCAGGTTGCATCAACAAGAAGGATCAAGACCAAGTGAAGTGCTAGTGCCACTTTATGGTGACTGATGAGATCACATTTGAAATACTATCCAATTCTGGTCACTAAGATACACACACACAAAAAAAATGCTGACACCCTAGAAAGAATGCAGAGAAGAGCAATAAAAACTATAAAGGATCTACTGATGACTATGTAATTAAAAAATTGTACAGCTATCTTTTAGAGGTAAAATTGGAAGAAGAACAAGACAATGATAGCATGGGGGAAAAACTTTGGTCATGGGATTTGATTTAGAAAAATGGCAAAAATTGTGGTTGCAAAATTATAAAATGACAATGTCTACAGCAATTAAGGAGAATTTGTATAAGATGTTTTACAGGTGACACTTACCCCCAACGGGAATAGCCAGAATGTGGTGGACATGTGCAGAAGCTAAAAGATACTGGACTAAAATCCACACATGGTTGGAAAAAATGACAAAGAAACAAATCGACTTTAAACCAGAGATATTTTTATTAGGGATTTTACCAGAAATATATAACAAAGAACTGAGATATTTAATTGTGAATGTTTTAACAGCGGCTAGAATTGTATTTGCTAAAAATTGGAAAGGTGAGAAGATACCTACTGAGGAGGAAGTTATTAAAAAAATTATGGAGTGTGCTGAAATGAGTAAATTGACATTTGAAATTAGAGAACAGGAAGATAAACAATACTATTTGATTTGGGACTTGTTTTATTAATGGCTAGATAATAAAGTATGGAGATGAAAGATGAAAGATGAAATTAATGTAATGCTAAAATATATGAAATGTTTTCTTTCGTTAGACAATGGCTAAATGAGTATAACATATAAAATTGTTAATTAAGAGAAATTAAATAATTGGTATTTAGGGATAAGGGATTGAGCACAAAAGAATTCTAACCGATCAACATACTGTTTGTAATTGTATTTGAATGATGGTGATTTTATGTTTGGTTTTTGTTTTAAATAAAAAAAATCAAAAAAAAAACCTATAAAGGATGTGGAGGTTAAATCATATGATAAACAATTGAGGGAACTAGGTACGTCTAGTCTAAGGGAGAGAAGAACCAGGGGTGATATGATAGCAATTTTCCAATACTTGATTTGTCACAGAGAAAAACGGTTGACCAATTCTCCAAAGCACCTGAAGACAGGACAAGAATTAACAGGTGGGACATCGTTAAAAAGAGATCCACCCTCCCACCCCAGCCAAGCAGGAGACCATACACCATTTCTGACAAATGGCAGTCCAATCTCTTCTTGAAAGCCTCCAGAGATGAAGCTCCCACAACTTCTGAAGCCAAACTGTTCCATTGGTTGATTGTTCTCACTGTCAGAAAATTTCTCCTTATTTCTAGGTTGAATCTCTCCTTGATCAGTTTCCATCTATTGTTCCTTGTCTGGTCTTCAGGTGCCTTGGAAAAAAGCTTTACCCCTTCCTCTCTGTGGCAGCCCCTCAAATATTGGAAGACTGCTATCGTGTCTCCCCTGGTCCTTCTCTTCACTAGACTAGCCAGGATCAGTTCCTGTAACCGTTCTTCATATGTTTTAGTCTCCAGTCCCCTAATCATCCTGATTGCTCTTCTCTGCACTTTTTCTAGAGTTTCAACATCTTTTTTATAGTGTGGGGACCAAAACTGGATGCAGTCTGTGAGGATAACATGCCCTCAGAGCCAAGGTAGGCATTTGTTGAATTTTTAACACCGTGAGCTCCACAGTCCGCCATTACTGTCCTAGACTAACCTACACCATATTTGTGGTTAAGGAAGGGGGGTAGGGGAAAAGAACTCTGTTCCCAAAATATTGAAACCCAATAAGATGCAGTCAACGGCTGGTCATGTGATAGGGCCTAGCACATGCAAGATTCCTGTTTAATGTCCCCAGCGAATGTACGAGCAGGTGCTTATGTGCTGGTCAGCGTACTTTACTGTTATTCAATGCCAAGCAGTATATTTCGCTTCTGTGCGGCTCCCATGAATTTCAAAACATTCAGGTGTCTTTTCCCACTTATATTTACTTGCATCACAGAATGCCAGACTGTAATGATATATTATGCTGGGGGTTTATTTAACTTCCTCCATGTTGGCTTAAGAGGGAGTGCCTTTGTTTGAATTAGCTAGAAAGGGATTGCAGACTATTATCTGGCTCGGTTATCTGAGCTAGGAGTGTACAAGGAAGTTTTTTCTGCTAATGGTTGAACTGCTCTTCAGATAAAAACTCTCCACTGGATTCCCTGCATCCCATAATTAATCAGCTGTTAAAACAGTGGTTGATAAAGACAGGCTCGCTTAAAGCTCGAATTGCCAGCAATTGGAGATAATAGGTGAGCCCCTTTTGGCAGAGTGGCCTGTTATCAAAGTGAAGGATCGGTTATCAAAAGGATCGGTTATGACACTCCAGTGAGAAATCTCTTTAGTTAAAGAGTCTGGCAGATGCAGGCAAAAACCTTCCTTTAATTTACAAATTACAAAATCCCTCAGACCTCTGTTTTGGTGGCTGATGTTGCAAGGAATCACATTTAAGAAGCACTCCGGGCAGTCTAAGAAGTATCCCAAAGCCCGTCCAATAAAATAAGTTTTTAAAAAATCCTGAGTTATCACAAAAATCAACGAAGCCCAATTAGCTCATAAATGAAAACACGTCAAAAATTTTATGAGGTCTCTGATGTGTTTCTGTGAGGTTGACTATTTGTATCAGTGCCGCTTGTTTCAGTTTTAGCATTATATTTTTAGCATGTTGTGGTTCTAACAGTACAATATTGTTTGATAGGGACGTTGGAGGTCATCTAGTGCAGGGGTCACCAACCTTTCAGACTTCAGGGACCACTAAATTCATAATTTTAAATCCCGCAGACCACTAATTTGATCTGCTTAATGACTGGCTGGGTGGGCGTGGCAAGTTGGTCATGTGACTGGGTGGGCATGGCCAACTCAATGTCACTCACATCGAGGGGCACCTTGCCATCCTCTACTCGCTACTCCTCGCCTGCCCGCCCAGGCTCTTTAGGGCCCCAACAAGAAGCAGTTGCTGGAGCTAAGCAGCCACTATGAGAAAGAGTTGGCAAAACAGCTGGCTCAGTTCAAATTGGATCTGATCGAGAAGGTGTGTTTTGCCCCAGCACACACAACATCCGTTCCAACCTTAGTTTACTAAATAAACTAAGTTTATTTTTACAACATTGGCTGTTAATTAACTGCATTAACAGCTGCCAAGAATTCAAAGAATAATACTGAAAGCTTACTGTGGTTGGCAGAATGCCCAGAAGCAATTTGCAGGAAGCTGATAAGATAAGCAAGACAAGACACAAAGGTATGTGAACGAAGTTGTTCCCTGCAAATTGCTTCAGTTGGGGTTCCTCCTTAAATAGGCTAAGGGAGTGGCCAATTAGCCCCAAGCCTTATTCTTGAGGAGACCTCCTCCTGAGGAGCCACTCCTGCCTTTTGGCAGCTCTGCGCGCCCGTGCATCGAGAAGAGGCTCCTCCTCTTCCTCCTCTTCACTTAAGGGAGCTTCTGGAGGTTCTGAAAGCCCTGGCTGAATCCCTGCCTCTGGCACCACATCTTCTCCAGCCTCCTCACTGTCTGACTCGAATGCCAGCTTCCCAGGCTGCTGGCGCAGTACCACACTAGCCTCCTTGCTGTCTGAATCAGCTACTACCTGCACAGGCCGCTGATGGGCCACAACAAGGTGGCTTAGCAGAAGCACCTCACTGAGGACTATGAGCATAGGCTTTCCAAACAGAGGGAAGACCTGTGGGAGTGCAAGGCCAGGTACCGGCACCTGGAGGCTCAGTGGGCTGAGATAGTCAGCCAGTTCCAGGCCATGATGCAGTCCCACTGGAACAAGGTCCTCCGGCTCTTTGCCAGCAGTGGTGCTTCCCTCCAGCCTTTACCCAAAGCCCTGCACCAGGAGGCTGAAGCAGACCCCAAGTTGGAATTTCTGCCCCCTCTGCCCTACACAAAAAGACCCCAAAGGGGGAGTCTCTCTGCAGCAACACAAATGTTCATTGCATGTATCCGGCCCAGGGACCATAGTTTGAGGACTCCTGATTTAGTGCAATATAAAAAATGCAAATAATTTTTCTGGGGACCACCAAAATTTTCTCACGGACCACCAGTGGTCCATGGACCACCAGTTGGTGACCGCTGATCTAGTCCAACCCCCTGCTCAGGCAGGAAACCTTGTAACATTTCAAACAGATGGTTGTCCAATTGCTTCTTAAAAATTTCCAGTGTTGGAGCACCCATAACTTCTGGAGGCAAGTCATTCCAGCAATTAATTGTTCTAACTGTCAGGAAATTTCTCCTTAGTTCTAGGTGGCTTCTCTCCTTAATTAGTTCCCATCCATTGCTTCTTGTCCTGCCTTCAGGTGCTTTGGAGAATAGGTTGACCCCCCCTTCTTTGTGGCAGCCCCTCAAATATTGGAACACTGCTATCATGTAACCCCTAGTCTTTCTTTTTATTAAACTAGACATACCCAATTCCAGTGGCCATTCTTTATATGTTTTAGCCTCCAGTCCCCTAATCAACTTTGTTGCTCTTCTCTGCATTCTTTCAGGAAGGAAGGAAGGAAAGAGCAGAGGAGAGCAACCAGGATAATTAGGGGACTGGAGGCTAAAACATACGAAGAACGATTTCAGGAACTGGGCATGGCTAGTCTAAGAAGAGAAGGACCAGAGGAGACATGATAGCAGTCTTCCAATATTTGAGGGGCTGCCACAGAGAGGAGGGGGTCAAGCTGTTTTCCAAGGCACCTGGAGGCCAGACAAGGAATAATGGATGGAAATTGACCAAGGAGAGATTCAGCCTAGAAATGAGGAGGAACTTTCTGACAGTGAGAACAATCAAGCAATGGAACAGAAGTTGCCTTCGGAAGTTGTGGGAACTTCATCACTGGAGACTTTCAAGAAAAGATTGGACTGCCATTTGTCAGAAATTGTGTAGAATCTCCTGCTTGAGTGGGGGGTTGGACTAGATGACCTATAAAGTCCCTTTCCAACTCTGTTAATCTGTCTGTCTAAGGATCTGGTCCAGGAAATCTGCACCAGGTGCAGATTTGATTCAGTTCTGAAGGTAAAAACAAGCTCCGTTAAGAAGGGCTTTCTTGATTACAGAACTTTGAACTGAATTCAGAAACCTATTGGTGGTAGGACCTGTAGATCAGGTGTTATTCAGAAGTTAACTTGCAGTGACAAATTATACTCCACATCTGTTGAATAAAGTCATTCGGATTTATTCCACGTTGGACCCTGGCTCACTTCAATGTACTGGTGGTTACTATAAAGTACTTATGTATTTTCCAGGTGGCTGTTGAGTTGAATTGCGGGGGAAAGACAATAGAATAGAATAGAATAGAATAGAATAGAATAGAATAGAATAGAATAGAATAGAATAGAATAGAATAGAATAGAATAACAGAGTTGGAAGGGACCTTGGAGGTCTTCTAGTCCAACCCCCTGCTTAGGCAGGAAACCCTACACCACTTAAGACAAATGGTTATCCAACATCTTCTTAAAAACTTCCAGTGTTGGAGCATTCACAACCTCTGGAGGCAAGTTGTTCCACTGATTAATTGTTCTGTTAGGAAATTTCTCCTTAGTTCTAAGTTGTTTCTCTCCTTGATTCCACCCATTGCGTCTTGTCTTGCCTTCAGGTGCTTTGGAGAATAGCTTGATTCCCTTTTCTTTTCTTTTCTTTTCTTTTCTTTTCTTTTCTTTTCTTTTCTTTTCTTTTCTTTTCTTTTCTTTTCTTTTCTTTTCTTTGTGGCAGCCCCTGAGATGTTGGAACACTGCTATCATGTCTCCCCTGGTCCTTCTTTTCATTAAACTAGAGATACCCAATTCCAGCAACATATTCTTTATATGTTTTAGCCGCCAGTCCCCTAATCATCTTTGTTGCTCTTTTCTGCACTCTTTCTAGAGTCTCAACATCTTTTTTACATTGTGGCAACCAAAACTGGATGCTGTATTCCACGTGTGGCCTTACCAAGGTATTATAAAGTCATTAGGGATGATTGCAGGATCCAATCTGGATCGGTCACCTGGACCAGATGTTTTGTCTTCGGAGCTTTCAGACTCGTGCTGGAGCCCATCCTCGGGGAACTTCTCTCTAGTAGAGTGTGTACCAGTGGTGAAATGTAAAATTTGTTACTACCATTTTGTGGGCGTGGCTTGGGGGGGTAATGTGACTGGGTGGCGTGGCAAATTTTTTTAAAAAAACTTTTAAAAGCATTTTTTCTACAACCTCTTCGGCAGAAGACATTGTTAAAAAATGCTTTTAAAAGCGCTCCATGCTTTTAAAAGTGCTCCATGGCTTAGGACCTGGTTATTTACGGGACCGCCTGCTACCACCAATAGCTTCCCACCGACCAGTACGCTCCCATAGAGAGGGGCTCCTCCGGGTGCCGTCGGCCAAACAATGTCGACTGGCGGCCCCCAGGGGGAGAGCCTTCTCTGTGGGGGCACCTACTATCTGGAACGAGCTCCCCCCGGAGATACAGAGGATCCCGGATCTGCGTACCTTCCGTCGCGCGCTCAAGACTTTCTTATTTCATCAAGCTGGCCTGACCTAAGTCTTTCCCCTTTTTAAATGGAAATTTTAAATTTGTTTTTAAATTATTGGGGTTTTAAATTTGTTCAGCCAAATTATTTAATTCATTTTATTTTATTTTAAATTTTGTATTTATATGTTTTATTCTATGGCTGTTCACTACCTGAGTCCTTCGAGAGTAGGGCGGTATATAAATTCAATAAAATATAAAATATAAAAATATATAAAAGCCTCTGACGATCCCAGCTGAGCCGCGCGATCATCAGAGGTTTTTTTTTTTTATTTATTTTTAAAAGCATTTTTTTGGCCGAAGAAGTTGTAGAAAAAATGCTTTTAAAGGGGAAAAAAAAAAGCCTCTGATGATCGTGCGGCTCAGCTGGACATTGGGGGGAGGCGCCACAGGGATTTTTGCTACCGGTTCTCCGAACCACCCGCTGCCATCACTACTGGATCAGGAGATCTGGTCCAAACCGGGAGCATTTCACCCGTGGTGTGTGCCCCCACTTTCCCCACATGCCAACATTCACTTATTATTTATCAAATGATTTTTATTCAGACACAATATTTACTATTATGTCTAAACAAAAAAAAAAAAAAAACCACTTAGACACAAATTTGTAAAAACGGCATTATGTTATTACATAGCATCACAATTCAAGTATCCCCTATCTCTTGTTATGGGAACTAGAACTACAACTCATCCTATATTCCCTGATTTCAATTTTCTAGAAAACACACAGAGAATCAGAACGCAAAATATTATTTGCCACATCAGTGGAGTGGCAAAATGAGAAAGGGATTACATGTTGGCTTTATTATTATTTTTTTTAAAAAAAAGGTCTTGCTCAATCAATTCTTATTGTTTGAATGGTTTTCCCTGAGTAAATTCCAAGTAATTTGCATTCATCCTACTCAGAATAGTTCCACGCTAGCTAGAAAGCAGACGTTTCTTACACAATGTGTTTAGTCTGCTGACTGACCTCATTCATTTTCTGAGTTCACATGGTACACTGAACCATAAAACAGCTAAATGGAATCAGCGCAACACACGAAACACGTCTGCAGATGTGCATGGTTACTTCTAACCAAACTAAACCTGTTAGGTGAATACATCGATTAAGTCTTTAATTGTCCTGATTAAGCATGTGCTCAACCACCATGTTTTAGTGATGGCCTGACTGAGCCTGGTGTTTTGAGGAAGGTATGTAGAGCCTCAAGGACTCCTAAATATCTTTAGGATAATCCCAACACAGCCTACAATATTTGTTAAAAGAAGGTTTGTCTTCAGTGGTGGGATTCAAAATTTTTTACTACCGGTTCTGTGGCGTGGCTTGGTGAGCATGGCATGGCATGGCATGGCTTGGTGGGCGTGGCAAGGGAAGAATACTGTAAAATCTCCATTCCCACCCCACTCCAGCAGAAGGATACTGCAAAATCCCCATTTCTTCCCGATCAGCTGGGACTTGGGAGGTAGAGAATAGATGGAGGCGGGGCCAGTGAGAGGTGGTATTTACCGGTTCTCCGAACTACTCAAAATTTCTGCTACCGGTTCTCCAGAACTGGTCAGAACCTGCTGAATACCACCTCTGTTTGTCTTTATCTCCTTCCCCTATATCAGGGGTCTGCAACCTTAAACACGCAAAGAGCCATTTTGACCCATTTCCCACAGAAAAGAAAACACCGGGAGCCACAAAACCCTTCGCGTGCCTGACTATTTCTTGAGCGGCCACAAAACTAGCATATGTAGTTGAATTAAATGTTCTGTTTTCTTCCGAAACTTTTATTTTCTTGGATTTATCCATGGTTGGCCTACCATGGGGGTTGAAAAGCTCAATAAATTGGAGGGTGTTGCACATTGGCAGTTGTGACGCATATTTTGAGTGACAGGGAGCCTCAGCAGAGAGGTGAAAGAGCCACATGCAGCTCCAGAGCCACAGGTTGCTGACTCCTGCCCCATATCATCTCTGCCTGTTATCTCTCCTCCATTTACCTGCCAGCAGTAGGTAACTTGATTTATAACTGGCATGAACTTTTCTAAGAGTAAGATGGTATTGTAGACCTGAAGGTTGTAGCAACATCTGGCGAACAGAGATGGGAGAATGTTAGTGAAGTTTTGGAAAAACATGTTCCAACATTTCTCCTTCCTAATACTTGACATGTAGAAAAGGAAGTGTGGAAAGAAGCAATTGTCTCCCACATTGATTTTTTGGGCAGTGATCATTGAGCCTTCTAAGGCTAATGTGACCAATCTATTTTTTTTTATTGGAAAAGTTTTACAAATACATTTTCACCCCAATTTCCCCCCCCTAAGCCTCCCTGACCTCCCCTAACCCTCCCTAACCCCCCCTAGCCCTCCCCTCCCCCCAGGACTTCCACAGAATATAATCCAAATCCAAATCACATTTTATAAAACTTGAACCCCTCCACCCCCTATATATTTTTCACATCTTCACAATTCAATTATTCTATCCCTATATAATACATTCAGTTAAAAGCTATCTGATATTTCCTAATTTGATATTTATTCTGCACATAATCTATCCACTTTTTCCACTCCCATACATAAGTCTCTTGTGTCCGATCTTTTAGGTATGCTGAAATCTTCGCCATCTCTGCAAAACTGGCCATCTTCAAAGTCCATTCTTCAATAGTGGGCATAGCTTCATTTTTCCAATATTGACCTATCAGTAATCTCACTGCTGTTATCATATACAATATCAGCTTTACTTCACCCAATGTAAAAGCCTTAACTATACCCAATAAAAACAGTTGTGGAGAGAGCTAATGTGACCAATCTATTGATTGGCATCTTTGTCAGGAAGAATTGTTGAGTTGGGAAGTCACATCTGAAAATATCCGTTGGCTACTTTCCCTGGATTTCTCCCACCCAATGTGCTTGAACAGCATATTTACTCTAAACGGAGCCAATGTTTCTTCACTTGATCTAGTTAATTAAACTCCGTAATTGATATTAAGTCACTGAACATCTTGTCTAACTGCTTCCTCCTCAAAGCTGTTGCTATGGCTGTTGAATTTCAAACTGGTGTTTTCAACCCATGGGGTTATGTATAACAACTATTCCATAAAACACCAGTCATCAGCTAATAGTAACATTGGCATGTCTTTGCAGCTTTTTTTTTTTTTAATTCCATGCATGAACGAACAAACAAACCAAAAAAAAACCCAGTTTGGCGAATATCGTTTGTAGCAAGAGCAGGCACCCACACAGTTCCAGAACCTCCTTTCTATTCCCCCCAGTGTCTTTCCTAACCACAAAATAAAGACAATGGGAAAAGCAAGGAGTCTATAAACATTAAATCTTCCTTGAGTTGAGCACATAATCTGGACATTGTGTGGGCATGATTGAGGTTGAGTTTTGATAAAAATGCCAAACAGGTTTGTCACTGCCTATTTCCAGGATGGTTTCCAATTTAGAGGGGAGGGAAGGGAAGGGAACAGGGGTGAAATGTAAAATTTGTTACTACCGGTTCTGTGGGCGTGGCTTGGTGGTGGTGGGAGGTAATGTGACTGGGTGGGCGTGGCCAACTTTTTTTTTTTTTTTTTTTTTTTACTTTTACTTTTCAAATCATTTTTTCTAATGCTTTGAAAAGCCTCTGCCGATCAGGAAACTCAGCTGGGATCGTCAGAGAGGCATTTTAAAAAATATCTCTCTGCCAATCAGGAAACTCAGCTGGGATCGTCAGAGACTTTTCAAAGCATTTCTTTTACCACCTCTTCGGCCAAGAGGTTGCAGAAAAAAATGCTTTGAAAAGCCTCTGACTATCGCAGCTGAGCCGCGCGATCATCAGAGGCTTTTTTTTTTTAACTTTTAAAAGCATTTTTTCGTCGGAAGAGGTTATAGAAAAAATGCTTTTAAAAGTAAAAAAAAAAAAAAAAAGCCTCTGATGATCCTGTGGCTCAGCTGGGCATGGTGGGGGGGGCGCAGGGATTTTTGCTACCGGTTCTCCGAACCACCCACCGCCATCGCTACCGGATCGGGCGATCTGGTCCGAACTGGGAGCATTTCACCCCTGGAAGGGAAGGGAAGGGAAGAAGAGAGTTATGATCAGGTTGAGTAATGAAACATCTGAAAGTAAACAACCAAGCTCAGAGAGCACCAAGGTCTCCCTTATTCATTGTTGCCTTTGGAACTTTTTTTTTAACTTCCCAAACTATTCTACATTCCATAATGTTTGAGCCAGAGGTGGGTTTCACATAATTTTACCACCGGTTCACTGCACACCAAAAATGTGAGCGTGCCTTCCGCGCATGCGCGCGGCCATCCACACAGGCACTTTGCTCCTGTGCGTGGTGTGTTGTGACCCAGGCCCACGTAGTTAATATTAAATGCAAAACAGTTCCAAAAAACAAACAGATTTTATTAAAACAGCTGAGAATTAACTCATTCTCAGTTTATTCCAAATTAAATGAAAGCGAAGTTCTCAAAACACCATTCTTCAGTTTATCTCTGACCTTGGGATAATTAGGCAAAGGTTTTCTTGGCAACAGTTCAGGAACAGAAGACGCTGACAAGAAAGAAATACATCCAAACACGAAGCAAATCTCTCAATGGTTGTTTTCCTGCAAAGAGGCCAAGAACTGTTGCTGGTCTTTTAAGCCTTATGGGAGGGGCCAATCATCTCTTGGCCTTACTCCTGAGTCATCCTCTCTGCTTTAGCTGCTCCTGCCTTCTGGCAGCTCTTCTCATACGTGCACTAGGAACAGGCTCCTCCTGTTCCTCTGCCTCTCTACTGTCAGCCTCTGGAGGCTCCGAAGTCCGCACATCACTCCCCGATGGCCCTGGCCCCATCTCTGCCTCCGACGCAGAGCCCTCATCCGGGCCTTCCCCAGCCTCCAGGACTGGCCCATGTTCTTCCTCAGCCTCATCCCTGTCCGACTCCGCTGCCAGCTCCAGAGGCTGCTGGCGGACCACACAACACGTGGCTTGCACACATGCACATGGCTTAGAAAATGTGGCTAAATAGGACGGCATAGCGCCCAGACCCATCCGCAGGTTGCCACTACCAGTTCGCCTGAACTGGTCCGAACCCCCACTAGCCAGTTCTCCATCTAATTACAAACAAGGCTGACGGTGCTTAATTTCCAAATTTTGTTAAAAAAAGAAATCTTTGTAGAAGTTTTTTTTTTAAATTCTCTAGTCTTTTGCCCGTGGCAAGGAATTACTCAGTCCAATTTCTAGTCCTTCCAGTGGAATTTAATTCATCAGCCAAATTCATCACCCGGGGTCCTTAATCTTCCCACTCAGACTGTCTCATATTATTAACACCCTCGTGAGTCGGGGAGTGGGGGTGGGCAAATGAGATGAGGGATCAAGGTGCCAAGAGTTAAATATGAAAAGAAGAAAGGCAAGGTAAAACTTTATCTTTGGTAATTTGGCAGAAATTGACTTGCCACTGTTCTTTAGTGAATCACTGCAGTTGTTAAGTTAGGAACACAGTTGCTCAGAGAACATGGCTTCCTCATGGACTTGGCTTGTTAAATAGTCATAAAAGATGATCATGTCAGCCCAGGACACTGCAACTGTCATAAATAACATGCCAGTTGCCAAGCCTTTAGATATGTGTGTGTATAGATATACATGTACATGTACATGTACATATACATACATATACATATAAATCAGAGGTGGGTTTCAGCAGGTTCTGACCAGTTCTGGAGAACCAGTAGCGGAAATTTTGAGTAGTTCGGAGAACTGGTAGTAAAAATTGTGACTGGCCTCACCCCCATCTATTCTCTGCCTCCTGAGTCCCAGCTGATCAGGAGGAAATGGGGATTTTGCAGTAACCTTCCCATATCACACCCACCAAGCCACACTCACAGAACCGGTAGTAAAAAATTTTGAAACCCACCTCTGATACAAACACATACACACATATATATATCTTCTATTTTATGGCACTAATTACTCATGGTATGATTAATGCCACTAGCTAGTTTGGTTCCTCTGCTTCTGTGATAATTTTAATTAATCCAATTTAGAAAAGAAAAGGATTTGGACTGTTTTTGGCTGTTTCAGTATCCCTTTCTGAAGGGTGAACAAAAGGTAACAACAGACCAATTAGGCCTATGTTTGCACAGCATTCCTTATGGAAACCTAGCCTGTTTGTTATTATTGCAAGTCATTATTCATTCGACCGAAGGCTTATTTTTTTTTTTTCTTCATCAAAATAATCCACTTTAAGTTTCATAAGGGAAATAATTTGAAATTGTAAAAAAAGATATTTTCGATTGTATAAAAGTTTCAGTCTTATAGAATCATTTATAAAGTCAAGCCTCACTTTGATAATTCTTTTCTCCAGGACACTAATTTAAGGTAGAAGGAGAACTAAAGGAAGGAGGAGCTATGCAAATGAGGAGGAGGAGGAGCAAAGTTGGTAGAACACAGTGGTGGAATTCAAATTTTTTTACTACTGGTTCTGTGGGCGTGGCTTGGTGGGTGTGGCAGGGGAAGGATACTACAAAATCTCCATTCCCACCCCACTCCAGGGGAAGAATATTGCAAAATCTCCATTCCCATCCCACTCCAGGGGAAGGATATT
Source organism: Pituophis catenifer annectens (assembly GCF_029215685.1). Taxonomy (NCBI): domain Eukaryota; kingdom Metazoa; phylum Chordata; class Lepidosauria; order Squamata; family Colubridae; genus Pituophis; species Pituophis catenifer. The sequence goes on along the minus strand of NW_027256886.1, from coordinate 8,064,653 downwards.
GCAAAATCTCCATTCCCATCCCACTCTGGGGCCAGGCAGAGGTGATATTTGCTAGTTCTCTGAACTACTCAAAATTTCCACTACCGGTTCTCCAGAACCTGTCAGAACCTGCTGAATTTCACCCCTGGTAGAACACCTTGAAATGCTTATCAACTAAATTCTACAAATGAATTTTTAAGATAAGTAATTGATAAGATTACAACAACCACAACAGCAACAACAACAGGATGAAAATTAAAAGTCCATCCCAAATTCTCCAGCTAATAAATTACAAAGAATAAATATAACATGCTAAACCAATTTACAGACTCAGATGTAAGGTTTAGCGTAACCACAACTGTGGTATGTACAGGCAGTTCTTGCCTTATAATCATTTTTAGCAACTGTTTGAAGTTACTAAGGCACTGAAAATAGTGATTTATGACTTGGGATTCTTGTACTTATGATCACACTACAGTAAGGTGACCAGATTTTAACATTGGTAAAGAGCCCTTTGAAGTCCCGCGGCAAGAATTTAAACAGTTTGTTTCCCTCTAGCCATCAGCTGGGACTCAGCAATAGATTGGGAGTGGGAGGGGTAAGCGAACGGGGACCAGCGATCCAACAGAGGCAGAGGGTGAGGGTGAGTGAAAACCGTATATTCCCTTCCCGTTCTCCCGCCGTTCCCTAGCTTGTCGTGCATTCGTTCCAAAAATCGGGACTTTTTAAAAACGCCATGGGACACGGGACAAATTGTTAAAAATTGGGACTGTCCCGCCAAAAGCGGGACGTCTGGTCACCTTATATTAAGTCATGTGATCAAAATTTGGATGCTTGGTAACCGGTGTGTATTTTCAATGGTTACATGGAGTTGTGTGATTCCCAGCTCACTTCCAAGAAACAAAGCCAATGGGGGCGAGCTGGATTTGTTTAACGACTGCATGATTCACTTACCATATTTTTCGGAGTATAAGACACATCTTTCCCCCTCCAAAAAAGAGGATGAAAATCTGGGTGCATCTTATACTCCGAATGTAGCCCTGCCCAGCCTCGCAAATGGAGATTTCAGAGGCTGAAAGAAGCCTCTAAAAGAAGCTTCAGAAAAAAAAGCCTTTGAAAGGCTTTTATCTAAAATAATATGGCAAACAACAAAAGAAGAATCAGTAAAGATTCTAACCAAACTATGCTAACAAATCTGGAGAATGATACAATAACCAACAGATCGGAAGAGGTTAATCTACATACCAATACCAAAGAAAGGAGATTGAACAGAGTACAGAGAGTCCTTCAGAATAAAAGCCTCTGAAAGACACTTTAGAAAAAAAGCCTCTAAAAGAAGCTTAAGAAAAAAAGCCTTTTTTTCTGAAGCTCTGTTTCGGAGGCTTTCAGAGGCAGGAAACAATTTTTTTTCCTGAAACAGAGTTTCAAAAGTTTCAGAGGCAGAAAAAAAAGCAAGGCACAGAGCTCACAACCAATGAAACTGTTGCTAAAATTCACCTCTGGAAACAGCTGATTGGGGGTATTCTGGGAGGCTGATCCACCCACCAATCAGCTTTTTTCTTATTTTCCTCCCCAAAAACTAAGGTGCGTCTTATACCCAGAAAAATATGGCAACAAACATAGCAAAAGAGGTCATAAAATTGGGTGTGGCTCACTTATTAACTGTCTCGCTTAGCGATGGAAATTGTGGCCCCCATAGTGGTTGCAGGTTGAGAGCTACTTGTACGTAATGTTCTATGGTCAAAGAAAGAAACCACTTAATACTATGTTCTGGTTAAAGAGCGTGATGATATAATGGCTGAATTCCCACAACATTCTACCGTAAGCTAAGTAGCATCCCACTGTGTTTTAATCTATGACTGGGTCCACTCAAGAAATTGAAATTCAAGGTTTGGCTAATCTGACTTTAAAATACAGCGTATTGTATGACTCCACTCAAGAAGCTTTAAACCAGTACTGTGCTGATGATGAGACATACAGATTGTTAGATGATAAGGTGGGCAGTTAATTTTCCCAAGGGACCACACAAGAAACTGGGACTGTTGTGGAGGGGCTTCCCATTTTGTTGAGTGGAGTGGAGAGTGGAGCAGGAGGCAGCAGCACGGAGGCAACGGTGTGGGTGGGGTGTCTAAATGGGAAGCCCACACCACTGCCACAGCCAAACTGCCCATTCAGTGTTCGTGCCAGAGCCAAACCCTGCTCGATTCCCATCCGGCGGCACCTTGCCCATCACTGCCCCCCTCTGACAGCCCACTTGCTTGCCCGTCTGCCTGGTTCTCCATCTAGTGCCCACAGCAAGTTGTCCCCACAATGAATTTCCAGAGATGTTGAGATGTTCTGCAAAGAGATGGCAGCAGCGAGTTGGCAGAGGAGACTCGGCGGTAGTGAGAAGGGCTGCCCCCAGCTGGCCACCTCAAGCTAGTGATGTCGAGTCATCCCATTCTGTGTGAATAAGCCCTGCTGGCCTCAAATCTAAATGATTTGTCTTTATTAACAAAAATGGAGACATGGCTGTTGCCTTCAGTTTTGCAGCTAGCTATGATATTAGAAAAGTTTGTCTCACATGATGGGATACATGCCATGACTGTGAGCTTGGTGGTTCAGTTTTCTGTGAACTTTTTTTTTATTATTATTCTACTGCAACTCTATTTTTTAATTGTCAACACCACCTGGAATGTCGTTTTTGTGATGATAGATAGATAGATAGATAGATAGATAGATAGATAGATAGATTAGGATATATAAAGTGTTTTCCTATCGAGACACCTGGTCTACCCCAGCATGTGGGAGGGAGCATACTGCATCCCTTTTGCCTTTCAGCTCCAATTCAGGAGCCCTTAAGCAGTCGCATTCACGACAAACCATTTTATACCAAATTTATATTTCACTGATAAAGAAATAAAGGGAAACTAGTATAGATCTATTTCAAGCTATTTAGCTCTCATCAGCTAGCCATAAATAAATAGCTTGAAATACACCTATACTAGTCTCCCTTTATTTCTTTATTATTTCTTTATCAGCAAAATATAAATTTGGTATAAAACGGTTTGTTGTGAATGCGACTGCTTGAGTGCTCCTGGATTGGAGCTGAAAGGCAAAAAGGATGCAGTACACTCCCTCCCACATGCTGGGGTAGCCCAGGTGTCTCAATAGGAAAACACTTAATCTCTCCCCTGGCTCAAGATGATGAAGGGAGGAGAACTTGTGGCTCAGAGGTTAATACAACTGCCTAACATGCAGGTTATGGCTAGCTGATGAGAGCTAAATAGCTTGAAATAGATCTATACTAGTCTCCTTTTATTTCTTTATCAGCCAAATATAAATTTTATATGTGTGTGTGTGTGTGTGTGTGTGTGTGTGTGTGTGTGTGTGTGTGTATCCTAAACTTAGAGCTTATTTCACCATAAAGAACTTAATGGTCTAGTTCTCACACAATGGCAGCCATAAGCCTATTCCTTGATGTCATCAGGCCCTTCACTCCCTGTGCGAATGAGCCTCCACATTTTATTTAGAAGTATATACCGGGATCATATCTCCAAACGAAGACAAGATAGAGGATAGTTGGGAATATTATTATATTATATTATAATAAAATTATTATAATAGAATAAAATTATCCACTACAACGTCCTACCTGTCAATGACTACTTCAGCTTCAACCGCAATAATACATGAGCACACAATAGATTACAAACTCAACCGGTAAACCGGTTTAATTTAATTTAATTTAATTTAATTTAATTTAATTTAATTTAATTAATTCAATTTATATGCCACCCCTCTCCGAAGACTCAGGGTGGCTCACAATATATTTAAAAAAATCATTATAAAAAACATTTAAAAATTAAAAACATTAAAAACATTAAAAACTCATTCACACCATTCATGGCCGGATCTCGCCAGATCACAAGAGCGAGATCAACGGCCCCAGGCCTGCCGGAAAAGCCAGGTCTTCACCGCTTTTCGGAAGGCCAATAGGGTGGGGATGGTCTGGACCTCAGGAGGTAACTGGTTCCAGAGAATTGGGGCCGCCACAGAGAAGGCCCTCCCCTGCAGGCCCGCCAGCTGGCATTGTTTAGCTGACAGGACCCAGAGGAGACCAACTCTGTGGGATCTTACCGGTCACTGGGAGCTATGCGGCAGAAGGCGGTTTCGAAGATAACCTGGCCCTGAGCCATGTAGGGCTTTAAAGGTAATAACCAACACCTTGAATTGTGACCAGAGACCAATAGGGAGCCAGTGCAGCTTGCGGAGAATTGGTGTAATGTGGGTGTACGTAGGTGCACCCACGACAGCTCGCGCGGCTGCGTTCTGGACCAACTGTAGTCTCCGAACACTTTTCAAGGGTAGCCCCATGTAGAGCGTGTTGCAATAATCTAACCGTGAGGTGACAAGGGCATGAGTGACTGTGAGGAAAGCCTCCTGATCCAAGTAGGGTTGGACTAGAAGACCTCCAAGGTCCCTTCCAACTCTGTTTTCGATTCTATTCTATTCTATTCTATCATCATCATCATCATCATCCATGCTATAGATATGGTTGATCCACACCAAAATCAAAATCCAATTGATTTTGGTGTGAGAACCAGGCCAACAGATGTCCTTTCACAATCATTCTCTCTGCCATTAATTCATGCCCTGAATCCTGTTCTGAACTCATTCTGGAGAAATAAGAACTCTTTGGTGATCATTCCAAGAGCTGTGGGGGCGCAGTGGTTAGAATGCAGTACTGCAGATTAACTCACTGCTCACTCCAGGAGTTCGATCCTAACCGGCTCAAGGTTGACTCAACCTTCCATCCTTCCGAGGTCAGTAAAATGAGGAGTCAGATTGTTGGGTGAGAAATGTTGACTCTGTAAACTGCTTAGAGAGGGCTGTAAAGCACTGTGAAGTAGTATATAAGTCTAAGTGCTATTGCTATTGCTATCCCAGCTATATCTTCTGACTCATGTACTGAATAGCTCATGAGTCACTGATCTAGATTTGGTTTTCATGGAACACGTTGTATGAGTCCAGCGCTAGTAACAAATTCAACAAGCCACGGGAAATTCAAGAGTTTCACGCATGGCAAGCGGTTTCTCCAGAGAGAGTTGATAGGTCAGTCAGCATTCAGCAGAAACTTCGGCAACTGACTGCAGCTCTGATTGTCTAATCACAGCCCTCGGAGAAGGCTCATCCGTTTAAGACAAGTGTCAATCAAGATTATCTTTTCAATCAGAATCTTCAGAAGAAACGCCAGTTTGTTTAATAGAGACAGTTAATCTGACGGGAGCAGAGTCAAGTTTTGGCAAAGGGCTGTGGTTGAGATTGTTGGCCTACAGCCGCCAAGCAGTAGGAGGTGTGTGGGTTTGTAAAAACTGACATACCTTTCTCTTATTAGCTGCCAGGTGAGAATGCCTACCTGGGCCCTACTGTAGAATATTAAACCAGGATATTTATCAAATTAAGATTCATTGCTCTTTTAGCCTAAAGCAGGGGTCCCCAAACTTGGCAGCTTTAAGACTTGTGGACTTCAACTCCCAGAATTCTCCAGCCAGCATAGCTGGCTGGAGAATTCTGGGAGTTGAAGTCCACAAGTCTTAAAGCTGCCATGTTTGAAGACCTCTGGCCTAAAGGAAGGCCCACCTGTCACTAAATTCAGCCGATATTGGTTTCCATTGCCATTCAGCTAGTTTATTTTAATAAACATCAAATATATAAACGAAGAAGGTTCTCTTTCTTTTCTTTTCTTGTCTTTTTTTTTCTCTTTTTCTTTCCAAGGTAAAGCAGCTCTAAACATTTGTTTGCACACTGTCAGGATTCCAGGACAAGGACATGCATTGACATCAGCCTGAAATAGCATCCTCCTCATGTTATGACGTGCCTCTAAGGTGTTGCCTTGGTTGTGTTTTAAGAGCTGACAGCCTGCTTAGCATGGATTTGGGGATTTTAAAGAAATTTTGATTAAGCAATTTTGGAGGGAGAACTACCTATCCGAAACAAGCGAGCCTTCTTCCTTTCCCAGGCAAATAATTTATTTCATGAAGGCACAGGTATTTGCAGTAATTTCCTAGACAACCCTTTGGCATCTATGTAGGTGGAACAGGTAGATAGGTGAAGGACATTTCTGTAGCTTAAGGGGAAGGTTTGCCAGTTTGGCATGGTGGTTATGGCACCAGGCTAGCAAACCAGGAGACTGTGAGTTCTAGTCCTGTCTTAGGCTGAAAGCCGGCTGGGTGACTTTGGGCCAATCACCAGGAGACTGTGAATTATAATCTTGCTTTAGGCATGAAAGCTGGCTGAAGAAACTTTGTGCCAATCACCAGGATATGGTGACTTCTAGTCCTACCTTAGGCACAAAAACAAGCTGAGTGACTTTGGGCCAGTCACCAGGAAACTGTGAGTTCTAGTTCCCCTATAATCATGAAAGCCAGCTGGGTGACTTTGGACCAATCATCAGGAGACTGTGAATTATAATCTTGCTTTAGGCATGAAAGCTGACTGAAGTATCTTTGTGCCAATCACCAGGAGACGGTGAGTTCTAGTCCTACCTTAGGCACAAAAACAAGCTGAGTGTCTTTGGGCCAGTCACCAGGAGACTGTGAGTTCTAGTTCCCCTATAATCATGAAAGCCAGCTGGGTGACTTTGGGCCAATCACCAGGAGACTGTGAATTATAATCTTGCTTTAGGCATGAAAGCTGACTGAAGTATCTTTGTGCCAATCACCAGGAGACGGTGAGTTCTAGTCCCACCTTAGGCACAAAAACAAGCTGAGTGACTTTGGGCCAGTCACCAGGAGACTGTGAGTTCTAGTTCCCCTATAATCATGAAAGCCAGCTGGGTGACTTTGGGCCAATCACCAGGAGACTGTGAATTATAATCTTGCTTTAGGCATGAAAGCTGACTGAAGTATCTTTGTGCCAATCACCAGGAGACGGTGAGTTCTAGTCCCACCTTACGCACAAAAACCAGCTTGAGTGACTTTGGGCCAGTCACCAGGAGATTGTGAGTTCTAGTTCCCCTATAAGCATGAAAACCTACTGGATGACTTGGGGCCAGTCACTCTCTCTCAACCCAACCCACCTCACAGGGTTCTTGCTGTGAGGAAAATAGGAGGAAGGAAGGAGTATTGGGTATATTCACTTTCTTGAATTATTTATAAAAAAATAATGAAGGCATTAATTAAAAAAACAGCATTCCATTAACAACACCATAGAAATAATAATCTGCTGCCTAGCATCAGTGACATCGGATATAACCCAAAGAACTTCACCAAGGGCTAGTGATGGGCAGGGTTCTTGGGACAGAAGAACTAAGTGTCCGAATTTTGAATCTTCTGGGCCAAAGACCTATTTATTGGGTTAGTTGAGAGCGGAGAACTGAAAATGCCTATTCAGAAGTAGGTTCCATTGAGTTCAACGGGGTTTTGCTTACTGGGGTTATCCTGCACATGTTTATACAAGAAAAGTAAGCTATCTGAACAATTGCTGATGCAAAAGTTCAAGCTCTGAACAATAGGGAGGAAATCCGAGAGAAAAAGAGAATGTTTTCAGCTTGAATAAGTCTATTGTCTAGTTTTTAGCTTGTATATGAGCCTAAAATTAACGGCATTTTAGAACTTTATCCAGTTTTTTTAAAAATTAACCATTCTTTTTTTTAAAAAAAAATAATAATCACAACCACAATAATAAGTGAAAAAAGTAACATCTTTAGAACCTGAACACCTTTGAATAAGCAACATATATATATGTATAGAAGTAATGTATATACATATGTATGTGCATATAATAACACATTGGAGACAAGTAAAACTAACTTCATTTTAACATATTAACAAGTATAATACTACTAAGGACAGTCTGCATTTTTCTATAGAAAAACATTTTCCTAAATTGTTCCTTGTATGGAACATGAACGGTATCTTCCAGGAGTGGGCTTCAAAAATGTTAGCAAGGAGTTCTCTGTCTGGTTGCTGGATGGGCGTGGCCATGGTGGGTGTGGCCTAGTCGGCCTCCTGCACCATGGCAGGAGGGGTGGTTTTGCTCTCCCCGGGCCCCGGAGGTTTTCCTTGAGCCTCTGGGAGGGCGAAAAGGGCCTCCCCAGGCTCCGGAGGCCCTCTGGAGGCCGGACGGTCCCATTTCCAGCCTTCCCGAACTTCTGGTAGGCCCGTTTTTGGCCTTCCCCAAGCCTCCGTGCACGCTCTGCAATTACCTGCATCCAAAACAGGCTATGTGGGGATTCCTGGGAGGGGAGGGGTGGGCAGGGCCAGCCAGGAGTGGGATTTGGGGGTTCTCTGAACTGCACAGAATCTTAGCTAGAGGTTGTCCCGAACCCCTGCAAACCCCCAGCAGCCCACCCCTGGTATTTTCTATGACTGCCCCTACTCTGTGTTGGGGTGGGGTGGGATCAGGGGTGAAATCCAGCAGGTTCTGACAGGTTCTGGAGGACCGGTAGCGGAAATTTTGAGCAGTTCAGAGAACTGGCAAATACCACCTCTGACTCGTCCAAGAGTGGACGAGATTTTGCAATATTCTTCCCCCAGAAATGGGGAGGGAATGGGAATTTTGCAGTATCTTTCCCCTGGAGTGGGGTGGGAATGGAGATTTTGCAGTATCTTTCCCCTGCCACGCCCACCAAGCCACACCCACAGAACCGGTAATAAAAAAAAATGGATTTCAACACTGGGTGGGATCTATGATATTCATATGTTAGATTTCAAGACTATAGTCCTTTGAACTTTAGAATCCCAAGGTGCAATATCAGAAGCAATCATAAGTGATATGTGAAATCCAAGAACAATAAAAGATTGTTCAACCCAATTTAGGGTATTTTACAGTGCTGGGAAAACTCTCTTGTCATTATTGTTTCCTTCCTAACCTAGCTACCCTCCAATAATTTCATCTTGGTATAACTAAGCCCCAGGAAATTCTGAGTGGGTCCATCCTCTTAGAACCAATGCAGCTGTTGTAGGTAACATAGGTAATCTATGGCCCTTCAGATCAGGGGTGAAATCCAGCAGGTTCTGATAGGTTCTGGAGAACCGGTAGCAGAAATTTTGAGCAGTTCAGAGAACCGGTAGCGGAAATTTTGAGCAGTTCGGAGAACTGGTAGCGGAAATTTTGAGCAGTTCGGAGACCGGCAAATACCACTTCTGGCTGACCCCAGAGTGGGGAGGGAACGGAGGTTTTGCAATATCCTTCTCCCAGGAGTGAGGAGGGAACGGGGATTTTTTTTTTTTAATTTGATTTATATGCCACCCTTCTCCGGAGACTCAGGGCGGCTTACAATGCGTTAAGCAATAGCCTTCATACTTTTGTATATTTATACAAAGTCAGCTTATTGCCCCCACAAACTGGGTCCTCAATTTACCTACCTTAGAAAGGATGGAAGGCTGAGCCTGGTGAGATTCAAATTTACAGTAATTGCAGACAGCTGGTGTTAATCACAATGCTATCAGTCTGCTGAGCCACCAGGCCCTTGTGCAGTATCCTTCCCCTGAAGTGGGGTGGGAATGGAGATTTTGCAGTATCCTTTCCCTGCCAAACCCACCAAGCCACGCCCACAAAACCAGTAGTAAAAAAAAATTGGATTTCACCACTGCTATAGATGTTGCTAAACTACAGCTTGTAGCATTCACAGGCAGCATTTCTAATAATAAGGGATGCTGGGAATTGTAATTCAATGGCTGGTTGTGAAAAAAGAAATATCCAAGATTTATTCATTTCTTTTATTTTGCCAGCTTCATTATTTTTACAATTAACTCAGGGTGGCGAACATATCCAACACACCTTCCCCTCTTCCTATTTTCCTTTTAACAACAACCCTATGAAGTGGGTTGGGCTGAGAGAGAGAGTAACTGGCTTTCATGCCTAAAGCAGGACTTGAACTCATGATCTCTGGATTTCTAGCCTGATGCCTTAACCCCTGGACCAAACTGGCTCTTATGAGTGAAACAAAGGGTATATTTGAAGGACATTTGTTGGGGTATTTTATTGTATGTCATGTGGATGCCATCCACTGAATTTTTTTTAAAAAAAGGCTCATTTTGAGATAAAATGGCTTGAGTCTTTGACATGTATTATTATGTGATAAGTGGCCCACTTAAAGACTTATAACAATAGCTGATGGCAAAGTTCCAAAGAATTAACATTAACAGCAACTTTGGCCTTGCATTTCTATAGAAGCAAATTGAGATGTTCCAGGTGTTTGTTCAGAGAAATACGCTTAAAAATACCAAGAAAAACCCATAGCAGAATAATGTGCAGCAGTGTTTCTTAACCTTGGCAACTTTAAGATGTGCAGATGTCAACTCGATGAATTGCATGAAATATAATTAAATCAATCATTTTTTTCGCCTGTCTATTCTTTGTACTGATCCAGTGACAGTAGTAGTAGGACAGGCAGAGACAGCAGGTGGAGTCAAGAGAGGAATCAACCTGGAGTCGTTACGTTCCCACAAGTGATTCAAGTCCAATCCTTCTTGAATTGAATTCCATGGACTCAACCTAGCACCAATTTAGTGCTGACTATTAGTTGAATAGTCTATTAGAATTGAATTCCGTGGACTCAATCTAGCACCAATTTAGTGCTGACTAGATTCTTGTGTCAGCACTAGGTTTTTTAGCAATAAATCAGCTTAACTGGAACTTGTCTTGTGGTCCTGATCAGTGGTGAAATCCAAACTTTTTTACTACCGGTTCTGTGGGTGTGGCTTGGTGGGCGTGGCAGGGAAAGGATACTGCAAAATCTCCATTCCCACCCCAATCCTGGGGGAAAGATACTGCAAAATCTCCATTCCTACCCCACTCAGGGGCCAGCCAGAGGTAGTATTTGCCGGTTCTCCGAACTGCTCAAAATTTCCCCTACTGGTTCTCCAGAACCTGTCAGAACCTGCTGGATTTCACCCCCGGTCCTGATTCTTTGGGTCTAAGAATGACCACATAATGCCACTGAGCCTGTCCCTATTGTTCATATTAGAGAATTTTATATGGGAGAAATTGAAAAAAAAAATCCATCTTTGAGACCAAGTGTTATTGTTGTTGTTGTTTGTCAGGGCAACCTGGTCTACCCAATTATGGGATGGAGCATACTGCTTCTGTTCTTGCCTTTCAGCCCCAATCCAGGAGCCTTTACAGGCAGTTCCTTTCGTGGCAAACTATTTTTGTGCTAAATTCATGTTTTCCCGACATAAATTTATTTCTTCCTTGGTAAAACATAAACTTAACACGTCTTTGAGACCGTGACAAGTTTTTCCCCCCCCCACTGTACATAATGCTCAGGGGTGAAATCCAGCAGGTTCTGACAGGTTCTGGAGAACTGGTAGCGGAAATTTTGAGTGGTTCGGAGAACCAGCAAATACCACCTCTGTCTGGCCCCAGAGTGGGGTGGGAATGGAGATATTGCAATATCCTACCCCCAGGAGTGGGGAGGTAATAGGGATTTTGCAGTATCCTTCTGCTGGAGTGGGGTGGGAATGGAGATCTTGCAGTATCCTTCCGCTGGAGTGGGGTGGGAATGGAGATCTTGCAGTATCCTTCCCCTGCCATGCCCACCAAGCCACGCCCACCAAGCCACACCCACAGAACCGGTAGTAAGAAAATTTGGATTTCACCATTGATAATGCTGGGATAGATAGTTCCACCATGGTATAATGGGACTTTATACGGTTTGGCTGAAGAAACAAAAAACTCGGAGCTCAGGAAGGCAAAAGGGAGAGAGGGAGATGTGAAAACTCTTCTAATTCCCTTGCTGAAATGCAGATAAAATTCTCCTCTCAAATGACATTTTCAACGCTGTGGTATCGCCTTGAATGGCAACGGTTCCCTAGGCTCCCTGGTCTTATTCTGTTTTCCTAAGCATCCATTAATATTGAGAAATAGAGCTGGCTGGAACTGCTGGGTAACCCCATGAACTAATGAAGTAAACATTTGCCATCGCCGAGACATGGAAGCAGGCCAGCCCTCCCCAGCGTACACCTGCAGAAACCTGTGATTCACCTCTGAGTCATTTGACAAACCTTTGCTGGGTAAAGCCAAGAGCGGTGTTGGGAACTGGCTGTGCTGCCAACAACGTCTTTCTCCTTTGGAACAATGACACGAACAAGGCTTCCAAACAGCTCTCGGGGAAGAAAACACCGGGGTGGGGGGCCGTGCGGGAATCCATGTGATGCTGTCTGACTTGCTAACGAAATGCATTAAGCGAGGCAACGCATGTTTTATGGGCTTAAGTCTGATTAGACAATGAAAATATGTAGGTAAATTGGTCGGGGATTTAAAAAAAAAAAAAAGGCAGAAGATCAAAGCTTGATAGCAAGAGGATGATGCGATAAATAAAACAATTCAGGCTAACCGAGAGAATAAGTGCTTCTCCTTCCAGCCAAAATGATTCGTTAGCATTAAATAAAGGTAAAGGTAAAGGTTCCCCTCGCACATATGTGCTAGTCATTCCATGGTGCTCATCTCCGTTTCAAAGCCGAAGAGCTAGCGCTGTCCAAAGACGTCTCCATGGTCATGTGGCCAGCATGACTAAACGCCAAAAGCGCATTGAACGCTGTTACCTTCCCACCAAAGGTGGTCCCTATATTTCTACTTACATTTTTTTTTTTTTTTTGTGCTTTCGAACTGCTAGATTGGCAGAAGCTGGGACAAGTAACGGGAGCTCACCCCATTATGTGGCACTAGGGATTCGAACCGCTGAACTGCTGACCTTTCAATCAACAAGCTCAGCATCATAGCCACTGAGCCACCATGTCCCTTAGCATTAAATAAAAAGTGTAAAATAAAATAGCCCCCAAAAAACCAACCAACTCACTACAGTACTAAATAAAACAAAACAAAACAAGGTAAACAGACAGCAAATGGGATGGTGCGAGAACCCAGAAGTCTTTGCAAAGTTATTTTCCATCATTATTTGCAGAATGGAAAGTTCCAAATAACATTCCCTATGAAAGAAAACTTCAGTTTCCTCAAAGTTCCATTTTATTAGAGATGTCATATTGGCACATCTGGGAAAACCCGAATCTGAAAGCTTCCAGGTTTTCCCCACCCAAAGGAAAGTTCAACACCCTGCCCAACATCCACATGTCCATCAGATGGTCCAATCCAAGCACCGTCCCAACTGGAGATGTCTCCCAGTTCCAGCCGTCCAGGTGCAGAGCAAGTTGTCCTTGACTTTCTGAGAAAAGAATGTTATTATGACTATATATCACCCTGGCTCCATATAATCCCCCCTCCCAGTTTCCCACAGTGGTAAATGTGGCAGCCCTGAAGATCCAATGAAAAAGATGGCTTCCAGGTCTGATAGCAGCCTTTGTGGACAAAAAGCCCAAATGAGTCTCATTTTCTAATCACAATTGATTTTTTTTTTTACTGCCTGTGAAATATTAAAGCCCTTCAGTTTGGCAAGTTTTTATCATATTCACTGGGTGAGTGTCAGATTTATTGCATGTTAACATTCTCTACAAGAATCTGAACTACTAATGGTAAAAGCAGATTGACAATAGATAAGGATCAATGGAATTCAAGGTGGGTTGGATTTAGATCTCTTGTGGGCACAAAGGGACTCAAAACTGATGGTGTGCTTGACCCTTCCTTTGGACCCAGCCTGGTCAGCTCCTACAGTGATTCTTCTGCTTAGTGCAGGGGTCTGCAACCTTAAACACTCAAAGAGCCATTTGGACCCATTTCCCACAGAAAAGAAAACATCGGGAGCCACAAAACCCTTCCTGTGCCTGACTATTTCTTGGGCGGCCACAAAACTAGCATATGTAGTTGAATTAAATGTTCTGTTTTCTTCTGAAACTTTTATTTCCTTGGATTTATCCATGGTTGGCCTACTGGGGGTTGAAAAGCTCAGTAAATCGCATGCTGGCAGGTGCTGCACATTGGCAGTTGTGACGCATATTTTGAGTGACAGGGAGCCGCAGCAGAGGGGTGAAAGAGCCACATGCAGCTCCAGAGCTGCAGGTTGCTGACCCCTGGCTTAGTGAAACCTTTTCCTAAAGGCATTTTAAATACAATTTTAAGGACTAAGGGAAAAAATGCTATTTTTTAATAAGTAGCAAAAGTTTGTTTAGAGGATGATTTTAGACACTTAAAATAGATTAAGAATCTAGATGGATTTGAAATAAAGATTTAGAAATAATTAAATATATCCTTCCCATGGGAAACTATTCTTGTTTGGATTCTTTGGAAAAAAGCAAATTGATAGTATGGGACTTTGAAGGTTGGCCCCTAGAGGGAACTAAAATAAATTAAAGATTACAATTAAAGAAGAATACTTCCACTTGTTAACAAAGAATAGAGAATAATACTTTAACAGTGGCTGTCCGAAGAATATTTTTGAACAATTCAGCAATATTTTTGAACAAGGAATCAATTTTAAGAATACCTGATAACACAGATAGATGATATGCTAATGATATCACAGAAGAAGAACAAACTATGCCAGATAAGATTAAAATTATTTGAATAGGGATTTAAATATGAGAAATTACAAGAATGATATAGAAAAAGATGATACAATGGACATACAAATGAAATCAGATGACGTCTAAATAACTAAACTAAATAACTAAATAGGACAGACAAATACCAAACTAAAAGAGTGATTTGGATAATCTTTTTTAACTGGTTGTACAAAAGAGATCTTTTCAGATAAGGAATAAAGAAAAAAATGAAAAGAAAGCAAGTTTTAGGACACAATTTGAAGGGATTAAAAACCAGGATTGCTAATAGTAAGGGAAGGAATATGGAGTATACTTATTTGATCAAGGTTAAAGTAGATATTAATTATTTCTGGTAACCCTTAATGGATTGCTGATAAGGAATGAATGATGAGGTTTTGGGTTTTGTTTTGAATGAAGAGTTGGGAACAGTTGGGAATGGGAGAAGAAGAGTACATTTATTGTATTTTAAGAGAATCATTAAAATATTACTTGTTACCAAAGTTTTTTCTCATTTTTTCTTTTCTACACTTTCTATTTTTATTCTTATATTTCTTGTAGTTTCTATTAGTTTCAATTTTTTCTATTGTAATCTCTAATAAAATTATTATTTAGAAAAAGAATCCCAATCAAGCTTACCATGTTATTAATGGGGTATATCCTCCCCTTAGTCTTTAATAGATTTTATGCAATAACAGAAAAATAATGTGTAAGGACATGCCTTAAAAATAACATAAAAATAGAAATATATATACTTAAGATCCTTATGTGATAACATGCAGGGACAAGTTTTATACTATATAAGCACACTCAAATAAGGAATGCTCTTATGTCTGACTGAACCTTGAATGGTTTCTGGTTTGCAATTGGACATCATAAAACAGACACAAATTGTGTCCTGAATTAAGTTACAACTTCACATGGTATTCACTGGTTCACAAGTCAAAGAGAAAATGGACTCGGTAAGACCACACTTGGAATATTGCATCCAGTTTTGGTCACCACGATATAATATAAGAAAGATGTTGAATCTCTAGAAATAGTACAGAGAAGAGCAACAAAGATAATTAGGGGACTGGAGGCTAAAACATGAAGAACAGTTGCAGGAACTGGTCTAATGATAAGAAGGATTAAGCAATCCTTCCAACATCTAAGGGGCTGCCACACCCTATTCTCCAAAGCACCTGAGGGCAGGACAAGAAGCAATAGATGGAAACTAATCAAGAAGAGAACCAACCTAGAACTAAGGAGAAATGACAGAACACTTAATCAGTGGAACAGCTTGCCTCCAGAAGTTGTGGGTGCTCCAACATCGGAGGTTTTTAAGAAGAGATTGGTCAGTTATGGTATCTCCTGCTTGAGCAGAGGGTTGGACTTGAGGACCTCCAAGGTCCCTTTATACTATTTTTGAGAGACCCAATCCAGTCTTTACTCACTTGCACTTTGCATTCATCACATGACAGAGAAGTTCTCATTTGGACAAAACAACAACAACATTTCTCACAAAAATGTGAAGATCCAGACAGGACAGAGATTTGTACAAAATCTGAAGGTCAGTAGAGAGGCAAATGTAGAAATCATCAATATAATTTAAGTAAAAAATAATAATTTACACACAGTTATATAAAAGTGAGATGAGCAGTGGACGTGCCTGGCAGCAAAAAAATTTTGGGCGAACATCAAGAAATGGATAGAACAAATAACAGACCAACAAATAGAAAGGAAAGCAGAAACATTTTTGTTAGGAATTTTTACAAGACCATATTCCAAAGAAATAAAATATTTGATGCTACATCTTAACAGCAGCACGAATAGCATATGCAAAAAATTGGAAACAAGAAAGAACTCCAAATGAGGAAGAACTGATAGATAAGATTTTAGAATGTGCTGAGGTGGACAGATTAACAAAAGAAAATAAAGAAAAAGAAGAGACAGACTATTACAGAATATGGAATAAATCAGTGGTGGGTTCCTCCCGGTTCCACCGAGCTGGTAGTAGTGACGATATGACGATTTAGAAAGAGATAAAGGATACTTTTAGTGGATTTTCCCTAGCAAAGTAAAATACGTACACACCTTCAAACTGTGGTGCTAGAATTAAGCATTGGAAATAAGATTATATTTTGATTCTTCCTTCATGTAACTTCCACCTGATTGGAATTTTTTAAAAAACAACAAATCATATTTGTCAGGGTAACAGAAAGAATTAAGCAAAAATTTTATGTGCAAAGGTTTGTTTGTTCTGTTCCTCATATGGGGATCAAGTTTCGAATTTCATACGAACAGACACACTTCCAAATTTTAGCGTGATGTAGAAAATCAAAGCCATGATAGACACCACTGTTAAGTCCTCGACTTACGACGGACGTCCCTGATTGGCTAAGACGCATGGACTTGCCGGCGGGAGAATGTTGCCTTTCTATTGGTTGCTTGGTTTGACAGCTGTAGTATAAATAGCTGTCAAACCCGTTGTTTGCCGCTCCGTTTCTCTCTACCAGTTCTGTTAGCAATAAACGTTTCTGTTTGACTCTACCTGGTCTCGCCTCAGTTAATGACCCCAGGGTTGCCCACAGAGCACTGGCGACGAAGATGGGATTCTGAGGACAGAGACAGGTGGTCAACAGCTGAAGTCACTAGCGCTAAGCCAAGGCGCTCAGCTGAGTCACTTCACGACGAGACGTCGTGTAGAGGAAATTCCTCTCAGAAACAGAGCCCATTCGTCTAAAGAATGGCACCTCCGACATTCGCCCCCTTCAACCAGGCTACAGAAACCTGGAAGTCATATGAGGCACGGTTCGAATGTTTTCTGGAGGCGAACGACTACACGGGGCTGACCAGCAGCCGGAAAAGAGCGCACTTCTTAAATGCCTGTGGTCCCGAAATGTTTTCAGTCGCTATGGCCCTGCTAGCTCCGGTTCCAGTACAGTCGGTGCCATGGGAGGTCCTGAGGGAAAAGCTCAAGCACCACTATGAGCCCACCCCTTCACGCATCGCCCGCCGGTACGCTTTCAGGCAAATCTTACAAGCTGAGGGAGAGTCCATTAACCACTACGTCGCCTCCCTCAGAACTGCTGCTTTTAACTGTGAATTTGCCGATCTAGAAGACTCTCTCCTGGAGCAGTTCGTGTGCGGTGTGAGGGACCCGAGGGTGCAACGACACTTACTCGAGAGAAAAGATATCACCCTCGCAACTGCCATTGAAGAGGCGCAGGCTTGCGAGCTATCAAGTAAGTCCACTCTAGAGATCCGCAAGGCGCAACCCAGCGCCCCCGTTAACAAGCCCAGCACCGTGCACTCAGAAGAACTAGACCCTGAGGTAGCCGAAGAAGAGGATGACGAAGTTAGCCGCCTTAAAACTGTCAAAGGACAGGGAAACCCCTCAAACAAAACCTTCGTGGGGCCTCCCTGTCAAGGGTGCGGAGAATTGCACCCTAGAGCGGCTTGTCGCTTTAAGACCACCATCTGCCGCAGATGTGGAAAAAAAGGACACTTGGCACGGGTCTGCCGGGCCAATATACCTGGCACATCATCCAAGCCCCCCAGCAGACCGTTCCAGAAAGGGCCAAAGCCGGGCGGTGACTGTTTCGCCATTTCCAGGGCCAACAACGTCCCTGAGAGGTCGGCCCGCCAAGAAAAAATCAGTCCCAACAAAAAAATTTACCTCACGGTAACCATTGAAGGAACCCCTTGCCGGATGGAGCTAGACACAGGGTCATCCAAATCTCTGATTTCCTGGGACACCCTGAAGCAGCTGACCCCAAAAATGCGAAAAAACGCCCTCCTGCCAAGCCAAGTTCGCCTCAGAGACTACCAAGGCAATGATATTCCCATCCTAGGTGGCGCCAATCTCCTTGTAGAACACAGAACCTTCACGGGCAAGCTACCCCTGCTCATCGTGAGAGATCCTCTGCCCAGCCTGCTTGGACTTGACTGGTTTGGCGCTCTGGGGCTGGGCATCACAGGCATCCATTCCACCACCCCACATGATTTTGAAGACATCCTGGCAGAATTCGCAGACGTCTTTAATGAAGAGTTAGGTAAATATAAGGGTTCACCCATCACCCTCAATTTAGACCCTAGAATTGCCCCTATTAGGCTTAAGCCTCGACGAGTGCCTTTTGCTCTCAAGCCATTAGTCGATAAAGAGTTAGACAAACTCATAGCCCAGGGTATCCTAGAGCCCACGGACCACGCCCCCTGGGAAACCCCTATTGTCATACCCATCAAACCTGACGGGTCAATCCGCATCTGCGCGGATTACAAAAATTCCGTCAATAAGGCGCTCCAGGCCAATCCATATCCAGTACCTGTGGTGCAACATTTATTGCACTCCCTGGGCAAGGGCTCCATTTTTGCCAAACTGGACATGGCACAGGCTTACCAACAGCTCCCCGTTGATTCGGCCACTGCTGCAGCCCAAACCATTGTCACACACAGGGGAGCATTCCTGTGCCATCGTCTCCAGTTTGGCATAAGCGTTGCCCCGGGCATCTTTCAGGGCCTTATGGAGCGACTCCTGCAGGGGCTGCCTGGAGTAGTCCCATACTTCGATGACATCATCATCGCAGCTTCTAGCACAGCAGACCTTAAGGGGAAGCTAAGGACCGTCCTGCGCCATTTCCAAACGGCTGGCCTCAGGCTCAAGAAAGAAAAATGCAGGATTGGGGTATCCCAGGTAGAATTTTTAGGCTATCTAATTGATGCCTCCGGCATTCACCCCACACCATCTAAGATAGCTGCCATCAAAAGGGCCCCCACACCCACAAACAAAACTGACCTACAAGCCTTCCTTGGCCTCTTAAACTTCTACAGCTCTTTCCTCCCTCACAAGGCCACTGTTGCTGAGCCCCTTCACCGTCTCTTAGACAAAAAGACCCCCTGGCGTTGGGGCACCCGAGAAGCCTCCTCCTTCTCAGCAGTCAAATCTCTTTTGACATCTGAGGCAGTCCTCGTTCAGTACACGGACAGCCTCCCCTTGATCTTAGTGGCAGACGCTTCCCCCTTTGGCATTGGGGCTGTCCTCAGCCACGTCCTTCCTGATGGCACAGAAGCCCCAATTGCCTTTTACTCCCGCACGCTCTCCTCCACAGAGCGTAATTATGGACAAATTGACAAGGAAGCCCTGGCCGCTGTGGCGGCCGTCAAACGCTTCCACGAATATTTATATGGCCGTCCGTTCACTCTTGTGACGGATCACAAGCCCCTCCTAGGCATTCTAGCTGGCAACATTGCAACACCCCAGGTTATCTCCCCCCGCACGTCACGCTGGGTCGAATTTCTAGCTGCCTATTCTTACACCCTCATTCACCGTCCTGGCAAACACCTTGCCCACGCTGATGCTCTCAGCCGCTGCCCCCTCCCCATCTCTGTCTACGATCCCTCTCCTATTTCTCCTGTCCTTCTCATTGACTCTTTACATCTGCCAATCACTGCTGCCGACATTGCTGCCCACTCTGCCAAGGACCCCATTGTCCGCAGAGTTTTAGACTGGGTGCGCAGGGGATGGCCACCAGGTAATGTGGGACCTGAGTTCAAACCCTACTATATGAGGCAGCATGAACTATCTGTGCTGCGGGGGTGCCTGCTATGGGGCAATCGGGTTGTAGTGCCCGCCAAACTACAACAGCCAGTCCTAGAAGCCCTGCACGAGGGACACCCGGGCATAGGGAGAATGAAGTCCCTGGGACGCAGCTATGTCTGGTGGCCGAACTTCGACCACGCAGCCGCCCAGTGGGTTGCAGGGTGCCAACCCTGCCAACTCTCTAGACCAATGGCCCCCGCTGCCCCAGTTAGGGAATGGGAAATGCCCAAGTCACCATGGTCAAGAATCCATGTGGACTTTGCCGGGCCCTACCATGGGCAGACTTTCCTAGTGGTGGTAGATGCCTATTCTAAGTGGGTAGAGATAGTCACCATGGCATCCACCACATCTGCTGCACTCATAAGAGCCCTACAAGGACTATTTGCCACCCATGGGCTGCCAGACGTCATTGTCTCGGACAATGGCCCCCAGCTATCCTCCGCGGCCTTCCAAGTGTACTTAGCAAGCCACGGGATCCGCCATGCCAGGGTGGCACCATTTTGCCCTGCCAGTAACGGGCTGGCAGAGAGGGCCGTGAGGTCAGCCAAAGAAACCCTATCACGTTACGGCCACGGGGATTGGCAAGAGAAACTGACCCGCTACCTGTTGGCACAACATGTAACTCCATGCCCCTCGACCAACAGGAGCCCCGCAGAACTTTTGATGGGTCGACGCCTTCGCACCAACCTCGACCGTCTTCACCCTTCCTACACTCCAGATGCGCCCCCAGACTCCACTGGCCGTTACCGCAACTTCGTCGTGGGCAGCCCCGTCTATGCCCAGAACTTTGGGGGCGAAGCAAGGTGGCTTTCCGGGACTATCGAACAAGTCACTGGCCCCTACTCTTACCAAGTCCGGTTGCCCAATGGCCGGCTTTGGCATCGCCACATTAATCAACTAAGAGCACGTTTAACGCCCAGGCCGGAAGACCCAGCCGACCTGGGAGACAACATAACAAGTCCAGTCCCTGACTACATACCCACATTCCCTGACTCAAACCCGCCTCCGGAACCAGCCTTACCATGCCAGCCGCCTATCGAAGAAGTTGACGTCAGGGTGCCAGACGAGTCACAGGGAGTTCCGCCGATCGCAGAGGCGCCTCCAGCTCCTGCCGCCGCCAAACCCGTACTGCGCAGATCGACCCGGCCGCGCAGGCGCCCTGCCTACTTGGCCGACTACGCCTGTCCCATCCAGGAGGGAAGGGGTGTTAAGTCCTCGACTTACGACGGACGTCCCTGATTGGCTAAGACGCATGGACTTGCCGGCGGGAGAATGTTGCCTTTCTATTGGTTGCTTGGTTTGACAGCTGTAGTATAAATAGCTGTCAAACCCGTTGTTTGCCGCTCCGTTTCTCTCTACCAGTTCTGTTAGCAATAAACGTTTCTGTTTGACTCTACCTGGTCTCGCCTCAGTTAATGACCCCAGGGTTGCCCTCAGAGCAACCACTATCACCACCACATAACTGAAATAGATTATATGACTGAAATCATCGCCTCACACACCTTAATTAAGCTTCAATAGTGCAAAGAGCATAGAATTTATTAATCCAGTTTTAACAACTCACGGAGGGGGAAACATTATTCAGTTATATGCCTTTGTCTGTTGGAGGTAAAATAAGATGTAATAAAATAGTACTATCCGAGCAGGGAAAGTTAGATAAAAACAATCTTTTGTAACAGACCATTTTGCTATAGATTTTGAAATGTGAGGAGTTAAACTGAAGACGAAAAGACTGTTTATCTATAGACTTGATTAATTAGGAGAGAACTGTAGATATTGTTCTCTAAAAGAAACTTAAAAGTTGGCCATTTAGAGCAGTTAAATTACAGCCATTGTGTTTAAATTGCATTGACTCTGTCAAATCCTACATCATACAGAGGAAGCAAAGCGAAAGATAGGGTGTATTTTCTGTGATCTTTTCTTAAGATTTAGAGCTTCTTCTAGGATTTCTTTTGTCGTCGTAAAGACAATAATCCATTGTGTACTTCTGTTACTAATGATTCTGTAAAGATTGTCTGCTCTAAAAGATAATTAGAAAGGGTGAAATTTAATTCCATTAAAGAGTACTTGGTTGTGACATAATGAAATTTCATGGCAAAATGGCAAACTTACTTTAGAGTCAATATTTAGAGCTTTCATGTGGACCCCAAACAAATAAAGTTATAAACTTCATCTTGATTCCACTCTTCCTACGAGCAACAGCATTGGTTGTGGGTTTCTCCCCCCACCCCCATTTTCTTTTAAACTGTCTAAAACACAGCATATTAGGACTATTAGAGGGTTTTTCAGGAGGAAAAAAAACCAACATCATGTTAGGATTTTTCAAGGAAGTCTAACAAAAAATGTGTTGGGTGGGGTCTAATGGAAAGAGAACTGGAGAAAAAAATGTATATATATATATACATTTTTTATGTATATTTTTTATATATGTTGACATACAAGACTATTGTATGTGTAAAAATAGAAGGACACTTCGATTCCTGCCACGGAAGAATGGTTGCAGAAGTTGGTGGAGTTGGCTGAAATGGCAAAACTGACTACTTTGATTTAAAGAAAAGAACATAAGTACTTTTGTTTCCACATGGAAACAAAATGAAACCGCTTCTGAACTTCGGGCTTGAGGTGGAAAAGAATGAAACTCTGTCTTTGGGTTTTACAGATTCGATTGATAGATCTTTATAGAAATGACATAATGATGATGATGATGATGATGATGATGATAATAATAATAATAACAACAATAACAATAACAATAACAACAATAACAACAACAACAACAACAACAACAACAACAACAACTAACTTGGAACTGGTTAAGATCAGGAGTACTGAAAAAAGAAACAGAAAGCTTTATTTTGGCAGCTCAACAGCAAGCCCTAGCCACAAACTGCATGAAGGCAAAAATTCAACATGTTACCACCAACAGCAAATGCCGCCTCTGCAATGAGAAAGATGAGACAGTCGACTACCTGATCAGTGGGTGCAGCAAAATTTCACAAACTGACTACCTACAACGCCATGACCGTGTTGCTAAGATCATTCACTGGACATTGTGCCAGAAGTTTGGATTTGAGTACAGCAAAAACCACTGGGAACATCAGGTTGAGAAAGTTTTAGAGAATGAGAAACTCAAGATCTTGTGGGACTTTAGGATTCAGACTGACAGGCACTTGGTCCACAACACACCTGACATAACAATAATTGAAAAGAAAAAAGTATGGTTCATTGACATTGCAATACCTGGTGATGCACGGATTGAAGATAAGCAACAAGAAAAAATCACAAAGTACCGGAACTTGCAAATTGAAGTTGAGCGACTGTGGAAAAAGAAATCATGTGTTGTCCCAATTATAATTGGAGCCTTTGGAGCAATACCCAAAGGGTACCCCGCTATTTAGAAGTTCTAAATTTGCCGGACTTGAACATTTTGACTCTACAAAAAACTACCTTACTCGGAACAGCTTACATCCTCCGACGATACCTTAACAGTTCCTAGGTCCTTGGTTAGGACTCGAGCTGCTGAGCTATTAACCAGCCTCAAAGGCTGTGAATCTCACTAAAGATTAACCAATAATAATAACTTTATTGTCATTGTACACAGTATACCCATACAACGAAATTCACGTAACACCAAAGACCAGGTCCAACAAACATAACAATCCCCAAACACCCACCCACCCACCACAAATTCCCCACCCCTAAACCAGCCAAACATCCACACAACAGACCAAGTAATACTGTCCAACAGCTCACTGATGGAGGCCCTTTAGTTCATTGTTGAGTGCAATTATAGCTCTGGGATAAAAACTATTCAGAAAATGTGTGGTCTGAGTTTTAATTGTTCTGTATCTTCTGCCAGAAGGTAACAGTCCAAAAAGCAGTGGGTTTCACATTTTGTTACTGCCGGTTCGCCGCACGCCTGCCTTCTGCGCATCCATCCGACCTTCCGTGCATCACACATACGCCTTCTGTGCACGCACCTAGCCTCAAAAATGCGTCTAAATAGGACGCCATAGAGCCGGGGTGGGTGGGGAGGTGGCAGGGCCCACCCGCGATTTCCATTACTGGTCTGAACCGGCTGAATATCACCTCTGTTTTGTGAGTCAAGGACTACCTGTATATCACTTCCATTTATATCATTACTCACACCAAGGGATCATATCTGTCTACAGAGAAGATGGACACATTTTTCCATATTAGGTTTTTTGGGTATTTATTTTACAATTTTCTATTTCTGGCAAATACCTCATGTCCAATTTGTAATTATTTCAGGTTCTTTTTAATTAAACAGCCCACATTGCAATGCTTATTTTTTTTTCTCCAGACAATTGCATTCTTTTGTTTTGCAGATTTTTTTTTTCTAATGTAGATTTTACAAGGAATGTCCCTATACGGAATATATTTTACAGACTGTTTTCATGAATGCGTGCATATTTGTATGGAAAAAAACAATAATGGCAATATTGGTACACCGGATTGCAAAATTTGGAGAAAGGTGAACAACTAAGTTTTTGGGTTGTGTGAAAATGAGCGGTTAAATACATTTGCCAATAAATGAAAAGTAAATAAATCTGTCCCCCATTTCCTAGCCATTTCTAAGCTAGTTTGCTACAGAAGATGGGGATAAGGATAAGTATGATGGTGACCACATTCACATTAAAAGAAATTAGAGCAGTGGACAGAATAATAATGATAAAACATATGTACAATGGAATCATTACAGTATAACATTATTACATGCAGTGATTGAAAACATTCTATCAACACCAAAAACATTTATGGACACTGTAGAGTTTGGTTTGTTAAGATATTGGTTCTGAGCTAATATTTATCTTGCAAATTCCTGCATCAACACATTTGTCTTAAATCAGGGCCGCAAATGAGTCATTGAAGGGGGGCACTCTATTTCTCCCAGGAGAGAATTCAGTGAGGTCTTTTGAGCTCAGAAAGATAGGGAAACTACAGGTAGGCCTCAATTTACAACAGTTTGTTTAGTGACCATTCAAAGCAGGGGTGAAATCTACTTACCTTCCTTACTGGTTCGGAAGCGCGCACGCGCACACCTTCTGTGCATGCGCAAAACCTTTTGTGCATGCGCAGAAGGTAAAAAAACATTACTTCCTGGTTAAAACCAGGAAGTAATGACTCCCGGTGGCGATCGCTACCGGATTGCCGAACCACAGGGAAAAATCGCTACCGGATTGGGCGGTCCGGTCAGATCCGGGAGCATTTCACCCCTGGTTCAAAGATACAATGGCATTGGAAAAAAAAAAACACGACTTATGACCATTTTTCACACTTAAGACCGTTGCAAGCTGTTCCATTGGTTAATTGTCCTCACCAGAGATGGGATTCACTTACCTTCCTAACCAGTTCGCAAATGTGAGTGTGTGTGCATGGATGCTCACTTAGCTTGTACATGCCTCCTCTGTGAATGTGCATGGCCTTCTGTGCATGCTCTTTGCTCGCACGTTATGTCTGGGCGGGTGGGCAGAGCCTCCCAAACTCACCTATGCCGGTTCGCCTAAACCAGACAGAACTGGCTAAATCCCACCTCTGGTCCTCACTGTTAGGAAGTTTCTCCAGGTTGCTTCTCTCCTTAATTAGTTTCCACCCATTGTTTCTTGTTTTGCCTTCTGGTGCTTTGGAAAATAAGTTGGCCCCTCTCTTCTTCCCCATACTCACATAATCAAAATTCAGACACTTGGCAACTGACTCATATCTATGACGGTTGCAGTGTCCTGGGGTCATGTGATCACCTTTTGTGACCTTCTGATCAGCATAGTCAATGGGGAAGCCAAATTCGCTTAATAGATGTATTACTGACTTAACAACTGCAGCAATTCACTTAACAACGCTGGCAAGAAAGGTCGTAAAAGGGGGCAAAGCTCACTTCACAAATGTCTTACTTAGCAACATAAATTTGGGGCTCAGTTGTGGTCATAAGTCGAGTACTACCTGTAGTTGAAAGTTCATCATCCCTTGGAATAGATTCTCTGCTTTATTCTACATTTTGAGATTGCTGCTGGTGGTTCCATTATGGTGCAGAAGAAATTACAATATGAGTTTGCTAACCTCCAACTACCTTAAGGGGGTTGAGCTCTGCCCACCACCCCCAAACTAATGGGGCTTGTGAGAGAACCTAGTTATCGTAGAACCAGCAAGAAATTCTTAACTACATCTCCCAGCATTCTCTTTTTTTTCTCTTGAACAAACTTTTTTTTTATTTTTTTTATTGTTTTTTATTAAGGTTTTATAAATTAAACAAAAACACAAAACAAAAATACATACAAACATGGATACATTAAGACAATACAAAAGAAAAAACAGACCAACACTAACTCAGTCCACTGACTGACTTCTGAAAGCTGTTGCATCGGTGGTTGTTTTCTATTTCGTCTATTTTTATCTATACATATCTGTTTTAGATGTTTACTTATTTAGACATTTATACATATCCAAGGTTTCTTTTTTATGCAAATATCAACTACATTTATATAACTTTCTAGACATCCTTCTAGGTATTTATCTACACCATCATTCTATCTTGCATCTTACATGATTGTCTGTGTTTCTTGGTTGGTTAGAGTGCAGTAATGTAGGCTAACTCTGCCCACAGTCAGGAGTGTGATCCTGACCGACCCAAGGTTGACTCAGCCTTCCATCCTTCCAAGGTTGATAAAATGAAGACCCAGATTGTTGGGGGCAGTATGCTGATATTTGTAAACCACTCAGAGAGGGCTGTGAAGCACTGTGGAGTGGTATATAAGTCTAAGTGTTAAGTGCTATACTCAACAAGGAAGAAGGGCAGTGGTGAGTTTCTACCTGTTCTGCCCCAGCTACGGACCCCAAAGAACACAGCACTCAATACAAAGCTTATTTTACTCAAATAACTTAGTCTTATCAACCAAAAGCTGTTAATAAACTGTTTTAACAGCCTACCAGAATTCTAAAATAAGGTAATCACAGTCTTACTAGAGTTGGCAGAAAGCCCAGAAACAATTTTGCAGAGAATCCAGACGCGAAGGAGATTGAACTAAAGTTGTTCCCTACAGCTTGCTGCAAGTGGTGTTCCTCCTTAAATAGGCTAAGGGAGTGGCCAATAAGCCCCAAGCCTTACTCTCAAGGAGACCTCCTCCTGAGGAGCCACTCCTGCCTTTTGGCAGCTCTGCCCGCCCGTGCATTGAGAAGAGGCTCCTCCTCTTCGTCCTCTTCATTTAAAGGAGCTTCTGGAGGTTCTGAAGGCCCTGGCTGAATCCCTGCCTCTGGCACCACATCTTCTCCAGCCTCCTCACTGTCTGACTCGAGCGCCAGCTGCACAGGCTGCTGGCGCAGCACCACACCAGTCTCCTCGTTGTTGGAATCAGCTACAATCTGCACAGGCTGCTGACGGGCCACAACACTACCGGTTCACCCCAGTTCCCACAAACTGGTAGCGGTGGCAGTGGGAGGCTCCGCCCACCCACCCACAGACGTCATCATGGACGGTCTGTGCATGCGCAGAAGCGCTGGGCGCACGCAAAGCACACATGCGCACGCAGGCGGTCACAGTTGCGAACCGGTAGCAAAGGTAAGTGGAACCCACCACTGAAGAAGGGCCACACTAACTGAGCTTTGAGAAGTTAGAGTGTGGTGTAATTTACTTGCTGCTAAGTTGATGATCATCAGAATAAAGGGATCTGAATAACCAGAATTTGTTTTATTGACACGGATGCCTCTTTGTCCTGGGGCCATCTCTCTACCCATGTTTATTTTCATTCCTTGTACTAAGATTGGTGAAAGGTACCAGATTGGGATAATTTTTCCTTTATCATTAATTTAGCGTTAAGAATTAAGTTTGTTGCTAAAGCCATCTGCAGTCAATATAAAACAAACAAACAAGCAAGCAGGAAAAGCAATCCTTATGTATCTTTACATCTTCATTGCAATCTGAGGTGGCAGGAAACCTAATTAAAAAAAAATATACTTACAAGGAACAGCTTTTATTTGTAAGAAATCAAATTTGTTAGTGGTGAAACGGGTCAATTTTCTAATCAGTCAGGATTTGAAATTCATCCTCCACCAATTAAAATTTACTTGTAAAGTAGGGAGGGGGAAATGGGACAGTGTCCTCTTTGGACGATTTAGTCTTTATCATTTAATTTGTTGAGAGTTTAAAATTACAGTAATTGTCCTGAAATCACTGGCATTATTTGACACTGCAACAACAGAGCACTGAAAATGAGTGACAAATGCACAAAAGACTTTTGTTACCTTTGTTTGTCTGAATAAATCTCAATAACTATTGTGGGGATTTAAATTTTCCAGCATATTTAGAATGTCATTAGATGGTCAAGCCTATTGACTTTTAGCTACATTTCATGATCGTGAAAAATTGTAATGCCAGACTCTAAGGGATGTGACTTACCAACCATCCATAGGAAAAAATATAACCTCTAAAAAGATATGAAGAACGGTTGCAGGAACTGGGTATGTCTAGTTTGATGGAAAGAAGGACTAGGGATGAGATAACAGTCTTCCAGTGTTTGAGGGGCTGCCACAAAGAAGGTGGAGTCAAGCTATTCTCCAAAGCACCTGAGGGCAGGACAAGAAGCAATGGGTGGAAACTAATCAAGGAGAGAAGCAACCTAGAACTAAGGGGGAATTTCCTGACAGTTAGAACAATTAATCAGTGGAACAATCTGCCTCGAGAAGTTGTGAATGCTCCAACACTGGAAGTTTTTCAGAAGATGTTGGATAGCCATTTGTCTGAAGTGATGTAGGGTTTTCCCCTTCCTAAGCAGGGGGTTGGACTAGAAGACCTCCAAGGTCCCTTCCAACTCTGTTATTCCATTTTATTCTAAATATGAAGTTGGAGTAAGCAATATTTCCTCTGGGTTTTTTTAAAAAAACCTTTTATCACATTGCAACATTGTAGTCCTCAAGAACCATCATCATTTGTGATAAAATCTTTATTATTTATTTATGTATCAGAGAAAGAGAGAGACCTTGCTTCTTTCCTAGGGCTGAGAAAGAGTGACTGGTCCAAGGTTACCCACCCAAATTTGTGCTTAAGTCAGGACTAGAACTGGTAGTCTCCTAGCTTAATCCAATGCCTTCACTACTGCCTATTTCACCATAAAGCTGTGCCACCTGATAAAGTTTTCCACTTTAATAATTGCATACAGGTAATCCTTGATTTACAACCATTCATTTAGTGACTGTTCAAAGTTCCAACGGCACTGGAAAAAATGACTTATGACATTTATGACAACCTCAGGGTCCAATCAATCAATGCTTCGGTGCTTTGGAAAATAGGTTGATTCTTCCCCATGGATACATGAACAAAATTCAGATGCTTGGAAAGTGACTCTTATTTATGACGGTTGGATTGTCCTGGGGGGGGGGTCACGTGATTCCCCTTTTGCGACTATCTGACAAGCAAAGTCAATGGGGAAGCCAGATCAGTGGTGGGTTCCTCCTGGTTCAGCCCGGTTCAGCCAAGCCGGTAGCAGTGACGATATGACATCACCGAACCGGTTCCCTTTGTTCGAGGGATGGAAGGGCCCTCCCCCTCCCACCTCCCACATTATTCTTACCTTTTATTTGGCCCCGCCCCCAATCTATTCGCTGCCTCCCAAGTCCCAGCTGATCGGCTAGAAGGAAAAAAACTGTTTAAACTCTTGCCGCGGGGCTTCAAAGGGCCCACCCCACAGCTGATCAGTGTTAAAAGGCAGTGTGGTGGTAGACCGGTGCACTCCAAAAACAAATGGGTAGACCGGAACGCTCCAAGAATAAATGGGTAGACCGGTACAGCTCTGCAAGCAGTTAAAAGCCTGGTAGACCTCTGCTAAATCCTAAAGAATTGTCACATGACCATCAAACCACGTCCACAAAATAAGCCATGCCCACAGAACCGGTAGTAAAAAAATTTAGAGCCCACCTCTGAGCCAGATTCACTTAACAACCGTGTTGCTAACTTAACAACTGCAAGGATTCAATTAACAGCTGTGGCAAGGAAAGTCAAAAAAACTCACTTAACTTTCTTGCTTAGCAGTGGAAATTTTGGGCTCAATTTCGGTCATAAGTTGAAAACTATCTGTAATTTCTTTTCTCTACCAGAGTTTCAATCGCAGTGTGGGCGGGGGTGTTCTTTCTAACATTTATTAAAACATTAGAAGAAGCAATAAAAGCAATGGAATAACAATTCTTTCCATTAGCTCTGGCTAAGAACTTTGGAGTGGACAGTGGCCATTTTAAAATCACCTCACTCACAAGAGTTCAAGGAGAAATTTATTTAGTTTTAATCTGAATGCCAACTTAATGAAAATTTTGAAACAGCGCACGCACCAAAACAGTGGTCTCAATTTTGCCATGCAGGTTGCCAATCAAAAATAAAAATAGGAAAATGTATAGATTTAAGAAAATAATATATCATATGCATGATATAAAAGGATTTCCCCCAAAAAAGCTATATAAATTAGCAAAAGTACAAACAAAATTGTCATGCATGAAAGAAATGTACATAAGCATAGATAGAATTTTTTAAAATTTTTTACAAAAAAAAATAGCACAGGAACACAAGGAGACAAATTTACAATGGGAAAATAAGAAAATGAATAAAACTGAGAGTTTCAGTGCTTTCTGTTGCTCACCTGATATTTTGAAACCGGTTTTTTTCCCCTCGTATTGTGTAATCAACTTCCCAAATATTTGGTTAAATCATTGCTTCATACTTGCTCTACCTATAAATGTCAGCAGAGAATTATTCATAAATTACATACGGATAGGTTTTTAATTAAAACTCCATCAAACTGTTTTAAAGCTCTTACACGGGACAGTTTTAAGCCATATGTCAAGTGACAGGTTGAGCAAAAATCTCACAATTATTACTATTTTTTTTAAAATCTGCATGTTAAAATATATGAATAGATGTTATCATTTGATGTAAGTTAGCCAAGACTAGAGTATTCTGGTACTTCTTTTAAAAGATACCAAAGGCATCACTGAAGCATGATTTATATTCATCTGAATTCTCCATTTTACCCCCTAACAAATTCCCCTTAAGTTTCCTGTTTCATTAATATGACATAATATGCATTGCTCCCGTGTTAAAAATGTCAACAAAGGACCCTCTGCTCTCAGCTCACCTCATTAAAAAAATACGCAATGGTCAGCAGTGGCAAAACCAATGAAAACCGCTCCGCTTTAATTAATTCTAAATGGTGCTTTTTCAGCATGTCCAAAGCTCAGCTCTCTGAAGTGGAAAAGGGGGTGAATGGCACCTCTCTAATCTGGGCAAACTCATTTCGGAGGCTGACTTCAGTGCATCGGAACGCAGGGGTGGAGTTGCTAAGAGTTTAGGGGGAGAGTAGGAGTCAAAGGGGATGGGAAGACCTCGTAACACTCATCAGCCAAGCTTGCTTTCATAGGATAACAATGAAAGATGTTCCAGAAAGCTTCGAAAATTGTCTACCGATGAGAAACCATGTTCTGACTGTCCTTCTTTCTTTGCTACCAACCTGTCCAGCGTATTTCCAGAGCGTTAATCCTTCCGTCCTCACATTGCTCCCTAATTACTTTATGAAGGCAGTTGATTGGTTTCCTAAATCATTATAACTACTGTAGTTTGGCCTAGTGGTTTAGGTGACAGGCTGGAAAGCTGGGAGATTGTGAGTTCTAGTTCCATTTTAGGCATAAAAGCTGGCTGGGAGACTTTGGTCCAGTCACTCTCTCTCTCTCTCTCTCTCTCAAAGGATTGTTGTTGTGGGGAAATTAGGAGGAGGAAAGTGTTTTGGATATGTTGATGCCTTGAGTTATTGAGTTAAAAATAATAAAGGCAGGATATAATAAATAAATAAATAAGGAAGGAAGGAAGGAAGGAAGGAAGGAAGGAAGGAAGGAAGGAAGGAAGGAAGGAGAAAGAAAGAAAGAAAGAAAGAAAGAAGAGAGAGAGAGAGAGAGAGAGAGAGAGAGAGAGAGAGAAGAAAGAAAGAAAGAAAGAAAGAAAGAAAGAAAGAAAGAAAGAAAGAAAGAAAGAAAGAAAGAAAGAAAGAAAGAAAGAAGAAGAGGAGGTCAACTTATTTTCCCAAGCACCTGAAGGCAAGACAAGAAACAATGGATGGAAATTAATCAAGGAGAAAAGAAACCTGGAATTGAGGAGAAACTTCCTAACAGTGAGGACAATTAACCAGTGGAACAGCTTGCCTCCAGAAGTTGTGGATGCTCCAACACTGGAAATTTTTAAGAAGATGTTGGATAACCATTTATCTGAAGTGGTGTAGGGTTTCCTGCCTGGGCAGGGGGTTGGACTAGAAGACCTCCAAGGTCCCTTCCAACTCTGTTATTCTATTCTATTCTAATTGTTAGCTGCTGGAGTACCCTCTAGGAGAAAGTCAGAATAAATATTGCTGTTCCTACAGCAATCTTCGACTAACAACAATTCATTTAGTGACTGATCAAAGTTACAACGGCGCTGAAAAGAGTGATTACAAGTATGCCCGTTTTTCACACTGACAGCCATTGCTGCATCCCATGGTCATGTGACCAAAATTCAGACGCTTGGTAACTGACTCGTATGTATGATGGTTGAAGTGTTCCTAGGGTCATGTGATCCCCTTTTGCGACCTCCTGGCCCGGCAAAGTCAATAGGGAAGCCGGATTCCCTCAACAACCGTGTTACTCACTTAACAACTGCAGTGATTCATCTAACAACTGTGGCAAGAAAAGTCATAAAATGGGGCAAAACTCACTTGAGAAATGTCTCATTTAGCAACAGAAATGATGGGCTCAATTGCAGTCATAAGTCGAAGAACTACCTGTACTCCCAACATTATCATTATCGTTTCCTATTTTCTTATGTTGTGTGTTTTTGCTCAGGTTTGACAACTTGGGTGTCACGGACAGCGATGGAGGGCAGAAATATTGCGATGCTCTAGATTAAGCATACAGAAGTAAGGATAAAAATCCCCACTATATTTGAATAGAGCTGGATTGCTATCCAGTTATATCAACTGACAACATAAACAGAGTTGCCTTTTGCTTAAGTGCTCCATTGCAGTGTATTTAAGATGTTAATTAAAACCTTCAGAGAATGAAGAGGGGGGGAATAAATCTTAAATGCTGTATGCAGAATGCTTTTTTTTATATATATACTGTACATAAGAATACAAAAATATCATCACTACTATAATGCTCTCTACATGGGGCTCCCCTTGAGGAGCACCCGGAGGCTCCAACTGGTCCAGAATGTGGCCGCGCAGGTGGTTATGGGGACGACTTGGTGCTCCCATGTAACACCTCTCCTGCGTGAGCTGCACTGGCTCCCGGTGGTCTTCCAGGTGCGCTTCAAGGTATTGGTTACCACCTTTAGAGCGTTCCATGGCTTAGGACCCAGGTATTTACGAGACCACCTTCTGCCACCGATAGCCTCCCACCGACCAGTACGCTCCCACAGAGAGGGGCTCCTCAGGGTGCCATCGGTCAAACAATGTTGACTGGCGGTCCCCAGGGGGAGAGCCTTCTCTGTGGGGGCACCTACCCTCTGGAATGAGCTGCCCCCGGAGATACGGTGGATCCCAGATCTTCTCACATTTCGCCGTTCCCTAAAGACGTTTTTATTCCAGCAAGCTGGGCTGGCCTAACTCTTTTAAATTGTTTTAATTTTTAAATTGTTTAATTTTGGGTCTTAATACAGGGGTGTTTTTGATTGTGGGCCAAATTAATTTAATTGGATTTTAATACTGTTTTTAAATTTTGTATTTCTTGTGTTTTATCTGTTGGCTGTTCACCACCCCGAGTCCTTCGGGAGAAGGGCGGTATATAAATATAAACAATACAATACAATACAATATCCTGGCCTTTCTCAGCTACACAATCAGGCTGACTTGGATTAAAATGCCCTGGTAAGACCATACTTGAAATATTGTATCCAGTTTTGGTCACCACAATGTAAAAAAGATGTTGAGACTCTAGAAAGAATGCAGAGAAGTGCAAGAAAGATGATTAGTGGACTGGAAACTAAAGCATATAAAGAATGGTTGTTGGAATTGAATATGTCTAGTTTAATCAAAAGAAGGACTAAGAGCCACTTGATAGCATTGTTCCAATATTGGAACAATGAGTCCCGACACTCCCATGTTACACCCCTCCTGCGCGACTTGCATTTGTTACCGGTTGCCCTTCGGGTGAGGTTCAAGGTGCTGGTTATTACCTATAAAGCCCTTCATGGCCTAGGCCCGGGATATTTGTTAGACCCCCTGCAGCCAGCGACAATTCCCAATCGCCCAGTGCGTTCCCACAGACAGGGCCTCCTCAGGGTGCCGTCGACCAGACAGTGTCGGCTGGCGTCCCCCAGGGGGAGAGCTTTCCAGAGGGTGCACCCACCCTCTGGAACCAACTTCCTTTAGAGCTCCGGATGGCCCCTGACCTTCGCTCGTTCCGCTGTGATGTGAAGACCTGGTTGTTCCGCAGCCTGGACTGATGGGGCGTTTCTTAATGAATTTTAAATTGTTTTAAATCTGAATTTTAATTTTATATTGTCGTTTATGAGGAACTGTGCATTTTACCATTGTGAGACGCCCTGAGTCCTTGGAGATAGGGCGGCATATAAATTGCATTATAAATAAATAAATAAATAAATAAAATAAATTTAAGGGGCTGCCACAAAGAAGAGGGAGTCAAGATATTCTCCAAAGCACCAGAAGGCAAGACAAGAAACAATGAATGGAAGCCAATCAAGGAGAGAAGCAACCTAGAACTAAGGAGAAATTTCCTGACTGTAAGAACAATTAATCAGGGGAACAACTCGCCTCCAGAAGTTGTGAATGCTCCAACACTGGAAGTTTTTAAGAAGAGATTGGATAACCATTTGTCGGAAATGGTGTAGGATTTTCTGCCAGAGCAGGGAGTTGGACTACAAGACCTCCAAGGTCCCTTCCAATTCTGTTATTCTGTTCTGTTATTCTGAAAGTGATTGTCTTAGCATAACTAGAAAGTTCCTGATTATTTATTTAATTAATTAATTTACATATTAGATTTTTATCCTTCCTTCATTACTTTATAAATAACTCAAAGCAGTGAACTTACCTAATTCTCCTTCTTCGCCTTATTTTCCTCAAAACAACAGCCCTGTGAGGTGGGTTGGACTGAAAAAAGAGTGACTGGCTTAAATTCACCCAGCTGGCTTTTGTGCTTAAGGTGGAACTAGAACTCACAGTCGCCTGATGATTGGCCCAAAGTCACCCAACGGACTTTCATGCCTAAACAGGGACTAGAATTCACAGTTTCCTGGTTTCTAGGCTAGCACTATTATAAGAAAGTATTATGAAAAGCTGAACAAATGTTCAGAATTATTCAAAGCAACCAGTTTCATTCTGGAAATGATTTAGAGCAGGGGTCTCCAACCTTGGCCACTTTAAGCCTGGAGGATTTCAATTCCCAGAATTCCCCAGCCAGGGAGTTGAAGTCCACCAGGCTTAAAGTGGCCAAGGTTGGAGACCCCTGATTTAGAGCACCCTGGCTTTGTTGTCTCTTTTGCAAGATCAGTTTTTGTAGGAGATGACCAGGCTGAGCCCGAGGGTGGGATCAAATGGGTCATTAGTCTCGAGCCCCTTCGTGCCCACAAGAAATCTAAGTCCAGCCCACCTTGAATTCTATTGACTCTTATATATCTCCAGTTTGCTTTGGCCGTTAGTAATTCAGATTCTTGTAGAGAGCTTAAGCTTGCAATAAATCTTTATACTGATTTGAATTGCCTGGAATCGCCTGATTTCCCTGGCCCTTGAGAACTTTCTTCCAGAATGTACTAGATTCAAAATTAGAATTCCTATATGTGTGATACAGTCTGATAGATCAAAAATACTTGTCAACAAAGCAAGTTTAGCTCTGGATACATGGAGACCTTCTAGAGACTGATTAAATGGTCATCTATTTCAGGGGTGAAATGCTATCTATTCAGACCGGTTCACCCAAACCGGTAGTAATAAATGCTACCGGTTTAGGTGAACCGGTAGTAAAAAAATCCTACTGGTTCAGGCGAACCGGTATTTCCGACGATCAGCTGTGCCACATGATTTATATTTGCTAGAAAGCAGGAAATCCTGCTTTCTAGCGAATCTAAATTGCGTGGCACAGCTGTTCCCCCCACTTGCTCTTCTACTTACCTTTGAAGACTCAGAAAAGGCTTCTTAATCCTCCTTTTTCAGCACTGCACGGTAGCGCCTGCGGTGTGCATGTGCGTGAAGTGTGCGTTTGGTGAGCTCCGCACATGCGCGCACAAAGCAAACTGGTAGGGAAGCGAACCGGTAGGAGACTTCAGAGCATTTCACCCCGATCTGTTTCTCTGGTTATTTATTTAAAAGCTTCTACACCATCCACCCAGAGACGTCGAAAGCTGGTTTTTTGCCTTCTGTTACTATATTGTGGTCCTTCAACAAGCTCAGTGACAAACTTAGGCACTAAAATGGCATTTCCCTGTTGCCATTGTTATTAGGGTTAATGTTCAAATAGGTAGCTTTGCAAAGCAGAAAGACTGCACGTTGGGAGAAGCAATATAGTTATTGGAATTATATTGATTGAGTAAACTTTGAAATTCAGTTGCGTGAAAAAATAACAAAGTATAATCCTTATTCAGAAGTAAAGTCTAAGTTACCTCGTTTAGAGTCGGCACTGTTCAAATTCCATTATTGGTGGTAGAGAAAGAGAGTGAGAGAAAGAGAGGGGAGGGGGGTCATTGATACATTCCTGTTGGGGCACATTGCTCCTGCCTGGCCAACATTTAGTACATTTAGCATTTTATGCCTTATTCCTAGTTGCATTGCTTTTATTCAAGATGAAATACCATAGTAATCTGTGACTGGTCGCCTATGTTGTGAAAATATAAAAATATTGGAAAGAAGAAAAGTGAGTGAGTGAGTGAGTGAATGGGGGAGGGAGGGAGGGAGGGAAGGAGGGAGGGAGGGAGGAAGGAAGGAAGGAAGGAAGGAAGGAAGGAAGGAAGGAAGGAAGGAAGGAAGGAAGGAAGGAAATTAGTGGAAAGGAAGGGTAGGCAATGGGAAGGAAGAAGATGGATGAAGAGGAAGGGAGGGAGGGAGGGAGGGAGGAAAGAAAAAATGAATGGAAAGGAAGGGTAGGCAATGGGAAGGAAGGAAGATGGGTGAGGAAGGAAGGAAGGAAGGAAGGAAGGAAGGAAGGAAGGAAGGAAGGAAGGAAGGAAATCCACAAGATCAGTATTCTCATTACCAAACCACAAAAGTTTGAAAAGGAACAAGCTTCACCCACAAGGCTCAGCTGTTTTTGACAGACCACACATTAGCCATGGAAGCACAGTGCTCCACCTCCAGATAGGAGGAGGAGGAGGCAGCATTCTTATACTAAGCCATTTGAAGGACAGCAGGTCACTCGCCATTCAAGCACTCTTTCCTAAGACACAGATGACTACCTAAGGGGAGTTGTTCCACCTTGCAATGAAGCACACACCACTTCAGTTTGCCACCATAATGAGCTGACACCAAAATTTCACTTGCGTGTGGAAATTGGCTCAACAAATAGAAAGTAGGCCATCTCCCACCTAGTGAAAGGAGGCCCTATGGATGAGCTCAGGATATAGGAAGGAGAAAATGGACATGAAGATAGCTCTGAGAAGACCCATTTAATCAACAGGACATATATTACATACAGACCAGGGGTGGATTGCCCCCGGTTCAGACCGGTTCGCAAGAACTGGTAGTAAAAGAGCGGGAAGCTCTGCCCACTGACCAGGACGTCATCATAGGTGATCTGTGCATGCGCAGAAGCTTCTGTGCATATGTAGAAGTGCGCGCACTCCCGATGCAAACCGATAGTAAAGGTAAGTAGAACCCCCCTCTGATACAGACATGATGAATAAAGGTGACTTTACTCTGCCTTTATTCCTGTATCTATTGTTCTTATTGGCAACTAAGTGCAGAAAGTCAATATTAATAGAATAACAAGAGTTGGAAGGGACCTTGTAGGTCTTGTAGTCCAAGCCTCCCCCCCCCCATACCCAAGCAGAAGACCCTAAAGGTAAAGGTTCCCCTCGCATATATGTGCTAGTTGTTCCCAACTCTATGGGGCAGTGCTCATCTCTGTTTCAAAGCCGAAGAGCCAGCGCTGTCTGAAGACGTCTCCGTGGTCATGTGGCCAGTATGACTAAACGCCAAAGGTGCATGGAACACTGTTACCTTCCCACCAAAGGTGGTCCCTATTTTTCTACTTGCATTTTTTACGTGCTTTCGAACTGCTAGGTTGGCAGAAGCTGAGACAAATTAACACCAGCTGTCTGCAATTAGTGTAAGTTCGAATCTCACTAGGCTCAAGGTTGACCTAGCCTTCCATCCTTTCTAAGGTAAGTAAAATGAGGACCCAGTTTGTGCGGACAATAAGCTGACTTTGTATAAATATACAAAAGTATGAAGGCTATTGCTTAACACATTGTAAGCCGCCCTGAGTCTCCGGAGAAGGGCAGCATATAAATCAAATTAAAAAAAAAAATAACAAGTAACAGGAGCTTGTCCCATTATGCGGCACGAGGGATTCGAACTGCTGAACTGCCGACCTTTCGATCGACAAGCTCAGCGTCTTAGCCCCTGAGCCATCGTGCCCCTTAGAAGACCCTATACCTACACAAATTGTTATCCCATCTCTTCTTTAAAACTGCCAGTGTTGGAGCACCCACAATTTCGAGAGGCGAGCCGTTCCACTGATTAATTGTTCTCACTGATGGGAAATTTCACCTTAGTTCTAGGATTCAGAGTTAAAACTTTCAATATTTCCTGCTAATGTTCTTCTACCTTTTGGGTGCCCCCTGTGGAAAAAAGCCACAAATGAAGTCACCGAGAAAGGAAAGGAGACTCAAATCAAGAGCTTCACATAAGGAATGTGTCAGGGTTGAGTCACGATACTGTCTGGAAGGAGCCTTAAATGGAAAATTCAAAAAACAAAACAAAAACCCTATAAACTAAGTGGTCTTTCCTTTTAAAGATTCAAATCTACTTTCAAAATCTTCTCCTTTTACCTATCAAGCCTTGCCTTCTTCAGGAACTGTTCTTCGCTTGCGTGGAATCAGTAGTTCATGTGGTTAATGTAATTGGGTTTTTGTTTTTTTTTTAATTTGATTTATATGCCGCCCTTCTCCAGAGACTCAGGGCGGCTTACAATGTGCTCAGCAATAGCCTTCATCCTTTTGTATATTTATACAAAGTCAGCTTATTGCCCCCACAACTGGGTCCTCAATTTACCTACCTTAGAAAGGATGGAAGGCTGAGTCAACCTTGAGCCTTGGCGAGATTCGAACCTGCAATAATTGCAGGCAGCTGGTCTTAATAACCAGCTTAATAACAGGGTGCCTTAGACCACTGTACTACCAAGGCTCTTTTTAAATGGGGTTCAAGTTATTTTAGAAATGTTACCTGTTGAATAATTTTATGTACTAGGCAGCCTCAGCTACAAGACGGGGAGAGAGATTAAATATTGGGTTTTTTTTTTTCCCCTCATACAACTAACTAGCTGGTTTTTAATACAACATGTTAGACCTGGTAAAATGTGGATTGATGATTTGTAGTTTGTTGTGGGAATACAGCCATTATTTTCAGCATTCTGAGGGAACCGCACCATCCCATTAATTACGGTTTGCTCAGCACAGCAGGTGATGTGAACACGAGCAATGGTCTTTTAGACAATTTTGGCTTTGAGTTTAGCCTACGGTGGCAAACAGCCAGAGAGTATTTGTGTTATTTATTTATTTTCAAACACCCCCCCCC
This sequence comes from Pituophis catenifer annectens, assembly GCF_029215685.1. Classification (NCBI taxonomy): domain Eukaryota; kingdom Metazoa; phylum Chordata; class Lepidosauria; order Squamata; family Colubridae; genus Pituophis; species Pituophis catenifer. The sequence continues at coordinate 8,024,913 of NW_027256886.1, read as the reverse complement.
CACCTTTCTGCTTAAATAAGCACTTGTGGGGCACCTTTACTACTTCGGTAAAGGAAAGTGATCTGAGGTAAATTATCAGGGAATAACAGTTCATGATTTCAGTCCTCACATTCACTGACAAACTACAGGGAAACTTAGCATTTTGCAACACCATCATACACATTACATGAAGCTGCCATCTCCTTTTAGGGAACCCTGAATTGACTTTGGACAGAAATGTATGCAGCTTTTGATTTTATTTTGTAGTGATTTATTCACATTATAGGCACGTTACCGTTTCTATTCAGGAAATCCATGGAAAACAATGTTCATTGTGATCGTAAAGATTTAGAATTCCTAACCTTCCACTTTTTTTCTTTTATGGGGCTAAAGCAAATGCTTTAAAAAAAAAAAAACCTTCATTGTGGGTGAGGAAAGCATGAAGAGGTTAAATGGAAATAATAATACAGAATTAGACTTGTCGAGAATCTATTCCATCATATCAATAATGTCAAATTGATTTAAAAAAAAAAAGGCTCGGTTATGTGTTATGCCACTTTACTGGAGAGGGAAATAAGTATTACATTGGAAAGAAGAAAGAAGAAAGGGGAAAAAAGAGGAATATTTTTTCTAAGCATCTTCTTGAGCTGAGAGTAGGGAAGCATGTTGCATCGTTGTTCACAAACGGAGTAAGATTTCCCTGAGTACAGGCAGGAAAACTTTACTAGACAGAGCCAAAAGAATTTTAAAGGAAACAGTAAGAAACAAAATCCTTCCCTCCTTTTCCCGTTCTTCTTTTCTTTTCTTCTCATCTCCCAACTCTCCTCCCTCCCCGTCTTTACTCCTCTCCCCTCTTCCACTCCCTTATTGTTTCCTTTTTCAATTCAATCTGAGATGGGGGAAAGAGGAGGAGAGAGGGTAAGAAAGGGAGGAAGAAGAGAGGAGCGGGGAAAGAGGAGAGGGAATAGAAAAGGGAAGGAGAGGAGGAATGAGGAAAGTAGAAAGAAAAAGAGGAGGAGAGAGAAGGGAAGAAAAGGAAAGGTTGTATCAAAATAAAGGAAGGAGATGGTAGAAGGGCAAGCCCGAACTACTAATTAGCAAATGGAAGTTAAAGAATAAGATGAATGAATAATGATTAATGATGGACAGAAGATTGTACATTTGAATATGTTGATAAAAAAATAAAAATAAAAAACTTTTATATAAAAAAAGAAACAAAATCCTGATTTTGCTAATTTGTAAACGGCGGCTCCTCCTTTTCAAGTGTCTGTCTGGTGCCTTCCCAAAGTGGATTTTAAGAGGTCCTCAAGCCACACAATGCTTTTCTTTCTTCCTTCCTTTTCCTTTTTGCTTTCTGCTCACCCCCCTCCCCTTCTTCTGTCCTCGAAGAAGAGAAGGACAGCAACACACACACACGCACACACAGACACACACAGACACACACACACATGCCCTCCTGGGTAAACTTTTTTTAAAAGAAACTTTTAAACTTTTGTATCAGAGGGAGAGAACCAATAGCAAGGTGAAAAAATAATGCCCTTGGGTTCAAGAATGCTTACTTTAAAATAATCCAGAAATCCGTGGGATGTTGTTATGTCATGGTAAATAGGATCGGCAACTCGGCCCAACCCACCTCACAGGGTTGTTGTTGTGGGGGAGGGAAATAGAAGGAGGAAGGTGCATTATGTACGTTCACCACCTTGAGTTGTACTTAAAAATAATAAAGGTGGGATAAAAGATGATAGATAGATAGATAGATAGATAGATAGATAGATAGATAGATAGATAGATAGTTGTACAAGGTTTCCTTACATGTTAGATGTTTTTTATATAAATTTTATATACTGTTACTGACACTAGTCAATAAAATATGGATTTTCAATAAGGACAAATTAATTCCTGTAATGGGGGGGATGGATAGATAGATAAATAGATACCGTGTCTCCCTGAAAATAAGACCCTGTCTTATATTTTTTTGAACCCTGAAATAAGCGCTTGGCCTTATTTTCGGGGAGGTCTTATTATTTTGGGGCGCGTGGAACAAGATGGGGCTCCTCTTGCCATCTTACCTGATTTCCAGCTCTGCATTTAAATATTTTCAGGGAGGGCTTATTTTCGGGGGGAGGTTTATTTTAGCACATGCGCTCAAAAGCCCGATTGGGCTTATTATCAGGGGATGTTTTATTTTTGGGAAAACAGGAGAGAGAGGGGGGAGGGAGGGAGGGAGGGAGGGAGGGAGGGAGGGAGAGAGAGAGAGAGAGAGAGAGAGAGAGAGAGAGAGAGAGAGAGAGAGAGAGAGAGAGAGAGAGAGAGAGAGATGCTTTATACAGAATCCACCCAAATATAAAAAGGCCAAAAGTCACCTGTCGCGCCCTCTTCAGCCCTCAAAATCTGGGAGGGGGGGTAGAAAAGAGGTAACTGGTCCCCCCAAATCACCTCCTATGCTAATTGTCTCCATTGATTTTCTGAGGCTTGCTTAGAGAGATTAGACTCAAGAGTCTTTCCAGTGCTTCTAACCATCTTCTGGCATCATAGAAATTGCCTAAACCTGGAACATAAGGAAAGATCTTATCCAGGTAGGGTCTCCTTTCTGGCAACTCTCTTCCAAGGACATGGAAAGAATTATTTTCTGCCACCCAGCATCTTGTCCTTCAAACTAAATTAAATCTGAGGTTGAAACTTTAGGCTGGAAGGTTGCAATCTAATTAGATACTTCTAGTTCTATCTCCATTAAATTGGACTATTTCCTGAATTAAATCTTATGATTTGTGCTACCCACACCTCCCACAAGCCCAGTTTTCATTCATTTCATTAAACTGTTCTCCATAATAAACCCTAATATCAGTATTATTATGTACTGTTATTGTTTGTAAAGTTTATTGGCGCCCATCTTACCACAGGGTAACTCCGGGCATCTTACAATCTTAAAAAGATTATAAAATGTATATACAAAAGCTAAAAGACATCAATAATGTATTTATATCAGGGGTGAAATCTATTTACCTTCCTTACCAATTCAGAAGTGCATGCACCCTGCATGCGCGCTCACTTCTCTCAAGCACGCGTGCACATCACATACATGCGCGCACCCTCTGCACATGCGCAAAACCTTCTGCACGTGCGCAGAGAGTAAAAAACACATTAGTAACGACACCTGGGTGGGTGGGCGGAGCTTCGTGCCGCCATCACTACCGGTTCTCCGAACCACCTGCCACAATGGCTACTGGATCGCCTGACCCGGTCCGAACTGGGAGCATTTCATCCCTGATTTATATATTCCAGAAGAAAAGTATTCTGGAAGCGAAATCCCAAGGACTTTGGGCCAGGGAATGTGGAATGTGCCAATTCCATTTTCCTAAAATGAGGATGAGACTGTTGTTGAGGTTCATTTTTTTTAAAGCCTAATTTGGGCTTTTACTACACTCACACAATCTGAGGAAACAAAAGTCTAGAAAGATGACCAAGATTCTCATGCCTGCCTAGAGAACTTTGAGAAGAAGGAGAAGGAGAAGGAGAAGGAGGAGAAGAAGGAGGAGAAGAAGAAGGAGAAGGAGGAGGAGGAGGAGGAGGAGGAGGAGGAGGAGGAGGAGGAGGAGGAGGAGGAGGAGGAGGAGAAGGAGAAGAAGAAGAAGAAGAAGAAGAAGAAGAAGAAGAAGAAGAAGAAGAAGAAGAAGAAGAAGAAGAAGAAGAAGAAGAAGAAGAAGAAGAAGAAGAAGAAGAAGAAGAAGAAGAAGAGCATCCTGGGGGGAAAAAATACATTTGTTTGCAAAACTCTGGGAGAAGGGCGGTATACAAATTAAATTAATAAAATAAATAAAATAAAATCCGAGTGGAAAACTGCTCCACTCCAACGCATGAACCTGTAAAGATACAAGGGCATCAAGGACCCGCTGCTTATTAGATTATGTTAGGACTTCACAAGCTGTTTGCATACCCCAATGGGCAACTTGTTGATAATAGGAAGCCTTTTGTACGAAAGGGCCAGCAAAAACAAGAGAGAGCGTCAGATTTAATAAAGTATCTGAGGAAAAAGTCTTAAAATGACACCCACCCGACGAAGGGAAGACTAAATTTGCTTTCTGCGAATTTATGTTTGTCAGGAAGGGCTCTCAGGCAGCTTTGTTTGCAATCCTTGATGTGTGACCAGCAGTAGCCCCCCAAAGCCGCCCTCCACCCTGGCCTTATTCTACCACCACTCTGCCCACCCGTACTGACACCGCAGGGGGAAGGGTTTCAGAGGAGCACAATCAAAAGCAGAGGGAGAAGGAGAAGGGGTGGAAGGGAGGGAAGGAAGGAGGGGGGGGGGACCTGCTTTTCAGAGCCTGATGTGTGGGAATCAAATGAAAAGCCTAGCTCAAATCCGGTCGCCAAGCAACCGGAATGATATGTTGAGGGAATATCATTAAAGTTGGAAACTAGGCAGACTCTCTCTGAATTAGTAAACCTGACCACAGTGAAGATCGGCCGCTCAAACTCCTCCAGAGATTGGGGGGGGGGGGGAGAGAAACATCCAAAGAAGAGGAAGGGGAGGAGGTGGAGAGGCCAAAATAATAATAAAATTAAAAAAAAACAGCAAAATTTCCAGCTCGATCTGAAAAGAGGGTGGGAAGGAGGGGGTGGGTGGAAAAGCAGCTGATTTGTAGAGCTTTTCATGCCAAGAGAAGGACAATGGTGGTGTCCAGACATGGAGTTGGTGGTGAGATATGGTAGCTGCCACAGTTGCAGCTGGCTCTCTGACACAAGATTAATAACTTGCCGTTACCTAGCCGACCACAACCTAGTGGGAACTATCCGTCAGGGTTTTTTTTTCTTCCCCTCCTGTGAATTGTGGGTAACAGCCTTACCACAAGCTGGCTCAGCTCACTGTTCCCTGCGTCTTGCTCTCCTAAAGTGTAGTAAGCATCTGCAGCGACAATGAGGTCATCGGGAAAGCTGTCCAGCAACCCAAAACAGAGCCTAACCTTCGGTGAACCCAAAACTCAAAAGTTTTTTTTTCCCTCCTTCCCTGTCTCTCTCTCTCCCCCCCCCAAATAGTCTACGCCAGGCGGGAAGAGACGTAGATCTGAGCCATTTTCCTTCGTAGAAGAAATATCTGAGATTGACCTTCGTAGAAGAAATGTCTCAGATCGACCTTCGGTCCGACAAGAATACTGATGAGGGAGATTTTATCCTGGACTTTGGGGAATTGACTCACGTAATCGATACTGCAATATTGACACCCGTCTCTGGGAAAAGGACTCGGGCGATGTGCAGGAGCTTTGAAAACGAAGCTCGCTTGAGTGAAACCGCCGAGCATATGGATATGTTTGATAGCAACATTCATACACAGTGTGACAGGGTATACATTGATAGACAATTTGATTGCAGGAGGCTAGATAATACAGAACCAGACATTTCAAAGCCTCTTCTTTTGTTCTTTTTTTAAGCACAATAGAAGAAATCTAACTTTCCTGCCCCTGCTCCTTTTAGAAATTCAGAATAAGCAAGTTTAAGGATCACTTTTAGTCACTCAAAGGATGTAGACTCACTTCAGATTTTATGATTTCCCCTCTCTGGATTACATTTCTGATAGGAAAGGACTTGCAAACTCTTGTAAATGGCCCACCTTTCTAGTTTTGCTCTACCTTCTTCTTAAATTGACGTGTGAAATGTGACTTGCAGGCTTTCTTCCTCTCCAGAAGCCTTTTCCTCTCCAGAAACAAGTTCATCATATTTCAAGTGGCACTTGGAGAAGTGTAAAAGGATCTTATACTTTTGGTCCCGTCATCTTCTAAAATTGAGGTGAGAAGAGTAATGTCTTGAGCATGTGATGGTGGTACAAGCAAAACTGGCCCTATCATAAGGCGGAGGGAGGAAATTGCTACAGGTGGCAGATACTGGGAGGTGTCAACAGGGTGTGGGAGAACCTGCTGAGGACTGGCTAGCATAGCCTAATGTCTTAAGGTAAAGGACAGGATGCTTCATCATCACCTGTGATCAGGAAAGGACAAATCTATATTACTTTTTGGTCATCTTAAAATTCTATAAATACACCGTGGTTCTTGAATCGCAACTGAATATTTCATCCTAGATAGGCCAGATATCACAGGAATTGCTGGACGTAATGTGAAAACTGGACAACTTAGCATAAATTTAAACAATTTCACACATGCACATTGACAAAATTAAAAGCCTCTTCTTTTGTTCTTTTTTTTTTTTTTTCATCTAACTTGAACTTTCATGGATTTGTATGTGCTTTTGTACTTATCTGGAGTGCACCAGCTGGAGAAAAACTAAATTAATCAATTAAACAACTGAAGCTCTTGTGATTAATCCATTAAAATGCACCCTTTACCAATAAACTATTAAAGATCTGTTGATGACTTTAGACAATTATCTCTCTTGGCTTAAGTTAATTAGAGCATTTCAGTGTAACTGAAACTTCTAGGACCTTAAGTATCCATTTTTGAATAACCACACTTCCATTCAGTCTTACAGAACCTCTTGTCATTATCTTCCACCACATCTTGCATATTCTGAATCTATTCTAAAGATTCCTCCAATCTTCCGAAGAAGGTTTGGTAGCCCACACAAAGGCAATAGGGTGTATTAATAGTTCATTTTGCTGATGGAACAACACTTAATAATTATGCCAAAGCAATCAACAGAATGAAAGTTCAAATAACCTTCCAATAATCTTCCAATAACCTTTGGTCGCCACAATATAAAAAAGATGTTGAGACTCTAGAAAGAGTGCAGAGAAGACAACAAAGATGATTAGGGGACTGGAGGCTAAAACATATGAAGAAGGGTTGCTGGAATTGGATATGGCTAGTTTAATGAAAAGAAGGACCAGGGGTGACATGATAGTAGCTTTCCGATATCTAAGGGTTACCACAAAGGAGAGAGGGTCAACCTATTCTCTAAAGCACCAGAAGGCAGAACAAGAAGCAACGGATGGAAACTAATCAAGGAGAGAAGCAACTTAGAACTAAGGAGAAATTTCCTGACAGTTAGAACAATTAACCAGTGGAACAACTTGCCTCCAGAAGTTGTAAATGTTCCAACACTGGAAGTTTTTAAGAAGAGATTGGACAACCATTTGTCTGAAATGGTGTAGGGTTTCCTGCCTCAGTAGCGGGTTGGACTAGAAGACCTCCAGAGTTCCTTCCAACTCTGTTATTCTGTTAATAATGCTCAAAAAGAATTCTAAATCTAATATCTAACTGCAAGATGATATATTGCTTCACATTGATATATAAAATGTGCATGAACCCAGTTTTCTTTTTTCAAGGGAAAGAGGTTTACACAGTGGTGGGATTCAGCCAGTTCGCACCTATTCGGGAGAACCGGTTGGTAACTTTCTAAGCAGTTTGGAGAACTGGTTGTTGGAAGAAATCTTATTTTGGGTTTTTTTCCACTTAACAGGGCTAATCCTGTAAGGAAGGCAGGAAGGAAATATTCTGGTGTTGTTTCTAGCCTAATCTTTATTGTCCTGCTTACAGAAACTGCCTCTCTGATTAACCCTTATTACATTGTAACAGCTAAGGCAAAGCGCCCATCGACGTGAGTGACGGTGAGTTTGGCCACGCCCACACGCCCACACGATCACATGACCACCAAGCCATACCTATCCAGCTGGTCATTAGGGCAGAGAACCAGTTGTTAAATTATTTGAATCCCACCACTGGGTTTACATATATATATTATAGCCTCTACTTTACAGATAATTTATCAATTAATAATAATTGATGGTTCTGGTCCACAGACTGAGGGGGTTGGGGACCCCTGGAATAGAAGACAAAGAACTGGAGAAGATCACAAATTGTCAAGATCTGAAAACTGAAACTGGAAGATTATGGCATGAAGTGGCTGTGGTTGTCCCAGTGATTATTGGTACACTGGATGCCATACCAAAAAATCTCGTACATATTACTTAGAAAATCTGTGGATTGACAAAATGTCCGTCTTTCAATTACAAAAGGTACACTGCTTGGATCCGCACATATATTACATCAATACTTTCCTTCATCCTAGGTCCGTGATGGCGAACCTATGGCACGCGTGCCACAGGTGGCATGCAGAGCCCTCTCTGCGGGCAGGTGAGCCGTCGCCCAACTCAGCTCCATCACACATGCGCACGTGCTTCCCGCCGGCCAGCTGATTTTCAGGTCTCTGGTGTGGGGGTGGGGTGCATGTGGGAGATGCGTGCGCATGCATGGGGGGTCGCAAGCGTATGCGCAGGGGCGGAGGTCAGGTGCACATGTGCAGGGGTGGGGGGAGCACGGAGGGAAGTGGCGCCCTCCCCCTACCAAAATGGGCTACAGGGAGGGAAGCACCCCCCTCTGGTCTATTTTTGGTCCCCAGGAGGCTTCAGGGAGGCCTACTAGGCCCAAAAGGGGTCGCGGGGGGTCACGCACGCATGCGCGTGGGGTAAGGCGCGTGGGGGCATTGCATCATGGCAATTAAGTTTGGAGATCCCTGATATAAGTTATCCTCAGGAAGGCATTAAGAAAGTTTATATTTAATTGATTATTTATTTAAAACATTTATATTTTAAATGTTTTAATTTATAAAGCCACCCATCTTATCATCAATTTGGACAGTTATAGAGATATAGGTAAAGACATTGGAACAACTTGCCTCCAGAATTTGTGAATGCTCCAACACTGGAAGTTTTTAAGAAGATGTTGGATAACCATTTGTCTGAAGTGGTGTAGGGTTTCCTGTCTAAACAGGGGGTCGGACTAGAAGACCTCCAAGGTCCCTTCCAACTCTGTTATTCTATTCTATTCACATTAAATGTCTATACAATTGAAGCTCTGCACTTTTGGTGTCATACATGTGATGTCTGTAAACCAAAAAAAGTGGGCTTTAATTACATGATCCTGATTTTTTGAACACCTACACAAAGATCTTTGTTGATAATGAACTTTATTTCCCCCCCCTCCCTCTGGGTGAAACAGAGATTTGAAAACTAAAAAAATGAATTGCTATGTGAGCTTAAAGACAATTTTCATTTTCACCAATTGCAGCATGACCTAATTAGGGCATTTGGTTATAATCTGGAATGCAACAATCGCAGACTCGTTAATGAAGGATAAAATGAGCCGAGGTGGCGCAGTGGTTAGGGTGCAGTACTGCAGCTACTTCAGCTGACTGCTAGTTCAGCAGATCAGCGGATCAAATCTCACCGGCTCAAGGTTGACTCAGCCTTCCATCCTTCCGAGGTGGGTAAAATGAGGACCCAGATTGTTGGGGGCAATATGCTATTTAGTATACTGTCTTTGGTGTAAGCAGCCCAGAGTCCTCGGAGAGTGGGCGGCATAGAAATATGACTAATAAAATAAAATAAAAATAAGTGATTATTTAAGCAAGTTCCCTTTTAAAATCTATGCCTTCAGAGTCAGTATAGATTTCCCATCTATATTTCAGACTCAAAAAACCCAACAAGAAATGAACAAAGCTAACCAATAAAATAAAGGGGTTTTAGCCCTTCTGTGAAGGGAGATAGAGCCAAATGATATGAGTTTTAAAATGTATTACTATAGATAGCCGTTAAAGCAGAATAAGAGAATGTTGGAAGAGACATTGAAGCAGGGGTGAAATGCAGGAGGTTCTGACAGGTTCTGGAGAACCAGTAGCAGAAATTTTGAGCAGTTCGGAGAACCAGCAAATACCACCACTGACTGGTCCAAGAATGGGGTGGGAATGGAGATTTTGCAATATCCTTTCCCCAGGAGTGGGGAGGGAATGGGGATTTTGCAATATCCTTCCCCCAGGAGTGGGGAAGGAATGGAGATTTTGCAGTATCCTTCCCCTGCCACGCCCAAGCCATGCCCACCAAGCCACGCCCACAGAGCCAGTAGTAAAAAAAAATTGGATTTCACCATCGCATTGAAGGTCTTCTAGTCGAACCCCCTACTCAAGCAGGAGATCCTAGACTATTTCAAACAAATCTTTGTCAATCTCTTCTTAAAAACCTCTGGTGTTGGGCTGCCTAATGCCCGGCTGGGTGGGCGTGGCTAGGTGGTCATGTGACTGGGAGGGCATGGCCAACTCGCTGTCACTCGCGTCGAGGGGCACCTTGCCCCTCCCCTCCCAGCCACTCCTTGCCCGCCCGCCCAAGCTCCTTAGAGCCCCAACAGGAAGCTGTTGTTGTAGCTAAGCAGCCACCATCTCAAAGTTTTCTAGGTATTTTTTTTTTAATTGACTGGTGGATTCAGGTAGACACAAGCAGACTTTCTTTTCAGAAGTTGTTGCTCTGTACGCTTTGCTGAAGCATCTCACTGAGGACTACGAGCATAGGCTTTCCAAGCAGAGGGAAGACCTGCGGGAGTGCAAGGCCAGTTACCGGCACCTGGAGGCTCAGCGGGCTGAGATGGTCAGCCAGTTCCAGGCCATGAGGCAGTCCCACTGGAACGAGACCCTCCAGCTCTTCGCCACCAGCGGCATTTCCCTCCAGCCTTCACCCAAAGCCCCACACCAGGAGGCCGAAGCAGACCCCAAGTCGGAATTTCTTCCCCCCTCCGGCCCACACAAAAAGACCGCGAAGGGGGAGACGCTCTGCAGCAACACAAACATTCATTGAACGTATCTGGCCCAGGGGCCGTAGTTTGAGGACCCCTGATTTAGTGCAATATAAAAAATGCAAATAATTTTTCTGCGGACCACCAAAATTTTCTCACGGACCACCAGTTGGTGACCGCTGCTCCAATGTACACAAAATCTATTCTACATCAAGTGGGGAAGAAGAGATATAAGACCAGGTGTAGATGGTGGAACTTCATTTCATTCCACACTTTCACTTCCATCATGTTTCTGCAGAATAATCATCTTGTGATTATACATGAGAACAATCAACCAATGGAACAGAAGTTGCCTTCGGAAGTTGTGGGAGCTTCATCACTTGAGATTTTCAAGAAAAGATTGGACGGCCATTTGTCAGAAATGGTGTAGGGTCTCCTGCTTGAGTGGGGGGTTGGACTAGATGACCTATGAGGTCCCTTCCAACTCTGTCAATCTGTGTTTCATTCTCCTTCAAGTCAAGCTCAGCTCCTGGTAACTAGAGGAACAGGGTAGTTCTCTAAAAATGTGAAAGGGGTCTGTGATTGTGATTGTTTTGGATGTTTCTTTGATTTCCCTGCCTTGTCTATAATCCTGGGACTCCATTGTGGTTTCCTCCTAAAGCCTATGATTATAATCTTATGTTGGGTTTAAGGTAAGCTCAGGAAAATCTTACCATGATTTATAATGGGTTTTCTGGACCAAAGATCCAAATAGCCTCTTAATTGATGTCCTAAAGGAGAGGACCACACTACCTCAGGATAAAAGGTAGTTTCAAAAAATTGATTTCACTCCAATGTCATTTACATTTAATCAAAATTAAATATAGATAATATGATTGCTCTCTCTAATCGTTGTATTTAATCATTTTTCCCCCCTCTGTCACATTATAAATTAAAATTTTGTAACTACGTTTGGAGGTCTCTGATGATCGCAGCCCAGGGTCTCAGATTGTATACCCCCAATCTTAAAGTTACTGGTTTTCAAAAAGCGTTTCATACAATCATCAACAATGATTAACAAAGCCAGATTGCTCTTTTTGCAAGAAAATCTTCTTTGTCCTAAACCAGCCTAAGTCACCCAGAATTACCCTGTGGTAAGATGGGTGGCCGATAGATTTGACAAATAGACAGACAGAGATGATAGATAGATGATAGATAGATAGATAGATAGATAGATAGATAGATAGATAGATAGATAGATAGATAGATGAGAGAGAGAGAAAAAGAAAGATAGATGATAGATAGATAGATGATAGATGATAGATAGATAGATAGATAGATAGATAGATAGATGATAGATAGATAGATGATAGATAGATAGATAGTTAGATAGCTAGAAGAAAGAGAGAGAGAAAAAGAAAGATGATAGGTGATAGATAGGTGATAGATAGATAGATAGATAGATAGATAGATAGATAGATAGATAGAGATAAATATATAAATAAATAGATAGATAGACAGACAGACAGATGACAGACAGACAGACAGACAGACAGACAGACAGACAGACAGACAGACAGAAAAAATCCTGTTCAAAGTTTCAGAATAAATGAACACAAATCCCTTGTGGCAAAAACCATTTTAAAAAATTCCCAACGATCTAAAGATGAGTATAGTTTTCTTGATCAATTTCATGAATTCAAATTGAGAACAGATCAAATATCTACAACCTTCCATATTTAGATCTGACGCTGGCTTTGTTTCTTTCTATACTTTGAAATCTCTCCCCCCACTCCCCACTTCCCCCAAGCCCAACACAATTGGATAATGTTCCAGACCAACTTTGAAAGGAAACAGTGACTGACATCCTTCCCCTCACTTCCCATTGTCCAAAGGCCAAGTTTGTAATTAGATCTGATCTGTAATTATGCCTAAATAGGAAAACTAAATCCACATAACAAGGTAAGAGCCATACAATGGTTCTCTCGCCAATAAGCCTGTCCCTAGCCCCCTAGTTGCTGACATACATGTTCTGAGTAGCAAAGTTTTCTAGTTTTTTTTTTTTAATTGACTGGTGGATTCAGGTAGACACAAGCAGACTTTCTTTTCAGAAGTTGTTTCTCTGTACGCTTTGCTGAAGTGTACTTTATACTTTATATAAAAGACCTTTGCAATCATGTTATAAGCAACTGCGTTCTCTTTGCTGATGATGTTAAACCATTCAATACCATCAACAATGCTGCTACCCTACAAAAAGACTTTGACTATGTGTCAGAATGGTCAAACAATTGGCAACTCCAAATCTCAACCAACAAATGCTCTGTCTTACACATTGGCAAAAAAATCAGAACATAAAATACAAGCTGGGCGGATACAACCTAGTAGACGTCCCTCACTCTGTCAAGGACCTTGGAATACTGATCTCTAATGATCTAAGTGCCAGAGCTCACTGTAACAGCATTGCCAAAAAGGCATTAAGTGTTGTTAATCTAATCTTGCATAGCTTCTTCTCCGGTAATATTGAACTGCAAACTAAGGCATACAAAACTTTTGCTAGACCAATTCTTGAATACAGCTCATCTTTCTGGAACCCGCACTGCATATTGGACATTAATACAATCGAGCAAGTCCAGAGATATTTCATGAGAAGAGTCCTCCACAGCTCGCAACAGAATACCTTATGCCACCAGACTTCAAATTTTGGGCTTAGACAACTTAGAACTTCGCCGTCTTCGGTCTGACCTAAGCGTAGTACATAAAATTATCTGCTACAATGTCCTACCTGTCAATGTCCTACTTCAGCTTCAACCACAATAATACACAAGCACACAATAGTTACAAACTTATGGTAAACAGTTCCAAACTTGATTGCAGAAAATACGACTTCAGTAACAGAGTGGTCAATGCCTGGAATGCACTACCTGACTCTCTGGTTTCTTCCCCAAACCCCAAAAACTTTAACCTTAGATTATCTACTGTCAACCTCACCCCATTCCTAAGAGGTCTTTAAGGGGCGTGCATAAGTGTACCAGTGTGCCTACCGTCCCTGTCCTACTGTCCCCATTCATTCGTATCCATTTCATGTATTCAAGTTATGTTTACACTTGTATCCGTTATCTAATACATGCTTGATGAAAATAAATAAATTAGATAGATAGATAGATAGATAGATAGATAGATAGATAGATAGGTAGGTAGGTAGGTAGGTAGGTAGGTAGGTAGGTAGGTAGATAGATAGATAGATAGATAGATAGATAGATAGATAGATAGATAGATAGATAGATAGATAGACAAACAGACAGACAGACAGACTGCATGGCCTTTTGTCCCTACACAAGTTCACATTTCCTGTTCAGGTGTAGGCCCAGGATGTCAATTCCAAGATATTCTGAGAAAATCAAGTGGTTAGATAGCTGAAGCAGCTGTTGATTCTATGGCAGTTCTCCGTCATTCACATCATGGTTGTCTTGATTTGGGCTTTCTTGATTTTTCTTGAAGATGTTTCACTTCTCACCCAAGAAGCTTCTTCGGTTGTAAGTAACAGATGGGGAATGGAAAGGAAAACCATGTAAATAGCAATAGCACTTAGCCTTATATACTGCTTCACAGTGCTTTACAGGCCTCTCTAAGGGGTTTACAGAGTCAGCATGTTTGCCCCAACAATCTGGGTTCTCATTTTACCCACCTCGGAAGGATGGAAGGCTGAGTCATCCTTCAGCCTGGTGAGATTTGAACTTTCCATTCCCCGCCAGTTTCAAGGCCTTCTAACTCCAACTGATTTACTATTGTCATTATCCTGTCTACTGAGAATGATGTTTTCTGCCTCTAACATTCACTCATTCTCCTGAAAGCTTATGTTGCACCCAAATTTCTACATTCACAGCACAAGTTCAATCAATCGGAATAGAACTGGAAGGAACCTTGAAGGTTTTCTAGTCTAACCTCCTGCTCAAGCTGGAGACCCTATATCATTTCGGACAAGTGGCTGTCCAATCTCTTCTTAAAAACCTCCATTGATGAAGCACCCACAACTTTGGAAGGCAACCTCTGTTCCACTAGTTAATTGTCTTCACTGTTAGGAAGTTCCTCCTTAATCCCAGCTTGCTTCTCTCCTTGACGAATTTCCATCCATTGCTTCTTGTTTTGCCTTCTGGTGCTTTGGAAAATAAGTCAACCCCCTCTTCTTTTCTTCATTTTTCTTCAATTTTTTTTTCTTTTTTTTTTTAATATGGTTAACATTCTCTCTCCCCAGAGAAGGGGAGAAATACCTTCAGTCTGTTTTTTTTTTTTCTTCAAAATCAATTAACTCACTTTGCTCCCAAACTCATAAAAAGAAGCCAAACGCACTTGCAGTGTTGAAATGGTTTGCAGCTTTAAAAAATGCAAGCTAGTATCAAGAGAAAGACGGCATAGAAATATTATCATAAGAGGAAATTCCTTGTCCCCTCTCCCAAATGAATTAGGAAAAAATGTATGCCAAATGTGTAAATTAAGAGAATCCACAGAATTGATTGTGTATTTCTTGTTCTTTTCGCTAAATTCACCAGTCGAAAGAAACTAGGGAAGAAATGAAAGAAGGGTGAACTGAATTGGATGCTTGCACACATCTCCAACAGATGTCCCAAACAAATCAAATGTATGTGTTCATTCAATTGAAAACCGAAATCCTGAAATTCTTGGCCTCCAATTTCTGCCAACCGCCCAACCATCCTGCCTGACACCTTATTTGAAAGAAAGTCAACAGATGGAAATAGTAAATTATCGAGTATGCTGGTAGTCTGCTGGCATCGAAAAAAATCTGGTAGATGATGAAGCTCATTGGCTAAATCAGGGGTATTTGACTCTAGCAACTTTAAGACCTGTAGACTTCAACTCCCAGACTTCAACTCCCAACTCCCATGGCTTTCTGGGAGTTGAAGTCCTAAGGTCTTAAAGTTGCCAAGGTTGGACACCCTTGACCTAAATAAAAAGAGTGTAACGGATGAGTTTTCCATTAATCAATAGAGTATTTATTCTTGCTAAACCTATGATGATGATGGAGGAGGAGGAGGAGGAGGAGGAGGAGGAGGAGGAGGAGGAGGAGGAGGAGGAGGAGGAGGAGGAGGAGGAGGAGGAGGAGGAGGAAGTCAAATGCTTTGAGTCCATATGGGCTAGCCTGGGAATTTTTGCACTCGAAAATGCCTGCATTTTTCTGTGCCAGATACAATGACGATGCAAATGTAGACCCCTGGAGATTCAAGTTAAAAGAAAAGAAAAAGGGACACTTGCCTTCATACCCCCAATTTTCCATTGGGTCCATCTTTGAAAAGTATTCATGTATGCATGTATGCAGCACAGATGGGCTTTCTTTATGGAAATAAAACAAATACCTGTTTATTCAATAAATAATGAGGCACTTATGCACATCTTATTCCAGAGTGCATTTTTGATTTGGGTTGCATAAAAGTCTCTTTCAAAAATTCAGCATGTCCCACTTGTACCTTCCAAAAGAAGTCCGGACGATGCACCTGGGTTTTTCTCATTGTATTTGCACAAACTACACAACTGGGGTTATGGAATTTGTTCTCGCGCTAAGTTCTCCGCTGGGATTCAAATACTAGCATGGGTTTGAATTCAGATTTTCATGGTTCTCATCCAGGATTTTTAAGAAGCGCCCGGTGCAATGCAATCCCCAAAGAAAACCTTCCTTTCCGAAATTGATCTCTTTCTATATAACACCGATGAAATTTCCAGCATCCATTCTTTCAGAAGTGTGCCATGCCAGAAGGGTCATCGAAAAAAGTGTCTAGAATGCAAAGTGATCAGGATTCAAGAGGTTTTGAATGGTGGTTTGCAAGCAAAGCCCTTTCCTTCCCTAGTTAATATGACGAACCATTACTCAAAGTCCCACTATCTCAAAGTGATTAAATTTGCCTCTGAAACGAGTGCACGTAAGTTAAACAACCAAGCTGGTGTTTGTCCTTTGTCCCTTTGTACAAACTGGCAATGAAGTAGTAGCGCCCTCTAGTGAAATAAATCTTAACGATCCACAGAGCTCTTGAGTTTCCCCTCTTTAAAATGCTCTTAAAACTCTCCCGGATCAATAGGAGGCCAGGAGGAAGTTATTTTTGATAAAGTCCTACAAATTTTCTTCCTTCTCTGTTTGTAGGCTTTCAACATGACTATTTCACACAACTTGGGTTAAGCATCTTGAATAGCTAAAGTTCCTGCTATTTGGCGTGCTTACTCCAAGCTTTTATTCTTGCTAAACACAAAATTCGGGGGGGGGGAGAAGAGGAGGAGGAGGAGGAGGAGGAGGAGGAGGAAGAAGAAGAAGAAGAAGAAGAAGAAGAAGAAGAAGAAGAAGAAGAAGAAGAAGAAGAAGAAGAAGAAGAAGAAGAAGAAGAAGAAGAAGAAGAAGAAGAAGAAGAAGAAGAATAGTAGTAGTAGTAGTAGTCATGGAGTCAAGAAAGCTTCTGCTGTCATCCTTGAAACTCCTGAAAAGTTCTTAAAGTGAATATAAGGAGAAAACCAGAGACTTTTCTTTTGGGTTTAATGGAAAAAGACCTGGAAAAAAAATAGGAACTTTAATGTTATTATATATGTTGATGGCAGAAAGAGTACTTTATGCACAGAAATAGAAGGTCACCTCGATCCTCACAATGGATGAATGGTTGCAAAAACTGATGGAGTTAGAAGAGATGGCCAAATTGACTGTTTTGATCAAAGAAAGAAAAAATACGAATACTTTTATTTCCACTTGGAAACCGCTTCTGGACTTTGTGCTTGAGGTGGAAAAAAATGAAACTTTAATTTAGGGTTTTACCGATTAGATAGATTTGTTGTCATAGAAATGGCTAGTTTAAACTATGATGTAAAAGTCCAAAAGTTGAGGTTTGATGTTAATGCCTTATTCTACTGCACCAAAAGGAGTCGGAAGTCAATGCCTTTTTTTTTCTTTTCCCCTTTTTCTTTCCCCCACTTTCCCCTTCCCTATTTTCCCTACTGTTTACTTTTGTATTTTCTTTGTGTGCTATATTATAAACTAATAAAAACTGTTATATAATAAAAGAAACTCTCCTGAAAAGTTTTGTAACTTCAGGAGAACTCTAAATCCAGTGGAGGAAGAGCCAGTCTGTTCTACTGGTTAAGGCGCCAGTCTAGAAACCAGGAGAGTGTGAGTTCTAGTCCCTTCTTAGGCACGAGAAGCTGCCTCGGTGACTTTGATTCACTCTCTCTCAGCCCAACTCACCTCACAGCAGTGGTTCGCAAGAACTGGTAGTAAAACCGACAGGAGGCTCCGCCCACCGATCCGGACATCATCATAGGTGATCTGCACATGTGCAGAAGTGCACTCCCTATGCGAACCGGTAGTAAAGGAAGTAGAACCCACCCCTGCCTCACTGGGTTGTGGTTGTGGGGGAAAATAGGAAGAGGAAGGAATATTAGGTATGTTCACCACCTTGAGTTACTTGCAAAAATAATAAAGCTGGAGTAAAAAACATCTAACCAATAAAATAAATAAATAAAAACCATTACAAGATGTCTAAAGCAGGGGTCTCCAAAGTTGGCAACTTTAAGATTTGTGGACTTCAACTTTCAGCATTCCTCAACCAGCCATGCTGAGGAATGCGAGGAGTTGAAGTCCACAAACCTTAAGGTTGCCAACTTTGAAACATGCAGAATGTGGCTTCTGGAATTCTTTCCACCTCTTAATAATAGTTTTGCTCTGGAACACATGACCAATAGGGAAGATGAAAGGTGCATAGTAAAATAGAGGAGTCAGCAGCCTTCCAGATTATTCCTCAAGTGTCCCTCTCGTAAGGATCCACTGGGAAAGTATTCCTCAAGCGGAATCTACTCAGTGGTGAAATGTAAAATTTGTTACTACCGGTTCTGTGGGCGTGGCTTAGTGTGTGGGGGGGTAATGTGATGGAGTGGGCGTGGCAAACTTTTTTTTTTTTTTTAACTTTTAAAACCATTGTTTCTACAACCTCTTCGGCCGAAGAGGTTGTTAAAAAATGCTTTTAAAAGCCTCTGACGATCAGGCAACTCAGCTGGGATTGTCAGAGCCTTTTAAAAGCATTTTTTCTGCAAGCTCTTCGGCCGAAGAAGTTGTAGAAAAAATGCTTTTAAAAGCCTCTGACGATCCCAGCTGAGCCGTACGATCATCAGAGGCTCTTTTTTTTTACTTTTAAAAGCATTTTTTCGGCCAAAGAAGTTGTAGAAAAAATGCTTTTAAAAATAAATTTAAAAAGCCTCTGATGATTGTGCGGCTCAGCTGGGCATGGGGGGGGACAGGGATTTTTGCTACCGGTTCTCCGAACCACCCGCCGCCATCACTACCGGATCGGGCGATCCGGTCCGAACCGGGAGCATTTCACCCCTGAATCCACTCCATTTTCAAACTTCATCTTTCTTTCTCTGGCTTCTTCTGCCACATGAAATTTGGTCCCATTTTTTAAAACTTCAGAAGAGTTTATTAAACTATAGATAGGTACAATAGCTGTAATCAAGTTTAGATAGTTGCCACCTGCTATATTCAGTATAAAACAGAATGCAATGTGACAGAAGTTTATACACACAAATTAATGCCACTGACTTATTCCAAGGTAAACATATATAAGAATGCAGCCATGTGCTCACTTAACTTGTATGCTAGGCTACAGCTTTGATGTGGTTGGCATACTTACACTGAAGTGTTCAATAAATTTCATTTACAAAAACATCTCCCTCCAAGCCTGCTGTTTTCTTTTCTTCTTTTCTAACAGCATACAAACATAATTATAGGTTTGCTAGATCAGGCAAGGCCCACCATTTTGTTCCTTGGTAGCCAACTAAACATCCCTTAGAAATTTACAAGCAGGAGGTGAAGACATATCGTTCTCTTAGAGTTACCTGTCAATATCGTTAGGTACACCAGACGATGAAATCAACTCCACAAGAAGACCAAAAGTACTTTTTATTGAGATTGGCTGTCATAACAAAAGCTTACCAGTCTGATTGTGCTGTAGCTCCTTCTCCTTCTTAGAGTTTAGTGAATTAAAGTGGGCTCTTTCTGAATCACTTTGTGTCAGGTGCGAAGAATTGGGACCACACATTATGTTCCTAGTTGAGAAGAGTTTTTCTTCATGCCTATTCATAAGAATATAGTCAAGTAATTGTCAGCACTAAATTGACACTAGATAGGTGTCAACAGAATTTTTAAAAAAGGATTGAATTTGGACGTTTGTGGGAATGTAATGATTCTAAGCTGATGACTTGCTTGATTCCCCCCCCCCCCCACCAGGCTCTGCCTGCTCTTCTACTACACTTTGGAATGTCATCTGAATAGTCTGGATTTCTTTTTTTTATCAGCTCCTTTTGCCTAGACAACTAGCTCTGCACATCTCTATCAATGTCATCTTTCTCATTCTTATGAATAATAGTTATTTTATTATATCTTATTCTTATGAAGAACAGTTGCAGGATTTGGGTTTGGCTAGTCTAGAAAAAAAGAAAGGCTAGGGGGGACTTGATAGCAGTATTCCAGTATTTGAGGGGATGCCACAAAGAGGAAGGGGTCAGTTTGTTTTCCAAAGCAAGAGGCTGGAGTACAGTGGACTAAAGCACTGTTATTAACATCTGCTGCTTGCAATTACTGCAAGTTCAAATCTCACCAGGCTCAAGGTTGACTCAGCCTTCCATCCTTTCAAAGGTAGGTGAAATGAGGACCCAGATTGTGGGGGCAATAAGCTGACTTTGTATAAAATATAGAAAAGTATGAAGGCTATTGCTTAACGCATTGTAAGCCGCCCTGAGTCTCCGGAGAAGGGTGGCATATAAATTAAAGCAAAAAAAAAAAAAAAGCACCAGACGTCAGGACAAGAAACAATGGATGGAAACTAATCAAGGAGGAAAGAAACCCAAAACTAAGTGAGAAACAATTAACCAGTGGGACAGCTTTGTCTTCAGAAATTGTGGGTGCTTCATCACTGGAGGTTTTTAAGAAGAAAGTCACTTGTCTGAAATATTATAGGGCCGCGTTGGCAAACCTATGGCACGAGTAGGCCTCTCTGCCAGCACGTGAGCCCTCTCCCCAGCTGAGCTCTGTGCCTGCATCTCCTGCCGGCCACCTGATTTTCGGATCTCTGCAGCACTGTTGTTTAATCAAAATGCGGTTAAAATACTATACAAGCCATTGAGAATATAACTATATACATCCAACAGGATAGAGGTAAATCCTAGAGAGGCAGGAAATGCATCACTGAACAATGGAGATGAATGCTAAAGGAGAATAAAGCTGCACACAAGGCAGACATAACACCTGTAACAACGTAGGCATGCACGAGGGGGAGGGAGGACCGCCGGAGGGCGGCGCACCTCCCTGCACACACACCTGCGTCCGGTTTTTGGTACAGGGAGGCTTCAGGTAGGCTTGCTAGGCCCAAAATGGGGCGAGGTAGGGTCGCGCACGCATGCGTGGGGGGTGGGCGGAGCACACGGGGGTGTGGCGCGCACATGAGCAGGGGGAGTGTCGTGCACGTATTGTATTATGGGCGTGGCCATCACTGCCTTATACCATCCCAATGAAATGATTGTCCAGCTTATTTATGAAAAGAACTCCACTGATGGATCACCCACAATTCTGGGAGGCAAGCTATTCATTCCATTAATATTGTTTTCACTGTCAGAACATTTCTCCTTACTTCTAGGTTGGATCTCTCTTGAACAAGCTTCCCCTTGGATTTTGGCTGACATGGCAAATGAAATGTGAGCTAAGCAAGAGGAACAACAGAGAAAGCAACAGCAGCATCAGGTAGCTGCTTCTATCTCTTTTTTCCACTGATGTTCCTGAATCAGCATGTTCTAAAAGTAGGACTTTCGATATGTCTTTCCTGGTGATCGGTGTTGACTAGTTTATATCTTTCCTTACCATTCTCCTTTTCAAATACTTAAAGGGTGAAAGAGAAAGAACAGACACACAAACATCTCAGCAAACAACAAATCTCTTGGCAACGGGGAAAAAAACCCTATAAGTAATCTGGACATCACAAAATCTTTTTTGTTTCATAGAACATTTGGAATCTTGTTGCCCATTGACAAAATATGTGACTTACTCCAATTTACTGCAGAATCAGAATGCATAATGGAACAAGGTCTACAAATTTAAAGATTTGTGATGGCCATGGAGTGGGAAGGGAGACCCGGGGTATTTTCTGTGAGTCGTTAATGTGCTTCTTGTGTCATGCAAATAGCAAATCTACATGGCCTCTGAATGGATTCGAATAATCCCGTATTTTTCTACTTAACAAGCTCAGCATTGGCAATTAAAGCATTCTTATCTGTTGGTTGCTTTGTTTTCAAACAGTACGTGTAAGTCATCATTAAAAAAATAATAATAATATCAGACAATTTAATAAATATCAACTGTGTAAAAACCCTATTAGAAAATGTATTTCAGTTATCTATGACTGTTACTGGAAACCTTACCCTGGTAATGTTTTTGGAGTTTGAAATTTTGCCCGGATGATTGGGTAAGATTAATACCTAATACCTAAGTGGCAAACCACAACTGAGCCCAAAATAATCTGTTGCTAAATGAGGCAGTTGTTTTGAGTTTGGCCCCATGTTATGACCTTTCTTGCCAGCGTTGCTAAGTGAATCACTGCATTTGTGAAGTGGGGTTGTTAAGTGAATCTGGCTTCCTGCAACTGTCCTAAATATGAGACAAGTTGCCAAGCACCCAAATTTTTGATCTGATTCAAATTTTGATTTTGAATTCTGAGAGTTGAAGTCCACCAATCTTAACGTTACCAAGTTTGGACAAGCTTTAGGCCTTAAAGACCAATCTTTTTTAAAAAAACAAAAAACTATATTCCTCTGTATCAGTTAAAAGACAGAAAAACCAATTAAGTCTTGCTTACTGATATCAAGAATATTCTTATAAGAAGGAAGGAGCATAATTTACTTGCTTTCTTTTATATTGTAGGAAATTAGCACCCACCCCTTTCCTGGAAGAATGAAATATTTTAGGAAATATTAAAAAGGCAAAATATTATATTTCCCTGGATGAGAAATGGAGAAACATGTTTTAAAGACAAAGCAACTTCCTGCCTCCCCCCCCACCCACCCACACCCCTTTGTTAATGGGCCAGAGGCAGAAACTCAATCCTTTGTCAAAGGACCATCATCTGCAACACAATAGGATCCATCTAGGACAGAAATTCACCACATGGCACCTGGGAAGATTACCTCAGCCAGCAAGGCTAGCTAAGACCCCTACCCCCTGGGAGTCTGACAACCAATCAGGATACTCTTTCGGGGCCCCAGGAAGTTCAAAGCCAGAGAGAGCATAAAACCCGGGGACTTGCTGTATCTCGGCCCTTTTTTCTGTTCAGGAACTCAAACCATGTGATCCTGTCCACCATTAAACCATCTTTCCAAGCAGTCTCCATGTTTCCAGTGTCTTTTTCCCCACTTGGAGCTGAACCCAGAAGGTTATTTCTTCCTACAATTGGAAAAGCGCAAATGGAAATTTATTTTCATCTCTTGCCACGCTTAAAAATGTTTTGTGAATCTGAAACACCCGTGTGCTTGGAACATGTGCCATTGTGCCAATTTTGTCACATTTTAGGGAGGAAAACCCCCTTTAAGATCCTTTAATATGGTTACACTGAAGCGTGATTTAGATATCTCGAACCTAAATATGAGAGGGGAATTTTGCCTGAAATTGATCAAAAGTTGAGGTGGCGGTTTTCTGTTTCAAGGGAAAGCCACATGGTTGTGTGAATCAGCTTGCAGGCGCCACTTTGTCCTTGTCGCTGACTTCCAAATCTTACACATGAAAACCTGATCTTACAGAGTTTGTAAACTGCACACTTAATACAATGAGAAATAAAAGGGTTAGATTCCTAGCCTGAAAGAAAATTTCCAGAGAACCTACAGCCAAGAGGATCCCCTTGGGAGATCTGGTGTCCCACACTTTAAAATACAAGCAGGTAGCAAGTCAAGGTGTAAATGCCGAAGTATGGCTAGATAAGGAGATGGGGGGAAAAAAACTGCAGAAACTTAGCAAAAGGGACATACGACTCCGCTTTCACAGGACAAGAGAAGCCTGTTAGAAGGCAGAATTTCATATCTGACTTGCGTTACCCACACCTGGTAACAAACTACGTCGATAAGTATCATGAGAACACCAAATAAAATGGGGCAATTTAAGAAACAACGGCCAGATGGAGTTATATCTGACAAAATGGCAACAGATCAAAGGGGGAGATGAAATCCAACACAAGTAGGAATAACCTACTGTAGATGGGGAAAAAAATAATGTGGGGCAACCAGCACATTTGTATTTAAAGCTATACTTACATAGACCTGCTTTCATCGAATGTATGGAATGGCTTCAGAAAAGGGACGCATGTACCACCGTCCTGTTTGCTTCTGTTCCCCAAGGCAAGTGGGAACCCAACAGAAGGATTTCCTGAGCTCCTATTTTCTGTGCTATGTCTCAGAGGACATGCCAAAACAATTACGGAAGAATGTCTATGGAGATTCTCAATCATCCGGGTCACGGGCTTCAAAAATTTTAGCAAGGGGTTCTCTGCCTGGTTGCTGGGTGGGTGTGGCCATGGTGCGTGTGGCCTAGTCTGCCTCCTGCACCACCGGGGGGGGATGGTGTTTTTTCCCTCCCCGGACTCCAGAGGTTTTTTTTGAGCCTCCGGGAGGGCAAAAACAGCCTCCACAAGCTCTGGAGGCCCCCTTCATGAACTTCCAGTAGGCCCGTTTTTCACCCTCCCTAAGCCTCCACCTGCACCCTGCACTTACCTGCATCCAAAATGGGCCATGTTGGGACTCCTGGGAGGGGCAGGGCAGAGCCAGCCAGGAGTGGGATTTGGGGGTTCTCCAAACTGCACAGAATCTTAGGTAGAAATTCTCCCAAACACCTGCGAAACCCCAGCAGCCCACCCCTGCGGTTGTCCCAAAGGTGCTTTTTCAAGAGGCCACTGGACCTTTTTTTGGTTTTTCTCCTCCAAGAAGCATCTTCGCTTCTTCAGAAAAAGCACCTTTGGGACAATTACAGAAGAGGTACCATGAGAAAAAGAAGGTAATAGGAATGGCAAGAGACGATGAGATTTCGGAAGAGATGGAATGAAAAGCACAGGTTGCTTTTGGAGAAGCTAGAGAATAGCATTGGGTCAGCATTTTCAATTGACTTCATGTTCACTTCCAACAATACATTGCAGAGTAGATTCCAGCTACCCAGAGTTGTTGAGAGTCATGGACCATTTTTATCATTCATCATTATCATCCCTATCGTTAAAGTTATCCAACTTTTGCATCCAAAAATACATATATTAGTGATATTATAACCAATGCACATTTAGTTGTTGTTTTTTTAAAATAACAAGGTGATCCCATGTCAGGTCTTGATATCTGTTTACCACCATCATCATCATCTTCTCCTCCTACTTCTTCTCCTTCCTCTTCATCTTCTTCTTCTTCCTCTTCCTCTTCCTCTTCCTCTTCCTCTTCCTCTTCTTCTTCTTCTTCTTCTTCTTCTTCTTCTTCTTCTTCTTCTTCTTCTTCAACCATATCCAACATCGGATGTTGGCGATCATGTTGGCGATCTTATTTTTATCAACAACTGCATGAAAAAGTGCTGCCTGAATTTTGGCCAAACCAGTCCTTTAGATTTGGAAACCATGATGTTCTTCTTCTGCCTGGACCTCATTTGCCTTCAATCTTTCCCTGGAGGATTAAGTGAAGTGTGCCGTATTTTTCCAGGTGGCACATCATATTCTAACTTTCGCTTTTTAATGGTTTTGATGATTTCCCTTGCCTTTCCCAGGCGGCTTATCACCTCCTCATTTGTGATTTATGTACTAGTCTGGTGGGTTTTTTTTTTTTAATTTACTAACTATATAAGACTTCCTTGCATATTTTCTTTGTCTATTCTTCATTTGCTTTTATTTGGTAGGCCAATTTGGTGTCTCTGGTGTTTAGTGAGCTTCATGGTATTCTAGTTTCAGTGCACTTTCTTCACTGTCCTTCAGATATTCTTCCAGTGCCTTTTTTCTTTTTCAGCTTCTGGTGTACTTGCAATATTCTATGTGCACTTGTACTGATAAGTAGTGCTGATAAGTAGTGATTGTCAACATTGCTGCATGGCTGAAGGATAATCACTGTCTTCTGGCCTTCCTATCCAGGGCTTTCAGTTCGTCTTGAGTCCAGCTCACTGTTCCAGCTGTGTATCTAATGACTGGAATTGCCCAGATGTTAATTGCCTTGATGGTATTTCCTCCACTGAATTTGGACTTCAAGATACTCTCGTGATATATTCGTTTCTAATCTTCTTGACTTCAGTATGCTTGACGTAGTCAGCTTGAAGGATGCCCAAGTATTTATAGTGATTGTCATCCAGACACTTGATGTTATTTCCATAGGACATCTTGATTGCTTCAGTTTTCACTACTTTTTCTCCTGTTGATGGTGAGGGTAGCACATTATTGGTAAGTGTTTGGAAGAGATTCAGCCTTGGTTTCTCCTTAAGTACAAAAGCGACGAGACGAGCAACATAGGCAGGCTCTCAAAATTCTGTTACAATAAACTCTCTTAATAAAGTCACCTGATCATCTTGTGGAGGCTTTTTTTCTGAGCAAGTTGGCCTTACTAGGCTGCCAACCATCTTAGCTACATGACAGCTACCAGCAGCCACTGCACTGACTCTCTCTTGCTGGAATTATCCCATTAGGACTTCTGTTAATAGCCTACAGTAGTAGCCAAAATTGTGGAAACCTTTTGGGAAAAGTGTATTTTCTAAAACTAGCTAATAACACCACTTTTTTTGGAGTAGTACCATAAAAGTATATCTCAATGGAAAGATAATTTAATCAAGAATGTAATGCAATAACTTCTAGGAAGGATTTGCTATTAGAATAGCAGTTGCGGTATAAAGAAGAAAAGTGAAACACATAGAAAAAACGAGATATAGAAAAATTATCACCATAGAAAAAACGAGATATAGAAAAATTATCACCATGTCAGTTAATGCTTAGTTGGGTAACCTTTAGCATGAATTATGGCCTTACAACGTCTTCCCAGGGAATGAACCAAGTCTTTTAGTTCTGCAGCTGTTATGTGAAACCAAGATTGAATTATGGCTTCTATTCACTGGGTTTTATTGCTGGGTTGTTTCTGACTAGCAAGTTTCTTTAGTCGGCTCCATAGATTTTCAATTGGGTTAAGGTCTGGGCTATTCCCAGGCCATTCCAGCAGTGGAATAGGATTATCTTGAAACTCAAAACAAAACAACAACAACAACAACAACAAAACCCTGGTGTTATTAGCCATCAAACCTCAAAAATACACTTTTTCCAAAAGGTTTCCACAATTTTTGTCAGATATTGCCTGCATATGATGCACCAGAGACTAGAAGGGGTTAAGTCTTTACAGACATCACATGTGACTATATCAGCCAATAAACTTTCTTATTGGACTCTTACCTAGAAACCACTTGGACATCTTCCCCTGTTTTTCCTCTCTCTCTCATCTATCTCTCAGTGAGACAACACGTGAACTTCTCTCTCCTCTCAACATCTGAGTCATACAGTTAGGGTAAAAATGTAACAGGACACCCTGTTCATTATCGTATGCATGTATATATTTGTAAATAATAAAAACAACCTTTTGAACCTGAAGCTGTATTGACCAAATAACTTCCTCATAGAACCAAATGAGCACGACCATCAATATATATCTGATAATTTTGGCCACTACTGTATATAGCCCCCGACTAGCCCAGCTCATGTTGTCATGTCTACAAATAGGTAGAAGGCTGCCTCTGGACCAGACTCACAAGATTTGCACCCACTGTGAAAACCTATTTGCCTTCAGCCAGTGTGACACGGTCCTTGACAAGATGAATAATTAAGGTTGCTAGCTATTTTTTTAAAAAAAACTAACCTCTGCTTCCTATGCCACTAGGAACCGATTATTCTATAAACAAGAACCAGTTGGTATACTTCTTAAGGCCTCAGTCTAGAAATCAGGAGACTGTGAGTTCTAGTCCCGCCTTAGGTACAAAGCCAGCTGGGTGACCTTGTGCCTGCCACTTTCTTTCAATCCTGGAAAGGAGGCAATGCAAATCACTTTTGAAAAATTGCCAAACTGCAGGGACAATTGCAAGAATTGGCTATGGCCAGTCTAGTGAAAACAAGAACTAACGGGGACATGATAGCAGTATTCCAGTATCTGAGGGGTTGCTATGAAGAAGAAAGGGTCAACTTATTTTCCAAAGCACCAGAAGGCAAGACAAGAAACAATGGATGGAAATTCATCAAGGAGAGAAGCAACCTGGGATTAAGGAGAAACTTCCTAGCAGTGAGGACAATTAACCAATAGAACAGCTTCTCTTCAGAAATTGTAGGGCCTTCATCACTGGAGGTTTTTAAGAAAAGACTGGACAGCCACTTGTCCAAAATTGTACAGGATCTTCTGCTTGAGGAGGAGGTTGGACTAGAAAAAAAAGGGGCCTGGTGGCTCAGCAGACTGATAGCATTGTGATTAACACCAGCTGTCTGCAATTACTGTAAGTTCGAATCTCACCAGGCTCAAGGTTGACTCAGCCTTCCATCCTTTCTAAGGTAGGTAAATTGAGGACCCAGTTTGTGGGGGCAATAAGCTGACTTTGTATAAATATACAAAAGTATGAAGACTATTGCTTAACGCATTGTAAGCCGCCCTGAGTCTCCGGAGAAGGTTTTTTTTTAAAAAAAAAAACAACCCTCCAAGATCCCTTCCAGCTCTATTCTGATTGATTGATTGAGAAGCCCAGGCAATGACCAGGAGTCAACATTGCCTCAAACGATCATTACCATAATTGGAAGCCAGCTAGGAAGGTTTCAAATGACAAACACATGACTCAGGAGCGCAGTGGATCATGTGGTTAGGATGCTGGGTTGGAGGTTAGCAAACCCGTTGTCAAGCGAACCTGGCTGAGGACATCTTTGAGGCTTCACAGTTGCCACAAAGGGGAAGGAGGGAGGAAATAGATAGCTGGGGATTTGTAGCCAAAACAAAAAGTTTTCCTATGGGAACCAAGGACATTCCAACAGGTGGCTGAGGAGAGGAGGAGTGGAGTAATCAAGCAACTGGCCAGCACCACTATTGGACAATGTGACTGATGACTTGGGGGAAGGGGGAACTTTTATTTTTTAATCAGGTGAAAACCATGGGAACTTTCAGAGTTGGTTTACACCAGTTGTGCCAATATGATGTATCCAAATAAATTGTTCTTAGAGGAATTTACCTGCCTCAGAGTTTTGCTTTCTATGGATACATTACTTGGAACACTGACACCTATGTTTGAGACCCGTGTGCTGCTGTGGGGCAGGGCGAGTTCTCACCCTTGGCTCCAGCTTCTGAAGGGACATGAAAGGAGCCCCCAACTGGATATTCCCCAGGCAACAGTGATGTCACCATCTAATCCTTTCAACCCCAAAGTGCCGGGGATTTTTGACATGAGCGTTCTGCAATCACATGACCCCAGAATGTTGCCATGTCATTAATACATGCTGGTTGCCAAGTGCCCAAATGTTGCTCACACGATTGTGGCAATGCTGTGATACTTATAAGGACAAAGACTGGTCCTGAGTCACTCTTTTTCTGTTCTGCTGTAACTTTGAATGGTCACTAAACGAATGGCTGTAAGTCAAGACTACCTCTATTAGTTGCGCAACCGACCGTCCATTGGGCATTTCTGAGAAAACAACGTTAGTCTTCGGTGATTTCTAGAGGAAAGCAGCCCACAGAGTTCTCTTCTTTCTTGCAAGATTTTTGTTCTCACACGTACCCTGAATTTCACAAGCGGAACTGTGTTGTAGTTTATGCAGAAGGACCTATGCTTAAAAATTAAAAAAAAAAACCAACCTCCCGCAAAGAATTTAAAGGGCTTTCAATTTCCAGATGCTTTGAATTTTTCAAATCTTACTCAGGTTCTCCGAGTGGGAATTGCAGGGTTGATTGCTAAGCACGTGGCCAAGCAATTCTACAGCAACCAGAAGGCGTGCAATGCCAAAGTCGGCACCTTTTAGAAGCAGTGATGGAGAAATAATAACAAAAATTTTAGAAAGAGATAAGGTTGAGGTGTTTGACAAAGAAACACAGCCATGGATTCTCCTGCGGTGTGTTATTTCTCCTTTCCTCTCCTTCCTTCCACTCTTCCACACCCCCCCCCCCCACCCCTTAGGCCAACAACAAGCCATCATTTACATGTGTTTCTTCGTAATACACCAAAATAAGAGTAGTTTTCTTAAAATATAAAAAAAAGTGCCTCCGTCTTTCCTCTGCTTGTGTTGTCAAGAGACTTTAACTGAAATATACAGTGATTTCCAACAGTTACCCTGCTTGTCACACTGAGAGTGAAATAATGGCTAACATTAGGAAGATTATTTCTTTGCAATAAAATTACCTTTCATAACACATTTCTATCTAAGTGGAAATGATAGAAATCATAGATTCTATTTTCAAATGGAGAAACGGGGTAGGGGGAAAAAAGAAGAGAAGCAAGTCAACAGGATGTCTCCACATCCTCATTCAGAGATGATGTCAGGGTTCCAAGTAACACCCCCAATGAAAGAAAACTCCGAGGCTTGAAGTTCCTCAAAATTCCATTTTATTAGAGATGTCATATTGGCACATCTGGGAAAACCCGAATCTGAAAACTTCCAAGTTTTCCCCACCCAAAGGAAAGTCCAAGTCCCTGCCCAGCACCACAAGTCCATCACATGGTCCAATCAATGCACCGTCCCAACTGGAGATGCCTCCCAGGCTCATCCGTCCAGGTGCAGGGCAAGATGTCCTTGACTCTCTGAGAAAGGAATGTTATTATGACTGTATATCACTCTTGCTCCATTCAATCCCCCCTCCCAATTTCCCTCAGTAGTAAATGTGGCAGGCCTGAAGGCCCAATGCAAAAAATGGCTTCCAGGCCTGACAGACGGTTGCTAAGAGCTACAGAAACAGACTGGCATCCCCCGCCCCCCCCCCACACACACACTAACCCTAATGAATTGTTGGCTATTCCTATATAATCTGATGCTTGAACAATGGGAAAATATGTGGACAAAGGATTTAAAATTTACATTAAATTATAATCTATATAAGATGATGTATCATTGGTATTTAACACCAGATAAGTTGTCTAAGATGTACTGTATAAAGGTATGTCAAATGAATGTTGGAAGTATAAAAGTAAAGAAGGGACTTTTTATCGTCTATGGTGGACATGTGATAAAGCAAAAAAAAATGGAGTATGATTCATATTTTAAAAGAGAAAATTTTGAAAGCAGAGATAAAAATGAAACCAGAACTTATATAAAAAGTTGTTTGAAGACATTTCCATGATCATGTGGCCAGCATGACTATACCAAAGTGGTACCTATTTATCTACTCGCATTTGCATCAGTGGTGAGTTGCCCCCGGTTCGGACCGGTTCTATAGAACCAGTAGTAAAACTGGAGGGAGGCTCTGCCCACCCACCCAGACATCATCAAAACGCTTCTGCGCATGCGCAGAAGAGCATGCGCACGCGAGCGAAGCAACCACGCACGTGTGGCCCCATTGTGAACCGGTAGTAAAGGTAAGTAGAACCCACCCCTGATTTGCATACTTTCGAACTGCTAGGTGGGCAGGAGCTGGAGCAAGTAACGGGAGCTCATCCTCAGGTCTCAAACCTGGGCTGTCAGCTTTCCAGCTCACAAGCTCAGCATCTTTAAAGGCTGAGCATCGTGCCCCTGAAATGGATAAATATAAGTGGGTCTTTTCCAGAGCTGTTTGAAAGTTCTGCTGATGGAAAAATTCTAAGTTTTTTTTTTATTCTCAGATATTTTATCTTTCGTGCTTCTAGCTCTAGGGAAGCAGAAACTCTTGCCCAAGTCTTCTCACGGAGTCCTTCCTCTTTATGATATTCAAGGGAGACTTCCTCTCCTCACCTATTTCCAAATTTGAAGGACATACAGATATAGTTTAGGTACATTATCTTTTTAAGGGGCGCTGCTAACCCTTTACTTACATTTCAAGTTGCAAAATACTTTTACTAAACCATACAACTGTGCAAAGCTCTGGCTTGGATGTCTTGTGTTATTTTTAATTTTATTTGGTTACAAGTTTGCTACAGAGCTGTGTTTGTTAATCTACTGGTGGTGTTCTTGGTCAATGACTCTAATAAAGGAGTATTGTGCAAAGGAAGATGAAATGCCCTTCCTTGTTTTGGCAAGCAATGCAGAAAACAATTCTCTTCTCAAGCCAGCATCTCTGCTTATAATTTTGTTTGATTCACAGTGACCTTGGGGAAGAGATCTACCTTCTGGGCACTGCAATTAGATTGGTTGGTTGGTTGGTTGGTCGCTTGGTCGGTTGGTCGGTCGGTCAGTTGGTCGGTCGGTCGGTCGGTCAGTTGGTCGGTTGGTCGGTTGGTCGGTTGGTCGGTTGGTCAGTTGGTCGGTTGGTCGGTTGGTCAGTTGGTCGGTTGCAGAGGTGGTATTCAGTCGGTTCGGTTGCCAGCTGAATGCCGCCCCACCTTGCCATGAGTGAAGTCAAATTGGCCATGCCCACTCAGACACATGACCCGCCCCCAAGCCATGTCCACAGAACCTCTAGTAAAACAATTTGAATCCCACTACTGGTTGGTTGGTCGGTTGGTTAGTTGGTTGGTTGGTTGGTTGTTGAGTGATTGAAAGACCTCCTATAGGAAAAGATCAGGCAGACTCTGGGGCAGAGTAAAGCAAGTAATTAGCCTAGAGTCATTATGTTCCCACCAATCCTCTAAGACGAATTCCTCTTAATTTCCATTGATCTTTATTTGGTACCAATTTAGTGCCCGCTGTTCGTTGACTAGATTCTTGTGAATAGGCATGAGCAATAAAACATCTTAACTGGAACTCTTATGTGTGGTCCCAATTCTTCACACCTGACACCACCCAACTAAAAAAAAACCCATAGCATTCAAATACGCAGTTAGGTCTCACCAACGTATACACTTTACAGGAGAAGCTTGTAGACCATTCTGGCTCCAGTATCCAAAGCAACAGCCAGATCCATCATAGCACCTGTCCTACAGCACCTGACTCTCATCCTGATGACTTTCTGAAAACCCTTTAAGGTCTGGCTGTTGTCCCAGAACAAAGAGTGGTGGCCCTGCCAGATGGGGTTTGGGTGTGGTTAGCCAGATCTGCCAGTAGCTTCTTGTTATTTGTTTGTTTTTATTTCTTTCTACAATTGTTGTATTCTGTTTTTGTTCTGTTGGTTTTGTTATACCCTGCCCAGAATAACTTTGGAATCAGGTGGTGCCTAAGTGGAATGAATTAATCTTCAAAACTTATAAGATAGATGATCAATGATTGAATTTATAAAGCAATTAGGGGACCGTTGTGCCTCCTGACCCGATTTTGGGATAGGCTTCAGACAATTCAAATGATCTCCATTGAAAAGAAGTTAGATAAAAACACAATGGTGTTTTTGCCATTTAATTTTATTTTAAAGGGACCTTTTATTTAATGAAACAGAATAGGAAAAGCAAGTGATAGAAAAAGAAAAAAGAAAAAGAGGGCAAGATAAGCTCTCTACAAGGGGCTCCCCTTGAGGAGCACCCGGAGGCTCCAACTGGCGCAGAGTGCGGCCACGCAGGTGGTTATGGGAGCGACGTGGCGCTCCCATGTAACACCTCTCCTGCACGAGCTGCACTGGCTCCTGGTGGTCTTCTAGGTGCGCTTCAAGGTTTTGGTTACCACCTTTAGAGTGCTCCATGGTTTACGGCCTGGTTATTTACGGGACTGCCTGCTGCCGCAAACAGCCTCCCACCAGCCGGTACGCTCTCACAGAGAGGGACTCCTCCAGGTGCCGTCGGCCAAACAATGTCAGCTGGCGGCCCCCAGGGGGAGACCCTTCTCTGTGGGGGCACCTACTATCTGGAACGAGCTCCCCCCAGAGATACAGAGGATCCCGGATCTACGCACCTTCCGCCGCGCTCTCAATACCTTTTTATTTCACCAGGCTGGTCTGGCCTAACCTCTCCCATTCTCTTTTTAATGTAAATTTTAATGTAAATTTTAATGTAAATTTTAATTTGTTCTTAACCTGGGGTTTTAAATTTGTCTTGGGCTAAATTGATTTAATTCGATTTTACTTCTGCTCTTAAATTTTTGTATTCTATGTGTTTTATCTTGTGCCTGTTCACCGCCCTGAGTCCTTCAGGAGTAGGGCACTATATAAATCAAATAAAATGAAATTAAATGAAATGAAAATAAGTAGAGATAGATGATAGATAGATAGATAGATAGATAGATAGATAGATAGATAGATAGATAGATGGATGGATGGATGTAGGTGGTTGAGTGGAGGTAGGTAGGTAGGTAGGTAGGCAGTAGATAGATAGATAGATAGATAGATAGATAGATAGATAGATAGATAGATAGGCAGGCAGGCAGGCAGGCAGGCAGGCAGATGATAGATATCATCTTTCTAGATAGACAGCATACAAATATAATAAATCAGATAAATAGATTTATTAGATTTGTATGCTGCCTAGATAATAGACAGAGATATAGGATTTTTATACGTGTGTATAAATATAAAGTTTACATAACAATTTTAATGAAAAATGGTTTTATTTGTTTGCTGGGACTCTTCTGTTTAATATTCTGAGCAGATGATTATGTCATTACACGCATCCATACATAATCTATAAGAAACCCATCTATAAGTCATGAATAACATCAGGTCTTCATTAAATAACTGAAGTTATACATTTTTTCCCCCTTTCATTTATATAAAGAGCTCAGAGGATCCATTTCCGTGTTCAGTCATCAGTTTACATGGAATAAATTATTGAAATTATTGAATTTATAAAGCAATTATGAGACCGTTGTGCCCCTTGACCGGATTTTGTGATAGGTTTCAGACAATTCAAACAATCTGCATTAAAAAGAAGTTATATAAAAAACACAACTGTGTTTGCCATTTGATTTTATTTTAAAGAGGCCTTTTATTTAATTAAACAGAACAGGAAAAGCAAATGATAGAAAAAGAAAAAAGAAAAATAGAGGGCAAAATAAGCAGAGATAGATTAGGTAGATGGATGATAGATAGATAGATAGATAGATAGATAGATAGATAGATAGATAGATAGATAGATATGGATGGATGGATGGATGGATGGATGGATGGATGGATGGATATATCGATAGAGATAGAGATAGAGATAGAGATAGAGATAGAGATAGAGATAGAGATAGAGATAGAGAGAGATGAGACAGACGATATTAAACAGATATGATAGATTGATATATAGATAAGAGAGAGACAGAGAGAGACAGAGAGAGAGAGAGAGATGAGAGGGAGGGAGGGAGAGAGATACTAGTTGATAAGGAAATAGATGTCTAAACCTGTCTCACATTAATATTTATTTACTTACTTACTGATTTGATTTTTATTCCACCTGTATTACTTTATAAGTAACCCAAGGCAGCAAACATACCTAACACTCCTTCTTCCTCCCATTTTCCCCACAACAACATCCCAGAGAGAGTGAATGGCTCAAAGTCACCCAGCCAGCTTTCATACCCAAGGCAGAACTAGAACTCACAGTCTCCTGGTTTCTAACTTGGTGACTATAAATACTGACTTTCAATAAACCGTCCAGTCGGATGGAAAACAGAACAAGCCATCGGCTGATGAAACCGGCATATCTAATGATAACAGCCGCACTTCTGAAACGCCACAGATCCTAACCCATTATCAGTGACTAAAGAAGACTGTGCCTTAAGGGCAAGAAAAGAAGGAAAATGCAAAATGCACCCCCCAATTTACATCCCTTTGAAATTACCACTAAAACTGCATAGTAACTCAACTGGATGTTTTTTCTACAAGCCCTTCTTTTATTATGTTCCACTGATCGGAATCAGATTTCTGTCTCGGTTCACTTCAGATGGATATCTTGGAAAACTAGAAGCTTGGTCTTGTTTTCTTCCCATCCAGTTGCACGCAGGTGTTGTGATTGGGACAAACTAACAATCTCACAAATACACCTTCCTATCTCCTCCTTCCAGTTATCCCTTTGTAGTCTAATCTGCAGATAAAGAAAAGAAAAAAACACTGCAAATTTGTGTTACGTATATCTAGCCAGTTGACTCAGTATTCTTTTATTATTATTATTTTTCTGCAGATGCTCTGGGATATTCTGGATATCGCAGTGTTAAATCTGCACAACCCTGTTGCTCAGAAAACACTTAGAAGTCTCTCTCCGGCAGCCCCCACACCCTGCTCAAGTTCTCATAGTGTTAAATCTCTTTTGCTCTGCCTGCCTGCAACTCAGATCACATTAGATTCCCAGAGCCAAAGGAACAGTTCTCATCTATCCGTCACCAAGGAGGCAGACAGGACCGGGGGAACAACAAGGCATTTGTACCTGAAGATGAGGACAGTCCTGGGATACAAAAAGATGAGCCACCCCGTGAATCTGAGCTATTCTATGTGGTAAACAGAACTGCATGAGAAACATGCAAATTATCGGGGACATCGGAGCCATTCTGTCCCTCTTGGAGTGGCTGGTGAGGTGGGACCAGGGTCTGAAATCCTATATTGTCCCAATAGAAAGCTAGCCCTCGGGAAATAATGAGATAGGGAGGGGATAAGACCAAAGCCCAGTCTTTCTTCATTCCAAACCCTCACACCCGCTGAGCTAGTCATTCCCGAACCATGTGATGGGGCCACACTGGTGGGTGAACCAAGACGGTCATGAGAAGAAATAAGGGAATTCAGGAACTGCAGGCTCCTAGGAAGGATCCCAGCAGTCTTCAGATCACCCTTGTGGGAAATAATGTTGGGAACGGGAAGGGAACGGCACAATCCAAACTTCAGTGAATAAGTGTTTTTAGAATTCTTTATTGGCCGAGTGTGATTGGACACACAAGGAATTTGTCTTTGGTGCATATGCTCTCAGTGTACATAGAAAAGAGAAGATACATTTGTTAAGAATCACAACGTACAACACTTAATGATAGTCATAGGGTACAAATAAGCAATCAAATCATACTAGGAAACAATAAATATAAATAGTTAAGGATACAGCAACAAGTTACAGTCCTACAGTCGTAAGTGGGAGGAGATGGGTGATAGGAATGATGAGAAGATTAATAGTAATAGTAATGCAGCCTTAGTGAATAGTTTGACAGTGTTGAGGGAATTATTTGTTTAGCAGAGTGATGGCGTTCGGGAAAAAACTGTTCTTGTGTCTAGTTGTCTTGGTGTGCAGTGCTCTATAGCGTCGTTCTGAGGGTAGAGGTTGAAACAGTTTATGTCCAGGATGCAAGGGCATGTCGGGGTGCAAGAGAGTGACCAGCCCAAAGTTATACGGCAAGCTTTCCCATTTGAGGACAATAATTAGAAAAATGGAGAATCAAATACTCTATAATTAAGAATCAGAGTGCAAGCTAACTGGAGTTGCATTTTGCTTCCTTCACACGCCAAGTAGATGCTTTCATCCTTGCGCATTATTGTGGTAGCACACCCAAGTAGCCGTATCGTTTCCTTACACTGATCTCTCCTTTTCAACGGGGCATGCTGTTTCCTGCGCATTATTTTTTTGTTCTTTCTTTCTTTCTTTCTTTATTTTTGCGCGACTTGAAGTTCAGTTGTCTTTATACAGAAACCGTTTGATTCAATAGGGTCTCAAAAAACAAGAGGTGTGTCCAACCCAACCAGACGCGGGCATTCACCAGAAAGAAATATACAGCAGTTATTACAATAGGGGAACAGATTGGTTTGTTTAGTCTTCTTTCAGAGCTGTGATCTTCCAAAATCTACCTTTCCTGTCTGAGTTACAGCATTGTGCCTAAGAGTATTTGTTTCTTTTAGCTTCAAAAGCCAAGGTCAGGTTGAGGTAAAGCTCAAAAAAAAAAGAAAGAAGAAAGACGATGTAGGGATAGGCTGTATAATGAGAACTTCAAAGTATCGTTCAGAGGTCACGAGTAGACACCCTTTTCAACTTCCGTGAGTTCCTTCATTAAAACTGTGAGATCGGACCACAACACAGAGCTGATGGGCAAGCACCGGAGAAGTTAGCAAAAATGCTTAAAGATAAATCAGCGAAATGTTGGAAATGTCACCAACTACCAAGATCCTATTATCATATGTGGTGGACATGCCCTGGAGCAAAAAACTATTGGAATAAAATTAAAACCTGGCTGGAAGAAATGACACAATTACGTATCGAATTCAAACCAGAGTTGTCCCTATGGGGTATCCTACCTGACAAAATTAAAAAGGAATATATTTATTTGATTATACACGTAATAACAGCTGCAAGAATTGTTTATGCTCAAAATTGGAAATTAGAGAAAATGCCTTTGGAAGATGAAGTAATAAAAAAGATTTTAGATTGTGCAGAAATGAACCGATTAACCTTGTTGATTAAAGATAGGGAAGAATCAGAATACTTTAGAATATGGAATTATTTCTATTGTTGGTTGGAAAAGAGATATAAATGATTAATTTTATAACTATGTGTAAAAATTTGATGGCAAGAATATGGTTATAGGAATGAACTTTTATAGTGGTTTGGATGACGATTAAGATAGAAGAAACTGTTGGAACAAGAAGAATAAAAAGAACTGAAGAAGTTAACACCGAGATGTCACAGGGGAGGGATGATTGATGTATTAAATGTTTGTTTGTCTTAAAAAATAAAAAACTTTTTTAAAAAAAGAACTGATGGGCAAGCCAGCTTGAAATATACCATATGTCAATAATGGATCAGCCGCCCTGAGTCTTCAGAAAGGGGCGGCATATAAATTTAATTAATTAAATCAAAATAATTAAATTAAATCAGTTGTTCTACCCTGACTTCTTTCAAATGTTTCCCCTGGGTTATTTTGAGCCACGAAAAAGAGCAAATCTGGTTGAAACACATGAAGATGATGATTTCAGGAATGATGAAGAGAAATCATGGCCCATGGTTTTAGGCTTGAGAGAATCCTGATGCACATATCTATTGCCAAATATGATGCCTCTAAAGCAGGGTTGGGTGAAGACTTTACTTGGTTGACTTTTTGATAAGAACATAACATTCTCAGAGTTGATCTTAAATAGAACACAGTTGATCTTTCCGAAAATGAAATTGGCACAGGGATTTTGATCTCCTGTTCTTTCAAGTCTGATCCCAAAAGTATGTGGTCATGTTTATGGAACTGAATCTTCTCCTTCTCCTTCTCCTTCTCCTTCTCCTTCTCCTTCTCCTTCTCCTCCCATCCTCCTCCTCCTTCTCCTTCTCCTTCTAATTCTAATTCTAATTCTAATTGTAACTGTAATTTTAATCTTCTTCCTCCTCTTCTTCCTCTTCCTCTTCCTCCTTCTCCTCTTCTTTCTCCTCCTCCTCCTTTGTCTTCTTTTCCTCCTCCTTCCTTCCTTCTTCCTTCTCCTTCTCTCCTCCTCCTTCTCCTCCTAATTCTCCTCCTTCTCTTTCTCCTCTTCCTCGTCTTCTTCCTCTTCCTCTTCCTCCTTCTCCTCCTCCTCCCTTGCCTTCTTTTCCTCTTCCTTCCTTCTTCCTTCTTCCATTTCCTCCTGTTTCTCCTCCTCCTTCCCCTTCAAGTTTTTATATTATTAAGACTCCATTCTATGCAAATATGGTTGTAGCTATGGAATTGCGCCACTGCGGACAATTAAGAACATTGTTAAGCTTTATTTTTTATTTTTGAAAAATCCTAGAAAACTGAACAGATAAATTTATTTATCAATGAAACTGGGAGGTTTTTAAAAAAATGGAGTGTTTTTACATTGCTTCAAGGATTTGAAAATTTCAGATCAAATTCTATATGAGATCGAAATGTTTCTGGAAAAAAAATGTGAATTCCCTCTACTTTGTTAAACTGTTACCATTATGATTTTTAAGATTCTTAAAAATCTTTTCTACTGATTGTTTCACTTTATTCTCTTTTAGGTTGATCCTATGGAAATGCTCATCACTTAGTGAATACAGTATATAAGCAAAGAATCATCCTAAAGGTGCTTTTTCAGGAGGCAACTGAAACTTTTTTCGTTTGAAGACGTTTCTCTTCTCATCCAAGAAGCTTCTTCAGCTCTGATGAGATAGTGGGGAATGGAGAACAAGAAAGTCCAGTTTCCTCCTGAAAAAGCACCTTTGGGACAAACATGACCTGGATGACTGAGAATCTCTACAGACCAGAGGTGAAATCCAGCAGGTTCTGACAGGTTCTGGAGAACCAGTAGCGGAAATTTTGAGTAGTTCGGAGAACCGGCAAATATCATCTCTCGCTGGCCCCAGAGTGGGGTGGGAATGGGGATTTTGCAATATCCTTCCCCCAGGAGTGGGAAGGGAATGGGGATTTTGCAGCATCCTTCCCCTGCTACGCCCATCAAGCCACACCCACAGACCTGGTTGTAAAAAAAATTGAATTCCACCACTGCTACAGATTATAAACAAAGAATGTTGCTATCTAATAAACTTGCCAAGGTAAAGTCAATGGAGGTTGATACTTTCATAAATACAGAGAGTCCTTGATTTACAACAGTTCATTTAGTGACCATTCAAAGTTACAACAGCACTGAAAAAAGTGACTTATGACCATTTTTCATGCTTACGACCATTGCAGCATCCCCATATTGACATGATCAAAATTCAGATGCTTGGCAACTAGTTCATACTTACAGCCATTGCAGTGTCCTGGGATCATGTGATCCCCTTTTACAACCTTCTAACAAGCAAAGGCAATGGGGAAGCCAGATTCACTTAACAACCATGGTATTAATTTAACAACTGCAGTGATTCACTTAACAACGGTGGCCAGAACGGTCTTAAAACGGGGCAAAACTCAGTTAACAAGTGTCTCACTTAGCAACAGAAATTTGGGGCTCAATTGTGATCATAAGTCGAGGACTACCTGTTTTAAGTGAAATACCCAGTGAACATGGGAAGAAGGATAGTTCTTCGACCCCTGTTCAGCAAAGAAATTGGATAGCTTTTTTTAAAAACAAACTCTTTAAATAAGAATCAGAATAAGTGTACAATAATAAATATGAAAAATACAAATGGTTACTGTGCAGAAATACAGATGGATCCTGCCTGAAATTTGCCTTCCCACAATTTTTACATGTTTACAATTTTGCACACACTGGATTTTGTAAGGCCCAGATTTAAAAGGTTAATTTTTTGGACTAGTTATCACATTTGCTTACAAATCCAAAAATGCTGGTGCTTCTAATGCTTTTCCTGGATTCATCTATTCTGCCTAATAAATGAAACAGTATTTAATTTAGCCTCTATTAATCAATGTCATTTAAGATGACACTTTTTGGATTCCACTGATTTTGTATTTTGAAGCGCATATAGAAATAATGTTAGGATTAGCTGACAACTGATATATTATGACCTGTTACTGCTGACTACAGGTTGTGAGTAGTTTTGGCTTAGCTCTATCTCAAACACAACATTTTTGTCATTGAACAGCATCAAGGCCCTGTCTTACTTATTTGTTTAATCCTATGAAAACATACCTGTGCTCTTGGTTATTATCTCAAATATTCTTGGCAGGAATTTTATAATGCCTTCCATTGTTATTTTCAAACCAATCCCAACTTTTATATTTGCTTCTTGTTGTTAAGATATGAGTCCTCCTCCTCCTCCTCCTCCTCCTCCTCCTCCTCCTCCTCCTCCTCCTCCTCCTCCTCCTTCTTCTTCTTCTTCTTCTTCTTCTTCTTCTTGTCGAGCGTCAAGAAGCACTCGACATCATGTCCATGCACCGGCAGAACATGGATACCCGACTGGAAGGGGGGGGGGGTTGAGCCACATGGGTGATGGTGGTGGAATAGGCTTCCGAGTAGGCGTTTATGTGCACGGGTGCCTTATGGGGTCGCGTGGGGTTAGCTTACTACTCTGAGAACACTCTAGAAAAATGACGGCATCCCAGTACGTCCGAAGGAAATGAGGAAGTACGAGACCTTCCAGCTGAATGTAATCTGGAAGGAACTATATAAGGACTCGCTTGCAAGGGCGTGACAGCTGCGTCTTTGTTTTGCTAGCTTTGCATTCCGGTTTCTGTAAGCGCTGATTGCCACGATTAAATGAAGATACACCAGCTTGGCTTTAAGCGTGTTCTTTGAGCGTGGACACGGTCCTAGGGGAGCCGAGAGGAAGACGCAGCTCTCCCTTTTCACAAGCCGTTTTGGAGCCGCCCCCCCCGTGAAGGAAGGAACGGGATGGCAGAGGGCGTAGCGGCCGACGTGCTGCCGGAGGATACAGCGGAGACCGTGGGCGAAGCGGAGGAGGAGGTTGACGCCGGGATGGATGGGGCGGCCAGCCCGCCGGTGGTGCGGCCGAAACAGCATGAGCCCGGGGTCGACGGCGCCCCTAGTGAACGAAAGGAACGCGAACGCAACGCCCGGGAGACGCCCGGCCCAGAGACAGGTGGGATGCGTCTTCAAACCCCGCCCTATGCCGGTTCCCAGTTCCAGGATTGGAGGGAACGGCGATGGCTGGAAGACGAGGAAGGGGACTGGAGCCACTCCACTGGCCTGGGGCCTTCCACCCTAGAGATCCTACGCGACCGTTTTGGCGAGGCGAGCTTTCGCGACGCGCCCTCCTGGCAGCCATGGGCGCCCAGCATGGAGGGAGCCACCTCCTGGTCGGGAGGCGGTACGGCGGGTGGGAGTTCTGACAGCAAATTCCGCCTTGCCAGCCCGAAGCTGAAGTTGGAGGGGCGTGAACAACGCTGGGTGAGTGGAGAGCGGAGACAGGCTGTACATTCATACGGTGGGGGCGAGGGCAGCCACGCAACTTCCGGTGCCGCTACACAGCCCGGGAGAGAGAGGAGAGTAGATCCCGTGAGAGACGCCCCTCGACAGCTACCCGGCACAGGAGATAGGCCACCACAACAGCGTTACAGAGACCCGCTACCGGCATGGGGCCACGGTCCCTGGGCACCCCCCCTCCAGCAACATCCCTGGGGATTACCGCCTGTGCAGGCTGCATTTGATGGAACTGCAGGAAAGGTGGCACTGTTCCTGAGTCAGGTAATAAGCCATATGGACCTTTATGGCAGATTATATCCTTCGCAGTGGTCCATGGTCGTGGCGGTCACAGCAGTGCTCACGGGGGAGGCAGCTGAATGGGTTGCCGATTTGCATAGTGAACACGCCCGCGAGTTAACAGATCTGGGCCTGTTCCTTGAAGCATTACGCAATAGGTTCGAGGATGAAACTCGGACCCAGGTCATCGAAGGTGAATTGGTCAACCTACGACAGCGTGGTCGCCCTGCCAAGGATTATGTCAAGGAGTTCCGTAATCTGGCAGGAAAACTCCATTCGTGGCCAGAGCGATTACTTATCCACCAATTCCAGGCAGGGCTAGATAGAGAAATAAAACAGGCCTGTGTATACCGGGGTCTAGGCCCACGATTGTCCGAATGGTACAAGGCAGCGGTGAGCCTAGACGTTGGTTTACGAGAATTCAGGCCTCGGAACACACCACCGTTCCAGTCCCGTCGTGGTCCAAGTGGCAGATCCAGTGACCGCGGGGCGTTTAGAGGAACCCCGGCATTCGGGCCGACCGCTACCGAGGCGAACAGACGCCCGTTCCGGTGCTTTCGATGCAACCAAGAGGGTCATAGAGCTGCGGACTGCCCCGTCGCAGCCCCACGACTGTCAACTTCCCGGCCATCCGTTCCGACTACCACGCCACGTGACCGACCCCTACGAACACCAGAACGCTCTAGGGCAGCCACGCAGACGCCCTCGTTAGAACCGACAACCCGGTCCAGTAATACCATGCCAGGGACGGCTCGTGTCCCCGACGCATCCGAAGAAAGCGACAATGGAGATGAGTTGCAGGATCCTATGGTAAGTGACCCTGTACACCCCTTCCTGATACCAGTGACCCTTAGACATCCTGTCACTAAGAAGGAGTGTGAACAAAAAGCCTTAATTGATACAGGCTGTACTCGATGCCTTATGCGGCAGTCGGTAGCTGAGGGCTTGGGCCTTCGGATCCTGACTCTTCGTACCCCCATTAAATTCGAGCAGATGGATGGGTCCATCCTGGGAGGCACACCTACTGCCAGTGTTACAGAACCCGTATTCCTGCAAATAGGAGCCCATCAGGAAATGATCCGGTTCATTGTAGTAACCCAGATGATCGAACCCATCATTCTTGGGCTCGCGTGGTTGGACAGGTGGGAACCACACATATGGTGGGAGGGGGGTTATCGTAGGCTCAGACTGCCATGTACAAAAGAGAGGGTGGCTCTCCAGCAAGAAACAACAAGACAAGGTACATACCCCCAAGCATATAATGACCTCGCCCGAGTATTTAGCGAGGAAGAATGTGACATCCTGCCCCCCCATCGGGATACGGATTGTG
The DNA here is from genome assembly GCF_029215685.1 of Pituophis catenifer annectens. Lineage (NCBI taxonomy): Eukaryota > Metazoa > Chordata > Lepidosauria > Squamata > Colubridae > Pituophis > Pituophis catenifer. The sequence continues at coordinate 7,981,062 of NW_027256886.1, read as the reverse complement.
GTATCGAAATACTTCCCGGAGCCCGGTTGCCAAAACCCCGTATGTACTCGATGACACCACAGGAACTGAAGGAATTGCGAACGTATATAGATAAAAACCTGGCCCGGGGATTTATTCGTCCCAGTCGTTCGCATTTAGCGGCACCCGTCCTCTTTCGAGGTAAGAAGGATGGTGGCTTACGTTTATGTGTTGACTACCGGGGATTGAATGCTGTCTGCGTAGAACCGTTGTACCCCCTGCCGCTGATAACTGATTTGTTGGCTACCCTGGCGTCAGGGAAAATCTTCACGAAATTGGACCTCCGCGAAGCCTATTATCGGGTACGGATACGTCAGGGAGACGAGTGGAAAACCACATTTAACACTCCCCTCGGCAGCTACCAGTTCCTGGTGATGCCTTTCGGTCTACAAGGGGCACCAGCGTGTTTATGCAGCTTATAAACGGTATTTTACATGAACACCTATATCGGGGCGTCTTAGTCTATCTGGACGACATTTTGATCTACTCTGATACAATGGAAGAACACGTCCAGCTGGTTAGACAGGTCCTGACCAAGTTGCTGGACGCACATCTTTTTGTAAAACTCTCAAAATGTGAGTTCCACCGGGAGGAGATCGATTATCTAGGTTTTCGAATTAGTCGTACTGGTATCCAGATGGACCCGAAGAAAGTAGCTGCGGTCTTAGAGTGGAAAGCTCCGCAAACCCGTAAACAACTGCAAAGTTTTTTAGGTTTTGCAAACTTTTATCGACATTTCATTCCGTCCTTTGCAACAACAGCATTACCATTAACGGAGCTATTGCGAACAAAAGGTGTGGTGGCCCCTGGGAAAAAGCCTAGGCCGGGATACAAACTACAATGGTCATCTGAATGCCAACAAGCCTTTGAAAATCTTAAACGGGCTTTTGCCACTGAACCCGTATTAATACACCCTAACACGTCACAACCGTTCGTAATACAAGCGGATGCTAGTGACGTGGCAGTAGGAGCTATTCTAATGCAGAAAGATGCGAACGGTATGTTAAGGCCTTGTGCATACACCTCCCGAAAATTTACAACCGCAGAAAGGAACTGGGCAGTGTGGGAGAAAGAGGCCTATGCCGTAAAATGGGCATTACAGACATGGCGGCACCTACTGGAGGGTAATCCCATACCGTTCGAGGTCTGGACAGATCACAAGAATCTACAGGCCCTCCAAACACCTCGGAAACTGTCCCCAAAACAGGTGAGATGGGCACAATATTTTCAGCGGTTCCGTTTTGCCCTCGTGTATAAGCCAGCTAGAGGGATGTTTTTAGCGGATGCGTTGTCACGGATGCCGCAATATCACAGTAAACGAGATGAGGGTTTACAAGCAGTAATCTCACCCCTAAAAGCGTATGTATTGACAGCCCCGCAGACCGAGGATTGGCTCACGCTTTTACGGAAAGCCATTCGGACGGACGCATGGGCACAAAACAATGCAGCATCCCTAACCCACCATGATGGCCTAGCGTGGTGGGGAGATAAACTCTATATTCCAGCAACATTGAGACAACGAGTGTTACTCCAGTGCCATGATAGGAAAACCGCCGGACACTTCGGGTTCCTTAAAACCCTACATCTGACGCGCAGACAATTCTGGTGGCCTAAAATGAGGAAAGACATTGACCAATACGTCCGGGGATGCCACACATGCGCGGTATCCAAGCCACAACCAGGGAAGCCACTGGGCTTATTACAAACCGTAGCCGAACCAAACAGACCATGGGAGGAAATAGCCACGGACTTCATTGTAGACCTTCCCAGTAGCAGAGGTTATACCGTTATTTGGACAGTAGTCGATCTTTTCTCAAAGCAAGCCCACTTTATTCCATGTAAAGGCTTACCCTCTGCCCGACGCCTGGTACGTTTATTCCTACAACATATTTACCGTTTGCATGGAGTGCCTAAGAGGATAATATCAGACAGAGGGGTACAATTCACCGCCCGATTCTGGAGAGGGTTTCTCCGTGATATAGGGTCAACCCAGGGCCTTAGTTCAGCCTATCACCCTAGTACGAACGGTGTTGCTGAACGCACGAATGCCATGATAGAACGATACTTACGCTCCTACGTTACCTACCAACAAAACGATTGGGTTGATTACCTTCTATTTGCTGAAACGGCATACAATAACGCAGTACATCGGAGTACCGGATTTACTCCGTTCCGGGTAGTCATGGGGAGGGACTTCCCTGCTATCCCGGAGTTAGACCTTTCCCTCCAAAAACCTATGACTCCCAACGACTGGGCTACTAACGTGAATGCTGTGTGGCCTCACGTAAAAACCGCTTTGACACGGGCAGCCGATGAATACAAGCTCCAGGCAGACAAAAGGAGGGCTACATGTCCATCTTTTCAGATCGGAGACCTGGTTTATTTGTCAACAAAATACTTAAAGCTACGATTACCAAGTAAAAAACTAGGACCCAAATATATAGGCCCATTTCCTATCATTAGAGTAATTAACCCCGTAACATTCATGCTAAAACTACCCCCCTTATTGGGAAAGACCCATCCGGTTTTCCACTCTAGCTTGTTAAAACCGGCCACTACACCCACTACAACACCAAAACCACCTCCTGGCCCGGTAACCGGTGCCCACTATGAAATACAAGACATCATCGATTCCAAACTACGTAGAGGCCAGTTATACTATTTAGTCCGCTGGACAGGGTATCCTGATAGTGAAGCATCCTGGGTACCTGTAAAAGACATAAACGCCCCCAGATTACTGAGAAAGTTCCACAAAGCAAACCCCCAGAAACCACATCCCTTACCTGACCATTAATATCATCTCTTTTTGTCTCCTCCTCTTAGACGGACGCCTGGTAGGGGGAGCCGCCTGTCGAGCGTCAAGAAGCACTCGACATCATGTCCATGCACCGGCAGAACATGGATACCCGACTGGAAGGGGGGGGGTTGAGCCACATGGGTGATGGTGGTGGAATAGGCTTCCGAGTAGGCGTTTATGTGCACGGGTGCCTTATGGGGTCGCGTGGGGTTAGCTTACTACTCTGAGAACACTCTAGAAAAATGACGGCATCCCAGTACGTCCGAAGGAAATGAGGAAGTACGAGACCTTCCAGCTGAATGTAATCTGGAAGGAACTATATAAGGACTCGCTTGCAAGGGCGTGACAGCTGCGTCTTTGTTTTGCTAGCTTTGCATTCCGGTTTCTGTAAGCGCTGATTGCCACGATTAAATGAAGATACACCAGCTTGGCTTTAAGCGTGTTCTTTGAGCGTGGACACGGTCCTAGGGGAGCCGAGACTTCTTCTTCTTCTTCTTCTTCTTCGTCAACATCAACATCAACATCAACATCTGAGCCACATCATCATCATCATCAGAGTTGGAAGGGACCTTGGATCTCAAGCAGAAGATCCTATACCATTTTCAGACAAATGGCTGTCCAGTCTCTTCTCAAAAACCTCCACTGATGAAGCACCCACAACTTCTGAAGGCAAGTTGTTCTACTGGTTAATTATCCTCACTGTTGGGAAGTCTCTCCTTAATTCCAGATTGCTTCTCTCCTTGATTAGTTTCCATCCATTGTTTCTTGTCTTGCCTTCTGGTGCTTTGAAAAATAAGGTGACTCCCTGTTCCTTCCTTCCTTCCTTCCTTCCTTCCTTCCTTCCTTCCTTCCTTCCTTCCTTCCTTCCTTCCTTCCTTCCTTCCTTGTTTATTATTTGTATCCTGACTTTATTATTTTTACAAATAACTCAAGGCGGCTGATTGGATAATGACTGTACAATCTCTTCTTAAAAACCTCCAATGTTGTAGCACCCACAACTTCTGAAGGCCATTCCACTGGTTCTCATTGTCTGGAAATGTCTCCTTAGTTCTAGATTGGTTCTCTCCTTGGTTAGTTTCCATCTATTGCTTCTTGTCCTGCCTTGAGGTGCTTTGGAGAATAGTTTGACACCCTCTTCTTTGTGGCAACCTCTGAGATATTGGAACACTGCTATCATGTCTCCCCTAGTCCTTCTTTTTACTAGACTAGACATATCCAATCCCTGTAACTATTTGTCCTGTTTTAGCTTCCAGGCCCGTAATCTTAATCTTAATCTTTATTTTGATTTGATTTGATTTCTCCACTATTGTTAATGGCCATCATAGGACCATCTTCATTCTTTGTCTGTTCAGATAACTTCATTTTATTTCAGAACTTTTCACTTAGGTTGACCTGTCCTACATAGCTGCAGGTATATCTTAGGTAATTGTTAAGAAGACTGGGTTGGGCTGCCTCTTGTATTCTTTACATAATCCTTTGTTGCTCTTCTTTTGTAGCTTAGTTTTTCCTTCTTCTCCTGGGTTTCATCTCACAGTTGTGTTGCCCGTTACCTGACCTCTAAGCACCCGCCTTGCTGTAATTCTGAGTTATTTTCCCAGAGAAAAATAATGTGTTTCTTTCAGTAGAAGGTACCCTAACTTGGATCAAAGTTTCTAAGAGCATGAAAATGCCAGTTTTAAAATGTCTCTGCCTGGGAACATTTATAAGGATGGTGAGAGTGTTAAGCTGGATTTGCACTACTCGGTGTCTTCTCAAATACTGATCGTTCCACTGATTAATTGTTCTGTCAGTAAATTCCTCCTAGTTCTAGGTTGGTTACTTCCTTGATTAGTTTCCATCCGTTGCTTCTCGTTCTCCCTTCAGATGCTTTGGAGAACAGGTTGACCCCTACTTCTTTGTTCAGCCCCTTAGATATAACAGTGTTCCAATATCTCAGGGGCTGCCACAAAGAAAACGAGGTCAATCTATTCTCCAAAGCACCTGAAGGCAGGACAAGAAGCAACGGATGGAAACTAATCAAGAAGAGAAGCAACCTAGAACTAAGGAAGAATTTACTGACAGAACAATTAATCAGTGAAATGACTTGCCTGCAGAAGTTGTGAATGAGCAAAAGTTGACATCAACTACCCAACTTTCTTCAGTTGTTCGGAAAAATATACTTAGCAACAAATAACAAGGAGAAATGGAAGGAGGGAGGGAGGGAAGACCAAAAGATCAAAGAATCTTAATAGAGTTTCTAGCTAGGTTGTCACCTAGTTCTAAAGAGGTAGAAGACCTTTGGGGGAAAAAAAACCTTCTATTTCTATTTATCTGGAAATTCCTTTTTCCAGGCAAGTCCACATTAATCAGGGGCTGAAGGAGAACATCCTGGCTCACTGTTTTTCTTCTGTAAATCAGATGAAGAATTTGAAAACCATATTTATGGCATTCGAAGCCCAGAAGGACCGCCTTCAATAGCTATGGAGGAAGTATAAAGACAGACAAATCTTTCTGCTTTTGGTCAACTTCTTCGTTTCCTAAATATAAATTTGGTTGGTCCATTTAACCTCATGATAACATTTGTCCGTATCTTTTTCAAGGGTCTGCATATATATTTTTTGCATCCTATCCTATGGACATTTGATAGAGATTTTCCTTTGATATGAACCCTGAGCTGAGTTCATATCCTGACATTGTTTTATTATATATATATATGTGTGTGTGTGTGTGTGTGTGTGTGTGTGTGTGTGTGTGTTTTCTGAGGTTTTTGCGGGTGTTTGTATGTAGGTCTTTGGTTATTCGGGTTTTCTCCTGCGTAAAATTGGAGGTTTCTTGGCAACGCTTCAACGAAGTCTCATTCGTCATCTTCAGGCTGGTGTCTTCGGCTTCGTGCTCCTAGAAGCACGAAGCCGAAGATACCAGTCTGAAGATGACGAATGAGACTTCGTCGAAACATTGCCAAGAAACCTCCAATTTTACGCGGGAGAAAACCCAAATAACCAAAGACCTACATATATATATATATATATATATATATATATATATATATATATATATATATATATATATCTTCTTAAGTTTTCGCGGGTGTGCATATGCAAAAAGTTAAAATCTCGGGTGTTTTCCCGCGTCATTATAAACAAGTTGGTTAAAATATTTAAAATCCTGGTTAAAATCCCAGCTTAAAATCTTCTAAAAATCCTTACAGTGTACTCTTCAAGGTCCCTTAAAACCTCAGCTAAAATTCTACCAGTGACTTTAAAAGTTTTTCTTAAAGCAACGTTTTGACAGGCTCACAGCTCCGGCCCGCAACAGAGAACCCATAGCTTCTACATGAAACAGAGCCTGAAGATGACAGGGTGTGAGCCTGTCAAAACGTTGCTTTAAGAAAAACTTTTAAAGTCACTGGTAGGATTTTAGCTGAGGTTTTAAGGGACCTTGAAGAGTGCTCTGTAAGGTTTTTTAGAAGATTTTAAGCTGGGATTTTAACCAGGATTTTAAATATTTTAACCAACTTGTTTATAATGACGCGGGAAAACACCCGAGATTTTAACTTTTTGCATATATATTCCCAGAATGTACATTTTCCACAAAGGAGGGAAAAGTTAGTCATCCTTCTTGGAATCCTTCTTGGATGAGATGAAATCGAACTAACTCAAGCTATTAAACAACTAAAGTGTTTAACACTGTGTCTCTGAAAGGGGATCAAATACATCCCGCGAAGGAAGGAAGCGCTAATAACCAATCTTTGATAGCCAAACAAACCATGTCTTTGGGGGTCCCCCATCTGCTTTATCACTTACATGGTGTCAATGTTCTTTCCAAATAGGCAGATGGACTTCATTCAAGTTCTGACAGTAACTCTTTGTTATTGATACAAATGGCTTCAGAGGTATTTAATTACCCTTAGTAAGCATCGGTTTGCCGCTAGCTGGTGACACTTGGAATAGTAAGTAGGCTGCTTTCTTTGTGCCCAAGAAGTTCATAGAAAGTTAAACCTACTTTGGACAACAGCTTCAAGCTAAGCCACCATTAACCCCTCTTCAGTTGCAGGACAGTATGTTTAAATAGTATGCATGATTAATGAAGGCTAAATAGGGCCGCTTCTAGCTTTTAAACCTTTTGTTGTTGGCCAAGGGCACAGCTACCAACAAGGTGGACAGGAATTCAAGTGTCTCAATCCTCGTTCACAAAGAGATGTTAATTTAATTTCATGCCCCTCAATGGTTAACTGCCTACAATTCTATCCTTGGGAACAAACTTCAGTGCCAGCTGATGAGATGGTTACATGTTGTGCCTCAAAAAAAAAAAAAACAGAAAGCAGCCAGGCAATTAACAATTCCTTGTGTGATTTTTTATTTTTTGGGGCTGTTTTTAACTGAGAAAAAAGTCGCTCCTTTTATTTATTTATTTTCATGGATTTCCTCCACCCTGATTTCCACTATTCAGAATCGTATTTTAAGGAGGCACCATTTCTAAAACTATTCCCGGAGCTTGAATATGTTCAAGCTGCAACATTTTGAGATCCCTTACAAGGTCCTTTAAATCAGAGTTGGGCAACTCATTTTCTCAAGGGGGCCATCTGAGAAACTGGGACAGTTGTGTAGAGCAGTAGTGGGTTGCAAATCCCATTGCTAGCGGTTCGCTCGTGGGCACGCATGGGCGCGTGATGTTTCTGTGCATTCGCAAAAGCATCAGGGCAGATGGGCGGAGCCTCCCACCGCCGCCACTACTGGTTCACCCAATCCGGGGTGAACCAGTAGCAACCCACCACTGGCGTAGAGCCTGGAGACTAAAACGTACGAAGGACGGTTGCAGGACTTGGGTATGGAGAGTCTAGAGAAAAGAAAGATAGAGGTGACAAGATAGCAGTGTTCCAGTATTTGAGGGGCTGCCATAGAAGGGGTCAACTTATTTTCCAAAGCACCAAAAGGCAAGATGAGAAACAATGGATGGAAACTAATCAAGGAGAGAAGCAACCTGGAATTAAGGAGAAAAACTTCCTAGGACAATTAACCAGTGGAACAGCTTGTCTCCTTGATTTAGAGACGTGGATCGAGGCTTTCTCCTTGCTTATATCTTCAGGTTTATTTTCTTGCAAAAGTATACACAAGGAGAAAGCCTTGATCCACGTCTCTAAATCAAGGTGCGATTACCCAAAAGCAGAATGGGATTAATTAGCACTTTGACAGTGGGTGCTCCATCACTGGAGGCTTTTAAGAAGAGACTGGACAGCCACTTGTCTGAAATCGTATGGTCTCCTGCAGAGGTGGTATTCACTTACTTTCCCTACCGGTTCGCAGATGTGAGCACACAGCCCTCCACTCATGTGCTTTGACCGCGTGCACGGGTTGCACGCATGCGCGCGGCTTCAAACTGTGCCTAAATAGGACGGCATAGCGCCAGGGTGAGTGGGTGGGCGGGCCGACTGGTGATTTCCGCTACCGGTTCGAGTGAATCAGTCCAAACCGGCTGAATACCACCTCCGGTCTCCTGCTTGAACAGGGGATTGGACTAGAAGACTTCTTCTCTTCTAGCTCTTTTCGGATTGATTGAGGACCGAAACAATAGGGCTGTGAAGGTGTGTAGGTACGCATGCAAGTACATGGGAAAAAGCATAACAGGTGCCTTCAAAATATAAGCAATATTTTTTTTTAAAATAAAGGCACTTATTTACGTTTGATTTCTAATTTTCTACTGACTTCATGTGGGCCCAAATAGGGACAGCCCAAAGAATGGGTGTGGCCTGGGCAGGAAGGGGGGCGTAAAATGCTCAGGTCCGCCTGAGATCAGATGAGAAAGCTGAGGACAACGAATTTGGAGGGATAATTTCCCTGAATTTTCTCCAAGTTAATTAGCTGTTGCTCAAAAACAAGACCCATTTTTAGCAATGACAGTAGAACAGCTATAAAAAGCCTCATGAGAGTAATTGATAATGTGCTACAAGGGAAGGGAATATGCAATATGTCCCATCGAAAGTATTTTTCTGTGGGATTCATATCTTCATATGCAGTTTTTCACATGAAGAAAAAATGCTGTTTATGGAGGAACTCAATGCTTAAAGAGTCCATTCCTGTTTCATCTATTATCGTGGGTTTTTTGTTTTCTGTGCATTTTGGTGTTTTCCTGACATCATTATTTTCCCCCCTGGGAATAATTAAAAATGAAACTACAAACTATTCCTTTACTTGTTAATGAGAAGACAGACCGTCCTTCCTTCCTTCCTTCCTTCCTTCCTTCCTTCCTTCCTTCCTTCCTTCCTTCCTTCCTTCCTTCCTTCCTTCCTTCCTTTCCTTTCCTTCCTTCCTTCCTTCCTTCCCTCCCTCCTTTCCTTTCCTTTCCTTTCCTTTCCTTTCCTTTCCTTTCCTTTCCTTCCTTCCTTCCTTCCTTCCCTCCCTCCCTCCTTCCCTCCCTTCTTCTTTGCTTGCTTCCTTGCTTCCTTCCTTTCTTCCTTCCTTCTTTTATTCTTTCCTTCCCACTCTCCCTCCCTCTTTCCCTCCCTCCCTCCCTTTATTAATTTTCTTCCTTCCCCTTTCTTTCTCTCTTTCTTTCTTTCTTTCTTTCTTTCTTTCTTTCTTTCTCTGTCATCTTCCTTCCTTCCCTCCCTCCCTTCTTTCTTTCTCTTTTTTCTCTCCTTCCTTCCTTCCTTCCTTCCTCCATTCCTTCTTTCTTTTCTCTCACCCCCCCCCACTGTAATATACATAGGACTATTGGGAAACTAAAGAAAAAGAGCATTATAGGACCGGACAGTTATAATAACTGATGTGTTATCCGTTGTATTTATGAGTTCATTTCTAAACTTTACAAAATCTTCTGCAGACTTCCCCAGTTTGAACCCTCCTTGTTGGATCATAGTTTCCCTCTTTCCCACCAATTACGGTCCTTTGTAACCGAATACATCACAAGGATACCCAACAGGGGGGAAAACTGGTCTTCTAAATGTGGTGGAAGTTGCTTGGTTTCCAGACTCACTTCACATGCATGAAGGATTGCTGTCCCACTGCCTTCGTGTGGCTGCTACGCAGTTTGATACGATTTCTAGTGTGTGACTGGCCCATGTTTTACAAGGAAGTGAGCTTACTGTGGCCAGAACAAATGCAACCCTGTATTAATTGCCAGGCAGTGCTGACGCATGTCCGTGCCTGAATTGGGCCGCTTTTTCCTCCTTTGCTGCCCTGTTTACACAAGGGTTTGTATACTCAGCTGCTGATATTTTTCCTCATGACCACATCAGACCTGACGCTGAACCTGTCACCTGAAGAGCCATTATCATCGTTTTATTTATTGTTAATAGCTGCCAACAGTGTTGGTTTTCCCCATCAGCCCTTTACACTGGCATGGATTAACCCTTCCACCCACATCACTGGCCAATAGTCTTGGAAGATAATCTCTCATTCAAGAGCCTTGGTAGTACAGTGGTCTAAGGCACCCTGTTATTAAGGCTGGTTATTAGGACCAGCTGCCTGCAATTACTGCAGGTTCGAATCTCGCCAAGGCTCAAGGTTGACTCAGCCTTCCATCCTTTCTAAGGTAGGTAAATTGAGGACCCAGTTTGTGGGGGCAATAAGCTGACTTTGTATAAATATACAAAAGGATGAAGGCTATTGCTGAGCACATTGTAAGCCGCCCTGAGTCTCCGGAGAAGGGCGGCATATAAATCAAAATTAAATTAAATAAATAAATAAATAAATAAATAAATAAATAAATAAATAAATAAATTCATACCTATGGGAACTTGCCTTCTAGAACAAACAGCACTCCAGTGGGCTGAGGTGCTGGCGAGGTAGTTCACAGGGTGTCCAACCTTGGCATTTTAAGACTTGTGGACTTCAATTCCCAGAATTCTTCAGCCATTCATGAGGAATTCTGGGAACTGAAGTCCAAAAGTCTTAAAGTTGCCAAGGTTGGAAACTCCTGATTTAGGAGTTAAATCTCTTCTCTCAGGCGTCATATTTTCCACAAACTTGAGTCTACTAATAATAGGAAATACGAGTACAGGTATTCCTTGTGTCAACTCTGAAGATGGCCTGACTGAGGCCATTTTTGGGGCTTCAGTGTTGCCACTATTTTTTTTTTTAATTTGATTTATATGCCGCCCTTCTCCGAAGACTCAGGGCGGCTTACAAAGTGCTCAGCAAAAGCCTTCATACTTTTGTATATACCTGCTTAGTAGGGCTTTTGGCCCCCACTAAGCGGTGTTCTTTTTTATACAAAGTCAGCTTATTGCTCCCACAAACCGGGTCCTCATTTTACCTACCTCTAAAGGATGGAAGGCTGAGTCAGCCTTGAGCCTGGTGAAATTTGAACTCGCAGTAATTGCAGGCAGCTGGCAACTAAGTGCTACTTTAACAGCACTTAGTCTACTGCACCACCAGGCTCTTCAATGGAGCCTTCAATGGAGGTGAGAGCCAAGGAGCGGGGAATGCAGATAGCTGCCGTTACTTGCTCCAGCTCCCGCCCATCTAGCAGTTTGAGAGCATGCAAATGTGAGTAGATAAATAGGTACCACTTCAGTGGGAAGGTAACAGCGTACTGAGCACCTCAGTGTGTAGTCATGCTGACCAGCTGACCAACTGACCACAGGACAACCTGGCTCCCTCAGCTAAGAAATGGAGATGAACATTGCCCCATAGAGTCGGACATGACTGGACAGAGGAAACCCTTATCTTTAGCTTGACCTCGTCCTCCCTCAAAACTAGACTTTAAGACCATACGTGAAGTGGTAAAAATATATCCAGTTTTGGATGGAATTTTTTTAGAGGGATGACTCAGCGCAATTTGGTTCTCACAATTTTCAAACCCCAAAGTAGGCAGGAGGCTAATCATTAGCCTCCTGCCCTTTACTCAACAAATTCACAGTCTCTAATTGCATCTCTTGCAGTATTTGGCACTCTGTCACATGGACTTGTGCTTTTTTTAACCGGAGGCATTTCAGGTCCCATGTAGTGGAAATGGCAGCACATGCAAAATAGGGTCCAATCCAATGACTCATTCGCCCATTGCAGGGACTTAGCCAGCACAGGTGCAAGACCTGCTCACCTAACATGAAGAAACATTGCTTCTTCCTGTCTGCATTTCAAACAAGGTAGTTGTCAAAGAAACAAAAGATCATTTGTTTCAAACAACTGGGTGGTTGTGATTTACACAGAGAAAGGGCTACACCGAGTGTATTTCTTTCTCCTGAAGGGTAAAAGAAGGAATGTTTTTTCTTCCCCTAACTCTGCATAAGATTCTGACTCTGTTCGTTCCTTGTCTTCTTCTTAATAGAATAACAGAGCTGCAAGGGACCTTGGAGGTCTTCTAGTCCAACCCCCTGCTCAGGTAGGAACCCCTTAACACAGGGGTGTCAAAGTCAAGGCCTGGGGGCCGGATCCAGCCTGTGGGGTGCTTAGATCTGGCCCACGGGGTTGCCCTGGAAACAGCAAAAGACTGGCCCGCAGTGCCTCTGCCAGCGAAAACAGAGCTTGGGAGGGCCGCATGTGGTCCTCCCAAGCCAGGGATGGTTTCTACTTACCTTTACTACTGGTTTGCAATAGGATCGCGCTTGCACATCGCTTGTTTCGCTCGCGGGCGCGCCTTGCTTCTGCACATGCACAGATCACTTCTGATGACGTCAGGGTCAGTGGGCGGAGCCTCCCACCAGTTTTATTACCGGTTCTATAGAACCGGTCTGAACCAGGGGTAACCCACCACTGTCCCAAGCTCTGTTTTCACTGGCAGAGGGTTGCAGGAGGCCGTCAAAGCCAAAAACGGAGCTCGGGAGCCCATTTTTGCTGGCAGAGCGCTTGGGGCCACCACAGGAACCCTTGATACGAGTGATGTTGAGCTGGCCACACCCACAAATTGTTGTCCAATGTCTTCGTAAAAACTTCCAGTGGTGGAGCACCCACAACTTTTGTTCGTCCCTCAGGTGATTTGGCGAATAGCTTGACTCCCTCTTCTTTGGGGCAGCCCCTGAGATATTGGAACACTGCTATCCCGTCACCCTTACGCCTCCTTTTCATAAAACTAGACCTACCCAATTCCTGCAACCGTTCTTCATATGTTTTAGTCTCCACTCCCTTAATCATCTTTGTTGCTCTTCTTTGCACTCTTTCTAGAGCCGTGATGGCGAACCTATGGCACGCGTGCCAGACGTGGCACGCAGTGCCCTCTCTGTGGGTTCACAAGCCATCGCCCCAGTTCAGCTCCGCCGCACATGCATGCACGCCTCCTGCCAGCCAGCTGGTCTTTGGGTCTCTGTCGCGCATGACCGGGGGGCAGGGTGCATGTGGAGAGTCACACGCACATGTGCAATGGGGCGGGTTGCATGCGAGGGTCCTTGTGCACATGTGCGGGTTGGGTCACATGCGGGGCCCACGTATGTATGCGTGGGGGGCATGTGCATGTGCAGGGGCCGTGCTTGCATTGCATTTTGGGGATTTGGGCACATATGCACACTTTGGGCACTTGGTCTGGAAAAGTAGCCATCCATGTTCTAGAGTGTCAATGTCCTTTCTATATTGTGGTGACCAAAACTGGGAAAAATAGTGGTAATAAAGAGCCTTGGTGGCACAGCGGACTAAAGTGCTGTTAAGTAGCACCAGCTGCCTGCAATTACTGCGAGTTCGAATCTCACCAGGCTCAAGGTTGACTCAGCCTTCCATCCTTCCAAGGTAGGTAAAACGAGGACCCGGTTTGTGGGGGCAATAAGCTGACTTTGTATAAAAAAGAACACCGCTTAGGGGGGGCCGAAAGCCCTACTAAGCAGGTATATACAAAAGTATGAAGGCTACTGCTTAACACATTGTAAGCCGCCCTGAGTCTCTGGAGAAGGGCGGCATATAAATCGAACCAATAAACAATAAATAAATAAATACCAACACTTCACGTGATCTTGATTCTAACTCCTTTTCTCTCTCTTCAACATAATAAAACGACTCTTGTTCTTCTGTTTGAGAAACATAAAAAGAAACCCACCGGATGAATGTTTCACCTGTGAAACCCAGAACGCCCAAATGGAAATATTGGAACAATGTTTGGGGAAACAGAATAAAACCTTTTTTGCTCTGTTTCCTCAATGCAGCAATTGCAGCCATCAGTCCAGAGGCCGATCTTTTTTTAAAAAAAAGAGGAACTCTGTTTCTCTCTCTCTCTCTGTGCGTGTGTGTATGTGTATGTGTGTGTATTCATAATGTAATCATTTGTCGAAGTTTTGAAACATGCTGTCCCCAAAATCCTGCAGTGGGAGGAGGTTTTTAAGTGTGCTATTTATAAGCGCTGGAAATCTGAAGGCTGCCTGCTCAAATGATAGAGAATAATTACGGCAAGCACCTCCCGGCACCAGCGAAAGGCAGATGCATGTGGATTTCAAATCCAAGAAGAGGGGAAAATGCCCCCTTGTTGTGCCACAGGAATGGATGATCGTATGTTCAGGAACTCACAGAGCCTCTCATTCATCTAAACCCAGCGGCGGCTACCACCTGCAGATACGGCTGGGGACACACAAGGAAATTGGTATGGCTTCTTCCAGCAGATGGCCTCCACTGAAGCAGATTACGCCTGCCTCTGAGACCCTGACCAGGAGTAAGCTTTCCTACGTTTGGCTGTTGGGCAGGATTACTTAGGAGAAAATTCCGATTTTTGCAACGGTGCTATGTTCTAAAGGACCGTGCTTCTGATCTCAGTCCTAATAAGCAGGACTGATTTTCCTCTCCCAAAGAAAATCCCTACAAATGTCAATTTGAATCATTCATTCATTCATTTATTCATTCATTCATTCTGTCAGGGTTCCAAGTAACACCCCCAATGAAAGAAGACTCCGAGGCTTGAAGTTCCTCAAAATTCCATTTTATTAGAGATGTCATATTGGCACATCTGGGAAAACCCGAATCTGAAAGCTTCCAGGTTTTCCCCTCCCAAAGGAAAGTTCAAGTCCCTGCCCAACACCCATATGTAACAGTAACAGAGTTGGAAGGGACCTTGGAGGTCGCCAAGAGCCTTGGTGGTGCAGCAGACTAAAGTGCTGTTAAGTAGCACTTAGCTGCCAGCTGCCTGCAATTACTGCGAGTTTAAATCTCTCCTGAGTCCTTCGGGAGTAGGGTGGTATACAAATCAAATAAAACATAAAACAAACCAGGCTCAAGGTTGACTCAGCCTTCCATCCTTCCAAGGTAGGTAAAATGAGGACTCGGATTGTGGGGGCAATAAGCTGACTTTGTATAAAAAGGAACACCGCTTATGGGGGAGCCAAAAGCCCTACTAAGCAGGTATATACAAAAGTGTGAAGGCTATTGCTTAATGCATTGTAAGCCACCCTGAGTCTCCGGAGAAGGGCAGCATATCAATCGAACCAATAAATAAATAAATAAATAAATAAATAAATAAATAAATAAATCTAGTTCAACCCCCTGCTCACACAGGAGATCTATAATAGGGATTCGAACCGCTGAACTGCCGACCTTTCTGATCGACAAGCTCAGTGTCTTAGCCACTGAGTTACCTAGCCCATCACATGGTCCAATCCAAGCACCATCCCACCTGGAGATGCCTCCCAGTTTCATCCGTCCAGGTGCAGGGCAAGATGTCCTTGACTCTCTGAGAAAGGAATGTTATTATGACTATACTGTATATCACTCATGCTCCATACAATTCCCCCCTCCCAATTTCCCACAGTAGTAAATGTGAAGGCACAATGCAAAACATGGCTTCCAGGTCTGACACATTCATTCATTCATTCATTCATTTACAGGTAGTCCTCGACTTATGATCACAATCAAGCCTGAAATTTCTGTTCCTACGCAAGACCGTTGTTGCGTGAGTTTTATCCCATTTTATGACCTTTCTTGCCACTGTTGTTAAGGGAATCATTGCAGCTGTTAGTAACGTGGTTGTTAAATGAATCTGGATTCCCCATTGACTTTGCTTGTCAGAAGGTCACAAAAGGTGACGGGGGGCAGAACCGGTTCGGTGATGTCATATTGTCACCGCTACCGGCTCGGGAGAACCGGGCCGAACCGGGAGGAACCCACCACTGGAGCCAGGGGTGGGTTCTACTTACCTTGACTACCAGTTTGCAGAGGGTCCGCACGCATGCGCTCTTCTGCACAATCACAGAAGCTTCTGCGCATACGCAGAAGCATTTTGATGACATTGGGGTCAGTGGGCGGAGCCTCCCACTGGTTTTACTACCAGTTCAATAGAACCGGTGCGAACCGGGGGCAACCCACCACTGATGTGAGCACAATTGTCCATCACATTCAGACGAAAGGACAATCCATAAATTAAAGTTATTTGTAAAGTGAAAACAGCAGACTATGTCTACTAGTGAAGCAAATTCGTAATAGGAATTCTAGTGTGGATACATTTTATGTTTGGGCAAATCTATTTCCAACTGGAAGAGTTGCAGAAGCCAATAGGTTTTTTAGGGGAGACATTTGTCCTGATCAGGTAGTAGAATGCAATTTTTTATAACATGTAAAACTTTTTTCACCTTGTAAGACCACATCTGGAATATTCCATCCAGTATTGGTCACCTTATTATAAAAAAGATAATGTTGAGACTTTTGGAACGAGTGCAGAGAAAAGCAAACTAAGGGCCTAGAGATTAAAACATATGAAGAACGGTTGCAGGAGTTGGCTATGTCTAGTCTAGACAAAAGAAGGGCTGGGGGTGACATGATAGCAGTGTTCCAATATCTGAGGGGTTGCCACAAAGAAGAGGAGGTCAACACGTTTTCCAAAACATCAGAAGGCAAGACAAGAAAAAAAATGAATGAAAACTAATCAAGGAGAGAAGCAATCTAGAACTAAGGAGAACGTTCCTAAAAGTAAGAACAATCAACAGCTTGCCTTCAGAAGTTGTGGGTGCTCCATCACAGATATAGGGCAGTGTTGGTGAACCTTTTAGGCACCAAGTGCTGAAACGGGAGCAGCAGAGGTGGGTTTCAGCAGGTTCTGACCAGTTCTGGAGAACCGGTAGTGGAAATTTTGAGTAGTTTGGAGAACCAGTAGTAAAAATTCTGACTGGCCATGCCCCTATCTATTCTCTGCCTCCCGAGTTCCAGCTGATCATGAGGAAATGGGGATTTTGCAGTATCCTTCCCTTCCCATGCCCACCAAGCCACACCTACCAAGCCATGCCACACCCACCAAGCTACACCCACCAAGCCATGCCATGCCCACTTAGCCACACCCACCAAGCCAAGCCACGCCCAGTAAGCAACACCCACAGAAACAGTAATAAAATTTTTGAAACCCACCACTAGGGAGCATGCGCGTGTCAAAAACTGGAAGAGCAGCCGCCCAGTGTGCATGCGCGCACCTAGAAGATGATCTTCTGGTTTCCGGCATGTGCATGAGCACTGGGCATGTGGTCTTCCAGTTTCTGGCATGCATGCGCACGCAAAGACCAGCTGGCCAATGCACATGCACACGCCGGAAACCGGAAGATCATCTTCCCAGCATGCGCATGCGCTCCGGGTGGCTGCTCTTCTGGTTTCCCGCACTCCCGTGCGTATGAAGACCAGCTGGCTGGCGCGCTGGAACCCAGAAGTGCAACGGGCAACGGCTCGTGTGCCCGAAGAGATGGGTATAGGGTCTCCTGCTTCCAACTCTATTATTCTGTATTCTGTACTTTTAAAGACCCGAGAATTTAAGATTGAGCATTTTCCCTAATTTGCTGAGTTGGTATTTGCTAAGCACATCTGCAAAATTCCCTGTCTGGGTGGAATGCTTGAAAATTTGGCCAGAAGAAGGGGAAAATGCTGACAAAGAAGTGGTTTCAAGCTTAATATTTTAGCTTGAAACCACTTAAAATAAAACAAAAAAAAATTATATCCCTTCCATATTGTTCATCCTTCCCCATCACCAACTTTCTTGAGGGCCTAACTTTCATAAAAAATGGCTTAGAATTTCCAGAAGCATTTTGTAACAACTCATTGGGTCCATAATACCATCTTGAAAGTGGGGCAGGCAACTTCAAATCTGAGCATCCAGAATATGTTTTGTAACCCATCCAGCTCTGTCTGATAGTAAACACCAAAATAGGAAAGAACCAAACTTCAGCAAGGATTATTCAAAGGACTTTATCGTGTCTTTTGAAGAACTAATGTTGAATGCCCTTTGTAGAAGTCAGAGCAGCTACTTGTCAATGGTTGAAAACTAACTGCTCCCCAGTTAAAGGAAAGGTTTCATGTGGATAAAAAAGATGCTTGGAACCGAGAAACATAAAACTGAATTTGTCATTAAATTAAATACAGAGGATGAACATCTAACTGCAAGAACCCAAAACATTTGTTAAGATTTGAAACAGAAGAAGAACGAGTCTTTTCTTTTAATCTGTATTTTATTCTATTGAAAAAAAAACCTCTTAATAAATATACTCAAAAGTGATTTTTCAAAAGGCAACTGGACTTGGTTTTTGAAAAAGCACTTTTGGGATAACCATGGCCTGGATGACTATATATATATTTAAAAAAGGGAATTCACAGCAGCAACATCCCATATCATTCATCGATTAAATTTAGGAAATTGCTTCCTCCAGAAATGTTTTCAAATATCTGTTTTGATATTGTTCCACCTGTCTGGAACACTTTTGAATTATCTAAACAGATCTAGTACTCAGGGCTGCGAGGATCATATCCCATTTGATATATATTGAAGGCTATCAAATATGTTCACAGATATATATTTAGATAACAGAATAAGAGAGTTGGAAGAGTCCAATCTCTTCTTAAAAACCTCCAATATTGGAGCATTCACAACTTCTGGAGGCAAGTTGTTCCACTGATTAATTGTTCTAACTGTCAAGAAATTCCCCCTTCGTTCTAGGTTGCTTCTCTCCTTGATTTGTTTCCACCCATTGCTTCTTATCCTGCCTTTAAGATGCTTTGGAGAATAGCTTGACTCCCTCTTCTTTGTGGCAGCCCCTGAGATATTAGAACACTGCTATCATGTCTTCCCTAGTCCTTCTTTTCATTTTACTAGATATAGACAAATAAGAGAAGACCATCCATCTAGCACAAAATATGGTATCGTAGGAAATAAAAAAGTGGAACTTTTTACAGATCGGGCTGGATGAACCTGTGATGTCCTTTTTATATTTGGTGGCTTGTTTGTTAAAACAATTTAAATTAGACTGAAAAATAGTGACTGGAACTTCCACGGATGGCCCTGGACTTAATCTTGCCTCTCTCCATTCACCAATCTTTTCACCTAGTGTGAGATTTTTGTTTTTTTTTAAATCAAGAACCACCATCAAAACATATCCCAGTCAACATATCTGAGAAGCTGCCAGGATATAAGGAGATATTATTGAAATACTCAATAATTCCCTGAATGACAACTTATGTCAAATTGGGATATATTTAGGAGATTAAAGAACTTCCTCCTCTAGACACCTTCAAGCACAAGGAGCAGAGTGATATCAGACCCAACACAAGCAAAGTGATGCTCTATCGATATTCTTACAAGAAGTAAACAGATCTCTTCAGAGTCACACCATTTTTGCCTGAATGAGAAGTGTTTAATTTCTATTCTCCAAAGCACCGAAGGGCAGGACAAGAAGTAACGGATGGAAAGTTATCAAGGAAAGATCCAAGCAGAACTAAGAAGAAATTTCCTGACAGTGAGAACAATTAACCGGTGGAACAACTTGCCTTCAGAAGCTGTTAATGCTCCATCACTGTAGCTTTTAAAGAATATTATTGGACAGCCATTGTCCAGATTGATTTAGGGTCTCCCACTCAAGCAAGGGATTGGACTAGAAGACCTTCAAAGTCTCTTCCAATTCTTTTATTTTATTTTATTTTATTTATTTAATATAATTTGTATGCCGCCCTATCTCCGTAAGACTCAGGGCGGCTCACAACAAATAAAAGCAAACCCAATAAAACATAAAATACATAAATGTATAAATATATAATTTAAACATATCTTAAACCCCATTAAAATAATCAAAAAACCCCTCAGTCCAGGCTGGGCATTGTAAACAGCCATGTTTTAAATTTGCGGCGGAAGGTGAGAAGGTCAGGAGCCAACCGAAGCCCCAGCGGGAGTTGATTCCAAAGAGTGGGTGCCCCCACAGGGAAAGCTCTACCCCTGGGGGCCACCAGCCGACATTGTCTAGCCGACGGCACCCGGAGAAGCCCTCCCTGTGAGAACACACTGAATTCTGAATTTTGTTCTTGTAACTGACCAAGTGTCAGCTTTGGAAGCCATATTAACACCGGAAGCTTCTACCCTGCCATCTTCTTGCACTTGGGAAATTAGGAGGGGGGATTTAGTAGAGAGAATGTAGTTAGACATAATAGCATTCTTCTTTTTGGTCAAGGTCATGGTGTTCCTGCATCTGGAGGAAGAATGGGTGAAGTGGTGGCTCAAGTTGGGACGGATGGTGATTGGACCATGTGATGGACTGATGGGTGCAGGGGCTGGATTTGGGGTTTTGATTTACTGAGGGAAAACCCGGAACTCTCAGATTTGGGTTTTCCCAGAGGTATCAGTATACTTACTCTAATAAATGAGAACTTTGAGAAAATGCCTGTCTCGGAGTTTTTAATTGGAGTTGGGGTTTTCTGGAACTCTGACACCAAGATTTATTCACTTGCAGCTTTGCAAAGATTGGTGATTGTCCGGGAGACATTTTGAAAGATGAAATAAAGCTTTCCAAGGCCATCGGCCAACAAAGAAAGAGAGATCTTGATTTGAAGGAAGGGATGTTCTGCTCTGCTCCTTTTCTTTCTCTCTTCGCTTTATTTTATTTTATTTATTTTTGAAGATACAGGAAAAGCACTCAACTTTCTCTGACAGCGCAACGATGCTCCAGACTTGCCAAATGGCAGAGCAATCAGAAGA
Source organism: Pituophis catenifer annectens (assembly GCF_029215685.1). Classification (NCBI taxonomy): domain Eukaryota; kingdom Metazoa; phylum Chordata; class Lepidosauria; order Squamata; family Colubridae; genus Pituophis; species Pituophis catenifer. Next base: position 7,960,433 of record NW_027256886.1, on the reverse strand, counting down.
TGCTAAGTGGAATAGGCTTGGCTGCCTAGGGATAGCTTCTTCCCCGCTATTTGCTAAAAATATATTGTACTGGATGTTCCAGCAGAATATGGCCGTTGAGTTAAACTCCAATTCAAGCTTTTGCCGGCTCCTGCTTCCTTTTTGTGGGCTGCTTGGAGTTGACATCATCCATCTAGTCACAGCTCTCTAAATTTGCCATGTGCACTGAACCTACCCTGACCCTGAACCACGATGTGAACAATTGAATTGTAATTAAGTTCTCATTACCCACAGGATCTCACTGTGTCTTGACCAGTCAGTCTGCTGTTCAGGTGTTCAGGGCTGGGTAATAAATCTCAGCACCTTCTTTTGGTCTTCACAATCATTAGTGTCTCCGAATCCTGCTTCATATGCTAGCTTTACCTGAAAAACTATGTTCCCCGGTAAAACTTTTGGAGTAAAAACCATGTTGTAAGGAAGAAGAGAAATCCTCTTTTCCTTATAGCTTAGTGAACTCAAGAGGTGTCTTGTGTCAGGCATGAAGAATCATGAGCACACATTAAGTTCTAGTTCAGGTGATTTATTGCTCAGGCCTACACACAAGAATCTAGTCAACTAATGGTCAACACTAAATTGGTACTAGATAAGAGTTAATGAAATTTCTTATACGCATATTGTAAATGTATATTCTCTTATCCATAATTGATCATATATATACGTATTTTTTCCTAATGAAAGCACAAAAATAAGACATTTTAATTACATTTGGGGTTGCTCTTCTACCCTCTCTTTTCACAACAAACCTTCTCCTTCTTCTTTCTTTCCCCTCCCTCCCTCCTCTCTTCTTCTACTTTCTTTCTCCTCCTCTCCTCCCCTACTTCCCCTTCCTCTCCCCCACTCCTCCCCTCTTTTCCCCCTTTCTCACCTTCTCTCCTGCTCTTGTCCCCTATCCTTTCTTCCTCTCCTTCCCCTTTCTTCCATTCCTCTCTCTCCCTCTCCTCCCCTATCCCACTCCTCCTCTTTCCTTCCTTCCTTCCTTCCTTCCTTCCTTCATTTATTTATTTATTTATTTATTTATTTATTTATTTATTTATTTATTTATTTATTGGTTCGATTTATATGCTGCCCTTCTCCGGAGACTCAGGACGGCTTACAATGCGTTAAGCAATAGCCTTCCTACTTTCTCTTTTGTTGTGCAATATTTCTCTTATTTGGTATCCGAGCAACTCCAATTTTCTAATAGTATTAATGAAATTTGAGAGGGATTGGACTTGGATGGCTTGTGGGAACGCAACGACTCTTGGCTGATTCCTCTCTTGACTTCACCCCCCCTCCCAGGGTCTGCTTTCCTTCTTCTACATCAAAGAATTGAAGTACCTTCGCCAGCTTCAGACTTGGGCACTGCACACCAAACACACTGGAAAACTCCCCATCAAAATCCCTAGGGGAAAAAAAAAACATGTAAAATCCAAACCTTGCATCTATTTACTTATTTATTTCCTATTAGAATCCTAAAGTCCTTCCCTATCCATGAAGAGTAGCTCTCATCTGGTCTAACACGATATTCTTCACCTGGTCTGGCCTTTACTCTGCTCCCCCCAAAAAATAATGTCCATATCTTTGCTAGCTCATCTTTATGATGAAAGATAGCAGGGTGCTTCAGGCTTGGGGTCTTCTCCTTGCAAAGACCTTCTACTTGCTCACTGACCTATGGTGGCTCCCTATGGCCATAAAGAGGCAAAGGGACAGAATTCCTGAGCTAGGACACAACCCACCCCTCTACCTGTGCCTGCTGTAAGCCTCATGCTCCCTGCTTTTGCACATGATTCTATGCGGCACCCAGGCAAAATATTGGTTTATTTATTTGAATCTAGCTGATAACCTGGCGTTGCCTGGGTATTTATTTATCCCAACTTCACCTTTTTTTAAAAAAAAAAGTTTTTTATTTTTTAAACAAACAAACATTTAATACATCAGTCATTCCTTCCATGTGACATCTCGGTGTTGTCTCCTATCGTTCTTCTTTTTGTTATTTCTTCTGTCTTCATTCTCATCCAATCAATTACAACAATTCATCACTAACAAAATATGCTGATTATATACATTTTTATACGTAACTATTAATCTCAACTTCACCTTGAGCCCTGATTTCGGCGAGAATTAAATTAGTTAAAAATGTTTTCCTTGTGTCCCCAGAAGCGTCAAGTAAACTGATACCACCTTCTTGTTTTGGTAGCTGAACCATGATCATTTGGTATGCTTTTTTCTGATCTTGATTTAGAAGTGGCTTCTTGTCCGCAATATATGCACTGAGCTGTTTGATGTTGTAGTTCTTTTCTCGTATGTAATCTGCGTGAAGTACATCGCGTCGGTCTCATAGTGGTGCAGGCAGGCCGAGTTGCAGTAATGTTTTATTGATCATGGCCATACATTTGTCCTCAAGAATCGAAACCTTGTTGAAAATGTCCGGACCAAATGTAATTTCTAATCTTGAATTTTCCCCCTTACCAGAGGGAGCCCCCTTATGGAGTATTATGAAGCCGTTATCATGGCAACTCCACTGTGCTGTACAGTAGAAGGCAGTACAGTAGAAGCCATTTTAAGGCACAACAGGCTGTATCTTAACAGAACACACACCCCGAGGGGTGTTAGGGGTGTCTTACCCCACAGTATTTGTTTCCAGGGAGTAAGACATCTGTGTACCAAGTTTGGTTGAAATTGCTCAAGGTGTTCCATAGTTATGCTGGAACATACACACACACACACAGCCATTTTTATACATATAGATTATTAGTTGCCTAACTCCAATGATACTTCAAGTATCATTGAAGGGAAGACTGGAACCTCAACAGTGCAAAGGGAGCCAAGGTGGTGCAATGGTTAAAATGCACTATTGCAGGGTAACTCTGCCCACTGCCAGCAGTTTGATCCTGACCAGCACAAGGTTGACTCAGCCTTCCATCGTTCCGAGATCAGTAAAATGAGAACCCAGATTATTGAGGAACAATAGGCTGACTTTGTAAACTGCTTAAAGAGTTCTGTAAAGCACCATGAAGTGGTATAGAAGTCTAAGTGTTGTTGCTATTGCTTTTCTATTTCTGATGTTCTGTCTTTTCTTTGAAAACCCAGTTCTGTCCCTGACCTGATCACTTTTCCAGGGACATAGAAAAGAACTAATTTTGTGATGTCTTTATTTATGGAAGGCATAAATCGTCTCCTCATTTTTCCCCAATAGTTAAGCTATGTTGTTTTATAAAATATCTAATGTTGCCTTTGCTCATTTTGGAAGCGATCACATAATTATTAAGAGAATTATTTCCCACCATAGTTTTCTTCCACCCTGACTTTTATTGATTTTTTTTTTCCCCTTTAAGGCTTTAATTCACCTTTTTCTACTTCTTGCTAGAGATGAAAAGGGAAAGAGATCTGCAGATCCCATCGAGATATAACATTTCTATTAAGCATGAGTCATTCACACGTATCTCGTAAAAGAATCCACTCTTCTTCCCGATATTTACCTCTTTCTTTTTCTTTTCTTCAAGGTTTTTTCACTTTTATCTATCTTCATTTTTTTTAAAAAAAAAAAAAAGGAAAAAGACCTTATCTCTGTGCCTTTCTTCATATTGGGTGCTCAAATATTTCTTCCCTTTTGATTTTTTTTCATCATGCTATGCACATCTCAAACACAGCAATAATTCCTACCTAAACTCTAACTGAAATTAGGTATTTATATGTATAATTCAGACCAAAGAGGACATAAATATTTTTAACAGAGAATGATTGTTATTAAGCCATGGTTTGGAGCTCTTTCTCAATTAAAAAAAAACCTACAGTGTTTATTCTGGTTAAGGAGGGACATTCACATATTTAATGCTTCTAGAATGACTTCTTACACACAGAGAGAGACCTGCTATGGAGATTCTCAGTCATCCACGTCATGATAGTTCCAAAGGTGCTTTTTCAAGAGGCAACTGGACTTTCTTGTTATTCTTTGAAGACGTTTCGCTTCTCATCCAAGAAGCTTCTTCAGCTCTGACTGGATGGTGACTTCGGTTAGAGCTGAAGAAGCTTCTTGGATGAGAAGCGAAATGTCTTCAAAGAATAACAAGAAAGTCCAGTTGCCTCTTGAAAAAGCAGCTTTGGGTATAGAGAGAGACCCCATTCGTGCATAATGAGAAATGAAGACTTTTCATCACATTGGCCAAGCACAGTTCTAGGTTGCATAAACAGAGGGATAGAATCAAGATCACGTAAAGTGTTAATACCTGGTTTAGCTCAACAGACAGAAGCACTGTAATTTAACACCAGCTGTCTGCAATTAAAGTAAGATCGAATCTCGCCAGGCTCAAGGTTGACTCAGCCTTCCATCCTTTCTAAGGTGGGTAAAATGAGGATCCGGTTTGTGGGGGCAATAAGCTGACTTTGTATAAATATACAAAAGTACGAAGGCTATTGCTTAACGCACTGTAAGCCGCCCTGAGTCTCCAGAGAAGGGCAGCATATAAATCAATTTTTTTTAAAAAAAAAGCCACTTTATAATGCCTCAGTAAGGCCACACTGCATCCAGTGTGGGTCGCCACGATGTAAAAAAGATGTGGAGACTCTAGAAAGAGTGCAGAGAAGGACAACAATGATGATTAGGGGACTGGAGGCTAAAACATATGAAGGACAGTTGCAGGAACTGGGTATGTCTTGTTTGATGAAAAGAAGGACTAGGGGTGACATGATAGCAGTGTTCCGATATCTCAGGGGTTGCCACAAAGAAGAGGGAGTCAAGCTATTCTCCAAAGCACCTGAGGGCAGGACAAGGAGCAATGGGTAGAAACTAATCAAGAAGAGAAGCAATTTAGAACTAAGAAGAAACCTCCTGACAGTTAGAACAATTAATCAGTGGAACAACTTGCCTCCAAAAGTTGTGAATGCTCCAACACTGGAAGTTTTTAAGAAGATGTTGTCTGAAGTGGTGTAGGGCTTCCTGACTAAGCAGGGGGTTGGACTAGAAGACCTCCAAGGTCCCTTCCAACTCTGTTATTCTAGTCTATTTCCAAACCAACTACAGGTAGTCCTCAATGTACGGCCACAACTGAGCCCAACATTTCCTTGCTAAGCAAGACAGTCGTTAAGTGAGTTTTGCCTCATTTTATGACCTTTCTTGCTTAGGGTCTTCTGCTTGCAGAGAAAGGCCTTGCCCAGTGGCCTGTGGTCACTCCCTACGGATATAAATAGGCAAAGGGCCAGAATTCCTGAGCTAGGACACAATCCACCTACCTACACCTGTTTCACTGATTCATTGTTAAACGAATCACCACAGTTGTAAAAGCTAGTAACCTGGTTGCTAAGTGAATCTGGCTTCCCCATTGACTTTGATTGTTGGAAGGTGGCAAAAGGCGATCACATAATACTCCCCCCCATCATAACAACTGTCATAAATATGAGTCAGTTGTCAAGCATTCAAAATTTTGATCCCATGACCATGGGGATGCTACAATGGTCGTAAGTGTGAAAACTAGCCATAAGTCAAGTTTTCAGGGCCGTTGTAACTTTGAACGGTCACTAAACAAATGGTTGTAAGGGGGAGACATTCTTTTAATCCTTAAATAACCGTCTCAGGGAAGGGGATCTTTCTCTTTCAGATTTAGATATTCCATCCTTCATATCTCAAAGATCAAGGGATTTTTGAATCCCTCCGTTAAGGGTTTCTCTTCTCTATCGCTCTTGTAAAATAGCCTGAAAAAGATTGCAGCCGGATATGCAGCATAATGATTCGGCCCAGGGATGAAATGTAAAAATTTGTTGCTACCAGTTCTGTGGGTGTGGCTTGGTGGGTGTGGCTTGGTTGAGGAGGGGGTCATGTGACTAGGTGCGCATGGCCAACTCTCTTTTTTTTTTTTTTTTACTTTTTAAAAGCATTTTTTACTACCTATTGTTCTGCCCCAGCTACGGACCCCAAAGAATGCAGCACGCACAAAGTCTGTACAAACCTTAGTTTACTAAATTAAATCAGTCTTTTTCAAATAAAGGCTGTTAATTAACTTTCTTAACAGCCTACAAGAATCCAAAGAATAAATAATCGTAATCTTACTATGATTGGCAGAAAGCCCAGAAGCAATTTGCAGGAAACTGATAAGAGAACTAAAATCAGGACGCGAAGGAGAGTGAATGAAGTTGTTCCCTACAAATTGCTTCAGTTGTCGTCCTTCCTTAAATAGGCTAAGGGAGTGGCCAATTAGCCCTAAGCCTTACTCTCGAGGAGACCTCCTCCTGAGGAACCACTCCTGCCTTTTGGCAGCTCTGCGCACCCGTGCATTGAGAAGAGGCTCCTCCTCTTCTTCCTCTTCACTTATGGGAGCTTCTGGAGGTTCTGAAGGCCCTGGCTGAATCCCTGCCTCTGGCACCACATCTTCTCCAACCTCCTCATTGTCAGACTCGAGTGCCAGCTGTACAGGCTGCTGGCGCAGCACCACACCAGCCTCCTCGCTGTCGAAATCAGCTACTAGCTGCACAGGCTGCTGACGGGCCACAACACCTATTCGCCCAAACCAGTAGTAAAAAAAAATGCTTTAAAAAAGTAAAAAAAAGCTTCCGATGATCACAGCTGTGTCGTGCGATCATCGGAACCATTTTTTTACTTTTTACATTTCACCCCTGCTTCGGCCACGCTATGACTTGTTGACATCTCCATCATACAGTCCTGAGAAGTCAGCCTGCAAAACCTTCAAAGGTCCATTGACATCAATTCTTTTCTCCTTTGGAAAGATCCATATCCATTCTGACTCAGTATTATGATTTGACAGAATCACTCATGGATGTCGTTGGCTCTGTTGCTATGGATACCTTTCAACGTACGCCATCTGAACATGCTGAGAAACTAGTTCAAGAGGTGGGATCTACTATCTCTTCTATGGCCCTTTCAGAAAGACACAGGACGCCTGCAGAGGACGGCCTCTGGAGCTCTTTCCAATTCTTTTATCAGCAGTGGCCATAAGAGTCCTCTGTTATTTTGTTTGGTAATGGATTAACATGTTGTATCTCTGTACACTGTGTGGATGTGCCATTTGGAAGGCAGAGGTTGACCTGCTCATGCTCCACCATGAAGTTGTGTGACCAGGTGGGAGAAGGGAAGGGATTTAGAACAGAGCAGGTGTAAATGTCCAATTTATTTATTTACCGTATTTTTCAGAGTATAAGATGCACCTTTTCCCCCAAAAAACGAGGGTGAAAATCTGGGTGCGTCTTATACTCCGAATATAGCCCCACCCAGCTTCTCAAATGGAAGTTTCAGAGGCTGAAAAAAGCATAAGAAAAGAAGCTTCAGAAAAGAAGCCCCCAAACAGAGCTTCAGAAGCTTTTTTTCTGAAGCTGTTTTGGAGGCTTTCAGAAGCAGAAAAAAAAAGCAAAAAAAAGCAAGGCACAGAGCTCACAACCAAGGAACCTGTTGCTAAAATTCACCTCTGGGAACAGCTGATTGGGGGGTATTCCGGGAGGCTGATCCACCTGCCAATCAGCTTTTTTCTTATTTTCCTTCCAAAAACTAAGGTATGTCTTATACTCCGGTGCGTCTTATACTCTGAAAAATATGGTAGTTAGAAAATTTATATAGCTGCGTTCTTGCTCACAGTGACTCTAGGTGGATTACAAGCAGAAAAGCACAATATAGAATTTTTTTAAAAAAATAATGACCACCCACCCTCAGCGACAGCGCATGATTAAATAAGCCACTTGATGGGCTCCCTCGCACTCTGGATTCCCCAGGACTGCTGGCAAAACTTAAGTCTTCAGGGCCTCGTAAGACTCCCGCAACTCACAAGATTCGTTTTTCTCACCATGTTCATGTACACATCCAAACTAGACTGTGTTGTTTCTCTGTGTCATATAATATATGTGGGTATATACCCGTGATAGTTAACGTTTTCCGGACTGAGTGCCCAGAGCGTGCCCCAAAATGCAATGAGTGTGCGGCCCCCGCAAATGCGCCCTGACCCGCGTATGCGCATGCGGCCCCCACACCTGCACCCCGCCCCTGTGCACGCACGCACAGCCCCCCGCACGCTCACCACCCCCACGCGCATGCACATGCGGCCCTCCACATGCACCCCCATGCATGCATGCATCGCTCCCTGCACACCGCCGCCCCTCCCTGCGTATTCGCAGCAGAGACCCGATGACCAGCTGGCCAGCAGGAGGCTCTGAACTAGGGCGCTGAACTAGGGCAATGGCTCACAGAGGGCGCTGTGTGCCACCTGTGGCACGCGTTCCATAGGGTCGCCATCACAAGTTTATACAGTACATAATTATGTATGTATTTATTTATTTAGTCATGTTTATGTAGTGCATATTGAAGGTAGTGACCCTTTGACAGCTGTATGCAATGAAATTTCATTTTAATGTATGCCAATTAGTGTACATTCAAAGTGACAATAAAGTATTCTATTCTATTCTATTCTATTCTATTCTATTTACATTCTATTCTATGTACCTTCTTAGGGGACGAGACCAGCAATATTCCTTGCATCCCCACTCTTGTGGGTCAGGTAGATGTGACCGGCAAGAGACGGTCCCTCAGATCGTCTGGAGGATCATGGATCCCAAGCCATGATTGCCTCTCCTACACTGGTTCCCCTATTCCACCTCTCTCCTTAAATAGTCCCCATGTTTATGCCAGCTTCAGCATTCCACAAAAATCCCCCCATTTTAGGAAACATCCACTCCGGAGATTTTAAAGGGATATTCCCAACAAAAATGGATTTATCCTAGAATGTGCATTTTGTCAACTGTCAGTTTTAACGTTTAAGGATTCTACCAGGTGTAGGCAGTTGTTGTTTCTGTTCCGGTAACATATACATTCAATTAAATTACGGCATTTTCTACAACGTGGAAAATATCTCAACCTTGCATACAAAGGGAGTTAGAAACATTTGACAGCAAGCTTATTTTCTCTTCAAATGTGAGAGCTGGGAAAGAGAGAAAACAGTTTTATTATGAAACCTTCTAATGCAGTTTTAACAATTAACACAGCTGAAGTTCCAAGGCGATAGAGGAGGATAAGACCTTTTCTGTCAAAAAGGGAGATAGTTTGCAAATTGGTTCTTGTATGATCCTGTGATCATGGATGCCAGTGTTATCAACAGGGTTAAGGTCCATAGGACCGTAGCAAACCTCCCTGGACATGGCGGCAAGGAGCAAATTGAACCCAGATTGAACAGAAGGATAGTTTGAAAGATGGAGAAAGAACCAATCAAAGAAATACAGGCCAGCAACAACCATCACCCAGATAAACAAGAATTAACACCAGGATTAATACCAGGCCAACAATCAAGCAGTAAACAATGGCTGAATTTTATTTATTTATTTATTTATTTATTTATTTATTTATTTATTTATTTATTTATTTATTTATTATATTTCTATACTGCCTTTCTCCCATAGGACTCAAGGCGGTGTACAGCCAAGAAAAATATAGACACAAAAACATCATAAAATTGCTAATTAAAATTATTACTTAGTTTGGTCAATTAAATAAAACCCAGGATTAGATAACATTTAAAAAATCATTCACATGTTCATATGTTTAGCCCTGCCTGTTGGAACATCAGGGTCTTGAGGGCACGGCAGAAAGCACGGAGATCAGGGATATTCCGTATCTCCGGGGGCAGTTCATTCCAAAGGGTTGGAGCCCTCACAGAGAAGGCCCTCCCCCTGGGAGTCGCCAGTCGGCATAATTTGACTGACGGTACCCTGAGTAGTCCCTCCCTGTGAGAACGAACTGGTCGGTGGGAGGCTATTGGTGGCAAAAGACGGTCTTGTAGGTACCCAGGTCCTAAGCCATGGAGCGCTTTAAAGGTGATAACTAACACCTTTAATCGCACCCGGAAGACCACCGGGAGCCAGTGCAGCTTGCGTAGGAGAGGTGTTACATGGGCGTAACAAGCTGCGCCCATAATCACCCACGTGGCTACGTTCTGGACCAGTTGGAGCCTCCGGGTGCTTTTCAAGGGGAACCCCATGTAGAGAGCATTACAGTAGTCCAGACGGGAGATAACTAGGGCATGAGTGACCGTGCGCAAGGCATCCTGATCCAGAAAGGAATTAAGGTACTACCAAGAAGAAAACAGCACTCCCACCCACGGCCACAAGGCAAGCCACTGCATATAAACAGTAATGCCATTCCTTTTTGGCACTGATGATGTTACCTAGTTCGGTGATGAACAGTGGTGGAATGCTGCCTGTTTAACAACTGGTCCGGTGAGCGCGCGATTTGCGTGCACATCTCTAAGGCACTTGCGTGCAGTGCTGAAAATGGAGCATTTAGAAGCTCAGCTGCTTCCCTTCCAAGTCAGCAACGGTAATTAGAACAGCAAGGGAAAGATCAGCTGTGCCGCGCAATTGAGATGAGCTACAAAGCAGGAAATAAAGGACAGGATAGAGCGGGAGCGGAAGGACGGGACCAACTGATCGTCGGTGCTACCGGTTGAATTCCATCTCTGGTGATGAAATGTCTGGAAGGAACCAACCAAGCTCAGAGAGGACCAAGGACCCCCTCACTTGCTTAAAGCAGTGAATATGCGGATTCAGTCATTGCAATGCAGACGGTGAGTTCTGGCTTCACTGAAAAATGTACTAATTTTTACTAAGAGACAAAGAGACTTTATTAATCCTTGTTTCCATCAGCTTCTCTTAGGAGCAAATTGGGTGCATTTCTGATTGCTTGATCCAAAGGAGTTTTGCCAGAGGTGTCTGGTGCCTCCAGGAATAGCTGAGCAAGTGGTTTACAGGTAGTCCTCAATTACGACCACAACTGAGACCAAAATTTCTGCTCCTAAGTGAGACAGTTGCTAAGTGAGTTTTGCCCCATTTTATGACCTTTCTGGCCGCAGTTGTTAAGTGAATCACTACAGATATTCAGTTAGTAACACGTTTGTAAAGTGAATCTGGCTTCCCCATCGACTTTGCTTGTCAGGGTCGCAAAAGGTGATCACGTGACCCAAAGACATTGCAACCGTCATAAATCCGAGTCAGTTGCCAAGGATCTGAGTTTTGATCACATGACCGCGGAGATGTTGCAATGGTTGTAAAGGCGAAAACCCATCATACGTCACTCTTTTCAGCGTCGTAACTTAGAATAGCTACTAAATGAAGTCTTGCATGTCAAGGATTACCTGTATTTGTTCCTCTACCTCATGGGCAGAGGTGGTATTCAACCCGTTCGGACCGGTTCAGGTGAACTGGTAGTGGCCCACCCACCTGCCTGGGTGCAATCCCATCCTATATTGCTGTGTTTTTGACTCCACACGCCCATGCGGACGGCACGTGCGAGCGAGTGAATTGCCATGTTTTGTGACGCGCGCTCACATTTCCACTGCTGGGAGAACCAGTTGCTACAGTGTGTCAATCCCATCTCTGCCCATGGGAGGCTATTTCTATTTTTATAAACATGCAGTGATGGTGGCTACTCTTCTTTCTCTCGTTTTCTTTCTCGATAGGAAGCGCACTTTCCGTCTGTGAGAAGGCACTTTCCTTCTCAGGTGCCAAATTGCCAACAAGGAGTAAGGGGGAAAGGTCTGGCTAACCAGAGGAGATCACCTCAGCTATCCAGCCACAGGAAAATGATCCCCAAATCTCTCTTATTTTTAGCGAAGCATCTAATGGCATGAGGGCCTCCCAGGTGAGGTCAGGCTGCAGACAGCCACAGAGGCCAGAAAAGCCATGGAATTAAGCAAAATTGGAAAGCAGGCAGAAGCTAACAATCTTGAAAAGTACATTATTTTTCTTAAGAGATCATTGAGGTCAGAACGTTGCTACCATCCATTTCTGGCTGGAGACAAAATTTTGCCGACAAATTGACCTTTGAATGAGAATTTTTCTACCCTTTTCATGCTTTTTCCCCGGATTGGCAAGTCTCCCCTTTCATTTCATTCAAACCCCTTCCCCCCCACCTTCCTTGAGTGATTTCTCTTTGTATTGCCCCGATATTTTTCATTCCTTTTTCTGAGACAAAATTATATTGATTGATTTATTTATTTAATTTGTATACCGCCCTTCTCCCAGAAGGGACTAAAGGCGGTGAACAGCCAAAATTAAAAAACATACAAATGCAAAAGTTAAGATAATTAAAAGAATTAAATCATGGCTACCCAATTTAAAACCCCAAATCCATAAAATTTAAAATCCCAATTAAAAACCATTTAGGCTAGGCCAGCTTGATGAAATAAAAACGTCTTCAGGGCTTTACGGAAGGTCCGGAGGTCCGGGATCAATCGTATTCCAGGTGGCAGCTCATTCCACAGGGCGGGTGCCCCCACAGAGAAGGCTCGCCCCCTGGGGGCCGCCAGCCGACATTGCCTGACCGACGGCACCCCGAGGAGGCCTTCTCTGTGAGAGCGTATTGGCCAGTGGGAGGTTATCGGTAGCAGCAGGCGGTCTCGCAAATACCCTGGCCCTAAGCCATGGAGCGCTTTAAAGATGAGAACCAACACCTTAAAGCGCACCCGGAAGACCACCGGGAGCCAATGCAGCTCGCGCAGGAGAGGTGTTATGTGGGAGCTCCACGTCGCTCCCATAATCACCCGCGTGGCCGCATTCTGCACCAGCTGGAGCCTCCGGGTGCTCCTCAGGGGGAGCCCCATGTAGAGAGCGTTACAGTAGTCCAGGCATGACGTAACCAAGGCATGAGTGACTGTGCACAAGGAGTCCCGATCCAGAAAGGGGCGCAACTGGCGTATCAGGCGAACCTGATAAAAAGCCCCCCTGGCCACGGCCGTCATATGCTCTTCTAAAGACAGCCGTGTGTCCAGGAGGACGCCCAAGTTGCGAGCCCCCTCTGTGGGGGTCAGTGACTCGCCCCCAATAGCCAGCGATGGCACCAGCTGGCTATATGGGACGCCGGCATCCACAGCCACTCGGTCTTGGAAGGGTTGAGCCGAAGCCTGTTCCTCCCCATCCAGACCCGCACGGCCTCCAGACACTGGGACATCACTTCGAGGGCATCATTGGGGTGGTCTGGGGTGGAAATGTACAGCTGAGTGTCATCAGCGTACAGATGGCATCGCACCCCAAAACCACTGATGATCTCACCCAGCGGCTTCACATAAATGTTGAACAGGAGCGGCGAGAGGACCGACCCTTGCGGCACCCCGCAAGCAAGGCGCCTCGAGGTCGACCTCTGCCCCCCTGCCAACACAGACTGTGACCGGTCAGAGAGATAGGAGGAGAACCACCGCAGCACGGTGCCTCCCACCCCCAGTCCCTCCAGCCGGCGCAGCATGATACCATGGTCGATGGTATCAAAAGCCACTGAGAGGTCTAACAGGACCAGAACAGAGGAACAACCCCTGTCCCGAGCCCTCCAGAGATCATCCACCAATGCGACCAATGCCGTCTCCGTGCTGTACCCAGGCCTGAAGCCGGACTGGCACGGATCTAGATAGACGGTTTCATCCAGGAACTGTGGGAGCTGTCGCGCAACCACACTCTCCACAACCTTCGCAACAAAGCGAAGGTTGGAGACCGGACAATAGTTTGCCAAAACGGCCGGGTCCAGAGAAGGCTTCTTGAGGAGGGGCCTCACCACCGCCTCTTTCAAGGCGGGAGGCAAGAAACCCTCTCTCAGAGAAGCATTTATGATCCTCTGGAGCCAGCCTCATGTTACCTCCCGGGTGGCCAGTACCAGCCAGGAGGGGCACGGGTCCAATAAACATGTGGTTGTGTTTAACCTCCCCAGGATCCTGTCCACGTCCTCAGGAGTCACAGGGTCGAACTCATCCCAGGTAACATTCTCAAGACCAGCCTCAGTCACCCCGCCGGGATCTACCCAGTCAGAGTCCAAGCCTTCCCGAATCTGAGCGATTTTATCGTTTCTTCCTTTTCCTACCAGCCAGAATTATTATTATGTTTTATTTTGAATCAGCATTTTCTTTTACATAGGCCCACTTCATCAATTTAGGGGATTAGCCCATTTTAACCCACAAAGAGCCTGTAGTACAGTGGACTAAACACTGTTATTAACAACTGCTACTTGCAATTACTGCAAGTTCGAATCTCACCAGGCTCAAGGTTGACTCAGCCTTCCATCCTTTCTAAGGTAGGTGAAATGAGGACCCAGATTGTGGGGGCAATAAACTGACTTTGTATAAATATACAAAAGTATGAAGGCTATTGCTTAACGCATTGTAAGCCGCCCTGAGTCTCCGGAGAAGGACGGCATATAAATTAAAGCAAAAAAAAAAAAAAATTGGATCAGAAGCTGACTATAGGTTAGGCCACAGAATGCCAAATTAGGGTTATCGATAAGTAAAAATAGCCTATTGAGTAATGCAGTTGGCAATATGCAACCCAAACACTCTTTGCATAACATTCACATCCCCATCAAATCTGCATTACATTTGTGTTTCCTTGAAGTCCCAGTGAACTCTTCTCCAGGAAAGTCTTCTGCATATGCTCAGAAGCCTGTTCCAAATGCTTCCAACAGTTGATTAAAGCACACTCCAAGGCAATGGCAATATCAACGGCGATGTGCAAACAAGGGTGAATGCAGTGGTGAAATCCAATTTTTTTACTACCGGTCCTGTGGGCGTGTCTTGGTGGGCATGGTGTTGCTTGGTGGGCGTGTCTTGGTGGGTGTGGTGTTGCTTGGTGGGCATGGCAGGGGAAAAATACTGCAAAATCTTCATTCCCACCCCACTCCACAGGAAGGATACTGCAAAATTCCCATTCCTTCCCCACTCTTGAGGGAAGGATATTGCAAAATCTCCATTCCCACCCCACTTTGGGGCCAGCCAGAGGCGGTATTTGCCGATTCTCTGAACTGCTCAAAATTTCCGCTACTGGTACTCCAGAACCTGTCAGAACCTTCTGGATTTCACCCCTGGGTGAATGCAGTCTGGATGCTTTGGCAAGAACTTACCAGTGTGTTATGTGACAGATGAATGCCAACCCGTCTTACAAGACAATCATCTTGTAGATTTACAAGACAACCATCCGCCCTGTTGCACTGTATGGCACTGAATGCTGGGCAGTAACAACAGGGGCCGAAAGCTTTTTCCATGCCATGGAAATGCAAATGCTCCGTTCGATATCAGGCATCTCCCTTCTTGACCACATCACAAATGACACCATTCGACAACATTTTGGTGTGGCACCAATTATAGAGAAGATGTGAGAAGGCCGGCTCTGCTGATATGGACATGTCCAGAGAGCAGCACCTTCCACCATGGCCAAGACTGCCTACCAACTAGAAGTCAATGGCCGGCAACCTCACAGGCAACCAAAACAGAGATGGCAAAACACCATCAACAAAGATATGCAAGTGACATTCAATAATCCGAAAAGCAGACCCTGCACTTGTAGGAATACACTAGAAGGAGGAGGAGGAGGGGGGGGAAGGAGAAGAAGGAGAGGGAGGGGGAGAAGAAGGAGAGGGAGAGGGAGAAGAAGGAAAGGAGGAGAAGGAGAAGGAGAAGGAGAAGGAGAAGGAGAAGGAGAAGGAGAAGGAGAAGGAGAAGGAGAAGGAGAAGGAGAGTTAGTTAAAACACACTCTGCTAGAGAGTAGTTCTCTGAGGATGGACTCCAGTGTAAGTCTGAAAGTTCGGAAGACTAAACCTCTGGTCCCGGTGACCGATCCAGATTGGATGCTGCAACATTATCCTGGGACATGTATATTTGCCTTAATTCATGAGTTAATTAAAACAGTCCGAAGAGGTTTCTGCCCTTACACACACATGATTAATAGCCTCTTCCAGCTACTAGAACCACTGAATGTGTATTTGGAGGAAAACCAAAGGAATATGACTGCTTTGTTTTTTTTTTTTTTAGAAAGAGATGGCGGGTTGCCTTCTGGAAGCCACTTCAAAGGGAAGATTTGTACTTAGCTTTGTCCGAGCCGAAACCCGTCTTTGAAGTTTTGCGCAGCCAACTTTGTGAGCACAACGGGGACGTCGCTATCTACCTCCGCTTTGCCCGGAAGATGCCAAAAGCGGGCTTAGCCTCGCTGCCCCCCACCCAAAGGAAAAGCTTAAAAAAATAGATGATCTCTCGTTTGCAAGCTGCAAGCACTGCTCCCGTTTCCCCGAAAAGCAGCTTAACAGAGGAGAGGGGGGAAAAAAAGAAAGACCGAGAAAAGGACGAGAGAGTGGCTCATGTGAAGAGATGACAGGTTGATCTGTTGGGAATCTTGTTGATTCCCGAAAGGCCATTTGGAACTCACCAGCAACCAGGTGCAGCCCTGGAATTAGGCCCAGGTCTGAATCCATCTTCAGTGGTGACCTCACCGATTAAGGGGGTTTTATCATTACGTGCTATCCTGCGCCTGAGCCGCAAACATTTGCTTTGCTTGGGTATTAACAAGCCTCTTTCATTCATGCAAGCTTTGATCGCATGCCAGTTTGCAAAGCTGACATTTAAGCAGCCTGTGTGTGTGTGTGTGTGCACACACCCAAGCCATGACAATAAGAAGCAAAAAAAAAGAAAGAAAATGAAGATAAAGCGAGCTACAAACTTCAAACAGCTAAAAGCTACAAGCAGATCAATTGCATGGTGCACATATGCCAATGCTATACAAGATTGGATCCCAGGTGTGTGTTTTTGTGTGTTTGGAAGGGAAGGTGACACATTTTCTGTATCGCTTCCCATCTAAATATCTTCTCGGGGTGGGGGTAGGGGGTGGGAATTATCAGGTGAACTTGAGGAAATGATGAGGCTCTAGACCAGGAATATCCAACCTTGGCAACAACAACAACAACAACAACAACAACAACAACAACAACAACAACAATAATAATAATAATGAAAAAAGTATGGTTCATTGACATTGCAATACCTGGTGATGCACGAATTGAAGATAAGCAGCAAGAAAAAATCACAAAGTACCGGGACTTACAAATTGAAGTTGAGCGACTGTGGAAAAAGAAATCGTGTGTTGTCCCGATTGTAATTGGAGCCCTCGGAGCAATACCCAAAGGGCTACCCCGCTATTTAGAAATTCTAAATTTGCCGGACTTGAACATTTTGACTCTACAAAAAACCACCTTACTCGGAACAGCTTACATCCTCCGACGATACCTTAACAGTTCCTAGGTCCTTGGTTAGTACTCGAGCTGCTGAGCTATTAACCAGCCTCAAAGGCTGTGAATCTCACTAAAGATTAACCAATAAATAATAATAATAATAATAATAATAATAATAATAATAATAATAATAATAATAATAATAATAATTTTATTTATACACCACCCTTCTCCCAAAGGACGCGGGGCGGTGTACAGCCAAGATTAAAAACATAAATATACAATATCATAGTTAAAATTAATTAAAATCATTAAATAATTTTGGCCAAATTTTAAAAACCCAATATTAAAACCCAATTTAAAATCATTCAGTTAGACAGCCCCGCCTGTCGGAAAGGTAGGGTCTTGAGGGCACAGCAAAAGACCCGGAGGTCAGAGATGTTACGAATATCCGGGGGCAATTCAGTCCAAAGGGCAGGAGCTCCGATAGAGAAGGGTCTCCTCCTGGGTATCGCCAGCCAACATAACTTGGCCAACAGTACCCTGAGGAGTCCCTCTCTGTGGGAGCGGACTGGTCGGTGGGAGGCTATTGGTGGCAGAAGGTGGTCCTGCAAATATCCTGGTCCTATGCCATGGAGCGCTTTAAAGGTGGTGACCAACACCTTGAATTGCACCCGGAAGACCACTGGGAGCCAGTGCAGCTCACGCAGGATAGGTGTTACATGGGCGTAATGAGGTGCGCCCATAACCACCCGCGCAGCCGCATTCTGGACCAGTTGGAGCCTCCGAGTGCTCTACAAGGGGAGCCCCATGTAGAGAGCATTACAATAGTCCAAACGCGAGGTGACGAGGGCGTGAGTGACCGTGCGCAAGGCTTCCCGGTCCAGAAAGGGACGCAACTGGCGGATCAGGAGAACCTGATAAAAAGCCCCCCTGGCTACGGCCGTCATATGCTCTTCTAAAGACAGCCGCGAGTCCAGGAGGACACCCAGATTGCGAGCCCTTTCTGTGGGGGTAAAGATTCACCCCCAATAGTCAGCGATGGCACCAGCTGACTATACCAGGACGCCAGAAGCCACAGCCACTCAGTCTTGGAAGGGTTGAGCTTGAGCCTATTTCTCCCCATCCAGACCCGCACGGCCTCCAGGCAGAACTTTAAGGCTCATGAACCTGTGGGTTTGAAAAATTAAGGGTGTTTTTTTCCCCTCCCTTTATATATAATGCTCGAGTAATTTTTTAAAGTTTGTAAAGTTGAAAGTGAATTTTATTTTGTTATTATTATTATTTTTAATTTTCAAAAAACCTTTATTAAAATTTAAAATATTAAAATACTAATACAAATACATCTGTAACAAAAAATACGTCCCTGATCGTTGTACAATTCAACGTCGTTCCAACAGTACGAAATCTTAACTCTATTCATATATTCTCAGATATTCCTTCTTGGTCAAATATATGTAAACACAATTTATGTCTTATTTTGATCTATATATTTCCTATCTTTATTTTCTATCCATTGATACCAGTTTTCCCAGGTTGGGTAATATTCCAAGTCTTCCTTGTTATTTAATTCTATAGTTAAGTTTGTCCAAGTTTGAAAGTTTGAAAGTGAATTTTAAAGCATGTACATTAAGAGGAGGTAAAACAAGAGTCAAGTTTTAAAAAAGATGTATTTAGAACATATTGACTTTAGAAATGTTTTTAAAGGACAGTTTTAACGTTTTAAAATTTAGAAAAAGTATCCCCCCCCTTTCGGGTTAAAAAATTCAAAAAAACATAGTGAATTTTATTCCTGTAAATTATGACGGCCTATAAAGAGTAACGAGCAAGCAGAAATATATATTATTTCCCACAGCAAGGAAAAGCAGAGATTGTTAAATTGATTATTTTATCTAAAGAAAAGAATAAATTTAATTTTGTTTCCATCTGGAAATCACTTCTAGACTTTGTGGTTGTGATGGGGGGAAAAAATGAAATTTTGATATATTTTTGTTGTTGTTGTTGTTGATTAGATAGGTTTGTTGTTATCGAAATGGCTAGTACCTCAACTTAAAACATTTCATTTAGGGACCGTTCAAAGTTGCAACGCCACTGAAAAAAGTGACTTATGGCTGTTTTTCACACTTACAACCATTCAGGGGTGGGTTCTAAATTTTTTTACTACTGGTTCTGTGGGCGTGGCTTATTTTGTGGGCGTGGTTTGATGGTCATGTGACAATTCTTTAGGATTTAGCAGAGGTACTGGTCTACCAGGCTTTTAACTGCTTGCAGAGCTGTACCGGTCTACCCATTTGTTCTTGGAGCATTCTGGTCTACCCATTTGTTTTTCGAGCGTCCCAGTCTACCCATTTGTTTTTCGAGCATCCTGGTCTACCCATTTGTTTTTGGAGGCACCAGTCTACCCATTTGTTTTTCGAACACACTGGTCTACCACCACACTGCCTTTTTAACACTGATCAGCTGTAGGGAGGCCCTTTGAAGCCCCGCGGCAAGAATTTAAACAGTTTTTTTCCTTCTAGCCAATCAGCTGGGACTCGGGAGGCAGCGAATAGATTGGGGGCGGGGCCAAATAAAAGGTAAGAATAACACGGGGGTTGGGTGGGAGGGCCCAGCTCCCGAACAAAGAGAACCAGTTTGGTGATGTCATATCATCACTGCTACCGGCTCAGCAGAACTGGGCCGAACCGGGAGGAACCCACTACTGCAACCATTGGAACATCCCAATGGTCACATGATCAAAAGTCAGATGCTTGACAACTGGTTCATATTAGTGACGATTGCAGTGTCCTGGCGGGGTGTGTGTGTCATGTAATTTACCCTTTTGCAACCTTCTGACAAGTGAAGTCAATGGGGAGTCGAGATTCACTTGACAACTGCGTCACTAACTTAACAACTGCAGCAAGAAAGATCATAAAATTGAGAAAGTTAACAAATGTTTCACTTAGCAATGGAAATTTTGGGCTCAATTGTGGTTGTAAGTCAAGGACTACCTGTATATACTGGTGTATAAAAGTAAAAAGTCGAGGTTCTAATGTTATTGTCTTCTACTGTGCCAAAGAGAATTGGAAATCAATGCCTTTTTTCCCCCTTTCCACCCCACATTTCCCCTTTTCCCCTTTTTCCTTTCCCTAGCTTTCCATTACTTTTTATTTTTCCCTTGTATCTTTTGATTAAAAAAAATAATAATAACATTTGAAAAAAGACTTCCGGTTGGACCGGAAGTTGACAAACGGCCCATTTCCTGCCTCCGGAGGGCCTCCGGGTGGAGGGGGGGAGGCCGTTATCGCCTTCACCAAGCTCCTAGAAAGGCTCTGGAGCTTGGAGAGAGAGAAAAATGGGCCATCGCATGCCAGGAGTGGGGGGAAGGGGGAGTGGGGGGGTCACGCAGGGCGCATACACATCCTTCCCACCCGCTCCTGGCATGCGGTGGCAAAAAGGTTCATTATCACTGGTCTAGGACAACTCGCCACAGCCAACCTTCTGTGGGACAACTCACCATAGCCAAATCATTTGGGAAATTTGAATTTTCTACAGCAGGGGTGTCAAACCAGGGGTGAAATTCACTTACCTTCCCTATCGATTCGCCAATGTCCACGTGCCATTGTCTGCGCATGCGCAAAGCCTTCTGCACATGTGCAGAGTTATAAAATGTCACAAAAAAGTCGTGACGTCCGCGCGGGTGGGAGGAGCCTCCCGCAGCTGCTGCTACCGGTTCACCCGATCCAAATATAACCGGCTGGATTTCACCCCTGTGTCAAACTCAAGGCCCAGGGGCCAGATGCGGCCCACAGGGCCGTGAGTTCCATTTTTGCTGGCAGAGGGTTGCAGGAGACTGTCACAGCTGAAAACGGCGGCCCCTCCCAAGGTCCACTTTCTCTGGCAGAGTGCTCGGGCCACCACAGGTGCCCCATGACACTAATGATGTTAAGTTGGCCACGCCTACCCTGGCCAAGCCCTCTCCTCCCTCAAAGTCAAACACAACCCTGATGCAGCCCTCGATGAAATCAAGTTTGACACCCCTGTGCTATGACAAATTGGCCATGACGAGTTAGTCGCAGCAAACTGACCCATTCGGCTGTGGAATACTGCGAGTTGAAGTCCACACAATTTCATGTGCCAAGGTTGAGGAACACTGCTATATAGTAATCAGGATTAAAGTCAGACTAGGGCTACTTATGGTTCTGGAAAACCTGGAGGTCTTTAAAAAGTATGAAAGCTTGTGTCAGGGTTCCAAGTAACACCCTCAACAAAAGAAGACTCCGAGGCTTGAAGTTCCATTTTATTAGAGATGTCATATTGGCACATCTGGGAAAACCCGAATCTGAAAGCTTCCAGGTTTTCCCCACCCAAAAGAAAGTCCAAGTCCCTGCCCAGCGCCCACATGTCCATCACATGGTCCAATCCAAGCACTGTCCCAACTGGAGATGCCTTCCAGTCACACCCCTCCAGGTGCAGGGCAAGATGTCCTTGACTCTCTGAGAAAGGAATGTTATTATGACTACATATCATCCTTGCTCCATACAAACCCCCCTCCCATTTTCCCACAACAGTAAATGTGGCAGGCCTGAAGGCCCAATGCAAAAGATGGCTTCCAGGCCTGACAGCTTCAACACTGTAATAGGGTGTTACGCACTTCAAAAATGATTCAGAAGTGATTCACACAAGCCTGGCTATGTGTCTTTTGTGAAAAAAAGTGACTTAGGACCATTTTTCACCCTTACAACATTACAGCATCCCCATGTCCTATGATCAAAATTCAGACACTTGGCAACTGACATGTATTTATGACTGCTGTGCAGTGTCTTTTGTGAGCTTCCTACAAGCAAAGCCAATGGAGAAGCCAGATTTGTTTAACAACCGTATTACTAGGTTAACAACTGCAGTGATTCACTTAACAACTGTGTCAAGAAAGGTCGTTAAAATGGGATAAAATTCATTTCTACTGTAACGCTCTCTACATGGGGCTCCCCTTGAGGAGCACCCAGAGGCTCCAACTGGCGCAGAGTGTGGCCGCGCGGGTGGTTATGGGAGCAACATGGCGCTCCTGTGTGACACCTCTCCTGCGCGAGCTGCACTGGCTCCCGGTGGTCTTCCGGGTGCGCTTCAAGGTTTTGCTCACCACCTTTAGAGCGCTCCATGGCTTAGGACCTGGTTATTTACGGGACCGCCTACTACCACAAGCAGCCTCCCACCGGCCGGTACGCTCTCATAGAGAGGGGCTCCTCCGGGTGCCATCAGCCAAACAATGTCGACTGGCGGCCCCCAGGGCAAGGGCCTTCTCTGTGGGGGCACCCACTATCTGGAACGAACTCCCCCCAGAGATACGGAGGATCCCGGATCTGCGCACTTTCCGCCGTGCTCTTAAGACTCTCCTATTCCAGCAAGCCGGCCTGGCCTAATTTTCTCCCCTGTTTTAAAATTCTTTTAAATCGAAATTTTAATCGGTTTTAAATTATTGGGATTTTTAATTGTCTCGGGCTAAATTATTTAATTTAGTTTTAATTATGTTTCTAACTTTTGTATCTATGTATTTTATTTTGTGCCTGTTCACCGCCCTGAGTCCTTCGGGAGTAGGGCGGTATATAAATTTAATAAAAACAAACAAAAAAAACAAAACATTTCACAATTTTTTCACAATAATTTTGGGCTCAGTTGTGGTCGTAAATCGAGGACTAGTGAAGTCATTAGGCAAACTGGCCACCAGAACTGGTCCTGATTTCCTTTGACCAATTTTTTTTCCCAATGTATTTATCTTCCCATTTCTATTCTATTGCATTTGCTATGTTTCAACGGTTCTATTTTTTTTTCTTATGTATTTAAATATTGGTATGTGTGTGTTGGAATGTGTGTGCATTAGGAGAGGGAGCTAACTTGCAGCCTGACTTTCAGAGCTTATCAGGAGTAAATTAGGGCTGTAGCTGTCTATTTGCATATAAAATATAGCTCTATTGTGTATTGCACGTTGAAGTGATATGGACATGTAAAAAAAAAATTGGCTGAGATTTGTAGAGGCTGGCTGTTTAACTCTGAGGAAAGATAGAGTCGTAATTGGTACAGTGAAAATTAGTTTTGAGAAATTGCCGATGTGCTTGTGTGTGCATGGATGCCTGCCTGCTTGTATGTTTGGAAGGTGGGGGGAGTATACAGGAAAATCTCAAAGTTTTAAAAATGATGGCTAATTG
The DNA here is from genome assembly GCF_029215685.1 of Pituophis catenifer annectens. Lineage (NCBI taxonomy): Eukaryota > Metazoa > Chordata > Lepidosauria > Squamata > Colubridae > Pituophis > Pituophis catenifer. The sequence goes on along the minus strand of NW_027256886.1, from coordinate 7,937,275 downwards.
TCCCCCCCCCAATTTTTTAATTGTTTTCTTCTATGACATTATGTAGTCACTGGCAGAAATCTTCTTCTTCTTTTTTTTTTTTTTGTACCTTTGAAGATTTTCTTCTTACAAGATAATTGAACGGTTGCAAGACGATTACAGCTTGACTTGGAAGAGACGTAGAAGTAAATGGCATCTTGTAGTTGTATAAAATAATTGCCATTTTAGAGAAAGCATCTTAACACTTTCCTGGAGATGTAACCGAGTCAAATCAGTCACTCAGCTTCTGTCAAGAATAGAAATGAATCTGACTACATTGGTCCATTCTACGTTAACATTGGGATTTTAAACTATCAATTAAAAGACGTCACCCAAAAGAGAGCTGTGGCCCACACACTTCGCACAGAAGGAGCACCAGATTCAGGTCTCAGCCACGATGCCTAAAGAAGCTTTTCTTGGACAAGAAGCGAAACGTCTTCAAAGACCTCCTCAGGGTGCCGTCGGTCAGGCAATGTCGGCTGGCGACCCCCACGGGGAAGAGCCTTCTCTGTGGGGGCACCCGCCCTCTGGAATGAGCTACTCCCAGGGATACGACTGATCCCGGACCTCCGGACCTTCCACCGAGCTCTGAAGACTTTTTTATTTCAGCAAGCCGGGCTGGGTTAAAAAAAATTTAATTGTTGAATTTTATGGGTAAGGGGTTTTAAATTGGAGGAAGCCAATTTAAATTTTTTTTTATAGTATTTTAATGTTTATATTGTATGTTTTTTAATTTTGGCTGTTCACCGCCCCGAGTCCTTGAGGAGAGGGGGCAGTATAAAAATTTTAAAAATAAAGAAATAATAAAGAAAAAAAGAAAAAAAATAGAAAGTCCAGTTGCTGCTTGAAAAAGCACCTTTGGGACAACCATGACCTGCATAACTGAGACTCTCCATAGACACAGTGCCTAAAGAAGGGCGTCATCATTTTAGACATGGTCTATACACTGCTGGTATAGGTGCTGGAAAAGACTCCTGCAAGTCCCTTGGACTGCAAGTTGATCAAGCTGGTCAGTTCTAGAGGAGATCAACCCTGACTGCTCTTTAGAAGGCCAGATCCTGAAGAGGAAACTCAAATACTTTGGCCACCTAAGGAGAAGGAAGGACTCACTGGAGAAGAGCCTAATGCTGGGAAAAATTGAGGGCAAAAGAAGAAAGGGACGACAGAGAACGAGGTGGCTGGATAGAGTCACTGAAGCAGTCAGTGTGAGCTTAAATGGTCTCCGGGGGATGGTAGAGGACAGGAAGGCCTGGAGGAACGTCATCCATGGGGTCACAATGGGTCGGACACAACTTTGCAACTAACAACAACAAAATCCACTACAAGATGAAGGCCTCTTCTGCCTGCTTCCAATCAATACGGTCCTGAAGTTTCTTTTGTCAATCGGGCCCGCAATGCTTGTTGATGTCGTCGATCCACCTTGTTTTAGGTCTCTTTCGTGCATGCTTTTTGTCAACTGGGATCCATTCTGAGCTGTGGATGAGCCGCGGTGGCGCAGTGGTTAGAGTGCAGTACTGCAGGCTACTTCTGCTGACTGCCAGCTGCCTGCAATTTGGCAGTTCAATTCTCACCAGGCTCAAGGTTGACTCAGCCTTCCATCCTTCCGAGGTTAGTAAAATGAGGATCCAGATTGTTGGGGGCAATATGCTGACTCTGTAAACAGCTTAGAGAAGGCTGTAAAGCACTGTGAAGCGGTATATAAGTCTAAGTGCTGTTGCTATTGCTATTCTATGACTGCCTTGGTCCACCGGCCATCAGTTCTTCTTGCTACATGACCAGCCCATTTTCATTTCAATTCATTTACTCTCTTGATGATATTGTATATTTTGGTTTGTTCTCTCATCCATGTGCAGGTCTTTCTATCTCATCTTGTGATGCTTAGCATGTAACTTTCCATGGCTCTTTGCACCATTCATAGCTTTTGTATCGATTGTGAGGTTACTGCCCGTGTTTTGCCAGCATATGTTAGAGCAGGTAGCACACACTGATCGAAAACTTTTCTCTTTAGGCATAGGGGGAGGTTGTTCTTGAAAATTACACTTAGAAAAAAGGGCATAACTGTTAGAATATTCATGACTGGGAAGACATGTTAACAAGGTCAGCCAATGAATAGGCATAGCAACTAAGTCAGCCAATGGGAGCTGAAACAGAACTGAGTCTGTGCTGAAAAACGAAATTGAAACCAGTGTGTGTGCATGCTGTCTGCTCTGCTAAAAATGAAACTAATTGTTCTCTCCTGCCTTGTGTTGTAACTGCTACTACGTTAAAGAAGAATCAACTATGAGTATTGTAAATACTTCATCTGTTATTATGTGTATAAAGAAATTAATGAATCCTGCTGTATCAGTTTATCTGTGGGTGCTTGTGGAATTGATTTTTTTGCAAGAAACTCTAACAATAATGACTAACCTGGGATGCGGGGAATCAAGTGTGCTCTTTGACCAGCATGCTGTGGGAGGGAGGGATCCTCCCAAAGTGTGGGGCAAAACAAAAACAAATTGTATGAATGGAAACTTGAGTACAATTACAGGTAGACCTCTTCTTACCACCATAACTGAGCCCAAAATTTCTGTTGCTAAATGAGACATTGTCTAAGTGACTTTTGTCTCATTTTACAACCTTTCTTGTGACTGTTTTAAATGGATCACTACAGTTGTTAAGTTAGCGACACAGTTGTTAAGTGACCCTGGCTTCCCCATTCACTTTGCTGAAAAAAATCCTCTATTTTTCCCATTTTTCACCCTCCCCGAGGCGCCGCCCATGCCCTGCAATTACCTGCATCCAAAATGGGCTGCGTGGTGACTCCTGGGAGGGGCGAAGTGGGCAGGGCCAGCCAGGAGTGGGATTTGGGGGTTCTCCAAATTGCACAGAATCTTAGCTAGAGGTTCTCCCGAACCCCTGCGAACTCCCAGCAGCCCACCCCTGCGGTTATTAAGAAAGATTGAGTCTGTCTTCTGCCTCTAAAAACATGTTTCTCCATTTTTCCTTTAGGGAAATTAGTATTTCCCAAAAATTTTCATTCTTCTAGGATGCGGGCTTCCCACAGCAGGGAAGGAAGGAAGGAAGGAAGGAAGGAAGGAAGGAAGGAAGGAAGGAAGGAACGAAGGAAGGAAGGAACGAAGGAAGGAAGGAAGGAAGGAAGGAAGGAAGGAAGGAAGGAAGGAAGGAAGGAAGGAACGAAGGAAGGAAGGAAGGAAGGAAGGAAGGAAGGAAGGAAGGAAAGGAATCAGCCTGTTTTCATAGCACAGAAGAAGGGTCTATTTTTGCAGGAAAATATTGATCTGTCTGGGAAATGGGTCTAAAATTTCAGCTTATATAGGCTTGGCTTCCTTCTGTACACTGAATGTCAGCCATACAGAACATAATTAAAAATAAATAACAAACATGATCAGACATGGAAACCAAACCATGCATTCAGCATATGTTTGGAAGCCTAATAGCAGATCTCCAAGCTGTGCCTTCTGGAGAGTATCTGTGTTTTGAAAAACTAAGCTAACTATGAAAACATTCTGAAATGGTTTACAGATTCATAACATTCATCAATACACAGATGGGTACTTAGCTTTGTTGTCATGGTGGAATTGTGATTTTTTTTTCTGATATACAATTTTTTAAAAATATATAAATGCACTCTTTTGGTCTATGGTTTTTGCTGTTCAGAGGGCTCATATTAGACCTGCTGGTGAGACAGAAAGAATTATGATAAGCTAATAGTGGAAATTAAAAGGGGAAGCATTACATTTAAAAGAAAGATGAAAAAAATGCTGGCACTCTATTTTACAAGCAAATATTGCCACTTTTCCCCCTAATCCTATGCTAAAATTCATCAGGCAATTTCATAAGTGAAGGAAGATTTTAAAAAAATATATAATCTGATTCTCAGAATGATTCAGAATTTCTTTTGAATTTCTCTTGGAGGCATTCATAATGATGGTGTAAAGGTAGAGGAGGGTATTCCTGCCAATTCAACTGTTTGAATTTAAACATCTTTCTGTCACCCCAAAACCTCTCTGGATATTCATACTTCCCACTGGGGAAAAAGCTTTGGGAGATTTCTTCAGTAGTTATTTTTCTGAGATTTAAATGACGCCTCAGAAGCTAGGGAGAAATTCTTGTACAAAAGAAAACAGGATAGCCACACAGAAACTCTAGTGCTCCTATTAGGTAGTGAAAAGGGATTTTCTAGATCAGGGATCTCCAACCTTGGCAACTTGAAGACTTGTGGACTTCAACTCCCAGAATTCCACAGCCAGCAGTGGTCTGCAAGAAAATTTTGGTGGTCCGCAGAAAAATTATTTGCATTTTTCTTATATTGCACTAAATCAGGGGTCCTCAAACTACGGCCCCTGGGCCAGATATGTGCACAGAGTCAGCATCAGTGGTGGGTTGTCCCCGGTTCAGACCGGTTCACAAGAACCGGTAGTAAAACCAGTGGGAGGCTCCACCCACTGACCCAGACGTCATCAGGAAGCTTCTGCGCATGCACAGAGAGAGAGAGCGAAGCGAGCGCCCACGCGTGGCCCTGTTGCAAACCAGTAGTAAAGGTAAGTAGAACCCACCCCTGGTCAGCGTATCTGCCCCCAACAGTCTGGGTCCTCATTTTACCGACCTCGGAAGGATGGAAGGCTGAGTCAATCTTGAGCTTGGTGAGATTTGAACTGCCGAACTGCAGCTGGCAGTCAGCTGAAGTAGCCTGCAGTGCTGCACTCTAACAACTGCGCCACCTCGGCTCTGATGCAATGGATTTACCTCAGAAATGTGGCTTCTTTGTTTAATAGGTGCCTATTTTACTACTTTCAGCCTGGAGTCGATCACATCGCTCAACTTTGATTTTATTTCCCCTTCATGTTTTTTTTTTAAATGCAAGAGGACAGCAAGTAAGCAGAGTAATTACAGATTTCTCATCTCCTTTATGGTCTATCAGAAGTCTGCTATTGCATATGAAGCCCGCACAGCATATATTTAATGTCAGCTTCAGAAAAAGAAACACTTTCATAAGTTCTCGTTGAGTGACACGTTTGAAATGACATCGGTTTCTAGCTTTAAAACCCATTGTTATTAGATCTCTGTTGCTATTTATGTTGAGAATATGCACATGGATGTCAAAACAGTATATCAACTTTGCTGATTGGCTGCACCCACCACCTGTTGCCACGGCAACCAAACAATTGCTTTTAATCTTCTGCCCTAAATTGCCTGATTTAGTGTTGTTTGTTTTTTTACATAGCTGAAGTTTCAGACTGAAATTCTTTCCCTAATATGAATCCAGAGAGGTGAGAAAGTGTCTCTGTGTGTGACTTATTAGTTAATGCAGATTTCCGAGTTCACAAGGCTACAGAGCTTAGCTATATTTTAACGCCGGGCCTTTAAAAGCATCCTTAATGGGACTTGCAAAAAGCAGGAATAATACTTACTAAAATCCAAGTATACTATGTCCACAGTATTTCGCTGGTCCACTAACTTAATTGCTTTGTCAAAGAATGAAAAAAAAAAAAAAGATTTGTTTGGCATGATCTGTTTTTGACAAACGGATGTTGGTTTCTGGTTGTAAGTTTGCTTGCTTCTAGGCATTCATAGGTCTGTTTTATTGTTCTGATGGTTGTTGTTGTCATTGTTGTTGTTATTGTTATTTTCCAGAATCTTTCCAGGTATTGATGTCAGACTGACTGGTCTATAGTTTCCTGGCTCTGTTTTTTTCCGCCTTTTTTGAAGATGGGAACTGCATCAACTCTTTTCCATACTCTGTGTATGTTTGAGAGGGAGAGAGGGAGGGAGGAAGGGGGGGGAGAGAGAGAGAGAGAGAGAGTGAGAGTTAGACAGACAGACAGACAGACAGACAGACAGATGATGGATAGATAGGATAGATGATAGATAGATAGATAGATAGATAGATAGATAGATAGATAGATAGATAGATAGATGTTAAATAGATAGGTGATAGATAGGATAGAGAGATGCTAGATCAGTGGTGGGTTGCCCCCGGTTCGGACCGGTTCTATAGAACCGGTAGTAAAACTGGTGGGAGGCTCTGTCCACTGACCCTGACGACATGAGAAGTGATCTGCGCATGCGCAGAAGCAAGGTGTGTCCACGAGCAAAGCGAGCACACGCAAGCAATCCCGTTGTGAACCGGTAGTAAAGGTAAGTAGAACTCATCCCTGTGCTAGATAGATACATAGGTGATGGATAGATAAATAGATGATGGATAGATAAATGATAGAGGAGAGGAGAGGAGAGGAGAGGAGAGGAGAGGAGAGGAGAGGAGAGGAGAGGAGAGGAGAGGAGAGAGGGAGGGAGAGAGGGATGGATGGATGGATGGATGGATGGATGGATGGATGGATGTAGATCTCCAAAGTTAAAAGCTTTTGTTCCATGTATGTAAGCAGAAAGATTAAGCTTGTACGCTAGTTAGCTGGCAGTCTGAGGTCACTTCCATAAAAGGTGTTTGCAATGCCCCGGATAAGCTCCATATCCCTGTGATCTCATTCCATTGTGAGATGAGATGATTTAATTCTGGTTTATTAAAAGGGCTAGCAGAATTACTCTGAAACTGGACCTGCAGGAGTGCAGAAGCACATGGAGGGGTACAAAACTCATTTAAAGGCCATCGCTGATCTTTTTTGAACCACCGGGGTGTGTTTGTCTCAAGGATTTTTTTATTTTATTTATTTGTATCCTACTTTTATTATTTTTTACAAATAACTCAAACATATCCAACACACCTTCTGCCTCCTTTTTTCCTCCTCACAACAACATGCCTGCAAACTGAGGTGGGCTGAGAAAGAGTGACTCACCCAAATTCACTCGGCTTTCATAGGTAAGGCTACAACTCTCTCTGCAGGAATTGGCCCAAAGTCACTCAGCTGGCTCTCATGCCCATGGTGGCACTAGAATTCACAGTCTCCTGGTGATTGGCCCAAAGTCACTCAGCTGGCTTTCATGACCATAGTGGCACTAGAATTCACAGTCTCCTGGTGATTGGCCCAAAGTCACTCAGCTGGCTTTCATGCTCATGGTGGCACTAGAATTCACGTTCTCCTGGTGATTGGCCCAAAGTCACTCAGCTGGCTTTCATGCCCATGGTGGCACTAGAATTCACACTCTCCTGGTGATTGGCCCAAAGTCACTCAGCTGCCTTTCATGACTAAGGTGGAACTTCAACTCAGTCTCCTGTTTTGTAGCCTGGTGTTTTAATGACTAGACCAAACTGGCTCTTGTTAGTGTATCATTTCAGAGGGGCACTATGAATAAAATATATAGATCGATAGTATAGTCCAGAAGTTGCAAAGGTGGAGCTGTATTAAACCCTTGGCTGGGATTTCTCAACCTTGGCAAATTGAAGTTATGTGAACTGCCAAAATTCCCCAGTCAGCATAGGGATGTCCTTGTTGCCTTCCAAGCTAGACAAACAATGGTAGTCATTCATGCCCACCCACAGACCTTCCTCTTTTCAACTGTGTGGAGCTTATAAATTCCTCATCCAGAGAAAAATAAAGGGGGAAATTGCTACCATTTTTAGTGATGATGCCAAAATGATACCACCTGCATAGTAACTTCCTCATCTACTTATCCTACTTGCGTCGTGGTTATGTAAAGTCAAGTCATTTGCATGTTTATGCCATCCCACATGTGATCTCACTGGCCCCTCCTCCTCTGGCCATGCTGTGATATTGAAAAACACTTTGAGGAGGGACACATAAATTTTGGGCTGGATCATCAAAATTACCAGTAAATTCAAGAACAGAGATGGAAGCAAACTGACTTCCAGAGGCCTCCCGACCTGTCCATCCCCCACCAAAAAAAAAAAAGAAGAAAAGCATCATCATAATCTCAGGAATTATTTGTGAAAGTAAAACCACCTGGATGTGGACCTGGATGTGTTGAAATGGTTGTTAACCTATCCTACTCAGTATTTCCTACACCAACAGGACGTTCTTCCACATTTCAAACTAGAATCTTTCTCATCCATACCTGGAGATCTAAAATTTGAAAATAGAAGCATTAACATAGCACACAGGCTCTATTGTTAAAATGTTTATTTGCTTGCTTTTAGAATAGAATATGGAATGGAATGGAATGGAATGGAATGGAATGGAATGGAATGGAATGGAATGGAATAACAGAGTTGGAAGGAAGAGATGAGGAGAATGGAATGAAATGGAATAACAGAGTTGGAAGGGATAGGATAGGATAGGACAGGACAGGACAGGACAGGACAGGACAGGACAGGACAGGACAGGACAGGACACAATAGGATACAGAATGGAATGGAATGGAATGGAACGAAACGGAACGGAACGGAACGGAACAGAACAGAAGAGAATGGAATGAAATGGAGTGGAATGGAAAGAGAGTTGGAAGGAACCCTGAAGGTCTTCTAGTCCAATCCCTATGCGCTATTTCCGCTACCGGTTCAGCCAAACTTGGCCAAACTGGCTGAATACCACCTCTGGTGAGCATCCACAACTGAACAGGAACTAAAACTTCAAGTTCCCTGCTGCCAGTCCAACCCCCTTAACCATTATGTAAAATAGTGGGCAGAGAGAAGAAGCAGGACACTCAAAAGCGGTTCTTTCTTCATTATTTATTTATTTATTATTTATTTATTAATTTAATTTGTATACCGCCCTTCTCCCAGAAGGGACTCAGGGCGGTGAACAGCCAAAATTAAAAAACATACAAATACAAAAGTTAAGATAATTAAAAAGAATTAAATCATTGGCTTCCCAATTTAAAACCTCCATAAAATTTAAAATCCCAATTAAGAGCCATTTAGGCTAGGCCGGCTTGGTGGAATAAATAAGTCTTCAGGGATTTAGCTCCATCAAATGCAATGACATTTGATTAAAGTGAGCTGTTCACGGCTTCAGCCACTGACGCGCACTTAATTTTCCCGCTCTGACTTCTGATTGGTCCTTACATCAGTCCATTCAACATCTAACACATTACATCACACTGTCTCTGGATATGTGATAGATATGATGATTCCTCCTCATGAATCTAATTCACAAGTATTACTGATTGGGGGTTTTTTCATCTCATTATAAAATCTTCAAACAGAAAATGTTCATCTGAAATTAGTTGTAGCCTCTCTGTTGAAATATCTTCCTTGGATAAGTAATAGAAAGTAGATTGAACTTTGTAGAGAAATGGTTAAATGCAATTTTTCTACATAAATGTAAATAGCATAACTACCTCGGATATTTTTATAAATGTATAACCTTGATCTCTACCATTCTGGGCAAGAATTGGCTTGCAAATGCAACAAAGCACACTGATAAATTCAACAACTGTGCAAGATGACACTCTGTAGGAACCCTTTCATGTTACCGTCCGTATTAATTTCAACAGGCGTAACCTAACTTCGGTTTAGAAACAAGGCAGAACACATAAACGAGAACACAAATCAGATCATGGTAACTATAGTCTAAATTAATCTGATCTTGTGTGATTCTTTTCATAAATTTAGCTAATAAGAGATGCAAAATTATATACTGACACAACATATGGATTGCAATATGTATGTGTATGTATTATGCCGCAGTTGGCACTAAATAACTATGATTATTCCAAAACGGCTTCATTCATATTGAAATGGATTGCTTTGAATTGCTGTTTTTCAGTTAAATGAACAAGATGTCTTCCTAAAAATCAAATATGTATTATTTCATGGGTTGGCAAATATAGTATTCATGACTATCACTAAGTGTTGTATCTAATGTTTTATGATGAATGTATTTTTACAATGACTGTGATAATGATCTATCTGTGTGGTATTCACTTACTTTCCCACGCATGCGCCAACCTTCCGTGCATGTGCTTTGCTGGCATGTGCACCTTCCACGCATGCGTCCGGCCTCAAAAATGTGCCTAAATATAGCCAGGGCATACAGCCGGGGCGGGTATACAGCCGGGGCGGGTAGCCAGGCCCACCTGTGATTTCCGCTACCGGTTTGAGCGAACCGGTCTGAACTGGCTGAATACTACCTCTGCTTGTGTGTCTAATCACACTTGGCCAATAAAGAATTCTAATATTCTAATATAGTCTAATAGTTTTCTGATTTTTCAGGAACAGGGCCATTTTTAAAGACACAGTGACGTGTAACCTAGAAAACTTTCAGATGCATGGACTCCAACTTCCATAATTCTCCAGCCAGTAGAGCCACTGAGGAGAATGCTGTGAATTGAAGTTCATGTTGAATTATCTGAAAGTTGTTTAAACATCAGTTCTGCCCCTTTAAAAAGTACACAGGATGACATAATTCCTTTCTTTGGAAATTGCTTGTTAAACTGCTTTGGGGATATTAAGAGCCTTCATCATAGCAAGTTTTCCTAGAGTGGATGTGGGCTTTTTTTTCAATCCCTAATTGAATTGTACATCATTTTATGTAATTCTACATAATTTTATACAAATATAAATACTTAAAAAGTATTTGTTTGGAATAAACAGCAAAATGGTGATTAGGGTGTTGATTTTGGAAAGTTATAAATGGACTAAGGGTCCAGACGGATTTGATATAGGATGTTAAAATTAATTATATCAATTAATTGATATTAATTAATCCTTCCCATGGGAAGATACTGTTTTGAAATACACACAGACACACACACACATGAAAGAGAGAAATCTATAGATATATGATAAGATGGGATTTTGAAGGTTGGGCACTAAAAGGAACCAGAAAGAATTAAAGGTTACAATAAGAAGAACTCTTATTTATTAATATAGAAGGAATCAAAATACTTTAACATTGGACATATTGAAGGATATTTGCAAGCAATGGACCCAGAAATTAGTTTTTTAAAATGTGCGGCATTATTGACAGACTGTGCTTGGAAGATGATATAGAAAAGGAACACGCTTTATTGGGTAAGACTAAGTCTAATTTGAAAGTGGATCTAAAAATGACAAGTTATGGGAATAATGTGGAAGGAGATGCTACACTGGAGACTTTAAAAATTTATTTATAGATAGGAGATGAGATACATGAAGAAGATTTGATGTACTGTATTTTTCGGAGTATAAAATGCTCCGGACTATAAGACGCACCTACCTTTTTGGGGGAGGAAAACAAGAAAAAAAATTTGCCTCTGCCCATTCACCACAGCCCATTTGCTGCTGCTGCAGCCAATTCGCCATGGCCTGTTCACTGCTGCGCGTTCAGCATAGCCCATTTGCCCCCCCCCATTTGCCTCTGCTGCGGCCATTTACCGCAGCCTGTTTGCCATGGTCCATTTGCCACAGTGGCCCATTTGCTGCCGTCTGTTTGCCGCCACCCATTTGCCGTCACGGGCCGTTCGCCGCCGCCTATTCACCGCTGCCAATCCCCGCTGCCTGGAGCCAGCCGAAAATTTAACGCACGGAGGCCAACAATGTGACACACGGAGGCTAAAAACAGCCAATGGGTGGGGGCCGGCAGATGGGCGGGGCTTCGGCAAAATTCGGTGTATAAGACGCATTTATTGTTTTAATTATAATGCTCAATAAAATTACCATTAAAAGTAATTACTCTGGGGTATTTGAAATATTATGTCATTTTATAGAGTCATCATCAGAATAGAATTATAGAAAGGAATAAAATTTTAGAGCCATTATTAGAAAGAGAAATGCTACACTTTTGAATTCCTCATTCTTCAGTAACAGATGCGAAGCAACTCCTGTAAAATCAGCCGCTCTTTGTAACCCATTTGGAAACCTTGATTAAAATATGACTCTAATAAAGCAGCTGTTTCAAAATGCAAGCTGGTAAAGTAAAATGGCTTCTGGATTCAATTCAATTCAATTCAATTCTTATTGGTTATTAGCGGAGTTGTTTTCTTTTACAAAAAAAAAAAAAACACGAAAATTTTGTCCCCAGATTCTGGCTATTTTTTTTTTCCCTCCACAAAACAACTGTTTTCCCTTGAGATTCACTCAACATTCGTTTGAATTATGGAGAAAGATCTGTTTGGAAAGGTGTGTGTGTGTGTGTGTGTGTGTGTGTGTGTGTGTGTGTGTGTGTATTTTGTGGGAGCAACCAGAGGGACTTTGATCTTAGCTCAGATAACAGCTGCTATACCTGAGAGAATTTTTGAGTTGTTATATCCAGGGAACCCTCAGGGGAAGTGTTCTGTTTGACCTCAAAGTAGTCCAGGTACTTGATACTTGAGGGAGGGTCTTTGAACGGGCAAAGGAACCTGGCAGCCCCATTTTATCATCCTGTCAGGCTTGCATTTCTAGCTAGAAGCATCAAACACAGGTAAAAGAAACTCCAATCCACCTTGCTGGCTTTCTTCCTCCTTCCTGCCTTTGTAAAAATAAAAGCAGAAAACCAATATGGTCGTGATTCAATTATGGTCGCTCTGGCATTTTATTTCTCTCTGTTGTTCTCTCTCTCTCACCACACATCCTTCTGAAAACATAGAAAAGTCTGTCGGGTGGGGGGAAACTTTCTGAGTCATTGGTGCAGAAGTATAAGGCAAATAAATGAAATCCCAGAAGTAACAATGGGAAAGAAAAACATCAGTTGAAGCCATCAACTCTTCAATTTATTGCAGTTCTATCAAGAGTGTGGCTACATCTGGTATTGAGTTTGAGAGGTCTTGGTTTACTGGTCACTGCAGTGGTGGGTTTCAAATTTTTTTACTACGGGTTCTGTGGGCGTTGCTTGATGGGCATGGCATAGCTTGGTGGGCGTGGCTTGGTGGGCATGGCAGGGGAAGGATATTGCAAAATCTTCATTCCCACCCCAATCCAGGAGAAGGTTACTGCAAAATCCCCATTTCTTCCCGATCACTCGGGAAGCAGAGAATAGATGGGGGCGGGGCCAGTCAGAATTGTGCACACACTATTTTACTCTTAGACATCAAAATGTTGTCAACATGTTGGAAATGCAACCACCACAAAGGCACATATTACCATATGTGGTGGACCTGCCCAATGGCGAAACAATATTGGCAAAAGATCAAAATACAAATAGAGGAAATAACACACCAAAAGATAGAACTAAGACCAGAAAGCTTCTTACTAGGCATAGTAAATGGATACTACAAAAAAGAAACAACATATTTAATTATACATATGATAACAGCAGCACCAATACTATACGTGCAACACTGGAAGAGTAGTGATATACCAACACCAGATATAGTAATCAATAAAATTATGGAATGTGCGGAATTAGATAGACTCACAAAGGAATTACAAAATAGGGAAGAACATGACTTTTACTTAGTATGGGAAAAGTGGTATAGTTGGTTGAAAGATAGGAAAGAGATGAAGCAATAGAAAGTAAACAAAATGACCAAATATAATATGATGGAAACAAAGAACAGACATAGGTCACCAAAGATCAATAGTAGATAGACAAAAGGGAATGACCAAATAAGGAAGAGTCAAAATACAAAGAGAAATGTATATTACAGTTGCGACAAACTGGACATGTATTGAAATGGATGTTTATATGTTTTTATGTTTTGTACGTTTCATTGTTTTGTTTAGTTTATATTTATAAATAAAAATTGGGGGGGGAAAAAGATTGTCCTATTTCGGAAGTCATGTTTTCAACATTTCTGTGGAGAATATTTTTTTTTCCGCTACCAAAGTTTATGCAAACTTAGAGTGGACCTACTGAAACCAACAAACCATTGTTTATACTCATCCAATATTCAGATCTGGGGAACACCTAGCCCTTGTTTCCCGTTTTTGTCGGATTTCTCTTTGTCAAAACATTAAGTTCTCTAATATGAACCTAAGGAAATATTGGGGAGGGGTCTGTTTGTTTAATCTGGGCCCTAAATAATTTAGGTGAGTGAGTTACCTTTAGGCCAGATGCTTGATTTATGCAGATGGGAAAAATAAATTATTCAGAAATAAGAGACAGACAAAAAACAGATGGGAAAGGGAGCTAAGGGGAAACTCCCAGTGGGCACCTGGTTTGCCATTCTCAAATAAACTTCTGCAAGCCTTACCTGCTGGTGTTAAAAAGAGGGATTTTATCATTTTGAGTAGCAAGAGGCCCATCAAATGGTGGGTATACGTGCATACAAATAATTCAGAACATTAGCAAAGAAGGGTAACAAAAGAAAATTGGCAGGCTGGGTGTAAGTACATTAATCTTGGCCTTTGGAAAAATAGGACTTTTATTTTTAAAAGTTAGCACAATTTTTTTTCAGGAGACCTCTAGATTTAGTCATAGGAGCAAACCAAACCAACATAGAAGTGTGGCAAAACAAATTTAACACGACATCCTATATGTGGAAAGTAGGCTTTGTAGATACACGTAGTACACATAGTCCTTGACTTACAACCATAACAGAGCCCAAAGCCTCTGTTGCAGAGATGGTATTCAGCAGGTTCTGACCAGTTCTGGAGAACCGGTAGCGGAAATTTTGTTTCCGGTAACCAGAAACCGGTAAATACCACGGCTCTGACTGGCCCCGTCCCCATCTATTCTCTGCCTCCCAAATCCCAGCTGATCAGGAGGAAATGGGGATTTTGCAGTAACCTTCCCCTGGAGTGGGGAGGGAATGGAGATTTTACAGTATCCTTCTCCTGCCACGCCCACCAAGCCACGCCCACCGAACCGGTAGTAAGAAAATTTGAATCCCACCACTGCTTTTTTGCTAAGTGAATCAGTGCAATTGTTAAGTTAGGAACACATTTGTTAACGTGTTAATGGCTTCCCCATTCTGATTTTGCTTGGCAGAAGGTCGCAAAAGGTGATCACATGACCCTGGGACACTGCAACCTTGGTGGCACAGCAGACTAAAGTGCTGTTAAGTAGCACTTAGCTGCCAGCTGCCAAATCTCACCAGGCTCAAGGTTGACTCAGCCTTCCATCCTTCCGAGGTAGGTAAACCCGGATTGTGGGGGCAATAAGCTAACTTTGTATATAAAAAAAAAGAACACCGCTTGGGGGGGGCAAAAGCCCTACTAAGCAGGTATATACAAAAGTATGAAGGCAATTGCTTAACACATTGTAAACCGCCCTGAATCTCCGGAGAAGGGCGGCATATAAATCGAACCAATAAATAAATAAATAAACCATCATAAATACGAGTCAGTTGTCAAGCATCTGAATTTTGATCATGTGGCCATGGGGATGCTGCAAAGATTGAACCTGAACCATAACCTGTCAGAATCTGCTGGATTTCACTCCTGGTTTACATACATCCCAAATCACCTTTTCCCTTTATATCCAGACTACGGAACTTCACAGACCTATTAATCAGAATCATTTCATTTCATTTTAATACTTTATTTGTTAAGCTCGCCTCATTTTCTTTCAGGAGCTCAAGAGTTCCCTCTGCTATTTTTATCCCAACAATAATCACCCTGTGAGGTTGCTGGGCTGAGAAACATTGGCTGAGCCAAAGACATGTTACCTAACTCAATTAGATCAACGCAAATCCCAATGTAATACTTTAAGATCTTTCCAGAATTAAACAAAACGAAATCAGCAGGCCGAAACAAATGAAAAAGGGCCAGGCCCAGCACTTGATGAAATCTGGAAATAAAAACATCTTAAAATGACAGTGAACGGCATTTAATTAGAAATGAAGACAAATCTTCTGACCAGCCTCCATTATCAACATGGTAAGATTAAAAATGAGCTCAAGGCATTCATTACTTAAAGCAACATGTACAATCCCGCTACCACACACACACACTTGGCTGAGGAACAGATTCATCAATGCCATTTTTAGATGTCTATCTGTGATTTAAAAAAAAAACTAAGGCAATTCCTCAATCAGAATGCAACAATGAAATATTGTGAACTTGATTTCTCCGATAAAACTCAGTCTGCCTTCATCCATGAAAATATTTTTTAAAAAAAATAGGGTTGTACATTGAGAATTTCCAGGTGGAATTAAAGTTCCAGTATTAATGAAGATTTTACCATTGCAAACCATTTTGATCTCATGTTGCATGAGAGGGATTATATAGAATAAAATTCCATTAGCAAATAACATCACTTTAGATTTCTGATTCAACAGCTCATACCATCATCAGCTTCTGGGGATATCATAGGAAGTGAAATGGTCAAGATGTGGCAGAAAAATTGAAGATAAAACAAATCCTATGAAAATAGTTGGTTGGATTAAGTATTAGAATTGTTAGAAGTAAAAGTAAGGGATATGAAGTTGGATCGTTTGATCAAGGTTAAAATAGGATAGCTTTTTGCAAAATTCTGGCAACCCTTTATGCACTTTTTGCTGACAACAGGACTGAAAAGTTGATGTAGAATATATAGAATAACAGAGTTGGAAGGGACCTTGGAGGTCTTCTAGTCCAACCCCCTGCCCAGTCAGGAAACCCTACATCACTTCAGACAAATGGTTATCCAACATCTTCTTAAAAATTTCCAGCGTTGGAGCATTCACAACTTCTGCAGGCAAGTTGTTCCACTTATTAATGTGTTATGGATTCGCTTGTACATAACTGATATCTATCTGTAAGAGTTATTAAATTTGTTTATGGGTATACTGTGTATAGACGTACAATGACAATAAAGTTATTATTATTTGTATTTGTTGTGATGAAGATTGGAAATAATTTTATATATTTATTATCTTTTCCTTTATTATATTTTTATTCTTGTTTTTCCTGCACCTTTTATTCTTGTATTCCATTCTCTTCTCTTTCTCTAAGTTTAGTTTCTATTAATTTGTTCCTATTGTGATTAACATTCTTGATAAAAACTATATTCAAAGAAACTGCCAATACATTAGCATTACAAAGCTGGGGGTCTATAAACATAACAAGCATAGAAGCACAGGGGACTTACTGTAACAACTGACCTGCAACCATGGGGGAAACATTTAGGTAAGCACACCTTGACAAGAGAAGAGCGGTTACAATTGGACACTGATTGGCTGACAGTTACCTGTGCTGGCTACTTGGCTCTTTAAAAAAATACCCTACATAATAATCAATGTTAATGGTGATGTCAGATAGGTGCAAAAGTCCAGTAGACAGATATCTATTTGTATTTTGTCAGATTATTCATGAACTGGCAGAGACATGGTAACAAGGTCAGCCAATGAATAGGCATAGCAACTAAGTCAGCCAATTGGGAGCTGAGACAGACTGGAGCCAGGGCGTGTCTTAGTCTGCAGCTTCTGAGTCTGTGCAGAGAATTGAAACTGAAACTATGCCGTCTGTGTGAGATTGTCTGCTCTGCTGAAATGAAACTAACTGTTCTCTCCTGCCTTGTGTTCTGCCTGTAACTTCTACCACGTTGGAAGAATCAACTATTGGTATTGTAAATACTTCATCTGTTATTATGCATATAAAGAAGTTAACGAATCCAGCTGAATCAGGTATCTGTGCGTGCTTCTGGATTTGATTTTTGCAAGAAACTCTGATATATTTATTTAATTATATCCCACTTTTGTTATTTTTACAATTAACTCATGAATATATCCAACAGGCCTTTCTCCTCCTATTTTCCCCACAACAATAGCCCTGTGAGGTGGGTTGGGTTGACAAAGAGTGACTGGCCCAGTCACCCAGTTGGGTTTCATGGCTAGAACACACAACCTCCAGCTTTCTAACCTGGTGTCTTAACCACTAGATCAAGTCTGCTGCGCCAATTGTGTTTTTGGCTAGGCAGATAACAAAATAAATGCTTGTATTGTGCAGCCCATAGAACAATCACTGACTTTACAAATAATATATATTTCTATTTATTTGAAAGCAGACCTTGCAACCAAGCAAGAGCCTTGGTACTACAGTGGTTTAAAGCACCCTGTTATTAACACAGCTGCCTGCAATTTACTGCTGGTTCGAATCTCTCCAAGGCTCAAGGTTGACTCAGCCTTCCATCCTTTCTAAGGTAGGTTAAATGAGGACCCAGTTTGTGGGGGCAATAAGCTGACTTTGTATAAATATACAAAAGTATGAAGGCTATTGCTTAATGCACTGTAAGCCGCCCTGAGTCTCCGGAGAAGGGCGGCATATAAATCAAATTAAAAAATAAAAAAAAAAAAAAAAAAAAAAAAAAAAAGCCAAGACATGTTATTTATGTATTTATTTATATGGTACATTCATCTCACTTGCATTTAGAAACAGGATTTGTACTCTGCACACTCTTTTTTAAAAAAGAGTTTTGAGTCTCTGTTCTTGTGAGGTCAAAGGTCAGATAGCTTCACAATTAGGGTCAACTGGACGTAGAGACCAGGGTTATGGGAGAAAACTGCTATCTGATTATCAAGCAAATTGCTGTAAGAGGTGTCAGTCACATCCAGTGGAGCAAGTAAGACCATGCAAAAATCATATTTGATTTCATGCATTTGTTGAGATGTTATTCTACAGATGTCAAAATTCACGGCTGATGACCATTAGCCATTAATGAATGTAAGCATCATCTAATTTTGGCATTCTCCTGTCCCGTACGGTGTCTTCCATTCAGGATTATCCAAACACTGTTGGTTGAAAATACCACAATTGGTATTTTCATGTTGCATGAAATTCCCCCCCCCCCCATGCTCAGCTGAGTCACACGATCATCAGAGGCTTTTTTTTTTTACTTTTAAAAGCATTTTTTCTACAACCTCTTCCGGCGAAAAAATGCTTTTAAAAGTAAGAAAGAAAAAAAGTAAGAAAAAAAGCTTCTGATGATCGCATGGCTCAGCTAGGATCCTCAGAGGCTTTTCAAAGCATTTTTTTCTGCAACCTCTTGGCCAAAGAGGTGGTAAAAAAAATGCTTTGAAAAGTCTCTGATGATCCCAGCTGAGTTGCCTGATCGTCAGAGAGGCATTTTTTAAAAAACCCCTCTGACGATCCCAGTTGAGTTTCCTAATCGGCAGAGAGGCTTTTCAAAGCATTTTTTAAAATTCCTCTCTGACGATCCCAGCTGAGTTTCCTGATCGCCAGAGGCTTTTCAAAGCATTAGAAAAAATGCTTTGAAAAGTTTTTTTAAAAAAAAGTTGGCCATGCCCACCCACTCACATTACCCCCACCACCACAAAGCCACGCTCACAGAACCGGTAGTAACACATTTTACATTTCACCCCTGCTCTGGGCAGCTTATAACATCAGAATAAAATCAAAAATACAGGTCGACTTACAACAGTTCATTGAGTGACCATTCAGAATTAAAATAGCAGTGAAAAACCGTGACTTAAGACTGTCAATTTTCATACTTACGACTTTTGCAGCATCCACACAGTCATGTGATCCAAATTGAGACACTTGACAACTGATTCATATTTTTGATGGTGGCCATGTCCCCGGGATCATGTTTATCGTCTGACAAGCAAAGTCAATGGGGAAGCTGATTCACTTAACAACCCTGTTACTCCCTTAACAACTGAAGTGATTCACTTAACAACTGTGGCACGAAAGGTCGTAAAATGGGACAAAATTCACATGACAAATGTTGCACTTAGCAACAGAAATTTCGGGCTCAAATGTGGTCGTGGACTGAGGAGTACCTGTATATATACCAATGGAGAAAATCACAATAAAGCCACAGTGAAAATACTAAATTCTAACTAAGACTAAAACATGGGGAGGAAAGGGGCAGAATATATGTGGGGTGGGGGGGTTGGGGGTTAGCACAGATGACACAATTACTTTTCTTTCTACTAGGAAACTGTGTCTGGACTTTGTGCTTGAGGTGGGGGAAAAAAATAAAACTTTAATTTTGGGATTTACTGATATTTGTGGTTATAGAAATGGCTAGTTTATGCTATTATGGAAAATTAAAAAGTTGAGCTTTGATATTAATGCTTTATCCTACTGCAACAGAGAGAGCCGGAAGTCAATGCCTCCCCCCTCCCCTTCTTTTCTAAACTTCCTCCTTCCCCTTTCCATCCCTTTTGTTTTTTACAATTTGCTGTTATATTTTTGCATTTTATATAAATACAATAGCTAATGAAAAAACGTAAACAAAGAACATGTGAGGGGGGAGCTGTTATTAGTCAATCAGTCCCCTCCAGTCTTCCTCCATTAAGGCACCAAGCCAGGGGTGGGTTTCACTTACCTTTACCACCGGCTCACTGTGCGCGTTGTCTGCGCATGTGCCTGGCCTTCTGCGCATGTGCTTTGCTCGCTCACGTGCCTTCCACGCATGCGCCAGGCCTTGAAAACATGCCTAAATAGCACAACTTGGAGCCAGGGCAGGAGGAGCAGAGGGACTGGCCCACCCGCCGGTTCGTTCAAACTGGTGCGAACCGGCTGAATACCACCTCTGCACCAAGCCTTCAGGCTCTTGCGGAAGGTCAGCAGAGTGGAAGCTCAGGGGTTAAGATGTTCCCTGGGCCAGGGCCACAGCAGAGAAGGCCCTTCTCCTGGACCCCTCAAGCTAGAATTCCTTGAATGATGGGATCCAAAGCAAGCCTTCTCTGCTGACATGAGTACAGGGGGCCAACCCCGTAGGTGAGACAGTTTCTCATATAACCTGGACCTTTGGGCTGCAATTATTTTAACCCGAAGGTGTTTTCTTTCAAAAGGCAACTTTTAGGGCCTGGTGGCTCAGCAGACTAAAAGCATTGTGATTAACACCAGCTGTCTGCAATTACTGTAAGTTCGAATCTCACCAGGCTCAAGGTTGACTCAGCCTTCCATCCTTTCTAAGGTAGGTAAATTGAGGACCCAGTTTGTGGGGGCAATAAGCTGACTTTGTATAAATATACAAAAATACGAAGGCTATTGCTTAACGCATTGTAAGCCGCCCTGAGTCTCCAGAGAAGGGCGGCATATAAATCAAATTTAAAAAAAAAAAAACTTAAATGTTCTTGTTTTGCTAGATGTCCTTTCGCTTCGCATGACCTGGACGATGGAGAATCTCCATAGACATTCTGCAATTACTTTGCACTTAGGTTGGTCATTAAATGAAAAGAAAAAAAAGTTGTGGCTGCCATCTTGATTTTTATTTTTTTATTTATTTTGTATTCATCCCCAGTGGAAGTTCTTGTTTTTATTTCAAAGGTCCCTTGTACCAGTGGTGGGTTGCCCCCGGTTCGGACCAGTTCGCAAGAACCGGTAGTAAAACCGGTGGGAGGCTCCGCCCACTGACCTGGATGTCATCAGGAAGCTTCTGCACATGCTTTGTTGTGAACCGGTAGTAACGGTAAGTAGAACCCACCCCTTGCCTTGTACATCTGCAGAAAACTTCAGGATGTAGAGCTGACGTACACCTTTCTTTTTAAAAAAAAAAACAAAAGTTGTGTTCCAGAGATGCTTTGGTACACGCACTCCAAAAAGAGGCAACAGCAGGGGTGTCAAACTCGATTTCATTGAGGGCTGCATCAGGGTTGTGTTTGACCTCAGGAGGCTGGGGTGGGCATGGCCAGGGTGGGCGTGGCCAGCTCGATGTCACTCGTGTTGGGGGCACCTGTGGTGGCCTGAGTGCTCTGCCAGTGAAAAGGGGCTCCGATCTCCGTTTTCAGCTGCAACAGCCTCCCGCAACCCTCTGCCAGAGCTCAGGAGGGCCGCACATTTTCACTGGCAGAGGCACTGTGGGCTGGTCCTTTGCTGTTTCCAGGGCAGCTCTGCGAGCCAGATCTAAGAACCCCGTTTGCCGGATCCAGCCCCTGGGCCTTGAGTTTGACATCCTGTCAGGCCTGGAAGCCATCTTTTGCATTGGACCTTCAGGCCTGCCACATTTAGTGCTGTGGGAAATTGGGAGGGGGGATTGTATGGAGCTGGGGAGATATGTAGTCATAATAACATTCCTTTCTCTGGGAGTCAAGGACATTCTGCCCTGCACCTGGAGGAGTGTGACTGGGAGGCATCTCCAGTTGGGACAGTGCATTGATTGGGCCATGTGATGGACATGTGGGTGCTGGGCAGGGATTTGGATTTTCATCTGGGTGGGGGAAACCTGGAAGCTTTCAGATTTGGGTTTCTCCAGATGTGCCAATCTCTAATAAAATGGAACTTTGAGGAACTTCAAGCCTCGGAGTCTTCTTTCATTGGGGGTGTTACTTGGAATCCTTGGCAAGAGGAAGACCTAAACCTGATTTGCATTTAAATCTGTTTCATGTCACATCATTAGTTACGTTTCTGGCTGTTTGCTCAAAAAAAAAAAGGTAAAAGTTTTCCCTGGGTGGCTTATGCACACTAGACAATCATCATCGGAATCTTGTTAAGACAAAGGAGAGGCTAAAAATACACAGCAGAGAAAGCGAGAGGATGGGAAGGAAATTAATTAAAATGCTCTATGGCGTGTCTGGAAGTTATCAACATATTAACAATTTGAAAACCTGGAATGGATTTGTCTGGCAATAAAGACTGAATGAAGATTGCCCCACTCAGGTGTTGTTGTGACCCGCCAGCCTCCAGCGGAGCTGCTGGCAGACTCAGATGATGAGGAGGTTGGGGAGGAACTTGGGCCAGTTCTAGAGTCTGTGGAAGACTCTGATAGATGCTCTGCATCGGACGCAGAGATAGAGCCACGGCTGTCTGACATTTCCCAGACACCGGAGTGGCAGCTGCCATTGGAAACTGATATGAGTGAGGAGGAAGAACAGCTGGGGCCTGTGCCAGATGTACAGAGCATTTAGGAGAGGTGAGCAACGGAGGACAAGGAGTTGATTCAGGAAGCAAAGCACACGTGGATGCTGAATGGCCCCTCCCTGTCTGTGGAATAAATAGAAGGAAAGGAGAGTGGTTGTCGTAGGAGACAACAGTTTGTATTTCTGAAAATTTTGCTCATTGCGTTTTGTGCCTCAGAGACTGCTTGCCAGATCTTAATTTGCAGGCTGGGAGCTCACGGCCTGGCAATTATCGCAAGGAACTGATAAGGTCTGTTACTGCAGTTAACTCCTTGAAGGACTATTCCCTGGACTTTTCGGTGGGCGAATGCCATTAATTCACAAGAGGTAAATAAAGAGGGGTTTTTCATGACAAGGAGTCTGTTTCTTGCTTCTGGGTCAGGCTGGGTCAGAACAGGCATGTCTGACTGAAGGAAAACATTTCAAAGCCCTGGTGCCCATGTGAAAGGAGAAGCTCTTAGGGGGCCTGGGAAGATTATCTTAATACAGATAGGTCTCGACTTATGATCACAGTTTCTCTTGCAAAGTGAGACAATTGTCAAGTGAATTCTGCCCCATTTTGTGACTCCTCTCGCCACAGTTGTTAAGTGAACCACTGCAGTTGTTAAATTAGTAACACGGCTGTTTAGTGAATCTGGCTTCCCCATTGACTTTGCTTCAGTGGTGGGTTTCAAAATTTTTTACTACTGGTTCTGTGGGTGTGGCTTGGTGGGTGTGGTTTGGTGGGCGTGGCAGGGGAAGGATACTGTAAAATCTCCATTCCCTCCCCAATCCAGGGGAAGGTTACTGCAAAATCCCCATTTCCTCCCAATCAGCTGGGACTTGGGAGGCAGAGAATAGATGGGGGCGGGGCCAGTCAGAATTTTTCCTACCGGTTCTTCGAACTACTCAAAATTTCCGCTACCAGTTCTCCAGAACTGGTCAGAACCTGATGAAACCCACCTCTGCTTTGCTTTATCAAAAAGTCACAAAAGGGGATCACATGACCCCAGGATACTGCCACCATCATAAATAGGAGTCAGTTGCCAAGCAACTGAATTTTGATCACGTGACACATGGGGAGGCTGCAATGGTCATAAGTGTGAAAAACAGTTCTAAGTCACTTTTTTTCAGTGCTGTTGTAACTTCAGTCACTAAATGAATGGCTGTAAATCAAGGACTGTCTGACAGAAATGAGTGATGTGAAGTCTTCCATTCCAAACCTGATTGCTTATCTATGCATTATGCGAAATTGTGACTTGAATGGCCATCACAATCACAACATCAGCTTTGTCCTTCTGAAGGCTGAAACTGAAATGGATGGTGACCGGCGAAGTCTCCTCTTGGGTGGTCTGCGTGTGAGTCCAGACTATGGCCGGAGTTAATGAGGGAAACTGGATCTGACAGCCTATTCTTCATTGCAGACTAAATTGTGCTTCGTTAGGCATTCCATATAATTGGATGATCCGAGAATTTGTCTACATGAAGGATACGGAGAGAGTTTGCACAGAAACACAGAAAACTGTGTGCAGCCGAAACCAGGAGATCCAGCTGTGCAATTTTACTCATCCAAAACCCACCTTGAGTTTTCAGAGCATTTCGAGAAAGCGTGAACTTTCTGTTGCACGTTGTTCTCGTGGAAAAGGGCAAGAATTGGCTTGGTCTAGGTCAGGGGACTGCAACCTTAAACACTCAAAGAGCCATTTGGACCCATTTCCCACAGAAAAGTAAACACTGGGAGCCACAAATCCTAGGTGGGCGTGGCCAACTCAATGTCACTCACTTCCACCAGTCACATGACCCCCCCTAGCCACGCCTACCCAGCTGGTCATTAGGGCAGAGAACCGGTTGTTAAAAAACACCGGGAACCACAAAATCCTTTTGACATCTCTCTCTCCCTCTTTCTCTGTATCTCTCTAGGTCTCTCTCTCTCCCCCCTCTCTCTGTCTCTGCCCTGGCCACTTCTCCATCCCCTGCCATCACCCTTGCCTTCTCAGGCCAGTGACTGGGAGGGGAGGGCGAGGGATGGAGCCAGCCAGTGGTGGGAGCCACAGCAGAGGGCCCAAAGAGCCGCATGAGGCTTTGGAGCTGCAGGTTGCTGACACCTCATCTAGGTTGACGTCCCACGAAAATTGCCTGAGAGACAGACCGGCCATTCCTAGCATGACCCAGAAGACAGAAAGGGGAGATTGATTGATCGGAGTTCTAAGGTAGGAACATAAGGCCACTGGCAGCAGTCACAATGTTGGGACAACCAAGACTTCAAATTTCATGGTGTCCCTGCACATAACATTTTTTCTACAAGTGAAAAAAAGGCCCAATATTTTTTTTATTTTTATTTATTTATTTATTTTATTTTATTTTTTAATTTGATTTAAATGCCGCCCTTCTCCGGAGACTCAGGGCGGCTTACAATGCGCTAAGCAATAGCCTTCATCCTTTTGTATATTTATACAAAGTCAGCTTATTGCCCCCACAACTGGGTCCTCAATTTACCTACCTTAGAAAGGATGGAAGGCTGAGTCAACCTTGAGCCTTGGCGAGATTCGAACCTGCAGTAATTGCAAGCAGCTGGTCTTAATAACAGGGTGCTTTAGACCATTGTACTACCAAGGCTCTTTTGTTTGTCAAACATGTACAAGATAGCAGGTATAGTATAAACATAAACAGAGGAAGTAAGTACAGATAAATGGGGACAGTAAGACAGGGACGGTAGGCACACTGATGCGCTGATGCACACCCCCTATTTACTAGCACCTGATGCATATGTTCTAAGTTATCCAAACCGAGAATTTCGAGCCTAGTAGCACAGGGAATTCTATTGTGTACAGAAGAGTGCAAGATTTTTCTCGTGAAATACTTCTGAACCCGCTCAATTGTACTGATGTCAGATATATGGTGGGAATTCCAAACAGTTGAACAATACTCTAAGATTGGTCTAGCATAATTAGCAAGACAATGTTTCCAGGAAAAAAAACTGCACAAAATTAAATTTACAATGCTTAATGCTTTTTAGCAACGCTGTTACAGTGAACTGTTATATTGGGATGCTGTTATTGTGGTAAGCGCGAGGCCCAGTTGCAAATCACTTTCTTCAGTGCCACTGTAACTTTGAATGGTCGCTAAACGAATGGTTGTAAGTCGAGGACTACCTGTACAAGATCCAATCTGGGTCGGTCAGTGGGGTCAGAGGTTTTACTCTTCCGAGCTTTCGGGCTCGTGCTGGAGCCCATCCTTGGAGAATTTCTCTCTACTGGAATATGTGATTTGGCCTATTCCATGAGTTGTATTTATGTGGTGCTGCTGTGGCTTGTCAGCCGCCGGCCCCTCCAGTGACCGAATCAGAGGAGGAGGAGGCATGGGAGTTGGGGCCAGCATCAAGGCAACCCGAGAGCTCTGATGGGAAAGAGGGAGTGGAGCTGGCAGAGAGAGAGAGACAGGGGCAGAGCCTGGGCCATCCGTCATCCCTCAGATGGAAAGTCAACAGCCCCCAGGTCCGGAGGTGGCTGATGAGGAAGAAGAGGAACAGCTGGGTCCAGTGCCCGATGTGCAGATACGCAAAAAGCAGAGGAGAGAAGAGTAGTGGAAATCCGTGGGCTGATCCTTGGGAAGGAAGAGCTACTGCTGCTAGCGAAGCCCCACCCTAGCTCTGGGGATAAAAGGCAGGGGGCGGAGATTAATAGATGTGGCAGACAACTATTCCTCTCCCTGACAGACAGACTTGTTAGCCTGCGGTGAAAGAGAAACTTTTTTTCGGGGTTGCTGGTGCTCCTAATAAAGGAATCTTTGAGTTAACTTCAGAGGGTTTGTCATGTTTAGAGAGCTGGATCAGAACAGGTGCCTTCCTATTGGTTGATTGGTGTTTTGATGGTCGGAGCTTGACTAAACAAAGAGTCCATTTCCCAGGCTTCAATCATTTCCCTGGCTATTTTTGTACCTGCTCGTCCAACAATCTTAGTAGCTGCTAAATTGAATGTATGTCCTTATTGATTGCAATATGAGGCTACCAATGAGTTCGGGTCTCCTCATCTGACCACTCACTTGTGCTCTTGCAGTCTGGTGCTTAGCTTCGTCCCCATCTGTCCTACATTATCACAGGGGCAATCCATGGAGGGGATGCTACCTGTACACACCGTATAAATGTTGCCTTGCCACCGGACCAAAAGACCTCAACCCACTAGACGAGCCTTACATAATCTCTGAATCCCAATTAAAACTCCAGAAGTAATTTTCTTTGCCTCTGCCTCATTTTAATTATCCGCAATAACGCGAGGCATTCATATTCCCTTCCCCAAGCGGTGGCATCTGCTGCTGCTCCTTATTATGCTGCCGAAACCTAATATTAGTAACCGCATGTACGGAGAGGATCTGGACCATGAATGAATAATGAGGCACTTGTCAAGCAAGCCATGTGAGTTTGCTTTCCCCCATTGGCAGCTGTCCGGCCAGACTGCGGGTTGCTCATCCCTGCACAGGAATGAAATCGCTCGTTCCACCAAATAATCAGAAAACAAAGAGGTTCTGATTCAGCTCTTCCCGCTCAACAGCCATCAGCCAAAATTAATTAACAAAGACCCACTGAATGGGGGAATTCACCCTCTAAAGTTGCAGAGCATTCAGTTGGTGGCTCAGCCTCGGGGGAAGGGGGGGACTCCCATGGCCACCCCCACAATCCGTAGGTGTGGACCACAGAATTTTCCATTCCTGCCCATTCATAATTTTCCTCTCGTGAGGCAATCCGTGAACAGAAGCCTCACGTCGCTTGCGGTAGCTGAGTATAATCTGTGGGGAGAAGATCAGTGGCCCTCATTCTGGTCCCAGACTTAGGTTAGGGAAAGAATAAACCACCATTGCAAGCCAAGGATGGCTTCTCTTGCCTTCAGTAGAAATAGGGGATTTAATTCACTAATCTGGTTACCACGATACAAAAAAAGATGTTCAGACTCTAGAAAGAGTGCAGAGAAGAGCGACAAAGATGATTAGGAGATTGGATGAAGAACTGAGGGAACTATTTCTAATCCAACAAAGAGAAGGACTAGGGGTGACATGATAACTGTCTTCCAATACTTGAGAGCAGTCACAGAGGAGAGGGGGGTTGACTTATTCTCCAAAGTACCTGAGGGCAGGACAAGAAGTAACAGGTGGAAGACCATTAAAGAGAGATCTCAACCTAGAATTAAGAACACATTTCCTGTCAATGAGAACAATCAATCAGTGGAATGACTTGCCTCCAGGAGTTGTAGGTGCTTCACCACTGGAGGTTTGCAAAAAGAGACTGAACATCTATTTGTCCAGATTGGTATAAGGTCTCCTGCTAGAGCAGGGGATTGGACTAGAAGACTCCAAGTTCTCTTCCAACACTATTATTCTATGTTCTAATCCCATGATGGCGAACCTATGGCATGTGTGCCACAGGTGGCACGCGTAATCATATCAGTGGGCATGGCAGCTCAGCTCTGGCATGCATGCGTGTGCCAGCCAGCTGATTTTCAGGCCTTCTGGGCCCACCAGAAGTAGGGAAACAGGCTATTTCCTGCCTCCAGAAGGCCTTGGAGGGTGGGGAAGGCCCTTTTTTCTTTTTCTCACGTGGCTCCAGATCCTCTCTATGCATCTGGGGAGGGCGAAAACAGCCTTCCCCACCCCCTCAGAGGCCCTCCGGAGGCCCGAAATGGCCTGTTTCCTAACTTCCAGTTGGAAGTGATGTTTTTTGCTGTCCCCAGCCTCCAGAGACTCCAAGAGAGGATAGAGAGGATCTGGAGCAAGGTGAGAAAGAAAAACGGGCCTACTGGGCCATCACGTGCCAGGAGCGGGGGGGGAGGGGGGTCGCACACGCATGTGTGGGGCGGGGTGCATAGAATTATGGGTGTGGGCATGCATGCGCGCAAACCTCCCCGCCCTCCTCCCTCCTGGCACGCGATGGCAAAAATATTAGCCATCACTATTCTAATCTGTTGAAGTCAAGCCACCAGCCTTGATTCAGGACCATGAGACAGAGCAAGCCAACTGCTTCCGTCTGTCCCATCTTCCTGAACTAGGATTCCAATTGTAAGGAGTCTTGCTTTAGAGGAGCTTTTTTTTTAATCTCCAAATTTGAATGTCGCAGGCTGAAGCTGCACCGACAGTTCTAGCGGGAGGCAGCTAAAGGAGGAAGACTCACCAGGCAGAGATCAGCTGGGCTGTGGGGGTCACAGTCGAGGCAAATGAGGGAACCAGAGAGCAGCAGCAGCTATGCTACAGGCATGACTGTAGGCCTCAGTCAAGGTGGGCAGGGCAAGATTTATTTATTTATTTTATTTATTATTATAATTTTATTAATTAAATTTATATACTGCCCTACTCCCGAAGGACTCAGGGCGGTGAACAGCCAAAAGATAAAATACACATAGTACAAACGTTAAAAAACCATTTAAAAATACATTAAATACTTTGGCCCAAAACAAATTTAAAACACCCCAATTTATAAAACAAATTTAAAAGCAATTAAAAGGGAGGTTAGGCCAGACCAGCCTGCTGGAATAAGAATGTTTTGAGGGCACGGCGGAAAGTGCGCAAATCCGGGATCCTCCGTATCTCTGGGGGGAGCTCGTTCCAGATGGCAGGTGCCCCCACAGAGAAGGCTCTCCCCCTGGGGGGAGGAATGAGGGGTGGCGCCAGCCAGCAATTTAACAACCGGTTCAGCTGAAGTGGTGCGAACTGGTTGAATCCCACCCCTGGTTCTAGGGGCCTCCATGGTGACCTTTGTAACACTTGTGTTGTGCCCCCATCTCATTCACACTTGCAGAAGGGGCATCCTGCAGATCCCATAGACCAAGGAATCCCAGTTGGCAGAGTCTTAGACAGTGGTGGGATTCAGCCAGTTCGCACCATTTCGGGAGAACCGGTTGTTAACTTTCTGAGCAGTTTGGTGAACTGGTTGTTGAAAGAAATCATTAGGACAGAGAACCAGTTGTTAAATTATTTGAATCCCACCACTGGTCTAAGAGAAGAGCCTTTTCTGCTATGGCTTCCACCCTCTGGAACATTGTGCTTCTTGAGATGGGATCCCCAACCCTCTTGACCGTAAAACTCTGGGGTCAGCCTGGGGTCACAATGGGGATGTTCTATATTGGAATCTTTGTTGGTGGACCAAAACAAAGACACCATCTCATTGTATGTTGGTTCCTTCTTTAGCTTTTTTTTTTTTAACATTTATCATTTGAATGTTTTATGTTGTTGTTTTTATAATGTTGTAAGCCACCCAAAGTTGCTCAAAAGCAAGATGGGCTCCATATAAATTCAATAAATAAATAATTCTCCTTCTCCCAGCCCCACTGGGGAAGGTCACCAACTAAATGGAGCATATACCAGAACACCAAGGGATACCTAAGCATAAGCAGATTTGCACAAGTGCCAACCTAGGAGCCTGGATAACTCAACAGACTAAGCACTGTAATTTAACACCAGGTGTCTGCAATTAAAGTAAGATCGAATCTCGCCAGGCTCAAGGTTGACTCAGCCTTCCATCCTTTCTAAGGTAGGTAAATTGAGGACACAGTTTGTGGGGGCAATAAGTTGACTTTGTATAAAAATATACAAAAATATGAAGGCTATTGCTTAACGCACTGTAAGCTGCCCTGAGTCTCCGGAGAAGGGCGGCATATAAATCAAATTAAAAAAAAAAAACTAGCTTGGTTCAGGTGACAATGCTCAGGTGTGCATTAGCACCCTAACTGCAGCTTTTGAATGGCCAGCAACCAGATTCCAGGCAGAGTGGTAAGCAAGTAAGTAGTAGTGACCAGGCCGTAGAAGACCTTCTGTCTGCTACGCAGCCTGTTCTATGTTCTCTCAGTTATCTGATGCCTTCAGATAGAGAAGAAGATGTAATTGTCCTTCACCAGAGACACATACTCTGAGCTTGTTTTAAATCTGCTTTTATTGCTAAGAGTTATCAACAGCCCAAGGCTCAAGGAAAAGTGTTCTTTGTTCTCTCTACAAACAGCAGCAGAAGCTAAAACCAGCAAAGCACACGGGCGGATGAGAAATATAGGAGTATTGGAACAAGAACATTCATGTCTGACTTTCTCATGTCTGACATTTCTCCTAGTTGCCTCTGTGTGTTCATATAAACCATGGGCTGCCTGGGGAGGGCGGGGGGGGGGCTTCTGAGGTTGTAGAAAAAATGCTTTTAAAAGCCTCTGATGATCCCAGCTGACTTGCCTCATCGTCGTTGCCGATCAGGCAACTCAGCTTGGATCGTCAGAGGTGTTTAAAAGAAAAAAGCCTCTGCTGATCAGGCAACTCAGCTGGGATCATCAGAGTCTTTTGAAAGCATTGTTTTACAACCTCTTCGCCAAAGAGGTTGTAGAACAAATGGTTTAAAAATAAAAAATAAAACTTGACCACGCCCACCCAGTCACATTAAACCCCACCACCACCACCAAGCCACACCCACAGAACCAGTAGTAACAAATTTTAGATTTCACCACTGGAAAAGATTCACTTAACAAATGTCTTCCTTGGCAACAGAAATCTTGGGCTCAATTGTGGTCGTAAATCAAGGACTACCTGTGCACACAAGCTATATCCCGCATATTATAATATACTTTCTAATTCATGGACCATTTGAACCAAATCCTCAGTGACTCTCACTATTATAAAGTGTTGACTCCTATGGAAATAACTTTAAGATCTGTGGACTTCAACTCCCAGAATTCTCCAACCACCATGGCTGGCTGGGAATTCTGGGAATTGAAGTCCAGGCATCTCAAAGTTGCCAAGATTGGACACACCCGGCATAAATAATGTACCAAGTTCTCAATGGAACACCGTTCTCCAAATAGCTTTTTGAGAATATATTTTGGAAAACTAATTTACCCAACTAAACTTATTTTTATACGGTTTCCACTGCAGAAAATGCCCCCCAAAGGCCATAATCTTTTCTCCCCTTTACTTCAAAATGTGAAAATTGCTCTGAAACCTGAGCTGTGTTCTAACATTATCATTTTTCCTCATATTTATTTTCTAAAGAAGCCCAACCTACTCATCCAGAGATCCAGAGGGACACTCCAGTGCTAAAACAAGATGAATAACAAAATAGCAGAGTGGGAAGGGACCTTGGAGGTCTTCTAGTCCAACCCCCTGGGCAAGCAGGAGACCCTATACCATTTCAGACAAATGGTTGTCCAATCTCTTCTTTAAAAGCTCCAGTGATGAAGCACCCACAACCTTTGGAGGCAGCTTGTCCCACTGGTTAATTGTTCTGTCAGGAAATCTCTCCTTAGTTCTAGGTGATTCTCTCCTTGATTAGCTTCCACCCATTGCTTCTTGTCCTGCCTTGAGGTACTTTGGAGAATAGGTTGACCCTCTCATCTTTGTGGCAACCCCTTAGATATTGGAAGACTGCTATCATGTCACTCTTTGTCTTTTTTTTCATTAGACACACCCAATTCCTGCAACTGTTCTTCAGATGTTTTAGCTTCCAGCTCTTTAATCATCTTTGTTGCTCTCAATATCTTTTTTTTATATCGTGGGCACCCACTATTTGGAACGAGCTCCCCCTGGAGATATGGAGGATCCTGGATCTGCGCACTTTCCGCCGCGCTCTTAAGACCTTCCTATTCCAGCAAGCTGGCCTGGCCTAACCTTTTCCCCCCTTTTCTTTTAAATTGAAAATTTTCAATCTGTTTTTAAATTATTGGGATGTTTTAAATTTGTCTCGGGCTAAATTGTTTAATCTGGTTTTATTTTTGCTTTTAAATTTTTGTATTTATGTATTTTATTTTTGTGCCTGTTCACCGCCCTGAGACCTTCGGGAGTAGGGCGGTATATTATTCATGTGATCTAGATTCTGTCCCTCAATTCTATCCCTCTATTAATGAGATTTCCCAAATCTTTGATTAACAGAGGAATAGAATAACAGAGTTGGAAGGGACCTTGGAGGTCTTCTAGTCCAACCCCCTGCTTAGGCAGGAAACCCTCCCTACACCACTTCAGACAAATGGTTATCCAACCTCTTCTTAAAAACTTCCAGTGTTGGAGCATTCACAGCTTTTGGAGGCAAGTTGTTCCACTGGTTAATTGTTTTAACTGTCAGGAAATTTCTCCTTAGTTCTAAGTGGCTTCTCTCCTTGATTAGTTTCCACCCATTGCTTCTTGTTCTACCCTCAGGTGCTTTGGAGAATAGTTTGACTCCCTCTTCTTTGTGGCTCCCCCTGAGATATTGGAACACTGCTTTAGGAGGCAGCTGCCTTTAGAGGAAGGAGAACTGGAAGATTACAAAGGCTGGGATGGGAAATTCAGTTACTTAATGTTGTGATGCAGGAAATAACTTTGCTCCATGCACCTGCACAGTGCTGAGGGGTGGGGGGAGGAGAGTGGAGGAAGGGACCCATCAACCGGCCTTGCTCAAGCCATCAATCTGGTACCTAAGTGCTTAGTCTGAAAGCAAAGATGAAATGGAAGACGAAAATTGCACCTCCGCAGATGAGGAGTCAACTGTCTGCGGGCCCCTTTCTGAAACCTCATCTTTCGGCTAAAGTTTCACGTGCTTTTTCATGTTTTGATCACGTGACCGCCACTCACTCATTTCATTGGTCCCTGGGATCACAGACTAGGTAATGATGTAACCAGAGTGTGTGGGAACCAGGACTATGTGACAGATAGCATTTTTCTCAGTCATTTATTAGGCTTGTGGGCTAATTCTCCTTGCTTTACCAGGTTCTCCTGCTGGTCTGTCACGAAATTTGAACTCCCTTAAGGACATAATGAGGCGAACTATATCCAAGCGGGGCTCGGTCAGATGAAAACGTGGGCGGAGGGAGAGAAAAGGGGAAGAGGGAGAATGACAGGGAGATGAAGCACCAAGGGCGTGCAAAGGGAATCGTGCAAAGATACCATCCCGAGTAGGTAGATCGTGGTGGTGGTGGGGATGCTGAAGATGGTGGGGGGAGAGAGAGAGAGAGAGAGAGAGAGAGAGAATACATGATAGACAGAGACAGATATACTGATAGATTTTAGAGATAGATAGATGATAGATGATTGATAGATAGATAGATAGATAGATAGATAGATAGATAGATAGATAGATAGATACATGATATATGATACATGATAGACAGACAAATGGATAGATGGATAGATGGACAGACAGACAAATAGATAATAGGATAGATGATAGATAGATGATAGATGATAGATAGATAGATAGATAGATAGATAGATAGATAGATAGATGATACATGATAGACAGACAGATAGATGGACAGAGACAGATCGACAGACAGACAGACAGATATATATATATATATATATATATATATATATATATATATATATATATATAGAGAGAGAGAGAGAGAGAGAGAGAGAGAGAGAGAGAGGGATGATAGTAGATAGATGATAGGTAAGTAGGTAGGTAGGTAGGTAGGTAGGTAGGTAGATGGTACATGGTACATGATACATGATAGATAGACAAACAGACTGATAAGTTTAGAGATGGATAGATTGATGATAGATAGATAGTTGATACATGCTAGACAGAGACGGATAGATAGATAGACAGACAGACAGACAGATAATAGGATATGTGATAGATAGATAGATAGATAGATAGATAGATAGATAGATAGATAGATAGACAGACAGACAGATAATAGGATAGATGATAGATAGATAATAGGATAGATGATAGATAGATAGATAGATAGATAGATAGATAGATAGATAGACGATAGATAGACAGACAGACTGTTAGATTTTAGAGATTGATAGATTGCTAGATAGATGATAGACAGACAGACAGACAGACAGGTAGACGGACAGACAGACAGACAGACAGACAGACAGATGAAGGGGAGGAGGGGGAGGAGGAGGCATATTTTTCCCTTTGGCAGAAAAGTGGAAGCCGGATCAGGATTAGGCCCCTTGAACTAACCCAGTTCCTAACATGGATTCCTTCGGAGGGGAAGGAGAGCAAAATCTTCCTCCTTTTCTCTCTGCCTAACTCCCTCCCCTTGCTCCTATTAAAACCCGATAAGATTTATTTAAAATACTTGTCATTAACTCCTTTTCCTCCTTTTCTCACCTTCCCTCCCTCCCCTTGCTCCTATTAAAACCCGGTAAGATTTATTTAAAATACTTGTCATTAACTCGGGTGAGCCATTCAAATATTATGAAGCACAACCCATTCTGCGCAAGGAGTCAATTATCCACCGGGTTCATCAAATCAATCTGCGGAAGTGCAATATTGACTGCTGACAATTACTGTAGCAATTAATGAAAAATTGTCTCACGCTGGCAGCAAACGTCGCCTTCTTAGCCTTCAGAACAAATCGGGGAGGAGAGAGGCGATGAAGAGACGGGCGTGGAACTTCGGCGTTCTAGGTTTCAACTCAAAAGACTCACCAGAGTTGCTTAGGACGTAGAACTAGAACTTAGAATAACTTTATTGTCACTTTGAATGTACTCTAATCGGCATACATTAAAATGAAATTTTGTTGCATACAGTTCTCAAACGGTCCCTACCAGGAGTGGTATTCACTTACCTTCGCTATCGGTTCGCAAATGTGACCGCACATGCCTTCTCCACACATGCACAAAGGGTCAAAAATGGGATGTGATGACGTCCGGGCAGGTGGGCGGAGCCTCCCCCCCCCAGCGCTACCGGATCACGTGATCTGGATAGAGCCAGCTGAATTTCACCACTGGTCTCCACTTCCAATATGCACTACATAAACATGTCTAGATACATACATACATACATACATACATACATACATACATACATACATACATACATACCAGAGGTGGGTTTTAGCAGGTTCTGACCAGTTCTGGATAACCGGTAGCGGAAATTTTGAGTAGTTCAGAGAACCGGTAGTAAAAATTCTGACTGGCCCCGCTCCCATATATTTTCTGCCTCCCAAGTCCCAGCTAATTGGTAGGAAATGGGGATTTTGCAGTATCCTTCCCCTGGATTGGGGAGGGAATGGAGATTTTACAGTATTCTTCCCCTCCCACACCCACCAAGCCACGCCCATCAAACCATGCCACGCCCACCAAGCCACACCCACAGAATCAGTAGTAAAAAATTTGAAACCCACCACTGATTCATACATACATACCTACATACATACATACATACATACATACATACATACATACATACATTCAAAATTATGAATATACCCACATCTATTATATGACAGGGAGAAAAAACATAGTCTGGTTCAGATTGCTGGTTCAACTCAACTAGGTTCAACTAGGATTATTTGCTTTAACACTAGAGGCTTTGCACATCCAGGGGCCATACAAAGAAGCTGCTCCTAACTTAAACTTTATAGAGATAATTTCATACTTTTATACTAAAAATTATAAAGTCATGGTTTTGCTCCATTCTGCTCCAAGTTTAGGGTCTCCTTGATCTTAGTTGTAAAAATCCAGAAGACTGCTAGAGGGCAGTAAATAATCAAATAGATCTAGTTCTCGATGTACGACCAGTCACTTAATGATCAGTCAAAGTTATGACCAATCCACACATGCACACACGCACACTATGTTCAAAGTTAGGTCAAACTTTCTGGGGCCATGGGATGCCTTTAAAATCTTTATTTTCCAAAGAACTCGGAAGGATCCATTCTGAGATGCTTTCTTCCCTCCCATTCCTGCCATGGGTTAACATATTTCATACCCAACTGTTCCCCTGGCTGAGACTCTTCCTTCTCCTGCCTCCCAAGGTTATTCTCACAGCCCATTGAAACAACCAGAATATCAGAATAAAAGAGTTGGAAGGGACTCTGGAAGTCTTCTAGTCCAACCCCCTGCTCAAGCAGGAATCCCTATATCATTTTGGACAAATGGTTGTCCAACATCTTCTTAAAAACTTCCAGTGTTGGAGCATTCACAACTTCTGGAGGCAAGTTGTTCCACTGATTAATTGTTCTAACTGTCAGAAAATTTGTCCTTAGTTCTAGGCTGCTTCTCTCCTTGATTAGTTTCCACCCATTGCTTCTTGTCCTGCCCTCTGGTGCTTTGGAGAATAGTTTGACTCCCTCTTCTTTGTGGCAGCCCCTGAGATATTGGAAGACTGCTGTCACGTCACCCCTAGTGCTTCTTTTCAGTGGGAGTGACAGACTCCACAGTATGTCCCTTTCCGGGGTGGTATTCACTTACCTTCCCTACCAGTTCGCGAATGTGCTTGCACGCGCCATCTTCCACACATGCGCAAGGCTTTCTGCACCTGCGCAGAGCCTCAAAAACATGGGGGAAAATGGGACGTCATGACATCCGCGTTGGTGGGCGGGGCATCCCGCAGTCACCCCTACCGGTTTGCTCAAACCAGATAGAACCGGCTGAATACCACCACTGGTTCCTTTAAACGGCATTTGGCTTGAACTATCTCCAATTGCACAGGCCTGCCCTAAGTATATTTAAGAAACCAGGTGGAAGATTGAAGAAAAAGGGTGGTTTGAATCATATGTTGGAGGAATCATCAGTCCAAGGAAAGTCCTTCTAAAGAAGAGGGTGAATTAGTGGTTCCTATTTCAGATGCAAATAAGGGTCTTAAAAGATAAAAGCCAACAGAAACAATAGACACCTAGGAGAGCTTTGCATATTTTTAAGTTCTTGGGCCCTTTTTCTGCTGACAAACTGCAACTCTGTGTTGCTTCCTGGGAGACCCAGATAGCTATTTCTGCCTCTTAAGGCGTCATCAGTGGGCCACACCCACTTCCCAATTATCCTCCCTGTAAAAGGCATAATGTATCTTTTTTCTTTTTTCATAGGCTTTTATGTGCATATTCTCTCTAGCCAGGTTTTACCTATGTAAACTTAGTTGTTCTTCAGCCCTAGGTTCTGTGAAATCTCATTCACAAGTTCTTGGGCCCTTTTTCTGCTGACAAACTGCAACTCTGTGTTGCTTCCTGGGAGACCCAGATAGCTATTTCTGCCTCTTAAGGCGTCCTCGGTGGGCCACACCCACTTCCCAATTATCCTCCCTGTAAAAGGCATAATGTATCTTTTTTCTTTTTTCATAGGCTTTTATGTGCATATTCTCTCTAGCCAGGTTTTACCTATGTAAACTTAGTTGTTCTTCAGCCCTAGGTTCTGTGAAATCTCATTCACAAGTTCTTGGGCCCTTTTTCTGCTGACAAACTGCAACTCTGTGTTGCTTCCTGGGAGACCCAGATAGCTATTTCTGCCTCTTAAGGCGTCATCAGTGGGCCACACCCACTTCCCAATTATCCTCCCTGTAAAAGGAGGATAATTAATAAAAGAATTAAAAGAAAATATATATATATATTTTCTTCCGCGTAAAATTGGAGGTGTCTTGGCAACGTTTCGACGAAGTCTCATTCGTCATCTTCAGGCTGGTGTTCTCGGCTTCGTTGTTCTCGGCTTCGTTGTTCTCGGCTTTCGCTGCACACTGAAAACCCTGTTGTTCCGCCAGGCCGGGCTATCAACATAATAATTTTAAATTGGGGTATTTTCAATTTCTGGGATTTTAATTGGAGCCTAATCTATTTAATGATTTTAAATTTTAATCGTTGTTTTGCTTTGTGTTTTTAAATAGGCTGTACACCGCCCTGAGTCCTTCGGGAGAAGGGCGGTATAGAAATAAAATTATTATTATTATTATTTATTGGTTAATCTTTAGTGAGATTCACAGCCTTTGAGGCTGGTTAATAGCTCGGCAGCTCGAGTCCTAACCAAGGACCTAGGAACTGTTAAGGTATCGTCGGAGGATGTAAGCTGTTCCGAGTAAGGTGGTTTTTTGTAGAGTCAAAATGTTCAAGTCCGGCAAATTTAGAATTTCTAAATAGCGGGGTAGTCCTTTGGGTATTGCTCCGAGGGCTTCAATTACAATCCAATTATTGTTATTGTTGTTGTTGTTGTTGTTGTTGTTGTTGTTGTTATTATTATTATTATTATTATTATTATTATTATTATTATTATTCGTGCTCCTAGAAGCACGAAGCCGAGAACACCAGCCTGAAGATGACGAATGAGACTTCGTCGAAACATTGCCAAGACACCTCCAATTTTATATATTTTTTTTCTTTGTTTCTTCTTTCTTTCTTTTTGTTCCTAAGTAGCTATGATGCTTAACAAACATGCAACAGATCTGCTGCTTGACATCTATTTCAACTCCTTGGGAGCCACATCAAACATTAATGGGGAATGAGTGTTAGAAGCGGTGTCAACATGGCAAGCTATCCTTGCCACAGAGGTATGCTCGCATTTCCATATGTTACGGAGGTAAGAGGAGAGGACAAATAGCAGGCGGGGGGTAAGAGGTAAAGAGAGAGAGAGAGAGAGACACTTGGGAAGGATAGTTTTCTCTTCGATCCAGGCTAGAGTTGACTAGGATCATGTACTACCAGGCGGGGTTGAAGGCCACAGGGGGGCCTTGCATCTGGTGTGAACAACAGCCAGTGTTTCGTCCTTCTGTTAGCATGTTCAGCTTCAATTACCAGAAGTCACATAAACACAAGCAGCCATTTCTTAGTTCAGGTAACATTTCTGTGTGCAGTGGAGGTCAGGTAAAAAGGTAAGGAGGCCCTCAAGTCAAGGGGACTGACTTCTAGATTACATGGATGTGTCCAACAGCAATGCATTCTGCCACTGTATTATTCTGGGGAGCTCCTTTGACTCCCCAAACCAGCCTTCAGGCTGGAATTTTCTTGATTGTCTTCTACTTCTACACGGAGGGCTGTGAAAATATTTACAGACCCCTCGCATCCTGGACATAAATTGTTTCAGCTCCTACCCTCAAAACGACGCTATAGAGCACTGCACACCAGAACAACTAGACACAAGGACAGTTTTTTCCCGAACGTCATCACTTTGCTAAACAAATAATTCCCTCAACACTGTCAAACTATTCACTAAGTCTGCATTACTATTACTATTAGTCTTCTCATCGTTCCTATCACGCATCTCCTCCCACTTATGACTGCATGACTGTAACTTTGTTGCTTGTATCCTTACGATTTATATTGATTGTTTCCTAGTATGATTTGATTGCTTATTTGTAGCCTATGACTATCATTAAGTGTTGTACTTTATGATTCTTGATGAACGTATCTTTTCTTTTATGTACACTGAGAGCATATGCACCAAAGACAAATTCCTTGTGTGTCCAATCACACTTGGCCAATAAAGAATTCTAATCTAATCTAATCTAATCTAATCTAATCTAATCTAATCTAATCTAGTTTTAGCTCTGTTTAGCTGTTTTGAGTTCAGCCAAAAGCATCTAGATGTCACCACATGATGTTTTGTGGGGGTGAGGGATTTGAATGCAACAGGGACAGAAATTAATGGATCATGGACGTTCCATCTTCCAAGGTAACATATTTGCAAATGTGACAAGGTAGAAGTGATAAGATTGTGGGGAAAACCATGTGAGCTAGTTTGGTCTAGTGGTTAAGGCATCAGGCTAGAAACCAGGAAACCGTGAGTTCAAGTCCTGCATTAGTCATGAAAGCCAGTTGGGTGACTTTGGACCAATCACCAGGAGATTGTGAATACTAGTCCTGCCTTAGCCATTAAAGCCAGCTGTGTGATTTTGGGCCAATCACCCTCTCTCAGCTCAACCCGCCTGGTATCGCCTGATACGCCAGTTGCGCCCCTTTCTGGATCGGGACTCCCTACGCACGGTCACTCAAGCACTCGTCACTTCCCGCCTGGACTACTGCAATGCTCTCTACATGGGGCTCCCCTTGGGGTGCACCCGGAGGCTGCAGTTAGTCCAGAATGTGGCTGCACGGGGGATTATGGGAGCAACGGGGCGCTCACATATGACACCTCTCCTGTGCGAGCTGCACTGGCTTCCTGTGGTCTTCTGGGTGCGCTTCAAGGTGTTGGTGACCACCTTTAAAGCGCTCCATGGCTTAGGGCCGGGATATCTGCGAGACCGCCTTCTGCCGCCAATAGCCTCCCATCGACTGGTTCGCTCGCACAGAGAGGGCCTCCTCAGGGTGCCGTCGGCCAGACAGTGCCGGCTGGCGACCCCCAGGGGGAGGGCCTTCTCTGTGGCAGCACCTGCCCTCTGGAATGACCTACCCCCTGAGATACGCATGATATCAGACCTCCGGACTTTTC
Source organism: Pituophis catenifer annectens (assembly GCF_029215685.1). Classification (NCBI taxonomy): domain Eukaryota; kingdom Metazoa; phylum Chordata; class Lepidosauria; order Squamata; family Colubridae; genus Pituophis; species Pituophis catenifer. The sequence goes on along the minus strand of NW_027256886.1, from coordinate 7,896,712 downwards.
GACGGGCCCTGAAAACACACTTATTCCATCTAGCCGGGCTGGCTCGATCCGATTCTCTCAGTTTTAATTGAATTTGGTTTTAATTGGGTTGTTTTAAATCTTGGGCCAAAATTATTTAATTGTTTTTTAAACTGTTTTTAAATTTTATATGCTATGTTTTATCTTGGCTGTACACCGCCCTGAGTCCCGCAGGAGAAGGGCGGTATAGAAATAAAATAAAATAAAATAAATAAATAAACCCATCTCATGGGATTTCTGGGGGGAAATTGGAAGAGGAAAGCATATAGGAGATGTTCGCTGCCTTGAAATATTTATAAAAGTACACTAAGTCAGTGGTGGCGAACCTATGGCACGCAGGGCCCGCTCTGTGGGCACGCACGCCGTCACCCCATCCCTGTTTTGGGTCTCTGCCGCACATGCGCACAGACCTCTCACCGGCCAGCTGGTCTTCGGGTCTCTGTTGTGCATACATGGGGTGCATGCACACATGCACCCATGCCTTGCAGTTTGGGTGCGCTCGCACACTTTGGGCACTGGGTGCCTAAACGGTTCGCCATCACTGGGGTTCTGCATCAGGGATGGGTTCTACTTACCTTTACTACTGGTTCGCAACAGGATCGCGCGAACTAAGCTTCTGCATATGTGCAGATCGCCAATGATGACATCCGGAGTGGTGGGCAGGGCCTCCCACCGGTTTTACTACCGGTTCTTGCGAACCGGCCTGAACCAGGGGCAACCCACCACTGTTCTGCATAGCATTATTAGATAGTCATAGAACAGGGGTCTCAAAACTTGATAATTTAAAGACTTCGACTGGACTTTACTTTACTTTACTTTTATTTGATTTATATACCGCCCTACTCCCGAAGGACTCAGGGCGGTGAACAGCCAACAATAAAATACATATATACAAAATTTAAAAAGCAGAGATAAAATCGAATTAAATAGTTTGGCCCAGACAAATTTAAAACCCCAATCAATTTAAAACAAATTTAAACTTTGAATATTAAAAATACTAAAAAATATTAAAAAATTAAAAATGTTTTAAAAGAGGGAGAAAGTTAGGCCAGGCCCGCCTGGTGAAATAAAAAGGTCTTTAGAGCGTGGCAGAAGGTGTGCAGATCCAGGTCTCCGTATCTCCGGGGGGAGCTCATTCCAGATAGTAGGTGCCCCCACAGAGAAGGCTCTCCCCCTGGGCGCCACCAGTCGACATTGTTTGGCCAGCAGCACCCGGAGGAGTCCCTCTCTATGAGAGCGTACCGGCCGGTGAGAGGCTATTGGTGGTAGTAGGCGGTCCCGCAACTCCCAGAATTCCTCAGCCAGAGGAATGGACCTTTGGCAGAGAAGAGACCTTATTTTGCTGTTACCCCTTTAAAAAGAAGCCACAAGAGACAGTGAAGCTTGGGGATTGTCATCTCTCCCAATTTTCCATATAAAAGGGAGCTCTTACCATTTCTGGGGGGAAACAGCAACTTGGGGATGAACCCAGTTTAATTCAGATCACTTTTTCTGCACCTGACAATCTGAATCCTGATTCTCCTCCCACACACACACACCGCTTCCCAGGCCTTCTTTTAAATAACACAAATATGTTTCATGCAGCTACGTATCGAGCATATCGTCTAACGCTGACCTCTGTGTAGGCGTGAAAAAGGCCACTTCTTCGTTCCTGAGTCACCAGGAAAAAAAATGTGAAAATAAAGGCTTCAGATGTCCTTGGTTGTTCTGATGTTAATGGAATATTTCCACCTGGATTTCAGCAGGGTTCAAGGCAGCCTCAAAGGATATACCATAGAACAGGGGTGGGATTCACATACTGTGGCAACCGGTTTGCCCAGCACCGGAAATGCACACGCGCGCTATGCATGCAGCATCACAAAACACGGCAATTCGCTCACACGCACAGTCCACACATGTGTGCGATGTCAAACAACACGGCAATTCACTCGCATGCATTGTCCGCACACGCATGCAGCATCAAAAACACAGCGATATAGGACGGGATTGCATCCGGGCAGGTCGCCCCTACCAGTTCGCCCGAATCGGTCTGAACTGGCTGAATACCACCTCTGCCGTAGAACCTATGGACTTTTGTTGTATATTAGCAGCAATGTCTTCAGGTTGCAGTCAGAAAAGTCATGATGGTGGCCAAGATGCGGTAGTCAAAATTCTGCCAGAAATGCACCTGAAACAACAGGTGTAGCTTTAATCACACCTTGACCATTATCTTGAGTTTTTGGGCCGTACGGGTAGTCCTCAATTTATCACCACAGTTGAGAGCAGAATTTTAGTTTCTAAGCAAGGCGGTTGTCGCTGTGAGTCACACCCAATTATGCGACCTTTTTGCCATGGTTGTTAAGTGAATCACTGCAGCTAAGTGAATCAAGTGGTCATTAAGCAAATCTGACTTTTCCCCATTGATTTTGCTCGCTGAGAAGGTCACAAATACAGGTAGTCCTCGACATATGACCACAACTGAGCCCAAAATTGATGTTGCTAAGTGAAAAAAATGTGTTAGTGACAAAGTTGCAACGGTACTGAAAAAAGTGACTTAGGACCATTTTTCACACTTACGGCCGTTGCAACATCCCCATGGTCACATGATCAAAATTCAGAAACTTGACAGCCAAATCATATATATGACAGTTTGAGTATCCCGGGGTCAATTGATCACCTTTTGCGACCTTCTGACAAGCCAAATCAATGGGGAAGCCAGATTCTCTTAACAACCTTGTTATTCACTTAACCACTGTGGCAAGAAAGGCAGTAAAATGGGGCAAAACTCCCTTAACAACTGTTCTGCTTAGTGAACAGAAATTTTGGGCTCAATCGTGGTTGTACATCGAGGACTACCTGTACTGCAGTGGTTGTAAGTATAAGTCAAAGTCATTTTTTTCAGTGCTATTGTAACTTTGAACCGTCGCTAAAGTCGGTTCAAAGTCACGGACGACCTGTAGTTGAGCAAAAAGTGTGACAGTGCACAGCACCGACATTTTTGAATCCTCGCTCGCCTTGACACGCTCTTTAGGATGAAAATTTGACTGCCTGGCACAGGACCTCCGTCTCTCTATGTGTGTGTGTCTGTCAAATCTTTGTCTCAGGATTGCATTTTCACATTAGTTCTCACAAGCCGGCTGGATTAGCATGGGAGTTCTTGGCTAGAAAGGGTGTCTTGCAAACTCCGGCAAAATCGTTGTACAAGGTGCGTTGAATGGAGTTCTTTCACAATTGCATTCGTTAAAAAACTAACCGCAAGGAAACACAGTTTTCTACTCATACGCTGGCTTTTAAAGAAGAAGGAGGAGGAGGAGGAGGAGGAGGAGGAGGAGGAGGAGGAGGAGGAGGAGGAGGAGGAGGAGAAGGAGAAGGAGAAGAAGAAGAAGAAGAAGAAGAAGAAGAAGAAGAAGAAGAAGAAGAAGAAGAAGAAGAAGAAGAAGAAGAAGAAGAAGAAGAAGAAGAAGAAACAACTTGTGGGTGTACGCGGCAAATCTTGGCAAGCAGATGTTGGCTCCAGGTGTTCTTTCCAAAAACAATAAGGAAGAAAAGGACTGGCTGAGGATTGGTGGTAGTGAGGAAATATATATCCTGGTCTTTTGTTGTCAAAAGTGGATAAAATCATCAAGCGAGGGTGGGGGATGGGGGGGAATGAATGAAAAAGTGAAGTCGAAAAGCGAAGTGGAGAAGAAAGCCTCCTTTCCGAGCAGAAGCGCAAGGGTACAAGCAACTGTACCAATTGTTAAAAGTCAACACTGGTTGATTTTGGGCAGCTTTTCAAAAGACGGAAATCTTCAGCATGTACAAGCCCTTTGCAAGGTGGGAGGTTTCGGGTGGGGTTTTCCCACCAGGAGCCAAGATTTGACTCATGGCTCTTCATGCATGGCGTGCGACAAGAGTTTGAAGAGCTCTCGAAATGGGCTCACTTTTAAATCCACAGTCTAAAGGTTGTGTCTAGGAATTAACTCTGTGCTGTCCTAACGTAGAATCATAGAGTTGGAAGGAACCTTGGATGTCTTCTGGTCCTCCAACCCCCTGCTCGAGCAGAAGATCCTATACCATTTCAGATAAATGATTGTCCAGTCTCTTTTTGAAAGCCTCCAGTGATGGAGCACCCACAACTTCTAAAGGCGGGTTGTGCCATTGGTCGATTGCTCTCACCATTAGGAAATTTCTCTTTCGTTCTAGAGTTGCTTCTCTCCTTGGTTAGTTTCCATCCATCGTTTCTCATCTTGCCTTTTGGTGCTTTGCAAAATAGTTTGACACACACACCCTGTCAGGTTTCGATGTCATCTCAAATAAATTGCACTCCCAAACAATTAATCTTTGCTGAAATCTTCCATTTATTGAGTACGACAGATCTGGCCCCAACTTTGTCATAGCCGATACTAACCCTCTGACCCGCAAACCCTTCCCTTTCCGTTCCCCAATTCTCATCTTCTCATTGGCCATCTTCCAAGTCAGTCTCCCCAGCTTCTGACCTCACCCCACAGGAATCTTCCCTCCTCCCATCCCATCTCCTAAGGGATATTATCTACAGAGAAAATAAGTAGGTGAAAAGTCAAGCCTCGTCTTTTTATGGCAGCATCAGAATGCTGACACACCCCTCGTCTTCGTAGGAGCTCTCAAATTGGAACACTGCTATCATGTCTCCCCTACTCCTTCTTTTCATTAGACTAGACATCCCTAATTCCTGCAACCGTTCTTTGTACGTTTTAGCCTCCAGTCTCCTAATCATTTTTGTTGCTCTTCTCTACATTCTTTCCAGAGTCTCAACATCTTTTTTATATTGCGGTGACCAGAACTGGATACAGTATTCCAAATATGGTCTTACTAAGGCTTTGTAAAGCGGTAGTAAGACCACCCTTGGAACACTGCATCCAGTTCTGGTCACCACAATATAAAAAAGATGTTGAGACTCTGGATTGTTTCAGAATAATAGAGTTGAAAAGGAATTTGGAAGTCTCCTGGTCCAACACCCTGCTCAAGCAGGAGTCCCTATACCAGTGATGGCTAACCTTTTTGGGGAACAGAAGTTGGCAAACGGGCCGTTTTCGGCCTCCGGAGGACCTCCGGGGGGTGGGGACAGTGGTAGGTTTCTCCCGGTTCAGCCCAGTTCTGCCGAGCCAGTAGCAGTGACGATATGACGTCACCGAAATGGTTTTGCCCCCCCCGCCCCCCCCACCCCCCCACCTACCCCCCGCGTTATTCTTACCTTTTATTTGGCCCAAGCCCCAATCTATTGCTGCCTCCTGAGTCCCAGCTGATGGCTAGAGGGAAAAAAACTGTTTAAACTCTTGCCGCGGGGCTTCAAAGGGCCACCCTACAGCTGATCACTGTTAAAAGAAAACAAATGAGTAGACCGGTGCCTGCAAAAATACATGAGTAGATCAGTGCCTGCAAAAACAAATGAGTAGACCGGTATAGCTCTGCAAGCAGTTAAAAGCCTGGTAGACCAGTACCTCTGCTAAATCCTAAATAATTGTCACATGACCATCAAGCTACATCCACAAAATAAGCCACACCCATAGAACCGGTAGTAAAAAAATTCAGAACCCACCCCTGGGTGGGGAAGGCCATTTTTGCCCTCCGCAGACTCCTAGAGAGGCTCTGGACAGCAAAAAATGGGCCTTCCGGTCCCACAGGAAATTGGCAAATGGGCCATTTTCAGCCTCTGGAGGACCTCCGGGGGGGGTGAGAAAGGCCGTTTTCTCCCTCCCCAGACTCCTAGAAAGGCTCTGGAGCCAGGTGAGAGAAAAAAATGGGACTTCCCCACCACCCCTGAGGCCTTCCAGAGGCAGGAAACAGGCTATTTCCCTACTTCTGGTGGGTCCAGAAGACCTGAAAATCAGCTGGCTGGTGCGCACATGCGCGCCAGAGCTGAGCTCATGTGCCCACTGATATGGCTACACGTGCCACCTGTGGCACGCGTGCCATAGGTTCGCCATCACGGCCCTATACCATTCTGGACAAATGATTGTGCAATGTCTTCTTAAAAACTTCCAATGTTGGAGCACCCACAGTTTCTGGAGTCAAGCCATTCCACTGGTTAATTATTCTCACTGTCAGGAAATTTCTCATTAGTTCTAGGTTGGTTCTCATTCATTGGTTCTTGTTCTGCCTTCTGGTCCTTTGGAAAATAGGTTGACTCTCTCTTCTTTGTGGCGGCCCCTTAGGTACTGAAACACTGCTATCATATCACCCCTACTTCTTCTTTTCATTAGGCTAGACATATCCAATCCCCACCACCGTTCTTCATATATTTTAGCCTCCAGTCCAGTGGTGGGTTCCTCCCGATTCGGTCCGGTTCGGCCGAGCCAGTAGCGGTGACGATATGACGTCACCAAACCGGTTCTTCCCCCCCCGCCCTCCCACCCCCCCCACCCACGTTATTCTTACCTTTTATTTGGTCCCACCCCCAATCTATTGCTGCCTCCTGAGTCCCAGCTGATGACTAGAGGGGAAAAAAACTGTTTAAACTCTTGCCGCGGGGCTTCAAAGGGCCGTCCTACAGCTGATCAGTGTTAAAAGCAAACAAATGAGTCGGGTCATAAGTGCGAGGACTGGTCGTAAGTGCGAGGACCTTCCAGAAATGACTCTGACCAGCTAGCCATGCCCACCTAGTCACATGACCTCCAAGCCACACCCACAAAATAAGCCACGCCCACAGAACCGGTAGTAAAAAAATTTAGAACCTACCCCTGCTCCAGTCCCCTCATCATCTTTGTTGCTCTCTTCTGTACTCTTTCTAGTCTAGTCTTTCAACATCTTTTTTGTACCATGGCAACCAAAACCAGATGCAGTATTCCAAGTGTGGTCTTACAATTTGTTGTTGTTGTTGTTAGTTGCGAAGTCGTCTATTTCAAACCCCAAAGCTGCCAATGCAGGGAGATGCAAGGAAGAATGTGTAAAAAAAAAAAACAACAACGAACAAGAAAGGAAAACAAGAAAAAATATATATGATTTCATGCTAATTTTCTTTTTTGCTGAATTTGCAAACAGATGTGGAAATGGAAAGGAATCAACCCTGTACACTATTAAGACTGTTCAAGCAATTTTGCAGAGAAAGACACGAAATCAGATGGTTATGAGATATTGTTATTCTGTAATGCCATATCTATTGATGTCTTTGACACGTTTTTATATACCTTTTATTTTTATAATGGGTTTATAGTCAACCAGGCATTGAGTGCTTTTTGAAACCTGTGCTTTATGTTTCCATATATTCGGACAAAATGGCCATTAGCGTTAGTGAAGGGTTATAAAACTAATAATAGTTCTTATATATCGCTAGGTTTCTTATTCTGTAAGAGTAGTAACCATCCATTAATATTCTCTGACTAAAAGCATAGATTATTCAGATATTTTACAATGAGAAGAATGTAGAATTGTTTCTGTGAACAAAAGCCATTTTTAAATCTTAATTCAAGTTAAATTAATTAGGTAAATATTAGGCATACACACACATACATACACACTTACGAGGGAGGATGTTAAAAATTAAATGATAAATCAATCTTAAATATTTCTGATTTAGTGACCAAAATAAGGATATTGAGAAGAGAAGAGAAGAGAAGAGAAGAGAAGAGAAGAGAAGAGAAGAGAAGAGAAGAGAAGAGAAGAGAACAGAACAGAACAGAACAGAACAGAACAGAACAGAACAGAATAGAATAGAATAGAATAGAATAGAATAACAGAGTTGGAAGGGACCTTGGAGGTCTTCTAATCCAACCTCCTGCCCAAGCAGGAAACCCTACACCACTTCTAACAAATGGTTATCCAACATCTTCTTAAAAATCTCCAGTGTTGAAGCATTCACAACTTCTGCAGGCCAGTTGTTCCACTTATTAATTATTCTAACTGTTGTTAGAACTTAGAACTGTTGATGTTCTAAGGAAATTTCTCCTTAGTTCTAAATTGCTTCTCTCCTTGATGAGTTTCCACCCATTGCTTCTTGTCCAGCCTTCAGGTGCTTTGGAGAATAGTTTGACTCCCTCTTCTTTGTGGCAGCTCCTGAGATATTGGAACACTGCTTTCATATCTCCCCTAGTCCTTCTCTTCATTAAACTAGACATACCCAGTTCCTGCAACCGTTCTTCATTCAAATAAAACAAATATTTCATTTATTTGTTTACTTATCAAACCTGTATGCAGCCCATCTCATCAAAGGTGACTGTAGGCGGCTTACATTGAATAAATTGAACTGAATAAAACACAGAATAATGCATTAAAAGGAGTACAGATTTTAAATTTAAAAATCCCATGAAAATACAAGCAGGATGGGGGTGGGGAACAAAGAGTGCAGAGCAGTGGTGGGATTCAAAAAGTTTTACTACCAGTTCTGTGGGCGTGGCTTGGTGGGCGTGGCAGGGGAAGAATACTGTAAAATCTCCATTCCCTCCCCACTCCAGGGGAATGTTACTGCAAAATACCCATTTCCTCCCGATCAGCTGGGACTCGGGAGGCAGAGAATAGATAGGGGCAGGGCCAGTCAGAGGTGGCATTTACCGGTTCTCTGAACTACTCAAAATTTCCACTACTGGTTCTCCAGAACTGGTCAGAACCTGCTGACTACTACCTCTGGTGCAGAGAGGAGCTGGGATGTGTCTAGACATGGGTCTTGTGGACTTCAACTCCCAGAATTTCTCAGCCAGCTATGCTGGCTGGGGAATTCTAAGAGTTGAAATCCACACGTCTAAAAATTTCCACATGTCTTAAAGTCTTAAAGTAAAGCCCTATCCTACTCCATTAACCACCCTCAATGTGCCACACACCCATTAGAGCTATAGGCTAGTTGGCACAGCCATGTCTTCAAGACCTTTGCAGGATTTCTAATCATCCCTTCAAGGCCTTTCAGAAGGCCCGAAAGCCAAAATATTGTCTTAACTCCCTTGTTGCTACTGTTGTTATTATTTTCATTTATAAATCATCAAATCCGGAAGGACTCTGTGAAGTTTACAATAAATTCGCTATGTGCAAGTAGTCCTCAACTTATGACAAGTGGCTTAGCAACCATCCATACAACAACAGGCCTTTACTTGTGGGGGGTTACTTGTGATCAAGATTCAAAGTTCTAATGGCCAGGCCTTTCCCGCATTATTCATGCGACTGTATTTCGGGTGCTTAGCAACCGGACCGCATTTACATCCATTTTATTGGCGTGATAGAAGTATCGCACCAATAATTATTTTAAATTCTGCAGGATTTCTAATCATCCCTTGAAATGAAATTGACAAATTAATTCAGTGTGTTGAATGAAACGGCAACGGTTCAGCCATTTGATTGACTTTAACCCATGTATACATATAATTTTATTAAATCAATGGTTTGAATTGGTTCAGTTTGATGCCTCTAATAGACTCTTCATAAACCAATCAACTCATTCTATTAGATCAGCAATCTGAATCGGAACTAAGATGATTTAACGGAATAACAGTGTTAGAAGGGACCGTGGCAGTCCTCTAATCTAGGCCAACCCCGTGTTCAAACAGGAGACCTTATACTGTTTCAGACAAATGGTTGTCCAGTTTCTTCTTAAAAACCTCCTTCTGAAGGCAAGCTGTTCCACTGATTAATTGTTCTGTCAGGAAATTTCTCCTTAGTTCTAGGTTGCTTCTCTCCTTGATTAGTTTCCACCCATTGCTTCTTGTCCTACCCTCAGGTGCTTTGGAGAATAGCTTGACTCCCTCTTCTTAGTGGCAGCCCCTCAAATATTGGAAGACTGCTATCACCCCTAGTCCTTCTTTTCATTAAACTAGACTTACTCAGGTCCTGCAACCATTCTTCATATGTTTTAGCCTCCAGTCCCCTATAACACACGAAGCATCCAAAACATATAACATACAAAAGCATATTTGCACACCTTTGTGGAACCTGTACTGAGTTCATTCATTTTTACTTCCATTGATGGAGATAGGACTCCATCAAGTGATATGAACCTATGACACGTGACACCTGTCCTCCTGGCACTATTTTCTTTTCAAATCTGGGTCATGGCCAGTAGGGGCCAGCTTGGAAGCTATGCAGCCTGACTAACACTTAAATAAGGAGACCATCACAAATATCAGATTGTGTACAAAAGAAAAAAAATGCAATGGCAAACCACTTTCACATTGTTGTCGAGAAAACCACACGGTTATATTCATATGGTCACCAAAAATCAAGCTCAAATCGATGCTTTTTTTTAGCCTTTGTGTTCTCGCATTTCAAATCTGTCCGTTTTATTTGATAGAATGCTGCCATGACAATAGATTAAGGTAAAGGTAACGGTTCCCCTCGCACATATGTGCTAGTCGTTCCCAACTCTAGGGGGCGGTGCTCATCTCTGTTTCAAAGCCGAAGAGCCAGTGCTGTCTGAAGATGTCTCCGTGGTCATGTGGCCGGCATGACTAAACGCCAAAGGCGCACGGAACATTGTTACCTTCCCACCAAAGGTGGTCCCTATTTTACTACTTGCATTTTTTTACGTGCTTTCGAACTGCTAGGTTGGCAGAAGCTGGGACAAGTAACAGGAGCTCACCCCGTTACGCGGCACTAGGGTTTCGAACCGCTGAACTGCCGACCTTTCGACCGACAAGCTCAGCATCTTAGCCGCTGAGCCACCCCATCCCCTTATTACTACCATGCTATACAGATAGTCCTTGACTTTCCACCACAACTGAACCCCCAAATTTCCATTGCTAACCGAGACAGTTGTTAAGTGAATTTTGCCCCATTTTACCATCTTTCTTGCCATCGTTGATAAGTGAATCGCTGCAATCATTAAGTTAGTAAGATGGTTGTTAAGTGCATCTGGCTTCCCCGTTGACTTAGCTCGTCAGAAGGTCACAAAAGGGGATCACGTGGCCTGGGCCGCTGCAACCATCATAAATGCCAGTCCGTTGCCAAACATCTGAACATTGATCCCGTGACCACGGGGGGGAAGGGGGGTGCCACAACAATCATAAGTGTGGAAAATGGTCATAGGTCACTTTTTTTTCAATGCCGTTGTAACTTCAGACGGTCACTAAGTGAACTGTTCTAAGTTGAGGGCTTCCTGTACCGCTAATTGCTCTGATCTACAAACCAAAGTTTTGAAAGGTGAACCTGGGATTATGTAACTGATGAGAGAACCCGAAGGGACAATAGAAGAAGGAGCACACATGCCTGCAAGATCTACCAGGAAGAGGAGTGAGGACATGTACGCTAATCTACACAAACTTTCTATTCCTGTTCTCATTTATCTTTCCCTTGTAGATCAAAGAGCCTTTTTTTTTAATCCATGACATGACAGGGTGTTGTTCATTTCTGGTGCCACCTCAAAGCACTGGCATCGACTCAGAAAACTCTTCCCAGCCTACGACCACAGTGTCTGAAGAAATGACTCTCCCCATATGTATCTACCCATACCCTAAGGTCATCTTCAGAGGTTCTGCTGAGGGATGGTGAGGGATTACATGTACTAGGAGGAGACAATGGAATGCCCTCCCTGGAGAAACCCACCTGGCACCGACTTTCATATTCTTCCAAGCTTCGGGGCAAAGAAATGTTGATCCTCCCAGGCCTTTGTCAGAGACTGTATGGCGGCTGAGAAAAGAACGCCGTGAAGGATAGATCTCGTTTTGACAGTCTCTTTGGATTTGGAGAGTCGCTAGAACAATCATGTTTGTGGGAAGGGAGGACAACACACAGTTTGTGTGTTCGTCTTATCACATCTCTTCATTCAGGCGCTAGGTTTTTAATTTATTTATCAAATTAATAAATAATAAATTTATTTATATTATTTATTTTATTAATTTAATTTGTATACCGCCCTTCTCCCAAAGGGACTCAGGGTGGTGAACAGCCAAAATTAAAATACATACAATACAAAAGTTAAGATAATTAAAAGAGATTAAATCAATCGGCCACCCAATTTAAAACCCCAAGTCTATAAAATTTTAAAATCCCATTAAAAACCATTTAGGCTAGGCCGGCTTGCTGGAATAAATAAGTCTTCAGGGCCTTACGGAAGGTCCGGAGGTCCGGGATCAGTCGTATTCCAGGAGGTAGCTCATTTCAATTGACTTCTTTTTGTATGGTGGGAATCCAGACATTAGTGTATAAGCCCATACTGTACTGTAGGCGATCCTGAATAGAGTAGGTGCTATCCAATTAGATGAAAGGTTTCATTATCTTCTAAGGCAGCGGTCACCAACTGGTCATCTGTGGACCAATGGTGATCCGCGAGAAAATTATGGTGGTCTGCGGAAAAATTAATTGCATTTTTTATATTGCACTAAATCAGTCCTCAAACTATGGCCCCTGGGATTGATACGTGCAATGAACGTTTGTGTTGCTGCAGAGAGTCTCCCCCTTCGAGGTCTTTTTGTGTGGGTCGGAGGGAGGCAGAAATTTCGACTTGGGGTCTGCTTCAGCCTCCTGGTGTGGGGCTTTGGGTGAAGGCTGGATGGAAGCACCACTGGTGGCAAAGAGCCGGAGGACCTTGTTCCAGTGGGACTGCATCATGGCCTGGAACTGGCTGACCATCTCAGTCCATTGAGCCTCCAGGCGCTGGTACCTGGCCTTGCACTCCCACAGGTCTTCCCTCTACTTGGAAAGCCTATGCTCGTAGTCCTCAGTGAGGTGCTTCTGCTAAGCCTCCTTCTCGGTCAGATCCAATCTGAACTGAGCTGTTTTGTCAACTCTTTCTCATGGTGGCTGCTTAGCTCCAACCACTGCTTCCTGTTGGGGCCCTAAGGAGCCTGGGTGGGGAGGCGAGGAGTTGGCCATGCCCACCCAGTCACATGACCATGCCTACTCAGCTGATCGTTAGGTCATATTAGTGGTCCGTGAGATTTAAAATTATGAACTTAGTGGTCCCTGAGGTCTGAAAGGTTGGTGAGCCCTGTTCTAAGGGGAGCAACAAAATCATAGGAGGCCATCTTTAATAAGGGGTAAAACAACAAAGTCAGGATGTCAGTTGCACGCACACAAACTTCTGAGGGGATAGCAGTCTTCTTGACTTTGGTGGGCCCCATCTTGTGGACAACCCCACAGAGACAGAGACAGAGATTTGTTGCTCTTGTTCACAATCGATAGTTTCCCACAACACGTTTCCTCTGCTAGATCTAATGGGATGGCTTGATGTAACCAGGAGAGGCAGTCCTTCAGATTGTAATACATTCAGCTGTCCTCGATTTAAGACCACAATTAAGTCCAACATTTCCATTGCTAAGCAAAACAGTTAATGAAAACATGTCCCATTTTGCAAGCTTTCCTGCTCCTGGTTGTTACGTGAATTGCATGCAATTGTTCAGTTAGTAACACCACTGTTAAGTGAATCTGGCTTCCCCATTGATCCTGTGAGCAAAATTTGGGCGCTTGGCAACTGACTCATACTTATGACGATTGCTGTGTCCTACGATCATGTGATCACCTTTTGAGATGAGCCAGATTCAGTGAACAACCCGTGTTACTAATTTAACAGCTGCAGTGGTTCACTTAATAGCTGCGGCAAGAAAGGTTCTAAAATGGGACAAAACTCACTTAACCACTGAACCCACTTAGCAACAGAAACATTGGACTCGGTTGTGCTTGAAAGTCAAGGACTACCTGTACAGTGCATACTCCTCCCTCAAATCTGGACCCTTTTGGTTTTACGAAAAATAGCTTAAGCAAATAACTCCTTATATCGAAAGACAGATGCCAACACTTCTCATTGCAAAGTTGTTTTACGTTCATAAATATATCCATCCAAGCCAGGGATGAAATGTAAAATTTGTTACTACCGGTTCTGTGGGCATGGCTTGGGGGGGGGGGGGGTAATGTGACTGGGTGGGCGTGGCCAACTCTTTTTTTAAAAAACTTTTCAAAGCATTTTTTCTAATGCTTTGAAAAGCCACTGCCGATCAGGCAACTCAGCTGGGGTCGTCAGAGAGGCTTTTTAAAAAATGCTTTGAAAAGCCTCTCTGACGATCAGACAACTCAGCTGGGATCATCAGAGACTTTTCAAACCTTTTTTTTTACCACCTCTTCGGCCAAGTGGTTGCAGAAAAAAATGCTTTGAAAAGCCTCTGACGATCCCAGCTGAGCCGCGTGATCATCAGAGGCTTTTTTTTTTTTTACTTTTAAAAGCATTTTTTCGTCGGAAGAGGTTGTAGAAAAAATGCTTGTAAAAGTAAAAACAAAAAAAGCCTCTGATGATCATGCGGCTCAGCTGGGCATGGTGGGAGGGGAGGGCGCAGGGATTTTTGCTACTGGTTCTCCGAACCACCTGCCACCATCGCTACCGCATTGGCTGATCCGGTCCAAACCGGGAGCATTTCACCCCTGATCCAAGCCATTTGGCAATGGAGATCTTTGTGTGACCGAGCTAAATTTGATCAATGACACCAAGATTAAGTTCTTAAGTGCATCTCAGTTTGTTTGTACAATCAAAATGCATCACACTCTCATACATGTTCCGGCATTGTCTGTTTCCTTCTCTTCTCCAAAGGTTTCACACGTCAGTGAAAGCAATACACACGCACAAACAAACACACACGATGTGGTATTAGATACTATGACCATTCTTTTATGGAGATTTGGATAAAAGGCTGCACGGTAAGAAAATCGAAGCCCGCAAAAAGCACTTCCCTTTCCTAAATTATTTTGTAGCGTGCAGTGTCCAAAAACAAGGGAAAAACACCCATATTCCTGATGGCCCAGTTGCTTCTTCTGATCCCTGGAGAAAGAGAGAGAGAGATTACCAAGAAACCTGTTGCACTCAATGGGGATGTGTTAAACAACAGGGGTACTTTGGCTATTGTCTAATTTCATGCGCAAACAGATAAAATGGAGCCCTTTCTCCGAACAGAGCCATTCAGTTGTTTGGTGGAAAGCTCACACGGTGATTAAAATTGGGTCACGGAAGATGTCATTAATTATAGGTGACTGGTTTCCTCCTGCGAGGACAGCTCGGGCACCCGCCCCCCCCCCACATCTCCCCCCCTTCCTCCCCCCCTCCTTCCATCCCAGCTCATCTTAGAGCACTGTTGAACCTTTTTCTTCATTCATCTCAACTTGAGTTGATGGGAACGGCTTTTATTCCACCTCTCGGAGAGGTAATGAAATACTTCTGTTGTTCCCCTGTTCTTGGCCGAGCCGGTGCGCACAACAGAAAGAAGGAGGGCGAGAAGAAGCCCAAGGGCCCTGATTAATGGCTACTAATTAGCAATGTTAATGACCAGGTGTCCAAGAGCACGGCTCGCTCTTCGCAGCATGGGGCCCGATTCTCAATGGTGACCCTTCGCCTGAGCTGCCAATAATGCAACTCGGGCTCCCTCATTACACCCAGGGGAGAAGCAGGGAGGCCGAAAAAGCTTAAGAAGGGAGAGAGATCTCTTTCTTTTGGCTCTAGTGAATCTTCCATTAATTAAGGTCAGCATTTGGGGGCCCCTCTCACGTTCCACCCCTCCTCCTCCTCCTCTTCTGTCACCACTTTCCTTCTGCCCCAAAAGAGCTTAGAGGTGAAGATACGGAAGGAGAGTTGGGAGAATGAAAAATACTCCAGTTTGAAGTCTTTGAAGTCCCTCTGTTTCTCTGATTCCCCCCTCCCACTCCCTTTCCATCCACCAGCCCCTCTAAAAAGCAGGAGCTGATACCCCCCCCCCCCCCCAAGGTTTTGAATGTTCTCGTTCCCTCTTTTTTTTTTTTTTTTTTTTTTTTTTGTCAGCAGGGTAGGCTAACTAACTTGCCTATGATTCCACAATGTGCTTGCAAAATCTGGGAAGCAAGGGGTCATTTTGAAGCTGAAAACATTCGCAGGCCTGCGAAAGAAAGTTTGGAAAAGTAAAAGCGTTCAACAAGCGCTAAAAATGAAACCCCTGTGAGAAGTTTCGTATCCAAATAGATTTTATTCTTTAGACCGCTTCCATCTTCCCTTAAACTATTTTTTTTTTAATTTGATTTATATGCCACCCTTCTCCGGAGACTCAGGGCGGCTTACAATGCGTTAAGCAATAGCCTTCATACTTTTGTATATTTATACAAAGTCAGTTTATTGCCCTCACAAACTGGGTCCTCAATTTACCTACCTTAGAAAGGATGGAAGGCTGAGTCAGCCTTGAGCCTGGCGAGATTTGATCTTACTTTAATTGCAGACAGCTGGTGTTAAATTACAGTGCTCTGTCTGTTGAGCTATCCAGGCTCCTATTAACAGAATCCACAAAGGTCTAACGGTTGGTTGTCTCCAAGTTAATCAAGTTAGCAAACTTCCTCAAACCCAAAGTAAGTTAGTAATTGTAACAGTAACAGAGTTGGGAGGGACCTTATTTATTTGTTTATTGGTTGGTTGGTTGGTTGGTTGGTTGGTTGGTTTATTGGTTCGATTTATATGCCGCCCTTCTCCGGAGACTCAGGGCGGCTTATAATGCATTAAGCAATAGCCTTCATACTTTTGTATATACCTGCTTAGTAGGGCTTTCGGGCCACCCCCCCTAAGCGGTGTTCTTTTTTCTATATACAAAGTCAGCTTATTGCCCCCACAAACCGGGTCCTCATTTTACCTACCTCGGAAGGATGGAAGGCTGAGTCAACCTTGAGCCTGGTGAGATTTGAACTTGCAGTAATTGCAGGCAGCTGGTGTTACTTAACAGTGCTTTAGTCTGCTGCGCCACCAAGGTTCTTGGAGGTCATCTAGTCCAACCCCCTGCTCATGCAGGAGACCTATACTAGGGATTCGAACCACCGAACTGCCGACCTTTCTGATCGACAAGCTCAGTATCTTAGCCACTGAGCCACCTAGCCCGGTTACCCAGACCTAATCCACATATCAAAAGATAAGGTCTGCAAACACAAATAGAGGACATTAAATTGAGTCTCTCAGCAGAACTGTTCACAAGAATACACACACACACACACACACACACAGAGAGAGAGAGAGAGAGAGAGAGAGAGAGTCTTCAGCACGTAGACACTTCCACACCCCGGACAAAGCTCCCCCTATAAAAGTTTGCCACTGTACCCCATTTCTCTGCAGCCTGCCCCTAAAAGCAAACTGTTTCATTTTTAGGAATAAATATTTCTTCTTTCCTTACAGTTGTCTGGATCTCATTTTTTTATTTATTCTTGTGCAACCCCGGCTCAAGTTGGAACCACAAATTCTTCTGACACCCCCCTCTCAAAAAAAAACCCCATCTAACCAAACCAAATCCACTGATTTGGGGAACATCATCCCCAGTTTTAAAAGTACCAGCTTTTAGCGCACAATAATCTGATGGTTTAATCAAGCCCAGGTAAATTAAAGGGAAAACCAAATGCCCTTTCTTTACAAATAAACCTTCAGTTTTGGATGTTTCCTCTCGTTTGCTTTAAAATGAGACGTGGTGGGCTAATTCTGCACACAACTTCTTTGCTTTTAATTATATGCATGGCTGATTAGTTTTGCTGGTGTGGCATGGAATATTTGGGGTTATCCAAAAACTTAAGACTATTGCAGGAGCTGTTTCTGCCTTTCCCTTCTTTACGTCTCGTTCAGGCTCCAGGGGTCTGCAATCTTAAACACTCAAAGAGCCATTTGGACCCGTTTCCCACAGAAAAAAAAACACCGGGAGCCACAAAACCTGGGTGGCTCCCGGTGGCCAACTCAACATCACTCACTTTCACCAGTCAAATGACAGCCCCCCCCCCCCAGCCACGCCTACTCAACCGGTCATTAGGGCAGAGAACCGGTTGTTTAAAAACACCGGGAACCACAAAACCCTTTTGGCATCTCTCTCACTTCCTCCCTCTTTCCCTCCCCCCTCTCTCTCTCCCCCCCTCTCTGTATCTCTCTATGTCTCTCTCTCTCTCCTCTTCTTCATCCCCTGCCAGTTGATTGCAACCTGTAGCCAATTCCATCAGATTCTAACTTGTAATTGCAAGGGAGAGAGGGAGGGAGGGAGTAGGGGGGAGAGAGAGAGAGGGAGGGAGGGAGGGAGAGAGAGAGAGAGAGAGAGAGAGAGAGAGAGAGAGAACATTATTTTCTAATACTTATGTCTAGTATTAGATGGACACATTTTTATAAGCTGGGAAGCCAAATAGGTCATCTCAAACATCTCTTTATGTCATTTCTAGAAAGATTGTGTAGGTGTAGTGGGTTTTGTTTTTTTTTTTTCCTTTAATTTATATGCCGCCCTTCTCCGGAGACTCAGGGCGGCTTAGAATGCGTTAAGCAATAGCCTTCATACTTTTGTATATTTATACAAAGTCATCTTATTGCCCCCACAATCTGGGTCCTCATTTTACCTACCTTAGAAAGGATGGAAGGCTAAGTCAACCTTGAGCCTGGTGAGATTTGAACTTGCAGTAATTGCAAGCAGCAGATGTTAATAACGGTGCTTTAATCCACTGTACTACAGGCTCTTAAAGGTTAAGGCGTTCTGCTTGCTTGCTTCTCAGTCACAGGAGCCCTCTGGACGACTCTGGTTCTTTTGTTTTGGTTGAACCTATCTCACAGGAGAAGCTCAAATATTTTGATCACCAGAGTCTGATGACATTTCCAACATATCATATTACCATATTCATTTCATTTTATTAGATTTCTATACCGCCCTACTCCCGAAGGACTCAGGGCGGTGCACAGCCAAACAATAAAAACACATACAATACAAAATTTAAAAATAGAATAAAATCAAATTAAATAATTTTGGCCCCGACAAATTTAAAACCCCAAACTTTTAAAACCAATTTAAAATTGAATATATAAATACTAAAAGAAATCTAATAAAATGAAAATGAAAATGAATTGTGAATGTTTTAACAGCGGCTAGAATTGTTTTTGCTAAAAATTGAAAAGGTGAGAAGATACCACCTACTGATGATGATGTTATTAAGAAAATTATGGACTGTGCTGAAATGAGTAAGCTGACATTTGAAATTAGGGAACAGGAAGATAAACAATATTATTTGATTTGGGATTTGTTTTACCAATGGCTAGATAATAAAGCATGGGGATGAAATATGAAATTAATGTAATGATAAAATATATGAAATGTTTTCTCATGTTAAATAATGGTTAAATGAGTATAATAATATAAAGGGATATATAAAACTGTTAAATAAGAGAAATTAAATCATTGGTAATTTTGGATATGGGATTGTGCACAAAAGAATTTTAACCGATCGACACACTGTCTGTGATTGTATTTGAATGATGGTGGTTTTTTGTTTTGTTTTTGTTTTAAATAAAAAAAAAATTCAAAAAAAATTTTTTTTGATCACCGGATGAGAAGAGGGGACTCATTGGAAAAGACCCTGATGCTGGGAAAGATGGAAGGCAAAAGGAGATGAGGATGAGATAGTTAAATAATCTCATTGATGCAATGAAATTTGGTCAGGAGACATTGGAGGACAGGAGGGCCTGATGTGCTATGGTCCATGGGGTCTTGATCAGTGGTGGGTTTCTACCAATTCACCCCAGTTCGGGCAAACCGGTAGTGGTGGTGGCGAGAGGCTCTGCCCACCTGCCCGGATGTCATCATGGATGCTCTGCGCATGCACAGAAGCTCCGCACGCAAGCGAAGCAAGTATGCACACGCTCACAGTTCCGAACCAGTAGCGAAGGTAAGTGGAACCCACTACTGGTCTTGAAGAGTCGGACACGACTTTGCGACTGAATAACAATCTCACAGATTTGTTGATGCAACTGAATGAAAATAAAGATCCCTTGAGGTGAACTCGGCTCTTGCTGAGTTCATGGATGTCAGTGTAATTGTGAGCTGGGATCAGGGGTGAAATCCAGCAGGTTCTGACAGGTTCTGGAGAACCGGTAGCGGAAATTTTGAGTAGTTCGGAGAACTGGCAAATGCCACCTCTGGTTGGCCCCAGGGTGGGGTGGGAATGGAGATTTTGCAATATCTTTCCCCCCAAGAGTGGGGAGGGAATGGGGATTTTGCAGTATCCTTCCCCTGCCACGCCCACCAAGCCATGCCCACAGAACCAGTAGTAAAAAAAAATTGGATTTCACCACTGGCTGGGATAGTCATAACAACAAGTCAGCCAATGGGAACTGTTTGGTGACTAAGAAACGGGATCTGTTGTGAGCTATGGGTAGACGGCTCAGAGCCTGGGCATGGCTTAACTTTGCTTTACTGGACTGTATATAAATGCAATCCCAGCAGAGTTGCCTGATCAGCAGAGGCTTTTAAAAGCATTTTTTTACACCCTCTTTGGCCGAAGAGGATGTAGAAAAAATGTTTTAAAAAAAAAAAAGCGTCTGATGATCAGGCAACTCAGCTGGGATCGTCAGAGGCTTTTAAAAGCATTTTTTCTACAACCTCTTCGGCCAAAGAGGTTTTTAAAAAATGCTTTTAAAAGCCTCTTACAATCCTAGTTGAGCCACGCGATCATCAGAGGCTTTTTTTTTTACTTTTAAAAGCATTTTTTCGGCCAAAGTGGTTGTAGAAAAAATGCTTTTAAAAATAAAAAAAAAGCCTCTGATGATTGCGCAGCTCAGCGGGGCTTGGGGGGGATGGGCAGGAATGTTTGCTGGGGTCGTACCACATAGTAAACCCCAAATCCTTAGACAATAGTACCATTGTGCATTCTCATAACGTACAGGTAGCGCTCAAATTATGACCAAATGGAGTTTAACCAGTATGATTGTAAATCAGAACGGTCATTAAACAGGTTGGTCGCACGGATTTTATAACCTTTTTTACAGCAATCATTAAGTGAAACTGGTGGCCATTAAGTGAACGTAGAGATCATGTAAAGCAAATGATTGTAGGTTCACTAAGAGAATTCTCTGAGGCTGAAAAGAAAAGAGAGTATCTTAAAACTTCACTGAGAAAGAGAAATGGATGTTTCAAAGTCAGGATTATCTCAAAATAGGGCAGCTAGTCCTTCAATTTTGCAATCCAGAAAAAAAAACCAAGGTTCAACAATTCACTCCACTTTTAATACGTCCGTTCATAAACTAGGGTGGGGTGGGAGGATTACCCATTTAGTTGCCCATTCTGAATCCCAACCCTCACTTCTGGAAATGAAACCTAATTAAAAGAACTTTCTATGGCTCTCTCTTCCTTAATCCTGCTCTGCACTTAAGGATTTGACAAATCCCTTATTCTTTCATATCACTTCCCTTTGAAGGAACAGCACTGGAAAGTGTCTCTTGAACATTTCTCCTACTCTACGTGGCGTTTCTAACTCAGACTTTACGTTACAGAACAAGGCAAGGATTGAAAAACTCTAGGTTCGCATCACAAAACAGTTCTATTTCTTAGCTCTTTTATTTCCATCTTCTGACTGGCCGTGGATGAAAGTTGCGCTTCAAGTTATTTTTGTTTCATCAGCAGCTAAAGGAAGGAAGGAAGGAAGGAAGGAAGGAAGGAAGGAAGGAAGGAAGGAAGGAAGGAAGGGGGAAGGAGGGAGAGGAGGGAGAGGGAAGGAGGGAGGGAAGGAAGGAAGGAAGGAGGGGGGAGGGAAGGAAGGAAGGAAAGAGGAGGGAGGAAGGGAGGAAGGAAGGAAGGAAGGAAGGAGGGAGGGAGGAGGGAAGGAGGGAGGGAAGAAGGGAGGGAAGGAAGGAGGGAAGAAGGGGGGAGGGAAGGAAGGAAGGAAAGAGGAGGAAGGGAGGAAGGAAGGAAGGAAGGAAGGAAGGAAGGAGAGTGGAGGAAGGGAAGGGAAAAGGGAGAAACATAAAATAATGAAACTGGGGAAACCGCTGTTTGTTCATAACAAGATTAAAGTAGCCTCCCTCAATAAATTGAACATTGTTCCCAGAATTATAATCTGGAGATAGATAAAACAACCATAAACTATAAGGGGAGGAGGGAGGGGAGGGGAGAGGAGAGAAGGGATGAGAAAGAAGGAAGGAAGGAAGGAAGGAAGGAAGGAAGGAAGGAAGGAAGGAAGGAAGGAAGGAAGGAAGGAAGGAAGGAAGGCCCAAATCTTTTGGAGTGGAAAAGGCCCAAATCAGTCTATATGTTGAGCTTGATTTTTAAGACCTGGTACTTCCCGTCCACTTACGCACAAAAAAGAAGAATAAAATAGTTTCATTTCAGCTGATGATTTTTGATGACAAAAATGAGCCTTGGGGTTTCTGAACTCGTCTGTGCTCTTTTGCCTACCACCTGGCTTACCTGTTTGTCAGAAATGCTGGCTTGTCAAGGATTCTCCCCAGGAGGAACAGATGCTTCAGCCAGACTTTGCGGCCATGAAAGACACTCATCCAAAAATATTCCCCTGCCTGGACCACGATCTGCTCCACTGGTGTCAGAACTAAAAAGTTAGATGGAGTGACAGTTGACATTCCAGCTAATTGCTACCTGTCAGAATATCCCAGAATTTTCTTTGCTTGAGTGACAAAGGTGGATGTGTTCAGGTGTTGGATTGACTTTTAGACATTGTGATTTGCCACATCTTAAGCTAGGGCGACTGTAAGTGCAATCATTGAATGGTCAAAGTGCTTGAATAAGTCTACCACTAAAATCAAGACTTCACCTGGACATGAGAATGATAAAGCCATTTTTAACTACATATAATCCCAAGAGGGTTGAAATGTGGGGTCCTTGGTCCTCTCTGAGCTTGGTGGTTTTCTTAGAGGTGTTTCTGTCAGGTTTTGAGGTTGTCTCGAATAAATTGCATTTCAAACAAAGACTTTGAAGAAAAAAACTCCTATTTATTGAGCACGACATTCTGACCTGACTCCAAACGAAGCCAACACTGACTTCCAGCCCCAAAACCCTCCTTTTCTGTTCCCCACTCCCCTGCACTCATTGGCCATCTTCCAAATCATTCTACCCCTAATCTACTCCAACTCAAAGGAATTCCCCCCTCCCATCTCATCTCCTAGGGGATATTATCTTCAGGGAAAATAAGTAGGTGAAGAGTCAAGCATCCTCTTGCCAGCTGCCCCCTCTTCTCCTCCTTATGTCAGCACTGGAACGAATGTAGTTTGAAGTGCTGACAGTTTCATTGCCCAACTATGTAACGTCATCAGAATATTGATGATGTTAGCTAGTTGAGTATGAATGCAACCATAGTTTTGGATACCTTGAAGATTCCACCAAACGTGCAGAAATCGGTTTGGGTTTGGAGAATCCAGTTTTGCCACCAGAGTGACCAGTAACCATCCATGAAAAGGAATCACACCTAGCATTTTTTGTGTGTTTTTTACCAGGGGCATCTGCAGCATTTTGTAATTTTGGCCTTTTGGCAAAAGTAACATTGCATCATAGGGACATGGTGGCTCAGTGGCTAAGATGCTGAGCTTATCAATCGAAAGGTCGGCAGTTCAGCGGTTCGAATCCCTAGTGCCGCATAATAGGGTGAGCTCCCGTTACTTGTCCCAGCTTCTGCCAACCTAGCAGATCGAAAGCACGTAAAAAAATGCAAGTAGAAAAATAGGGACCACCTTTGGTGGGAAGGTAACAGCGTTCTGTGCGCCTTTGGCATTTAGTCATGCCGGCCACATGACCACGAAGACGTCTTCGGACAGCGATGGCTCTTCAGCTTTGAAACAGAGATGAGCACCGCCCCCTAGAGTCGGGAACGACCAGCACATAGGTGCGAGGGGAACCTTTACCTTTAACATTGCATCGTTTCACAGTAAGTCCATCCCTTTTCTATATGCATGCAGTGACACATTGCATAAACAAGTTTGTGTTGCAAAAGAACGATATTGCTTTCTTCATTCCACACCCCCTTCTTCCACCTACCCCCACCGTCAATGCTTCTCTGCTCGATCTTTCAATCATCTCCTGTCTATAACATCTATATTTATATCTATATGTCTCTGCTTTCATCCCCATCAAAAAAAAAACCAGTCATTAAGTTCACCTTGCAATACCTGTGCATTGCAATAATCCAGTCAAAACATATTAACCAAAATCTATCCTCTAAATCATGTTGGTGTACATGAGTACATGAGTGTCTACGTTCACTTTAAAAAGAAGCACTTCTTAAAAAAAAAAAAAAAACAACCACCATCTCTAATTTCACATTACAGGCAAGGGTGTGGCTGGAGGTTCGCAGGGGTTCGGGAGAATCTCTAGCTAAGATTCTGTGCAGTTTGGAGAACCCCCAAATCCCACTCCTAACCCTAACCCTAACCCCTCCCACCTTGCCCCGCCCCTCCCAGGAGTCCCCACGCAGCCTGTTATGATGCAGGTAAGTGCAGGGTGCACACGGAGGCTCGGGGAGGGTGAAAAACAGGCCTACTGGAAGTTCGGGAAGGCCGGAAATGAGCCTCTGGAGCCTGGAGAGGCGGTTTTCGCCCTCCCGGAGGCTTGAGAAAAGCCTCCAGAGCCTGGGGATGGCAAGCCCCCCTGCCCCCCCACCGTGGTATAGGAGGCTGACTAGGCCACGCCCACCATGGCCACGCCCACCCAGCAACCAGGCAGAGAACCCCTTGCTAAATTTTTTAAAGCCCACCCCTGAATACAGGTAGTCCTCGACGTATGACTACAATTGGGACTAGAATTTCCATTGCTAAGCAAGACAATTGATAAGCTGGTCACACACACACACACACACACACACCAATTTTACAACCTTTTTTTACCATGGTTGTTAAGCAAAACATTGCAGTTGTCAAACGACTCTAGCTTCCCCCATTGGCTTTGCTTGTCAGAAGCTGTCTGGGAAGGTTGCAAATAGAAATCACATGTTCTCGGTACCCTGCAAACATCATCAATGCATATTGGTTACCAAGAGCCCAAATTTGGGTCACATGACCATGGGAGATACTGCGATGGTTGCAAATGCAAGGACCAGTCGTAAGTCGCTTTGTTCAGGGCTGTTGAAACTTTGAATGGTCGCTAAGAGTTGTAAGTCGAAGATTACTCGTAGGCTGCGAAATCTTACAATTCCATAGATTTCTGAAATAAGCTGACTGCCTGGCTTTCTGAGCACGGGAGAATTATTTTGGGACATGTAAAGACACAATTAGAGCACATTCTTTGAATTTTCTCAAAATGGACAGCTTCAAAACCAAGTTGCTGAATTGCTGATACAAAGTACTCAGCGGTGGGTTGTGGAGGATAAAGGAAGGGAAGGGAAAGGGAAAGGGAAAGGGAAAGGGGAAGGGAAGGGAAGGGAAGGGAAGGGAAGGGAAGGGAAGGGAAGGGAAGGGAAGGGAAGGGAAGGGAAGGGAAGGGAAGGGAAGAAGACTGAAAAGAACGAAGCATGAAATAATGAATGTATTCCATGTTGCTGGGCAAACCTCTGTATTGGGTGCATAATAAGATTAAAGGGAAGGGAAGGGAAGGGAAGAAGGGAAGGGAAGGGAAGGGAAGGGAAGGGAAGGGAAGGGAAGGGAAGGGAAGGGAAGGGAAGGGAAGGGAAGGGAAAGAATGAAGCATGAAATAATGAATGTATTCCATGTTGCTGGGCAAACCTCTGTATTGGGTGCATAATAAGATTAAAGGGAAGGGAAGGGAAGGGAAAGGGAAGGGAAGGGAAGGGAAAGGAAGGGAAGGGAAGGGAAGGGAAGAAGACTGAAAAGAATGAAGCATGAAATAATGAATGTATTCCATGTTGCTGGGCAAACCTCTGTATTGGGTGCATAATAAGATTAAAGGGAAGGGAAGGGAAGGGAAGGGAAGGGAAGGGAAGGGAAGGGAAGGGAAGGGAAGGGAAGGGAAGGGAAGGGAAGAAGACTGAAAAGAACGAAGCATGAAATAATGAATGTATTCCATGTTGAAAACTAAATTAAATGGAAGCTGGGCAAACCTCTGTATTGGGTGCATAATAAGATTAAAGTTGCTCCCCTCAATAAATTGAACATTGTCCCCAGAATTATAATCTGAACACAGAAAAAACAGCCATAAGTCATTTCCAATGTTAACTCAAAAGCTTTCTTGTGGCAATTCTACTCAAATAAAATTTGTTGAGTCTTCTGGATGTTTTTAGAGACTTGTCTGTTAATAAAACTAAACCATTCTTCTCATCTGATCAGCCCAAGCAGGAAATTAATAGGGTCACAATTAATTCAAAGCACCTTATGTGCTATAAAGGACAGTGCAATAGAAATGTGAAACTGTCTTGAATTTTCTGTCTGGGCAAGGTCACAGATGATTTTTGCAATGGTGTATTGTTAAAACATCTCTCAAAGGCCATTGATGGCAAGGCACTGAGACTAGTTAATGAAAATTCTGGACAGAAATGAAATTAATTAAAGAGGAAAGTCTATTACAGAAACAACCACTATAGAAATAAAGGGATTTGCTCCCATTTAGTGGCTGGCCAGGTCATGGACTTTCTATTTAATAGCTAAGATAGCTCTCTCTCAGTCTTTGACATCATCAAAAATTGGGCTGATAGGTCATGATATTTTGAGTATGCTTTTCTTCCCAGAAAAAAATAAGCTTATCAACTAGGTTTAGCTGAGCCAAAGAACCATTCCAAAGAAGTTTAACAGATTAACAGAGTTGGAAGGGACCTTATAGGTCATCTAGTCCAACCCCCCGCCTAAGCAGGAGACCCTACACCATTTCTGACAAATGGCAGTCCAATCTTTTCTTGAAAGTCTCAAGTGATGAAGCTCCCACAACTTCTGGAGGCAACTTCTGTTCCATTGGTTGATTGTTCTCTCTGTCAGAAAATGTCTCCTTATTTCCAGGTTGAATCTCTCTTTGGTCAGTTTCCATCCATTATTCCTTGTCTGGCCTTCAGGTGCTTTGGAAAATAGCTTGACCCCCTTCCTCTCTGTGGCAGCCCCTCAAATACTGGAACACTGCTATCATGTCTCCCCTGGTCCTTCTCAAGCTAAATTCAGCCAATAATTTGGTGACCTCCCAAAAATCTCCAAATATATTTTGCAATATCTTTCCCCCAGGAGGGGAGGGAATGGAGATTTTGCATTATCCTTCCCCTGGAGTGGGATGGGAATGGAGATATCTTCCCCTGCCATGCCCACCAAGCCACGCCCACAGAACATTTGGATTTCACCCCTGATACAGACACTCACAAGCTTTAATTCTGGAATTTGTATTAAAAATCAATTTAGAAATAACTACCAGGAACAAAATTAACCTAGGTAAGGGAGAGAATAAATAAGCAAGTTGGCAGAACAAGTATTCAAATTGACCCCATTGAGTGATCACTTTAAACATTAATTATTTCACATATTTAATTTAATTTAATTTAATTAATTCAATTTATATGCCACCCCTCTCTGAAGACTCAGGGCGGCTCACAATACATTTTAAAAAATCATTATAAAAACATTTAAAAATTAAAAACATTAAAAACATTAAAAACTCATTCATCCAGGAGCCTGGATAGCTCAGCAGACTAATGCATTGTAATTTAATTCCAGCTGTCTGCAATTAGTAAGTTCAAATCTCACCAGGCTCAAGGTTGACTCAGCCTTCCATCCTTTCTAAGGTAAGTAAATTGAGGACCCAGTTTGTGGGGGCAATAAGCTGACTTTGTAAAAATATACAAAAGTATGAAGGCTATTGCTTAACGCATTGTAAGCCGCCCTGAGTCTCCAGAGAAGGGCGGCATATAAATCAAAAATAAAATAAAATAAAATAAAATAAAATAAAATAAAATAAAATAAAATAAAATAAAATAAAATAAAATAAAATAAAATAAAATAAAAAATAAAAAAATAAAAAAACTCATTCATGCCATTCATGGCCGGATCTCGTCAGATCACAAGAGCAAGATCAACAGCCCCAGGACTGCCGGACTGTAGCCCTGCACACTTACCTAGGAATAGGTCCTTCTGCTGAATTGTGAATAAACAAACATAGAACTGCAGTCTAAGGCTTCCAGTCCTCATTAGAAACATAGCATTTTTCAGAATTCTCAAGTTTTGCCTGGGCCTCAACTATTCACTGGGAGTGAATACAGCAATTCTTCGGTTTAGAAAGAAAAGTGGCTTTAAGTACATCAATTATTTGGCCATTTGCACATGTGTTCCTGAACTTGGGATCCTCACAGCTCGAGATCATTTAATGCAAAAGAGGTATGGCAATCCTGCTTTCCATAAATTGCTGTGATAATCCAATTCACAAACAAACTTAACTGGGGGTAAGACTTATCAGATATATATTGATGGTCGTGCTCATTTGGTTCTATGAGGAAGTTATTTGGTCAATACAGCTTCAGGTTCAAAAGGTTGTTTTATTATTTACAAATATATACATGCATACAATAATGAACAAGGTGTCCTGTTGTATTTTTTTACCCTAACTGTATGACTCAGATGTTGAGAGGAGAGAGAAGTTTACGTGTTGTCTTGCTGAGATATAGTTGAGAGAGAGGGAAAAAGGGGGAAGATATCCAAGTGGTTTCTAGGTAAGAGTCCAATAAGAGAGTTCATTGGCTGATATAGTAACATGTGATGTCTGTAAAGACTTAACCCCTTCTAGTCTCTGGTGCATCATATGCAGGCAATATCTGACAGTTGCTTGCAGTCACTATGAGTGAGTTGACTCAGCCATATAAATTTTCTTAATAAATGAATATATCTTGCGATGGACAGGTCTAATTTCCCCAAAGGATCATTCAGTCTGGAAGGAAATACTTTAAATGGAATTTAAAGAAATAAACCCTTAGCATCAGAATAAATATACACGTATGATATAAAGATGCTATGATTCTTCTAAAGTTGTGAGGAAGGAAGCTTTCATTTTTAGGCAACACACGCATGTGTCACAGGTCAATGCTGGTTTCTGCAGAATCGTTCATTGTTCTCTTGATGGTAGAATAGAACAAGCCTTTTGATATGGAACGACTTAACCCCTTCTAGTCTCTGGTGCATCATATGCAGGCAATATCTGACAAGACTGAAGGAATTTTGCAGAAGCCGTGAGACTTTTGAACCAGATATATCTTCCCACTGAATTCAGGTTTGCTAGCTTTAATGTTTCCGTTTCAACCAATGATTCTCCCAAAACCAGGAGGAATCTGGTAGAAGCTTTTCCAACTAAAACATTTTATTCAAAGGCTTAAGGTTTTGTCAGCGGCTCCCTAGGTAGCTCAGTGGCTAAGACGCTGAGCTTGTCAATCAGAAAGGTTGGCAGTTCGAATCCCTAGTATAGGTCTCCTGAGTGAGCAGGAGGGTTGGGCTAGAGGACCTCCAAGGTCCCTTCCAACTCTATTACTGTTGTCAGTAGTAACTAATTTCCTGAGATACATAGAGTGGCTACCAGTGTTTCTCAGCCTTGGCAACCTGAAGATGTGTGAACTTCAACTGCCAGAAATCCCAAGACCTCATAACTAGCTGGGGATCACAAAGGTGCTTTTTCAAGAGGCAACTGGACTTTCTGGTTTTTCTTTGAAGATGTTTCTCTTCTCATCCAAGAAGCTTCTTCAGCTCTGAAGAAGCTTCTTGGATGAGAAATGAAACGCAGGATTTAATTGAAGGGAGAGACAGTTTATGCAGATACAGGTTAAACAGCATCTTATCTCTTAACAATCATGGATCAAAACCTCATTGTTTTGGAGTTGAGATCTTCCAATCAGTAACCTGCATTCAATGGTAGAATTAAATACTTATTTTTTTTTTCTGTATCAATCACTTTGAAGTCTTCAATAGATTCTCCTGGGAAGCTGGGAAGCTACAAAGCTCTGATATTGCTTTGTCCTTGTCCTGAGACCCGATGTCAAATTTGGCCTGTGAATTTCTCTTGTTTGTTCTATAGTATTCCTTGCCTTATGACTATAACTGAGCCCAGAATTATGGTTGTAAGTTGTGCCAGTTCATTAAGCGGGTTGTCACATGACCAGGTGGGTCATGTGGCAACTGGGTACTTGCGGGACCGCCTACTACCACCAATAGCCTCCCACCGGCCGGTACGCTCTCATAGAGGGGCTCCTCCGGGTGCCGTCGGCCAAACAATGTCGACTGGCGGCGCCCAGGGGGAGAGCCTTCTCTGTGGGGGCATCTACTATCTGGAACGAACTCCCCCCGGAGATACGGAGGATCCCGGATCTGCGCACCTTCCGCCGCGCTCTAAAGACCTTTTTATTTCACTAGGCGGGCCTGGCCTAACTTTCTCCCTCTTTTTAAACATTTTTAATTTTTAATTTTTTAGTATTTTTAATATTCAAAGTTAAATTTGTTTTAAATTGATTGGGGTTTTAAATTTGTCTGGGCCAATATTATTTAATTCGATTTTATCTCTGCTTTTTAAATTTTGTATATATGTATTTTATTGTTGGCTGTTCACCGCCCTGAGTCCTTCGGGAGTAGGGCAGTATACAAATTAAATCAAATCAAATCAAATCAACCAACCTGATTTTAAGACATTTTTTTGCACAGGTCATTAAGCTGTGTGTTGTTGTTGTTTTGCTGGAAACTGGTTGCCAGTTTCCCAATTTCCAGCAAAAAGCTGGTCCCACAATGGTTTATGATGCTTAACGCATTGTAAGCCGCCCTGAGTCTCCAGAGAAGGGCGGCATATAAATCAAATTTTTTTTAAAAAAAACTGCACTACGCTACATATGGCTACCATTTTGTTCCCCTTGGAATTTCACAAAGCCTACCTGGTTTCTGAATGTCATGAATAAATGCCTTGCCTCCGATCCAGAGCTAGAGGCAGGGGGGCTGGGCAAGCCAGCCCCCAAGGTCCACCCTAACCCAATAACCCCTCCTTACCTTAGCCACGCCCTGGGGGTACTTAAGGGTCAGCCATGCGGTCCTGCCTCAGTTCCAGACTTGTACCTGCAACGATAAGATGTATATTTAATAAATAGTAATTGATCTAATGAAAACCTGTCTATGGAGTTATTGGGCATGATCCTCGAACGCATTTAACACTGAAACACAACCGTCTCGTTCCTGATTGAATCCTTTATACTTTATTGCAGGAATTGGGTATGTTTACTTAAATGAAAAGAAGGACTAGGGGTGACATGATAGCAGTATTCCAATATTTGAGGGGATGTCACAAAAAAGAGGGGTCAACCTATTCCCCAAAGCACCAGAAGGCAGGACAAGAAGCAATGGATGGAAACCAATCAAAGAAACCCAGAATTGAGGAGAAATTTCCTCACAGAACAATTAATCAGTGGAACAGCTTGCCTCCAGAAGTTGTGGGTGCTCCAACACTGGAAGTTTTTAAGAAGAGATTGGACGACCGTTTGTCTTAAATGATATAGGGTTTCCTGCTTGAGCAGGGGCTTGGACTAGAAGACTTCCAAAGTCCTTTCAGCTCTGTTATTCTATTAAATTCACCTCAGTTGCTGAGCTCTCAAAATGTGGTTATGTGATTGTGAGGGGAGAGGTGACTGTTAGAACTTTGAATCTGGGTTGTAAGTATTTTTCTCTCGGTCTGTCATAACTACAAAATGGTCTTTAAGAGGCTGGTTGTAAGTCAAAGACTGCCAGAGGGGCAGAATCCAGAGGGGCATTGCTAACAGATGATGACATATATATTAGAGAAACGTACCTAGGAATTGTACCATGGATTCTCTGCTAGGTTTTATACTCCATAGATCATGGTAGAGCAATGTCACTGATGTCATTAAGAAACTGTCTGGCAGTTTGAGAAGTGCCATTTATTCCCTGATTGATCAATTATTTTCTTGGTGAAAACACAAGAGTGGTTTGTAGGATCAGGACCATACGCTAAGTTGCAGCACAGAAGAATTATTCGATTTCCTCTAAAAATTAAAATACAGGAGTGGTTTACCAGGGCCTTCACAGGCACAAAGAATCAGAAATATATATTTGTTGCAGTTAAGATTCATTGCATCAATAAGGAACTAGTCTACTAAAGTTCAAGGCTAAATTGGTGCCAGATAAGAGTCAGCATAATTCAAGAGGGGTTGGACTTGAATTGTTTGTGGCAACATAAGGACTCTAAGCTGATGACACATTTAACTCCACCCCCAGCTCTGCCTAATCTTCTCCTGCATGCCTTTTTTGTGCCGTATGAATTAAATCCTTCATCATTGTCATTAAAGTGTTGATCTGCATCTGATTTATTCCTTAATCAGAGCCATTTGACATTGACCTGGGTTTATGAAACACAACTTTGCTCCGTATCTATCCAGAGTTTAGATTTGGATTATTAAGGGTAAGATCTTTGGGATGAACTGTTTAATGGCAGCACCCACAGGAATGTTGCTTTTCAATTTATTTATCAGTTTTGGAAATGTTGATTTTCACCAAAAAAATATGGAAATCAGATCTGATTCAACGAAGACAAAAGTGCTTTATTCACTTTGTGGGTAATTGCTTTTGGGATTCTGTTGAATAGAAAATGAAAAGTTTTAAATAGCACTGAGTATTATAAGAGGTTTTTGAACAAATGGTTGATTCTATTTAAAGAGAGAAAGAGAAACGGCAGTGTCCCCTTTTTTTTTTTCCAGCGACTGCTTTAGGAATTTTGTCAAGCATGCCCTTAAAATAGAACTTTTTACAAACTGTTTTGAAAAATAAAATCCACTGAAGGAGGAAAAACTCCGTAAACAAACCAACCAGTATATTTCCTACCACCAAGACCATCACCTCCACTATCTCTCTTTAGTCACACTTGTTTTTGAACAACATGGAAAATTTATTTCTCAATAGAGATTCCCTAAACTGATATTTATTTATTTGTTTATTATTTATTTAATCTAACTTTTATACCGCCCTTCTCCCGAAGGACTCAGGGCGGTGCACAGCCAAAGATAAAACAAACACATATATAAAATTTAAAAGCAATTTAAAAACATATTAAATAATTTGGCCCCAACATCATTAAAAAACAAAGCAACCCGTTAAAATTAATGTTTAGGCCAGCCCAGTTTGTTGGAACAATAACGTCTTGAGGGCGCGGCGAAAGGTGCATAGGTCAGGCATCATCCGGAATTCATTCCAGAGGGCGGGTGCCCCCACAGAGAAGGCTCTCCCCCTGGGGGTCGCCAGTCGACATAGTTTGACAGACGGTACCCTGAGGAGTCCCTCTCTGTGGGAGCGTACTGGCTGGTGGGAGGCTATCAGTATTGTGACCAAGTTTTATTTTGCACACCCCAGGGGTCAAAGGTCAAGATAGCAATCGTGACAGTGTGGTCAAAGTTCCACCTGCTTTTTACCCCAAAGGTGCTTTTTTTCAAAAGGCAACTACATCAGGGGTCCCCAACCCCTAGTCCATGGGCCAGCACCGGTCTGTGGCATGCCAGAAACCGGGCCATGAAAACAAGTGAAGCCCCACCCACAGGATGCAGGCAGCATATGAAACCACACCCCCTCTGGTCCATGGTAAAGCTTCTCTCCACGGAACCAGTCCCTGGTGATCAAAGGGTTGGGAGCCGCTGAACTAGGCTTTCTTGGGTTTTGTCTTTGAAAATATTTCACTTCTCCTACTATTTCCTAGAACCGAAGAAGCTTCTTGGATGAGAAGCGAAATATTTTCAAAGGAAAAACCCAAGAAAATCCAGTTGCCTTTTGCAAAAAGCATCTTTGAGGCAACCATGACTTGGATGGTTGAGAATCCCCATACAGACCTGCTTTTTATGTGCGTCACACACATGTAACACACATGGAAATGAGACAGAGCTTCCATCACACCATCACAGCCATCGTCTTGTCTTTCGTGACCACACTGCACAAAACACTGGTTTTGCATTCTTTACTGAATAGAATAGAATAGAATAGAATAGATTAGAATAGAATAGAATAGAATAGAATAGAATAGAATAGAATAGAATAGAATAGAATAGAATAGAATAGAATAGAATAGAATAGAATAGAATTCTTTATTGGCCAAGTGTGATTGGATACACAAGGAATTTGTCTTTGATGCATATGCTCTCAGTGTACATAAACAGAAAAGATACGTTTGTTGAGAATCATAAGGTACAACACTTAATGATAGTCATAGGGTACAAATAGCTACAGTAGGCATGCATGATATACTTTACTGTTTCATTTAGTTCACTCACACACACACACGCACACACACACACAAATAAATGTGGAAGAATTAGAGAAAGAAGGAGTAGGAACATGCATGACAGTATCATAGTTCCAGGTAGATATTTGGAGTTGTAAGAAATACAATGTAATGGTAGCATTTCCAAAGCCATACAATGTTATGATGGATTGCTTTTGCTTTTACGTTCTGTGGTGAGGGCACGAACAACAAAACCTATGCGTCAGCTGGGCCCTCCCACCCCCAGCGTTATTCTTACCTTTTATTTGGCCCCACCCCCAATCTATTGCTGCCTCCTGAGTCCCAGCTGATGGGCTAGAAGGAAAAAAACTGTTTAAACTCTTGCCGTGGGGCTTCAAAGGGCCGCCCTACGGTGTTAGGGCAATCAGTATTACGATCAGTGTTAAAAGGCAGTGTGGTGGTAGACCGGTGCCTCCAAAAACAAATGAGTAGACCGGGGCCTCCAAAAACAAAGGATAGACCGGGGCCTCCAAAAACAAAGGATAGACTGGGGCCTCCAAAAACAAATGAGTAGACCGATACAGCTCTGCAAGCAGTTAAAAGCCTGGTAGACCAGTACCTCTGCTAAATTTATTTATTTACTGTTTATTTATTGGTTCGATTTATATGCCACCCTTCTCCGGAGACTCAGGGCAGCTTACAATACATTAAGCAATAGCCTTCATACTTTTGTATATACCTGCTTAGTAGGGCTTTCGCCCTCCCCCCCCAAGCGGTGTTCTTTTTTTTATACAAAGTCAGTTTATTGCCGCCACAATCCGGGTCCTCATTTTACTTACCTCGAAAGGATGGAAGGCTGAGTCAACCTTGAGCCTGGTGAGATTTGAACTTGCAGTAATTGCAGGCAGCTGGTGTTACTTAATATCACTTTAGTCTGCGCCACCAAGGCTCACATGACCATCAAGCCACACCCACAAAATAATCCACGCCCACAGAACCGGTAGTAGAAAAAATTAGAACCTACCCCTGGCTTGTATCCTTACAATTTATATTGATATTGTTTCCTGATTGCTAATTTGTACTCTATGACTATCATTAAGTGTTGTACCTTATGATTCTTGATGAATGTATCTTTTCCTTTATGTTCACTGAGAGTGTATGCACAAAACAAATTCCTTGTGTGTCCAATCACACTTGGCCAATAAAAAATTCTATTCTATTCTATTCTAAATAGAAAATAAGAAATATAATTAGGTCAGCTTTCCTTGGGTATGCAGGACAACCTTACCACTTAGTGCTGCTCCTTCACACTCTGGATGAAACAAGATTGTGATAAGTCGATCTTATAGATGGAGTGGGACAGGCATCCCTGCTTAGAAAGCTAATGGTACGTGTGTCATAATGCCATTGTGTAATTCTCTTGAATTAAATAATTTGCATGATGGTTTATTGAGACCTGAGAGGTCATCAAGGCTTGAACTGAACACACATGTGGGCATGAACTGGGATAAAGTAACCTTGATGATGTGATAAAGGGAGGCAGTCTGATATGGTGGTTAAGACATCAGGCCTTAACCAACCAGGAGACAGTAAGTTCTAGTCCCGTGATGGCGAACCTATGGCACGCGTGCCACAGGTGGCACGCAGAGCCATATTGGTGGGCACGTGAGCATTGCCCTAGCTCAGCTCCAGCACGCATTCGTGCGCTGGCCAGCTGATTTTCGGGCCTTCTGGGCCCACCGGAAGTTAGCAAATGGGCTGTTTCCAGCCTCCAGAGGGCCTCTGGGGGGGTGGGGAAGGCTGTTTTCACCCTCCCCAGGTTCCTAGAAAGGCTCTGGAGCCTGGAGAGGGTGAAAAACTGGTCTACCGGGTCCACCGTGCCATCACATGCCAAAAGCGGGGGGAGGATGGGGGGGTCGCGGGCATGCATTGGGGGGCAGGGCGCATAGAATTATGGGCGTGGGCATGCATGCACGTGACCACCCCACAGTCACCCCGCTTTTTGGCACGTGATGGCAAAAAAGTTAGCCATCACTGTTCTAGTCCCATTTTAGGGATAAAGCCAGCTGGATGACCTTGGGCCAGTCACTTTCTCTCAGCCCTAGGAAGCAGACAATGGCAATCCACATCTGAAAAACCTCGCCAAGAAAACTCCAGACAGACTCTGCGAATCGAGCACGATTTAACGGAAGAAAACAACACCTGATAATAATCGTCTACAAATTTCCAGGCACATCGGTGCAAACCCCATGGAAGAAACCCTGCACGAACAACAAAACCTATGCGTCAGCCAATTCTACGCCCTGCAAAGCCCCCCCCCCACCTCCCTCCCAAAGTCTTGAAACCTAATTAAAAGGCTTTGTCCCTTATTTGCAGAAGATCTCATTATTTATGCTCGGAGAGAGGACCGGAATACCACTAATAAAATCAGCCCTCCCTCTGGCCAGCCCGGCAATTACAGTGTGAATTGCCGGAGAGGATTAAATGGAGGGCTCTCTGGGTTGGAAGGGGAAAATGATAAGCCCAAACTCAAGAGCAGTAAAAACAGCTGTTTGGACTCTCTGCACCTGCTAGTGAACAGGCTAGGTTTTTTTTTTTTTTTTTTTTTTTTTTGCCTCCAGACCTAAACAAGCTATTGTCTGTAACTCCTGCCTCCTTTTTCATGGAGACTCCCAAGCTAAGACTTGAAAAGCCCACCCCGGCCTTTCCACTCCAAGTTGTGCTTGAACAAAAAAAAAAAAAATCTAGTAAAAGAAGCTCATCTAAAGAAGAGAACCCTTCTCTCAAGGAGACCTGGACTCAAGAACTCAACGTAGGTCCATCAAGTGGAGAAGATGAGAGCCCCCCACCCCCCACCCACCCCCAACTCTCCTGTTTTTAATTCAGAGGCAAAAGACAACGCTGGATCTAATCTCGGCCAACTTTCGAGGCACACAGGCGAAGGGGAAGAAGCCTCATGAATGAAAAGAAAAGGGACAATTCCACCACCTACCCCCTCCCCATTTCATGCTTGTAAGTCCTGCCAATCAACCTAAAAACTCAACCCAACGTTGGGAGAATAGCAATGAGAGCCTCCCGACAATCAAGCACACTTTTTTTAAAAAAAAATAAAATAAAATCTGTTTGAAGATGCAGAAACTTTTGCAGGCATCTCCACTCGCCAACTAAACTGGAGCTTAATTAGGGGGGGGGAAGAAAGAAAGGAAAGAAAGAAAGAAGGAAGGAACGAAAGAAAGAAAAACTTGGGTTGGGAGAAACTTAAGAGGATTTTTAATTAGTCCACATGGGAAGGTTGTGGGGTTTTTTTGTTTTGTTTTTAATTAGGTGGCTGAGCTACAACCTTCGTTTGAAAGCCAAAGTTTGTAACTTTGCAAAACCTGGACGCAACTTTCTCTCTCTCTTTTTTTTTTTTTTTTTCTACAGCGTACTTGTCAGCTGCTTGTCTCAAAAACATATTGAACAGAGCTTGAGTGTACAGGCCATTCCAAAGAAGATGGACTAAGAAGCTTTTAAAAATATATATACGTATACCGATGCCAAAATATGAAGTGGCATAACTAATTGGCTTTGAAGGCTATGCAGCTGCATCCACTAAATAGATGCAAGAGCCAATCTCCTATTATGTGCAGACTTTCTTGATGTTGAGCAACAAATGTGCACCTAAAAAGGAGGGCTTAGGTGGAAACCAAAACAATTGCAGGGTTTTCTGAACCTCACAATCCAGATGTGCGATGTTTTAACTCCTATGAACCTTGCCATTCTGGACAACTGACATAAACCATGTCAAGAGACATGTGCATAATCAGAAGTGAAACTAGGAAACGTCTGTAGCTAAAAAAATCTCCCAGCAATCACAAAAAACGAAACTTTGCACATAGAAGAGTCTTGTTGCCAGGAATAGATTTCTTTAAAAATAGAGATGAAGCCAGAAATATTTTTATTAGGGATACTTCCAGGGACTTAAGATAAAAAAAAATACAATATTTAATTATACATATTACAACAGCGGCAAGAATAATATTCGCACAAAATTGGAAAAATAATAATATACCAACGGAAGAAAATTTGATTAGACAAGTTTTGGAGTGTGCAGAGATGGACAAACTTAGAAAAGAAATACAAGAAAAGGAGGAAACAGAATATTTTATGGTATGGGAGAAATGGTATGAATGGTTAGAGGAGAGGGATAAAAGGCAAGGAAAGAGTAAAGGAGGAAGATATAGGAGGTGAAATGCAGTAACATACGAACAGAAATCGAATGGACACAGAATGTATGATCGCTGTTGAGTACAGTGTTATCTTTATGTATATAAATCAATATTAGAACTATATGTATAAAGGGCAAATTGAAGTAAGGGAGAAAAATGGATATGTAAGAAATGTTTACTGATGCGAAATTGTTGAAAAGAAGAAAATTGTAAAGATTTCTTTTTTCTTTTTTGTTTTTAAAAAACTGTTATCAGAACTGTTAAAATTATTTTTAAAAAAATTAAAAAGTCATTGTAGGATTGCAAAAATAAAATACCAATTTTCAATAGCACCTTTGATTGAAAGAATGACTCTAAGCCCCAGGTCATTAGAAAATAAACAATAGAGAATAAATATTATCTTTTAAAACATTGTTTTGCCCAGAAAAATAAGTAGACAAAGAATGCCCCTTAAAAACACGGGTATTGTCAAAAAAATCAAGATGGCGGCTGAAACATACATTCAAAGGGGTGAAGATATATTCATACAATCCTTTTTTTTTTTATCAAAACTTATTGGTATCCAGTATGTTTATGGAGATTCTCAGTCATCCAGGTCATGGTTGTCCCAAAGGTGCTTTTTCAAGAGGCAACTGGACTGTCTGGGTTTTTTTTTAAAGACGTTTCATTTCTCATCCGAGAAGCTTCTTCAGCTCTGACTGGATGGTGGAAAATGGAAGGATTTATATTCCTTGCAGACAGCTGGTCATTTGCGTCCTTTTAAAGGGTCATTGAGACCACTTAGAGGTTTATCTGTGTCCTCGGGGTCACCTGAGTTGTGCAAATGGGTGTGGGGCCTTCTTGGAACTGCTGAAAGGACTGTGTTGTAGACTGGAGATAGATGACAGAGGGTGAGCGTGGTTATCCAACATCTTCTTAAAAACTTCCAGTGTTGGAGCATTCACACCTTCTGGAGGCAAGTTGTTCCACTAATTAATTGTTCTGTCAGGAAATTTCTTCTTCGTTCTAGGTTGCTTCTCTCCTTGATTAGTTTCCACCCATTGCTTCTTCTCCTGACCTCAGATGCTTTGGAGAATAGCTTGTCTCCTTCTTCTTTGTGGCAGCCCCTGAGATATTGGAACAGTGCTATCATGTCTACCCTGGTCCTTCTTTTCATTAAACTAGACATACCAAGTTCCTGCAGCGGTTCTTTATATGTTTTAGCCTCCAGTCCCCTGATCATCTTTGTTGCTCTTCTCTGCACTCTTTCTAGAGTCTCCACATCTTTTTTACATCATGGCGACCAAAACTGGATGCTGTATTCCAAGTGTGGCCTTACCAAGGCCTTATAAAGTGGTACTTCATGTGATCTTGATTCTATCCCTCTGTTTATGCAGCCTAGAACTGTGTTGACTTTTTTGGCAGCTGCTGCACATTGCTGGCTCATATTTAAATGGTTGTCCACTAGGACTCCAAGATCCCTCTCACAGTTACTACTATTGAGTGAGGTACCACATATACTGGACCTGTGCATTTTGTTTTCCTTGCCTAAATGTAGAACCTTACTTTTTTCACCATTGAATTTCATTTTGTTAGGTAGCACCAGAGGTGGGTTTCAGCAGGTTCTGACAGGTTCTGGAGAACCGGTAGCGGAAAGTTTGAATAGTTCAGAGAACCGGTAAATACCACCTGACTGGCCCCACCCCCATCTATTCTCTGCCTCCCGAGTCCCAGCTGATCAGGAGGGAATGGAAAATTTACAGTACCCTTCCCCTGGAGTTGGGAAGAAATGGAGATTTTACAGTATCCTTCCCCTGCCATGCCCACCAAGCCACACCACACCCACCAAGCCATGCCCACAGAACCGGTAGTAAAAAAATTTGAATCCCATCACTGGATAGCACCCAATGTTCAAGTCTGTCAAGATCCTTCGGTATCTTAAGCCTATCTTCCAGAGTGTTGACTATTCCTGCTAGCTTGGTGTTGTCTGCAAATTTGATGAGTTCCCCATCTATCCCCTCATCCAAATCATTTATGAAGATGTTGAAGAGTACTGGGCCTAAAACAGAGCCTTGGGGTATCCCATTGCATACTTCCCTCCATGTAGATACAGTTCCATTGAGGACTATACGTTGAGTGCGGTTGGTCAGCCAGTTATGAAACCACCTGGTGGTGATGCTGTCTCACCAACATTTTTCTATTTTATCTAGTAGTAGGCTATGGTCTACTTTATCAGATGCCTTATTGAAGTCCAAGTAAATTATATGGACAGCATTCCCCTGGTCCACTAATTTTGTCACTTTGTGAAAGAATGCAATAAGATTAATCTG
Organism: Pituophis catenifer annectens; assembly: GCF_029215685.1. NCBI lineage: Eukaryota > Metazoa > Chordata > Lepidosauria > Squamata > Colubridae > Pituophis > Pituophis catenifer. The sequence goes on along the minus strand of NW_027256886.1, from coordinate 7,856,443 downwards.
GCATGATCTGTTTTTGACAAACCCATGTTGGCTTTTGATTATTACTTGGTTTGCTTCTAGGTGTTCAGTGATTCGTTGCTTGATTATCTTTTCCAAAATCTTCCCTGGTATTGAGGTCAGGCTGATAGGTCTGTAGTTTCCTGGATCTATTTTTTTTTTCTTTTTTTGAAGATGGGAACTACATCAGCTAGGAAGTGGGAGACCATGAATTCAAGTCCCATATTAGCATGAAAGTTGGCAGGGTGACTTTGGGCCAATCACTAGGAGACGGTGAGTTCTAGTCCTGCCTTAGCCATGAAAGGCAGTTGGGTGACTTTGGGCCAGTCAATCTCTCTCAGCCCAACTCATCCCACCAACTTGTTGTTGTGGGAAAAATAGGAGGAGACAGACGTGTTCGATATGTTTGCTGCCTTGAGTTATTTGTAAAAATAATAAAGGTGGGATACAAATAAATAAATAAAAATAAAAAATTATGCTCGTTCCACATTTATTATTTGGGAATATGGATTTCTATCATCTCTCAGTTTCTTTGTCTTTTTTTTTTTTTTCTTTTATGCTGCAGAAGGTTCAGGGAACTCTTAGTAGATAAATACAATTTCATTTCTTTACCTTTTCAAAATAAAACTTGACAAGTTCTTTTCCTTCCACCCAAAAGGAGATCTTCTGATATGGATGAAGTACAGTAGGAGAGGGACGTCTGGCACTTCACTTGTTGCAAAAGAATGCTCTTTAATTTCGATGTTTAAGATTTTCAAGTAAGTCGCGTTGAGCATTGCCGTTATCCTGAGAGGAGATGCTTGAAACATCGCTGTGCATCTTTGTAATTAGTTTTAGACTCCTGAAAAAGTCAAGCAGCATTTCAACAATTACTTTCCTTTTTCCTTTCTGTTAAAAAAAAAAGGACCAAAAACAAAGGTTCAAGGTATACATCTTCCAAACAGCTTTATGTAATCAATAGACAGAATGAAGTATTTCAACATACTTTCATTTGTGTCTCAGATGAAAAACAGCTTTGAGGAGCAGAGAAAATGATGTTCTTAGAATAACAGAGTTGGAAGGGACCTTGGAGGTCTTCTAGTCCAACCCTCTGCTTGGGCAGGAAATCCTACACCACTTCAGACAAATGGTTATCCAACATGTTCTTAAAAAACTTCCAGTGTTGGAGCATTCACAACTTCTGGAGGCAAGTTGTTCCACTGGTTAATTGTTCTAACTGTCAGGAAATGTCTCCTTAGTTCTAGGTTGCTTCTCTCCTTGATTAGTTTCCACCCATTGCTTCTCGTCCTACCCTCATGTGCTCTGGAGAATAGTTTGACTCCCTCTTCTTTGTGGCAGCCCCTGAGATATTGGAATACTGCTATCATGTTTCCCCTAGTCCTTCTCTTCATTAAACTAGACCTACCCAGTTCCTGCAACCGTTCTTCATATGTTTTGGCCTCCAGTCCCCTAATCATCTTTGTTGCTCTTCTCTGCACTATTTCTAGAGTCTCCACATCTTTTTTACATTGTGGCGACCAAAACTGAATACAGTATTCATATCTTTTAAAATTCTTTAGATGATCGTTCAGGCCAATGTGGTAAAATGGGTGCAAAATTTCAACTTCCAAATGACTTCAACCAATGGTCTACTGCACATCGAGTCAAAATAACCTGGAAAGAAAATTCAGAGACACACAAATATACAACAGAAATTGTGTTATCAGCCTGGCATGTTGAAGACAAACTCCTTTTGCTTGCACTACCATTTGAAATTGCCATAAATTGCTAGTCTTCTGTTCAGGGAACATATAATCTGCAAGTTCCTTTCTGGGGCTTTACATTTCCCTCTAATGATTAAAATTGTCTTTGTATCATAGGAGACATCAAAACAGAATTAACATTACTTAAACAAATTTTTAAAAAGGAAAAGCCTCTAAACTGTTCCTCCAGGGAATTCAAAACAAGCCTTATTTACATGTTACACACGTCAACATTGGTACCTCAGTTTCTCCCACATATTAAGGCTTGTCCTCAAATTATCCAAGATCTGCTGCAAACAAAATTTGGGACAAATTTCAGCCACTGAATCACAACCTTTGCTTTAGATTTGTTATTCTCAAAGACCAAACTGATATCTCCCTCCCTCATTACTCATTAAAAGGAAAATGTCCTTCGTGTTTCTACCTACAATCTCATTAACCATTCTATTCAAATAGATTTCATTCAGTTAGTTGACAAGGATGAAGATACTTAATGTTATCATTTGAATCCAACCTGATCTTGAATGAAAGCAAAAAAGAAAAAAGAAAAAAAGAAAATGACTACTCTAACTACCATCTTCATTTTTATACATCCTTTTTTTCTGGAAAAACTTAATTATTATTGTTAACGTAATAGACAATAACTCCTTCCTAAAAATATAAATGCTGCTCTGGATTTACATCACTGTTACTTATGGAAAAATAGGCTAAAACGACACCAGATCTCTTTGTGCTGATGGTATTTCCATCATTTTCTATTTCCAGGCGAGGAAGCTAAATTCTCAGTCATGAGTTTATGGCAGGTCTGTGCTGTTAAAACTCAAGATTCCTGCTGCCTAAACAATGAATCATCTGAGGAGCTATTTAAAGGGAAATTTGAAACTACACATTTCCAATATAACTTTGGACAGTCATGGGGTTTTTTTTTTTTTTGGCACTCCAAAAACCTTTTGGAAATTTCAGTCCACATTTTGTTTCCAAGAAAGAGATGTAAAAAGATTCATCCAAGCTCAAATAATTTGAAATACACCTATGCCGGAAGCCAAGAGTTTCTTCCTACATACCTATTCGCTCAGTGAGTAAATCCCTTTTGAGTAAGCAACTTTATGCAAAGTGGAACAAGAAATCAAAGAAATAGGACACCAAATAAAATAAAGGATAAATGGGATTAGAAAAGGAAAGGAACTAGAGTTATTAAGTTAAATCAAATTTATATCAACACCACAGAATATCAGAGTTGGAAGGGACCTTGAAGGTTCCTTGCTCAAGCAGGAAACCCTATACCCGTGATGGTGAACCTATGGCACGTGGGCCACAGGTGGCACGTGGAGCCATATTGGTGGGCACATGAGCTCAGCTCTGTTTTCGGGCCTTCTGGGCTCACCAGAAGTAGGGAAACAGAGGGCCTTGGGGGTAGGGAAGGCTGTTTTCACCCTCTCCAGGCTCCTGACAAATGGTTATCTTCTTAAAAACCTCCAGTGTTGGAGCACCCACTTTGCAGAAATTGGGATTTGTCTAGTCTAGTGAAAAGAAGGACTAGGGGTGACATGATAGCAGTGTCCCAATATTTGAGGAGCTGCTACAAAGAAGAGGGGGTCAACCTATTCTCCAAAGCACCAGAAGGCAAGACAAGAAACAGTGGATAGAAACTAATCAAGGAGAGAACCAACCTAGATCTAAAGAGAAATTTCCTTACTGAAAACAATTAACTAGTGGAATGGCTTGCCTTCAGAAGTTGTGGGGCTCCATTACTGGAAGTATTAAGAAGAGCCTGGATGGCCACTTATTGTTCTGTCCTCGTCCCACACACGCACCCCCACAGACGGCCAGGAGTTAATAAGCCACACGACAAAATCTTTGAAGATAAAGCTGGCAGCAACCCAGTGGCTAGCTGCCAATTCAGACTTTACTCACACAAAACAAAGATTAGACTGCAAGCATTCCGATAAAGCAGGCAAAGTTTCAACAATACAAGGATTAGTCCAAATGCAGTCCGACAAGGCAGGCAGAAGTCCAGTAACACAGAGATCATGGATTATTTCTAGTTTTTGCTTGTCACAAACTGAACTGGCCACCACACCCACATATATACCCTGTGGGGTGTGGTCCAGTGACTCAGCTAAGCACGTCTTCCCCTCTGCTGCGCACGCTTCTCCCTGCACCGCTGCCGAGAGTCCAGCCAGCATTTATCTACTTCATCGCTGTCCACCTGTGGCTGCGGGGACGTGCTTGGCTCTGGGCCTATCTCTTGGCCTTCGGTGTCCTCCGGAGGCATTGCCAGAGAGGAGGGTCCTGGAGAGGGAGGCCTTGCCAACTCCTCTCCCTCACTCTCAGAGTCTGCATCTGTCGATAGCCCAGCCTCAGGCAACAGAGCCACAACACTTATCTGGAATGATATAGGGTCTCCTGCTTGAGCAGGGTATTGCACTAGAAGACTTCCAAGTTGCCTTCCAACTCTGTTATTCTGTTTAGTTTTTTCTTTTCAAATTATGTCCATTTTCCTCTTGACAGTATAAAAAATTATCTTTCCCACATTCAATACTTCTCACCATCCTTGTATACTGTACTTCATTTTCTAAGATCATAAATAATCAAATGAACACTTTTAAATTTACATTTATTCCTTTGTCATGTGTCATTATGATCAGATTTATACTTAAATCATGTATTTAGAACAGACGTTTTCCCTTCTGAATTACATTTATTCATAATGCTGCACAATTTTTCCAAAAACTCAAATCTGATTTTTCTATTGTCAACAGCCACTAGAATGCAACACACACACAACTATTCCCAACCTATGGGTTCCTTCTTTGTAATGTTTCCTCAACAATTAACTAGATGACACCAATTCTTACTTTTTAGCCTTTTCATTCATAATTAAAACTGTACTCTGCATGTATTCATCAATTGCATTCATCTATTGCATTCCACCTATTACACTTTGCTCTTTCACGAACACACAAAATATTATTTTTCTTTCTTTAATCCCATTTAATAATTCATGCTTAGTACCATTTTGTCCTCTAGGAACCTAACAGGTCATACTCTTCCCTATGTCACAATCATAGCGTAGATATTTATCTCCACTACCCATTAGATCTAGTGCATAATATAATAGTGATTTTTAGTAGAAATAGACTATTTTCTTATCACATCTACTTTTGCAAGAACAAAAGCAGAGAGTTTTAGTAAATTTGGCCAACAATATCCAGCTTTAGTTCAAACCAGGGGTGAAATCCAGCAGGTTCTGACAGGTTCTGGAGAACCGATAGCAGAAATTTTGAGCAGTTCAGAGAACCGGTAAATACCACCTCTGGCTGGCCCCACCCCCATCTCTTCTCTGCCTCCCGAGTCCCAGCTGATCAGGAGGAAATGGAGATTTTGCAGTATCCTTCCCCTGCCACGCCCACCAAGCCACACCATGCCCACCAAGCCATGCCCACAGAGCCGGTAGTAAAAAAAAATTGGATTTCACCCCTGGTTCAAACATAACATATTCTAGAAACAATTTGCTTGCCCTTCATTCTCTTGCCTACTGGCCATGGCGATGCTCATATAATACAGATCGTGGTTGTCCCAAAAGTGCTTTTCAAAAATCAACTGGACTTCCTTGGTTTTTGTTTTTTTCCTTGAAAACGTTTTGCGTGTCATCCAAGAAGCAGAACAGAAGAAGCTTCATGGATGAGAAGCGAAATGTCTTCAACGAAAAAAACAAGAAAATCTGATTGCCTTTTGAAAAATCAGCTTTGAGTTCTTTTGCCTAGGTTCCACCATCCAGGAAACACCTAAAGCATATTGACTAAAGGCACTCAAGGTGACCCCACAGAAGTAAATTGTGACCAAAATAATCAATGTATTGTGGGTATTTAATGCACCCCCAAATCCTATTCCTTAGAACAGCACACCTGTGGGAACACATGAATTGCTGTTGCTAAGGAAACCTTCCTTATTCAAGAACCTTTGTTACCAAGGTTACAGCTCCGACTTGTTCTTGAAGCACCATTGATTGATCTACCTGAAGACCTCTTCCCATGCGATGAAATAAAAGTTTCCATCACAAATATTACCTCTTTATATCCTAAAAATACATTGCCGTTGAAAAAAAAATCTATTCATTCGTCGGAACTTGTTAAATTTTCTCTCCCGTGGGGAAGGCGATGGTGAATCTTGGTTAAACCAGGAGCCAAAAAAAAAAAAAGGATAAAACCGCATAAAATGGTGGAAAACTAAAGATCACTTTAAGTGTTCTATGAAAAATGGTGTTTGTTAGTTGAAAGTGTACTTTGATGTAGCACCACACTGTGCTTCGTGGATGAAGAGAAGGATCTTTAAAGACAATATTGCTGGGAAGAATCTACCAAGTGAGTCTATAGTTTGAATTAGTACGGTAATCCCACATGGATCAGTCGGCACAGAACAGTGGTGATTAAAGGAGAGAATAAAATACGAAATGTGTACATTTGAGAGAGAATGAGAGAGAGAAATAGAAATTTACAGCTATAGAAATATATAGGTTTTTCTTACAAAGTGAGCAACAATCACCTCTAACTTTGTCAATCATTGTCCTTTAGAAACCGTGGTTGTCTTCTCCTTTGGAGGTCCAGCTGCCCTCCTCTTTTATCTGAAGCTCTCCAACGGCTACAGCATCCATTGTGTGAGCCAAGAAATAATATAAGGCTCTACTGGTTCTTGAGGTCATAAGTGGAAACCAGGATAAGAAAGGGTCTAATCTCAGACCACGTTCTTGAAAATGTGAAAAATTGCTTCTTTCAATAAAGAAAGGACTTCTGACTTCTGGGAGCTGCAGATTTTTGCTCAAGTTTAGCTTATTAACAAGATGCCAGAAACTTTATCCCGTTTTCTCCTTACATGGTTATCTTTCAACTGGTATAATCCTGCCCAACCAAGAGATGTGTGCAATGTTAAGAACTGATTTTAATCAGGCTGGTAACATTTTGCACCAAAACTATGGTTTGACTACTACCCTGGAAAAATTAGCACACTGTTTTATAAAGCAATCTTCCCCAGTCTTAAGATTTCCTCAACATCATCAGCAACTTGAAGAGCAGAGCATAGTGACAGTTCCATACCAACATATCCAGATGCCACCAAACATCCATTGTAATTTTGAATGGTTGCTAAGCAACCAGTCATTGAATGAGGACTATCTGTAGATGTAATACAGGAAGAAGAGATCATTTGTTGTAATTTAAGAGATGATGGACATTTACTAAAATAGCTTATACTTGTTGTAATGAAGATGGGAAGTCATTTCTTCATACATTTTTTACTTTTCTTTCTTGGTGTTGATGACTTCTCTGTTCTAAGCCCACACAGACTTCAGAGGATAATTAGAACTGCAGAAAAAACAATTACTACCAACCTGCCTTCCATTGAGGACCTGTACACTGCACGAGTCAAAAAGAGCGCTGTGAAAATATCTACAGATCCCTCGCATCCTGGACATAAATGGTTTCAACTCCTACCCACAAAACGACGCTATAGAGCATTACACACCAGAACAACTAGACACAAGGACAGTTTTTTCCCGAACGTCATCACTCTGCTAAATAAATAATTCCCTCAACACTGTCAAACTATTCACTAAGTCTGCATTACAATTACTATTAATCTTCTCATCATTCCTATCACCCATATCCTCCCACTGATGACTGTATGACTGTAACTTGTTGCTGTATCCTTATGATTTATATTGATTGTTTTTTAGTATGATTTGATTGCTTATTTGTATTCTATGACTATCATTAAGTATTGTACCTTATGATTCTTAATGAATGTATCTTTTCTTTCTTTGTTCACTGAGAGCATATGCACCAAAGACAAATTCCTTGTGTGTCCAATCACACTTGGCCAATAAAGAATTGTATTTTATTGTACCTCAATCCTAGTCATGTAACCCACAGCAGAAAGTACTGTATTTTAGATGCACTTTTTTCCCTCCTAAAAGAGGCTGAAAATTTGGGTGCGTCTTATACTCTCAATGTACCAGCGGTGGGTTGTCCCTGGTTCTGACCGGTTCTATAGAATCAGTAGTAAAACTGGGCACGTGCACGAGCGAAGCGAGCGCACGCGCGTGATCCCATTGCGAACCGGTTGTAAAGATAAGTAGAACCCACCCCTGGAATGTACCCTGATTCCTGAAAATAAGACATCCCCCGATAATAAGCCCAATCAGGCTTTTGAGAGCATGCTCTAAAATAAGCTTCCCCCAAAAAATAAGCCCTCCCCGAAAATATTTAAACACAGAGCTGGAAATCAGGTAAAACAGCAAGAGGAGCCCCATCTTGCTCCACGCATCCAGAAATAATAAGACCTCCCCGAAAATAAGGCTAAGCGCTTATTTCGGGGTTCAAAAAAATATAAGACAGGGTCTTATTTTCGGAGAAATGCGGTATTTTTTTCAGCTCTAACAAGGTCCTAGCGAGTGAAGCGATCTCCGTGGTTTGCCTGCTTTTCTCATTGCTTCTCTCTCCAAACATCAGTTGTGCTTTAGAAGCTGTTTTTTATCCCCAAGCAGGGGATAAAAACCAGCAAACTAATGTGCTGAAGCTGACCAGACAGAGGATGCTAGCCAGATGAATACCTGGTAGGCAGATTTTTTTTTTCCTATTTTCCTCCCCCGAAACTAAGCTGCGTCTTATACTCTGGCGCATCTTATATAGTGGTGGGTTGCCCCCGGTTCGCACCGGTTCTATAGAACCGGTAGTAAAACCGGTGGAGGCTCCGCCCACCGACCCCGATGTCATCAAAATGCTTCTGTGCATGCGCAGAAGAGCACGCACATACATGAGTGAAGCAAGCACGTGCGTGTGGCCCCGCTGAGAACCGGTAGTAAAGGTAAGTAGAACCCACCCCTGATCTTATACTCCAAAAAATACGGTATGCAACAGACCCAGGGCACACCTACGCACTAACCTATACAGATGCAACCTCAGGGAGAACAGAAATGCACAAACATTATTACATACTGACACAACATGTTACAAGTAGTCCTCAGTTCGATTCAAAGTTACGATGACGCTGAAAAAAGGTGACCTTTCTTGCTACAGTTGTTAAGTGCATCATTGCAGCTGTTGAGTTAGTAACACAGTTGTTAAGTGAATCTGGCTTCCCCATTCTGACTTTGCTTGTCAGAATTTCGCAAAAGCTGACCGCATGGCTCCAGGACACTGCAACGGTCATAAATATGAATCAGTTGCCAAGTGTTCAAATTTTTATCATGTGACCGTGGAGATGCTGCAATGGTCGTAAGAGTGAAAAATGGTCATAAGTCACTTTTTTCAGTGCCCTTATTTCGAACAGTCACTGAATGAATTCTCGTAAGTGGAGGACTACCTGTAGATCGTATCACAGCTCCTGTGATGTATATGAGCTTTTATCTGCCAATTAAATTAATCTCTCCTGAGTGCAATTTGCTACTTTGGGGGATAAAGTTTCACACAACCAGACCGATGAATTTCCTTTCTTTCTAGCCCTGGCACATTCGGTCTCTCTATCTGGAGATCAAAGCTCCCTCTAGAAAGTTGGTAAATAGAATATTCCAGCTTTGATGCGAGCATGACTCCCCCCCTTGAACACCTACACCACGAGAGGGACGTGTTTCTTTTTGGTAAATCCATGTAACAGACACGCAACTCCGTCCACTGAACAATGACTGGCAAAGAAGGGCAGATTTCAGAGGGGACTTAATGAAAATATTTCGCTTTGTTCTTTCTTAGCACTCTTACGGGGCTTTTTCTGGCGGTGATGAAGGATCTGTTCTCTCCTCCTCCCTCTATCTTTCCCCCTCCCTTTACAACTCCCACAACTTCTAAACTAGACTTTCCAAAAAGCAGGTAACCTATAACCAAATCCATTGTGATGCTAAAGAGTTCTCTTTAGCTGGATAGCCTACGATTCCTTACGATGACCTTTCGCTCCTGGGAAGTCGTTTTAAATTCAATCCACGGTAAAGAGGGGGAGGAAAAAAAATATCCCGCGAATACATTGGCTGCGAAAGGTCACAAGTGAACCGTGTTTTGATGGTATCTGCCGCTTTGGTGGCTTTGGTTCCCAATATACATGAGCATCAAGGAAACCTGAATTGTCTCTTTGTCTCACCAGACAAGGAGCCTGAGAAAACAGCATATGGGAAAAGATACTGGGTGAAAAAGGACTGAGGTGGAAGGGAGAGGATGGGATTTTTTTTGGGGGGGGGGGGCTCCCAAGTTCCATAACTGAGAACCCTTGGTAGAAGACTTGCTAGAGGGCAAACGATAGCTGGGCACTTTTGGGAAGAATGAGAAGGTGACAATAGAAGAGAATATATCCGGGAATTGCGCATCCGGTGTCCAAATGAAATCAGAGATGCTGACACAAACTTGTAGTTTTAGAATAGAATAGAATTCTTTTATTGACCAAGTGTGATTGGACACACAAGGAATTTGTCTTTGGTGCATATGCTCTCAGTGTACATAAGGATAGTAAAATACATTCATCAAGAATAAAAAGATGCAACACTTAGTGATAGTCAAGGTTACTAATAAGCTATCAAATCGTACTAGGAAACTAATAAAAACAATATAAATTGAAAGATACAAGCAACATGGTTATAGTCATAAGTGGGAAGAGATAGATACTAGGAAGAAAGAGAAGAATAATAGTAATACAGTCTTAGTAAATTATTTGACAGTGTTGTGGGAATTAGTTGTTTAGCAAAGTGATGGCATTCGGGGGGGGGGGGAATGTCCTTGTGTCTAGTTGTTCTGGTGTGCAGTGCCCTGTAGCGTCTTTTTGAGGGTAGAAGTCGAAACAATTTATGTCCAGGATAAATATTTTCACAGCCCTCTTTTTGACTCCTGCAGTATACAGGTCCTCAATAAAAGACAGGTTGGTAGCCATTGTTTTTTCTGCAGTTCTAATTATCCATCGAAGTCTGTGTCTGTCTTGTTTGGTTGGTTGGTTTGGTTAATAAACATATTATTATATTTATATGAATAAATATATTTTACAACAATATATCCAACAAATTAGATAGTCAGGGAAAATAGGAGCATCCTGAGGTAAATCACAGAACACACAGAGCGCGCAGAAGAAAAAGGCGGGAAAAAAGGGAAACTCCCCCTCCACACTCACAGCAACCAATCAGAGCGGAGATTGCCTCACGCGGGAGCCAGCACTCTTCAACCCATTAGCCACAACTGTGTGTTCTGGCTCACTGCACAACTCCATTGCTCCAGCTACTAAATTTAAATATCTTAACAGAATATTTGTAACTCAGGGTTGCACTCTGGGGTTCTCTAACCTTGGTGGTTTTCTTGCAGACCTTTCATTATCCAACTAGGTAGGGGTGAAATGCTCCCGGTTCAGACCGGTTCCAGTCGAACCGGTAGCGATGGTGACCAGTGGTTCGGAGAATCGGTAGCGATGGCGGCACAAGGCTCTGCCCACCCACCCGGTCGTCATTACTTCCTGGGTTTAACCAAGAAGTAACCTGTTTTTTACCCTCTGCGCATGCACAAAAGGGTTTGTGCATGCGCAGAGGGTCCGCACGCGCACGTGATGCACACGGCGCATGCACTTCTGAACCGGTTGGGAAGGTAAGTAGATTTCACCCCTGCAACTAGGTAACATCAACAGTCATGTTGGGTAATGAAATGTCCAAGAAAACAACCAAGCTCAGAGAGCTACAAGGACTCCAAAAGAAAGTGAGTCAGTTAGATGGTAAACTCCTGGAACAACTTTCCCCAATGGGAGCTCTGCCAGCTGTGCCAGATGTCAGCTCCCAAAATCCCAATTAGTATTTCTGTCATCCATGCCATCTAGGGCATAATAGCCGTAAAGCATCAATGCAGCCTGATGGCACCATGACAATAATAGTTTAGACCAGGGGTTTTCACAGTTGACAACTTTAAGTTGTGTGGACTTCAACTCTGGAATTCCCATGTTGGCTGGGGAATTCTGGGAGCCATACATCATAAAATTGCCAAGTGTGAGAAACACTAGTTTAGACAGACCAACTTCTTGATTTATCATAAGGCAATCTTTTATAGAATGGGTCAGAGGTGAAATCCAGCAGGTTCTGACAGGTTCTGGAGAACCGGTAGTGGAAATTTTGAGCAATTTGGAGAACCACCAAATACCACCTCTGGCTGGCCCCAAAGTGGGGAGGGAATGGAGATTTTGCAGTATCCTTCCCCTGGAGTGGAGTGAGAATGGAGATTTTGCAGTATCCTTCCCCTGCCACGCCCACCAGGCCACGCCCACCAAGTCACACCACGCCCACCAAGCCACACCCACAGAACCGGTAGTAAAAGAATTTGGATTTCACTACTAGGAATGGGTGCTGTTTCAGAAGGTAGGGCTGAAGATATACGGGTAGGTAGATTAGATAATTTAATTCGTAATGCAATTTATCAAATTTGTTATGGTCGCCCATTCCACCAGATTGTGGGCAGCTTTCAAATTTCTTTTTTCAAAAAGTTAAAACACACAAAAAAGCCTTAAAGAAGCAGCCCAGACTGAAACAACCAGAACAACGATGGTACAAATATGACAATGGGTCCTACCAATGTATTAAGAAAAACATTAAATTCAGAGTTAGGAAGTGGGAGAGGGCTTAAAGGGTTTTCTGGCACTCCAGAAAAGTGGGAAGTGACATAGATGATGGGTAAGTAGCTAAGTAGGTAGGTAAGTAGGGGATGATAGATAGATAGAAAGATAGATAGATAGATAGATAGATAGATGGATGGATGGATGGATGGATGGATGGATGGATGGATGGATGGATGGATGGATAGATGGATGGATGGATGGATGGATGGATAATGGAGAGAGGGAGAGAGATTGCTAGAGAGAGAATGTCAGGTGCAAAAGACCCGTAAAGGTCCAATTAAACTAATTTATTGCTATTCCTGCCTATGCAGAGGAATCTTCTCAATTAAAGGTTAGCACCTGCTTGGAGTTAGATAAGGATCAGCATTGAATTCAAGGAGAAGGGGAGGAATTTGGTTTGCTTGTGGCTACATAGGGAATCTAGGCTGATACCTCTTTTTTTATTATTATTTTTATTTTTTATTTTTATACAAACATACATAAATAAAACCATCTTCATTTGCAAACAGTGTGTCAGTTGGTTACAAGTCTCTTGTGCATCTTCACCAAATTCATAGCTTACAATTTACAGTTTCCCTAAATTCCCATATCATCGACCTAATATACAGTATATCTATATATTATTATCCTCATTAATTATTCCTTTGATTATGACTATTTCTTCTCTCATTATTATTCAAAATATTCTTAAATTTGAGTTAATTTTTAGTCAAACGTTCATTTCATCCTCCTAAATCTGTCTGCTAATACATCTTTATATTTTATTTCACATAATTCTACAGTTCTTGTATTGTGAAGATCTCTAGGCTGATACCTCTTTTAACGCAGCCTCCAAGTGCTGCCAATCCTTCTCCTACAGAGTGAGATAATAGATAGATAGTGTTTTCCCAACTTTAGACCTTCCAGAATTCCTTGCCAGTGTGTTTATTATTGACAATTCTGGGCTTCATTTCACAGAGCTGAATAGTGCTTAGATTGGGGAAGGCTGTTACAGTAGATTGCTCTAGCACAGTATTTCTCAACCTTAGCAACTTTAAGATCCAGACTGCGGAATTCTGGGAATTGAAGTCCCTACATCTTAGCATTGCCAAGCTTATTGGCAACTGTTATTTAAGACCAAATAAAATCAAATAAATAACTAAACACGGTTGCTTTAAAGATCTTGTAAGGTCTGCAAAAGCATCTGCCTATAATTGTACAGATGCAATTGTATAATTGCATCTGCTTAGCTGAGAGTAAACCTCACTGACTGCAAAGGGGCTCAACAGAATTGTTTTCACTATAGTTACATTCACAAATACTCTTGAAACCTAGAGTGGCTTGGCTTTTAAAACTAGGGAGATATAATGCTCATAGACAAACCTATTGCAACTTGAATTCCAGATGTAGCAAAGGAAACAATTGATTGGTTCTATGATGAGCTCTAAAAGACCTCATGCATTCCTGCATGCCAGCCCACCCACCAAGATGCAAGATGCAAGATGCTTTCAGTGTTTCTGGGGCATGATTTGGGGCCGTACATGATGCGGGTGCATGGCAAGCTCAAAGGAATATTAGGTTCTGAACCCCAAATGTTTACATTCTAAAGATCAGGAGGACCCATCCTCCTGTAAGGAAATATAAAAGGCAAATAAAATAATTAAGAGTTTCCTGGAAATTTTTCAGTAAGTTCTGGTAGCAGACCTAAGGTTGAGTTATTGTCAACCCATTTACTGTATGTTCTAGTGTAGATACCTATGTAAAATATACACACGTAGAAGTAACACATGTTTACAGTAGCAAAACTGGGCTAATAATCATATGATTATTAGATGATAGCAAGGAGTAAGCATTGTCTGTATCTCTTTGCTGCCCTCAGGTCATCTATATGTTTGCAGCCCAGACCTGGTGGGCCCTTTAATAGATCACATTTTCCCACAAAGCTGTTAGAAATGGCCCAGTCATATATCTGCATCTTTTCTCGTGGTTTAGGTGCCCCTCAGCATCAGAAAATGTGGTATTAGGAATTCCCATGTCTGTTTGGGGGAAGGTCAGGTCAGGAGGGCAATGTTCAAAACTCTTGAGGACTCAGAAAGAGAGAGCCTTACTCGAAGAATACCCTAAGATTCTGGATCAGTTCCTCATGTCACTTCATTCATGCATAAAGACCACCCTTGTAAGTCCTTCACACTCAACAAGGACATCGGATTAGGGGTGCCTGCGGCTAGTTGGGTCTCTCCCATTCAAAGGGGAAAAAAATAAATAAATAAATTGTACTGTAAATTTTCGCATTCATAAATTAATGTTCCCCTTTGGCTCTTTCCTTTGCCCTTTATGACTTCCCTTCTCCTCTCCCAGATCCCCAAAGAAAGTCCTATTGTCTGCGAAAAGGCCTGACAGTTCCCATATATTAACGAGGAATGACACATCCAGCCATTTTTCAGCCGAACGCTGCATATGTCAAAAGTATGTGGGCAAAAAAAGGCTTCAGCTTTGAACATGAAGAGTCTCCTTTTGCATCATTTCCTGAGAAGGCAGTTGTGCAAAATAAAACGCAACTCCTTGGGAGATCTTATTTTCCCAAACTTGGGGTTTTTTTAAAAAAAAAATGTTTATGGAATTGGAAGTGTCTCCCTCTTTAAAACCACTGAAGTCTATGGGACATAAATTACTCATGATTGACTTGTATAATGGGTTTTAATGAGACTAAACCATGCTTTAATTGGGTTCCAGTCCATATTTATTAAGATCAAATGAGTTCAAGATAGTGTCATATACATGTGGGGGGATTTGGTTTGAGATTAATGAGTCCTACCACACCCCAGTTCATTAAGATTTCAAACTCTCCCCAATGGAGACAAAATCCAGAATGTTTTTTTTTCCTTTCCTTCTTTCTGACCTACAATCATGTGTTTGCAACAGGCAGGAATTTAATGGATTTGATTTATTCATGTAGGCACCACCCAAAACCAAATTGACTCTGAGCAGTGTACATTAAAACCAAATTAAATAGGAAATGCAATATAATTAACATTAGACTAAAAGAACCAATGGCCAGTCTGGATAACCGCACCCATAACCCCAATTCAGGGTGAAATCCAGCAGGTTCTGACAGGTTCTGGAGAACTGGTAGGAGAAATCTTGAGTAGTTCGGAGAACTGGCAAGTACCACCTCTGGCTGGCCCCAGAGTGGGGTGGGAATGGAGATTTTGCAATATCCTTCGCCCAGGAGCGGGGAGAGAATGGGGATTTTGCAGTATTCCACCCACCAAGCCACGCCCATCAAGCCACACCACGCCCACCAAGCCACGCCCACAGAACTGGTAGTAAAAAAGTTTGGATTTCACCACTGCCCCAATTCCATCTAGCTTAAGGCATGAGAGAACTGCCAGATCTTTAAGGTTGTCTGGGCAGCCATCAGGGTTGGAACCAATAGCTATGAAAGGGAATATCACTCCAGAGGGCAGATCCTTCAAGAAAGAAGACAACTTTTTGTATCGCAACAGCAATAGCACTTAAACTTATATACCCACCTCATAGTGCTTTATAACACTCTCTGGGTGGTTTACAAAGTCAGCATTGCTCCCTAACAATCTGGGTCCTTATTTTACCTACCTCAGAAAGATGGAAGACTGAGTCAACCTTGAGCCTGTCAGGATTGAACTCCAAGCTGTGGGGAGAGTTAGCCAGCCATACTGCATTCTGATCACTGGACCATTGGAGCTCCTCAATAGATGGCACTGTTGTTGTTTTTTTTTAATTTGATTTATATGCCGCCCTTCTCCGGAGACTCAGGGTGGCTTACAATGCGTTAAGCAATAGCCTTCATACTTTTGTATATTTTTTACAAAGTCAGCTTATTGCCCCCACAAACTGGGTCCTCAATTTACCTACCTTAGAAAGGATGGAAGGCTGAGTCAACCTTGAGCCTGGCGAGATTTGAATCTGCAGTAATTGCAGGCAGCTGGTCTTAATAACAGGATGCTTTAGACCACTGTACTACCAAGGCTCTTGAATTTAATTTAATTGAAAAGATCCAGAGTGGACCAACCTTCTTGGCTCATACTTGTAAAGCAACACCATGGAAGATAGATGGTTCATCAGATAACCAGCCCCTCTGCTTTATAGGTCATAACCAGCATCTCAAATTACATACTGTAACCAGTAGGGTTTGTGTAACAGAAGTGTCACATAAGTATACTGAGGCATGCCCATCACTGCCCGTGCCACTGCACTCTGGACCAATTGAAGCTTCCAAGGCTATCTCATTGTCTCCAAAGCATCTGAGGGCAAGACCAAAAAGTAATGGAGGGAAACTTATCAAAGAAAGATCCAATTTAGAGCTAAGAAGAAAGGCCTGGGAGAGCTAAGTCATAAAGGCTTTTCTAAAAGTGAGTAGAGTTTGCATCTAATGCAGGGGTGGGCTGCTGGGGGTTCGCAGGGTTTCTGGAGAACCTCTAGCTAAGACTCTGTGCAGTTTGGAGAACCCCCAAATCGCACTCCTGGCTGGCCCCACCCACCCTGCCCCTCCCAGGAGTCCCCACACACCCCGTTTTGGATTCAGGTAAGTGCAGGGTGCGCACAGAGGCTCAGGGAGGGTGAAAAATGGGTCTCCGGAGTCTGGGGAGACCGTTTGTGTCCTCCCAGAGGCTCAAGAACAGCCTCTGGAGCCCAGGGAGGGCAAAAACAATGCCCCTTTCCTGTGGTGCAGGAGGCTGACTAGGTCACGCCTATCATGGCCACGCCCACTCAGCAACCGGGCAGAGAATATCTGTGGGAAGTTTGTTCCACAGAGTACAAGCAATCCCAGAACAGAGAGACTTTCAGATCCCATAAGATGACAACACTGAAAACAAGGAACCTGGAGCATGGCCTCCCTATGGGAGTATGTGGGATGGAGAAGATGTTCTTGGAAGAAGAACCTTCTATCAGGTTCGCCTGATACGCCAGTTGCACCCCTTTCTGGATCGGGACTCCCTACGCACGGTCACTCAAGCACTCGTCACTTCTCGTCTGGACTATTGTAACGCTCTCTACATGGGGCTCCCCTTGGGGTGCACCCAAAGGCTCCAACTGATGCAGAATGCAGCTGCACGGGGGATTATGGGAGCGACGGGGCGCTCCCATGTGACTCCTCTCCTGCGCGAGCTGCATTGGCTTCCGGTGGACTTCCAGGTGCGCTTCAAGGTGTTGGTGATCACCTTTAAAGCGCTCCATGGCTTAGGGACGGGGTACTTATGGGACCGTCTTCTGCCACCAATTGCCTCCCACCGGCCAGTTCGCTCCCACAGAGAGGGCCTCCTCAGGGTGCCATCGGCCAGACAATGTCGGCTGGCTGGCGACCCCCAGGGGGAGAGCCTTCTCTGTGGTGGCACCTACCCTCTGGAATAATCTACCCCCAGAGATACAAGTGATCCCAGACCTCCGGACTTTTCGTCGGGCCCTTAAAACCTACTTCTTTCAGTTAGCCGGGCTGTCCTGATTTTATGGTGGGTTTTTAAAATTTGAAATTGGTTTTAAATGGAAATGTTTTAAATTATGGGCCAAATTTATATAATTATTTTAAATCTATTTTAACTTTTGTGTATAAAGTGTTTTACTTTGGCTGTTCATCGCCCTGAGTCCGAAAGGAGAAGGGCGGTATAGAAATCTGAAAAATAAATAAATAAACTAGATCTTATGCTGCTGCCTTTTTTTTTTTTTTGCAAGAATGCACATGTTAAAAAAGGGATATAAACAAACATACAAATCTACCTCTTTTTTTTTTTTCCTTATTTCCTAGAAGGGAACCTCAGGATGATGTTTCCATGGCACATTGCCTTTATGGAAGTTTTATTTAACACACGGATGGCTGTCGACTTGGAATTTGCGGCAATGTGTTTTTAATACTGTCAATAAATGTCTTTCCTGAAGACTCATGAGGGTAATAATGGAAGCTGTTAACAAAGTGTGAAAAGGACAAGGCCAGCAAAGGTTAATTATATGGCTGCCTGCTAATGACCTCTCCAGCCCTTGGTTTTAAAACCTTCGCTACTTGTAAAGATCCATCACGTGAGCAATTTCCTGTCTGAGGTTGCCTTTATGGAGAAGAATAAAAGCCAGGCTTTCTTGTGAAAAAGAAGCTACCCAGCAGGGGTGGAGTTATTATTTTTAAGCTGATCTAAACACCTGGGTTCCCTGGTAGAGCCTATTAAAGTTCTTCTATTATGTCTAAATATTTCAGTAATTCCCAGCCCCACTATAGATTAGGGTATTAGCCTTAAAGGAGGGAGATTCTGGATACCTTGGAGTGGAAGGGGGAGAAAGGATGTAGCTTTTCTTCTGTAGAAGTTAAAGGCAGGTGGAGTTGGATGTGGTATTTTTTTGCTTGTTTGGATGCCCAAATTCATGGTTAGCAAACCTAGGAAGAAAGGAACTAGAAGAGTTTCATAGAGTTCATATCCCAGTGTCAGGGATAAAGTCAACCCTGGCGACTTTAAGACGTGTGGACTTCAGTTCTTAGAATTCCCCACCTAGCCATGTTGACTAGGGAATTCTGGGAGTTGAAGTCTACATATCTTAAAGTCACCAAGGTTGAGGAAATACTGTCATAACCCATTCAGGATGATCTCCCTGGGCTAGTCTGCTTTCTATAGCATCAATATCCACTGGTTGATCGGGAGATAAAATTAGATGTTTGTTGCTTGGAAATCCAATTTCATCTCTGTTGCACTCAGAGGTGGCCACAACTATCAGGATGCCTTCCAAAAGCCTGGAACTGAAGGATGACAACTTCAGCATAGGACTTCCTAGAGCCAGGACAAGAAGCAGTGGATGGAAACTAATCAAGGAGAGAACCAACCTAGAAACTAAGGAGAAATTTCCTGACAATGAAAACAATTAATCTGTTGTGACTCCGACCCCCGAGGCCGACTTATCGGAGGGAGAAGGCTCCGAACATGGAGAAGAGGAGTTGGCCAGGCCTCCCTCTCCAGGACCCTCCTCTCTGGCAATGCCTCAGGTGTCTCCAGGAGGAGAAGAGATTGGCCAGGAGCCAGGTATCTCCTCGCAGTCGGACAGTGCTGGAGATAAGTCTTGGCTGGATCCACGCCAGGGTCAGAGAGACAAGCGCACGCAGCAGAAAAGAAGGTGTGCCAGGGATTAAGCTGAGTCACTGGACCACACCCCACAGGGGATAAAAGGGGGTGAGGTGGCCATTCAGACTCTGTGATGGACAAAACTAACTACTAGCGAGTCACATTGTATCTTTGAAACAACATTATCTGCCTTGGATTTAATACGGACTGGACTTGACAATTCTTGAACTGTGTGCATCTTGTTTGGGTTTATCTGTCGGAGGAACAACCCCTCCCTCTATGAGTAAAGTTCTTGGCAAGCAGCTACTGGGTTGCTGCCAATCCTCTTATCGAAAGAATTTGTTGTCTGCCAGTTTTATTTAACCCCTGGCTATCTGTTTGTGTGCGTGTGTGAGACGGGGACAGAACATAATCATTGGAATGGCTTGCCTTCAAAAGTTGTTGGTGTTTTATCAGTGGAGGTTTTTAAGAAGAGATTAGACTACGGTTTCTCTGAAATGGTATAGGGCAGTGATGGTGAACCTTTTCGGCACTGAGTGCCCAAACTGGAACACGTGAAAACCTGAAGACCAGCTGGCCAGCACATGCATGCCTGTTTTTTGGCCATTTTGGGCCGTTTTGAGTCCTTCGGGAGTAGGGTGGGATATAAATTTAATATATTATTATTATTATTATTATTATTATTATTATTATTATTATTATTGTTGTTGTTGTTGTTGTTATTGTTATTATTATTATGGGGGGCCATTTCCAGGCCATTTTTCGGGCCGATTTGACCGGAAAACGGCCAAACAACGGCCTGGAAAACGGCCTGGAAACAGTCCCAAAAATCAGAAGAGCAGCTAGCGGTGGCACGCGTGCCCACAGAGAGGGCTCTGCATACTACCTCTGGCACACATGCCACAGGTTTGCCATCATGGGTATAGGGTTTCCTGCTTGAGCAGGGATTGGACTAGAAGACCTCCAAGGTCCCTTTCAATTCTGTTATCCTAATTACAGTCATAAATCAAGGACTACCTGCATGCCAGGAGTGAAATGCTCCCGGTTTGGACCGGATCACCCGATCCGGTAGCGATGGCGGCGGGTGGTTCGGAGAACCGGTAGCAAAAATCCCTGCACACCACCACCACCACCACCATGCCCAGCTGAGCCGCCCGATCATCAGAGGCTTTTTTTTTTCACTTTTAAAAGAATTTTTTCTACAACCTCTTCCAATGAAAAAATGCTTTTAAAAGTAAAAAAAAAAAGCCTCTGATGATCGGGCAGCTCAGCTGGGATCCTCAGAGGCTTTTCAAAGCATTTTTTTCTGCAAGCTCTTGGCCGAAGAGGTGGTAAAAAATGCTTTGAAAAGTCTCTGACGATCCCAGCTGAGTTGCCTGATCGGCAGAGGCTTTTCAAAGCATTAGAAAAAATGCTTTGAAAAGTAAAAAAAAAAAAGTTGGCCACGCCCACCCAGTCACATTAACACCCCCCCAGCAAGCCACGCCCACAGAACTGGTAGTAACAAATTTTACATTTCACCCCTGCTGTATGCTACAACAAGGCAATTCCTAGCTACTTCTGATACTATTCTAGCTGCTGTCCTGTACTAAGCCGCTGGATTTAGTACAGGTGTTTGGGATATTTGTTCTCAATCTTAGTAATTCCATGTTGATAACCATTCTTTCTCCCCTTTCTTGTACGTCAGATGTCAGACCAATTCACAGTAATCTGCATGACATTTGCAAACCTTTGCCAGGTCTCCAAAATCTCTGGATTCTTTTCATGTTTCAGCAGCCCCTTTAAGTGGCTTTGCTTTCCCAGAATAAGTTTGCAATCTCTTTGCTAAGAGCAGGTGTCTAGTACAAAGCTCTTGTTTCATTCCTAGTCCAATCTGATCTTGGTTTAAGTTTATATTCTGTTTCCTACACCACTCCAAAAAGAAAGCCAACTTTGTGTCGTGGCTCACAACTCTTTTTATTTTAGTATCTCCTTCTCCAAAAATGACAGTGGCATTCTTATGCTCTAGAAAATGACTTAGCCTGTCATGGAAAACTTCAGAGGTTGTATTAATGCTTGTTGGTAGATAGTCGGCAAAGCTGTTTTGCCGAAACAATATGCCAAACATAATTCCTGATATCACACAATTTAAAAAAGAAAAATGGCACATGATTGAAAGCAAGACATAGCATAACCTAATCAAAGAAATAGGGTGGCATTCCAGAATCAAATGACTAAAATATTATGCAAAATCAGGTGTAAATTATACAAATTCCAAATGCATTTATATTCATACTAATATGGAGAACCTGAGAGCCATTTTGGTGTAGTGATTAAAGCACAGGCTAGAAACCAGAAGACAGTGAGTTCTAGTCCCATTCTAGCAGGGGCTGGTTCCAAATCCCGTTGCTACCAGTTTGTTCGTACCCGCTCGGAGCCTCCCGCTGCTGCTGCTACTGGTTTGCCTGATCCAGTGTGAACTGGTAGCAACCCATCACTGCATTCTAAGCATGAAAACCATCTGGGTGATTTTGGGCCAGTCACTCTGTCGAAATCCACCTTGCAGGATTATTATTGTAGGGAAAATTTATTTATTTATTTACTTATTTATTAAATTTTTATACCGCCCTTCTCCCGAAGGACTCAGGGCAGTGTACAGCCAAAATAAAAACCAACAATATAAAAGTTAAAAACAATTTAAAATTATTAAATAGTTTGGCCAATCATCTAAAATAAAATAACCCATTCCCATAAAATTTTAGGCCAGCCCTGCTTGATGGAATAATAGCATTTTAAGGACGCGGCGAAAGGTACGGAGGTCAGAAAGCCAACGAATCTCTGGGGGCAGCTTGTTCCAGAGGGCAGGTGCCCCCACAGAGAAGGCTCTCCCCCTGGGGTTTGCCAGTCAACACCGTCTAACCAACGCACCCTGAGGAGACCCTCTCTGTGGGAGTGTACTGGTCGGTGGGAGGCTATCGGAGGCAGAAGGCGATCTCGTAAATATCCAGGTCCTATGCCATGGAGCGCTTTACAGGTGGCAACCAACACCTTGAATCGCACCCGGAAGACCACTGGGAGCCAGTGCAGCTCGCACAGGAACGGTGTTACATGGGAGCACCGAGTCGCCCCCGTAATCACCCTCGCGGCCACATTCTAGACCAGCTGGAGCCTCCAGGTGCTCTTCAAGGGGCGCCCCATGTAGAGAGCATTACAGTAGTCCAGACGGGAGGGAAAATAGGAGAGGAAAGAGCATTATGTGTATTTATTGTGTTGAGCTATTTTTAAAAATAATAAAGGAGAGAGGAGGGGAGAGAGAGATGTGTGTACGTATATATACATAATTTAAATCTTTCTGGAGACCACCCTGTGTTGAAGGAGGGGGGGGGTTTCATCACTTTCTAAAACTTTCTGTAAAACTTCCTTCTTCTTCAGAGAATTGATGCAGGTTTTCTTTTATTTTTGCCCCAAATTAAGGGACAAAAGGCCCTTAAAAAAAAGGAAGGCCAAATTAAAAAAAAGGAGAGCTTTTTTGTCTCCACAAAAAAAAAAAAATGCCAAAGAAAGAATTTCCTCCCAGAAACAAGCCAGATGTGCTTAAAATCAACTTGAAGAGCACACCGTCCTAATGAAAGATACCTGGACAAGATACCTGGCAAGACATCAGCTTGCTTCACCTCCATCAAGCAACCAATTTTGTTGTTGTTGTTGTTGTTGTGGAAGGTGGTAGGCCAAAAAGAGGAGAGAGGGGAAATATACACATTGCTTGCATGTTTTCCTTTGTTGTGTTTTTTTTAACTTTCAGGAGGAAGGGTTTCCTTGCTCACAAATAAATAAATAAATAAATAAAACGGTGCGGCAGAGTGTTCACTAAATAAATGGGAAACATGGGCAGCTGAGAGAAATCAATTTAGCTGAACAAACAATGTCCAATGTAATGAACTATTAATTATCCTTTTATGGCATGCCAGTCTCAGTGATTACAGAGCTGTGCAGTTTAATTTGACGTTTTGAGCGGTGCCTTGCTCCATGAGCTGCATATAAAGCCCCAGCCCAAGACGTGGGAAAGACAAGGTTGGGCGCAAAACCATCAGGTGATGCGCACGTGTGCACAGCATTCATCTAGAACTCAGGGAGCACCTGTAAATAAAGACTAGGGAGGGAAACAAGGGTGCCCCATCTTAGATTTGGAGGAGTGCTTTGGTGAAAGGATCCCCGACAGCTACGCACATCCATTAACCCTTCTCTCATTGTCACTGCTGCTGATATCCATCACTTTCCTGGTTGTGATTGATTATGCTTAACATTCAGGTCTTGATCTCCTTACTGGGTATTCAAAACATGTTAGGACAAAAAAAGAAAGGTCTGGAAAGGCCAAGCGTTGGGGGTATCATTGGTCAATTCTGAGATTCCTAATGAGATTCACATCCTTGCTGAGAATCCAGCTTCTCCCATTACTACCACTACTACTACTTTCCTCCTCCTCCTCCTCCTCCTCCTCCTCCTCCTCCTCCTCCTCCTCCTCCTCCTTCTCAGAATAACAGAGTTGGAAGGGATCTTGGAGATCTTCTACTCCAACCCCCTCTCAAGCAGGAAACCCTATGCCATTTCAGACAAATGGTTGTCCAGTCTCTTCTTAACATCTTCCAGTGTTGGAGCATCCACAACTTCTAGAGGGAAGTTGTTCCATTGATTAATTGTTCTCACTTAGGAAATTTCCATCCGTTACTTCTTGTTCTTTCTTCAGTGTTTTGGAAAATAGGTTGACCCCCTGTTCTTTGTGGCAGATATTGGAACACTGCTATCAAATCACCCCCCTAGTCCTTCTTTTCATTAAACTAAACATATCCAATTCCTACAAACGTTCTTCATATATTTTAGCCTCTAGTCCCCTAATCATCTTTGTTACTCTTCTCTGCACTCTTTACAGATTTTGAAAATGTTTTTATATGCAGTACAGTGGTGGGTTGCCCCCAGTTCGCACCGGTTCTATAGAACCGGTAGTAAAACCGGCGGGAGGCTCCGCCCACTGACCCTGATGTCATCAAAATGTTTCTGCGCATGCGTGCGCAGCCCTGTTACGAACCGGTAGTAAGGGTAAGTAGAACTCACCCCTGATGCAGTATTCCAAATATAGTCATCTTCTGCTTGAGTTCAGAAATTGTTCAAAACCCGAATGGCTTATTTATACAACTGAGCCAGGAAAGAATCCATCTGCTCTGCACAGATATTCTGGATTATGTAGAAAAATAGCTGGCAGAGTTAAATGAGTCATCAGCCTAGAATCATCGCCATCCCACGTACGGTGCAAATGCAACCCCTCTTGAATTCCATTGACCCTTATCTGGCACCAATTTAGCACTGAACTTTAGTTTGACTAGATTCTTGCATATGGGTCTGAGCAATAAATCTTAACTGCAACTTAATGTATGATCGGGATTCTTTGCGCCTGTACAGTTTTTAAGGAAAATTACAGTAGTTTGCTCGGGGGGTAAAACTTATCCACAAATTGATGGAGCTGAATTTTTTTTTTTTTTTAATTTGATTTATATGCCGCCCTTCTCCGAAGACTCAGGGCGGCTTACAATGTGCTCAGCAATAGGACAATAGAAATGTCACATGGATTGATCCATTAAGTAGGAGAGAAGAACTTGACTGGCACCTTAGGGTCCCTGACATCCTTAAATTCGCTGGGGACAGCTGTGTGTCCTATTTTGGAGATAATAGTCCTCTGTCTAAGGATAGTCTTATTGAAAGCCTGTCCAGTTGGCTTTAAAAACAAAGGATCTGCAAGGAAGAGAAGCAGAGGTGTCTTGAAGTTGACTATCCAAAATGAGGTCAGGTAGCTCCTTGGGGAGCTGAGTGAAGGCACCCTATCATAGTCTTCCACATTAATTGCCTTTATAAGTTTTGAAATGTATATCTAGACATATAAATTGGCAGCTGCACAATTTGTCAAATTTGTGCTGTCTTTCTTTTGGTGATGAATGTATTTGGTGATGCGTGTGTAAGTGACTGCCATCCTATGTGTTATTTATTCCCCAATACAGATTATAATTAAAAGCCATAGACAGATAAGAAAACAATACAAGGCAATATAATACTGTACAATCCGGTGGTTTTTGTTATTAAAGATGTATCTCTAGGGGTTGGCGCTGCAAATGTGGTTCATTAATATAATGAACTTACAGGTAGTCCTTGACTTGTGATCATTCATTTAGTAACCATTCAAAGTGATGACTGTGCTGAAAAAAAATGACTTACAAAGGGTCTACATCAGTGGTGGGTTGCTCCCGGTTCAGCCTGGTTCGGCCGAGTCGGTAGCGGTGACAATGTGACGTCACCGAACCAGTTCTCTTTGACTGGGAGCTGGGCCCTCCCGCCCGCCCCTGCTTTATTCCTACCTTTATTTCTCAAAAGCGCGTGTGCGAAGAGAACCGGTGGTAACACAAGAGCCTTGATAGTACAGTGGTTTAGTGCACCCTGTCATTAACACAGCTGCCTGCAATTTCTGCTGGTTCGAATCTCTCCAAGGCTCAAGGTTGACTCAGCCTTCCATCCTTTCTAAGGTAGGTGAAATGAGGACCCAGTTTGTGGGGGCAATAAGCTGACTTTGTATAAAATATACAAAAGAATGAAGGCTATTGCTTAATGCATTGTAAGCTGCCCTGAGTCTCCGGAGAAGGGCGGCATATAAATCAAATTAAAAAAATAAAAAAATAAAAAAACACCGGTTCGAACCCACCACTGGTCTACATACTTACAACCGTCGCAGTACCGTGTGATAAAATTTTGGACACTTGATAAGCAGCATGTATTTACAATGGTTGCAGCATCCCAGGGTCACATGATCAACACTGGTGACCTTCCAACGGGTCTTCTGATATTTAAAGTCAACGGGGAAGCTGGATCTGCTTAACAACCATATGATTCATTTAATAATCGCGTTGATTCACAATGATTGCAGCAAAAAAAGTCATAAAATCTGGTAGGAGTCACTTCATGATCACCTTACTTAGCAACGGATGTTCCAGACCCAACTCTGGTCATAAAGAAGCACAGTGGCCTACTTGGTTAGATTCCCATGGTTGGAAGTTAGCAAGCTGGTGTTCGAGACCCGAGTGCTGCCGTGGAGCACGGTGAGAGTTCCTGACCTTCGCTCCAGCTCCTGCTGGACATGAAAGGAGCCCTCAACTTGGCATCCCTTGGGCAACAGTGATGTCACCAGCTAATCCTTTCCCCTCAGAAGTACCTAAGTGCTTCTGATAAGAGTACAATGCAATTGTGGTCATAAACTGAGGATTATCTATAATTGAAAAGTTTGGCTTCACTGGCAATGAAATGACAGCCAACATGAAATAGTCCAGACAAATAGCATGCCCAGATGAACTAATTCTACTTTAATGTAAGGATACATTAACGGAATCTTTTAACAGAATATTAGCAGAATAACAGAGTTGGAAGGGACCTTGGAGGTCTTCTACTCCAATCCCTTGCTCAGGTAGGAAACCCTATACCATTTCAGACAAATGATTCTCCAATCTCTTCTTAAAAACCTCCAGCCATCATGTATTGGAGAATCCTTGTGACATTGTTCACACAATATATTAATCAGATGAATTAAAGATCAAGTGATACGTACCTATCGCATGATAACTTTGATTAGTGTTAAACTCTGTTTTCCCTATTGGTCTAGTGCAGCATTTCCTAAACTTGGCAATGTTAAGACCTGTAGACTTCAACTCCCAGAATTCTCTGTCCAGCAGGGGGAATTCTGGGAGTTGAAGTCCATGCATTAAGTCCATGCGTTGAGAAACACTGATATAAAGTGATATAAATCTGTCTAAAATAACTGTACCCTTTTTTTTTATTGAAAAGTTTTACAGAAAAAAGACACCCCAATATTCCCCCCACTCTTTCCCTCCCCTCATCCCACCCTCCCCCCCAGACTTCCCAGAGCAAAATACAAGGTATTTCAGTTAACAATCATAAGCTAAATTAACCTATCAATCCTTAGACTACTAAATCCCCCCCCTGAAACCTTAACTCCACTATAGTTAACATAATACTTCTAATACTTAACGTTCATTCATAAGCTATTTGATATTTTCTTGTCTGATACTTATTTTGAATATAATCAATCCATCTTCTCCATTCCAATACGTATCTTTCTTGTGTATAGTCTTTCAAATACGCTGAGATTTTCGCCATTTCTGCTAAGTTCGTTACTTTCAGTATCCACTCTTCAATAGTAGGCAAAGAGTCCTTCTTCCAGTATTGCGCTACCAACAGCCTAGCTGCTGATATTAAGTTCAAAATCAATTTAGTCTCTAATACTGTACAATCCGTCGTTATACCCAGTAGAAACAATTGAGGAGTAAATTTCAACCTTTTTTTCAAAATATTCTGCATCACCCACCAAATTTTTATCCAAAATGCCTTAATTTTCTTACAGGTCCACCATATATGATAATAGGTTGCATCATCACACTCACACCTCCAACATTTAGCTTGCAAGTTCGAGTACATACATGATAATTTTTTAGGATCTAGGTGCCATCTATAAAACATTTTGTAAAAATTCTCTCTCAAATTTTGTGCTTGTGTAAATTTAACATTTCTAACCCAAATCTTTTCCCATGTTTCCATCATCACGGGTTCCTGAAAATTTTGTGCCCATTTTATCATCCATAAATCCTTAACCAATTCCATTACCCTGTACCCTTTTTGAATGATTCAGGACAATTTAGATAGTTGGCCAATGTAATACTCACCTGTAGAGAAAAGCAGCCATTAGAACTATTTTGGCATCCTGTAGAGCATAACTAACTGGGAAACTCTGGGAGTTGAAGTCCAGAGGTCTTAAAGTCACCAAGGTTGGGAAACCCTCATCTAACATGTGGTATGAATCCAAGCCATTTAATGAGCTTATGATTTCTACATTTTGTAGAACCAGAAAGTGGATTAAATTGAGTAATGAGATTACGCTGATTCAAAAGCAGGCAGCCTTTTAGTTCCATGTTGGTCATAACTGCATCATCATGATTTCATTGTCCAAGTGCAGATGACTATAATTTATTCAGTAGTTTATGAAAAAAAAGAAAACCAAAGTGAAAACAAGGATTGCAATTGGGCTCGGCTCCAAAAAGATATAACAACATCGTTCTATTTGTTGGACAAAGTGTTACTTCCTTATTTAAAGAAAAGAAAAGGGGGGGGAAGAGAGTGGTTGGGAGGGAAAAAAACTCCAAGGCCTTGAAATCTGTGTCTTTTAAAAAAAAAAATAATAAGAAAGAGAAAACCTGAAGTACTATCTCAGCGGGACATAATGGACCCCGGCAAACAGTGCCTTGTCTGAGAAGCCGTAGATTAATGTAACAAAAAATACTATTTTTGTGGAAAATGGTATGTGTGTGGATTTTTTAAAAAATAAAATAAATAACATCGTCAACAAGCCATTTATTGCTAATAATATGTTTGGATATATTTTGTTTTCTTTTGGAGAATATAGAAAGAACTGCTAAGATGGAAGAAAATAGGGTTTCAAACACTATAATTGATTTTTTTTATATTATTATTATTGCTTCGCTTGAAGGTTGATGGACAACTCTTTTTATGAATGCTTTTCTTAAAAGTCCTGAAGGAGAGCAAGGCCATTATCCAGTCAGGATAACAGCATAATAAAGAATCACATAAACTTAGGAAAACATTGTCCAAATATTAAGCATTTTTCACAGAACAAAGAGATGGGATGGGGGACTCATTTCTCTGCTTTATTTATCTTCTTTGCAATATGGGCTCTATTTATTTATTTCATACAATGCTTATACTTCCCAAAGCAATCAGCTCCGAAGAGTTAACATGAAAATACAAACTTGCAATCTATAACAAAACCCCGTATTTTTAGGCAAACATAGTAAACATGGTTGACTAGCTGGAAGGTAGTCTAAACATGAAGATGCCAATCACAACAGGAGATCAAAACCTTTGTAAATGTGGCATGGGAAAAGGGATGGGGCTTCAATCACATGGTTGTGGCTGCCATCTTGACTTTTTTAACTCTCTCCTGCAGACATCTCTGCTGCCCAGCAGTGTTCCAATATCTAAAGGGGCTGCCACAAAGAAGAGGAGGTCAACCTAGTCTCCAAAGCACCTGAAGTCAGGACTAGAAATAATGGGTGGAAACTAATCAAGGAGAGAAGCAACCTAGAACCAAAGAAAAATTAATCAGTGGAATGACTTGCCTCCAGAAATTGTGGGTGCTACAACACTGGAGGCTTTCAAAAGAAGACTGGACAACAATTTGTCCAAATGGCAGGAATAGCTAACACCCTAGAAGATAGGCTCAAGATCCAGATGGATCTTCACAGACTTGAACACTGGGCCCTATCTAACAAAATGAAATTCAATGTAGAGAAAAGTAAAGTCCTACACTTAGGCAAGAAAAACCAAAAGTACACATATAAATTGGGTGAAACCAGGCTTAATGGCAGTGACTGTGAGAGGGATCTTGGCGTCTTCATGGACAACCAGCTAAATATGAGCAGCGGCAGCCAAAAAAGCCAATGCAATCCTAAATTGCATTAACAGAGGGATACAATCAAGATCAAGTGAGGTACTAATATCACTCTATAAAGGCCTAGTAAGACCACACCTAGAGTACTGCATCTAGTTTTGGTCACCACACTATAAAAAGATGTTGAGACTCTAGAAAAAGTGCAGAGGAGAGCAACCAGGATGATTAGGGGAGTGGAGACTAAAACATATGAAGAACGGTTACAGGAACTTGGCATGGCTAGTCTATTGAAAAGATGATAGCAGTGTTCCAATATTTGAGGGGCTGCCACAGAGAGGAGGGGGTCAAACTCAGTGGTGGGTTTCAAAAATTTTTACTACCAGTTCTGTGGATGTGGCTTGGTGGGCATGGCATGGCTTGGTGGGCGTGGCTTGGTGGGCGTGGCAGGGGAAGGATACTGTAAAATCTCCATTCCCACCCCACTCCAGGGGAAGGTTACTGCAAAATCCCCATTTCCTCCCGATCAGCTGGGACTTGGGAGGCAGAGAATAGATGGGGGCGGAGCCAGTCAGAATTTTTACTACCAGTTCTCCAAACTATTCAAAATTTCTGCTACCGGTTCTCCAGAACTGGTCAGAACCTGCTGAAACCCACCTCTGGTCAAGCTATTTTTCAAGGCACCTGAAGGCCAGACAAGGAATAATGGATGGAAACTGAACAAGGAGAGATTTAACCTGGAAATGAGGAGGAACTTTCTGACAGTGAGAACAATCAACCAATGGAACAGAAGTTGCCTTCAGAAGTTGTGGGAGCTTCATCACTTGAGACTTTCAAGAAAAGATTGGACTGCTATTTGTCAGAAATGGTGTAGGATCTCCTGGTAGAGCAGAGTCTTGGACTAGATGACCTATAAAGTCCCTTCCAACTCTGTTAATCTGTTAAAATGGTATACGGTCTTCTGCTCAAGCAGGGAGTTGGACTAGAAGACCTTCAAGGTCCCTTCCAACTCTATTATTCTATTCTATTCAACTATCCACTTCAAAATATTAACATTTGAGATCTTCTGGAACACCAAGAGTTGAAGTACAGCAATCAACCCATTACAGAAATATGGACTGGCCACAAAGAAGATCTATTTCCTGTCCCATTCATTTTTGACAAGGAGAGGACAATTATCAACGGGTCATGTATAGACTGGTGTTTCTGTTTTATTTTCAAGCCTCTGCATTCTTGTGTGTGTGTGTGTGTGGTTGTTTGAAGTAAGGCACCCAAACTGCTGGCTCCAAATAACTGCAGAAATAAAGGCATCGATTGAAACCATACTGGTAATAAACCTGCACTGTGAAATATTCACTTCAAGCCCACTTCTTCCGCTCAGTTGTTATGAAAGTCAGTGCGTTCTTTAACATGTACATTTACAGAAAACAAGGGAAACTGCTTGATGGTACATTGGAGGAGCCTGTTCACACAGTCAAGGTCAGATGAATTGAAGGTCTGTTCAAGGTCAGCCAGCAGTTCAACTAGCTGTTGTCAACACTCAGTACCTGAAGCCAGATAGTACTTAACTTCATGGAGAACTCCTCGTCTATCACATTCTCAAGCACTAAAGCCTAATGCATAACTTGTTGAGATAATACATGAAAAAGCTGATTTTATTCTATACATGTAGTTGTGACTATCCATGGTGATATTTAGGTCTGAAAGAACACCATTTTATAGAGACATTGTACAATTTTATAAGGGGCATGACTTGTTTGTGCTCATATACATTGATAATTGATAATTATCATTGATAACAAGAGCCTTGGTGGCGCAGCAGACTAAAGTGCTGTTAAATAGCACCAGCTGCCTGCAATTACTGTGAATTCAAATCTCACCAGGCTCAAGGTTGACTCAGCCTTCCATCCTTTCGAAGGTAGGTAAAATGAGGACCTGGATTGTGGGGGCAATAAGCTGACTTTGTATAAAAAAAGAACACCGCTTAGGGGGGAGCGAAAGCCCTACTAAGCAGGTATATACAAAAGTATGAAGGCTATTGCTTAACGCATTGTAAGCCGCCCTGAGTCTCCGGAGAAGGGCGGCATATAAATCAAACCAATAAATAAATAAATAAATAAATAAATAAATAAATAAATAAATAAATAAATAAATAAATAATTAATATCCTTCAGGTTCTTCAGCTACCTTTCTCAAATGCAGTTCTCAGTTCAAAACCCACATAGAAAAATGTATATCTTAGGGAAAGCTGTGTATAAAAATGAAAAATTATAGATGACATTGCATGTAAAATTTGAGTAGCGTTAAAGGAAATGATACCGGCACACCAGAAAATGCAGAAATTTATCCAAGTTGACACAAACTGAGTCTACCATCTTATTTTTATTTATTTATTTATATCCCACCTTTATTTTAAAAAAAAAAAAATTCAAGGCCGCAAACGTACCTAGTACTCCCTCTTCTTCCTGTTTTCCCCACATCAACATTCCTGTGAAGCGGGCTAAGAGAAAGTGATTGGCCACCTAGCAGGCTTTCATGCCTAAGGCAGGACTAGAACTCAAAGTCTGCTTGTGATTGGCCCAAATCATCCAACTGACTTCCATGCCTAAAATGGGACTAGAACTCACAGTCTCCCACTTTCTATTCCTGACGTTTTAACCATTAGACCAAATTGTTTGTTATGGCTACATTGCTTATCAATGGCAATCCCCATCTCAATTGCTATCTTAAATCAAGGATTATCTGTAATATAATATCTAGCTCTGTGGAATTCCTGCTAAGAATGATTGAAATGTGATTGGCCCAAAGTCACCCAGCTGGTTTTTATGCCTAAAACAGGACTAGAATTCAGAGTCTCCTAGTGATTGGGCCAAAGCCACCAAGCCAGCGTTCATGCGTAAGGTGGGACTAGAACTCATAATCATCCGGTGATTGGCCCAAAGACACCCAGCTGGCTTTCATGTGTAAGGCGGGATTAGAACTCACAATTTATTGCTTTCTGAATTGAAAAAGCTTCTTGGATGAGAAGCAAGACATTTTGAAAGAAAAAAATCAAGAAAGTCCTGTTGCCTTTTCAAAAAAAAAAGCACCTCTGGAACAAATTGTAAGTGGGCCCATAGTAGCATAACTGATATCAATACATGTAGTCCTCGACTTACAACAGTCCATTTAGTGGCCAATCAAAGCCACAACAGCACTGAAAGAAGTGGCTTATGACCAGTGGTGGGATTCAAATACTTTAACAACCGGTTCTCTGCCCTAATGACCAGCTCGGTAGGCATGGCTCAGTGGTCAGGTGACCATGTGGGCGTGGCCAATTCAACATCAGTCACATCTATGGGCGCTTCGCCTTAGCTGTTACAATGTAATAAGGGCTAAGCAGAGAGGCAGTTTCTGTAAGCAGAGCAATAAAGATTAGTCTAGAAACAACACCAGAATGTTTCCTTCCTGCCTTCCTTACAGGATTAGCACTGTAAAGTGGGAGAAAAAACAAAACAAGATTTCTTCCAACAACCGGTTCTCCAAACTGCTTAGAACGTTAACAACCGGTTCTCCCGAATAGGTGTGAACTGGCTGAATCCCACCACTGCTTATGACTGTAATTCACAGTTATGACCTTTGCAGCACTCCCATGATCACATGATTTACATTCAGATGCTTGGCAACTGACTCACATTTATGACGGTTGCAGTGTCCCGGGGTCATGCAGTCCCCTTTTGTGACCATCTGGGCAAGCAAAGTCAATGGGAAAGCCAGATTCACTTAATAGCCGTGTGACTAATTTAACAACTGCAGTGATTCACTTAAACAAACGTGGCAAGAAAAGTCTTAAAATGGAGCAAAACTCACTTAAGAAATGTCTCACTTTGCAACATGAATTCTGGGCTCCATTGTGGTCGTAAGTCGAGGACTACCTGTATTTGTTTCATTTTGTTGCTGTTGTTTTCACAGGATGGCTTCGCTGCCTATCCTATATCCGAGGCAGAATCCAAATGCTTCCCCCAGAAAGCACAGCCCTAACCACACTGTCCACCCAACCATTTAAAACTATGCCAGGAACAACTGTTAAGTATGAAACACTGGAAGGAAAAATAATAATTATACATTTAAAAAGAAAATCCTGGGGGGGAAAAAGTTTGCAGTGTCTCCTAGGTTTTTGCAAAACTGCTATTATCTTGTCCAACCTCCCAAAGCTTTTCATGCAATTATCAATTATGCCATGTGGATTTAAAAAAAAAAGAAAAGAAAGAAAGAAAGAAAAACCAACTCGCGAAACACGGAGGCCACATTTCAAAGAATGCTCAATATTGAATAATACATCAGCTGGTAGTCGGTCGTTCTTTTATTACTTAAACAAAACTGGGCATTAAGCGAAATAGGATGGAAACGTCTGCTGAGACGGAAAGAGGAGGCACGCTTGGTCTCTTTCCTGATCATTAGATTATCCAGTGATCTCTAGATGGGAGAAGAAGCTTCAAAAGATGGAACGAATATTCTTTGAACAAGAATACTTCCTTCTACCCGCAGGGATATTTTTGTCTCCGCATTCTGTCCTTTCAAAGATGGCGGGCGGTAGCCTACGTACAAAGGGGTTTGATACAGGATGGACCCTGCTCGTGTGACCGACCAATTTTATTTATTTATTTATTTATTGCAGCAGTCTTTAAGCAAACATGGTGGTTGTAAAACAAAAACCATCGTCAATAAGCAAACCCATTATCTGCAGGGTTTCGGCACAGTTTTGTCGAAAACCAGAAGTAAGTGTTGGTGTTGGAAGAAATATCCATCTGGTTCCGTTCCAAGCTGGGAGAAAGGCAGTGGAGACAAAATGGTGACTGGAGGCTGATTGGCTGATTGATTCATTTATTGATGAAGCAGATCCACCAAGCACATGTGATTCTGGGCAGCTGACCACATGGAGTTGGGAGTGGGAGGTTTTTATACCGTCTCTTGGGCTTTGTATTTGAGCTTCCTGTTCCTGTGCAAGGGCATGTATTTTATTAGCTGTTGTAGGGGTTATGCAGGGGTCATACCTGGTTCTGTAGGTTGTCTGAGCTAAGTTTGGTTGAAGTTTCTGAGGGTGATGCAATGTCCTTAGGCTATTGTGCAATGTAGTGAGCTCTGTGTTTTAGTGGGTTAATCCTATTATGGGTCATGTCTTAATCCCATCACCCTGGAGCTGAAGTTCTTTTGTTTTGTTGATAAGCTGGCCCAGTCTTTTTTAATGGGAACCAAATATCTGCTGGGGGCAGGGAGCTGGGGCTCTGAGTTTCTGTCTCCCTTAAAAAAAAATTATTTCTCTTTTAGGTGAAATATTTTATCCTGCCTTTTTAAATATGTCTCAAAATATTTCATTCTTCTCGGAGAGGGGTGGCTTCCCACACCGGTGACAGGAAAACCGTCAAAAAAACACGATCACATGATCACAGGATGCTGCAAATGGCCATAAACGTGACTGTGTGGCTGAAGTTGTAGTCCACAAGTCTTAAAAGTTGCCAAGTTTGGAAACCCCTAATTTAGAACCTACACAAGGCACTTAGTGGCGTTCCCATCCAGGCTGTTGTCAGTCTCAAGCCAGTTTAACTTCAGTATGTGTTATATAACACCAAGCCCTTATCATGCCCGGCTGCCCTGTTTAGGGTGACCCGCTCCCTGCTCCACCAGGAAGCGCGGGAGGACCCCTTGGAGGGTAGAGCCGAGGATTTTGTACAGTATCTGTATGACAAAATCGCTCAGATTCGGGAACATCTGGACTCTGACTGGGTAGATTCAGCGGGGAGGACAGAGGCAGGTCTTGTGAGTATTATCTGGGAAGAGTTTGATTCTGTGACGCCCGAAGACGTGGACAGGATACTGGGCAGACTGAGCGCAGCCACATGTTTACTGGACCCGTGTCCCTCCTGGTTGGTGCTGGCCTCTCGGGAGGTTACACGAGGTTGGCTCCAGGGGATTATAAATGCTTCCTTGAGTGAGGGTGTCTTCCCTGCCGCCTTGAAAGAGGCGGTGGTGAGGCCTCTCCTCAAGAAACCTTCCCTGGACCCGGCAGTGTTGGCAAATTATCGTCCAGTCTCCAACCTTCGCTTCATTGCGAAGGTTGTTGAGAGTGTGGTAGCGCGACAGCTCCCCCAGTACCTGGATGAATCGTCGTATCTGGATCCGTTCCAGTCGGGCTTCAGGCCTGGGTACAGCACGGAAATGGCATTGGTCGCGTTGGTTGATGATCTCTGGAGGGCTCGGGACAGGGGTTGTTCCTCTGTCCTGGTCCTATTAGACCTCTCAGCGGCTTTTGATACCATCGACCATGGTATCATGCTGCACCGGCTAGAGGAGTTAGGGGTGGGGGGCACCGTCCTACGGTGGTTCTCCTCCTTTCTCTCTGACCGGTCGCAGTCTGTGTTGACAGGGGGGCAGAGGTCGACCCCGAGGCCCCTTGTATGTGGGGTGCCACAAGGGTCGGTCCTCTCGCCCCTTCTGTTCAACATTTATGTGAAGCCGCTGGGTGAGATCATCCGTGGTTTCGGGGTGAAGTACCACCAGTACGCTGACGATACTCAGCTGTACATCTCCACCCCGGACCACCCCAATGATGCCCTTGAAGTGATGTCCCGGTGCCTGGAGGCCGTGCGGATCTGGATGGGGAGGAACAGGCTCAGGCTCAACCCATCCAAGACCGAGTGGCTGTGGTTTCCGACATCCCGATATAGTCAGTTGGCGCCATCACTGACTATTGGGGGCGAGTCATTGCCCCCCACGGAGAGGGCTCGCAACTTGGGTGTCCTCCTGGACTCACGGCTGTCTTTAGAAGAGCATATGACGGCCGTGGCCAGGGGGACTTTTTATCAGGTCCGCCTGATTCGCCAGTTGCGTCCCTTTCTGGATCGGGACTCGTTAAATATGGACACTCATGCTCTTGTTACTTCCCGCTTGGACTACTGCAATGCTCTCTACATGGGGCTCCCCTTGAGGAGCACCCAGAGGCTCCAGCTGGTCCAGAATGCGGCCGCGCGGGTGGTTATGGGAGCGACGTGGCGCTCCCATGTGACCCCCCTCCTGCGCGAGCTGCACTGGCTCCCGGTGGTCTTCCGGGTGCGCTTCAAGGTTTTGGTTACCACCTTTAGAGCGCTCCATGGCATCGGACCGGGGTATCTACGAGACCGCCTTCTGCTACCAATAGCCTCTCACCGACCAGTACGCTCCCATAGAGAGGGGCTCCTCAGGGTGCCGTCGGCCAAACAGTGTCGACTGGCGGCCCCCAGGGGGAGAGCCTTCTCTGTGGGGGCACCTACCATCTGGAACGAGCTCCCCCCAGAGATACGGAAGATCCCGGACCTGCGCACGTTTCGCCGTGCTCTCAAAACTTTTCTATTTCAGCAAGCTGGCCTGGCCTAACTCCCCTCTTTTAAATTCTTAAATTTTAAATTTTTGAATTCGTGATTTTATAAATTGGGTGTTTTAATCTGTGTTTCGGCCGAAATATTTAATAATTTTAAGGGATTTTTAATATTTGTATTGTCTGTATTTTATCTTGGCTGTTCACCGCCCTGAGTCCTTCGGGAGTAGGGCGGTATAGAAATTTGATTAATAAATAATAAATAAATAATAATTCATCCTATATATAATGAGAATTAATGTCACATTTTCACCTAGAAATCATCTGCATTGTATTTTAGGCCAATTACACACCAAGAGTTAAGATTCTCAGTCATCCAGGTCATTCTTCTCATTCTTGGATGATGTTCTGTCCCTCCCTCAACCACACGCACACACACCAACAGACGTTCAAGAGTTAAAGACCAAACCAGCCAGCAAAATCCTTTTCCTTAAGATAACGGAACTTGGCAACAACCTAGTGGCTGCCTGCCAAGAGTTTATTATTTACGAAGAGGAGAGATAACTTCTCCCCACTTCTGATACATCAAAAGAAACAGCTCAATAATTACGGAGGTAATCAAGTCCAGAGATAATCCAGCTAAGTCTTATAGCAAAAGTCCGGCAATGCAGAATGGCGTGGAAGCTTTCAGCTTTGTTCGTCACAAGGTTTGACTGGCCACCACACTCCCTTTTATATCCTGTGGGGTGTGGTCCAGTGACTCAGACTAATCTTGGGCACGCCTTTTCTTCTGTTGCACGTGCTTATCTCTGCGACGCTGCCGGGGATCCAGCCAAGACTCATTACCCTCATCACTGTCCATCTGTGGCTGCGTGGACGTGCTTGGCCCCGGCCCTATCTCTTGCCCTTCGGCGGACACCGAAGGCATTGCCAGAGAGGAGGGTCCTGGAGAGGGAGGCCTTGCCAACTCCTCTTCTTCACTCTCGGAGTCCTCTCCTGCCGATGACACAGGCTCAGGTAACGGAGCCACAACAGATGAGAAGCGAAAAGTCTTCAAAGAAAAACCAGAAAGTCCAGTTGCCTTTTGAAAAAAGCACACAGAGAGAGAGAGAGACACACACAATCACACACACACAAATGAACAAGGTTGAGTCTTCTATAAGCACTAGCACTGATGATGTTACCTACTCTGGGTAATGAAACATCTGCAAGAAAACAACCAAGCTCAGAGATGACCAAGGACCACTTGTTTCAACCCCGAGTTACAAATTTATTCTTCTATAATGAACCAATGATTAATTGTATAAGACTACTACTGTATTTTTCAGAGTATAAGACGCTCCAGACTATAAGAGGCACTTACCTTTTTTGGGAAGGAAAACAAGAAAAAAAAATCTGCCTCTGCCTCTGCCTCTCAGCAATTTGCCTCCTTGCAGCAAACAGCAAACAGCCTGCTTTACTTTCATTTTCAGCACAGCCTGATTAGCACAAGAAAAAAAATCTGCCTCCCAGCAATTTGCCTCCTTGCAGCAAATGGAGCATGCGGCAATAGGCAATGGCAATCCCTGCAGCCTGAAACAGCTGAGGGTTGGGAGGCCGATCCAACCAACAATCAGCTGCTTGTGCTAATCAGGCTGTGCTGAAGCTGAAACGGGCTGTTTGCTGTTTGCTGCAAGGAAATTGCTGGGAGGCAGAGGCCAAAGGGTGGGGGCTGGCGGGTGGGTGGGGCTACATTCGGTGTATAAGACGCACCCAAATTTTCACCCTCTTTTATGGGGGGAGTGTGTTTTATACTCCAAAAATACGGTATATTGGAGTTGCAGAAATCCAGATCACCACAAGGAGTTCCTGTTTTTTGTACTCCTTAATTACAATCTAGTGGCATTCCGGACTTTTTGCAATATGCAGGTAATCCTCAACTTACAACAGTTCATTTAGTGACCATTCAAAGTTACAAAGGGTGCTGAAAAAAAGTGATTTATCTCTGGTTTTTTTTTTACACTTATGGACATGGCAGGTCACGTGATCAAAATTCAGATGCTTGGCAACTGGTTCCTATCCAGTCATGTGATCCCTTTTTGTGACCTTCTGACAAACAAAGTCAGTGGGGAAGCCAGATTCATCTAACCACTGTGTTATTAACTTGAATCAACCGCAGTGATTCGTTTAACAACTGTGGCATGAAATGTTGCAAAACTCAGTTAACGAAATGCAACACAAATTTTGGGCTTAATTTGGGCTCAACTTGAGGACTACCTGTACTGCATCCCTTGTTTGCTCCGCATCCGTGAGTTCTGTCGGTCTTCAGGTTTTAGGTTACTGATAGTTACAGTCTGATATAAATGGCCCTTTGGAGTTATTGCATGACCCATTTTACTCTTCTCCAGACACTTCCTGCTCAGCTGTGCGATTCTTCTGTACAAGGTTCCCATCAACGGTTATAAAGGCTAGACTGGTTGCCATGGCGATCGATAGCAGCTTCCCAATTGCATTTTGGTGTTGGTTGTTGCTAGGTAGTAGGTTGTCTTTCCGCTGACCCTTCATGTGGTCCATTATTTGGGGGAAGGAAGGGGGCCGTTCTTGGCTTCTATTATTCCAGCACCTTGATGATTATTTCTCCTTGGGAAGTTAACACCCATCCTCTTCTCGCTGGAAACAAAGCTAATGTGCTTGTCACTGAAATTCTTGTTTTGAAAGTTTTGCAATGTGTCCTTCAAGTGGTGATTAAGACCATCCGCCTTAATCCGCATACAATCCCACCTGCCTTTTCTTTCTTTAGAACCAAAACATTTCACCTCACCAGTCCATTTGAGATCATAAATTTCAAGAGTTGGGGAATGAGCTTGCCTAGGCCATAATAGTTTCCTCATCTGATCACCAACAGGATCCCACCCCTCTCAAGGCCAGGTTCGCTCCTTCTAGATCCCATTTTCTCGTTTAGTCTACACAGTGGAGAATGGGAAATGTTCTAATCTGATCAGATGTTGAGACTCTGGAAAGAGTGCAGAAAAGAGCAACAAAGATGATTAGGGGACTGGAGGCTAAAACATATGAAGAACAATTGCAGGAAATGTGTGCGTAGTTTATTGAGAAGAAGGAGTAGGGGTGACATGATAGCAGTGTTCCAGTATTTGAGGGGCCTCCACAAAGAAGAGGGGGTCAACCAGTGGTGGATTGCTACTGGTTCACCCCAATTCGGTCGAACCCATAGCAGTGGTGTCGGGAGGCTCCACCCACCTGCCCAGACATCATCAAAAATGCTCTGTGCATGCACAGAACCTTCTGCACATGCGCAGAACCTTCTGCACATGCGCAGAAGCGCCCCACGCACTCCTGATAGCAAACCGGTAGTGCCGGGATTTGAAACCTACTACTGGGGTCAACCTATTCTCCAAAGTACCTGAAGGCAGGACAAGAAGCAATGGGTGGAAACTAATCAAGGAGAGAAGCAGCCTAGAACTAAGGAGAAATTTCCTGACAGTTAGAACAATTAATCAGTGGAACAACTTGCCTCCAGAAGTTGTAAATGCTCCAACTCTGGAAGTTTTTAAGAAGCGATTTGGACCACCATTTGTCTGAAATGATATGGTTTCCTGCCTGAGCAGGGGGTTGGACTAGAAGACCTCCAAAGTCCCTTCCAATTCTATTATTTTGTATTCTGTAAATATTCTCTTCCATAGGTTCTCCTTTAACAAAACAAAGTCTTCACTTGTGATTCCCACTTGTTCTGTTGAAGTTCTGAATTCATCAGAGTTGATCAATTTATCAAATCAATTCAAGAATTGAATTCAAGAATTAACGTAAGCAGACTTGGCTAATCAAATGGGAAGAGAACAGGATCTTTTGGAGAGCAAAATGGCAGCGAACCTTTACAACTCTAAATACTGTAGCTTTGGGCCTGGCAATCTGGTTCTTAATTTGCAGGAGACACCCTCCTATGAACTCAGCATTGTCCTCATGCCAAATTCTCCGAGAGGACTCTTTCTCCTCTGTGACTCTCAAATGGCGGATTGTGGCCCCTCCAGACTCATAATTGGGCCCCATTCAAAAATCATTGTTTTAGAAGAGTTTTATTGCTGTTTTTAATGGGTTTCTTGCCAGGTTTTGTTTGGTGGCGTTTTAGCAATGGAGCAGTATAATAACAATAATCTACAATCAATTAATCAATCCAGCCATCCATGAATGCCTTATAATACTCCCAGGACCTTAGCAGGGCGTAATGTTCTCTGACGGCAATAGTTGCCGAGCGTAACACTCAATTCCTGAAATTATAAAGCTTGAGAAAGTTGATTTCTAATGTAAAACAATACCTCCTTGTTTTCTTGGATCTTGGAATATTTTATTCCTAGCCTTCAATGAGATACAGGTAGTCCTCGACATCCAACGGTTCATTTAGTGACCATTCAAAGTTACAGCGGCACTGGGAAAAAAAGTGACTTATGGCCATTTTTCACACTTACAGCCATTGATCAGCATCCTCAGGGTCACGTGATCAAAATTCAGACCCTTGGCAACTGGCTCGTACTTATGACGGTTGCAATGTCCCAGGGTCATGGGATCCCCTTTTGCAACCTTCTGACAAGCAAAATCAACGGGGAAGCCAGATTCACTTAACCAGCATATTACTAACTTAACAACCGCAGTGATTCACTTAACAAATGTGGCAAGAAAGGTGTAAAATCGGGCAAAAGTCACTTGACAAGTGTCTCATTTAATATCAGAAATTTTGGGCTCGGTTGTGGTTTTTAAGTTGAGGACTACATCAGTGGTGGGTTCTTCCCGGTTCGGCCCAGTTCGGCCGAGCCGGTAGCGGTGACGATATGACGTCACCGAACCGGTTCTCTTTGTTCTGGAGCTGGGCCCTCCTGCCCCACCCGCGTTGTTCTTACCTTTTATTTGGTCCTGCCCCCAATCTATTTGTTGCCTCTCGAGTCCCAGCTGATGGCTAGAAGGGAAAAAACTTTTTAAACTCTTGCCGCAGGGCTTCAAAGGGCTGCCCTACAGCTGATCAGTGTTAAAAGGCAGTGTGGTGGTAGACTGGTGCCTCCAAAAACAAATGGGTAGACCAGTGCCTCCAAAAAAGAAATGGGCAGATCAGGACACTCCAAGAATAAATGGGTAGACCGGTACAGCTCTGCAAGCAGTTAAAAGCCTGGTAGACCAGTACCTCCGCTAAATCCTAAAGAATTGTCACATGACCATCAAGCCACACCCACAAAATAAGCCACGCCCACAGAACCAGTAGTAAAAAAAATTATAACCCACCCCTGGACTACATGTAAGGAGAAACCAGGGCAGGGGAAGAGAGCTGTGGGCAGCTATTAAGTTTTGGCAGGGGGAGTTCATAGAATCATAAAATCCTAGGGATGGAAGGGACCTTGGAGGTCTTCTAGTCCAACCCTTGCTCAAGGCAGGAGTCCTTATACCATCCCAGACAAATGGTTGTCCGTTATTTTGTTGAAAACCTCCCACAATGGAGCACCCCACAACTCCAGGAGCTGAGCTGTTCCACTGATTGTTAAATATCTCCCTCTTGACTGCCAATTCTCCATGACTGATAACTCGCCTCCTAATCCTGCTTGGGAGTTTAGTTAGCCAGTTTTAGCATTGCTGCGTGCAATTTGGGTTTCAATGCACCACCCAAAATATAATATGGAAAACAGCTTTAGAAAGCAGAAGTCGGTGAAGGAATTCCTGCCCTGCGAATGTTTATATGCAGACATTTCTTCTCCCAAATCGGATGTCAAGAAGAATAAACTTGCATGCTGAAATCAGCACTTTTCAGAATGTTAAGGGATAATCCTGAAGAAGCGCATAAATAAAATGTGCATTTTTAAGGAGAAATATTTCCAAGATTACATTTTATCCACGCAGAATTTGCAAAAAGTGCACATCAGGAAAAAAGGCGTGTAAAAAGCCATCTTTTAAAAATCTGCCCAACCAATGCATTCACTTTTTTGTACATGTTCTTTAAATACATTTGTAAATTTATATCAAAGTGGGCCAAAATTAACATACAATAAGAAACTGAGTGAGGTTGAAACAAAACATCCTGTTCCTAAAGTGATTTTCTTTCAGAATAGACGAGGGAAACTTGATTGGATCTCAAGAACTTGATTGGATCTCAAGTAGAACGTTGTTGTGCCATTGTTGTATCTGTTGTTGGGTCTGAGTAGTTGCACAAATGTTGAGAGGTGTTTAGGCTTCTAACTCTCCCCAAAATCACAAGGGCATGGACCATGGGTGGGTGGCCTTCTCTATAGTTGCCTCCTCTCAACCTGAAGGTACTCAATTTATTTCCGTTCTCCAGAGCCATGAAATATGTTTTCCAATAATAAATAAATACTGAGTTTTCCAGTGTTTCAATATTTGAGGGGCTCCTACAAAGACGAGGGGGGTCAAACTATTTCCCAAAGCACTAAAAGGCAAGACAAGAAAAAAATGGATGGAACTAACCAAGGAGAGAAGCAACCTAGAACTAAAGAGAAATTTCCTAATGATGAGAGAAATGGAATAGCTTGCCTTCAGAGGTTGTGGGTGCTTCATCACTAGAGACTTTCAAAAACAATCTGGACAACCATTTAGAATAGAATAGAATTTTTATTGGCCAAGTGTGATTGGACACACAAGGAATTTGTCTTGGTGCATATGCTCTCAGTGTACATAAAAGAAAAGATACGTTCATCAAGAATCATAAGGTACAACACTTAATGATAGTCATAGGGAACAAATAAGCAATCAGGAAACAATATCAATATAAATCTTAAGGATACCAGCAACAAGGCTACAGTCATACAGTCATAAGTGGGAGGAGATGGGTGATAGGAACGATGAGAAGATTAATAGTAGTGCAGACTTAGTAAATAGTTTGACAGTGTTGAGGGAATTATTTGTTTAGCAGAGTGATGGCGTTCGGGGAAAAACTGTCCTGTGTCTAGTTGTTCTGGTATGCAGTGCTCTATAGCATCGTTTTGAGGGTAGGAGTTGAAACAGTTTATGTCCAGGATGTGAGGGATATGTAAATATTTTCACAGCCCTCTTTTTGACTCGTGCAGTATACAGGTCCTCAATGGAAGGCAGGTTGGTAGCCATTGTTTTTTCTGCAGTTCTAATTATCCTCTGAAGTCTCTGTCTGTCTTGTTGGGTTGCAGAGCCAAACCAGACAGTTATAGAGGTGCAGATGACAGACTCAATAATTCCTCTGTAGAACTGGATCAGCAGCTCCTTGGGCAGTTTGAGCTTTCTGAGTTGGCGCAGAAAGAACATTCTTTGTTTTGCTTTTTTGATGACGTTTTTGATGTCCATTTTAGATCTTGCGATATGGTAGAACCTAGAAATTCGAAGGTCTCTACTGTTGATACTGTATTGTCTAGTATTGTGAGAGGTGGAAGTCTAGAAGGGTTTCTCCATTTGTCTGAAATGGTATAGGGTCTCCTGATCAAGCAGAGGGTTGGACTAGAAGACTTCCAAGGTCCCTCCAACCAGGGGCCTGGTGGCTCAGCAGACTGAAAGCATTGTGATTAACACCAGCTGTCTGCAATTACTGTAAGTTCGAATCTCACCAGGCTCAAGGTTGACTCAGCCTTCCATCCTTTCTAAGGTAGGTAAATTGAGGACCAGTTTGTGGGGGCAATAAGCTCCGGAGATTTATACAATCTCCGACTTTGTATAAATATACAAAAAGTATGAAG
Organism: Pituophis catenifer annectens; assembly: GCF_029215685.1. Classification (NCBI taxonomy): domain Eukaryota; kingdom Metazoa; phylum Chordata; class Lepidosauria; order Squamata; family Colubridae; genus Pituophis; species Pituophis catenifer. The sequence continues at coordinate 7,811,522 of NW_027256886.1, read as the reverse complement.
GCTATTGCTTAACGCATTGTAAGCCACCCTGAGTCTCTGGAGAAGGGCGGCATATAAATCATTTTTTTTAAAAAAAAAAAACCTCTATTGTTCTACGTTCTAATGCAATCTAAGTTTTGTTTCAGTGGCACTGGCAATCGATTTTTAGTATTGTTGTGGTTGTGTGGTGTTTGGGCTGCTGTTTCTATTAGATTAATGTCAGAAGAGAGAGAGCGATCACCCAGAGTCTTGAGATCTGGGTGAGATATAATGTCACATAAATGATATCATGTACATTCATCTAATTCGTATAAATAAAATCACTGGATGTGTTGGCTGATTGATTGATTGATTACAGTATATGCCGTTAAGTTGTTTTCGACTCCTAGCAACCACATAGATAGTTATTCTCCATGATGATCTGTCCTCAACCTTCTCTTTCAGACTTCCCAACACTCGTGACTGCTGTCACCAAGTCCGTCTACCTTGCTGCTGGTTGCCTCTTCTCCTTCTTCCTTCCGTGTTTCCCAGCATTGCATCCGTTTCCAGAGAGCTGGAGCATAATGTGTCCAAAGTAGGAAGCATGAATGTATGTATACTCCCTTTTTCTTTTTTTCCTTCTGTTCAATTGTGTCTGATTCTCAAGGACAGCTTGGACAGGTTCCTGCAGTTTTCTTGGCAAGGTTTTTCAAAGTGGTTTGCCACTGCCTCCTTCCTAGGGCTAAGAAAAAAATGATTGTCTCAAGGTCACCCAGATGATTTTGTGACCAAGATGGGACTAGAACTCACGGTCTCCCAGTGTCTAGCCCAATGCCTTCACCGAATTGGCTCTTGAACTATCTATAAAGGTAAAGCTTTTTCCTATACCAGGGGTATCAAACTGGCGGCCCATGGGCCAGATGCGTCACACGCAGGCCACACCCACCCCAGCTCCTTGAAGGGAAAAAACATCATGATACATCATGTGACGGCAACGTGGCACCGCAAGTTTGACACCCATGCCCTATACAGTTGTGTCTGACTGCAGGGGGTGGTGCTCATCTCTGTTTCTTGGCCAAGGGAGCCAACGTTGTCCAAAGATAATTCTGTGGTCATGTGGCCAGTATGACTATACACCAAGGCGCATGGATATCTTCCCACCAAATCTACTCGCATTTGCATGCTTTCGAACTGCTAGGTGGGCAGGAGCTGGAGCAAGTAATGGGAGCTCACCCCATCATGTAGCACTCAGTCTTAAACCCAGGCTGTCAGCTTTCCAGTTGACAAGCTCAGCTGAGGCATCATACCTCCTTAAACTACCTATACATTCCGTTGTGGCCCGTCAGTGGCCTATGTAGCTAGTAGCTGATTCCGACAGTGAGGAGGCTGGTGTGGTGCTGCGCCAGCAGCCTGTGCAGCTGGCACTTGAGAAGGACAATGAGGAGGCTGGAGAAGATGTCGTGACAGAGGTGGGAATTCAGCCAGGGCCTCCAGAACCTCCAGAAACTTCCATAAGTGAAGAGGAAGAAGAGGAGGAGCTTCTTCTCGATGCACGGGTGCGCAGAGCTGCCAAAAGGCAGGATGGCTCCTCAGGAGGAGGTCTCCTCGAAAGTAAGGCTTGGGGCTAATTGGCCACTCCCTTAGCTTATTTAAGGAAGGACGACAACTGAGGCAATTTGCAGGGAACAACTTCGTTCACTCTCCTTCATGTCCTGATCTTAGTTTTCTGCAAATTGCTTCTGGGCTTTCTGCCAACCATAGTAAGATTACGATTATTTATTCTTTGGATTCTGTAGGCTGTTAAGAAAGTTAATTAACAGCCTTTGTTTGGAAAAGACTGATTTCATTTAGTAAACTAAGGTTTGTACAGACTTTGTGTGTGCTGCATTCTTTGGGGTCCGTAGTTGGGGCAGAACACATTCAGAGGTGGGATTCTACCAGTTTGAACTGGTTCGGGTGCGCAAAGCACACAATCACCGAACCAGTTGTTAAACCAGCAGGATCCCACCACTGTATACATTCATACAATTCATATCAATAAAATCATTGGCTGTGTGACTTGGTTTAATGGAAATGCTAGTTTAAAACATCTGGATGTCCATCGGTGGCCTTCTGCTATATAGGTAGTCCTCAACCTATGACCACAATTGAGCCCAAAATTTCCATAGCTAAGCGAGACAGTTGAGTTTTGCTCCATTTTATGACCTTTCACTTAACAGTTGTTAAGTGAATCACTTAACTGTAGTTATTAAGCTAGTAACACAGCTGTAAAGCGAATCCAGCTTCCCCATTGACTTTGCTTGCCAGAAATATGAGCCAGTTGCCAAGCGCCTGTATTTTGATCACATGTGTACGGGGATCCTGCAACTGTCATAAGTGTGAAAACTGGTCATAAGCCAATTTTTTCAGTGCTGTTGTAATTTTGAACAGTCACTAAATGAATGGTTGTAAGTTGAGGACGACCTGTACTAGACTATTGAAGTGGTCAATGCCCTCTGACCTTTGCCTTTCCCCAAAGGCTGTTTTTCTGCTTGGAATGCCTTAGGAATATAGCTATGGTGAAATTATCTGCACATAAACCATTATTTCAGACATGCAATTTCAAGGACATCCAGTTTTAGTTCCATGAACTATTCACTCATCTCCTTGCCCATCGGCTTCACTTTGTTTGTGTGAGTGTCCTTGTACGTATCCGCAGCTACATCTGTAGCTCACAACTCACAGCACTTTCCCCATCTCCTTGAAACCTACCCTGAAATATTCCCCTCAATCAAGGCTTCTCAAGTCTGTTTCTCATTACTGACCCCCTGTGGACGTCTGGGTTTTTGCAGTCTAGATCAGGCAGCCCCAGTGATGAAATCCAATTTTTTTTTACTACCGGTTCTGTGGGTGTGGCATGGTGGGCGTGGTGTGGCTTGGTGGGCGCAGCAGGGGAAGGATACTGCAAAATCTCCATTCCCACCCAATTCCAGGAGAAGGATACTGCAAAATCCCCATTCCCACCCCACTCCTGGGAGAAGGATATTGCAAAATCTCCATTCCCACCCAACTCTGGGGCCAGCCAGAGGTGGTATTTGCTGATTCTCTGAACTACTCAAAATTTTCACTACTGGTTCTCCGGAGCTTGTCAGAACCTGCTGGATTTCACCCCTGGACAGCCCTAATCCACAATTCACAATTAAAAATGCTTAAAATATCATTTCTCGTGGAAAAAAATCAAAGATCCAGTTTCCGGATCATTCCTCTTTTAGTCTCCCGGAACGCCTTTCAAATTCAGGTGGGACAGTCACATTTTTCAGAAAGGAAAGTAAAAGATAAATAAATGTCTGCTATTTTCCAAGGGGTCAATACCATAAAAAAAGTGAAGGATAGAAAGACCTTTGGGGTAAAATTTGGGAGATTGGGGTGATAAGAGGGAGGGACTGGATAGGGACTACCAGACAAGATAGGGACTACCACCATAGGGGAAAGAAAGAAGATGATTGGAAAGGCCATTTTGCATGTGATGAAAGTTAGCACCCACCCCTCCTAGAAGAATGAAATATTTTAGGAAATATTTTTAAAAAGGCAGAATATTTCCCCTAAAAGAGAAATAGAAATCTTAAGGGAGGCAGACACTCAGCTCCCTGCAGCTCCCTGTCCCCAGCAAATATTTGGTGCCCATTGAGAAGAACTGGCCCAGCCTATCTACAAAACAAAAGACCTCAGCTCCAGGGTGATGGGATTAAGACATGACCCTCCAAGACATTATATAGGATTATCTATCAGCAGGGCTCACCACATGGCACCACCAAGCCCCTTCATTACATCAGCCCGAGGTTCAACCAAACTTGATTCAGACAAACCTGACTCCACATGGGAGTCTGACTCCAGCCAATAGAATACATTTCTTGCACAGGAACAGGAAGCTCAAGGGCAAGGCCCAAGAGGGGGTATCAATACCTCTCTCTCTCATCTCCATGTGGTCAGCTGCACCAGGACCTCAAACCCATGTGGTCCTGTCCATCAATACACCATCTTTCCAATCAGCCTCTGTGTCTTTCTCCCCACTTGGAACTGAACCCAGATGGACATTTCTTCCAACACATGACAACCAAGTAATCTTATGCAATGGGAACGGATGTGGATCAGTGGTGGGTTGCCCCTGGTTCGGACCGGTTCTATAGAACCGGTAGTAAAACCAGCGGGAGGCTCCGCCCACTGACCCTGATGTCATCAGAAGCGATTTGCACATGCGCAGAAGCAAGGAGCGTGCGCGAGCAAAGCGAGCACGCGCGCACAATCCTGTTGCGAACCAGTAGTAAAGGTAAGTAGAACCCACCCCTGATATGGATGAAGCATTGTTAGAAATGACAACATTTAAGACCTAACTGGGGAAACAAACTACAGCTAACTGTATATAAACAGGGAGCAAACACCACACACACTAACACTGATAATATTACCTAGCTGGGTAATGAAATGTCTGCAACCAAATAACCAAGCTCCAAGGACTCCACAGAGTTTTGAAGATTGAGAAGATATTATTCTCACACAACATTGACAATATTCATCCTGATGTCGCGTAGCTCAAAAAACTTTGGTGCTCTTTTTCTCCTTTCAGAAGAAGGAGGAAGGATGACCCCTCACTCTTCTCAACAGTTTGCTTTCTGAGTTTTTATCACCTTCCTGACATTTTGCAAGGCTGTGAAAACAGCTCTTTTCAAACAGGTTGGTGGTCTTTTCGGTTTTGGGGGAGTTTGTTCTAATTTTTTGGCTGTTTTTAAACCTCAGAAGGGGATTGTTTTTGGGAGATCGGGGATAATACTTTATGCCAGCCGATCAATTGGAATTTAGCTGAATTTAACAAAGAGCCAACTGGTATTGTGTTTTTTTTTCCCCCTGTCTTTGTTTTACTTTGCAAACTGCTTTAAGTTCCACGAACACTAGACAAATATCTGAAACAAATAATGCCACCTTGAACTATGAGGTCTCAATTCCTGTTAACAATTATGTTGATATTTTTTTAAAAAAAAAATTATGGCATACAAAAACGATGGTCCACTTAACAAGGTGACAAATTCATCCTTCATTTGCTCCTTTATCATCCTCAAAGTTTGAAGCACCAGAGTTTCACGATCAATAGCTTTCCATCTTCTGCTTAAACCCTCTTGGCTGAGTCTAAGAGAAGCACTCCAGATGTTCAAAACGAGCGACCAACTTCTAGCCAATACTTAAGTAAACAGCGACACCAGGTGGACAAGGCACCTGTTTGATTTAACATTTTCCCCCCCCAAAAAAGCTGACCAAACCTCTTCCTCTTGATCTTGGGGTTGTTTTGCAACCTAGTTCTCTAGAACAAAAAGTTTGATAAGGGGGAGAGAATAGCTGCAAGAATCGCATTTGCTCAGAAATGGAAGAGTAAAGAAACACCTTCAGAGGAAGAAGTGTTATGTAAAATCTACAATTGTGCAGAAATGGACAGACTCATTTTGGATCTCAAAAATAAAAGTGAATCAACGTATTTTATGAATGGTTAGACACGAGGAAGCGCGCCAAGAAGAAGGTATAGTCAGTGGTGGGATTCAAATAATTTAACAACCGGTTCTCTGCCCCAATAATTTCTTCCAACAACCGGTTCACCAAACTGCTCAGAAAGTTAACAACCGGTTCTCCCAAAGTGGTGCGAACTGGCTGAATCCCACCACTGGATGTAGTGAATGTCTAGAAATATATATGTCAATGTATACTGAACTTGTGAGTGTGTTATAGGTTTATTGGATATGGATTAGGGGTGAAATCTAAAATTTGTTACTGCCAGTTCTGTGGGCGTGGCTTGATGGGGGGGTAATGTGACTGGGTGGGTGTGGCCAACGTTTTTTTTTTTTTTACTTTTAAAAGCATTTTTTCTACAACCTTAAGAGACTGCAGAAAAAAATGCTTTTAGAAGCCTCTGCCGATCAGGCAACTCAGCTGGGATCACCAGAGGCTTTTAAAGGCATTTTTTTTTTTCTACAACCTCTTCGGCCGAAGAGGTTGCAGGAAAAAATGCTTTTAAAAGCCTCTGACGATCCCAGCTGAGCCGCGCGATTATCAGAGGGTTTTTTTTTTACTTTCAAAAGCATTTTTTTCGGAAAAAATAGGCATTTAAGGCATTTTTTTTTTCTACAACCTCTTCGGCCGAAGAGGTGGTAAAAAAAAATGCTTTGAAAAGCCTCTAACAATCCCAGCTGAGTTTCCTGATTTGCAAAGAGGCTTTTCAAAGCATTTTTTAAAAAGCCTCTCTGACAATCCCAGCTGAGTTGCCTGATCGGCAGAGGCTTTTCAAAACATTAGAAAAAATGCTTTGAAAAGTTAAAAAAAAAAAGTTGGCCACGCCCACCCAGTCACATTACACCACCACCACCACCACCACCACCACCAAGCCTACATTTCACCTCTGGTTTTGCCCCATTGTATGACCTTTCTTGCAACAGTTGTTAAGTGCTGAAGTTATTAAATTAATTACATAGCTTCCTTATGGATTTTGCTTGTCAGAAGGTCACAAAAGGGGATCACAGGATCCCTGGACACTGCAACCGTCATAAGTACATGCCAGTTGCCGAGAGTCTGAAATTTGATCACGTGACCACGCGGATGCTGTAATGGTCGTAAATCACTTTTTTCAGAGCTGTTGCAACTTTGAACGGTTGGTAAAATAATGTTTCTGAGTTGAAGACTACCTGTACTTGTTTATTAATTTAATTATAAGATATCCTGTGTATTTAGGCTAGAGGGCAGTGAAATATTGGATCCAAAGAAAAATTGGGTTGAAAACAGCTCTTTCCAAGGAAGCACTGCTGAGAATCGCCAGCACTGTACAGCTAGTCCTCGACCTATGACCACAATTACAGCTAAAATTTCTCTTACTAAGCGAAACGTTTTATTAAAGGGAGTTTTGCCCCATTTTACAACCTTGCCTGCCACAGTTGCTAAGTGAATCACTGCAGTTGTTAAGTTTGTAATACAGTTGTAATCCGGCTTCCCCATTGACTTGGCTTGTCAGAAGGTCGCAAAAAGGGATCATATGACCCCTGGGACACTGCAACCGTCATAAATAGGAGCCCGTTGCCGAGCATCTGAATTTTGACCACGTGACCAGGGGGACGCTGCAATGGTCATAAGAGTGAAAGATGGCCATAAGCCACTTTTTTCAGTTCTGTTGCAACTTTGAACAGTCACTAACTGAACTGTTGTAAGTCGAGGACTAGCTGTAACCCTAAAACAGGGCCCAAGAACCGTGATGGCGAACCTATGGCATGCGTGCCCAAAGCGACATACGAAGTCATGTCGCCTGGCACGCGCAGCCTTGCCCGTTTGTCTTCCGGGTTTCTGGTGCACATGCGCACTTGATGATCAGCTGTCCTTTGCGCGCACGGCAGTGCTGAAAACCGATGTGCGCATGCACGGCAACCAGCTGATTGTCGGGTGCGTATGCACCAGAGGTGGGTTTCAGCAGGTTCTGACCAGTTCTGGAGAACCGGTAGCGGAAATTTTGAGTAGTTTGGAGAACCGGTAGTAAACATTCTGACTGGCCCTGCCCCCATCTATTCTCTGCCACCCAAGTACCAGCTGATCGGGAGGAAATGGGGATTTTGCAGTATCCTTCCCCTGGAGTGGGGTGGGAATGGAGATTTTACAGTATCCTTCCCCTGCCACGCCCACCATGCCATGCCCACCAAGCCACACCCACAGAACCGGTAGCAAAAAAATTTGAAACCCACCAATGGTATGCACACCAGAACCCGGAAGTTCAGCTTTTCCGGAGCGTGATCCCTTCGCGCGCCCGGCAGTGCCAAAAACCAGCCTGCACATGCGTGGCGGCCAACTGATCATTGGGTGCACATGCGCGCTAGAACCCGGAAGTTTGATTTTTCCGGGAGTGCAGCCCTGATGAGCGCCCACACACACACGCACCGATTCCGTGCTACCTTTTTGGCACTCAGTGCCGAAAAGGTTCGCCGTCACTGCCCTAGAAGGTCTTAGGTGACTCTGTTTAGCCTTTTCTTTCTTCTTTTCTCCATACTTTCAACACGCCACATTCAAGACTCTCAAAGATATCCGCTTTCAATGTCCCACCTGGGCTGAAATCAGAAGTACAGGTACAAGAAGAGATTTTGGCAAACGGATTCGGCCATCTGTATTCCATTAGGCTAGCAGAGCAAATAGAATCAACTTGGGGAAATTTAGGAGAAATCTGAACCGTATATCAAGTCACTTTTTTCTTCCTGCAAAGGTCAGGCTTTCTTCTCAGGTCAAGCTTTTTTTCACTTTTGGCCCTAGGAATACAAAAAATAGAACTTGTTCGTGGTTCCTGCAGGGGATAAAGATCAACCTTTATTTTTATTTTTATTTTTTTATTTTTAATTTGATTTATATGCCGCCCTTCTCCGGAGACTCAGGGCGGCTTACAGTGCTTTAAGCAATAGCCTTCATACTTTTGTATATTTTTATACAAAGTCAGCTTATTGCCCCCACAAACTGGGTCCTCAATTTACCTACCTTTAAATACTTTTCTTCTGCATACTTTTTAGTTGAAGCAAAGGGATATGTTCTTCAATTGAGCCCAACATTTATGATGCTAAGCGAGACATTTGTTAATTGAGGTTTTGCCCCGTTTTACGAATTTTCTTGCCATAGTTCTTAAGTGAATCACTATAGTTGCTAAGTTAATAACACGGTTGTTAAGTGAATATGGTTTTCCCATTGGCTTTGCTTGTCGGAAGTTTGCAAAATGGGTTGCTTAAACCATATAGCAACAGCAATGGTATTTTAAGCTTATATAGCACTTAGCAATAGCACGATGTCAGCATTCTGATGCTGCCATAAAAAGACGAGGCTTGACTTTTCACCTACTTATTTTCTCTGTAGATAATATCCCCTAGGAGATGGGATGGGAGGGGGGAACATTCCTGTGGGGTGAGGTCAGAAGCTGGGGAGACTGACTTGGAAGATGGCCAATGAGAAGATGAGAATTGGGGAATGGAAAGGGAAAGGTTTGGGGGTCAGAGGGTTAGTATCGGCTACGACGAAGTCGGGGCCAGATCTGTCGTACTCAATAAATGGAATATTTCAGCAAAGATTAATTGTTTGGAAGTGCAATTTATTTGAGATGACTTCGAAACCTGACACTTAGACTTATATACCACTTCACAATGCTTTACAGTCCTCCCTAAGCAGTTTACAGAGTCAGCCTATTGCCCCAAACAATCTGAGTCCTCATTTTACCCACCTCGGAAAGATGGAAGGCTGAGTCAACCTTGAGCCCGGTGAGATTTGAACTGCCAAATTGCAGGCAGCTGGCAGGGCAGCAGAAATAGACTGCAGTACTCTAACCACTGCGCCACCACGGCTCTTATATACTGCCCCATAGCACTTTACAGCAGTCTGTGAAGCAGTTTACAGTGTCATCTTATTGCCCTCAACAATCTGGCTCTTCATTTTACCGATCTCGGAGGGATGGAAGGCTGAGTCAATCTTGAGCCGGTCAGAATCGAATTCCTGGCTGTGGGCAGAGTTTGCCTGCAATACTGCATTCTAACCACTGTGGCATCATATATAGGACATTAATGCATCCCTCTTAGCTTTGAATGAACATTACATATTCCGATCCCCATGGGTGGATAGCTTTCGATAGGTCATATAAAGTCTTGCATGAAACCTATGGGCTCTTGCTCTGTTTTTCCCCTGAGAAATGGTTCTTCAGCAGAGAAGAACTCTGTCTTAAGGATGAACACTTTCCAGCCTCTCTTATTCCGTTGTAACACAAATTCCTGGGTGAGCCTCAGTATGGATTTAACAGCAGAACTGGAATCCAATAATAATAATAACAACAACAACAACAAAGTTGGAAGGGCCCTTGGAGGTCTTCTAGTCCAACTCCCTGCTCAGGCAGGAAACCCTATACCCATGATGGCGAACCTATGGCAGGTGTGCCACAGGTGGCATGTGGAGCCATATTGGTGGGCACACGAGCTCAGTTCTGTTTTCGGACCTTCTGGGCTCACCAGAAGTAGGGAAACAGGCTGTTTCCAGCCTCCAGAGGGCCTCGGGGCTGGAGAAGGCTGTTTTCACCCTCCCCAGGCTCCTAGAAAGGCTCTGGAACCTGGGGAGAGCAAAAATGGGCCTTCCGGTCCCACCAGAAGTCAGCAAACTGTCCGTTTCTGGCCTCCGGAGGGCCTCCAGAAGGTGGGGAAGTCTGTTTTCACCCTCCTGGAGCCTGGGGAGGGTGAAAAACGGGCCCACCATGCCATCGCGTGTCAAAAACGGGGGGGAGCGGGGGGCCATGTACACATGCACGGGAGGGCGGGGTGCATAGAATTATGGGTGTGTGGCAGGGGTGGGTTCTAAATTTTTTTACTACCGGTTCTGTGGGCGTGGCTTATTTTGTGGGTGTGGCTTGGAGGTCATGTGACTAGGTGGGCGTGGCTAGCTGGTCAGAGTCATTTCTGGAAGGTCCTCGCACTTACGACCAGTCCTCGCACTTACGACCCGACTCATTTGTTTGCTTTTAACACTGATCAGCTGTAGGACGGCCCTTTGAAGCCCCGCAGCAAGAGTTTAAACAGTTTTTTTCCCTCTAGTCATCAGCTGGGACTCAGGAGGCAGCAATAGATTGGGGGTGGGACCAAATAAAAGGTAAGAATAACGTGGGTGGGAGGGCAGCGGGGAAAACCGGTTCAGTGATGTCATATCGTCACAACTACCGGCTCGGCCGAACGGGACCGAACCAGGAGGAACCCCCCACTGGTGTGTGGGCATGCGCACACGCGACCGCCCTGCACTCTCCCTGCTTTTGGCACGTGATGGCAAAAAGTTTAGCCATCACTATACCATTTCAGACAAACGGTTGTCCAATCTCTTCTTAAAAACTTCCAGTGTTGGAGCACTCACAATTTCTTGAGGCAAGTTGCTCCACTGATTAATTGTTCTAACTGTCAGGAAAATCTACTCTCCATTTTTTTTTTTTTTTCCTCTTGACTCGACATCACTCCCTCCGTGCTGAAGCCCAGCCTGCTTTCCAGGATCAGAATCCCGATTCTTAAAATCCTAGCAAGGTATGCATGTAACCTATACTTCAGCCGCCCGATGCCTATTTTTATGCCTCCAAATCGATGGAATTGCTCTATTCTCTCCTGTTGGCCATATAATTTTTTTTTTCTTTCTTGGTTATTGTTGTCTCATGTACGGAGGTAAATATCAAAATGCATCGGGAATAAATCCTAGCAGAAAGCTGCAAAGGCCACCTGGTACTCAATTGTAGGATTAAGAAGAACAAACACAGCTGGTTAATCACACTGGTGGGCCCTCAACTCAACCCAGGAATGTCTGACAGCGGAGAACAAGCAGGTAATGGTGAGAAACATGTTTCTCAATTCCAGAAACCTGATGCTGGAGGAGGCTCTTGTCATTAGCGGTGTTTGGATCACAGAGATGAGAACATGTTGCAAGCTAAGAGAGCATGCTACTAAAGCTGTCCTCAGTGCTGACGGGACTCCATTTCCATATCAAGTTCAGGAAAGGTTGAGCAGCATCCAGACTGGCTATTCGTCGCTCGAGTATAGGGTGATAAACTTTATCTGGATCTTTCCATTTTGGACTTGAATGTTTTATGCATCTTTAATGCAAAGGGATTTTTTTTTCCTCTTTTTTTTTCCTTGGGGGAGAAAATGAAACGGAATCATTTTCTTTGCATCTCTTTTTACAATATATATATAACTTGTGCGTGCAACCAAGTCTGTAAACAGGTAGATCTGTGGTTGTCCTGTATTTTCTTCTTTTTCATGCATAATCATAACCGATAGACCTTTATCGGACTTTATTCATCTATTCCCCTTCCTCCCCCCCCCCCGAAGAATGAAATATTTTTGGAAACATTAAAAAAGGCAGAATGTTATATTTCCCTAAAGGAGAAATGGAGAAACATGTTTCTAGAGGCAGGAAGCAGATACCAGTCTTTCTTAATAGCCCACAGCAGATGCCAGCACTTAAGGAGATAAAGAGGAAGCCAACTGTCTAGATGGCTCCATCCATAAGGAAAGCAATGGTTGTAAGTGTGAAAAACGGTCATGTCTTTTTTTTTCAGTGACCTAACTTTGAACGTCCTTAAACGAACTGTTGTAAGTCAAGAACTACCCGTACCTTCCAATTGGCTTTGATTCCTGAAAAATGCCTCTTGCAGCTTTCTTGGCAAGGGTCTTTCGGAAGTAGTTTGCCATTGCCGCTTTCCTAGGGCTGAGAGAAGTGACTGGCTTATCTGGATATCTATCAGTCTGTCTTCAAACTTCAAAAAATATGGCAATCGGTTGCTTGCTGCCCATTCAGAAGGTCTTGTAAGTGAGCATCCTTCACCCCTGTTAGTAATGAATGTCTTAACAAGCAATTCAATCGTTTTAGGGTCAAAGCAAACAAACAAAAAAATATTGGGAGAGTCAGAGAGGCCTAATGCAGGCCTAAGTGCATAATTACCATCAAATCCAACAGTCATGCTCTGATAATTGTGGAGAGAGATGGTGACTCAGAAAAATGAATGCCACACAGGTTGACAGTTCTCCAGTCTGAACGTGTATAATGACTGAGAGGCTGCAAAGAGAGAAAGAAAGATGAGGGCGGAGAGAGGCAGGCTGGGGATGAACAGGGAAAAGATCATATTCCGAGACAATGAATTTGTGGTGGATCTATTCGATCAGAATCCAGGATCCATGGTGTTTACCTCTGGGGAAAAAACGGATTATCTTTGCAGCTTGAGAAATTAAGAAAATGCCGTCTCAGACTTTGGTGAAAAGGGAAGAATGACTGTGAAAAGTAAGTGGCCTAAACCAGTTCTAAAGCCACAATGTGTTTTGCAAACATTTATATTTTTCTAAACCAGGTTGAAGGTTCAGCGTGATGGACTCAGCCTTCACAGCTACTACAAAAGGCTAGGCGTAAAAGCCCAGCTGAGCTACTGCCTACCTGACTATGCCTGATGAAGTCGTGATCTGTACAAAGAAATGTCTACCTTCTTTCCACTTAGAAATAAGTGCAACATATATTGATCATCCCGATAAACTGATCGTTTCGACTGACTAAAAGTTGCCCTGGAAAAATCAGGGCACAAAATGGTATGGGGTGGGGGGGGGGGGTTGGTCATTATTTTTAAACATCATAAAGAGCTACTGAGAATTGCAGATAAGCCGTTCCATATCAAAAGGCTTGTTCTATTCTACCTTCAAGAGAACAATGAACGATTCTGCAGAAACCAGCATTGACCTGTGACACATGCGTGTGTTGCCTAAAAATGAAAGCTTCCTTCCTCACAACTTTAGAAGAATCATAGCATCTTTATATCATACGTGTATATTTATTCTGATGCTAAGTGTTTATTTTTTTAAATCCCGTTTAAAGTATTTCCTTCCAGACTGAATGATCCTTCGGGGAAATTAGACCTGTCCATCGCAAGACATATTCATTTATTAAGAAAATTTATATGGCTGAGTCAACTGACTCATAGTGACTGCAAGCAACTGTCAGATATTGCCTGCATATGATGCACCAGAGACTAGAAGGGGTTAAGTCTTTACAGACATCACATGTGACTATATCAGCCAATGAACTCTCTTATTGGACTCTTACCTAGAAACCACTTGGATATCTTCCCCTTTTTTCCCTCTCTCTCAACTATATCTCAGCAAGACAACACGTAAACTTCTCTCTCCTCTCAACATCTGAGTCATACAGTTAGGGTAAAAAAATACAACAGGACACCTTGTTCATTATTGTATGCATGTATATATTTGTAAATAATAAAACAACCTTTTGAACCTGAAGCTGTATGGACCAAATAACTTCCTCATAGAACCAAATGAGCACGGCCATCAATATATATCTGATAAATGGTAGCAGAGGATGAAAAATTATCCATCAATATATATCTGATAGCAACTTCCAGAAATAAGCCTCAATGCAAAACCCAATGCACCTCTTAACCACCCTGGTGACAACAATCAAGCCAACCACTTGATGGGCTCCATATCACCCTTGGGGTCCCCAGGCTTGCTGGGCAAAACCATGTCTTCAGGGCCTTTCAAAAAGACTGTCAAGGTGCAGCCCCAAACTTATTTTCACAAGGATGCACAAGGATGATGTTCACAGAGAGGGGGCTACCCCAGAGAAAGCCCTTCTTCTTCTTCTTGACCTCACTAGATGGACCTCCTTAAAAGAAGAGACCCGTAGCATTCCTTGCCTCCCTGTTCTGGTGGATCAGGTAACTGGGAGAAGACAGTCCTTCAAATAATATATATGCACACCAGGAGTGAAATGCTACCGGTTTGCACTGGTTTGAGCAAACCGGTAGTGATAAAAGCTACCAGTTCAGGTGAACCGGTAGTAAAAAATAAAAAAAGAAGCTACTGGTTCATCCAAACCGGTATTTCTGACAATCAGCTGTGCCGCGTGATTTAGATTCACTAGAAAGCAGGAAATCCTGCTTTCTAGCTAATCTAAATCACGCGGCACAGCTGTTCCCCCCCCTCGCTGTTCTACTTACCTTGTTAAGCCACTTTTTTCCGCACGAAATAAGTGTTTGGTGCACACTGCGCATGCGTGCACACAGCGTGTTTTTGGCACGCACCATGCATGCGCAGGCAGCGAACTGGTGGCAATCCGCGAAGGATTTCACCCCGATGCCCACAATGAAAGATATATTATAATGGCTTTTGTGTCAGCGTCACCGCTCACTTCTCCTTAGGAACTTAGGAACTCCAGACATGGTACTAAATATTGAGTTTCCTTCCAGATTAAAATTTAGAACATCTCCATGAGGTGGGCCAGGATCAGTGGTGAAACGTAAAATTTGTTACTACCAGTTCTGTGGGCGTGGCTTGGTGGGGGGAGTAATGTGACTGGGTGGGTGTAGCCAACTTTTTTTTTTAACTTTTAAAAGCATTTAGAAAAAATGCTTTTAAAAGGCTCTGACGATCAGGCAATTCAGCTGGGATCACCAGAGGCTTTTAAAGGCATTTTTTTTTCTACAACCTCTTCAGCCAAAGAGGTTGCAGAAAAAAAATGCTTTTAGAAGCTTCTGACGATTAGACAACTCAGCTGGGATCGTCAGAGGCTTTTAAAAGCATTTTTTTTCTACAACCTCTTCGGCCGAAGAGGTTGTAAAAAAAATGCTTTTAAAAGCCTCTGACGATCCCAGCTGAGCCACGCGATCGTCAGAGGCTTTTTTTTTTACTTTTAAAAGCATTTTTTTGGCTGAAGAGGTTGTAGAAAAAATGCTTTTAAAAGTAAAAAAAAAAGCCTCTGACAATCGCGGGGCTTAGCTAGGCATGGGGGGGTGCAGGGATTTTTGCTACCGGTTCTCCAAACCACCCGCCACCATCACTACCGGATCGGGCGATCCAGTCCGAACTGGGAGCATTTCACCCCTGGCCAGGATAAGAGACAGCAACTGCCTCTGCAAGTCAATCAGTGGGGTTGAAGAATTTATTTAGTTATTATATTTATATCCCTTTTTTTTTCCTTCAAGGGCACAAGATTGCATCACTGCCACAAAATCAGAACGATCACTGATTTTGAGTTTCACCACCCTTGCTATATCCCAGATCAAGGCAGATCAACCTAAGGGAATTGCAAATCAGGAGAAGACATTATTATGACTTGTGGTTACAACAGTAAAAACCTTATTAACTTAACAAATAAAAAATTGCTTTTATTATGAAATCATTTGGAGCCTCTTTGTTTTTTTCTCTTTGAGCTTTGTTTTTATCTCTTATTCCTCCTTCTGCAATGTAACAATGGACAACTAGCGAACAGGCAGATGGTTGCATATGGCTTTTCTTATCTAGTTTCATAAAGAGCTAAGACCTATTTAGTAGCTGGATGAGCATCTGGATATGTCCATAAAAATGAGGCTTTAAGGTTGAGTCAAAGGATATCAAAGGCCTGCTTCCTTTGACAGCTACATTTTAGGAGGCAATCATTTTTTTTAGTTATTATTTCTTTTATCAAATATATAGCCTGTTCTGGGTGGCCTATAATAAAAACAAGCAATTTAAAAAATTGAAATAATAAGGCACATGCTCATCTCAAGCCCCCCCCCCAAAAAAAGAGACAAGTGATGTTGGCACTTGAATAGGTAGTCCTTGATTCAGGGGTGGGCTGCTGGGGGTTCTCATGGGTTCGGAAGAACCTCTAGCTAAGATTCTGTGCAGTTTGGAGAACCCCCAAATCCCACTCCTGGCTGGCCCCTCCCACCCCTCCCCTCCCAGGAGTCCCCACGCGTCCCGTTTTGGATGCAGGTAAGTGCAGGGCACGGGGAGGGTGAAAAATGGGCCCACCGGAAGTTCAGGAAGGTCAGAAACAGGCCCATTTCCAACCTACAGAGGGCCTCTGTAGCCTGGGGAAGCTGTTTTCACCCTCCCGGTGGCTCAAGGAAAGCCTCCAAAGCCCGGGATGGCAAAAACGCCCCCCCCCCCGTCTTGGTGCATGAGACTGACTAGGCCATGCCCACCATGCTCACGCCCAGCCAGCAACTAGGCAGAGAACCCCTTGCTAAAATTTTTGAAGCCCACCCCTGCCTTGATTTATGACTGTAATGGAGCGTGCACATCTCAGTTGTAAATTGTAAACAGTAGGGAAAAAATTTGTGCAGGTCATTAAGCAAATTTGTAGTCATTAAGCAAACACTCATTAAGCAAACCAATGGTTTCACTATGGGCACAATTTCCCCAAAACCTGAAAGTGCCTGTTTTTAGCAAAACTGTTGTAAAACACAGTCAAATGAGACGCTGCAAATGGCTCTAAAATGCAGCCGTGTTGCCTAGCATTCAAAATATAGTCATGTGACCCTAGGAAGGCGGGGAATCATTAGAATTTCAGAATCCGGGTCATAAGTAGCCCCAAGGCAAGGCCATCGTAACTTCGAATGGTTGCTAAGCAACCAGTCATAAGTCGAAGACTGCATGAAGAATTGGATGGCGCCAGTGGTGAAATCCAAACTTTTTTACTACCAATTCTGTAGGCGTGACTTGGGTGTGGCATGGCTTGGTGGGCGTGGCAGGGGAAGGATACTGCAAAATCTCCATTCCTACCCACTCCAGGGAAACGATACTTCAAAATCCCCATTCCCTCCCCATCCCTTGGGGAAGGATATTGCAATATCTCCATTCCCACCCCACTCTGGGGCCAGCCAGAGGTGGTATTTTCCAATTCTCTGAACCACTCAAAATTTCACCCCTGGGTGGAGCCATCTTGTTCCTCTTTTGCTTCGCCCTCCCAGCTGCCATCTTGACCCGAACACCTGCAGAGCATTTTTGAAATAAACAACCTTTGTATTTATAGAATTATGACAGAGCAAAAACAGAGTCCTATGCACAAAGCCATTCTGGATGATTGTGAAGCCCCCGTGTGAGGGCTAGGAATTACAAATTACAAAATTCCTGACTTCAGGAGGCCGCTGAGCTCCGTTTCTAAGCGGCGGCATTCACCGAAGTTTCCAAACCCACCTATCCGCATCCCCACCTCCAATGTCCTTTAATCTAGCCCAGATCCTCCTACAAACTTTGATTTCGGTGGAACAATTCTCCCTGCGTGTATACAAAATAAATCAGAAACCGGCACACAGGTTCCCCCCCCCTCCTTGTTTATTCGCTGGCTGCTTTTGCTACATGGTGTTTTCTGCCTTTGCAACACAGTGCTGAAATCCTGTGTGCGTGGACGCTCCACGGGAATGCAGCAAAGCTATCTGTGGGAGAAAATTACTAATCACTAGCAATTGCTAATCACTCTCGCACACTAAACAAATCCAGTAGGCAGGATTTTAGTTACACACTGGCACTCCCTGGTTTCTCCCCCTCCCTCACTCCTGTTTAACATTCTCCATTATACAGTACTTGGCAGTCGTAAACAGCCACTGATGGGACACCCCAAAATCTCATCACAGCCTTCCAATCGTGGTGTGTCGCTCATCTCGGTCTTTATTAGGATGATAAAATCAAGGTCTGCAGTCAGAAAAAAAAAAACCCACAGGGGATTCTGGGTAACTTCAAATACTCTTTCAGATGGAAGGAATGCGGGGGAAAAACTCAGCCATAATGCAGTAGGATTGGTAACTTTTGGGCCGCATAGAGAGAAAACAATTTGTTTTCTCCAGTTTGGGGTGGAAGGAGTCAATCTTTTATCCTTCCCCTTGCTTTTTATTTTTGCTCTACCAAGAAAGGGGTTGGGGGCTTTACTAGCAGGAGAGAAACGCATGGATTATATTTCAGGAGGGTGCCAGACTAATAGAAAGAAAGGAAAAAAAAACTTTTATTGTTCCTTTTTCACCCAACGCACAGCTTAAATGCAATGCCAGCAGTTGCAGTGAAATTGGAATGACTTTAGGAAAAGGGAGTAGAACAGTTTGTTTTATTTATTTGTCGAATTTAAAATTCCGCCCCTCTCGCTCGCAATTGTTGACGGGGAATCGGGCTAGCGAGGGTTGCTAACTACCTCCTGAAGCATAGACTGAAGTCTTTTATTTATTCAGTTATTTGTATTCATTAAACAAATGTATAGATGGCTGCCCAATTCCCACACATTGGCTCAGGGGCGTTATAACACATACATTAAACCTGTAAAACTCTGTCATCCCCTTTAGATATTGTTCGGTGGAAAGTGACAGCAAAAGGAGACTATTGTAACACCTCTCCTGCGCGAGCTGCACTGGCTCCCAGTGGTCTTCCGGGTGCGATTCAAGGTGTTAGTCATCACCTTTAAAACGCTCCATGGCTTAGGACCTGGGTACCTACGAGACCGTCTTTTGCCACCAATAGCCTCCCACCGACCAGTTCGTTCTCACAGGGAGGGACTACTCAGGGTACCGTCAGTCAAATTATGTCGACTGGCGACTCCCAGGGGGAGGGCCTTCTCTGTGAAGGCTCCAACCCTTTGGAATGAACTGCCCCCGGAGATACGGAATATCCCTGATATCCGTGCTTTCCACCGTGCCCTCAAGACCCTGATGTTCCAACAGGCGGGCTAAACATATGAACATGTGAATGATTTTTAATATGTTATCTAATTCTGGGTTTTATTTAATTGGCCAAACTAAGTAATAATTTTAATTAGCAATTTTATGATGTTTGTGTGTCTATATTTTTCTTGGCTGTACACTGCCTTGAGTCCTACGGGAGAAAGGCGGTATAGAAATATAATAAATAAATAAATAAATAAATAAATAAATAAATAAATAAATAAATAAATAAATATTGTCTCCTTTTGCTGTCACTTTCCACTGAACACTGCTTCTGTAACAGACCCACTCAGCCACAAAATGTGGGGTTGAAACTGGAACTAAAATAGCTTGGTCCAGCAAGGGTCATCCTTATGCAGGTGTAAGATGTTCTTCTAATTTGTAAGAAAGAATTCTTCAGAAAAGAGACAATGAAGATCCATAAAAGTGTAAACCAAGGACCAAGAAAGCAGTGACTGGCAAGCAGAAGCCTAATTTAGAGCTACAGGGTTATGTGTGATTTTTTAGAAAAACTGTCACTGAATTAAAGGAGTGGTCTGCCATTAATCTCCTGCTTCTCTTTTACGTCAATGTTTTTGCTAAAAAAATAAGGGAGCAAGTATATTAAATAGTAGTTTGCAAGGCGGTAATTTCTGGGCCTGTCAAAGTAAATTCAAAGTACAGGTAGTCCTCGACTTAAAATGGTTCATTTAGTGACCGTTTGCAGTTACAATGGCATTGAAAAGAGTGACTGACAACCCTTTTTGCACATTTATGATCTTCACAGCATCCCCGTGTATGTACGAGATCGCCTTCTGCCACCGATAGCCTCCCATCGGCCAATACGCTCCCACAGAGAGGGCTTCCTCAGGGTGCCGTCGGCCAAACAATGTCGACTGGCGACACCCAGGGGGAGAGCCTTCTCTGTGGGGGCACCTGCCCTCTGGAATGAACTGCCCCCGGAGATCCGCATGATCCCCGACCTACGTACCTTTCGCCATGCCCTTAAGACTCTTTTATTTCAACAGGCCGAGCTGGCTTAGAAAATGAATTTTAATTGGGTGTCTGTAGTTTTTAACATAAGGGCCAAATTTTTTATATATTTTAAATTGTTTTTAAATTTTATGGGTATATGTTTGTTTTAATATGGCTGTACACCGCCCTGAGTCCTTTGGGAGAAGGGTGGTATAAAAACGTAATAAATAAAAATAAATAAATAAATAAATGTGATCCAGGGGTGGGTTCTACTTACCTCTGCTACAGGTTCACAACGGGCACGTACTTGCTTCTGCGCATGCGCAGATCGTCTGTGATGACATCCGGCGGGGTGGACGGAGCCTCCCGCTGCCATTACTACCGGTTCGCAAGAACCGGACCGAACCGGGAGCAACCCACCACTGATGTGATCTAAATTCAGATAGTTGGCAACTGGCTCGTATTTATGATGCTTGTGCGATCCCCCTTTTGCAACCTTCTGACAAACGAAATCAATAGGGAAGCCAGATTCACTTAACAATCATGTTGCTAACTTAACAACTGCATTGATTCACTTAACAACTGTAGCAAGAGAGGTCATAAAATGGGGCAAAACTCACTTAACAACTGTCTTCCTTAGCAGCAGAGATTTGGGGCTCAATTGCGATCATAAATCGAGGATTGCCTCTAGTGTAAGAATTTTACGAGCCGTGGTGGCACAGTGGTTAGAATGCAGTATTGCAAGCAGCTTCTGCTGACTGCCGGCTGCCAGTTTGAGTCTCACCGGCTCAAGGTTGACTCAGCCTTCCATCTTTCCAAGGTGGGTAAAATGAGGACCCAGATTGTCAGGGGGACAAATATGCTGACTCTGTAAACCACTTAGAGAGGGCTGGAAAGCACTGTGAAGCGGTATATAAGTCTAATGGCTAAGGCTACTGCTATTAAGATGGGCCAGGTCTCATAAGAGCATGAGGTTTGCAGTCTTCTGCTTTAAGACTGGGTAAAATTTAGGCAACCATGCCTGTGGTTTCAACATTTTATGTGAGATAGTGATGGTGAGATCTCTGAAGTTTCAAAAGATTTGGCAGACATTCCTGATGCTGTCTTCCCACAATGAAAATGATTGAGGCATCTGTGGGAAGAGGAGGGGGGGAGGGAAGAGGCTGCCAATCACCTCTTTTTTACTTGGGTCAAGATAGTTATAAAAAAGAATGATGTTTGATTGGGTGGTCACAGTGCCATTTTTGCTTTTTTTTTTTTTTTTGACAGACGCAGACAATCATTGGAAATGGTCCTCTAAATAAAGATGGGGTTGTTATTCCAATTTCTAAAAGAACTCAAGCATTAGTAGCAAAACGACAGGCTAGGGTGTTTGAGAATGCAATATATATTAAACATTTATCAATATATGGGAAGGGAAGGGAAGGGAAGGGAAAGGAAGGGAAGGGAAGGGAAGGGAAGAGAAAGGAAGGAAGGAAGTAAGGAAGGAAGGAAGGAAGGAAGGAAGGAAGGAAGGAAGGAAGGAAGGAAGGAAGGAACAAAGGAACAAAGGAAGGAAGGAAAGAAAACTGACAGTGCGAGAGGGGGAGAGAGGGAGGAAGGGGAGAAGAGAAAAATTAAAGGAAGGAAGGGAAGAAAGGAAGAAAAGGGAGGGAGGGAGGGAAGGAAGGAAGGAAGGAAGGAAGGAAGGAAGGAAGGAAGGAAGGAAGGAAGGAAGGAAGGAAGGAAGGAAGGAAATTTTAATTACAATTATTGTCTAAAGTTCCAAAAAGAAATACATCAAAAATAAAAAAAATAAGGTAAAAACAAAGCAAGATAAAATATATCAATTGGCGCTGGATTCGCCACTAGATAATCAAAGTCTGCCTAATTTTACAGGCCGTATAACAAAATTTAGCTACATTCAAGGAGGCTGAGTCATACTGATCTGATAACAGCAGCTATACATTTTTTAAAAACCAGAATTTCCCAGGTACTTTAGCAGGTGACGGATCATAAGGTGGGTCCTTGAGCCCTTACAGAGTAGCCATAGTTATTTCCAAGAGGATGGACTTCAGCTCCCAGAATTCCTCAGCCAGCATAGCCATTGATGAGAATTCTGGGAATTGAAAGCCACAAACCTGATAGCTGATAGCATTACAAAACATATTCTAAAGGGCAGGGTGAAATCCAGCAGGTTCTGACAGGTTCTGGCGAATCGATAGCAGAAATTTTGAGTAGTTCGGAGAACCAGCAAATACTACATCTGGCTGGCCCCAGAGTGGGGACGGAATGGAGATTTTGCAGTATCCTTCCCCTGCCACACCCACCAAGCCACACCCGCCAAGCCACACAGAATGCCCACAAGCCACGCCCACAGAACCGGTAGTAAAACAATTTGGATTTCACCACTGCTAAAGGGCCATTTGGAAAATGTTCATTACTCTGAGGGGAACAAGTTTTGTTTTCTTTCTTTTTTTAAATTATTTTATTTTGCTAAACCTGTAGCACCAAATCTTGTCTGACAAAACGAGATGTTGAAATGAATGACAGTTCTGGCTGGGGTTCCCTTTGATCCCCGAGACTGGATTCTAGAAGACTAACCAGACTTTCTAGACAGGCCCTCTTTGTGTTAAGAATTAAAGGATATAAATAGAAGACAAAAGTATCTGAACATTTAAAAATAGCTTCTCTGATTAAGCTAAACGCGTTGTACGCTAGCATGACAGAACCAGTTTCCTCAGTTAAATTTACTCCTCCTTTAGTAGTTCAGGCTTTTGAAAATTGAACGAGAAAGGGGTGTGTTATTGCGGTTATCAAGATTAGAACAGGATGTATAGTTACAAAACCCTACTTGGGTTCTGTGATTAATGGTTTTATAAGGGTACCCCTAGAGCAGGGGTGTCAAACTCGCGGCGTCACGGCAGTGTCACATGACGTATCAGGACTTTTTCCCCCTTCGCTAAACCGGGCAGGGGCAGGGCCAGCACGTGATGCATCCGGCCTGTGGGCCGCGAGTTAGATACCCATGCCCTAGAGATAAAGAAATACAGTCAGGCCTTTTAGGACCTAGATTTTTGGGGGAAAGAGGAACTCTAAGCCAGGAGAGTCCATTTTGGCAATTGTCAAACCTATGGACTTCAATTCCCAGAATTCCCTATGGCTAACTGGGGAATTCTGCGGGTTGAGAGGTATTGTTTCCTACTTGATTGTTTGTCTGGTATTAATCCCTGCTTATCTAATTGTTAGTTTGTTGAGAGGATGTGCTTTAGTTGTTTTGTTTTCTTCTTAGCTTATTATTGTCCCTTTTGAATGGGGTGTAAAATACAAATATGTAAAGTATCTATTGATGATTGATTTGTCTGAATGATAAGCTTTCAGAAATTCCCTAGTGTTTTTGGATTTAGCTTGATCTAGGATGCTCAGTTTCCCAGTTGGAAGAATGGTTGAGTCAATCCATGTGTTCTGACATTAAAGCGTTTTCATCATGTCTTCAAATTAGTAATTGGTGTCCATGGATGCATTCTGCTAGTTCTCTGCCTCTCTGCCCTACACAGTACTGTTTCCATACTTACATCATACTTTGTAACTGACTCCTGTTTTTAATTCTTGGGCTACTGAGTTTGGTTTATTTAAGATGTTTTTGAGGGCATTAGTTGGTTTGTGTGTCATGGTGATGCCATGGTGATGCCATGTTTCTGAGATGTTTATTGTTTTATAAATTGTTTTTGTTTACAGTTCTACAGAGGAATTATTGAGTCTGTTATCTGCACCTCTATAACTGTCTGGTTTGGCTCTGCAACCCAACAAGACAGACACAGACTTCAGAGAATAATTAGAACTGCAGAAAAAACAATGGCTGCCAACCTGCCTTCCATTGAGGACCTGTATACTGCATGAGTCAAAAAGAGGGCTGTGAAAATATTTATCCTGGACATAAATGGTTTCAACTCCTACCCTCAAAACGACGCTATAGAGCACTGCACACCAAGACAACTAGATACAAGAACATTTTTTTCCCAAATGCCATCGCTCTACTAAACAAATAATTCCCTCAACACTGTCAAACTATTCACATTAGGCTGCATTACTATTGCTATTGGTCTTCTCATCGTTCCTGCCGCCCATCTCCTCCCACTTGTGACTGCATGACTGTAACTTTGTTGCTTGTATCCTTACGATTTATATGGATATTGATTGTTTCCTAGTATGATTTGATTGCTTATTGTACTCTATGACTGCCTCTGGGTGTTGGGCCTTCTTGATTCTTGACAAATGTATCTTGTCCTTTTATGTACACTGAGAGCATATGCACCAAAGACAAATTCCTTGTGTGTCCAATCACACTTGGCCAATAAAAAATTCTATTCTATTCTATTCTATGTTTTTGGTGTATAGTTAGTGTTACCTTTTCCATAGCATGTGTTTGGATATGCTGTAGTGGATTGAATGCTCAATCAGCAATAAAGTTGCACGGGTATCCATTGTGTTGTAAGAGGTTATGTAGGTGGTCTTTTTCTTTTTCTAGTGTTCTTTGTTCTTGCAATATATTTGCACTCATCTGAAAAATGTTCTTAGACAGCTCCTCTTGTGGGAGGTTCAATTGTTACTTTGGTGGTGGAACACTTGTTTAGTGTGGGTTGTTTTTCGATAGACTTACTTTCCTACTTTGCCGCCATTTCCTCTACTGATGAGAATATTCAGGAAAGGGAGTGTGTTATTGTTTGTAAGTTTTATTCCTTTGAAGATGTTGTTGATGATCTCACAACACATGGACAAACTCAATCATAGTTTCAGTTGGGAAACTGTGAGCACCTTAAACCAAGCTAAATCTATAAAGGTTAAAGAATTCCTGGAAGCTTGTCATTCAACAAATCGGCCATCAGTAGACACATAGAGACAAACCACGTTTACACACATTCAAAGGAGACCATTTTTTAAAAAAAAATAGCTACGGAGGAAACGAAAAGATCATTCTCTCCAGCAGCCAGCCACCAGATAAACAGGGATTAACACCAAACAAACAATCAAGCAGAAAACAATACCCAATCAAGACACTATCAAGGATAAAACCATTCTCCCACCAACACTGGCAGGATAAGCTGCTGTGTATAAATAGGGAGCAAAACCCACACCCAGTACAACTGAATGATATTACCTAGTCAGGTAATGAAATTCCTACAAGCAAACAACCAAGCTCAGATACGGCCAAGGATTCCAACATCTCAACATAACTTCAAATAGGCAGTATTAAATCTTGTCTACTATGTAGGCAGCTTTCTCCACTACAGCTAATGTGTATGTCAGGCCAGCCAACCCTGGGCATGTATTATCCCCATGCTAATCCTGCAGGACCTATTGCTACCTCTAGTTTAGCCTCTATTTTGATTTCCGTAAAGTAGGGTAGATTCTGGTGAGAATTTGCAGTAGCTGCTGTCACTGGGAATTGCCTCCGATATAACTTCACGGTGGGTGAGGGAGTGTGGACGGAGGCTACTCAAACAAAAGGACCGAGATGATTTAAGGGAGAATCATATTTAAGGAAGGCCTCCCATCCCTCTCTAGCTTCCTTGTCAAAGCGCTCGTCTCCGCCAGTGGCTTTCAGAAAATACATGAAACGCCATGCTCAATTGGCTCCCGAGCCAATGCTTCAGGATACAGCTTTGCCACATGGCCTGCATTTCAGAGAGCTCCCCCAAAAGAACGGTGTTGAACGTGCCCTTGGTTCTGGCAGGTTTTTCTGGCCTAGCAGGAAGCTTTCCTCTGTTCTGTCAGACTCGAGGGAAGGCGGAGGGGGAACCCCTTATTGCAGCCATTATCTCCGCAAAGGAGGCTGTACAGCGGATAACTAGAAGCGTTTGTGGCTACCGCCGGCACTATTAAACCACTGTCTTTTTTATGAGCCGTACACTGAATTCGTCCTTGCCCAACAACAAAAAGAAGAGAACCTTTTATTCATTTCATCATTATCAAGGGCTGCCACATTCAAATGATTCTTCCAGCCGTCCGCTCATTTCCAGAAGACGTGCCTGGAGAAGGGATTCAAAGCCTTTTGATTAAGAAAAAGAGGTGATGACATTTGCAACCGGTGCTGGTTTGTTATCGTTACAGCTGACTCTCACTTCCACAGAGCCGTCCTGCACTCGCTGGCGGCATCCCTCGGCTGCTTTTTATATAAAGCCTGGTTGGTTTGGCCTAATTGAACGGAAATATCTTACAAAAACACACCCTCGCTAAATTCCCCAAAGGTTTCTCTGGAGGATCGGTGGGATATTTTATTTATAAAAGTGTCTTGACTTGAGATGCGATACCTATATGTGGAACAGAAGGATAATATCTGCATCTTTTTCAGTTGAATCTTCATCCTGTTCCTGGCTTCCTTTCCTAACATCAGGATGTCCCGATGTACATGTGTTGCTTCAACCCTGAGCTACAAATCTTCCAATATTTGAGGGGCTGTCAAATATAGGGACCTATTCTCCAAAGTACCTGGAGGCAGGACAAAAATAACAGAGGGAAGCTTATCAAAGAGAGATCCAACCTACAACTGAGGAGAAATATCCTGTCGGTGAGAACAACTAAACAGTGGAACAGGTTGCCTTTAGGAGTTGTGGATGCTTCATCACTGGAGGTTTTTCAGAAGAGATTGGATGGCCATCTGTCCGGAATGGTATAGGGCAGTGATGGCTAACCTATGGCACGCGTGCCACAGGTGGCACGTGGAGGCATATCTATGGGTACGCAAGCGTTACCCTAGCTCAGTTGCAGTGCTCACATACGCGCCAGCCAGCTGATTTTCAAGCCTTCCGGGCCCACCGGAAGTTGGGAAACAAGCCAATGGGCCTCCAGGAGGGGTGTGGGGAAGGTCATTTTCGCCCTCCCCAGGCTCCTAGAAAGTCTCTGGAGCCTGGGGAGGGCAAAAAAACGGGCCTACCGGGCCCACCGGTAACCTTTTTGCCGTTGCATGCCAAAAGCGGGAGGAGCGCGGGGGGGTTGCGCAAGAATGTGGGGGGCGGGGCACAGGGGGCATTGGATTATGGGTATGGCCATGCATGTGCGCGACCCCCCCCCGCGCTCTCCCCACTTTTGGCACGCGACAGCCAAAAGGTTAGCCATCGCTGGTATAGGGTCTCCTGTTTGAGCAAGGTTTGGGATTAGAAGGCCTCCAAGGTCCCTTCCAACTCTGTTATTTTGAATTCTGTAAATATTCTCTTCCATAGGTTCTCCTTTAAGAAAGTGAATGGTCTTCGCTTGTGATTCCCAGTCTGCTTGGCGCAGTTTTAGCTGCCTGTACTCAGACTGGAGGTTAGAAGGATGGTTCACCTCCATAAATTTACATAAACAATCTGAGATGAAATGTGTTCACTGGTATTTATAGTCAGGTGTCTCAGCTTCTTCAAAGTGGCACAAATGACAACCTTCTAAGTGGGAGCTTATATTTCTCAACTATTATTGCTTGGAAACAAAGGTTTGAACGTCTATTGTGGAGTCTTCTCTTGCTGGTCATGAGGTTCTTCTGCTCTCTCTGGATTATTATAGGTTTAAAGGACCATTTCTTGTCTGATTGTCTACAATTGCCCATCTCTTGAAGAGACTATCTTCTGTTGTGACTGCAAAATGCAACCATGGAAAATTATTGGATTTCTCATTCTCAGAGCATTTGTAAAAGCCTGAAGTCTTTAATTCCAGCATCTTCTACAGCAAATTGGCAAATAAGTTTGATGTTTATCAAGGGTATCACAGCAGTCAAGATGGTGTGGAAAAATGTTTAAGACTGGCTGAGGAATTCTGGGAGTTGAAGTCCACAAGTCTTAAAGTTGCCAAGTTTGGAGACTCCTACTATAGGAGAAGGATTGGCAGAACCTGGGGGAGGAGCTAAAAGAGGCATATGCCTAGAATCCCTATGTAGTCACAAGTGATCTGAGTCCAACATCCTTTGAATTTAATTGAATCTGATCCAACTGCAAGCAGGTGCTGTTAGTTGAGAATATTCTGTGCATAGGCATGAGTAACAATAAATCAAATTTAATTGGACTTTCATATAGATCTTTCACACCTGACAGTTGCACATGAATCTGTTCCTATTCCTTCCTGCTACCTTGCAAACCTAAATTGAGATCAGAATACAATTACAGATTCTAATAAACTCCAGCATGCCAGATAATTTTACCGAATCATCCATTATAAACAAATACATGCTCCCTACTCAACCTAAACACCATCTTTTTATGGTTGAGACTATTGATGTCCAATTTTTATGTTAGGGAATCCCACAGAGCAGCAACAAGTGCCTCTTATGAGTGCTATCTATTACCCATTATGTTATTATTTACATGTTCTGTTATCAATTCAGTAAGTTGCATTTTTATTTGGCATTTTCTCCATGTTAACTCTCTTGACTTTCACCAAAACTTAGTTGGAATGACGAATTAATGCAACAGTTTTCTAATTTGCACATTCTCTTTTATTTCTGTTTGTTAGTATGGATATATAGCATATACTACTATATATAGTGTCTCTTCAACAATGAGATGGGCAGTAAATAAATTTAATAAATAAATGTATGACAAATAACTTTGACAAGAGCCTTGGTGGCGCAGCAGACTAAAGGACTGCTAAGTAACACCAGCTGCCTGCAATTACTGCAAGTTCAAATCTCACCAGGTTCAAGGTTGACTCAGCCTTCCATCCTTTCGAGGTAGGTAAAATGAGGACCCGGATTGTGGGGGCAATAAGCTGACTTTGTATAAAAAAAAAATCACCGCTGGGGGGGGGGGCGAAAGCCCTACTAAGCAGGTATATACCAAAGTATAAAGGCTATTGCTTAACACATTGTAAGCTGCCCTGAGTCTCCAGAAAAGGGCGGCATATAAATCGAACCATAAATAAATAAATAAATAAATAAATAAATAAATAAATAAATAAATAAATAAATAAATAAATAAATAAATAAATAAATAAATAAATAAATAAATAAATAAAATAAAAATAAAAATAAAATAAAATAAAATAAAATAAAATAAAATAAAATAAAATAAAATAAAATAAAATAAAATAAATAAATAAATAAATAAATGTACTATGTACCAATCTTTTTCCATTTCTAGATCACACAATTTTGTTGGGTAGTACTAAAACTGTTAGTACTGTAAATGCTTCTCAGACCGCTTCAAACAGTTCAGTGAACATAGAAAGCATAAAAATTGCCATCCTTAAGAAATGGAATATTGGCATGAAATGTCATACATCAACCCTAACAAAAATGTTTCAAATATGTGCCTAGATAACAGTGATAAGGGATTGGAAATTAGCAATAGTATGTCATCCTAGTTTTAAAATTCCTGAGTTGTTCCTACAAAAATTAATAAGATCAAATGATGGGGTTTTTTAGTTGCATTTCATGGATCTTTTGCCAAGAGCATAGAATTAAAATCCTTTCGAAATCTAGATACAAGCTCGCAACCTAACTAATTCAAAACCTAATGTAGCATTAGAACAGGGTTTCTCAACCTTGGCAACTTTAAATGTGCAGACTCCAACTGCCAGAATTCCCCAGCCAGGATGTTGAAGTCCACACATCTTAACAGAATAACAGAGCTCAAAAGGGAACTTGGAGATCTTCTGGTCCAATCCTCTACTCAAGCAGAAGATTCTATATTCCATTCCATACTGTCCACTCTCTTTTTAAAAGCTTCCAGTGATGGAGCCCTGACAAATTCTGAAGGCAAGGCATTGGTTAATTGTTCTCACTGTTAGAAAGTTTCTCCTCAGTTCTAGGTTGCTTTTCTCCTTGACTAGTTTCCATCCGTTGTTTCTTGTCCTGCCTTCAGGTGCTTTGGAGAATAGGTTGACCCCTCTTCTTTGTGGCAGCCCCTCTAATATTTGAACATTGCTATCATGCCACTAACTGCTCCTTTTTTTAACTAGACTAGACATACCCAATTCCTGTAACCATTCTTCGTATGTTTTGCCTCTAATCATCTTTGTTGCTCTTCTCTGCACTCTTTCTAGAGACTCAAAAACTTCTTTATAACATGGGGATCTTAAAAGTTGGCTAGTTTGAAAAATACTTGATATAGAACATATCAAGTCATAATTCAATTTTTTTTAAGTGCCACTCACTATGAAGTCTTAGGATTCCTCTCTTCCCTTACATTCATCCCATTCTATTACTAGTTAATATTTTCCTGCATTTCTCCTCTTCTATCTAGGCTGTGAAATTTCTGCCATTAACAGAGCCCTGGCAAAATTTCTATAGATTTTAAACTATGATTAATTCAACAGAAGTATTATGTCAATGTTAGATGCTTATACATTTTTTTTTTTTTTTTGAAGGAAGAAATTGCTAGGTTTAGCCAATTGAAGAAGATACAGTGATCAAAGTATCCATGATTTGTATGATATGTTCATAAGGGATCATGGATTCCTTTTTGGTCCACAATTATTTGATTTTTTAAATTTTTCTTCTGGAAGATACATTAATTTTTGGAAATGCTTCTGCTTTGGAAAAACGCACTATTAATTTGGAAACTAACAGGACAATGGGAATGCATATTCTATACTTTTATTAGAAAGCGAGGGACATCTAACCAACATTAATTATACCATCATTTGAAGAGATTGTTCTGTATTTCTATATTTGAACAAACTTTTTCCTGCCATTTGCAGGACATTTAGGCTGAACGTGCTAATCCACATTCTTCATTTCTCCTATGTTCTTGTTGTCAAGCAAACTGACCTAAACTTTTAGCCATTTCATTATAATTAAGTAGTATGATGTGAATACCTAGTTTAATTCATACAATAGAAAATTTATATTCTGGGGACTTTTTTGGTTCTTTGCTTTTTCTCCCCTTTTCTTCCTTTTTTACATCATCAAAGAAATTAAAAAGTATGTTTTCTCCTCCCAGTATTCTTAATTGAATCGGGACCTAAGAGGTCAACTCAACGCCATGGCAAAGGGAATGGAAAGAGATGTATGTCTCTTTTGCGCTCTCTTTCAGACTTCCCTTTTGTTTTCTCTCTATTCCCTGCAAATTCTTTCATTAGGTCTCCATCTCTCTGGCTGTCATTTGGTTGCTAACATGCTAGCTTGACACCTAAAACTAAAGTTCATTCCAAATGTGTTTTTGTTAAGCAGTGCCAAAAGAGGTAGATGCCTACCCGATAGGGAGATGTTCTTTTATTGTTCTCAAGATAGAACGTGATTCCTGGTCGAGCAAGAGCTGGCGGTGGCAAGGGGGAGGAGTACATTCTTGTCGTGATCTAAATCTCTCTTTGTTTGATAATATGTGCAAAGCACAGGTCATCTCTTCCTTGTGTAGACCCGGACAAATTGCTAACCATAATTGCGAGTTGCTATCCTGCTTGACTGCAAGAGCAGACAAGTGGACGTGCTGCACTTTACTTGGGTCACTGGAAATGATGGATGCCACAAGTATGCTTAGATTACTTTGTGTTGAAATCCAAGATGCTACCTGCACAGGTAAATGTCACTCGGTACTCGACGGCCAAAATCAACACACCTTTGGATTTCAAGACAGCTAGCATTTCCAGTCATAAGATCAGCTATGTCTAAGCATACTTCAAGTTTTTTACTTTTTTTCCCCCTCCCCTCTCTGGATGTCCCGAGAATTTCCTCTTTAAAAACAAAATATAGTTACAACTGTTAAATGAGGCAGGGCGAGAACACAAAAGCATTTCAAATTTGGTAGTTTTGTCTGAAATGGAAACCTACTGAAGAATTCTGAAATGCAGTTCTACATGAAAAAATATGTACAGGTTGACTCCGGACTTGCAACAGTTCATTTAATGACAGTTCAAAGTTACAATGGCACTGGAAAAAAAGTGACTTACGACAGTTTTTCACACTTACAACCAGGGGTGAAATCCAGCAGGTTCTGACAGGCTCTGGAAAACTGGTAGCAGGAATTTTGAGCAGTTCAAAGAACCGGTAGTGGAAATTTTGAGCAATTCAGAGAACCGGTAGCGGGAATTTTGAGCAGTTCAGAGAACCAGTAGTGGGAAATTTTGAGCAGTTCAGAGAACCGGTAGCGGAAATTTTGAGCAGTTCAGAGAACCGGTAGCGGGAATTTTGAGCAGTTCAGAGAACCGGTAGCGGAAATTTTGAGCAGTTCAGAGGACCGGTAGCGGAAATTTTGAGCAGTTCAGAGAACCGGTAGCGGAAATTTTGAGCAGTTCAGAGAACCGGTAACGGAAATTTTAAGATAAAGTGGATTCTGTAGCAAAACGGGCAACCAAAATTAGGTATATTTCTTCTTTATCAATGTGCAGTGGTTGTACACCTCTTCCTTTCTTTTTCTCTCCCTCGCCTATAAAGCAGAGATACTTTATTTGTAGTTTATTTATTTAGAGTTTTAATTTCTAACAGCTGTCAACTCTTGAGTGACTCTGGGTGGCTTGCAGGTTAAAACAGGTAATAACACTCAGTCGGAATAAGAGTAAAAGTGCTGATATGGAAGGGAAGAATCAGAACAAACAATGTCAACTCAGAGAGTGGATTTACACCATGTCCTGGCTCAGTGCCTATAAGACGAGGCTTCAAGACTTTCTGAAAGAACGACTAAGTTGAGACCTTGGACGGAATGCATCTTGGTCCTGTAGATGACATTGTTTGACAGTTAGGAAACAAGCCATACAACTTTGTTGAATCCTACAGGATTGGCAGAGACAATTGGAGAAAGGTGGTTTCCATAAATATCTACGTTTTATTTTACTTTTCCTTCAGTTCAATTGCATTCAACCAGTAGTGAAATCCAAATTTTTTTACTACTGGTTCTGTGGGTGTGCCTTGGTGGGTGTGGCAGGGGAAGGATACTGAAAAATCTCCATTCCCACCCCTCTCCAGGGGAAGGATACTGCAAAATCCCCATTCCCACCCCACTCTGGGGCCAGCGAGAGGTGGTATTTGCCGGTTCTCCGAACTACTCAAATATCCGCTACCGGTTCTCCAGAACCTGTCAGAACCTGCTGGATTTCACCCCTGCATCCAACCTTCAGAGACTACCTGGATAAGTCCCTGCGGTTTTCTTGGCAAGGTTTTTCAGAATCGCCATTGCCTCCATCTTAGGGCTGAGAGAAAGTGATTAGCCAGGATCACCCAGCTGGCTTTGCAAGTCAGGACTAGAATTCCCAGTGTCCTGGTTTATAGCCTGACGTCTTAACCACTACACCAATTCAAAGGCACTACGAGTTTATTCCATGCTACCGGTACCTATACACAAGAATATGATCTACTAACAGTCAAGTTGAATTGGCACCTGATAAGAGTCAATGGATTTCAAGGAGTGGGGGAGGCTAGATTTAGGTCTTTTATGGGAGCATAATTATTCCAAACTGATGATGCATTTGACCCCACCCTCGGGATCAGCCTGATCATCTCCTACATATACATTCATTCAAAGTATTTCAGAATAAAAATGTCACAAATGAATGCAAATATACGTGTCCCAGGATAATGTTGCCTGAGCCAATATGTTCTGACCTAGGCTTCCTTAGAAAGCACGAAGCAAAGTCTTAATTCCGGCCAAACCTCTTTTATTTAAACAACTGTGAATTACTATCATTCACAGTCAACAAGGCTTTGGCCAACAGTCTTTCAGAGGAATGTTTATCAACACCCACCGTATCTCACTTGGAACGCTGCCAGAGAACCAATTTCCAAACGCAGGGCAAGGCCCAGATTGGGGCTTGGCACAGATTCTATTAGAGTCACGAACAGAACTTTCCAATCTTGAATTGACCAAATGAACTAATTGCTTCCTGCAAAAACCCACGTCCTGTTTGCTCCTCTTTTATGTCCTATGGGAGGAGCCAATTATCTCCAAGATGTGGTCTTACTCCTGAGTCGACCCTGCTTTCTTAATTGTTCTTGTCTGTTGTGGTCCGCCAGCAGCCTGTGGAGCTGGCAGCAGAATCGGACAGCGATGAGGCTGAGGAAGAACATGGGCCAGTCCTGGAGGCTGGGGAAGGCCCAGATGAGGGCTCTGTGTCAGAGGCAGAGATGGGGCCAGGGCCATCAGGGAGTGAGGTGCGGACTCCAGAGCCTCCAGAGACTGATAGGAGTGAGGCAGAGGATCAGGAGGAGATTGTTCCTAATGCACACATGAGAAGAGCTGACAGAA
Source organism: Pituophis catenifer annectens (assembly GCF_029215685.1). Taxonomy (NCBI): domain Eukaryota; kingdom Metazoa; phylum Chordata; class Lepidosauria; order Squamata; family Colubridae; genus Pituophis; species Pituophis catenifer. The sequence goes on along the minus strand of NW_027256886.1, from coordinate 7,777,472 downwards.
GGCAAGAGCAGCTCAAGCAAAGAGGACAACTCGGGAGTAGGGCCAAGAGATGATTGGCCCCTCCCATAAGGCTTAAAATAGACTAGCAACGGCGTTTGGGCTTTGCCGGAAAACAATGTTGGTAGTTTCGTCTTCTTCTTTGTCTACGTTTTATATTTATTTTTGTATCTGTGACTTTTGAATGTTTGCCAAGAAAGGCCTTTGGCAGTTTGCCTAATTGGACCAAGGTTTGCGATAGGACTGAGGAATTTGTGTTGGGAGGAATTTGCTTTAATTTAGTTGAACGACGCTGGGAATGAAGTAATTCTCAGCTGTTCGAATAAAGTTTGTTTTTTCACTGACTGATTTTCCTACTACTTACTTGGGCCTGGATCACAACATTGTCTTCTGGCAGCTCTGCACATGCGCACACTGGGAATGGGCTCCAGCTGTTCCTCTGCCTCACTGCTGTCTATCTCCCTTTCTGCCTCCGATGCAGAGCCCTCGTCTGAGCTTTCCCCAGCCCCCAGGACTGGCCCAAGTTCCTCCGCAACCTCCTCACTGTCTGACTCTGCTGCCAGCTCCGCTGGCCGCTGGCAGGCCACAACACAATATGGGTTGGTCACCAGGACCAGAAGCTGAGTATTCTGAGCTTTCCGGCTCATGCTGGAGCCCATTCATCAGGGATCTTCACTCTACTGGAATTGGGAACACTCTGTTAGAGTGAAGTTCCCTGAGGATGGACTCCAGCTCGAATCCGAAAGCTTGGAAAACTTAACCTCGGGTCCTGATGACCGACCCAGATCGGATTCTAAAAATATCACATTCACTTCACATGGACTCAAATTAAATAAATAATTAGTTTCTGGATTGGCTGGGGTGGAAAAGACATCAAACCATATAATCTGTGTTTTCCGTGGATTTTTGTTATTCTTCTTCACATTACTGCAAATAAGCTACAACAACAACAGCAAATCGCTCATTGAATTTGTATGCTTCTAAATCCTTACGGCGTGATCTCCACAACAGCCTGGTTTTCCAACCAGCATGAAAGCTAAGGATTTTGGGAGGGTTTTTTTTTTTTATTCCAACAGCTTTGCCACAGTCTGCCAGAGACTACTATATTTGAAAAAATCATCTTAAATTGTTATCTCCAATATCCTGACTCAATCATCCAGAATGTATTTTATCTCCCTTTTTTTTTTAATCTGTCAGTTTGACAAACTTTAAACCACTACCTTTTTGAAAATTGGCGGTCTCTACTGTTTTCTTTCTCTACTTTTTACTTTCTTAAATTATAATATTTCAAAGCTTCTTTGTGATATAGAGCCGAGGTGGCGCAGTGGTTAGAATGCAGTACTGCAGCTACTTCAGCTGACTGCTAGTTCAGCAGATCAGCGGATCAAATCTTACCGGCTCAAGGTTGACTCAGCCTTCCATCCTTCCGAGGTGGGTAAAATTGTTGGGGGCAATATGCTATTTAGTATACTGTCTTAGGTGTAAGCCGCCCAGAGTCCTCGGAGAGTGGGCGGCATAGAAATATGACTAATAAATAAATAAAATAAATATGATAGTTTTGCACCGAGAACGTTCTGTCACACAAGCATAAAGGTCCAAGGATTCAAAAAAACCCACTCTGGTCTCATTCTAATTAATATCAAGAAAGGATATCTATTTCTACCTGCTCTGGAAAAAAACATGTCATCTCTCTGTAATTTTAGCAACTTTATTGTCAATATTTCAATAAAGATGGACAGAGGGATCCAGAACAACATCAAGCTCTTCAATAAATTGATACCAATCTCCCTGAAGATGCAGATAACTGCAGATATGATTCATTTTACTCAGAGCTTGTACACCCATTTTTATAGCCACTGAAAATGGCTGGAATTTTTAGTTAGCAGTTTCTATCACCCTATCTAAGGTATTTGTCTGTCAGCAGAGCCTGTATAATTGATAAACTAGTGCTCTGGTTCCTCTTTTTATGGGTCACTGGCAAAACAGAAAGTTCAGGGGGAAAAGGGAGATATTAGTTCCACACCTCCTTCTGTGCTGTGCCTATCCTTCATTATGTTTTTATAACTCTGTCATTTGGAGCACCAAATGGACATAATATATGTTGCTTGGTACTTAGAAATAAAAAGAATGTATATATAACAGTTGTGAGGACACTTTATGCTTTTTATTGGAAATCAAAGGTGGTTTCATTATTATTATTATTATTATTATTATTATTATTATTATTATTATTATTATTATTATTATTTAAGCTGTGAGAGCATGGATCCATGTGAAAAATAATTTTTTTTTATATTTTTACTTTTATTTTTCATTATTTCATTTATTTTAAATATATTTTTAAAACCAGTCTGATACAGAATTTCATTAGACTTGGAAACCATCTGTGGAATATAATTTTGCACACAGACTTGTGCTACATCCTAAATTTGAATTTTACTTAATATAAGGCTTTAATATATTAGCTTTTGTTTGATTGATTAAACAAAGCTAGAATTTGATATTAGAGAAGTAAGCTCAACTCATTCTGAGTTACGATTCATATTATACTGGCCATTTTAGCTACTTATTAAATATAGACATGATTTTAATAATAATTTTGAAAACTCAAATTGATAAAATAAACTTTAATATGTAGCAATGATCTAGTGTTATTTTGAATATTTATCAAAATGTATACATGTCGTGAATCTTTTTTCTATTTTTTTTTTCTCTTACACTTCCTCTTGGTAGTATTTTTTAAAATATCTGCAAATTAAATAAATAAATGCAGGAAAGATAAAAGTAGAAACAAGCTACTTAATAAAAGTAGCAAGTTGAAAGTGTTCTATTTAGAAAAAAAAATGTAACACAGAAGAAGAAGATAATCCATTTTGGTTTTTCTATTTGTGCTAAGAAATGCTAGAAGGATATGATCTTTACAAAGATATCATCCATATCAATAATATAATCCATATTTCCCAGGCCAAGCAGAAATGAAAAATCACTGAATAATTTAGAAAAATGATGGGATTGACTTACGAATGTACATGTGTAATTTTGGAAGTACTGTACCTTGATTTGTTCATTTCTGTAAATTATTTTCCTATATCAAGAAATATGACAGAGACTATCACTTGGTAGAGTAGCAAAGAAGGCCTTGGAAAAAATAATCAGATGTCGCAATTTGTCTACCTACAAAAATTAGAAACATGTAGGCAGTGGTTTTCCATGTCATGATTTATGTGTGTAAAAATTGGATGCAAGTAAAAGAAGAAAGAATACAGGTAGTCCTTGATTTACGACCACAGTTGATCCCAACATTTCTATTGCTAAGTAAGACATTTGTTAAGTGAGTTTTGCCCAGTGGTGAAATCCAATTTTTTTTTACTACCAGTTCTGTGGGCGTGGCTTGGTGGGCGTGGCAGGGTAAGGATACTGCAAAATCTCCATTCCCACCCCACTCCAGGGAAAGGATACTGCAAAATCACCATTCCCCCCCCCACTCCTGGGGGAAGGATATTGCAAAATCTCCATTCCCACCACACTCTGGGGCCAGCCAGAGGTGGCATTTGCCAGTTCTCCGAACTACTCAAAATTTCCGCTACCAGTTCTCTGAACTACTCAAAATTTCCACTATCGGTTCTCCAGAACTTGTCAGAACCTGCTGGATTTCACCCCTGATTCAGGGTCTTCCAAGTAGTATAAGTGAGGTGAGATCCTTCAGCTATATCTTCCTTTAATTCTTTGCTTCATGGTCTCTTTCCTCCCATCTTTTAATTCGATTTTGTTCTTGTGTACCCTCAAGAATGTTTGTTCTTGGCAGTTGATCTTAGATCTGAGTCAGTGGGCTTGGGCAGTGGTGAAATCCAAATTTTTTTACTACCGGTTCTGTGGGCGTCGCTTGGTGGACATGGTGTGGCTTGGTGGGCCTGGCTTGGTGGGCGTGACAGGGGAAGGATACTGTAAAATCTCCATTCCCACCCCACTCCAGGGGAAGGATACTGCAAAATCCCCATTCCCTCCCCACTCCTGAGGGAAGGATTTTGCAAAATTCCCACCCCACTCTGGGGCCAGCCAGAGGCGGCATTTCCCAGTTCTCCGAACTGCTCAAAATTTCCGCTACCGGTTCTCCAGAACCTGTCAGAACCTGCTGGATTTCACCCCTGGTCTTGGGGCACATTCAGAGGCTGTTAAGGATCATTCTCTTCTTTATTCATCTCGGTATCCGCTGCTACTTCTCTCCTGATGTTAGATGGGACAATGCCAGCGAGAGAATATATAATTTATGTATGCAAACATTGGATACATAGGTAGTCTTTGACTAACAATGGTTCATTTAGTGGCCATTTGAAGTTAGAGCGGCACTGAAAAAAGTGACTTACAACCAGAGGTGGCATTGAGCCGGTTCTATCCGGCTTGGGCAAACCGGTAGCGTCAGCTGCAGAAGGCTCCGCCCACCTGCCCCGACATCATTATGTCCCGTTTTTGACGATCTGCACATGCGAAGAATGCCCAATCTGTGATGCGTGCGTGCACTCACATTTGCTAACAGGTAGCGAAGGTAAGTGAATACCACCCCTACTTACAACCATTGTAACATCCTCACGGTCCTGTGATCAAAATTCAGACTCTTGGAAACTGACTCATGACGGTTGCAGTGTCCTGGGGTCATGTGATTCTTTTTTTGCGACCTTCTGACAAGCAAAGTCAATGGGGAAACCAGATTTGCTTAACAACCCTCTTACTAACTTAACATCTGCAGTGATTCACTTTACAACTGTGGCAAGAAAAGTTGTAAAACGGAGCAAAGCTCACTTAACAAATGTCTCACTTAGCAACAGAAATGTTGGGCTCAATTGTGGCCGTAAGTCGAGGACATGTACCTGGACCTCAGAAAGAGTCCTGCAGAGTTTGCCAACAGTGACCACCTGTTGAGGAATCATTTTGTCATAAATATGGAGAGCTGATCCTAAAAGCTAAAATGAATTGCCAAAAGAACCGTTTCTCACATATACACACCTATTTATTCATTCCCCGGCAAAATTGAAAGTCAGAGGATAATGTTTAGATGGAACAAGATCATCACCTTAGGGCTAGTTTCCATGGTGTCACATCTTAGCTAAATCCTTGCAACACACACATACACACACACACACAAAATAGATGGAAACATTCTCCTTAAAGTTTTGATTATGTGTCCATGGGGCTGTAGGATTTGAAGATCTTGTCAACAGACAAAACAGAACAGCATTATCCTTTGTATGCAGTTCCGTACGGGGGGAAAGACACAATTCCGCTTTCCACAAATAGGAAATGTTGTGAGACATGAAAGAAAGAATAAATTGTGCCATGTGAAGAAAAGGATTTTAAATATCTTGACTGTGCTTAAACCCCATGAAAAAAAAAACAACTATATATTTGGTGAACATGATAAGAGGTTTTGACTTCAGCCTTAGAAAAGGAAATATGTGTCTAAGGAATGAGGAGAAGGAATTGAGGTTAGCTGGATTGCCCCACTCCTGTGCTAGCAACATAATATTAGACAAAACATGGAAAATTTAGCACAGTGCCCCCCCCCAAAAAAAGAATGGGATTTTTCATCAGTGGGGCAATTGTGAGTAACAAGCAGCTGCTCACAAATTCTTTCTTTGCGGTCCCAGAAATCAGGTTGCCAGTTTGGTATAACAATCCTGAAGGAACATATAAAAGATTTTAAAAATGAGTAAACTTTAAGTTTATCACACCATTGAAACCTGTCACCATTACAAAACCCACTCCAAATGTTTCCTCAGACATTAAAAGATTGCTAGCCCTCCCCCTTGGGTCCTCACACATCCATCAAAAAGTTGCTTAGCCCTGCAATGTCCCACAATAGTAGAAAAATGTCATCTATGGCAGTGGTGAAATCCAAAATTTTTTCTTACCGGTTCTGTGGGCGTGGCTTGGTGGGTGTGGTGTGGCTTGGTGGGCGTGGTAGGAGAAGGATACTGCAAAATCTCCATTCCCTACGCACTCCTGGGGGAAGGATATTGCAAAATCTCCATTCCCACCCCACTCTGGGGCCAGACAGAGGTGGTATTTGCCGGTTCTCTGAACTACTCAAAATTTCTGCTACTGGTTCTCTGAATTGCTCAAAATTTCCGCTACCGGTTCTCTGAACTGCTCAAAATTTCCGCTACCGGTTCTCCAGAACCTGTCAGAACCTGCTGGATTTCACCCTTGCTCTATGGTCATCTATATGTAAATGTGCTCCAATACTTTGGCCACCAAAAGAGAAGACCAAGCTTCTCATTTGTATTAGTACCGCTTCATAAAGCCTTAGTAAGACCACACCTGAAATATTGCATCCAGTTTGGGTCACCACATTACAAAGAAGATGTTGAGACTTAGAAAAAAAGTGCAAAGAAGAGCAACTAAGATGATTAAAAGCCTGGAGACTAAAACATATGAAGAACGGTTGGAGGATTTGGGTATGTCTAGTTTACTGAAGAGAAGGACTAGGAGAGACATGATAGCAGTGTTCCAATATCTCAGGGGCTGCCACAAAGAAGAGGGAGTCAAGCTATTCTCCAACGCACCTGAGGCCAGGACAAGAAGCAATGGATGGAAATTCATCAAGGAGAGAAGCAACCTGGAATTAAGGAGAAACTTCCTAACAGTGAGGACAATTATCCAGTGGAACAGCTTGCCTTCAGAAGTTGTGGGTTCTTCATCACTGGAGGTTTTTCAGAAGAGACTGGACAACCACCTATCTGAAATGGTATAGGATCTCCTGATAGAGCAGGGGGCTAGACTAGAGCACCTCCAAGTCTCTTTCAGCTCTATTCTGATTGATTGACTCATTGGAAAAGACTCTGATGTTGGGAAAAGTTACTAATTTCAAGGATCGGCCCCAATAACAGACATGGACTCATCAATGGTCAAACAGGTTACCTTTTATTTACATGGATCTTCTCATTACAGCAATCATCAGCAAGAACCTCTGGAGCAGCGTGGGGCAACCTTAAATACCTGGGAGGCAGAGTCTGAGGTAAGGAGTGGTCTAGGGGGGAGGTAGGTGTATGGTGTGTATGTGTTAACCCTTGCAGTCCTGGGTCATGTGTACCTGCTTGTATGGGTAAGGCATTTACACGTGACAGGAAAGATTGAAGGCAAAAGGAGAAGGGGACAGCAGACGATGAGATGGTTAGATAGTGTCATCGATGCAACGAACATGAATTTTGGCAAACTCAGGGAGATGGTAGAGGACAGGGGGTTTGGTGTGCTATGTTCTATGGGGTTGCGAAGACTCAGACACAAGTTAGCAACTCAACAACCAACAAAAAAATCAGCTGGTTCTGTCAGGAGACCAGCCAAGCCCAATGTAGTTTTAATTTTAAAGTTTAAAAAGTAAAATAAATAAATCCTTCTTTCTGGAAGCCAAAAATCCTTCTTCCTGCATGCCCAGTTCTAGCCCTGATTATTTTTACTCTGAACATTTCCTGCGCGCGGCTGGAAAAAAAAAATTATATAAAATTTGAAACACTGACAGGACTTGTGGCCGCCATTGTAATAATGAAACTCTGTGTTATCCGTAATCCTCTTTCTCACCAAATCCCTGCTGTTTCTAAAGAGAGAAGGGCTTCTTGGATGGGCAAGATTATTTATAAACTTATTCCGGGTTAAAGACAGAAAGTGTATTGACAATTGGACATTGATCTTGGAAGCTTCCCATCCTGCAAAAGAACAGGAAACTGGGTGTCAAAGGAGGTGCTTATCTTTCTTGAACCCTTCACTGTAAGTAGTTAAAAAATACCATTACTTTGAAGATGTCAGAGCCAGGGTTACTTTTTTAAAAAAAGAGACAGATACTCTACCAAACAGACACGTAAGCAGAGCTTTGATAAGGAGACAGACATAAGCTAGAATTTTATAGAAAAATGTGGGCCTGCTGTAGTTCACTTTGATGGCCTTGTGTCCTCCTCCCTCCCCCCACCCCCATTAATTTTATCAGCATTTCCTTCTTCCCAAACTAACAAATAGCCACAAAATGATTTAACTGCATTGGCTAAATGCACCAGTGGTGGGTTTCCATTTTTTTTCCTATTGGTTCTGTGGGCGTAGCTTGGTGGGCATGGCATGGCTTGGTGGGCGTGGCTTGGAGGATGTGTCAGGGGAAGGATACTGTAAAATCTCCATTCCCTCCCCACTCCAGGGGAAGGATACTGTAAAATCTCCATTCCCTCCTCACTCCAGGGGAAGGTTACTGCAAAATCCCCATTTCCTCCTGATCAGCTGGGACTCGAGAGGCAGAGAATAGATGAGGGCAGGGTCAGTCAGAGATGGTATTTACCGGTTCTCAGAACTACTCAAAATTTCCGCTACCGGTTCTCCAGAACTGGTCAGAACCTGCTGAAACCCACCTCTGAAATTCAGACAAGCTGTTTCAACATGATTACTGTAGTACAAAGAGTCCTCAACTTAACGACTGTAACTGAGCCCAGAATTACCATCAAAAGTTATGGCGATCATTAAGCAGGCCACCAAATGACCACCATGCCCAAATTTTTCAAACTCTTTTGCAGTGATGGTTAAGTGTATGCTGTGATCATTAAGCTAACATCATGGTTGTTAAACAAACCTGTTTTCTCCAATGGGCATTTTTGCTAAAAACCAACAAAAAAAACCCCACTGGAAATCATGGTCATGTGACCATTGCGGGGGGGGGGCAACAGAACTTCAAAACTGGGGTGTTAAGTAGCTTTGGGGAGATCAGTCATAACTTTAGTAAGACTGCATTTGGAATACTGCATCCAATTTTGCTCCCCACAATACAAAAAAGATATTGGGAGAGTGCAGAGAAGAGCAACAAAGATGATTAGAAGGCTGGAGGCTAAAACATATGATGAACGGTTACAGGAACTGAACAGAGAGAGAAGCAACCTAGGACTAGGGAGAAATTTCCTGACAGTAAGAACAATCAACCAGGGTAACCGCTTGTCTTCAGAAGTTGTGGATGCCCCATCTTTGGAGATTTTTAAGAAGAGAATGGATAGTAATTTGTCTGAAATGATATAGGATCTCCTGCTTCTGTATATTATAGCCTCCAGTGATGGAGCACCCATAACTTCTGAAGGCAACTTCTGTTCCACTGGTTAATTGTCCTCACTGTTAGCAAGTTTCTCCTTAATTCCAGGTTGCTTCTCTCCTTCATTAGTTTCCATCCATTGTTTCTTGTCCTGCCTTCTGGTACTTTGGAAAATAAGTTGACCCTGTCTTCTCTGTGGCAGCTCCTCAAATACTGGAATACTACTATCATGTCACCCCAGTCCTTCTTTTCTCTAGACTAGCCATACCCAGATCTTGCAACCGTTCTTCATATGTTTTAGTCTCCAGGCCTTTTATCATCTTGGTTGGTCTTCTCTGCAATTTTTCCAAAATCTCAACATCTTTTTTGTAACGTGGTGACCAAAACTGGTTGCAGACAATTTCAAGTGTAGAAAACTAAAGTTTTTATAAAGTAATAATGACAGAACATGCTCTAGAGGTGTTGACAGGATCAAAAAATAGTCTACACTACCTTTTTATGTGTTTCAACCATAAGTATTAGATATTCTTGTTACCAGCAGAGAGGAGTAGCCACTAGCTGGAAAATGACAGGTTCCATCTACACATATTATGGGCAGTGGGGGGGAACCGTTTTTTTTAAAGTGCCAGCTCAGCATTGAATAGTAAAAGAATAGAGCCTCTTTTGAGGTTAAACCATCTGACTCTACAAAGGGTTAAAAGGTCCATGAGCAATAAAATATTCATCATCGGCAGTTTTATGAAGAAGGGTTGAAGATCTTCCCAGGGGAGATTTTCTGGTGCTCAGAACCTCACCTTCTGGATGGATCCCCTACCTCTCACTTCCTTCCTCATTAGGTGGGTGTCAGGATAAAAGAAAGCAATGGGTCAGAAGGTCCCATCTCAAGTAATTAGAGAGTTGGCCTCTTTTATCTAAGTGTACCTTGTTAAAGTATATCAGTATCAGCCAGGTTAATTGGAACTTTAATACATAATTGATGTTAATTTATGGCCCTTTTTGTTCCAGATGCTTAGGCAGGCCCTCAAGTCAGGATACAGTTTTCTTGTTATTAATTATATACCGAAAAGTAATATCTCCTGGAGATGAGGCCAGAATTATCCACAACTTCTAAGAGTCAGCATGTCTGAGAGAGATTGGCACATCCATTGTCGCTCTTCGAAATCTGTGTTTTCACTTTTAGGGCCGTTCATTGATATTCATCACAAGAAGTTCTCCCACCCAAATATGTGTGTTGAACGTGTTCAGCACAGAAATCTCGTCGTGTGTTCTTTCTGTGTCTTAAATGCAAAACAGTAAGACGGAATTGTATGTAGAACTGAATTCCAAGAAAGAAATGATTATAAAGTTACTTATACTTCCATGTTCCAAGAAAACTCTGCTTTTAAAAGTACATAAATATTCTTTCAAAAAAAGCAACCCCCAACAATGAAAGAAACCCACCCAACTTAAAGCCGTTACAAGAATTGCAAATGACTTTGTCAGCTCACTCAGTCATTTCATTCCCTTTTTCACTCCCTAAAAATCTCATTTTCTGCATATTTTAGCCATACTTAATTTTTAAAACAAGTATTTTGATTTTTAAAAAAAAAAAAACCTAAGATTTTTCACCATTTCAGCAACCCTTCAAGCAATTACATGAACATCTTTCTTCTGTCATATATACATATACAGTATTTACATATTTATACAAAGCTTCTTAACCCACGTCTTGATCAGAAGAAAAAGGACTGCCAAAGTACAGAACTAACTGAGTAGCAGATTCATCCAACCAATGAAACCACAATAAACAAGCAAATAAATATGGTTACAATTTTCCAAGCTTAGCATGTGGTGAGCAGGCTCGCTATTCACTTTTAGGAATGGTGTCTGAATTGAGAGGATGCAATTCCCACACAGAGATAATTTTTCCATGGAAATCTAATTCCAGTAGAAACCAAAATAAAAGAGGAATTTGGGAGACAGGCGGGCCTTGTTGTGATACCATTGCAGGAATAATTTGAGGCTAACCAAGAAAACACAACTGAATAACATTTTGAAAGAAAAGTTCCTTTTCCCCCTTTTTTTAGTCCATTATACCAAAATGTGACCTACACAAACCACCACGTATATGATTTATTTGAAATAATATTCTCTATGGGTCTACTTCAGTATGTATCCAAGGCAAATCATGGACATGATTTCCATTGAGCGTAGAACAACAGAAGAGTACAGAATAACAGAGTTGGGAGGGACCTTGGAGGTCTTCTAATCTAACCTGTACTATTTTAGACAAATAGCTGTCCAATCTCTTCTTAAAAGTCTCCTGTGATGGAGCATCCACAACTTCTGAAGGCAAACCGTTCCACCGGTTAATTATTCTCAGTCGGGAAATTCCTTCTTAATTCTAAGTTGCTTCTCTTCTTGATTAGTTTCCATCCATTGTTTCTTGTCCTACCTTCAAGTGCTTTGGAGAATAGATTGACCCCCTCTTCTGGATGGCAGCCCCTTAGATATTGCAACACTGCTATCATGCAATTATAGTGTGCAATTAAACAGATAGTTGCTGTCATCCTCATTTTTTAAAATCGTAAGATTTTTAGGTCCAGTTTCTAAATAAGATTTTGGAAATGGGTGAAGTGTTACAGGCGGCATTTTAGTTCTGAAGCAACTAAGTAACAGTGACAGAGTTGGAAGGGACCTTGCAGGTCATCTAGTCCAACCCCCTGCTCACACAGGAGACCTGTACTAGGGATTCAAACCGCTGAACTGCCGACCTTTCTGATCGACAAGCTCAGTGTCTTAGCCACTGAGCCACCTAGTCAGGCACCTAGTCTGTTGGGATCAGAACTGTAGCAAAGAATACCCCACAGTCATGGTTTAAGGTAGGTTTAAAAGCCACTAAATAACAAAGCAATCCATTTTCTCCTGCCTGTTTTCTCAAAACTATAGTCCATATTAGTAAAGAGTACAGGAGTCCCTGCAGATTTTACTCCACTAGTCATTGTTGACTTTAGGGGGTGGGTCTCATCTTCGTTTCAAGACCATTGAACCAGTGCTGTCTGTAGACATTTCCACCCTCGTGTAGCCAACATGATGTCACAGAATGCTGTTACCATCCCACCGAAGTGGTACCTATTTATCTACTCACATTTTCATGCTTTCGAACTGGTTGGCAGGATGGGAGCTCACCTCGCCGCATGGAGCTCGGATCTCAAACCTGGCCTGCCGACTTTCTAGCCAACAAGCCAGAGGTGGGTTTCAACAGGTTCTGACCAGTTCTGGAGAACCGGTAGCGGAAATTTTGAGTAGTTCAGAGAACCGGTAGTAAAAATTCTGACTGGCCCTGCCCCTATCTATTCTCTGCCTCCCGAGTCCCAGCTGATTGGGAGGAAATGGGGATTTGCAGTAACCTTCCCCTGGATTGGGATGGGAATGGAGATTTTACAGTATCCTTCCCCTGCCATGCCCATCAAGCCACGCCCACCAAGCCATGCCACGCCCACCAAGCCACGCCCACAGAACCAGTAGTAAAAAATTTTGAAACCCACCACTGCAACGAGCCCAGCGTCTTAACCGCTGAGCCACCCATAGTCCATATTAGAAGCGTTGCAAATTTGATTGACCTGTAAAATCTACTTTACTTACAATGGTGCAACCCTATAAACTGTTACCATTGGACACCTGAACATAGCAGCTTGGGAGTTGTTGTTTTTTTCTTGAGGTGCTCCACTAGGTAGAAGGACCAGTTATGCAATTTCTAATCCTTCCTCCTCTACCATCTCCTTTAATTTGTACCTTGGCTTGATTTCTTCCTGGAGAACCAGATTTGACAGAACACGATAACATGCCTGTAGGTCATGCTGGAACAGAACACAACACGATACGTTGCGTTCCTTTGAACTTCGTGCAGATCAGGTATCAGCCAAAAGGAGGTCATTTTAATTATCAGATGATTAATTAATTAGACAGTAATTGTCCGACACATGAATCCAAAGATTATGTAGCACTCAACACGGATGTCTAAAACAGAAGAAGGCGGGGGGAGGAATAGCTGGCTTCTCTGTTTAAAAATTCTTTCCTTTTTCTCCAGAACAAACAACAATATTTATTCAAGGGTATGCAAGAGAGGTCACTTTAAGTCTTCAAAAAAATGTCTTTCTTGCTTATCCAAAGACAGGTCTCGGTATTCTGAATTGTAGTGAGGATGATTGATCCTTCAGAAAGTTTATGTTTTCAGGCAATCGAGAATGGAATAGTGGAGAGGAAGGGGGAGTTAGTTTGTTTTGAAAGACCAGAACTGAACAAGGTTCTGCTAAACTCAGATTTCTGGCTAAAGCTTTGAAAAACTTTGAGAAACAGCTCCAAGTTTCCTACTCAACATCCCAGTTGCTAGGGGAAACTGAAAACTCACTTCTCAGCCGTAACAATGAAAAGCACTTACTATTTAAACAGGGGTGTCTTTTAATGATCTCTCCTAATCTTGCTGCAGACATTAGTCCCAGGCACTGCGATAGTTTGCAAAGTTTTCTGTGCTGCACGGCAAGCAATTAGAGCATTTTTAGTTGTGGATAATGAATGCAAAAATGGGACCGTTTTATTCTCATCGGGAAAGAGCGGCTAAGAAGAAGGGGTAGGGAAGACTTTGGATATATTCTGAATGCAGTTGTTTCTCTTGCCTTTGGATGGAATTTGGTTTATTTCCAGAGAAGGCAGACTGTATCTTTGAGATGCTTTGGATCTCAATTCCTATAAGGATGCTTGTGTGTTTTGCAGTAGTGCTGGAGGAGGGTATGTGTTGGTGGTAGGCACAGGCGTTGGTTGTAGAAGCAGGCAGTAATATCTCAGTGGTTATGTCTCCATGAGGGAGGGGAAAGGGAGAAGGAGAGAGAGGGAGGGAGAAAAAGAGGGAGAGGGAGGAGGAGGAAAGAAGATGGGAGATTGGGGCAGGCTGCCTGTGAGGAAAGTGGTTTGATACCTCAGATTGATTCCATCAGTAGTGGATTTCAATTTAGTTTGTTACTGGTTCGCTTGTGTGCATGCGCAGAAGCATCCAGGCGGGGGAACAGAGCTTCCCACCGCTACTGGTTCGTCCGATCCGGGGTGAACCAGTAGCAACCCACCACTGGATCCCATCTGCTATCCCCCAAGGGCTATTCACATGTGCCCAGTTACTTAGTGGCCCTGAACTCTGGCTACTGCTACAAATGCTACATCAGCTTATCATAAGGTCTCCGTCAATCATGATTTAAGAATAGAAGAGAAGGCTATCTGGTACGTATAACTGTGGCCTAAGGGACTCTCTTCTCAGAGATGTGAACTTTGGGGTTTTGAAAGGTAGCATCAGACAGGACTCCAGGACTGGGACAGGCATATTCTAGGCATCAAGCATCAAATCCATTGTGCAAGTTGAATGGAGTTTTCTTGACATCTTAAGAGGGAGGAGTTTGAACCTGTTTGTCCAGCAGAACCAGAAAAGGATTGTTAGGGTTGTTGGCTCAGTCACCTTTGTTTTAGACCAATGTTCTTTCTGGTTGGTGAAGATTTCCTGGGAGATGGCATGTAGTTGCGTCCAAGAAGGAGTGAATTCATACATGGGTAAGGGGATGATCCTGCCTTTATTGAACAAACTAATGGTCTATTGACGATCCGAACTGAAGAAGCTGCTTGGATTGAAAAGAGAAATGTTTTCAAAAAAATAAACCCCCAGAAAATCCAGTTGCTTTTTGGAAAATCACCTTTTGGACATGTCAAGGTGATAATTTAAGAGCTGACCGACTGAAGCAATGATAGGAATGAGTCAGTGGGATCTTTGGCTGTTATCCCTTTAAGAGCCTGTGTAATAAGAGGAGGCCCTGCTAGAGTGTTTACAGTTCACCCAGTTTCTTCCCTGCTGTAATTGTTGTTTGTTTAGATACTGCTTGTAGCATGTGTGTGTATGTTATTCCTATATTCATATTGTAGATAAAAACCGCTATTTGATACAAGCTACTGTTGGTTGTACTTGCTCCTAGGTTGATACCAGGGGTGGGATTCAGTCAGTTTGGACTGATTCGGGCAAACTGGTAGCTCTGACAATCAGCAGAGGGCGAACCAGTTCACAACAACGATCCTCTGGGCTCTCCCATTTGCCCCTGCACTATATCGACCTATATTTCCTTTGTTTCAAGCCCAGCTGATAGGCGCGGCACCGGGGCTGCAGTAGAAGGTAAGTTTTAGAGTTGTTTTCAAACACACTGCGCATGGATGGAGCACGAAGCACATGCTCAGCGCACACTCAGTGAACCAGTTGTTACACTAGTTGAATCCCACCACTGGTTGATACACGGGATAGACCTGTGCAAACTCTGACAGGACAACCATGATTTGGATGATTGAGAATCTCCATAGACATTTGACAGTCTACTTCTTGTTTAGAAGTCATCCCCTGAGCCTAATATTGCTGGACAATTTTTATCCATCTTCAAATACAAATAAAAATCAGATAGAACTTTGATTGCGCTGTGAAGGCCTTTTTCACCATATCCTGTGGACACACCTGGTGAACTGGCTAAAGGACAAAGAATGTTTATAGATGCTCTGCTTTAAAGGAAAGCCATTATTTGTCTCCACTGATGACCATTTTTCAATCAAATAAATACAGGTTGTCCTCAATTTACAACCATTCGTTTGGGGGCCATTCAAAGTTACGATGGCATGGCAAAAAGTGATTGATCATTGATCCTTGCAATTTCAACCATCTCAACATCTCCTCCATGGTCACATGATCAAAATCCAGGTGCTTTGTAAACCAGAAACTATTTACAACTGGATCATATGATCACCATTTGTGATCTACCCAGCCAATTTCCAACAAGTGAAGTCAATGGAAGAAGCCAGATTCACTTAATGACCTCATGATTCACTTAACAACTCCAGCGATTTGCTTTAGCAGCTGTGGCAAAAAAAAATGTCATTAAATCATGTGTGACTCACTTGACAACTGCCTTGCTTAGCAACAGAAATTCTGGTCCCAATTACAATCGTAAGTCGAGGACTACCTGAATGCCAGACGCAGACTGTTCTCACTTTTTCAAAGAACCTGATCCTAAAATTTCTTGACAGCCAATGTGGGAACACACCAAAGCACATACCCCATAAAAAAAATTTTTTTAAAAAAATTGCACAATTGCAGGGCAAAAGAACAAAAAACCAGGACAGAATAATGTGATTATGAGACGTGGTGGCGCAGTGGTTAGAACGCAGTACTGCAGGCTACTTCTTCTGACTGCCGGCTGACTGCAATTTGGCAGTTCAAATCTCACCAGGCTCAAGGTTGACTTAGCTTTCCATCCTTCTGAGGTCGATAAAATGAGGACCCAGATTATTGGGGGCAATATGCTGACTCTGTAAATAGCTTACAGCCCTCTCTAAGCGGTTTACAGAGTCAGCACATTGCCCCCACAATCTGGGTGAACAATCTATACGTCTAAATGTTATTGGTATTGCTATTATATCTCTAGTTCTAAAAGGTAAGCAACTCAGTTAAATTTAGAGATATGTCACACCTACAAGTTTTGGTCCCGATCGGTACACGCCAGTACCGATAACACAACAGATACCCCAAGGTTTACAATTTCTCTAGTTTTCTTATTTGCACACTCCTAACTCTTCCCTCATGATCCGATTAAGTACTGCGTGTTGCATGAAAATGGCCTTACAACCTCACTCTTAGATTTCTGCGCGCTTCGTGGTTATTTAAAAAAAGTACGCAAAAGAAGTATAGTCCCCATTAGCACAAAGACTGGCTGTCCTTGATCTGCATCTCTTAATTACATCTAAGAGCAATTGAAGATGAGTAAACATTGATACATAAAAGAAGGCCGTGTTTCAATGCTTTTAATTCTTTGTAAATAGCGAGTTGTTTTATGTATTTATTACATACTAGCTGAATACCCGTGCTCCGCTACAAAACTATGTGATCGGGCTTGATAAATCGACACTTAGAGTTTGAAAACTAATGAGTAGTTACGATTGGCCTCTCCTCTCCCCTTCTCTCCCTCAGGCTGGCCCCACAAAAGCCTCTCTTCTCCTCTTCCTCAGACTGGCTCCACAGAAGCCTCTCTTATCCTACCCCTTTCTCTCCCTCAGGCTGGCCCCATAGATCCTCTCCTCTCCCCTTCTCTTCCTCAGGTGTGACCCCATAGATCCTCTCCTCTCCCCTTCTCTCCCTCAGGCTGGCCCCATAGATCCTCTCCTCTCCCCTTCTCTCCCTCAGATCCCGTTGCGAACCAGTAGTAAAGGTAAGTCGAACCTACCCCTGCAGGTAGTCCTTGACTTATGACCACAACTCAGCCCAAGATTTCTGTCACTAAATGAGACATTTGTTAAGTGAACTTTGTCCCGTTTTACGACCTTTGTTGCCACAGTTGTTAAGCAGATCACTGCCATTATTAAGTTAGCAACATGGCTGTTAAACGAACCTGGCTTCCCCATTAACTTGTCAGAAGGTCACTACAACTGTCATAATTATGAGTCAGTTGCCATATAGCTGAATTTTGATCATGTGACCACGGGAATGCTGCAATGGTTGTAAGGATGAAAAACAGTCATAAGTCCCCTTTTTCGATGCCGTTGTAACTTCAAACGGCCACTAAATGAACTGTTGTAAGGTTGAGACTACCTGTACTTGCAGATGTTCCAGGTTACCTGGGGATTCAGTAATTCAGTACATCTGGATGAGACTGGGCTGAGAAACTATGTTATAGAACAAGTTTCACATAGCTGGACCTCTAAGGAAACAAAGAAATCCCCGATGAGCCACGGTGGCGCAGTGGTTAGAGTCAGTACTGCAGGCTACTTCTGCTGACTGCCGGCTGCCTGCAATTTGGCAGTTCAAATCTCACCAGGCTCAAGGTTGACTCAGCCTTCCATCCTTCCGAGGTGGGTAAAATGAGGACCCAGATTGTTGGGGACAATATGCTGACTCTGTAAACCGCTTAGAGAGGGCTGTAAAAGCACTGTGAAGTGGGATATAAGTCTAAGTGCTATTGCTATTGCTATTGCTATCCCCCAGAGAATCTTGCCTAAAAACTAAAAGCAGTTGAGTTTTCCAAATCTTATTTTCACTCATCTCTTTATTCAAGTTATATCCACCTCTCACCCAAATCCTGAAGGTACTTAACCAAGAACCTCCCTTCATTTCATTCCCACAACAACAATCTGAGAGGTTGGCTGAACTGAAAGTGCGACTGGTTTGAAATCAACCAACATTTTTCCATGACTGATTTGGTCCTGAACCAGGGTTTTTCTAATGCCTTAACCATCCCATCATCTGACCCTTAAGTTTCATGTCGTTAGAGAAACTGAATCAGAGATGGGATTCAAATCCCAACGCTACCAGTTCGCTATCGGTAGTGCGAGGGCGTGGCGCATGCTCAGAGCATTTTTGATGATGTCTGAGTGGGTGGGTGGAGCCTCCCACTGCCCCTGCTACCGATTCGCCCGAACCGGGGCGAACCGGTAGAAACCCACCCCTGAACTGAATATGCAAATTGTATTCACAAACGGATGGAAAAAGTACTTAGAATTCATATTTAACATTTGCCTGATATCAAAAACACAGCTGCTTGCTAGCAATTGTACTTTTCTGAAAATCAAACTTAGTTAGATATCTTACTGGAGAAGCAAAAAATTCTAATGCTTACTATTCCTCCTTCTTTCTCCCACTTTATTTTGCATTCAGCCCCCTTGGGATTCAATGCTACCATCTAGTGGGTATTTTAAAGTATTGGCTTTTCCAAAGTCCTCATTACAATGCAGAGTTAAACAATACGTTCCAACGTCTTTTCGATGTGATAGTATGTGGGGACTATACATAAAGGGCTATAGGGCAGTGTGCAATAGCCACTAAAAGATTAGTTTTTGTTATCTTATTATTTGAGGGGCTTAAAAGCCTCCAGTGATGAAGCACCTACAACTTCTGAAGCCAAGATGTTCCACTGTTCAATTGTTCTAACTGTCAGGAAATTTCTCCTTATTCTAGGTTGGTTCTCTCCTTGTCCATGGAAAGTTGGGTGTGGAAAGTAGGCCTCGGCGAGTTGGTCCATTCCATAGTCCACCCTCCTTGGTGCTAGTTGTCCTCTTCTTCTTTTGTTCTATTTTTCTCAGCATTATGGACTTCTCAAGACAGTTAGTTCTTCACATGATGTTTCCAAAAGTGTCTGCTCCTTTCTGCCTCAAGTGAGAGCTCTGGATGGCTTTGTGGTATTATTCATTTGTTTTTCTTGAATGTCCATGATATTCTCAAGACTCTTTCTTGACACCAGTGTTCAAAAACGTCAATATTCTTTCTATGCTGCTGCTTCAAATGTGTTGAGTGTTCACTTCAACAGAACATCACGGGGATGCTACATCCATAAAAGCTCTTTTATTTTATGTCCTTACTTGTCCAAAACAGGGCAAGGCCGGAGCCGGGGAATCGCATGTTTCCTGACCTGGCCGAGGCGGGCAGCGAGCAGGCGGACCTCTGGGATAAGGCCAAAGCCGGAGAATCGCGCGTTCCCCGACCCAGCCGAGGCGGGTGGCAGCTCTGGGGCCTCAGGGAATGGCACGTCCCTGGGGCCCCGGACCCCAATCCAAGGCAAAAAGCGAGCGGGAAGCATGCATTGCTTACCTTTGGTGAGCTGAGCTGAGCGGGCATCAGCGAGGCGACTGGCGAGGCAATTAGCTGGGCCGCATGGCGAAGACAAAATATATAGGGTGGGGGTGGGCGGGGTGAGCATTGAGCAGCCGGAAGGCGTGAGCAAGCAGTGACCGGGTGACCGGGCAGGGGGCGTGGCCAGCCAGAAGTCACTACCAGTTCGGCAACCCAGGCCAAATTGCCACTACAGATTCGCCCGAACCGATGCAAACCGGCCTAATATCAACTCTGATGTAGCAGCAGAAGGGAGTCAGACAGATAATATGCGGCCACAACATTACAATAGAATTGTGTAATACTATCTTCCCTGTTTTGACACCCTCCCTCCCTTGGGACATGTTTCCATGGGCCTGGTGTTGACTTCAATAGGTTTTGCATAGCATCTTGTCTTGGCCACCATTAATCTGTTGTCTCTCTCTCTCTCTGCCATCATTGTTTTATCATCCTTTTTCACCACATTTCTTTATTTAGCTCATTTATACCCCCCTGCAATTGCAAAACTGTCAGCAGTTTACAACGTGCATAAGCAGACAAGTCTGAAATAAATCATTCCCCGTAGGACTGAAACATACACATTTGTTTGTTTATTCGATTTCTATAGTCACCCATCTCTAATAAGTGACTCTGGGCGGAGATTATGAAACCGTAGAATCGTAAATTTTACCATAATTATGAAACCGTAGAATCATAAATTTTAAAACCCTAATTATAAAATCATAGAATCGTAAATTTTACCATCATAATTATGAACCCATAGAATCATAAATTTTATAAGATCATTGAAACTGAGGTGCCTCTCATTCATGGGAGAACCTCTGGATCGACTTGGTTTTCTGGAAAACCCAACCGCTGGCAGATAACATAACTTCAGGGGTGGTATTCAGTTATCTTCGCTACTGGTTTGCAAATGTGAGCGCGCGGGGGGCCTTCCACGCATGCAGAGAGCGTAAAAACGGGCTGTGATGACGTCCAGGCAGGTGGGCGGAGCCTTCCACAGTCGCCGTTACCAGTTTGCCCGAACCGGTGTGAACCTGTAGCATTTCACCCCTGGTTGATCCCCCTCTTTTTTGTGGCAGCCTTTCAAATATTAGAAGACTGCTATCATGTCTCCCCTGGTCCTTCTTTTCACTAGACCAGACATATTCAATTCCTGCTATCGTTCTTCGCCCTCTAATCATCCCGGTTGCCCTAAAGACTGCATTCACACAATATGCTTAATTATTTCATGTAAAGGGGCACGTTAAATATTCTAATTGGATTCGTATTTAAATGGTTTTGTTTTGTTTTGTGACTTAACCTGTTGCATAAAGCCAGCTTCTTTGATTCCTTTACGGTTCAATCTATTGAGCAAAACCAGAAAGTGGATTAATTCAAGAACCAGGTTAAGTGTGTTGCCTATAATTTATAATGAATTGGGCAGCAGACAACGTTATGCATTCAATCAATCAACTAAGTTTTACGCTCAATTCTTTTCTTTCTTCCCATCCAGCTCTCGAGGGGAAAAGATTCAGCTACAACACTGAGCATTTTGAAAGCTAAAGTTAGTAAAATTATAAATTAAACTTGTTGTTACACCTTTTTTTTTTTTACCTTTAAATGCTCGGCCTTCTTTCTCACTTTCCAGTGCTTTATTGTGCAAGTATCCTTCAAAAATAAGACATAAAATTACTTGCACTCAGAAACAACTAATTAATCCCATTTACGTAGCAGCTGGGTTGTAAAAGAGCTGCTTCTTTCCTTCCGTTTTTAATATCTTGTCTACTTCAATAGGTAGATGGAAAACTGTGCTCTGAGTCTGGAGCTCCCCCTAGTGGCTACAGCTATACTATAGATATTTTGCTCAAACTAGTCTAAAACTCAGGAATGAACGACAAATAGTGCCCATTTACAATTATTTGTTTAGTGACTGTTCGAAGCTACAATGACACTGAAAAAAGTTACTTATGACCGTTTTTCCCACTTATGACCATTGTAGCATCTCCATGATCATGGGATCAAAAATCAGAAGCTTGGCAACTAGCATGGATCTATTTTCATTTTTTTTTTTCATTTTATTAAATTTGTATACCGCCCTACTCCCGAAGGACTCAGGGCGGTGAACAGGCACAAAATAAAACACATAAATACAAAAGTTAAAACATGATTAAAACCCAATTAAATAATTTTTGCCCGAGACAATTTAAAACTCCCAGTAATTTAAAACGAATTAAAATTTCAGTTTAAAAATTTAAAAGAAGGGGAGAAAATTAGGCCAGGCTGGCCTGCTGGAATAGGAGTGTCTTCAAAGCACGGCGGAAAGTGCGCAGATCCGGGATCCTCCGTATCTCCGGGGGGAGCTCGTTCCAGATAGTAGGTGCCCCCACAGAGAAGGCCCTCCCCCTAGGGGCCGCCAGTCGACACTGTTTGGCTGACGGCACCTGGAGGAGCCCCTCTCTATGAGAGCGTACCGGCCGGTGGGAGGCTGTTTGTGGTAGTAGGCGGTCCCGTAAGTAGCCTATGTAAGTAATCTATGACAGAGGCAGTGTCCTAAAATCATATGATCACCTTTTACGACCAAAGCGAAGTCAAGGGGGAAGCCAGATTCACTTAACAGCCATGTTACGCTAACTTAACAACTTGCAGCAATTCGCTTAACAATTGTGGCGAGGAAGGTCATAAAATGGGGCAAAATTAACAAGCGTCTCGCTGAGCAGCAGAAATTTTGGGCTCAACTGTGGTTGTAAGTCAAGGACTACCTGTACAATGAGGAAAGCCTAACGAAGTTTTAGCCGGTTCTTAATTCCTTCATCTTTCATCACACTGAGGCAGAAAGTTAGATTTTTTAAATAATTCCAGATCGTTAGCTGAACAGTAGATAAGTGAAATAAAGATTGGGCTGCAATTTCTCATTATGCTTCAATTACATTATCCATGCTTTTAAAGAAAAAAAAAACTGCCAACTGTTTCAAAATGGTATTAAAATATATATGAAATGTTTTGGATTCTTCTGTCCAGCATGTAGGTAATTCTCTGAAACAGTGTGAAATCCTTCCCGGTTTGCCACCGGTTCGCTGCCTGCGCATGCACGATGCATGCCAAATATGCGCTTCGCGTGGAAAAACGAGGCTTGGGAAGGTAAGTAGAACAGAGACAGGGGAACAGCTGTGCAGCGCGATTTTAAATCACGCAGCACAGCTGATCGTTGGAAATACCAGTTCAGATGAACCCATAGCTTTTTTTTACTACCAGTTTGCCCGAACCGGTGCGAACCGAAAGCATTTCACCACTGCTCTGAAATCAAAACAGAACAGGCCTAAATTTGATATGAGTGAAACATAAATGAAAGGAAGAGTGAATTCCAAAATGGCCACATCTAGCTACAAGCTTGTCAAGACAAAGTAAGGTGCCAAAGTGGCCCTCCTGAATCAGGGGGCTCCTCATTTCAAGCGCCAACATGCCAGGTTCTATTATAGGAACAGAGAAAAGCTGAATGAGAGGCTGTAAAGCAGGGTGTCTACCTTTGACCACTTTAAAACCGGCTGACTGAGGAATTCTGGGACCTGAAGTCCCTTCAAGTCTTAAAGTGGCCAAGGTTGGACACAACCTGCCATAAAATCTCCCTTGTGAAGAATATCTTAGGGTGTGACTTTAACCAACAAACCTATAGTATTACTGAACTGCTTCTGCAATATGTGATCAATAATAAGAGCCATCGTGGTGCAGTGGTTAGAATGCAGTATTGCAGGTTGACTCTGCCCACTGCCAGGAGTTCGATCCTGACCGGCACAAGGTTGACTCAGCCTTCCATCCTTCCGAAGTCAGTAAAATGAGGAACCAGACTGTTGGGGGCAATATGTTGACTCTGTAAACCGCTTAGAGAGGGCTGTAAAGCACTTTGATGAAGCAGTATATAAATCTAAGTGCTATTGCTATAATATCAGCTGATCGGTTTACTATACTCAATATTGAAACAGTTTATATAAAGCGCTTAAAATAACCCAGTAAATGATAGAAACATCATGCATTACTTTCAAGCAGGGGTGGGCTGCTGGGGGTTCACAGGGGTTCGAGAGAACCTCTAGCTAAGATTTTGTGCAGTTCGGAGAACCCCCAAATCCCACTCCTGGCTGGCCTCACCCACCCTGCCCCACCCCTCCCAGGAGTCCCTACAAGGCCCGTTTTGGATGCAGGTAAGTGCGGGGCATGCAGGGAGGCTCGGGGTGGACAAAAAATGGGCCTACCTGAAGTTTGGGAAGGCTGGAAACAGGCCCGCTTCCAGCCTCCAGAGGGCCTCTGGAGCCTGGGAAGGCTGTTTTTGCCCTCCTGGAAGCTCAAGGAAAGCCTCTAGAGCCCAGGGAGGGCAAAAACGCCCTCCTCTGGTACAGGAGGCTGAGTAGGCCATGCCCACCATGGCCACGCCCACCCAGCAACCGGGCAGAGAACCCCTTGCTAAAATTTTTGAAGCCCGCCCCTGCTTTCAAGCCCAAAGTAGCCCATCCAAATAAAGGGTATCTTCTCGTCCAC
Organism: Pituophis catenifer annectens; assembly: GCF_029215685.1. Classification (NCBI taxonomy): domain Eukaryota; kingdom Metazoa; phylum Chordata; class Lepidosauria; order Squamata; family Colubridae; genus Pituophis; species Pituophis catenifer. The sequence goes on along the minus strand of NW_027256886.1, from coordinate 7,753,266 downwards.
CCCACTCCAAAAAAAAAAAAAATCCTCCGAAACCCTTTGAAATTGTCCTGTGGACTCGGGGAGACTCGTGTGTCTCCTCAAGTCTCTAAGGTGCTTTGTTTTAAGGGGTGAAGAAGAGATGATATGATGTCATCATCAACCTCGCTACTTCTGACAAACTTGTTTTATTTAATTCCAGTCCGAACATGTGTTCTATCTACTCTTCATGAGCATTGAAATTGCATTTTTCACAGGGATGTTAAGAGGTGCATGATTAATGGGGGCTGGGGGAGGTGTGCTCACAAATCCAGTTATCAGATAATGGGATTAACCGGGCGAGCTGCTACCGTGCTTTCAAAAATGCATTTCTGAATCTACATATTCAGCTCCAAGTCCAATCTTGTTATTGCATAACAAATAAAAACGCTGGGCAAGCATTTTAATTTAGATTTTTAGCCATAGCAGCAGTGAGAGACCAAGGACAGGTACAAGACAGCACTTCCCTATCAGGGCTATTCCGCATTGTATGCAGAAGGCAAGCTAACCAATTGTGTGTCGCTTATTTGCATGTGATAATGGCGGGCAGGGGTCTAAATCAAAGGGTTGCGATGGCTCAGCAGTTAACGCTGACGGCCTGGGTTTCAAGACCCGAGTGCTGCACTACAAGGTGAGCTCCCATTACTTGCCCCAGCTCCTGTCCACCTGGCAGTTTAAAAGTATGCAAGTGAGAATAGATAAATAGATACCACTTTGGTGCGTTCTGTGCAGCTCAGCATATAGTGACGGCCACATGACCACGGAAGCATCAACACTCGGTCCCTCAGTTAAGAATCAGAGATGAGCAGGGGTGGGCTGCTGGGGGTTCGCAGGGGTTCGGGAGAGCCTCTAGCTAAGATTCTGTGCAGTTCGGAGAACCCCCAAATCCCATTCCTGTCTGGCCCCACCCACCCCGCCCCACCCTGCCCCTCCCAGGAGTCCCCACGCAGCCCATTTTGGATGCAGATAAGTGCAGGGCACAGGCGGAGACTCAGGGAGAGTGAAAAACGGGCCTACAAGAAGTTTGGGAAGGGCCAGAGGGCCTCCGGAGCCTGGGGAGGCCGTTTTCGCCCTCCCGGATGCTGGAGATAAGTCTCTGGAGCCTGGTAAGGGCAAAAATGTGCCCCCCACCCCCTGGTGCAGGAGACTCACTAGGCCACGCCCACCATGGCCACGCCCACCCAGCAACCAGGCATAAAACCCCTTGCTAAAATTTTTGAAGCCCACCCCTGGAGATGAGCCTCTAGAGTCAGACACAGCTGAAGAAGAGAAGTGATGGGAATGGAGATTTTGCAATATCCTTCCCCCAGGAGTGGGGAGGGAATGGAGATTTTGCAATATCCTTCCCCCAGGAGTGGGGAGGGAATGGGGATTTTCAGTATCCTTCCCCAGGAGTGGGATGGGAATGGAGATTTTGCAATATCTTTTCCCTGCCACGCCCACCAAGCCACGCCCACCAAGCCACACCACACCGAAGCCACACCCGCAGAACTGGTAGTAAAAAAATTTGGATTTCACTACTGCTATATACTACCAAAACTCTTGTGTATGTAACCATTAACTGGGTGAAACAGTGTATCTTAGGTCAAAATGTTTTCAACCAAGTTACATCAAATTATTATTATTATTATTATTATTATTATTATTATTATTATTATTATTATTATTATTATTATTTATTGAATTTGTATACCGCCCTACTCCTGAAGGACTCAGGGCGGTGAACAGCCAAATAAAATACATATAATACAAATGTTAAAAAACTATTAAAATACAATTAAATAATTGGCCCAGAAAACAAAATTTAAAACACCCCAAATTCATAAGACAAATTTTAAATTTTAAATTTTAAAAATTTTAAAAACAGTTTAAAAGAGAGGTTAGGCCAGGCCGGCCTGCTGGAAAAGAAATGTTTTCATGGCATGGCGGAAAGCGCGCAGGTCTGGAATCCTCCATATCTCGCGGGGGAGCTCGTTCCAGATGGCGGGTGCCCCCACAGAGAAGGCTCTCCCCCTGGGGGCCGCCAGTCGACAGTATTTGGCCGACGGCACCCTGAGGAGCCCCTCTCTGGGCTGACTTAAAGAAAGTATCCAAAATCTGGGACCCATGTGAAATCAAAATTTGGTAAACTTTATAAAACATGTTATTACATACAAATGATCACAAAGCATTTGACAGTGGGATACAAAAGGTCTTAAGGCATTTCCTGAGGTAAACTTCCGAAGTTTGACTTGGTTATATAGTTCAGCATGGGCTACTTTCTAGGCAGATGCATCTCTGAATATCCCTGTGAATTTTTAAGAACTTTCAAGTACATTAGAAGCTGAAGGTAGAATGAGACAACTCACTGCGGCCAACTCGCCATGGCCAACTCACTACGGGAATTGCGAGACAATTCAACAATTCAATTTGCATATTTAAAATCATTAATAAAGTATTTTTAATTTTTGACATTGACGTTTCATTTTGTCCCTCCTTTTGTATCCTTTCTTTAACAATTCTATTCCACCATTTCTTCGATATTAGTGTAACTCTTGTTCTGCAGAGAGTTGTCCTGTGGAGAGTTGTCTATAGTGAGTTGTTGTTGTGGCCCGCCAGCAGCCTGCGCAGATTGTAGCTGATTCCGACGACGAGGAGGCTGGTGTGGTGCTGCGCCAGCAGCCTGTGCAGCTGGCCCTCGAGTTGGACAGTGAGGAGGCTGGAGAAGATGTGGTGCCAGAGGCAGGGATTCAGCCAGGGCGTTCAGAACCTCCAGAAGCTCCTTTAAGTGAAGAGGATGAAGAGGAGGAGCCTCTTCTCAATGGCACGCAGAGCTGCCAAAAGGCAGAAGTGGTTCCTCAGGAGGAGGTCTCCTCGAGAGTAAGTCTTGGGACTAATTGGCCACTTCCTTAGCCTATTTAAGGAGGAACTCTGATTGCAGCAAGCTGTAGGGAACAACTTTAGTTAGCTCCCCTTCGCGTTTGGATTCTCTGCAACATTGATTCTGGGCTTTCTGCCAACCCTAGTAAGACTGTGATTACCTTATCTGTGGATTCTTGCAGGCTGTTAAGAAAGTTTATTAACAGCCTGCATTTGCAAAAGGCTGAGTTATTTGAGTAAAATAAGCTTTGTTTAGACTTTGTGTGTGCTGCATTCTTTGGGGTCCGTAGCTGGGGCAAAACAGTTGTCCTGCAGTGAGTTGGCTGGGGCAAATTGGCCACACCGGATTGTCCTAGACCCATTAGAAGCTCTGGCATTGTTGAAGGCATTGAGGAATCTGGTAAGGAAATACCTCTGAAAGGAGATCCAACAAGTCACTGGTTGCCTAGTAACCTATAACAATAAAGTGGAGTTCTAATACTGTAATGTGGTGTCTGCTCTTGATATGATCTAGTTCAAATTGCTGATATTGAAGTTACCGGGCAGAATATTCCTTTGTTTTCCCATGCCCACCCTGTTCTTCGGGAATTCTTTGCCTTCAGTTCATACTTATCCAACAGCTGAATCATAATATAAAGAGCGTATTACAACCAGCAACAGATTTAAGGCTCATTCTAAATCAGGTTCTTTCTCTAAAGTAGACATTGATTGACTGATTATGTGACATCAATGGTACATCTATTTTTTTTTAACATGTCCAATGGCAAAGAAATTTTGGATGAAAATACATACATGGTTAGAAAAAATGATAAAGCAACACATAGACTTAAAGCCAGAAATATTTTTGTTAGGCATAATACCTGAAATTTATAATAAAGAGAATACATATCTAATACTGCTAATGTGCTAACAGCAGCGAGAATTGTATTTGCACAATATTGGAAAAATGAAGATACCCCTTACAGATGAAAAAATAATTAGAAAAAATACTAGACTGGGTGGAGATGGATCAGTGGTGAAATCTAACCGGTTTACTACTGGTTCGCTGGCTGAGCATGTGCGCTGCGCACCTAACATGCAGTGCGCATACACATGTGCAGTGCACACCATGCACCAAAGGTGAGGTGCACATGCAGTACACGCCAAAAGGAGGCATGGGGTAAGTAGAACAGCGCACGGGGGGGGGGGGTGATCAGCTGTGATGCGTGATCTTTTTTTTACTTTTAAAAGCATTTATTTTACAACCTATTCAGCTGAATAGATTGTTTAAAAAATGCTTTTAAAAAGTTTTTAAAAAAGGCTCTGATAATCGCGAGGCACAGCTGTGATTGTCACAGCCTTTTTTTGTGTGTATACCACCACATAGTAGTACTTTGCCAGTTAGTCTGGCCTTGGAAGATAAATAGAATTGTGCCTATTAATACATGGATGATTGTCCTCCTGTTGATATCCAGACTACTGGCCCAACTTAATCCTTGAGTTTGTTAATTCTTCTACTTTCTACATGCATTTTGCTAATGTCCGAAGGAGAAGCTAGGGAAATCCATATCAATCTTCCATGTACTTGGAAAGCCCTGTATCAGGTGAAGATCTCTGCTGCCTTACCTGCTGTAGACTTAGGAGGTGTGGGGATCCCCATGCTGATTGAAGGATTCTGGGAATTGAAGGCTGCGTGGGTGGTAATGGGAGTGTCATGGCACTCCCATGTGACACCTCTCCTGCGTGAGCTGCACTGGCTCCCGGTGGTCTTCCGGGTGCGCTTCAAGGTTTTGGTTACCACCTTTAAAGCGCTCCATGGCTTAGGACCTGGTTATTTACGGGACCGCCTACTACCACCAATAGCCTCCCACCGGCCAGTACGCTCTCACAGAGAGGGACTCCTCCAGGTGCCGTCAGCCAAACAGTGTCGGCTGTCGGCCCCTAGGGGGAGAGCCTTCTCTGTGGGGGCACCTACCGTCTGGAATGAGCTCCCCCCAGAGATACGGAGGATCCCGGATCTGCGCACCTTCCGCCGCGCTGTGAAGACCTTTTTATTCCATCAAGCGGGCTTGGCCTAATCTCCTCCCTCTTTTAATATGTAAATTTTAATCTGTTTTTAAATTATTGGGGTGTTTTAATCTGTCCGGGCCAAAATGATTTAATTTGATTTTATCTGGTTTTTAAATTTTGTGTATTTATGTATTTTATTGCTTGGCTGTTCACCACCCTGAGTCCTTCGGGAGTAGGGCGGTATACAAATCAAATAAACTAAACTAAACTAAACTAAACTAAACTAAACAAGTCTTAAAGTTGCCAAGTTTGGAGACCACCCAGATCTAAATAAATCAGGAACAGTTCAGGACCTTGGATAGCAGAGTTTCTTGGCTGGAATTTATTTTCTCTATTAGGAACCAAGTTCAGGATTTTCTACATACAACCAAGCCATTCAGAAGCCCCATTGGACTTCTTTTGTTGGCAGGGTGATGTCTCTGCTTTTTAGTAAGTTGTCTAGATTTGCCATAGCTTTCCTCTCCAGGAGCAAGCATCTTTTAATTTCTTGGCTGCAGTCCCCATCTGCGGTGATCTTGGAGCCCAGAAAAATAAAATCTGTCACTACCTCCATTTCTTCCTCATCTATTTGCCAAACTGTTGCCAGTCAGCAGAAGTAGCCTGCAGAACTGCACTCTAACCACTGCATCACTGTAGCTCATCCATCCTAGAACTAAGGGAAAATTTCCTGACAGTGAGAACAATCCATCAGTGAAATCGGTTACTTCCAGAAATTCTGGGTGTTCCATCACTGGAGGCTTTCAAGGAGAGACTGGACAGAATGATATGGGGTCTCCTGCTTGAGCAGGAGTTAAGCTAGAAGATCTCCAAGATCCCTTCCGACTCTATTATTCTACATTCCGTCATATTTTGTATGAGGGATTGCATGACTCTAGGGATTGCCACAAGGTGGCACTGTCACATTAGCCTTTACCTGAAGAGAACTGCAAGAAGCCCAAAAAATATTATGTTGTCAGATAGATGCAATATGTGTTAGAAGATGCAATAAATCACAGCAGCCCCATTCCTATTTAGGGCACAGCTGGGAAGAAGCTGCCTGCTTGTGGGGCTCCCTACTGTGAAGATTATTTCAACAGGCCCATCCACTAGCCATGAATTATTGGCTTTGCTGGGTGGAGGAAAAAAAAGTTTGTTCACCTCCAAATAAGAACTGAAAAAGCTGAGCAGATATAGAAACTGGGAGATTTAAAACTAGGGAGACATTAGGACAGTGTTTCTCAACCTTGGCAACTTTAAGATGTGGACTTCAACTCCCAGAATTCCCCAACTAAAACTCACCGTCTCCTGGTGATTGGTCCAAAATCACCTAGCTGGCGTTTATGCCTAAGGCAGGACTAGAACTCACAGACTCCTAGTTTCTGGATCAGCACCTTAACCACTAGACCAAACTATTATCATAATTGGGGGACAGCCTGAATATTATTCAGTACATTATTCCGCATACTTCTGTAGCTTCCTATCTTCTTAGTGGACGTGACGTCTAAGGATTGCAAGATTAACTTCAATCTTCCTATCCAATATAATTAACTCCACTATCCTACTCTATTTTTAGCCCGGCCTGACCTAGCTTATTGTTGGACGCTGCATTGATAAAAGTAACTTAATCAGATGTGGAATTGTACAATGGAATCGCTACGTAGTAATATCACAGCCAGTCTCCCTAGTCATGTGTTGCTTCACCAGTTTGGAAATCAATGTAGGACCTTCAGATACTTTTCTGTCCAGTAAACTCACTTCTCTTGTCACTGTGGGCTGTCTTCTGCATTCTGGTATTGCAATCTAGAGCAAGCTGGAGATGTTAGGATCGTGATGGCGAACGTATGGCATGCGTGCCACAGGTGGCACGTGTAGCCATATTGGTGGGACCGGAAGTTGGCAAACGGCCCATTTTCAGCCTCTGGAGGGCCTCCGGGGGGTGAGGAAGGCCATTTTTGCCCTCCCCAGACTCCTAGAAAGGCTCTGGAGGCTGGGGAGAGCAAAAAATGGGCCATCCAGTCCCACCGGAAGTTGGTAAACAGGCTGTTTCCTGCCTCTGGAGGGCCTCCGGGGGTGTTGGGAAGGCTGTTTTTGCCCTCCCCAGACTCCTAGAAAGGCTCTGGAGGCTGGGGAGAGCAAAAAACGTGTGCCAGGAGCAGGGGGCGCAGAGGGGCGCATACATGCACGGGGGCAAGATGCATAGAATTATGGGTGTGGGCAAACGCACACGTGACACACACACACACACACACCCGCTCCTGGCACACAATGGCAAAAAGGTTAGCTATGACTGTGTTAGGACAACATTTCTCAATTCTGGCTGCTTGATGATATGTGGACTTCAACTCCCAGAATCCCTCAGCCAGCCAGTAGTAGATATAGATGCCAGATGAGGAAGTTGCCCATAGTACAGATAATTCTCGCCTTACAACCGTTCGTTTAGTGATCATTCAAAGTTACAATGGCCCTGAAAAAAGTGACTTATCGTTTTTCACACTTATGACCATTGCAACATCCCCACCCACGGCCACATGGTCAAAATTCAAACAGACATATTTATGACGCTCTCGGGATTATGTGATCCCTTTTTGCGACCTTCTGACAAGCAAAGTCAATGGGGAAATCAGAGTCACTTAACAACTGTGTTGCTAACTTAACAACTGCAATGATTCGCTTTACAACCATGGCAGGAGAGATTGCTTAACCACATCTCACTTAGCAACAGAAATTTTGGGCTCAGTTGTGGTTGTGAATTAAGGACTACCTGTATTCATTGTTTCTGCTTCCCTAGTGGATCTGATTCCCAAATGCCGTATCTTTTTTCTAATATCTTTATTGTTCTTCAAACTCCATTTTTCGATCTGCAAAAAAAAATTGGTTTTATCCAGTTTAAATCTTTCAGACAATTGCATATAGATAAACCAGTGGCAAGTATAACCTTCCTTTTTGCCTTTCCTCATTTTCAGTCTAAACTCCACATCATCACCAACCACCAAATCAGCATATATATCATATCATCCATGGTTGTTTGGCAATCTTTTCCCTTCTAAAAATGGCTTTTGATGTGACACCCGTAAAAGTAATTTAGGAAATAATCTTGTTTTATATCTATTCCAAACTCCCAGTATGGCACGTTTTCAAAATGATTCTTAACTGCTACATTAACTTTTGACTTCTCATACCATAAGTAACCACCCAAATCTCAATCCATGACCTTCTAACTCCGATAGTCCTTTAGTTGTTGTTGGTTTCAAGTTATCCATTCTTTTATCCAAATCAAACAACATACCTCTCAAAATATCATTTCAGGATTGGGCAGGGCTAAAACCGCCCTCTTTTCATATCATCAATTTATATTTAATTCTAGGAGGGTTTTTTTTGCCACACAAACGTAGAAATCAGGGGTGAAATGTAAAATTTGTTACTACCGGTTCTGTGGGCGTGGCTTGGTGGTGGTGGGGGTAATGTGACTGGGTGGGCGTGGCCAACTTTTTTTTTTTTTTTTTAACTTTTCAAAGCATTTTTTCTAATGCTTTGAAAAGCCTCTCTGCCCATCAGGGAACTCAGCTGGGATCGTTAGAGACTTTTCAAAGCATTTTTTTACCACCTCATCGGCCAAGAGTGTGTGAAAAGCGTAAGTGTGAAAAGCGGCCGTAGGTCACTTTTTTCATTGCCGTTGTAACTTCGAACAGTCAGTAAATAAATGGTTGTACGTTAAGGACTACCTATATTTCAAAGCAGGAGGCAACTTCAGAGGGAAGCTACATGAATTTTCTTTGGCCCTGTTTATTCTCTGTAAATAAAGAGAGGGTTTTTGCTATATTTTCTGGGATCCGAAGAAGCTGCTCAAACAACATCATTGGCAAAAATCACAACATTACCATTTTCCATTAATGCCAGCGGCCCAGTTAAGGGGCATCTAAGAGACAACTAGTGGTGGGTTCCTCCCGGTTCCGCCCGGTTCCGCCGAGCCTGTAAATACATGAGTAGACCAGTGCCTGCAAAAACAAATAGGTAGACCGGTACAGCTCTGCAAGCAGTTAAAAGCCTGGTAGACCAGTACCTCTGCTAAATCCTAAATAATTGTCACATGACCATCAAGCCACGACCACAAAATAAGCCACGCCCACAGAACCGGTAGTAAAAAAATTTAGAACCCACCCCTGGAGAAAACCCAAAATATGGAGCTAACTCTTGGGAGTCCTATTTAACAACAGCAGTCAGAGTTAGGAGAGCAGAGAAGGAAATAGTTTGGACCTCAAGGACAAAGTTCACTTTCAATTTAATTTTTTAAAAAAATCCAATTTACGTCTGCTTTGTTCTTGTGTGTGTAACAGGAACAGAGTTGGAAGGGACCTTGGAGGTCATCTAATCCAACCCCCTGCTCATGCAGGAGATCTGTACTAGGGATTCGAACCGCCGAACTGCCGACTTTTCTGATCGACAAGCTCAGTGTCTTAGCCACTGAGCCACTTAGTCAGGCAAGTGTGTGTGTTTGTGTGTGTGTGTGAGTGAGTTTCTTCCTCCCACCATCCTCATCTCTTCCCCCCTCACTCAATTATGGATAAAGGTTTAAAAGCTGCAAACAGTTTGGGCCTCCGAAAGCATTTGATTTTAACTTATTAGTTTTCCTGCATGAGATGAAAAGGCAATACATTTGATGCTATCCATAGAATGACCCAGCTCTGGGCAATTGTACATCATCATCCCCAATGGATACAGGAGCAAAGTGAACCACAAAATTTCTGGAGCTGAACACAAAACAGTCTGGACTCTCCTGCTGAGTGTAACCTCTTTTCTTTGGAGAGATAGAGAGAAAGCCCAGGCCAAAAAAAAAAAATTGTGTAATGATGCATGATACAAGCATCACCCTTATATTTGTCATCCTGACACATGTTTCATCCCTTGCCCTCAGCTCATTGCAGATGCGGTAACCACATGTTAAGTCATCAAACAGCCACAGAAAATTAAAGAATGTGGTACAGAATTTTAGTATAAAATTGGATAAGTTTCCAGGTGGGAGAGAGAGAGAAAGAAAGAGAGAGGGAGAGGGGAAAGGAAAGGAAAAAGGGAAAGAGGAGGAGAGGAGAGGAGAGGAGAGGAAGGGAAGGGGAGGAGAGGAGAGGAGAGGAGAGGAGAGGAGAGGAGAGGAGGGGAGGAGAGGAGAGGAGAGGAGAGGAGAGGAAAGGAAAGGAAAGGAAAGGAAAGGAAAGGAAAGGAAAGGAAAGGAAAGGAAAGGAGAGGAGAGGAGAGGAGAGGGGAGGGGAGGGGAGGGGAGGGGAGGGGAGGGGAGAGGAGGGAGAGGAGAGGAGAGGAGAGGAGAGGAAAGGAGAGGAGAGGAAAGGAAAGGGAAAGGAAAGGAAAGGAGAGGAGAGGAGAGGAGAGGAAAGGAAGAGAAAGGAAAGGAAAGGAAAGGAAAGGAAAGGAAAGGAAAGGAAAGGAAAGGAAAGGAAAGGAAAGGAAAGGAAAGGAAAGGAAAGGAAAGGAAAGGAAAGGAAAGGAAAGGAGACTATATAGAGACTATATAGAAACTATAAAAGAAAAAAGTGATAAGAGAGAAACTTGAGTCTAAACAAGCATATACAGAGAGAGTGTGTGTGTGTGTGTGTATATATACACACATGCACACATCTATATATTCAAACAGTATGTTTCCTTTTAAGACCGATGGATAAACGCCACAGAGTTTTTCAAAGATATGGTTACTGCAGCAAGATTATTATATGCACAGACACTATCCTCTATGTAAAAACGGCTGGTAAATTTGACAGATCTTGCTGAGATGGATAAACTAAAGAAAAGAAATCATCTACATTTATTTCTGACTGAAAACCTCCTGTAGACTTTTTGTATAAAAATGGGGGAAAAAATGAACTTGTGATTTATGACTTTGACGATTAGGCAGGATAGATTATAAAAACTAAGAGTGTTATGATGTAACTTTAGAAAAGTTAACATATAATTGAATTTATAACTACAGAGAAGAACATCAGAAATCACTTCCTTGTCGTTTTCTCTTTTCTGTTTTCTTTACTGTTTTTTTTTCATTCCTTTCACGTTTTGCTTTCTCTTTAAGTGGTTTCTGTTTAATTGGTTTCTGTTAATTTTTATCTTTCTTTTTAAAGGTGGGGGTGTATGTGTGTGTGTAAGAAATTATAAGAAATCATTCTTGTGTCTTGATGCATTTGTCTGTATTTATTTACAATTTATCTATATTCATATACAATTATTTTTTCTCCCATCATTTTTTACTTCGCAAAAGAGAAGGCAGTCGAACAGTAATTTCATTTGATTTCCATTAGGAAATTCATGCAATTTCTTTTCTTTTCTGTTAGAGGTAGTGGTAGCTATTAGCAACTGGCATCTTTTGAATTTCCCTGCCAACATCAAAGTTATCAAGGTGGACAGGAAATCTAATTCTGAAATTTTGAGAAACTAGGCAAAATATTTATTTACAAGCTGAATTTCACTTTGCTGACAATTTACCATTGGATGAATTCTGAATTTTATTGGAGATATTTTTAGCTCAAAACCGAATGCCAATTAATCAGAGATGCCTTGAATGTAACGAGGTTGGGCCACATTGTTAGGGGAGTGGGAGCCACTCATCGGAGAAATCTTTATAGCAACAGCACTTAGACTTATATACCACTTCATAGTGGTTTACATACTCTCTAAGGGGTTTACAAATGTCAGCGTATTGTCCCCAACAATCTGGGTCCTCATTTTACTGACCTCGGAAAGATGGAAAGCTGAGTCAATCTTGAGCCGGTCAGGATTGAACTCTTGACAGTGGGCAGAGTTTGCCTGCAATGCTGCATTCTAACCACTGCAAATGTTTCAATCACTGGTAACTTGGAACAAGAGGTCTGAAGAAAATAAAGTGAAGAGGGGTAAAAAAGTGAAGATGGTAACCGTAAAAACACAAAGTTGCCCCCTTCTTATGTGTATCATGTAGTCATATCCACCATCTTCACTTTTTTTACACACAGATACCCTGCTTAGAACCACAATATACACCTGGTAGGAGATACATCTGGTGGGACCCAGAAGAAGGGCCTTCTTCATGGTGGCTCCCTCTCTCTGGAACATCATTCCCCCAGAGATTAAAATGGCCCCCACTCTAATACTCTTCCGGAAGGCGCTGAAGACCTGATTCTGCCAGCGGGCCTGGGGAACCCAGAGCGGGATGGAGCCCATTAAATGGCTCGTGTGATTGGCTGTCGCCAGGGTGGGATGGGGTAGCGGGTGGAGAGTGATTTTGTTATGATTTTATTACTATATTGATTTATTTGATTTTTAATTTAGTTTTATTGTTTTTAAATATGGTTTTTATATTCTGTAAGACACCTCGAGCCGCCATGGGTGAATAGGTGGCAATATAAATTTAATAATAAATAAATAAATAAAATATCTGCAGAAATCCCCATTCCTACATATTTCTACTCGAACCCTAAGATTGTCTACAGTAGTTGTGGTCCGGTGAGTAGCCAGACATGGGTTTTCTCAGTGATGTTCATCCTGTTCAGAATTCCTATTTGCTCTGAATTCCTATTTAGTTTTTTGATGTCGATCCAGGGGTGAAATCCAGCAGGTTCTGACAGGTTCTGGAGAACTGGTAGCGGAAATTTTGAGTAGTTCAGAGAACTGGCAAATGCCACCTCTGGCTGACCCCAGAGTGGGGTGGGAATGGATATTTTGCAATATCCTTCCCCCCAGGAGTGGGGAGGGAATGGAGATTTTGCAATAGCCTTCCTCCAGGAATGGGGAGGGAATGCAGATTTTGCAATATCCTTCCCCCAGGAGTGGGGAGGGAATGGAGATTTCGCAATAGCCTTCCTCCAGGAGTGGGGAGGGAATGGAGATTTCGCAATAGCCTTCCTCCAGGAATGGGGAGGGAATGGAGATTTTGCAATATCCTTCCCCCAGGAGTGGGGAGGGAATGGAGATTTTGCAATATCCTTCCCCTGCCACGCCCACCAAGCCATGTCCACCAAGCCACGCCCACAGAACTGGTAGTAAAAAAATTTGAATTCCACCACTGCCTGGAAGGCTACAATTTACTCCAAAGAAACACACAGAAAAAGGAAAGGGTGTCACTCCGCATATCCATTCACATAAATTTAATGACACGAAGTATGGAAATCCTGGTAAAGGCTAAGAATTAAAAGACGGGGGGGGGGGGAAGTGACATCATGATGAGATTATAGATTGCCTGGAGAGAAGATGGATAAAGTCTTTCTCTGCCAGATTATCAGACTTTTGAAGGGCACAGGATGGGGACAATGGATGTTAGCTACCTGATATCTGCAGGAAATCTATGTCTGCCAAGAGTCAGAGGTCCAACACATTCTTCATTGTCAGAAGAGGTTTGTTGTCCTCAACCTAAATCCTACCAACAGCTGGCCACATGGGTGAAAGTGACTGAGTTATCCTTGAGTGTCTGATATCAAAGAGAGAAGAAATAGAGATGTTCGGACTTATACTAGATTTTTATAAGAATTCCAGGCCAGTATGATCCAAAGCAGGGGTGAAATGCTACTGGTTTGCTCCGGTTCGGGAAAACCGGTAGTGATAAAAACTACCGGTTCGGGCAAACCAGTAGTTTAAAAAAACTACTGTTCAAGCAAACCGGTAGTTTAAAAAAGCTACCAGTTCCTCCAAACTGGTATTTCCAACGATCAGCTGTGCCACGCAGTTTAGCTTTGCTAGAAAGCAGGAAATCTTACTTTCTAGCAAAGCTAAATCGCGCGGCATACCTGATCCCCCCTCGCTGTTCTACATACCTTCCCAAGCCTCCTTTTGGTGTGTACTGTGCATGTGTGCATGCAGCATGCATTTGGTGCACACTGCGTGTGTGCACACAATGCATTTGGCGCACACTGCACATGTGCACACAGCACGGGTTTGGCGCGCAGCCGCCAACAAACCAGTAGCAAACCAGTTCAGATTTCACCACTGATCCAAAGTCAGAATAAGCTCTCAAGAGGCATTAAGAATACATAGGAATTAATCCTTGATAGAGCCTTGATAGTACAGTGGTCTAAGCACCCTGTTATTAACACAGCTGCCTGCAATTACTGCTGGTTCGAATCTCTCCAAGGCTCAAGGTTGACTCAGCCTTCCATGCTTTCTAAGGTAGGTGAAATGAGGACCCAGATTGTGGGGGCAATAAGCTGACTTTGTATAAATATACAAAAGTATGAAGGCTATTGCTTAACTCACTGTAAGCCGCCCTGAGTCTCCGGAGAAGGGCGGCATATAAATCAAATTAAAAAAAAAAAATCCCAAAGTTGCTTTTTCAAAGGGCAACTGGACTTTGTTTTTCCCTTGAATATGTTCTGCTTCTCCTCCGAAAATCAGTTCTGTAAGGGGAAGCAAAACAACTTCAAGAAAAAAACAAAACCAAAATCCAATTGCCTTTTGAAAAAGCACCTTTGGGACAACCAGGACTTGGATGACTGAGAAACTCCATAAACAAAGTAGGAATTAGGCAGGGGTGAAATGCTCCCGATTCGGACTGGATCGCCCGATCCGGTAGCGATGGTGGCGGGTGGTTCGGAGAACCGGTAGCAAAAATCCCTGCCCGCCTGCCCCCCCGTGCCCAGCTGAGCCACGTGATCATCAGAAGCTGTTTATTTTACTTTTAAAAGCATTTTTTCTACAACCTCTTCGGCCGAAAAACTGCTTTTAAAAGTAAAAAAAAAAAGCCTCTGATGATCGCATGGCTCAGCTGGGATCATCAGAGGCTTTTAAAAGCATTTTTTCTACTTCAGCCGAAGAGGTTGTAGGAAAAAAATGCTTTTAAAAGCCTCTGACGATCCCAGCTAAATTGCCTGATCGTCAGAAGCTTTTAATAGCATTTTTTACAGGTTGTAAAAAAAATCTTTTAAAAGTAAAAAAAAAAAAGTTGGCCATGCCCACCCAGTCACATTACCCCCCCCACACCAAGCCACACCCAAAGAGTAACAAATTTTACATTTCACCACTGGAATTAGGAATAAGTGGCTTTCAAGTGTTTGGTTTCTCTTTGCCACCTCCAGGATCCATCACTTGTTATAGAAAGTTTCTTAGAAATAAAACATCTGAAAGCTAATGTTTTCCTCGTCAGTTTTCCATTTTGTTCTTGAAGGGATCTAATAATAGTAGAATAGGTAGAATTACTGGGACATAATAATAACTTGCTATTTCGCTTCTGTAAGAATTGCTTTGATCCTGTAAGAATTAGAATTGCCTCTGCTTCTACCAGTGATCTAACTCCTGCTATCTTGTTTTTTTTGTATAACTCAGAGCCTGGTACATATGTCAAAGAAGAAGCAGGGTATGTCATACCTTGGCAGGGTTACATCGGGCAAATACCTGTGTTACTAAGCACCCAGTCCCTTTGTTGCACTCAGGCCCCCTGTTCTTTGCTGCACAGCCAATGCAAGGCTACAAGGAAGGCATGGGCCATGGCAGTGGTGGGTTCCTCCCGGTTCGGTCCAGTTCGGCCAAACCGGTAGCGGTGACGATATGATGTCACCGAACCGGTTCTTCCCCCCCCCGCCCTCCCATGTTATTCTTACCTTTTATTTGGTCCCACCCTCAATCTATTGCTGCCTCCTGAGTCCCAGCTGATGACTAGAGGGGAAAAAACTGTTTAAACTCTTGCCGCGGGGCTTCAAAGGGCCGTCCTACAGCTGATCGGTGTTAAAAGCAAACAAATGAGTTGGGTCGTAAGTGCGAGGACTGGTCGTAAGTGCGAGGACCTTCCATAAATGACTCTGACCAGCTAGCCACGCCCACCTAGTCACATGACCTCCAAGCCACACCCACAAAATAAGCCACGCCCACAGAACCGGTAGTAAAAAAATTTAGAACCCACCCCTGGGCCATGGGTCCAGAATTGGGTACTATACCTCTGAAGCAGTGGTGGGATTCAAATAATTTAACAACTGGTTCTCTGCCCTAATGACTGGCTATGTGGGTGTGGCCATGGTGGGTGTGGCCAAGGGGTGTGACAGGCAGCACTTGGCCTCCTGCGCCCCCCCTGGGAGCAAAAATAGGCTGCTATTATATTTATAGCATGGGGATGCTATAAGTGTGAAAACAGTCAGGTCACTTTTTTCAGTGCCTTTGTAATTTTGAAATATTGCTAAATTGAACTGTTGTAAGTTGAGGACTACCTGTATATCATAGGTCACCCCCCCTTGCAACAGGATTTTTTAATCGATTAATTCAGTACCGTCAATATTTCTACACTGATTGCATACGCTCATCTTCTAATTTTTCTCTGTAATTCCAACAGTGGTGAAATCTAAAATTTGTTACTACTGGTTCCATGGGCGTGGCTTAGTGGGGGGGGGTAGAAAAAATGCTTTTAAAAGCCTTTGACAATCCCAGCTGAGCCGCGTGATCATCAAAGGCTTTTTTTTTTTCACTTAAAAGCATTTTTTTTTTTAATTTGATTTATATGCCGCCCTTCTCCGGAGACTCAGGGCAGCTTACAATGCGTTAAGCAATAGCCTTCATACTTTTGTATATTTATACAAAGTCAGTTTATTGCCCCCACAAACTGGGTCCTCATTTCACCTACCTTAGAAAGGATGGAAGGCTGAGTCAACCTTGAGCCTTGGAGAGATTCGAACCAGCAGTAATTGCAGGCAGCTGTGTTAATAACAGGGTGCTTAGACCACTGTACTATCAAGGCTCTTTCTCAAGGTTGTAGAGAAAATGTTTTTAAAAACTAAAAAAAAAACACCTCTGATGATTGTGCGGCTCAGCTGGTCGGGGGGTGGGGGGCAGGGATTTTTGCTACCGGTTCTCCAAACCACCCGCCACCATCACTACCGGATCGGGCAATCCAGTCCGAACCGGGAGCATTTCACCCCTGAATTCCATCCTACATTTGCCTTCCTCAACTAGATATCCTCCAGACGTGAGGAAATTATACATTCCAGAATTTCCAAACAATATGACCTTTTTCCCAAAACATTTCTATAGCATTAGAATCAGAATGCTGACCTGTACCTATACCTTATCCAGAGAAAGAAGGGGGGGTGGGGGAACAATGAAAATACAATGTCCTGGGAGAAGAAGGAATTCAGACAAAGGCCAGACTGGGCCCTGTTCTCCTTCTATATGACATTGTCAGAAAAGGGCACTCGTCATTCAAACAATTCTGACAACTTCACAGTTTGCCTGGATGCGAAGCTGAGAATTAATCTCACTTGGCAATAGGCTACCGATGAATATTTAAGTAGGTTGGTAGTCAAAATGGGAACTCTGAAATATAATATATTTTGGCAGTTAAGAGAGGAGGAGTAAATCTGAGAACCAAATTAAAATATCAGCTGCAGTACTTTCTCAATCTCAATACCAGTTTGGGAAGAAAAACGTTCATTTTTATGTATAAAATACATTATATACATACATACATACATACATACATACATACCGTATTTTTTGGAGTATAAGACGCACCTTTTTCCCTTCTAAAAGGGGGTGAAAATTTAGGTGTGTCTTATACACCGAATGTAGCCCCGCCCACCCACTGGCCCCACCCTTTGGCCTCTGCCTTGCAGCAGTTACCTCCTTGCAAGCAACCAGCAAGAAAAAACAGCTCATTTCAGCTTCAGCACAGCCTCATTAGCACAAGTTGATTGGATCGGCCTCCCGACTCTCAGCTGATTTGCTCTCAACTGTTTTGCGCAAGGCTCTGCTGCTTGCTGCAAAGAGGTAAATTGCTGGAGCAGATTTTTTTTCCCTTGTGCTAATCAAGCTATGCTGAAAACGAAAATGAAAGTAAAGCAGGCTGTTTGCTGTTTGCTGCAAGGAGGCAAAATTGCTCAGAGGCAGAGGCAGAGGGAGATTTCTTTTTCTTCTTTTCCTCACGAAAAAAGGTAGGTGGATCTTATACTCAGGTGCGTCTTATACTCCGAAAAATATGGTACATACATACACACGCCTGCTAATACAGGTAGTCCTCAAGCTGCGGCAACAATTAAGCCCAAAATTCATGTTTGCTAAGTGAAACATTTGTTAAGCGAGTTTTGCCCCATTTTACAACTTTTCTTGCCACAGTTGTTAAGTGAATCATTGCATTTGTTTAGTTGGTAATATGGTTGTTAAGTGAATCTGGATCCTCATTAACTTTACTTGTCAGAAGGTCATAAAAGGAGATCACGTGGCCCCAGGACACTGCAACCATCATAAATATGAACCAGTTGCCAAGCATGGAGATGCTGCAACAGTTGTAAGTGTGAAAAACGGTCATAAGTCACTTTTTTCAGTGCCTTTGTAACTTCGAACGGTCACTAAATGAACTGTTGTAAGTCGAGGACTACCTGTCATTTCCCATCACTTGTAAGAATAGAGAAACATTCTAAAATCTTGTTTCAAACATGGCTTCATCTCATGGATTAGAGACAGAATAGTAATCATCTCATGTTGGTACCAAGAGAAGAAAATATATGTAGCTCATGGATGAATTGTGGCGTCAAAGGTGCTCATTGAGTTTGGTTCTGCCAACTAGGCAACATCATCAGTGCTGGTAAGGGTGTGGTTTGCTTCCTGTTTATATTTGGTAGCTTGCCTTGCCAATGTTGGTGGGGATATGCTTTTTTTTCCTTTGGTAGTTCATTTATTAGGGCATTGTTTTCTATTGATTGTTTGTCTGGTGTTAATCCCTGCTTATCTAGGTTTTGGCTGCTTATCTAGATGTTCTGGTCTTTTTGTTAACTTGTTACCTTTTTTACTTGTCTCTTTGGAATAGTGTGTGGTTTATCTCTATGTAGCACATCAGTATTTGGTATCCCATCACCTTAAACACCTTCTCTTAATATCAATTAAATTGTTACCTACTGGGCATGAAACTTAAAAATGTCAAGCAACTGTTAATCACTGTAGCTCACTCCTGTGATATAAAGGAGATGACCAGGCTGAGCCTGAGGGAAGAGTCAAACACATCATCAGTTATGAGTCCCTGCACACCCAGAAGAGATCTAAGTCAAACCCACCTTGAATGCCTCTCTTATCTCCCACACATTTCCCTTGTCTGTTAGTTGGTCAGATTTTTGTAGAGAACTTAAGCTTGCAATTTTTATACTCATTTGAACTGCCTGAATATCCTGATTTCCCAGGCATTTGACATGGTATTTAGTGTGGAGGAAATGGGGAAGGGGCTGCTGACTGGCCCCACATAAGTGAAAGTTTGAAATATCTCATTAAACATAAATTCACCTCGGGGAATACATTATGACTGTATTAGTTTCCTGTTCTATTCATTGCAAAAAAAATCTTTCTGGCTATACTCCAATGGTCTGAGTTGCTCAGCAATAAAAGTAAATTGTTTTTCAAGGCCTCCCAAACATTCAAATCGATATCATTTCTTCTGAATCCTTTTAAACAACTAGATTATTTAATTTAGAAGGACATGATTTGTTGATGGGGTGGCATGCTTTTTTATGGTATAAAGGAACAAAAATACAGGGGTATTTTAGAAGATATCAGATATAGGAAGCTTTATTGTTGAATTGGGAGAAGATTAAAAAACCATTATTATTTGAAGATTCCAGTCTGGGTATCTACAATTGAAGCTTTTTCATATTCTGTAGTATTTAAAAGGGAACAAGTTGTTAGATATAGTGAATTATTGGATGAAAAGGGTGAACTTAAAGATTTTTTACAGAGATTTGAGTTTTAGAGATCACAAGCTGATTATTTCTTCTTTAGTAGTTTGAATTGGGATGGCTTAGATGCTATAGGTAGTCCTCAACATGCAACCATAATTGAGCCCCAAATTTATGTTGCTAAGCGAGACATTTGTTAAGTGAGTTTTGCCCCATTTTATGACCTTTCTTGCCACAGTTGTTAAGTGGATCACCGCAGTTGTTAAGTTAGTAACCCGGTTGTTAAGTGAATCTGGCTTCCCCCTTGTGCTTGTCAGAAGGTCAGCAAAGGGGTTCACATGACGCTGGGACATGCAACCGTCATAAATATGAGTCAGTTGCCAAGCATCCGAATTTTGTTCATGTGACCATAGAGATGTTGTAATGGTCATAAGTGTGAAAAATGGGCATGTCATTTTTTTCAATGCCGTTGTAACTTAGAACAGTCACTAAATCATCATCTTTTAGCGACCCCATAATCCCTTGCGGGGGTGGAGTCTGGGCAACTGAATGGAGCTAGCAGTGTGTTTACTGGCCGGATGCCTTTCCTGTCTCCAATGCGGAGTTTCATTCAGCAGATATATTCTCATTGTGCCCAGAGAGAGAAATACCTGGCTCTACGTAGCATCGAACTCAGCCTCCTGATTGTGAGGCGAGAGCTCCACCTCTAGGCCATCGCACCACTCCTTCAAACAGTCACTAAATGAACTGTTGTGAGTCAAAGACTGCCTGTACTGATTGTTTTTTTTAAAGGAATACTACCCTGTTTCCCTGAAAATAAGACCCAACCAGAAAATAAGCCCTAGCATGATTTTTCAGAATGCTCCTAATATAAGCCCTACCCCAAAAATAAGCCTCAGTTAAGATCGTCAACCAGACAGAGGCGTTTAGTACTGTATTTTCCCCAAAATAAGACCTCACCAGAAAATAAGCCCTAATGCGTCTTTTGGAGCAAAAATTAATATAGGACCCGGTTTTATTTGGGGGGGAAACACAGTATTCCAAATTCTGTCCTGCTGTTTCCTAGAAGTTGGCTTCACTTGCTGTGAAGCAACATAGGGTTGACCTTGAGAACAGGGAAGGCAGGAAGAAATAAGCTGATAAAGGGACACTTTGAGGGGAAAAACAGTCCTGTTCTGAAAACAAGGAAAGTGTGAGGAAAAAATTCAAAATAACCCCACCTTGAATTTTTGGAGCAAAGAGAAACTTGGACAAGCATTTAAGTTTCTGTTATTCTACTCCAATAAAGAGCATTCCTGGGAATTGTCATGTCTATTTCTTGACCTGAGCTTTCTTGAAGGGCTGACACCTGCCAAAGACTTTTCTGTTTTTCTCCTTCATTCTCAAAGTATGTTACATTTCTTCAGAGCATTATACAGGGGTGGGCTTCAAAAAGTTTTAGCAAGGGGTTCTATGCCCAGTTGCTTGGTGGGTGTGGCCATGGTGGGCGTGGCCTATTCAGCCTTCTGCACCATGGGGGGGGATTTTGCCCTCCCCAGGCTCCGGAGACTTTCCTTGAGCTTCCAGAAGGGCGAAAATGGCCTCTCCAGGCTTTGGAGGCCCTCTGGAGACCAGAAACAGGCCTCCAAACGTCCAGTAGGCACATTTTTCCCCCTCCCAGAGCCTCCGCACATGCCCTGCATTTTCCTGCATCCAAAACAGGCTGCGTGGGGACTTCTGAGAGGGGCGGAGTGGGCAGGGCCAGCCAGGAGTGGGATTTGGCGGTTCTCCAAACTGCACAGAATCTTAGCTAGAGGTTCTCCCGAACCCCTGAGAAGCCCAGCAGCCCACCCCTGGCATTATAGCAATGGAAAAGAAGGGAGGATTCTTTTTTCCCCCGTCAGCTGGGACTCAGGAGGAAGCAATAGATTGGGGGGGGGCAAATAAAAGGTAAGAATAAAGTGGGGGAGGTGGGGGGGGCGGTGGGGCAGAACCGGTTCAGTGACATCATATCGTCATTGCTACCGGCTCGGTGGAACCGGGAGGAACCAGGAGGAACCCACCACTGGGCAGCACCTTAGATATTGGAACACTGCTAGCATGTCTCCCCTAGTCCTTCTATTCATAAAACTAAACACATCCAATTTCTGCAACTGTTCTTTATATGTTTTAGCCTCCAGACTCCTAATCATCTTTGTTGCTTTTCTCAGCACTCTTTCTAGAGTCTCCACATCTTTTATATATCGTGGCAACCAAAATATGCTGCAAACTGACATTTGTTAGAATCCGTGAAAGCCTTAGAAAAAAAATTGCTGTGACATATCTCGGCATACATACTGTAGATAAAATCATATTTGCCATGGTTTTCCCTGTGACTCTCTATGGAAGCTGAAGTTGGGACTTTGAAAAGGCTGGGTAGAAAGCATATTGTCGTTTAGAGCGTTGCTATTGGAAAACGCGATGCATTCTCACCGAAAAATTTATAGCAATCGGAGCATTTGAGGTCAGACAAGTCATTAAATATAACTATGCATTTTGGCAGCTCTCACGTTACACCCAAAATCAAAGGAGGAGGAGTTGCACTGAAATAGGAAACATCTGTGCAATATGTTCGAAAACGTGTAGTTGAAATCAACCATTTGTAACATCTTAGCTTTCATAAGCAAGAGTCACACTTCTTCTCAAGTCCCCCAAATATCGGAAAAACTCTTATCTTATTTCCTCCATGTTTTCCCATTGTCCTTCTTCTACCGATCTGCAATTCAGAAAAGTGGTCATTAGTTATTTATTTTTTTATGTATTTATCTGGAAATTTATTTGCTGCCCATCTTGTATCTAATGATTCTGTATTTTTTTTAAAAAGCATTGCCCTATTATGATCAATGTTTTGAAAGGTTTTCATATATATATATTTTTCCCAAGCTACTTGTTCTTTTGGGAGATGAGGATTAGACTTAAATTCAGCATCCTTGTGTCTTTTGATGCTGTAAACACAGCCTGATATCAGTCTGGAAAGAATTCAACTCCATTCCCAAGTGCCAGCTGTGGTTTTCCCATTTGCACAAACATTGCATTATAGCTGGAGAAAGTGGCATTTAATCTTTAAATCCCCTCGGTGCACCATCCGCAACCATAAATCAATATTTTGGAGGGGAATTTATTCAACCTAATGGGATCCTTCATTGCAAGAGCAATTGTCGTTGTGCCAATCCTGATGATGTCTGCATCACAACTTTTGTCTTTTATCTTTCTTCCAGGCCAAGCTCCGGATATACAAAGAGCCCAGAGTCAAATATCCAAAATCTAATCCCTAATAATACTAGGTCCAGCCCACAATTAGTTCTGCAAAGAAGGCAATTTATTGTTTTTTTCCTGCAACCAAGTCAGCAGTAAATATTCTTGATGTATAATATTTCCCTTTTCTGCTTCCTTAATTTCTCTGCCCTTCTGTTATATACAAAGACCATTTTATAAATTAAACCCATGACATTTGACCAATAAACACTCCATTATTGTCTAGCTATCTAGCCTATTTTGCCCTATGGCATTTCCAGTTGCGATTTCTTTATTTAGCAAATTCATACTTCCCCTTTCGGCTTATATTCGCACTCAGGCCCATTATCTGTAACTAAAAAGAAAAACCAAACTAGAAAACGTTTATGGAGATTCTCAGCCATCCAGGTCATAGTTGTCCCAAAGGTGTTTTTTTTCAAGAGGCAACTGGTTTTTCTTTGAAGACGTTTTGCTTCTTGGAGGAGAAGCAAAACGTCTTCAAAGAAAATCCAGAAAGTCCAGTTGCCTCTTGAAAAAAAACACCTTTGGGACAAACTAGAAAACGTGACACTCAAAACAATCTATTTAAAATCTGCTCAGAGTTAAAAGCTTGGGGAGGCATATTATTCTCATTTGCTTAAATTCTGGAAAAGAGAAAGGCTGAAATTTCTAAGGGTGAAAATTGTTCCCTAAACTAGAGCACGGGAGAAGGCCTTGTCTTGTCCAGAAGACAGCTGAGCTTGTATCAATGGGAAGATCTTAAAGGGGAATGTTGTTTCTGATCTAAATAACTGGGTGATTCAGAGCAGGTGAGGTAATCCCTCATATTGTTATGTTCTAAGCTGTTGAAGGCAGTCAACACCAACAATTGTGTCTAGTGGATGAAAAGCAACCACTGCAGATCAGGGGTGAAATGCTCTGAAGTCTGCTACCAGTTCGCTTCGCGTGCCCATGTGCGCTTTATGCGTATGCGTGCCAAACACACACTTCACACGCATGCGCCCCGCAGGCGCTAAGAAGCCTTTTCTGAGATTGCAAAGGTAAGTAGAACAACGAGGGATGAGGGAACAGCTGTGCCACATGATTTAGATTTGCTAGAAAGTAGGATTTCCTGCTTTCTAGCGAATATAAATCGTGCGGCACAGCTGATTGTCGCACAGCTGATCCTCAGAACTTTTTTTTTTTACTTTTTTAGAATTTGTTACTACCGGTTCGGCCGAACTGGCCCGAACTGGTAGCATTTCACCCCTGCTGCAGATGTTGCAGGACAAGAATTGTGGGGCCCATGAATCTTGTCCTGATTAACAGCTTAGCATCAATTTTGGGCAACAATGGTATCTTGCATCTTTAGGTTTTAATGGCCAATCGTTCTCCAGTAAGCCCATTGAAGGTCAGCTTTTCTTTACCATGACAAATTCTGATGCCCTTGTTCATTGGTGTCTGATGAAGACATTTTCTAAGCACTGAAGTTGTCACCTTCAGTTAAAACTCAGCAAAGATTTCAGAGCCGTTATGGTTTTCCCTATGGGAAAATTAAAAGTTATTCAGAAATCCTGCCAGGATGTAGTTTTACATCTCCTTGGAGAGGTTACAGAATAGGAATATTTTGTGTTAAGCAAGAAGATCTGCTGCTTGATAGACAAAAATCACAAGATAAGAGGAGGTTGAATGGAAAAGTGGGGTGGGCAAACCAACAGTCTGAATGTCCCCTTAGTCTTGTTTTGGGATTCAGTACCCCCCACCACAAAAGGGAGGTTGAGACTCACATCCCAATCCTACTGGAGACAGTACCATTCAATGACCAAAGCTAACTTCATAGAACCATGATTGCGAACCCCTGGCACGCAGCACCCTCTGTGTGGGCATGTGAGCCGTCACCCCAGTTCAGCTCCGCTGTGCATGCGCACACACCTCTCGCCAGCCAGCTGGTCTTTGGGTCTCTGCTGCTCATGCACGGGGGCCAGGGCGTGTGCGGGGGCCATGTGCACATGCTCAGGGGGGTGGGATGTATGTGGGGAAGCACACATGCATTGCATTTTGGGGGTTCATGCACGTGCACTTTGGGCACTTGGTCCAGAAAAAGTTAGCCATCACTGTCATAGAACATAGAATAATAGAGTTGGAAGGGACATCGGAGGTCTTCTAGTCCAACCCCCTGCTCGAGCAGGAGATCCTCTTCCGTTTCAGACAAATGGTTGTCCAGTCTCTTTTTTAGAAAACCTCCAGTGATGATACACCCACAACTTCTGAAGGCAAGCCATTCCATTGGTTGATTGTTGTCACCGTTAGGAAATTTCTCCTTAGTTCTAGCTTGTTTCTTTCCTTGGTTAGTTTCCATTCCTTGTTTCTTCTCTTGCCTTCTGGTGCTTTGCAAAATAGTTTGACCTCCTCAACTTTGCAGGACGTACAAAGTTCTTTGTTCTTCAAAGAACTACCTACCTCAGGGGTGGGTTCTAAATTTTTTTACTACCGGTTCTGTGGGCATGGCTTGTTTTGTGGGCGTGGCTTGGTGGGGGGATAATGTGACTGGATGGATGTGGCCAACTTTTTTTTTTTTTTTTTTACTTTTAAAAGCATTTTTTCTACAACCTTAAGAGGTTGCAGAAAAAAATGCTTTGAAAAGCCTCTGCCAATCAGGCAACTCAGCTGGGATCGTCAGAGGCTTTTCAAAGCATTTTTTTAACCACCTCTTCGGCTGAAGAGGTTGTAGAAAAAATGCTTTGAATAGCCTCTGACGATCCCAGCTGAGCCGCGGGATCATCAGAGGTTTTTTTTTTTACTTTTAAAAGCATTTTTTCGACCAAAGAGGTTGTAGAAAAAATGCTTTTAAAAGTTTAAACAAAAAAGCCTCTAATGATGTGGGCGGGGTAAGCGAGCGGCGACCGGGCCGGGGACCGGTTCGGGGGCATGGCCAGCCAATGTTATTGGTTCTTGGAACTGCTACAAATTTTTACTACCAGTTCTTGCGAACCGGTGCGAACCGGGAGCAACCTACCACTGACCTATCTATGTAGAAGAGGCATTGTTGGGTCAGCCCATGCTGCATTTTCCTCTTGAGGCAAAGCTAAATTAGCTTCTGCTAATTGGTTCTTGAGCATCTGAGGCCCTAGGGAAGCCACTGGAAAGAGGCAGACCCAGAGGCACACTGGTGGACAGTTTTGGAAATATGGCTATTTCCCTAAAGACAGGGAAATGGTGAGCTGTGCACAGAACAGATTCTTCTTCTTCTTCAGAACAAAACAGCCAAAGCCAGGAAGCTTGGAGAGCTATTCAGGAAAGGCTTAGGACATAAAATAAGATGTTCTATTGGGTAAAAGAATCACACGGTAATCTCCAGGTGATTATAGGGTGACGGTGGGCCCAGTAGGCCCGTTTTCCGCCCTCCCCAATCTCCAGAGGCTTTCTTGGAGCCTGGGGAGGGTAAAAACGGCCTTTCCCAACCCCCCCTCCCCCGAGGCCCTCCGGAGGCCAGAAATGGCCCATTTCCTGACTTCCGGTAGGACCGGAAGGCCCGAAAATCAGCTGGCCAGCGCAGGCACGCTGGAGCTGAGCTACGGCAATGTTCACATGCCCACAGATATGGCTCCGCATGCCACCTGTGGCACGCATGCCATAGGTTCGCCATCACGGGACTAGACATACCCAATTCCTGCAACGGTTCTTCAAACGTTTCTGTCTAAAGTCTTTGTAACATAAAGAAGTGTGCCAGCAGAGACCCCAACAGTGAAAAGTGTGAATCCCTAGAGACCAAAGAGGTTGTTAAGAAATTCTAATTTGTTAACAAGACACAATGGAATAAGACAATCATATTAACTCTATGAGATAGAGTTGTGCATTGCTGTAGATCCAGTTCCGAGAAAGTGATTTAGAGTACACGGGAGTATAGTATAGTATAGCCTTTATTGTCATTGTATATCATGTATACAATGAAATTGGTTTTAGCCTCATCGGTGCAATCCATGACAAAAAATATAAACAACATAAATAGTATAAAGAATAATCCCTATGCAAGTAATTAGGGGAAAGAAGAAAAAGAAAGAAAAAGGAAAACTAGTCATACATTTCCGTGTGTGCTTGGAGTGATTATGGCTGTGTTTAAGAGTCTGACAGCCCAAGGATAGAAACTACTTTTAAACCTATTTGTTCAGCTGGCTATGCAGTGCGAAGAGACACTGACCAGGGTGTGAATCATCTCTGAGTATCTTCCTTAGTCTGCTAAAGTAGCGAGACCTGGCGATGTCATTCAGTGGTGTTAGAGAGCAACTCATGGTTTCTTGTGCCAAATTGATCACTCTCCGTAGTGCCTTCCTGTCCGCGGCAGTTAAACCAGCGTACCATACTGTAATGCAGTATGTGAGGACACTTTCTATCGTGGACCGATAGAAAGAGGTCATCAGCGGTTGTTCCACCTGATTTTTTTCGCAGGACTCTAACAGTGGTGGGTTTCAAAAATTTTTACTACCGGTTCTGTGGGCGTGGCTTGGTGGGCATGGCATGGCTTGGTGGGCATGGCAGGAGAAGGATACTGTAAAATCTCCATTCCCATCCCACCCCATTCCATCCCCAATCCAGGGGAAGGTTACTGCAAAATCCCCATTTCCTCCTGATCAGCTGGGACTTGGGAGGCAGAGAATAGATGGGGGTGGGGCCAGTCAGAATTTTTACTACCGGTTCTCCAGAACTGGTCAGAACCTGCTGAAATGAAGTCTCTGTTGGGCCTTGCCAATCACCAGGGCTATGTTGTTTTTCCAGATGAGATCTTGACTAATAAGCACTCCCAAGAATTTAAAAGAGGAAACCCTCTCCACACAGCTCCCCCTCTTCGAGTGCAAACATAGCATCCCTCTTCAGCTTTTTAAAGTAGCTGCATCTTTTCTCAGAATGATGTGGCAGCCAGAGCAGGCAACACCGTAATCCCAGAAAAAGGCACTTGTGCTTTAAAGATTCAGAAGTACATTTCCTACTAGCTACCACTCTCTCCAAAGCACTTTTTGAAAATACTTCCGAAATGTGATACATATGAATTGAACTACCCTGTTTCCCCCCAAATAAGACATCCCCTGATAATAAGCCCAATCGGGCTTTTGAGCATATGGCAATAAGGCCAAGCACTTATTTCAGGGTTCAAAAAAAATAAGACAGGGTCTTATTTTCGGGGAAACACAGTAGATTTTCATTCAATACAAATGAAATAAAACGAAACTTAACTTTTGGTCCCAGCTAGCCAATTCCTTTTGGGAATATGGACTACAACTGCCTCAACTGAAAATGAAGGGTGACTCCGCAGCTAGAACAAAAAAAACTGGATACCCATGATATAGATTGCCTTTTAGCCTACAAACTACGGTGTACTTTGCAAAATGACAGGCAATAAGTATTGGCATTAAGTATATTTATGTGTGCCCTGTGTGCGTAGACGTGAGCACAAGTGTCTTGGCATTTATTAATGCAGAATGAGCTGTGTCTTTTGCTTTGCATAATCTATCATCCCTATCCCGGGATATAAATCAAGCTGACAAATGCAAATGCCCAAGGCAATTGACAAAGGCAAGGCAGCTTTTTAGTGTCAGGGCTCGTAACAGGACTAGAGGGAGAAAGGGAAATACCCAGAGAGAGATTTAAATTAACATGGCTTGGACAATTAAATGACATTTGTCCCTTCCGACTCTGTTATTCTGTTACGTTCATCTGATTTCTCACCCTTTTTGAGGAATGCAATATTAATTTAATCAAACCATGTTATATTGAAACACGCAAGGGCTTAACAAGCACAGCTGTGTTCCCACCACACATTAAACCAAATCAGTTGATGGCAGGAAGAGCTTCCAAGTCATAATATGCTACGCTCGGTTGCTGTTAATCTAGGTTAGATTGCTTACAATTTGGGGTTTGATCTAAGACCCAAAGCCCACTGTAACAACATCGCCAAAAAGGCATTAAGGGTTGTAAACCTAATCTTGCATAGCTTCTTCTCCGGTTATATTGCACTACTAACCAGAGCATACAAAACCTTTGCTAGACCAATTCTTGAATACAGCTCATCTGTCTGGAACCCGTACTGCATATCGGACATTAATACAATTGAACGTATCCAGAAATATTTCACAAGAAGGGTCCTCCACTCCTCTGCTTGCAACAAAATACCTTATACCACCAGACTTGAAATTCTGGGCTTAGAAAACTTAGAACTATGCCGCCTTTTGCATGACCTAAGCATAGCTCATAAAATCATCTGCTACAATGTCCTACCTGTCAATGACTACTTCAGCTTCAACCACAACAATACACGAACACACAATAGATACAAACTTAAAGTGAACCGCTCCAAACTCGATTGAAGAAAATATGACTTCAGCAACAGAGTGGTCAATGCCTGGAATGCACTACCTGACTCTGTGGTTTCATCCCAAAACCCCCAAAATTTTAACCTTAGACTGGCTACTGTTGACCTCACCCCATTCCTAAGAGGTCTGTAAAGGGCGTACATAAGAGCACCAGTGTGCCTACCGTCCCTGTGTTCCCTTTAATTGTATTTGTTTTATGTATTCAATTCATGCTTATATATCAGTGGTGGGTTCCTCCCGGTTCGGTCCGGTTTGGCTGAGCCGGTAGTGGTGACGATATGACATCACCGAACCAGTTGTCCTCCCCCGCCCACCCACCCCCACCCACCCATGTTATTCTTACCTTTTATTTGGTCCTACCCCCAATCTATTGCTGCCTCCTGAGTCCCAGCTGATGACTAGAGGGAAAAAAACCTGTTTAAACTCTTGCCGCGGGGCTTCAAAGGGCCATCCTACAGCTGATCAGTGTTAAAAGCAAACAAATGAGTAGGGTCGTAAGTGCGAGGACTGGTCGTAAGTGCGAGGACCTTCCAGAAATGACTCTGACCAGCTAGCCATGCCCACCTAGTCACATGACCTCCAAGCCACACCCACAAAATAAGCCACGCCCACAGAACCGGTAGTAAAAAAATTTAGAACCCACCCCTGTTATATATGTATTCAATTCATGCTTATATATATTATCTAATACGTACTCAACAAATAAAATAAATAAATAAATAAAGGGTATCTCAATCTTGACAACATTAAGACGCGTAGACTTCGATTCCCAGCATGCTCTCCGGGGATTTCTGAAAACTGAAGTTGAACACCTTTAGTTCTGAGTAACCCCAGTGTAGAGAACAGCGTTAAAACCAGCCCATCTGACTCATTGACGGTTCAGAATGGGAGTTTATTACCAAATAAAGTGTGTTGTGTGATCAAAGCCTGCAAGGAACCAGAACAACTCGCACATACTGAATCAAATTGCGTAATAGCCTGATTTCATGAAGAATAGCATTACATAATCCTGTAGACTACAGTTGTGAGTCTTCAAATTGCCCCAAGCCGTTTTGCTTTGCTGTGGCACTATCCTGCAGAGAAGAAAACACAGCTTAGTGGTGGACTAAATGGCAACCAAGATTAATAATTCGTCACAACTCTTGGTGAGGCTGCAATGAAGTTATGTACCCATTATGACAGTGGCAATTCATTTAGAACAGCCAGACACATTTGGTCATTTGCTTAATGCACAATGTTCTTGAATGTTTTTTTTTAAAAAAAAAAAAAAACAAGAAAATGGCTTGTTGAATAATATTCCATGATTAGGACACTGGACGCTTGGATTCATTCCATGAATAAGATGGAAGAAGGCAATCAGAGAAAAGCAGGTGGAATTACTTGATGAGACAGGCACAACTACTTTTGACCTACAGGAGGTCATAGCAGGTAATAAGTAGCATTATCTTTATCTTTATCTTTATCTTTTATTAGATTTGTATACTGCCCTTCTCCTTTCGGACTCAGGGCGGTGAACAGCCAAAATAAAAACATTTGTACACAAAAGTTAAAATAATTCTAAAAATAATTAAATGAAATTTGGCCCATATTTTAAAACATTTCAATTAAAAATCAGTATCAAACTTTAAAACCAACATGGAATCAGGCCAGCCCGGCTAACTGAAAAAAGTAAGTTTTTAGGGCCCGACGAAAAGTCTGGAGGTCTGGGATCACTCGTATCTCTGGGGGTAGATCGTTCCAGAGGGTAGGTGCCACCACAGAGAAGACTCTCCCCCTGGGGGTCGCCAGCCGACATTGTCGGAGCGAACCGGCCGGGGGGAGGCAATTGGGGGCAGAAGGCGGTCCCGTAAGTTAGCAGCTGAGGCTGGCAATTGGCAAGTGAAGGAGTTAGACCTTTAAGCAGATAAACCTCCTCTGATAAACCTCCAAGTGGCCTCAATGACTCTCAGAAAGAGTGCAAATGACCAGATGACTGCAAGGAATATATAAACCCTTCCATTCTCTACCGTTCAGTCGGAACTGAAGAAACTTCTTGGATGAGAAGTGAAACATCTTCAAGGAAAAACAAAGGAAATCCAGTTGCCGCTTGAAAAAGCACCTTTGGGACAACCATGACCTGGATGACTGAGAATCTCCATAGGCAGAGTTAGACCTAGTTAGTACTTGGATGAGACGCTATTAGAGGATCCCAGCATTTTAAGTTAGGTTCAGAAATGGGGGGGGGAGAGACACCCTACAAAGGAAGATGATGACAAACAATTCCATTTTGCTGCCAAAAACCTGTAACAGCTGAGCTTGACTGTGATAGACACATTTTTTTTAAAAAATTAGCATAGGCATTAATTGAAGGTAATTGAAGCAATTGCTATAATCAGTATATTGACAATTTATATATTTATTTATTTATTTATTTATTTATTTATTTATTTATTTATTTATTTATTTATTTATTAAATTTCTATACTGCCCTTCTCCCGAAGGACTCAGGGCGGTGAACAGCCACAAGATAAAACACATAAATACAAAAATTTAAAATAAGGTAAAAATGAATTAAATAATTTGGCTGAATTTAAAATATCCCATAATTTAAAAACAAATTAAAATTTACATTTAAAAAGGGGAGAAGATATTAGGTCCTCATCTGTGTTGATTCTCTTCAGTGAAATGCTAGCCTCCAGTTCTAGACTTAAATGTGAATCTAAATGTGTGAATATATTTAATATTTCAAATTTATAATAACCGCCTTAGGAATTTCATTTAAGATGGGATTATAATTTGCCCTTCCTCCTATGATGCAGGAGTTGGTGCAATACAACAAATTACACAAAATAGACATGTGAGCTCAGATTATTATGCAAATCCAAAATTGCATAATGTTGAACAGACCTGGGTAGGGCAATAGTAATAAAAGACTCGAGATGACTTTTGCCCAGCTGACTGGGGCCTAAGAGAGAAAGAGAAGCACAATATGATTTTATACAATATGTAAAAATCTGTTATGGCCTATCTCAATAAAGTGAGTTCTGGTCTTCCTGTTGTGTGTTGATCTGGTCTACTTCAAATGGCTTTGTGCAATAAATGAAATTAAATATAGGCTCTTTGCATTAAATACCCATCATATACATATACATATACATATACATATACATATACATATACATATACATATACATATACATATACATATACATATACATATACATATACATATACATATACCAGGGGTGGGTTCTACTTATCTTTACTAACGGTTTGCAATGGGAGCGCATGTGCAGATCAGCGGTGGGTTTCAAATTTTTTTACTACTAATTCTGTGGGTGTGGCTTAGTGGGTGTGGCATGGCTTGGTGGGCGTGGCTTGGTGGGCATGGCAGAGGAAGGATACTGTATAATCTCCATTCCCACCCCACTCCAGGGAAAGGATTACTTCCGAGGTAGGTAAAATGAGGACCCGGTTTGTGGGGGCAATAAGCTGACTTTGTATAAAATAGAACACTGCTTGGGGGGCCCAAAAAGCCCTACTAAGCAGGTATATACAAAAGTATGAAGGCTATTGCTTAATGCATTGTAAGCCGCCCTGAGTCTCCGGAGAAGGGTGGCATATAAATAGAACTAATAAAATAAAATAAATAAAATAAATACTGCAAAATCTCCATTTCCTCCTGATCAGCTGGGACTTGGGAGGCAGAGAATAGATGGGGGTGGGGCCAGTCAGAATTTTTACTACCGGTTCTCCGAACTACTCAAGATTTCCGCTACTGGTTCTCTAGAACTGGTCAGAACCTACTGAAACCCATCTCTGGCGCAGATCACCCGTGATGATGTCATGGTGGGTGGGCGGAGCCTCCCGCCAGTTTTACTACTGGTTCTATAGAACCGGACTGAACCCGGGGGCAACCCACCACTGACATATACATACAGAGGGAGGGAGGGAGGGAGGGAGAGAGGGAGAGAATGAGAGAGAGAGGGAGATCTCCTACATAGAAGGAAAGAAAGCAGACAGAAACTTCAGTCCCTTTTGCAAGTTTATTCTTTAGAATCACCCCAATCTGTAATTTTTAATTCATTTGAGATGTGTCTCAAGGGACAGGCAAAATATTCTAATCATTGATCATTTATAAGAAAAGCATAAAATAATCTATGGATATGGTGGAAGTCTGGACTTTTTAAGGCTACGCGGACACAAAGACCTGGAGAAGTATACTTGGACACAAAGACCTGAAGAAGGTAAAGGCAAAATTTAGCTATATTATTTTATTTTTATTATCTCATGCCTTTAATTACTTTGGCTTATGATTTTTTTTCTTCCTTGGTGCATTTACATAGCAATAACAATAGTAGACTTATACTCCACTTCATAGTGCTTTATAGCCCTTGCTAAGTGTTTATAAAAGCATATTGTCAGCCTATTGCCCCTGATAATCTAGATCAGTGATGGCGAACCTTTCCAGCGCCGAGTGACCAAACTGGCACGCACATTCATGCGTGTTCATGTGTGCACACTGGAGCACCAGAAACCTGAAAATCAGCTGGCCAGTATGCACATGCCTGTTTTTTGGCCGTTTTTGGTCTTTTTTCAGGTCATTTTTCGGGCTGTTTTCAGGCTGTTCTTTGGGCCATTTTCAGGCTATTTCTGGGCCGTTTTCCAGGCTGTTTTTGGCCTGAAAAATGGTCTGAAACCAGCCTGAAAGCAGCCCAGAAAACGGCCTGGAAAACAGCCTGGAAAATGGCCACGAAAACGGCCTGGTTTTTGGCCATTTTTGAGGCCTATTGGCCATTTTCTGGTGCTCCGGCACCCACAACGAAACCAGAAGAGTAGCTGGCGATGGCGCACAGGCCCACAAAGAGGGCTCTGCATGCCATTTGTGGCACGCGTGCCTTAGGTTCGCCATCATGGATCTAGCTCCTCATTTTACCGATCTTGGAAGCATGGAAGGCTGAGTCAACCTTGAGTCGGTCAGGATCAAACTCCTGGCAGAGGGCAGAGTTTGCCTGTAATACTGCATTCTAACCACTGCGCTACCAAGTTCCTTTCCTGTAAGTGAACAGGATGACGGGCAGAGATGGATGGAATGTTTCAAACCTGAAAAGGGCCTATCCCCCAACCTTGGCAAAATATTCTTTTGAACTTGGATCGAAGGAGTGGTCAGACTTTGAAAATGGAGGAAAACTTTTCTGGAACGCTCAGAATGACCTATTTTCCAAAGGCTAGCCATTGCCAACACGCTTGAAATGTTTCTTTCCAAAGCTCAAATATTTTGCACATTTGTTCGTCTTCCATCTAGTTTGACTGCCAGAAATGCAATTTGTGACTTTTGACAGTGCAAAAAACAACAACTCAACAACCCCGTAATTCTTGTCTGCCTTGTAGCTTTCTTACAGAGAGGACAGCACAGAGCAGAAGATGCCAGAGAATTTTTAATGTAGCCTTTGGTGAAATCTGTCAAAACTCTGTGATTTTCTACACAGAGAAGGGTCTTCTTTTTTTTTTTTTTTTTGCTGAAAATTTGAGGCTCGATGCAGAAAGACGGCTGAGCAATGAATCCCAGATGTTGGAGATGAAAAGGTCATCGTCTTTCCAAATTCCTTGCAGTATCTGACAGGTTGCTGTTGAGAGCCTTGCTAGCAAGAGGTTTTTTTATTTAACTACACCGCACAGTGTAGTTAAACCCTGTCAACATGAGGTGTCATTAATCTGAGTTACTCTCCTTTGACGTGAAAAACTCAGAGCCTAGGAAGACCTATAGTAGACTGATATTGGTTGAAATTAAAAGCCGGTTCACATGCAACCTGATGGCACTCAGACAAACTAATAAGAGGTTGATAGGACAAGATGGTGAGGCTCTCTGCAGATGAGAATCAATCATCATACCATAATTACAAACCGACACTTTTTAATTAAGTCATGCACAGAGCTATCACCAGGTCATAAAGTAACTGTTATTCTTTCTAGGAGTGGTTTGTCCTTCTATTGGCAGGATATTTCTGTATGCGATTGGAAAGGAAAACAATTTCTCTTATACAGGTAGTTTTCGACTTACAACCATTCATTTAGTGGACATTTGAAGTTACAACAGCACTGAAAAGAGTGAGTTATGCCAGTGGTAGAATTTCAATTTTTTTTACTACCGGTTCTGTGGGCGTGGTTTTGTGGGCGTGGTGTGGCTTGGTGGGCGTGGCAGGGGAAGGATACTGCAAAATCTCCACTTCCACCCCACTCCAGGGGAAGGATGCTGCAAAATCCCCATTCCCACCCCACTCTGGGGCCAGCCAGAGGTAGTATTTGCCGGTTCTCCAAACTGCTCAAAATTTCCGCTACCGGTTCTCCAGAACCTGTCAGAACCTGCTGGATTTCACCCCTAGTACAAACCCATCCAACTGCAGCATGGCTTGGTGTAATAGTTGAACCTAGCTAGAGGAAAAGAGTGATTGGATCTCTCAATCCAAGCTAAAATGCTTTAAGATATAGGTAATTATTTTAAGGCCTTCTAATTCCCAAAACAGTGAATTATTCAGCAGAAGGACCAGTGAATGAGAAATCAATAGCTAATTTCCCATCATAAGCCTTATTATCATTAGATTATGGCACAGAGCTTTCACTCTTATTGGAAACTAAGCAGTGAATAGAAAGCAGAGTGTTTAAAAAGGAAACAGTCTCTCTAGACAAATGTTGTCTGCAGAACAATTTAAAACATTAGGATTCAGTTTGAGAATTGGCCAATCTCAGTTGCTATACGCAACGGGAATCAACTGAGTTTGGTTCAGAGAAATTTTTTTCTATGATGCCCTTTCTCTGATTTAATCCAACATTGTTCACAAAGCACAATTTCTTTGCTCGTAGGACATGCTAAACTCAGATTAACTGTATTAAAATTTAAAATTGATGGTTTGGACGATGCAACATGCTAAGACATTTAAAAGAAAATTTCATTTTCTCTGTCAATAAATACATTGGTGCAACTCTTTGCAGAAATGAGACACGACTTTGGGTGTAACCCAGTGTTTTTCAAATTTAAGATGTGCGGACTTCAACTCCCAGAATTCTCTAGCCAACTATGAAATACACCATTGTACATATTGAAAGTATGGTATTCTACCACAATTTGGCTTTTCCAGTTAATCTTTATTGCTAGGAGTCAATGTCAACTTTTAGCAATTAGATTTCTCTATGACAATCTGTCCCCAATTTCTCCTTCAGGCAGGGGTGGGCTTCAAAAATTTTTAGCAAGGGGTTCTCTGCCTGGTTGCTGGGTGGGCGTGGCCATGGTGGGTGTGGCCTAGTCGGCTTCCTGCACCACGGGGGGGGGCGTTTTTGCCCTCCCCGGGCTCCGGAGCCTTTCCTCGAGCCTCTGGGAGGGCGAAAACTACCTCCCCTGGGTTCTGGAGGCCCTCTGGAACTTCAGGAGGCCCCTTCCCGAACTTCTGGTAGGCCCATTTTTTGTCCTCCCCAAGCCTCTGCGTGGGCCCTGCACTTATCTGCATCCCTAACGGGCTGCGTGGGGACTCCTGGGAGGGGCAGGATGGTGTAGGAGGGGCCAGCCAGGAGTGGGATTTGGGGGTTCTCTGAACTGCACAGAATCTTAGCTAGAGGTTCTCCCGAACCCCTGCGAACCCCCAGCAGTCCACCCCTGCCTTCAGATCTTTTAACACTACACACATCACCATTGTTGTAACTGAGTCCATCCACTTTACAAATATTTGACTGCAAATATACCTATTTCTGTAATCTGACATAGATATTCACCTATATAAAGCTCATATAGATAGTTTTCAACTTACAACAGTTCATTTAGTGACCGTTTGAAGTTACAACCGCACTGAAAAAGTGGCTTATGACCATTTTTCATACTTACAACCGTTGCAGCATCCCATGGTCACATGATTTACATTCGGATGCTTGACAAACTGATTCACATTTATGACGGTTGCAGTGTCTTGAGGTCATATAATCTTTTGTGACCTTCTGACAAGCAACGTCAACGGGGACGCCCAATTCACTTAACAACCATGTTATTAATTTAATAACAGCAGCGATTCACTTAACAAATGTGGCAAGGAAAGTCGTAAAATGGGGCAAAACTCACTTCACAAATGTCTCGCTCAGCAACATGAATTCTGGGCTCAATTGTGGTCACAAGTCAAGGACTGCCTGTAGTTCATGGAGAACTCTGAAATCTGGAAATCTGCCTGGAAATGGGAATGCTTCACTATGATCCGTATCTTACTTGCACAGCTTTGATCCTTTGCTATGAAGTTTTTGATAGAGAGGAAAAACAAGAGACCAGGAAGCACGGCTAAAGAGTTGTGTTTTCTTTGGCAATTTAGTTAACAGTGTAAATGCTAAGCCTTGTGACAGGAAATCAGATGGTTATTTTTCTACGTACTGTAAATGATGCTATTGTACCAGTAATTAGACATCTGGGAACAAGGAGGCCATAATATCAATTGATATCCCTTGAGTAAATGTTTTCACTCACGACGGATCATGCATCACAGGTTTTCTGTGGTATTTAGATTTAAGGTAACCAGTGCTATGTCAGGCTTATACTTAAGACAGGGGTGTCAAACTCAAGGCCTGGATCCGGCCCATGGGGTACTTAGATCTGGCCCACAGGACCATCCTAGAAACAGTGAAGGACCGGCTAGCAGTGCTTCTGCCAGCAAAAATGGGCTCCCGAGCGCCATTTTCACTGGTAGAGGGTTGCAGGAGGCCAGGGCAGCTGAAAATGGCGGTCGGGAGCCCATTTTCACTAGTAGAGCACTCGGGCCACCACCGGCGTCCCCGACACAAGTGATGTTGAGCTGGCCATGCCCCTCCTAGCCCCCCCCCCAGGTTAAACACAATCCTGATGCAGCCCTCATTGAAAGCAAATTTGACACAAAGAGTTAATGAAGAGTTAAGTTTCCTTGCTGAATTAGAAAAAATATTCTGGGGGATTTCCAGGTTAGGTTAAAGTGAGCACACTCTGAATCAATCTATATTTCCTGATAAGAGCATGTACACACACCACTCAGTTCAACTAGCAAAAATATACCTTGATGTTTATTTGTTCAACTTCAGCAAAGATCAGAAAATGTTACTGTAAGTAGGAAAAAGGATAAAAGGCAAACAAACAAACAAACAAATAACCCTCAAGGGAAAAAACAGGAAACAGTTCATATCAGACTCAAAGTTGCTTTTTCAAGAGGCAACTGGACTTTCTGTTTTTTCTTTGAAGACGTTTCGCTTCTCATCCAAGAAGCTTCTTCAGCTCAGCTTCAGAGCTAAAGAAGCTTCTTGGGTGAGAAGCGAAATGTCTTCAAAGAAAAAAAAACAGAAAGTCCAGTTGCCTCTTGAAAAAGCACCTCTGGGACCTGGATGACTGAGACTCTCTGTACACATTTTATTTATTTATTTATTATTTATTTTATTTTATTTTATTTTATTTTATTTGTCAAACATGTACAGGATAGCAGGTATACGTAAACAAAGGAAGTAAGTGCAGATAAATGGGGTGTGAAGTTTCCGAAAGATGCCCTAATTAATTCATGGGGACAGTAAGAAAGGGATGGTAGGCACGCTGGTGCGCTTATGCACGCCCCCTTTATGGACCTCTTAGGAATGGGGCGAGATCCACGGTAGACAGTTTGAGGTTGAAGCTATGAGGGTTTGAGGATGTAACAACTGAGTCAGGTAGTGCATTCCAGGTGTTGACCACTCTGTTGCTGAAGTCGTATTTTCTGCAATCGAGTTTGGAGCGGTTTACTTTGAGTGTGTATCCATTGTTTGCCCGTGTACATTCATATCAGAGTTTGCAATCTGTATCAAGAGTTGATACAGACTTGATAGCACATACTCAATAAATCAATTAGCATGGACAGTCTCAAAAGAATGACCTTTGGTTATTCCAGCCTTAACACTTTGACAAACATAATGGCAGCAAGGCTGGGATTGAAAAGTTTTAGCAACCAGTTCGCTGCCCGGTTGCTGGGTGGGCGTGGCCATGGGGGCGTGGCCTACTCAGCCTCCTGCACCACAGAGGGGGGGCGTTTTCCCCCTCCCCAGGCTCCAGAGGCTTTTCTCAAGCCTCCAGGAGGGTGAAAACGGCCTCCCCTGGGCTCTGGAGACTTTTCAGACTTCTGGTAGGTCCATTTTCCGCCCTCCCAGAGACTCTGCATGGGCCTTGAACTTACCTGGCATCCAAAACGGGCCGTGTGGAGACTCCTGGGAGGGGAAGGACGGGGTCAGCCAGTCCTTGCAACTACTGGTTCGGTGAACCAGATTAAAATTAACATCTGGTTCACCTGAATCGGCCCGAACCGGCTGAATCCCACCTGAATGGCAGCAGAACAGAGATAGAAAGTAGGACACCAGGCCAACCCTCCTATCTTCTGCACCAAGAGGGAAACAGTTCAGTGGATTAAATGGAGATGATGTATCCACCAACAAGGACCTGGCTAGCCAACTTCACAAGGCTGCTTTTGCCAAGATAAAATGAAGGAAGACCCCCCCTGTATAAACTGCCACTTTGAAGCTCTTCATAATATCGCCTAGCTATTGTTCAAGTATTAAAAGGCTGTCGTTCTTATTGTTCTTTTGGCTCCAAAATGGCTGGAAGATGCTATTATGTCAGTTTTGGGAAAGTGGCCAAGAGAAAATGGGATAGAAATATAAAAATAAAAATATAGATCTCTTGGATGGAGAGCTAACAACTAGGCTAAAGGCTAATCCATATAGAGCAGTGATGGCTAACCTTTTTCTCGTTGTGTGCTGAGGCACACAGGCATGCTGGAACCCATAATGCAATGCGCTCCCTGCGCATGTGCACCAGAGATGGGGTCTACTTACCTTTACCAGTTTGCAATGGGGCCATGTGCGCATGCCTGCTTTGCTCTCGCGCGCTCTTCTGCGCATGCGCAGAAGCATTTTCATGACGTCTATAGAACCGGTGCAAACCGGGGGCAACTCACCACTGATGCGCACACAACCCCCCTTGCTCCCCCGCGCATGCACAATTCCCTGCCTTCCATTTTGGTCCTGGCAAGCCTCCCTGCAGCCTCCTGGGCCCAAAAACAGGCCATGGGGGGTGCACTGCACATCCCCCTGCATGCGCATATGACCCTTCTTGCGCATCTCTGGCCTGTGCCGGAGTTCCAAAGGTCCGCTGGCTGGCGGGAGGCACACACACACATGCGGAGTGGAGCTGAGCTGGGCGACGGCTCGTGTGCCCACAGAGAGGGCTCTGTGTGCCAGCTGTGGCACGCGTGCCATAGGTTCGCCATCACGGATATAGAGTGCCATTACCATCTATTTTGTTTGCTAATGTGCTCCTTGAAGCCTAAAATGGATTACTTGAAACTAGGGTTAATAACAAACTAGAGGTGAGAAACTGCTGTGCCATCATTGCAACAGAAACTTGGTTTAAAGCATTCTACCCT
The DNA here is from genome assembly GCF_029215685.1 of Pituophis catenifer annectens. NCBI lineage: Eukaryota > Metazoa > Chordata > Lepidosauria > Squamata > Colubridae > Pituophis > Pituophis catenifer. The sequence goes on along the minus strand of NW_027256886.1, from coordinate 7,712,745 downwards.
GGATAGTGCTGTTGGCTTGGGTGGACTTTCAACATTTTGGCTTGTTTTCTTTTGAGAGCGGGTATCAGAATGTCATTTTTAAAAGTGTGCCAGTGTGTTCACAGAAAAAAATGACAATAAGGTTTATCTTATATTAATCTTGAACTTCTATTAATCTTGAATATCTTATTAATTTGTTTGTTCATTATGCCAGTCATCTCACTGATGGAGTGACTCTGGGCAGTTTGCACTATGATAAAAAGTAATATATCATTACTTTTCAACTGTCAGTTGAAGACAGTTGAAATTAAGAGAAATTAAATAAAGATTAAAAACCAAGACAATGGGAGGTCTGAAGGTGGAGAGCTTCTTTACCCGAGTCAACCAGCCCCAACATAGAAGGCCCCTATTGGGGCTCCAGGCCAAGCAGTAAAAGTTTCAGATTCTTCCAGAAGGCCAGGCATAGGGTGACAGATCTCACAGGAGAATATTCCAGAAGAGTGATTCCAATATTCAATGTAACAATTGAAAACATTATAGAACAAATCCATTGATTTAATACATGTAGTCCTCAATTTACAGCCACAATGGAGCCCGAAATTTATGTTGCTGAAACAGAAATTTGTTAAGTGAGTTTTGTCCCATTTTACGACCTTTCTTGCCACATTTGTTAAGTGAATCACTTCAATTGTTAAGTTAGAGATACGGTTGTTTAGTTAATCTTGTTTCCCCATTGACTTTGCTTGTCAGAAGGTTGCAAAAACGGATTGCGTGACTCCAGGACACTGCATCCATCATAAATGTGAGTCAGTTACCAAGCATCTGAATTTTGATCATGTGACCATGGGAATCACACAATGGTCGTAAGTGTGAAAAATGATGTCACTTTTTCAGTGCTGTTGTAACTTTGAATGGTCACTAGATGAAGTTGTAAGTTGAGGACTACCTGCATAACAAAATTGAGAGGCAAAAAACCACCTTCGGAAGAAAAAAAAATACAGGTAGTCCTCGACTTACGACCACAATTGAGCCCAAAATTTCTGTTGCTGAGTGAGACAATCGTTCAGTGAGTTTTGCTCCTTTTTAACGACTGTTAAATGAATCACTGCAGTTGTTCAGTTAGTAATACTGAACAACTTCTTCAGTTTTTAAGTGAATCTAGCTTTCCCTTTGACTTTGCTTGTCAGAAGGTTGCATGACCCTCATGCCAGTTACCAAGTGCCCGAATTTTGATCATGTGACCACGGAGATGCTGCAACAGTCGTGTGAAAAACGGTCATAAGTCACTTTTTTCAAGTGCCACTGAAAATTTCCATCACTAAACGAATGGTTGTAAGTAGAGGACTACCAGTATATATTTACAGAATGCTATAGAGTAGGCAATGGTCGATATTTACTTTTTTCTCCTCGGGCAGCTTTCTTTATAGCTAAGAATAAAACCGCTAGTTATGTCACTATCTGTTTCTTGCATCCATTTGGATACAGATGGCAATTACAGCTTGTTATGTCTAGGAAGGGCTTTTAACTGCATATTATGCCACCAAGATCATTTTCACTGGAAAAATAAGATGTAATATTGCTGGCTGATATAAGTAAAGTTGTTCAGCCAGTCTGTTCAATTTTGTTACCTATCTCGGGTTTGTAAGCTGTAAGTAAATCTATAGCTAATTTAACAAATATTTGCACTTTGCTTTGGAAGGTAGATAGTTTAACTATTTGAAATATGCAGACATACACGAATTTTCTCTCTGGTGTCAGGGATATCGCACTTCAGATTGTTGTTAAAGACAATAGTTGGGGGTTGTTGTTTTTTAAATCACACGATGTAACAGTATTTTCACAATTTTAAGATGTGTGATACTTCAACTCCCAGAATCCTCCAGCCAGCACAATAATCTGAAATATGAAGTTTCTGACCCCAGAAATAAAAAAACAATCCCATGAAAAGTTGAATGAAGGGCTTCTCCTTCATTCCACAAATGCAGGAAACTAAGTTTAGAGCAAGAGCCAAGCAAGTTGCATGGCTGCAGCCAATAAAGACTTCAACTCCCCAGATTTCTTCAACCCTCCACCCACCATTGTGAGCACTGCAGGTCTGAAGTCCTGGAGGGTGCTAGGTTGGGGAAAGGAGGAGGTAGTCCCAAAGGTGCTTTTTCAGGAGGCAACTGGACTTTGTTTTTTTCTTTTGAAGACATTTCCCTTCTCATCCAAGAAGCTTCTTCAGCTTTGACAGGACAGTGGGGAATGGAAGGATTTATACTCCTTGCAGACAGCTTGTCATTTGCATCCTTTTAGAAGGTCCTTGAATCACTTGGAGGTTTATCTGTGTCCTCAGGGTCACCTGAATGGTGCTCCTGGTTTCTGTAGTGTGCAATTTTTCCTCTGGAAATCAGTGGTGGGTTGCCCCGGGTTCGGACCGGTTCGCAAGAATCGATAGTAAAACCGACAGGAGGCCCCGCTCCCCGCCCCGAATGTCATCATCGGCGATCTGCGCATGCGCAGAAGCATAGCACACACACTTGTGATCCCGTTGCGAACCAGTAGTAAAGGTAAATAGAACCCACCCCTACTGGAAATCCATTCCTACTCCCACACCATTCCAAGGGTGTTCATCCCAAATTGTATAGCTAAAAGTCTGTAGAGATTCTCAGTCATCCAAGTCATGGTTGTCCCAAAGGTGCTTTTTCAGGAGACAACTGGACTTTGTTTTTTTTTTTCTTTCGAAGACGCTTCATTTCTCCTCCAAGAAGCTTCTTCAGCTCTGACAGGATAGCGGGGAATAGAAAGATTTATATTCCTGGCAGACATTTGCATCATTTTAGAGGGTTGTTGAAGCACTTGGAAGGTTTATCTGTATCCTCAGGGTCACCTGAGTAAGTACACCTAGTTCCTGTAGTCTGCAATTTTTCCTCTGGAAATCCATTCCCATTCCCACACCATTCAAAGAATGTTCATCCCAAATTGCCTAGCTAAAAGGATGCCCTCTAAAAGGATGCAAATAACCAGCTGTCTGCAAGGAGTCTAAATCCTTCCATTCCCCACTGTCCTGTCAAAGCTGATGAAGCTTCTTGGATGAGAAGCGAAACCTCTTCAAAAGAAAAAAAAACCAAGAAAGTCCAGTTGCCTCTTGAAGAAAAAGCACCTTTGGGACAAATGATTGAGAATCTCTACAGACTTAAAGGAGGAGGAGGTAAGTATTTCCTTTAGCAGATACCCCACCCCGCTCTTCAATTACTTCAATCGCCAGCGGTTAAGAAAAGCGCGGGAACCGAGCAATCCTTCCCCCCCCCTCCTCAGAAGGGCCGCCTAAAGTGGTACGTTCCATCACCACCCCCGAAAGATTCTCCCACTTCCGCTCCCCTACCCGCTTCGCGAAGGAGGAAAAGAAAAAAAAAAAAAAACCCCAACCCGAAGCGATACAGCCTCCTTCCGCTCCTCAAAAAGACTCTCCCGCCTCCCCGCTCTGCCACGTGCCACTCCTTCTCCCCCCCACCCCCACCCTTTTTTCTCACATCTCGCCCCACCCCTCGCTGGCTCCTCCCACCCATTCCCCGGGACGCTCTCCATTGGCGGGTTCCAGCTCTCCCTCTTCTTCCCCCACCCCGTTATCTTCCCCGCCCTTCCGTCACTTCCTGACGCTCACGAGCCCGCGGGAGGAGGAGGAGGGGGGGGGCGGGTGGGGGGAAAGGGGGCCGGCCCTCGGTGACAGGGCGGGCGAGGCGAGAGGCGCGCGCGAAGGCGGCGGGCGGGCGGGTTTGCATGATGGCGGGCGTCTGTCAGCCGCTCCGAGGTTTCTTGTGGCGGCGGCCGCTGCAGTCGCCGCTAGCGGACGGACTTCCGCGTCGCCGCTGAAAGGGAAGAAGGCGCTCGGCCTCCGCGCCGATGGGGAGCGGCGGTTGCGAAAGAGGGCGGCGGCCTCCTCCTTCTCCTCAGCAAGAGCAGCAGCGCCGGTTTTTCTGACGGGGCGCCTTTCTTTCTCGGGTCGGGGAGGGAAAAGAAGCTCGCCCGCCGCCGCCGCCTCAGGCTGGGAGCCGGCCGGCCGACCTGCCCGCCGGACGAGGGGATGTTGCGCTGGATCCGGCAGCAGCTGGTAGGTGGAGACGGCCTTCCAGGAGCCGAGAAGGGGCCGCTGGTGGAGGGGAGGGCGGGTTAAAAAAAAAAAAAAAAAGGTCCCTTCGTTCTTTTTCTTCAACTTTCTCCCCACCAACCACCCACCCATCCCGGTTCTCGGCCCTCCTGAGGGGGTTTCTGACGGGGCAGCTTCGGACTCCTGCGCTTTCCTTCTCGGCAGCTGCTCTTCGGCCCCGCAAGTGTCAAAAAACACGTCCCGAAGACGAGTTTGAAAGGCCCGTAGCGGACTTCGCTTTTCTCTTAAAAAAAAAAAAATAGTTAATTCAATTTATTTCGTTCCCGATCCGCGTGGCCCCGGTCTATAAGCAAAGAAGAGCTGCCTTTGCTTCCCCCCCCCCCCCCAAAAAAAGTCCCTCGTGGCAGGAGGATTTGGTGCTCTTGGCTGGGATATTTGCAATCTCCTCCTCCTCCTCATAATCATCATCATCATCATCATCATCCAGCATGGTTATCTCATTTGCTGTGTATATTGTCATTTTGTGTAAATAATAATAATAATAATAATAATAATAATAATAATAATAATTAATAATAATATCTTTATATTGTCAGTGCACAACATATGTGCAATGAGATGGGTTGAGCTCCTTCAGTGCACCGCTACCCCCCCCCCCCAACACAATGCAACTTCACAGTGAAGACAGAAAATCCCTAACCCCAATAAATCATATTAACAAAACATCCAGTCTTTCTGTGGTAGCTGTCCTGTATAAAGTAGTCCTCAAATTACAAGCGTCCGTTTAGTGACCATTTGAAGTTACAACGGCACTGGGGGAGGGAGTGACTTTATGACCGTTTTTTCCAGCCCTGATGATCGTGGCAACATGGCCAGGAGGTCACATGAGAGCAACGTTCAGATTCGTATTTATGACGGTTGCAAGCAGTGTCCCGGGGTTGTGTGTGTGATCCCCTCCTGATCAGCAAAGGGTCAATGGGGAAATCCGGAGTCACTTAACAACTGTGTAACTAATTAACAATTGCTGTGATTCACTTGACAGCTGTGGTAAGAAAGGTTGTAAAATGAGGCAAAACTCACTTAAAACTCTCTCAGCAACAGAAATGTTGGGCTCAATTGTGGTCGTAAATCGAAGACTACCTGTAATCTTCAAACTTTGTTTTTTTTTGGGTACTGTTTAGAGGTGGCAGGTGAGTGAAAGAGGTTTGTGCTGATAATTACAAGAAAGTTAAATTGGGAGCAGCTGGTTTCTGGGAGGAGAAGGAAGTTGCCAAGCTGTGGCCAGCTGAGACCTTTGCTTGTTCAAGGTGTTTTTCCAAAGTGCAGTGGATTTGCAGTGCCATAGTCTCAGAATGGGTGCTCTTCATTTTTCTACTCCTTTCATTGAGGTTAGCGCTACATCTATGATTTCTGGGCTTTGTTGTGGTTTCTTTCCCCCCACCCTCCCCACAAAAATGTTAGATTTAAAATTACTAGCCCTCTGCCTGTGATAATTAATGCTGGTGGTTTACTTTAAAATCCTGAATGGTGTCTTTTCAAGGCATAGCAGAGCTACAATTTGTTAAGAAGCAGCACATCTGTTTTGGAATAAAAGTGGGCGGATATGCTGGGAAAAATATAATCATTTCCTCTTGGCTGTATCTTTCTAAAGAGGCAGAACGTTATTTGCTTTATCTTTGGCTGTAACTCCCAGCTCCATCTCACTTCCTAACGCTTAGAAAACATTTAGACAAATAAGATGTGATTCAAAATTCAACCACATCCTTCCTGCATTTTAGAACAAATGTTAAAACAATTTGGGGCAAGTTTTTTTTAGATATTTGCACATCCAGGTAACAGTATTATAACACAAAGTGAATGAGAGCATAAATATGGACCTCCCTTAAGTAAAAGTAAATATTCCTTGATGTTAATTATCTTCTCCCCCCAAGACCATCTTGTGTCTGTGAAAATTAAAATTATTTGCCAGCTAATGGTGAAAAATATTAAAATCCCCTCAAGCATTCATAAGCGGCAGTGATAGCAAATACATCAATTTAAATTGTTAATATAGTAAATATCAAATATAACCAATATAAACCAAAGCTCGTGGGGAGGGGGTGGACATCCTCTGCATTTTTTTAAAAGTGGGAAGAGGTCCTGAGAGAAAAAAGTTTAAGAAACGCTCTTTTACTTTTTTTTAAGTCTGCATTACTATTAATCTCATCGTTCCTATCACTCATCTTCTCCCACTTATGACTGCATGACTGTAACCTTGTTGCTGGTATCCTTAAGATTTATATTGACTGTTTCCCTATGACTATCATTAAGTGACTCTTAATGATTCTTAAGAATCATTCTTAATGGTTCTTAAGTTTCATAAGTGATTCTTATGATTCTTGACGAATGTATCCTTTCTTTTATGTACTCCGAGAGGGTATGCACCAAGACAAATTCCTTGTGTGTCCAATCACACTTGGCCAATAAAGAATTCTGTTTTATTCTATTTTAGATCATCCATAAAATGAGCAATACAATTTAATAATGCATCAGAAAGGTATAAACTACTACAACAAAATGAAGAAAAATGCTTCAAATAACCTGAGATCTGTCTAACCAATTTTAATAGCTTGTTCATTGTCACTTGATTACATTTACAACAGTATAGTATGTGATTTGGCTTTCATAGCAGGATTAAACTTCCTTATATAACCTGCTCAGAGAAGTTCATTATAGATAAATGAAAAATATAATATACCTCTAAATGGCATTTAGTGATTCAACATCTCCTGGAATATCATTAGCAATAATTCAAGAGTCCTTTTCACAAATTGGCTCTAGAGTATTTTGTTTGAAATGCCGCTAGCATTAATTTTTCTTGACAGCATATATTGCTTTGATTGAGACAAACTGGTTTTGGTATAATACGGTTTATCATACCTAGGGGGCAAAGGCTTTCTTTCCCCATGGGGCTTGGTAATTCACTTCATACATTGTAGGAGACAGCCTTAGATTAAATTGTTTCCACTGTTTGATTAGAGTTGAGTAATGGTTGTGATTATTTGTATTTCGTCTTCCATGTATGCTAATTACATTTGCTGATAGGATTTAACACTCGATAGCTCCCTAATACGATAATCCGAAAGTTCCCCAGAAGGGTCAGACAAAAATGACAAAATAGGAAATGAGCTTCTTCAGTCTGATGCTCTGCAGATTGGTACAGACCCTGAATTTGCAGTTAGCTGAGTGGTCTGAACATTTGTAGTCCCATCATTTTTAAAGAGGCTGAGGAAGGCTGCTTAGTCTAATCTTAGGTGTTTGCTATATCGCTGCATTATTCACTGGGTTTTTGTTTTGTTTTTCTCATTAGTTGTGATCAGAATGATGATTCATGAGATGTAATTTTTATAAACTGCACTTTTCACTTTTTATAATGTATTCTAGGAAAGAAAATACTCTATTTTTATTACCAAAAAAAAATAGACATATGCATTCTTCCTGTATTTATATGCTGTTAGATATATTTAGCACTCTTTGTAAAAAGACTGTTTTTGTCTCATTAATGAGAAACTTTGTTCTAGAAGGGGCTATTAACCTACATAATTAACTTTTTTTAAGAAAAATGTTATATTACATTAGCCTAAGTATTAATTGTATGTGTTCATTTATTAGTCATCTATACAAAATTTTCAGTGTGTATGAAGGTAATGGGCTTATGGTAAGGATTCATTGTGAACTAGACATCTCTGAGGAAGCAGAGATGGCATTGCAATGAGATCAGCTAGACAGCATTTTCTGGACAGCAGAACCTCTCCAGATAAAGGAGAGATCGTGAGATCATCCATTTGTACTCTAGATAGCTGCTCCTTGTGAGTCAACTGTAGGAACTGAGGTTTCTGCAGTTGGCTCATGAAAGAAAACGTTGAGAGTCTAGGGGCTCCACAAGCACAATGTAGCCTTATGGACATAAAGTTCTGCCAAACCTAATTCTTAAATCACTTTTGGAAATTGCTTTTTAGCTGCTTTTCTACTATTAATCTTTCAATTGACAAGTCTGATAACATGCATTGGGTGACTTCTCTTTAATCCTTAGCAAAAAAAAATATTCTAAAAAAATATAACAACATTAGAAAATGTTTTTGGAATAAGCTTGCAAAAGGGATTGGAATGTTGATTTTTGAAAGTTTTAAATAGATTAGGGTCCACATTAATTTGAAATAAAGATTTTGAAATTAATTGTGGGAATCCTTTCCTTTGGGAAAATGCCATTTTACATTCTTTAAAGAAAACATGATAAAATGAGAATTTGAACATTGGACACTAGAGGGAGTTAGAGGCAACTAAAGACTATAATTAAATTTGACTTATTTACACAGAATGGAGCAAAATAACACTGAACATATGTGAGATTATTTGCAAGCAATAGTTCCAGAAGTTAATCTTAGAAGTATCTGCAATTGTAGATAGATAGCTTTTAAGAGATGTTGTGGAAGAGGAACAAGTTTTGCCGGACAGAGCTGGGACTGATCTGAAAGTGGATTTGAACATGCCAGGCTGTAAGACTAACATGGAAAAAGATGTTACCCTGGATACACAAATGAAACCAGCTGATGTCTTAATACCTGAAAGGAATGTACAAATTGCAAACCATAAGACTCTTTATAGTAGATCTACAAAAGAGATCTGTTAAAGGTCTGAAGGGTTTAGTGAGAGGGAACAAAGAAAAAAAATGAAAACAAGCTCCAAGATTTTATTTGAAGGGATTAAGGATCAAAACTGTAAAAAGTAAAAGGAAGGAATATAAAGTGGATTTATTTGATCAAGATTAAAGCAGTTATATTGTTATTTCTGCCTTCCTTAGTGGACTTTTGCTGATTAGGACAGAATGATGAGGTTATAAGAATCGGTTTATAGATGAAAACGAGATATAGGATGAAAAGATTTTTGGTTGTGTTTTAAGATAAGATCATAAGTTTTAAAAAAATTTATAACTCTGACAAGAGTAATTATATATTTTCTTTTCCTTTGCTACATTTTTTATTCTATGTTTTGCACTATTTTTTTTTTAGTTTCTACTAGTTTTTATATACCTATCTTTAATAAAATTATTTTTTTAAAGGAAGTATGGTGTTAAGATAGGTGTATTTAGAATGGTTAAGTGCTGTCCAAAGTGTTCTTTCTTTATAGCAACATTACCATTGTATTGAATTTTTTTTTCAAGGACTGGTTCATATTTAATCTCTTTGTTTTTTAATAGTAGGCAGGCTATCATGCTGTAGTTCTAGTGTAATCACTATGAACCAAGATTAAATTTACAACGACCAGTGTAACATGGTTGAATTGATAGACCAATGGGACTTTACTCCCATCTAAGTATTAACCTAGAGCAATCCTACTTAAGGTTTTTTTTTTTTCAAGATTAGCTAAGGTCAGCCAGGTGTTAGCTGCTACTTAAAGCAAGTAAACCTTTTAGTTCTAGCAAATCCTAGCCATGTTTAGATACCAAACACTAAATGCCAAATAGTTTGTTACAACTGAATGGAAAGATAGCAAGTACCGTATTCTAGAAATTTCAGGCTATGATAACTCACTGCAGCCAAGATCATTCCATTGCGCACACCCCACCTCAACCTACAGTTCTGGCACTAGTACTATTTCAATGACTTGTGCTTAAACTCAGGCCCTGTGAGTCTGCCAGAGAGAGGCTGTATCAAAGAAAAGTATCAGCACTGTACATCCTCAAGCTGTGCCTTCTTTTATATTATGCTGCTGGGTTACCAATTATTTTATATTTATATATTGTATGTTTACTGTATTGTTGGGAGAGGTTATTTTTGTGTTTCATACTGTATACCCACTCTGTTTGAGTTGGGTGGTCTTATAAATCTTGTTAATCAATCCTTCAATATTTTTGTCAGCACAATATAGCTCTATCTGGATTTTGCACACAGTGGGTTAAATCCAAGATTTAACAAATAACAAGAGTTGCCAAGAATATGGAAGTTTTGCATTTTCTATAATAAGTTGAATGAATAGCAAATGAGCAGGAAGGAACAAATGGTTTTATTATTAAATTTTATGCTGTCCATTTCACTGCCAAGTGACTTTATTCTCTAAACTAATTTTTGTTTCCTCCAAATTATGTTATCCAGTATTTTTTTCAGTAGCAAATTCAGGTGGACCAAATGAACTCAAAACTTGTTTATTCCTTTTTACCTATGTCCAAACCTGTTTTTATTTTGTTTAGAGTTGTTCCTTGACCTTATTGCCGATATCATTTTCTCTCTGTACAAACCATTTTTCTGTCCATATTTTTGCAGCAGTCATTCTTACATATATTACATATATTTTTTCCACCTTGTCACTCTAGTAAGTATCCTTTTCTGTATTTCCCATTAGCGAAACTATGAACACTTGTGTGGTAACATAATTCTTTTCAATTTCTTCTAGATAGCTTTTACTTCCTGTTTCCATATGCCCATTCATGCTGTTCTCAGATTAGTCTATTAATACTTCCTCAAATGGGAATAGTATTTACTTTTCCTCCAGTCTGTCTGCTTTTACTCTCATTTCTTTTAATTTAATTTAATTTTTTTCTCCCATATCCACATTCATTGAAGAGTCACTCCTGACTGTATACTAAATAACAACTTGTCAGGACTCTTCATCATTTTTATCTCCTCTAATCCTAACAATCTGTCCTTACAAATAGTGAAAAAAAAATCATGCTTTCCTTGTTTAAATACAAATAAACCATGTTTGAAACAGATTTATCTTTAAACAGATAGTCACCACTTTCATTCATGCTTGTTCCTGTAAATGGCCAAATAACTTAGTTTTGTTTTCACTAATTCATACATATCACCTAATTTTTCCACAAATCTATCTGTAGTACTTCCATTTTCACCATTCATTGGTCTGTAACATTTTCACCATTCATTGGATTGTAACAGCAACTTGCAAATGCTTACTTTTATATATAACTGCAAAAATCTGGGTGCTACCAAATGATATTTTTGTGATAAGCATTTTAATCTTTTCCTATTAACTGTTCACTTCGAGCCCAACTCACCTCACAGGGTTATTGTGATGGGAAAAACAGGGGAGGAAGGAGTGTTATCTATATTCACTGCTTTGGGTTACTCATAAAAATAATGAAGATAGAGCAAAAATAGATAAAATATGTTCAACTCCATATGATCAACTCACCTTCCTAGAGATATATTGCATTATTTTCTCTTATTTTAATGGACATACAACATATCTGCTTGTGTTTCATTTTATTGGTTAATGTATGGGCTTTACTGTTTACTCCTTCCACTCCATGGTTGTCATAGATAGGCCCAGAGTTATTGATCTTTGTTGCCTGTCATGAATTTGATCGATAGACGTTTTCATCTACTCTTTATTAAGATTGAGAAGATGTAAGTCACAGTCATGCCACATTCAGCATTCCCTGCTATCAATGGAAGAAAGATAAGCTTTGATTTAATCTTTCAGAGCACAGTGTGACTAGTTTCTTTTCAGATAAGAATATTCTGTTACAATATCCAAATACAATAACAAAGGCAACAATTGAAATTACAAGATCTGCTAGCTATAATTCAGGTAGAAGGCAGCATTTTTTGTGTAGTAAGATTAATAAAATGAGATGTAGGACTATATTTAATTACTGCAAATATGTTTATTATGAATTAGATTGAACTGTTCTTTCTCCTTGTTACTGTTTATCTCTAGTATATGCTTATGTTTGTGTAAGTGTGTATGTCAATAACATTGTTGGCGCTGGCAGAATTCCTTAGTGTGTTTTCAATTCTAAACTACTGTAGTTATTTAATTGTTAACTTGTATAATAAATAACTTTTATCATTGTTCTAGCATATTCATTCTGACAGAGAAGTAGTCTAACGTGGCTTACACTTCCAATGTTATAGAAAAGAACAGTAGCTGTAGAATCTTTCCATTTTTTCCTCTGGAGTACAGCACCAGCCTTGGGTGGCAGGAAGGATGGCATTTAATTCTGAATGAGAGCTCGTTTCGTCTATTGGTTAAGGCACCAGGCTAGAAACTGGGAGAGTGGGAGTTCTAGTCCTACCTTAGACATGAAAGCTAGGTGACTTTGTGCCAGTCACACAAATACTCTTAGCCCAACCCATCTTTTACAGAATTGTTGATTGTGGGGAAAACAGGAGGAAAGAGAGTATTAGATATATGCACCACCTTGGCTTACTTTTAATAAAATCTAATAAATAAGATGTAGTGACAACCTTAAGACTGATTCACTTATTCCCCAGTGTGGGAAGTTGCAACATAGTAGGATTATGGGGGTGGGTTTAATGATCCCTTCTTGAGAATGCCAGAAAGCCAACCAATAACATCCCTGTGTGTATGTGTGCAGGCCTGTGCTTTATTACAGTATAATATCACTGTCACATGATCATACAAGTCCCCCCCCCAAATTTTTGATTAAAAATTTTTCCTATCTGTATTGAGCCAAAATTGTAATCTGAAGTAAAATAACAAAAAGCAAATGCACCCCCAATCTATTCTTCCTTTCTCGATTTGAAATGCCAACTGTTACCTTAAATAATCCTAATATTCCCCAGAGCAAAATACATATGCCTTTAATGAAATTAAAAGTTATTCTTTTTAATGCAGTGCATAAGGCCAGCCAGAGGGGATTTACGAGTTAATATTGTAATGGAGTCATAAAATAAACATGACGAATAAATTGGAGAAGAGACCCAATATGATTGCGAGCACTTCTGCTCCTAAAACATTAATAGGCTGGGAAGGAGGAAATTAGATTGTTTCAATCAAAATCCAGTGGTAGAGAGTTTGCATTTCTTCACGTTTTGTTCTTAGTAGATTGAGTTAGGATGGTCAGCAATATCTGGATGAGCACAACTTTTATATATAACATGTTATAATCTATATAATACTATATCATCCCTTTTTATAATAATAGGGTTCACACAACAGACTAAGCCAGAATCCATATATGCAAACCAGCCTCTACATTGCCATTGAGTTCCCCTGGAATGCTAATAGGCATATACTGTTCAGATTCTTAATCCCACATGCAATTTTATCTCTAAGCATAAATAAGAAACATTAAATCATACAGTACTTCACCTTTCCTTCCTTGGAAGGGGGAGAATGCTACCTGTACCATTGAGAGGTTACCACTGAGAGAGATAAGTAGTGCTGTGTAATTGAAATCATGTGTTGCTTATCAGTAGTGAAGGAGCCAGTTTATTCCTCTCTCCGATGTGGGAGTTTCATAATGTGCCATAGGAGCACAAAAATCCTACAGGTTATATTGAAGCTGTTCTTAAGTCAACTTCCCGATATAATATTATTAAGACTAGTAAAACAGGTTTGAAATGTGTATTATTATTATCCTGCCTTCCTCTGCAAAAGTTCAGCTAACAAGAGTTTGGATTATCCTGTTTTTCTTCAATACAGAAAAACAACATGGATATGATCAGGTTATCGTCAGAGTTGAGCTCAACTGGAGGGAAACTTTATTACAGTAATCCCTGTGGAATAGTTTGACAGCAACTGCCCAAGGCAATTTTGTTAGCTTTATAATCTAAGATTTGAAGTATTGGAAATTCAGACACTTATAGAATTGCTTGTATGTTTTCCTTGGGAACCCCTCCCCCCCACAAATTTACTTTACTATAAAGTACTTGAGATATACATAGTAGATATCCAATGATTCAGATAAAATTCCACTGTAGTCCAGATTCCTGGAATTTTCGGTTTATCACCTTTTATATCAGCATGCTACAGCTTGGCTCTTTTCTGGATGGGAGTACTTAAACTATTAGTGGCTTGTGACTATGTAAATAGAAGGTTTTGATTTGTTGCTTTGCAAACAATCATAGACTGGGTTCACAGAGTAATTTTAATTGTAATTACCTTGTTTATTGATAAACTGATTTCAATTTTATTGTAGTCTAGCATAAAGCCATCTATTTGTGACTTCACTGTTTATAGTTCAAACCAGTGCTGTGGAGTCGGAGTCGAGGAGTCGGAGGAAATTTTGGGTACCTGGAGTCGGAAGTACAAAAAACTGAGGAGTCGGAGTCGGAACATTTATCTCCCGACTCCACAGCCCTGGTTCAAACCATGGGAACTCAGCCATTTTTTTAAACCAATAAGAAAATATGGCTATATGGCTAATGATTCTGGCCAGTTAATACCCAAACAGAGCTTGTTTTCCCTCCAGTCTGTTTTATCTTCATCAAAAAACCAGAGGGGCTTCTGGAGACAAGAGCATTCTTATATCAGAATCTACAATCAATTTCCATAGCTATTAGCAGTTAAAGAGCAGACATACCAAAATATATCAGATTGAGTCAGAGACAAATTACGTATTACTGGTATTCCTATTTTCAGTAGTTACACCTTAGATGTTTGCTTCTGAAAAAAATTATGAATGGGAAGGTTTAGTATTTCATCTCTTGCACAGACTGGAAACTTATTTTTTCTTGAAGCTGAACAATAAAGTGAAACCTGTCAGCAAAGAGCCTTGGTAGTACAGTGGTCTAAGGCACCCTGTTATTAAGCTAGTTATTAAGATCAGATGCCTGCAATTACTGCAGGTTCGAATGTCGCCAAGGCTCAAGGTTGACTCAGCCCTCCATCCTTTCTAAGGTAGGTAAATTGAGGACCCAGTTGTGGGGGCAATAAGCTGACTTTGTATAAATATACAAAAGAATGAAGGCTATTGCTTAACGCATTGTAAGCCGCCCTGAGTCTCCGGAGAAGGGTGGCATATAAATCAAATTAAAAAAAAAAAAAGCACTAGATCTCTGTGTCATACACAGAAGATTAGTGCTGATGGGGGAGGGGCTGAGTCATAAACAAGATAAGCTTATCTTAAAATAAGCAAGCAAAATAATACATATATTCAAGCCACCTGGTAACTAAAAGTGAGAGCAAAGAAGCAAAACTGGTTTTCTGTCTTGCTGCATTCCTTTAATAAGTTAAGAGACAAGTGCATGTTCAGTAAACAAATGGCTAGTTTGGACTCTTAGTCAAAGTCACTAATGGATAATAAAGTGAAAATACCCACATCCATATTTATTAGCAAACATGTCATACAGCAACTGTCATTTCTTAAAAATAATATTTTTCAAATTCATAGGGGACATATAGTTTGGGGGGCAGTACCTTGTGCAACTTCTCTAAAGCATCTACCGTGAGAGGACTAAACCAGTGTCTTTGTCAGCTAAAGAAACTTAGAGAACAATATAAACAGTTAGATATTCCTCTCTTTGTGAAAACTGACCCAGTTAGTCAGGAGTATTTATATAAGTGGAAGCCCATATGTGAGTCATTTGGAAGGGAGTCACACCAAACAAGATAAGACATATATTCAAGCATCTAAAAGCTTACAGAATTTAGATGTGGTTATTACTGGATTTTCTAGGTAATCCTAGAATATGTAGGATGGTGTATCTTGGTTTTTCCAGCTATTATTTGGTGATTCCTCAATCTATAGGGAAGGGCAGTGTAATAACACACAGCCTATTGTGCTATTTAAAGAATGTTTGTTTTAAATGATAAGTTATGATCATTTGTCTAGAAAAGTAGCTGTTCATACTATGAGGACAACATACTGGTGATTCAATTTTAGTCTTTTTTTTAGTCTGTTTCTAAATGTGACTTGTTCACTCTGGACCGGCATCCTGATCTCAACATTGATGAGTGTCTGAGCAGATTTTTTTTCCTCCATTTTTTCAAACTGGAAGCGGACAACTTAGTGTTGCCTGAAGAAAGAGAAAGTTTGAGGGAAAACAGATTGTTGGATCAGGAGCATTCTTATTTGATCATTGTTTGCAAAAGAGATCTATCACATATGTTCAGTTGTCTTGGTTGGTAGAACTCTCTGTGTTCCATAAGGGAGCAATTAGTAACTTCGTTGGATAGCTGGAAAAATCAAAGATCTTGCATCACCTCCACCTTTTGGGAACAGTGTCTGCCTCTACTTTAGTTTAAAATTCGCACATGATATTGGCTGCATTTGTGATTTACTTCTGTGATGTAGCTATTGTGTTATGGTTTTCCTGTTTTCTCCTCCAGAATGTCATGTGACATTCAAATCTTCATATAGTGGTTTTTCTAAAGACATACTTTCTGTGGTATCGTTACATCAGTCTTAGTTTTCTTTCACAGGTATTTGAACGTAAAACTGCCCTGGAGTTTAGTTTTGAAATTTCTAGTGACTTCCTAAAATGTTAATGTCTGGCAATCTACAGATGGCAGTGTTTTTCTCAGTTGGAGATTCTAGCATTGTTGCATCATTTATGTGGAACAGATGGCCAACTTCTGAGTATGGATGGAGCTAGGCCTGGCTTCGCTCCATCAATTGCAGTGGCCTCTGATCCCTGGAGCTTCAGAGTAACATGTAATTGGAACATTACAGCTACCAAAATCTTTTGAGAATCAAGCCGTTTATATCAGCTACTTAAAACACACATTTCAAATTGTCATGTGTTTGAACAAATGTGTGATGTGGGCCTAAAGGGAACTTATTTTTGCATCCAACTAGACAACCTTACGACCCATTGGGACCTTCTTTGAGAGAACAAAGTAATGCCGTTTGATGGGACCAGAATGAACATTACATTTTAAGCCGAACATATATATTTTTTTATCCTGGTACTGGATGGTCCTGTGGTCATCTAAGAAGAGCACGTATCAAATAGAAAAATAATTGCAGTTGCAAAGGAACTTCAGTAATAAGTCATTATTTACTTAAGTAACAAACGGAATGCTCAAGGGTGAGCAAAAAAGCAGCTGAGAGCAAGAAGTGACTTCCAACTTCCTGCCGGCTTCCCCATTGACTTTGCTTGTGGAAAACTGCTTGGCAGGGAAGGTCGGAATCACAATCACATGACCATGAGGATGAGGATGCTCAATGGCCGCAATCTTGTGAATGAAACTGCTCTGGACATTGTGGAAATGTCAGTTCCACAGGACTAATGGGTCCCAGATTTTTTTATGTGTTCTTTAACTTAGTGGATTTCAGGGACCTTGATTCAAAAATTGTTGTGATACAATGCACTGTTTGGGTACCAATAGAATAGACAAACAGATAAGGTTTTAGTATCACCATATTGTTATTGATATAATAAGATTTCCTTTTATCTGGTGCTGAACATTATCTTTCTCCCATGAGATAGGATAATAAAGAAAGATACAAGTCACCCAGTGAGCTGCTGTGGCTGAGAGTAGTCCCAAGTCTGGGAGTCCCTTGTCTTTTTCAAATACCTTCAAATACCTTCACCATTACACTACACTTGACACAAAAGTGGAGCCTTTGCTTGGATTGTGTTCCAGACATTCAGTCTCAAATCTATTTTCATGTTATTTGCCACCGCCTTGGGCCTACCAGCTGCTGTAGTGGACAATATTTTTAAAAACTTTGCCTATTACTGTCTTTCTGGATAGCCCAGAACTAGATCCTTTAGTATAGTGATGGCAAGTCGTGCAGAAATGTTACGCGCGCCAGCACACGCTTGTGCTCGTCGGGGCCATGCTCCAGAAAAGCCGAACTTTCGGGTTCCAGCACGCATGCACGTCTGACAATCAGCTGGCCAGCGTACATGCTTAGGCCGGTTTTCGGCACTGCCATGCATGTGAAGGGATCACGCTCTGGAAAAGCCGAACTTCTGGGTTCTAGTGTGCATGCGTGCCCATCGCTCAGCTGGCCAGCACACATGTGCAGGCTGGTTTTCAGCACTGCCGTGCACGCGAAGGGATCATGCTCCGGAAAAGCCAAACTTCCTTGTTCTGGCTCACATGCACACCCGACAATCAACTGGCCAGTGCACATGCACACACCGGTTTTCGGCACTGCCACGCACGTGAAGGACAGCTGATCATCGCACGTGCATGTGTGCCAGAAACCCAGAAGACAATCAAGGCCGCGCGTGCCGGACGACATGGCTTTGTGTGCCACTTTGGGCACACATGCCATAGGTTCCCCTTCACGGCTTTAGTACAACAGGGATAGCAATATTAGATATTCTCCCTATTTTGGTTCACACAACAAGGCAAAGATATATATTTTAAAAAATGAAAATATCTTGAAAACAATGACCCTTACATAAAAGTCCAGCTACCCCTTCAGCTCTGCAGTCCCAGGATAGCTAACACTAAGTGCCAATTCTACAATGTAAAAAAAAAAAGTTCATATTGGACCTGTGAAACAATATCATTAATTAGGAATTTGCAGTCTAGATTAAAATCAATTATTTACAGGATTTATTTGATGAGTTTCAGTATAAAAATGCACACCTAGTAATTTATCCAGAAGCATTCTCAGTGGATTTGGCTCCATCTGGGCTTTGGGAATGTGTCCAGGAGGATGTCCTCTGTTATATTACTTATACTGTGTAATGTGAAGCTGAAACTAAAGCTGCGATTCCACCTGGTGCTAACTTTTGGACTGTAGGTAAATTTATCAAGATCATCAATTTTCTAGACATCCCAAAATTTAGCACCTAAATACTGCAACTGAAGATGTACACTTTCAGCAATAATTTATTCTAGATTTTGGGTGACTTCCAGTTGTTGATCCTGTACTCCTTCAAAATATCATTTAGAGCTATCCCGATACCTGGGTGTGGTACAGTTTATTATCTTACCAAATGCATGCTTTGCATTTCATTTCAGTCAAATTTAAAGGCAAAGTGTTTAGAGCTTTGCAGAGTACTATCATCTTGTGGGTCAGAAACTTTGCATCATAAATTTATTCTCATAGGTTAACTCTTTCCGATGTGATCCAGCTCAGTTTCAGAATAAGCTCTTTGGAAGTTCAGAAAAAAAATTATATCAGAATAAATATAACTTCTAAAAATTAAGCACTAACATATTATGTTTTCCATTAATATTCCTATCACCTCACAATGCTTTTTACAGCTTCTAACAATAACATCTCAATTGAAATAACATTAGAATTTCAAACAGTAAATTAAGGTTAAACATTAAAATAATGTTTTTTAATGTTTTAATAATATTCTTAATAATGCCAATGGAATCCTAGGTTTAATTCACAGAGAAATAGAATCAAGATCACATGAAGTGTTAATACCATTTTGTAATAGCTTGGTAATATTGCATCCAGTTTTGGTTGCTACAATATTAAAAAGATGTTGAGAGTCTAGAAAGAGTGTAGAGAAGAGCAAAAAAGATGATTAGGAGATTGGAGACTAAAACACATAAAGAACAGTTGCTGGAATTGGGTATGTCTAGTTTTATGAAAAGAAGAACATGATAGCAGTCTTCCAATGTTTGAGGGGCTGCCCCAAAGAAGAGGGTGTCAGCCTGTTCTCCAGAGCACCTGAAGGCAGAACAAGAAGCAATGGATGGAAACTAATCAAGGAGAAAAGCGACCTAGAATTAAGGAGAAATTTCCTCACAATTTAGAACAATTAATCATTGTTCATTCTTATAAAGGTTGTTGGACAATAAAACTGGTGGCAAACCAACAATCTTACCTGTTCTTCTAACTCAGCATAAATAACAGGTTCGCACATGTAAATTAAAAAAAATAATTTCTTACCAGTTTCCCAGTAAGAAAAATATAATTCATGTAGATGACTATGTTCTCCCTCCCACTTTCAGCAGGGCTCTGTGATCTACCTTAATCCTTTCAAAGCAAAGGTCTCCAAATTTGGCAAGATTAAAACTTGTGGACTTCCAACTCCCAGAATTGCTCAGCCAGCCATACTGGCTGGGGAATTCTGGGAGTTGAAGTCCACAAGTCTTAAAGTTGCCAATATTGGAGACTCCTGCTATAAAGCATACCTAATGGGCAATAATCTGGTTAAATCTGGGACCATCCATTTCTTCTGCCCACGATTCAGTGTTATAAGCCAACCCATGTTCTCAATGAGGTCATCGATGTAAGGCATTCAGCAACAGCAGTGAGTGGACAAACTGGTAAATCTACCTGGGTCTGTGCCAGAATGATGAGATAACCCAGTTCTTAGATGTTGCCCCAGATCCTGTATCTCTTGTTTATGTATACAAACCCCTTCTCCCATTTATCCTGGCACATTTTAATCCTTTCTTAAGAATCTTGAATTCTTTTCCTCAGAGTCAAGAGAGATGGCCCTGCCCTCCCATTAGGGCACCCCTTCATTGGCAACCCCATTGCCACCCCATCTATCTTTGCAGGCCAGATGGAATCAAGAAGGGCTGCTTGATTGATGAATCTCTGCTGCGCCTCCTCCAAACAAAGCAGATGAAAGGCCATTTTGGCTGGTTGTTAGGGCTGCAATTTGACGAGTCCAGAGGAAAACATAAATGAGGTTATGTGTAAAGCATGTCACAACATTTCAGTTGTTGTAACAAAGCAACATTTCACTTTTTTTTTTTTTGCCAAATGCACATACATGAAAAAGGTGGATTTGTTTTTTTTTTTCCTGTAACATGAAGAAGCGAGCTTTTATTTCCAAGAGTTCCTTTTTACAGTTTTCATTATATTTACAAATATATTTCTTTATAAATGTTAAGAGCCTCTCTAAAACAAAATTGGGGATTAGTGAATTTGAAAGTGCTGAGGAGAGTTTCTCATTTAACATTATCCTTTGTTCTTTTCATTAGCTATGGCTACAGGTAGAAATCAGTTTTGCTCAATATCATTCTACTTAGTTTTATGGCGGGATGGTAATAGTGAGACTGCAAGTATGGATACTCAGTGAGACTAACAGGTTAGTAAGGATAACAAGTTTTGAGTTTTAGTAAAAAGGGCTTTTGGAACATTTGAAAAGGACAGAGCATCTCATCCATATCTTCGGTTAATAACCTGTTATCTATTTTTGGCCCTTATATCTGATTTTGAATTTGTACCTCTGATTAACTTTCTTTAACTGTGCCTTTTTAACTGCATGTATAAAAGGCCTTTGAGGGCCAGCAAATAACACTGATTTGAATTGATTTGTCAAAGCCTTTGGGGGAATATAAGGTCAATTTTGTCTTTTTTCCACTAAAATTGTTTTTGAGAGCTGCCATTTTAAAAAAGAGCATTTATGATTGAAAGAGGGGTTGATTGACATATGAACGTAGCCTAGTTATAATTAAATTCTCTTCCTTCCACCCAGTGCTTTCTTCCACTTTGCTTAATTTCTGGTTTATTTGACAGAAGGATCTTCTTGAATAAAACAAAAGAATGAGATCATGTTTTTCTGCTGAAAGTGAGGAAGACAAATAAAGATCCCTTTCCTTATGTCCTTGAGGCTGAAATATGAAGCCCAGCAGATTTTAGGCAGAACTGTACTTGTAGAGTAAGCATCTTACTACTTGCTGTCTGCAGTCTGTTGTCTCTCTTTTACTTAGAAGCTTTAAAAACTTTTAAAAAGAAAGCTGTCTCTCAGATAAGACACAAAATTCCTGTTTTAATGACTAGATTATATGGAATCTAATTGTGGCATCTGATTATAGCAGTCGTTTCTGCTACCAGCAGATTTCCCCAAATCCCTATCATGTTATGAACTTATTGTAAAGATCAGAAGAGAAAAAGATGTTAATTATGCTCTACTTGTGTATGACCATATGCCAATTAGACTAATAGTTGCTTTCTTTATTAGAGTAATCCAGGTTATGCCAGTCGACATTCGCATAGTTTATTTGTATTACATCTGTAGGTAGACTTGATCCTGTTTACTAGATGTTCTCTTGTTGACCAGGCAAAACCAGCTCCCAGACTGTGCTGTTCTTTAGATTAATGGTTTCCAGAACTAATGCCTCTGAAGCAGAGCTGGAACCAGTACAGATTTTGTTATGTACAGTCTAAGTGAGGTCAGCTCATTTGAAATAATAGCACCTGTATAACATTGTCATTGACTATTTTCATACATGGCAAACTATCATTAACTAAGCTTATTTAAGATTTTTTAAAAAAACAATGAAACAAAAAAACCCCACAATGAATTAGTGCACTGTGAGAATTCAGCCAATAAAGATAATAACAGCATACATCTTCCAGTTAAGATAATGCTAGTCTTATTATCAGTTCTATTTGTCTGATGGGCCAAGAATGTTTGAATCTCCGTTAGTTTAGATTGGAAAAATAAATTCAGTTTTCTTCAATTCTTTTAGCTGCAACTTTCTTTGCACTGATTGTGTTGTTGATTAATTGATGGATTATGTGCCATCAAATCATTTTTTTTTTAAATTTGATTTATATGCCGCCCTTCTCCGGAGATTCAGGGCGGCTTACAATGTGCTCAGCAATAGCCTTCATCCTTTTGTATATTTATACAGAGTCAGCTTATTGCCCCCACAATTGGGTCCTCAATTTACCTACCTTAGAAAGGATGGAAGGTGAGTCAACCTTGAGCCTTGGCGAGATTCGAACCTGCAGTAATTGTAGGCAGCTGGTCTTAATAACCAGCTTAATAATAGGGTGCCTTAGACCACTGTACTACCAAGGCTTCTAGCAATCATATAGATAGATTATCTCTAGAATAATCTACAAATAGTCCTTGATTTACAGCCATTCATTTAGCAACTGTTAGAATTTACAACAGTGCTGAAAAAAGTGATTTATGAACTGTCCTCACACTTAACAACCATCACAGCATCCCCATGCTCACACGATCAAAATTCAGGCACTTTGCAACAGTTGCATGTCATGTGATCATTATTTGCGATCTTCCCAACCAGCTTCTGACAAGCAAAGACAAAGTCAGATTCCTTTAATAATCACATGATTTGCTTAATAACTGCAGTGATTTACTTAATGACTGTGGCCAATGGTCATAAAATTAGGTGTAGCTCAGTTAACCACCTTGCTTAGCCCCAAAATTCTGTTCTTCATTGTGGCTGTAAATTGAGGACTATCTGTATCCCTAAACTTGGGTTGTTGTTTTTTTCCAAATCTCCCAATAATGCACTGATTGTAATTGAATCCATCCACCTTGCTCCTGGTTGTAGTCTTCTCTTTTCATCCGCCTTTCCCAGCATCAGAACCTTTTCCAAAGAGCTGGGTCTTTGCATAATGTGTCTAAAGTAGGATAATAGCCATTTGTGCCTCATTATGTGTTCAATTCATTCATTCATTCATTCATTCTTGATTGATTGATTGATTGATTGATTGGTTCGATTTATATGCCGCCCTTCTCCGGAGACTCAGGGCAGCTTACAATGCGTTAAGCAATAGCCTTCATACTTTTGTATATACCTGCTTAGTAGGGTTTTGCCCCCCCCCCCAGCGGTGTTCTTTTTTATACAAAGTCAGCTTATTGCCCCCACAATCCGGGTCCTCATTTTACCTACCTCGAAAGGATGGAAGGCTGAGTCAACCTTGAGCCTGGTGAGATTTGAACTTGCAGTAATTGCAGGCAGCTGGTGCTACTTAATAGCACTTTAGTCTGCTGCGCCACCAAGGCTCTTGGTGTTACTCAGTTACAGCAAGTTTAGAGAAGTTATTGCAGTCTGTGCTATTCAGCACTTGGATCCCAAATACTCTGTACCTAATCGTATAAATCTAAGGAAACTTTAACTTGTTTCAGTTCACCATGTAACAATTACATTACCATTAATTACAAATGAATTAAAAGCTCATTTGTAATTAATGTGTTAATTTGGATTGCAGCACTTAGGGGAAGGTTGGACTCAATGGCGTCAGTGCAGACTTCTGATTTTATCAATGTCTGTGTATTCTTGGCTTTTACCCCATTGAAAAAGTCTTCTCTAATTGTAAATTAGATGTAATTGGATCAGATTATACAGAAGACAGTGAGTGCTTAATTCTACAGAAAGTATCACATTGGAAAAATATGCAGGGTTTGGAAAGAGGAAAATTTGATCCTTCTCTGGCACTTCTTCCCACTTTCACTTCAGCTGGATTTTCACTGCTACTTTCCACTTTCACTCTGATGGGGAAAAAGCCGTTTCCTTAGTATTACTGCCTATAAATCCCTACCTTAAATATTACTTTTAGCTTTGTGCAAATGTAGGGGCAGCAGACTTTTGGGGGTTGGTGGCAGTATCTACTGATTCTGTTGCTAAGCAAGTACATTTGCTGGAGAGGGGAGAAATGTGCTTCAGCCTGCATTGATGTTCTTTAGGACTAGAACTATTGCTGGTGAAACAAGAGTTATTCATTGGAAAAGTTCTGTAAAATAATATGGGCAGAACTCTGAATGAGAATTACGTTGCACAAGGCTGCACAAGCAGTGAGCTCTTGGTCAGATGAGTGAAGTTATTTTGATATTTGGCTCTATGTTGTAAGAAAGTTGGAAATCATGAGATCTTGAAGCATAGTGAAAATATGACTTTCTTTATTTTTTGGCTGTTTGGGGTGTATTTCTCTGCCAAATCCAATTCTTCCATTGGAGAACTTGAGGAAAAGGAGAACTTGGATTGCAGTCAGCATCTTTTAAGTTTTGGTTGTTAACCCAGTATAAAGCCTAAGTGCTGGGCTAAAGTGAATCTATAAAGTGGAATGCTATTTTTGTGGTAGCCTATTACCTTTGGGGCACTGGAAGTTGCTATGGTTTTATATTTTTTCATTATTTTGGGAACAGCTCAGGTTATGGTAGGGAGAGGGAGCCATAGAAGTTTACTTATAAGGAAATAAAAACATTATAAAGTACCATACAGATTTATCTTAATGCTACCCACCACCCCCTACTTGTCACCCTACAATCACTACAATTATTTTTATTTTTTAGGAAAGAGTTTAAGAGCTGTTTGGTGTAAAGAACCATTCTTGGACTTCACTTTGGTCTTTAAATTGTCACTAGATGACAGTTCCCCATCTTATCTATTTTTGTAGATTCAGCTTGGGAAACACCAAGGGAGATATTTACAGTCATGTTGGTAACCCTGTCCATATAATTGGGGGTCCTAGCAATAGAAGATTCCGAGCCAGTTGGTCACAATTTCTTCTTTTCTGTGCACTGCAAGGAGAAAGAATAGTTTGGTACTTATGTACAATATGTTGACAAAAAAAAACAAAAGAGGATGAGAGATCACCTTTTTGGATGGTTTTCTTCTACCTCCTTCCTTATTCCTCAGATACTAAAAGTTATTTTGAAAAACACAGGACCGGAAAGTTCTATGGTGTTAGCAGCTTGGTGATATTTTCTCAGAAGCGTCAGGTTTGAGCAAGAGATCTGAAAGTCCTGTTTTTAGTTCCTTTTATGTACTCTGCATTAGACATACTATCACTCCACCTGTTAATTTCAATCTTACACAAGTATTTTCCTTCTTCCATTTAGCTTCCCTTTTATCACACCACCACCTACACCATTTCCCCTGGTTCCTACCTTTCATGAGCTTTGAGGGGAAGCCAGCAGTTTTTTTTCAAGATGAGCTGTTTGCCAGGAACTAATTTCACCTAATGACAACATACCTTATCTTCCACCAAGTATCCCCGGCTATTTAATGCCAAGAGGTCCTGTAGCAAGGCTCCCCTCATCCGAGATCTGGATGACCTCACATGTGAGTGTTCCTATCTCTGAGATGCACTATGAGGAAAAAAGGAGTGTAGCTGCACCTTGGAAAATATTGATGGGAGTAACCCTGGCAGGTAGAAACAGGCACCGCATTCCAAGGCTAGATTCAGCTCATCCCTCCTGCCCATATCAAAAGAGTTATGAGGGTCTGGTCCTCATAATGGGAAACCCAAGGAAGAAGCACTTAATCTACCCCTCCCCACCAGCCTACTTAGTGAGGCAGACTGACCAGCAAAGATGTTCCCCTACGGACTCCCACAATGGTATTTCAGCTAGTCCGTTGGCCACACCAAGCTGTTTGACTGGCACAACAGCCTCCACAGCTGGCTAATTGAGTGACACTCTGACCTTTTCAAAGAACTGCTGATGTCCATAGGTAGCCAGGTTAGCCTACCTTACTCTACTCGGGCCCTCAGCCCAGAAAAGGGCAATCTACCCAGAGAGTATGTGACAAGGGAAAAAAGAGGAAGATGCATCACATAGATGAGGAAATGGGAAGTGACATCTGGGCAACAGTTACAGGTTATAAACAGGGCTGCTGCTATCCAACTGCCAGGAGGACCACGGCCACGGAAAGCAGTCAACCCTGCTTGATCTCTGCCTGGAGCTCAACTTGGATGCTCAACAGCAACATTTCTTAGAACAGAGCTTGAAACCTAGCCAAGAACTTGGCAGCGACTTTGCTATGCGACTGTATTTACAAAAGGTGTAGCCACGCTGAGGCAGCATATCCAATGAGTGCAAGAATTTTTGGATGGAGAGACGAGGACTATCTGACACTTCAAGAACAGTAAGGATTGATCTCCAAAGGCTTGCTTATGTGGCTAAGCCAAGTCCTAAGGACCAGGAGGAAAAAGTTAACCCTGCTCAGCCAAGGCAATAACTTCACATTGGGGGGCGGGTGTGTGTGAGGATATAATAAAGTGCTGTGTAAAGTTTTCATCCAAGCTCCAGTGTAGTCTGTAGTCATTTACAAAATCCCAACTTGACGTTTATTTACTAGGTATTTAGTTTGTCACCAATTATCACAGTTTTAGGGCAGATGTAAGACTGACGTTCTGCATTGCAGATGTTGGGTTGTTTACATTGCAGATGTTGGGTTGTTTACGGTGAAGTTGGGCTCTTGAGACCATTTGTATTTTTAGCTGCTATACCAGTTTTCCTGCTGTACAGCGATATCCCTAACGGGGTTACTTGTCTCAATTGCAGTGGGGGTCTTAAGATACAGCAGCTCTGGGAGATTTTAATTTGTCCTTTATGTGGCATAGACTGGGGTGGCTCAGGAGGTTATCACACACTGGTTTTTATCTCAGGGCATTTGCAACATAATAGGAGGTTGAGGACATAAACCTCAGTCCAAGTCAGAACATTTTATGGTTGCTTTTCAATATGCTGGTGGTGCCTCTGCTTTCCCTTGCATGGATTTGATCAGTCAACCCCAGGTGACGAATGCTCTCAGTGGTAGCCTTTGTTTTCCCCAGAATCTAGTAGGCAGTTTGACTGAGGGCATAATTTCCAACTGCAATGGATGGCCCTGCTGGGTGAGATGGATGGATGGATAGTCAGTTTGGTCTAGTGGTTAAAAGCACGAGGCTAGAAAGTAAGAGACAGTGAGTTCAAGTCCTGCCTTATCCATGAAAGCTGGTTAGGTGACTTTGGGCCAGTTATTCTCTCAGATCAACCCACCTCACAGGGTTGGTGTTATGGGGAAAATAGGAGGAGGAAAGTGTGTTGGATATGATCATCACCTTAAGTTATTTCTAAAAATAAAGGCAGGATACAAATAAATAACTACTTTTTGATTCTTTTTAGCTATTTGTTTTTCATCTGTTTCACCAAGAACATGCATTCAAAATAAGGAGACATTTTATTTTTCAGAATTATTGTGAGAATATCAAGAAGATTTAAAATGTATTATAAATATTGAGATCCAGCTATAAGTAATATAATGTTCTTGGCTTTTTTTTTTCAGGGTTTTGACCCACCACATCAGAGTGATAACCGAACTATTTATATTGCAAATCGTTTTCCCCAGCATGGCCATTATGTTCCTCAGAAGTTTGCAGAAAACAGAATAATCTCCTCTAAGGTATGGGAAATTTTAACACCTATACATATGCTTTATAAAATGCAATAGTTCAAGATAAATTTTAGCAAGATATATCAACATTTTTAAAAAAGCAACTCTCAGATGTGTATCTGAATAGGATTAGGGCATTTTATGAGCCTTACTGTTAAACTAGTTCGTTTATATATCATTATGAAATTCGTTTTTGTGATGCATCATACTTCAAAAGCTTGCTTAACTAAAAAAATGTTCTAAAATGACTATTCAAAGTTATAAAAAAACTTTTAAAAAGTGATTTATAACCACTTATGACTGTTACGGCATCCCCACAGTCATGCAATCAAACTTTGGGTGCTTTGCAACCAGCATCTATTTACAGTGGATGCAGCATTCTGGGGTTCTGGGATTGTCATTTGCAACCTTCCTAGGGAGTGTCGGACCAGCAAAGTCAATGAGGGAAGCCAGGTTCGCATAATGACTGCATGATTCACTTAACTGTAGTGATTTACTTAACAACCGTGGCTAAAATGGCTCTCTTAACAACTGCCCTGCTTAGCAATTTTGGACTCAATTGTGGTTGTAAGTTGGGGATAACCTATATTAAAATCAAAATGAATACAACTTCTCCTACATTGTAGGAAACCCAATATCAGATGTCAGTTAATTCACTTTTTTAAATGAATTTCAGTATTGTGTTGCAAATTTAACACATAAAGGTAAACATGGAACTTAATTGGCTGATATGAATGTTCGAAAAGAGGCTTTGTTAACATTTGTAGAATATTAAACGCAGAATATCCGGTTCTTTAAAAAATGATTGAATTTGAAATGAATTACTTCAGCAGTTTTTAAATGCAATTTTTTTTTTTCTCTTGCAGTATACTGTGTGGAATTTTGTGCCCAAAAATTTATTTGAACAGTTCAGAAGAATAGCCAATTTTTATTTTCTTATAATATTTTTGGTTCAGGTAAGTTAGATAATTTAACACTACTTAAACATGTGCAATTGAAATGAGGGATTTGAAAAAAAAATCATGTTGAATATAACTGAGCACAAAGCTTGATTTTTCTGACTTTTGAAACAAATAGTGGCTTATTCTCAAGAGATAGAATTCATTTATATCTAGTGACATGCCGCACTGCCATTATCTAGACATGTTCATCCATGTTTTTCTGTGGTTTCATAAGACATTAGCTGATCTGCTTCATAAGGTTTATTCCTAGTGACTAACATGTTTTCTTCACTCGAAAGGAGAGATGTTAAAAATGTTGATGTAGTTTAGCTATTATACATAATATATTTTGAAAACTGGTTTCCCGTAAATTGGCATTTCATCTGATTATTCTTCCCACATACAATTACAAATTAAGGAAAGATAGGGAGAAAACATTAGTTGGCTTCAATTTTGCAAAACAAATGCATAGTGATATGAATTAGCAATATTGTTAAAATCATGAGCTAAAGTCACCAGTAATGACCTTTCCTAATTTGGAATTTAATCTCTGAAAGTGAATTCCTGGAGGAATTTAAGCATCAGAGTTATATTTCTATTTATTAACTGGTCAGATGGGTGATCATTTGCTGCCTCCATCCTACCTGGAATCTTGTCAGTACTATAATCTGAAATTTAGCTATCACTTGGAGCTTGTATTATTGAGATTATATTGATTTTTGCTGTCAATTCCATCACAAGATGGTAGCAGATATTTAAAATGCTGTAATAGTATTGTAAATATATATATATATATATATATATATATATATGAGATCACTAAGAGTCCGCAATGCTTTAATGGCACATAATCAATCAATAGTATTGTAACAGCAGGTGGGACACATAGGATTGACCCATGGACTTGATTGTCATCCAAAGCTAACAGGATGGAAGAGAGATTTATTTATACCCTGTCGAAAGAACAGGCTCTCAAAAAATCCCCCTAGAAATATGAAATTATGATATTCATTGGAAAATCTGTCTTAAATCTCTCTGCATGTGACAAGATTGCAGTTCTTAACTCCTTCTAAATGTGATACAAAATCTTGTTCTGAGGAATGGACTGAACAATGTATTCTTCAGATGTGTTTTGTATATCCTGTGTACTGTATTGCATAAACTACTAGTATTTAGTTCCATTTATGTATTACATTTTATATATTTTGCAAATGTTGCCTCAGGCCTAAGTTGCAATGAAATCCATGTTGTGGCTGTTGCAATAAAACTGTTAAAAATCACCTGACACTCACCTATTGCATGTAAAACATGCTTTTTTCCCCTTTCATTATTCAGTGTTCCCGTACATACAATGATGTAATCAGAAAATAGTTGTTACTCATTTTTGTTTAGTTTTCTTCTCTATTTGCACTTATGTATTTTACAAGTTGTGCTAAAGTTTCTTTTGTCTAAAAACTTCAATGGAAAGAATTTAGCCAAAGAAAGTTCTGTGTTTAAAGCAGTGTTTAAATGTTAACAGTTAAGTACCAAGCTCAATTAATCAGTAAGGCTTGTATGTGTTTTAGCTTGATTTTTTTCTTTACATTCAGCTTCATCACTATTTTGGCTGACCTATATTTGAACTCTTTACATTTCTGCTATGAAATAAATTCAGAAAAGCAGCTTAATTTGCAACATTTGCTAGATGAATAAGAAAACCATAAATAGTGATAGAATGGTCATACAAGACATTTACTCATGAAATGGTTTAGAATTTCTATATTTCACTATACCTCTCTTTTCCTTCAATGAAATCAGAGTGGAATTATTTGTATTGTTTTTAGAATAGAAGCATTTCTCAAAT
This sequence comes from Pituophis catenifer annectens, assembly GCF_029215685.1. Taxonomy (NCBI): domain Eukaryota; kingdom Metazoa; phylum Chordata; class Lepidosauria; order Squamata; family Colubridae; genus Pituophis; species Pituophis catenifer. The sequence continues at coordinate 7,682,348 of NW_027256886.1, read as the reverse complement.
ATTTAAGAAACAAAGAACAACCTACTAATGGCTGCGCAAGCCTTCATAGTCAATGTTTCATAAATAACCCAACTTTCAAAGGACAATGAATAGATTACCTTATTCAAAAATGAAGATACAGATACAGATTAACAGAGTTGGAAGGGACCTTGTAGGTCATATAGTCCAACCCCCCTGCCCCCAAGCAGGAGACCCTACACCATTTCTGACAAATGGAAGTCCAATCTCTTCTTAAAAGTCTCAAGTGATGAAGCTCCCACAACTTCCGAAGGCAAAGCTGTTCCACTGGTTGATTGTTCTCGCTGTCAGAAAATTTCTCCTTATTTCCAGGTTAAATCTCTCCTTGTTCAGTTTCCATCCATTATTCCTTGTCTGGCCTACAGGGGCTTTAGCAAATAGCTTGACCCCTTCCTCTCTGGCAGCCCCTCAGATATTGGAAGACTGCTATCATGTCTCCCCTGGTCCTTCTCTTCACTAGACTACCCATGCTCAGTTCCTGTAACCGTTCTTCATATGCTCTAGTCTCCAATCCTCTAATCATCTTGGTTGCTCTTTTCTGCACTTTTTCTAGAGTTACAATAACTTTTTTATAGTGTGGTGACCAAAACCAAGATCTGTTGCCCTTTAACAATTTAAAGTATTCCTCTTGTTTCCAACACAATTTGCTATGCTTTCTGTCATAATTCCTCTTTCTGTTGACAAATAGCGTTTCTTTACTGTGTCACCAGTATTCATATCCCGTGGATTAGTTTATACAGTTCACAGCATTGTTTGATTATGTGCCATTCGGTCAATGCCATTTCTTAGCAACCACATGGACAAATGTTCTCCATGACAAACTCCCTAACCTGGTCTTTTAGGTCTTCCAACGGATCGCCTGTTGCCACTGTAACTGAGTCCATCCATTTCAGTATTCCTCTTCCTCTCTTTCCTTCTACCTTTTGTAGCATTATAGTCTTCTTTAGTGAAATGTGTTCAGAGTCTGATCATTTGAGCCTGATCAGTTGCGCCTTGAGTGAGAACTCTGGGTTGATTTGTTGTTGTTTTTTTAATTTGATTTAAATGCCGCCCTTCTCCGGAGACTCAGGGCGGCTTACAATGCGTTAAGCAATTTGTTTGATGATCTATTTTGTTTCCTTGGTTATACATGGTACTCTCAAAAGATTTTTCCAACATCAGTGTTCAAACTTTCGCTTCCATAGAATGTCACAGGAAATGACATTGCCTACCCAATTCTGATTTTTTCTGATCACAATTCTGCCACATCTCAGCATCTTAAGATTGCTCACGCTTGAAATACAATGCATGCATCCCCTTCAAAATCCCTATCCTGTTTATACTGAGAAGGAAAACCTCATCACTTCTGAGCTTTCAAAGGTCCCTCAAGACCTGATTATGTCAGCAGCCCTTGGGACCCCAAGGAACAGGTGAACTCGTGAGGTGGCTCTGTTACTATTGACAATCCCTTATTTTCTTTTTCTGTTTTAGTTTTCTCTCTATGGTTTTTTTTAAATAATTTTTAAATTATTATAATGATTTGAGGTAATTATTGTTTTATACTTCTACTCTTTTGTTGGACTATTGTATACCACCCAGAATCATTTTCTGTAAGATAGACTGCCATATAAATTTGATTAATTGACTGATTGATTGATTGATTGATTGATTGACGAGACTGGGCTTTAGAGCTGCTGTCTTAATAGAATACATCCCGTCCCCCCCTTAGGATTGGTCCATATGCAAGAGGTCTATGTTTTGTCACAGTGCACAGTCTTCTTCCATTTCTACTTCAAATGGAATGCTGTGTTCACACTGCGTGTTTAACCAAGATCTTGCAGCTAAACTTCCACCACATGCTATCCCGCAACAATTCTTAGCGCAGTCTGTATTTTAAATTATTGACAACACATCGGTGTGATTGCCCACAAACATCTTTTAATCTGGCAAGTATAGAAGGGAAATTTTTGCCAAGTTCATTTTCAGTTTTGGGCCATTTTAAAATCAGTGAGAATCTGGCTGCTTTCCAAATGCCATTAAAGTCCTTTATAGGTAGTCCTTGATTTATGACTGGTCTCTTAGCAACCGTTGAAGTTATAACAGGCCCCCAAAAAAGGTACTTACGACCAGTTTCAAAATTCCATTGGACACACACACACACACACACACACACACACACACACACTGAGGTCATGTGAATGCATTTTGGGTGCTTGGCAACCAGCCCTCAATTAGGATGGTTTGCGGTGTCACATGATCGTGATTTATATCTATTGCCAGATAATCCAATTTCCAGCTAAGATGGGTTCACTTAACAACTGTTTAAAAAATGATAACATTGGGCACGGTCATGTGATGATGACCCACTTAATGAACCGCATGATTTACAGCCATAATTCCAGGCTCAGGTATAGTCATAAGTTGAGGACTCCCTCTGTGCAATCAGCAACAGGCCTCGTCACATCACAAGGCAGCCAGTACACATTCACAAGCAAGAAGAAACAACCTGAGCACCGAAAATAAATGGTTAATGCTGTATTCTGTTACACCATACAAGATAAATAAATAACATCAAAAGTCTATCCACTAACATTTGATTGGCTTTGGTAATTTTTGGAAGTTGCAAGCCATTTCCAAAGAGTAATAAAATATTACCGGGTGCAGTGTTACAGTAGCAACCACAAACCACTATTTACAGTTTTCTGAAGATAACATACAAATGTAAACATAGACTTTCCAAAATTTGACTCATATGCATATTCTTTCTGTCTGTTTTCTCTTCCAGCTTATGATAGATACTCCTACTAGTCCAATTACTAGTGGATTGCCATTGTTTTTTGTTATAACTGTGACAGCCATAAAGCAGGTAAGAAAATGTGCCTCTTTTTTTTTTTTTGTAAGTTGCTTAGCACAGACATACACATTATGTTCAATACAGAACTGCAATTAAAAGTGGGCCATCAGTGTTAGCTCACAATGTGCTAATGTGTTTAGCGATATCAGCACATGGTGTATTTCTTCAGAAGCCAAGCCAGCGAAGGCAAGGCATGGTTCCAAAACATTAAATATGCAGTCTGAAATATTGTACAGAAAAAGGGACCTAGATGTGAGAATGTGTTTTAGTGGGATCTTCTTGTACAGAACAATGTCTAATGCTACCATTCTGCATTTTAAACATGAATATTTATATATTAATGAGTTAAGAATCATATGGATACTGGGTGGAACCTTTCACCTTTTTCGTCCAACTGTGATATGAAGGAGGTAACTTAAATTATTTTGTCCCTAAAGATACCTTGTACCTTAAATCATTGCTATTCCATTTTCCTTGCATTGAAATGTAACAGTATCAATTGAAATGAGAAAATACATTTTGGTGTTAGGAGTCAAAACACAAAACATGTTTTTGCCTGGGATTGCTTTTATATGTTTTCATGATCCACAATCAAAGCCTTCAGTAGATAGTAATGACACACAATAGTTGTGGAGGTTGGTATCTCAGTTTGTATTATGAATACCCTTTTTCCTGCTGTCTTAAAGGAATGAGGTTTTGCAAAGGAGTCTTCTAAAAATAGATTTACATAATGAGATATGTTGCATTATTCAATTGTTTCTAGAGATTCCTCACAGTATTCTGGCTCCTGGAAGTTTATGGGTCCTGATTTTCCCCCAGTGCTTCCATAATACCTGTGGATAAAACAGATTTATTCACTTATTTATTTAAAGAACATTTCAACAATTCAAAACTAGTCTGCATAATACATTGAAGCAGCACAGGCTGGTTCTTATTTACTACATAACCCCCACTGTCTGCTTTAAATGAAATTATCTTCAGCCAGCATTCAGTTTTACCTCTCATTCTTTATAGCTGATGAAATTCTGTTTTGTTATTTTTGTCAAGACTGTGTCCTATATAAACATAACATTCTACAAATATGACCTTGGGAAGGACCGATAAGTAGACAAAAATGCTAAATCCAGTCTAAACATCTGGCTGACTGTCTGACCAACCATAATTTATATGTTGAGTGGCAGACATTTATCTGTTTGCATTCTAAAGGCTTAAAGCTCTTTAGTTCTTCGTTTTCTATTATTTAACCCACTAGCAAGAACGGGTGGGACCACAAAATAGACAAAGTAATCAAAAAGGAAGAAGCTAAAGTGCTCTGGGACTTAAGCATCTGCCATACAATGCCCCAGTCTTAACAATTGTTGATGAGAAAGATAATAAAGTCTGGCGAGTAAATGTTACAAGGCCTGAAAGCAGCAGAAGAAAAGAGAAAGAACTGGAGAAAAATCATAAAATAGTACCAATGGTAATATGCGCCCTGGGTACAATTCCAAAATATGTGGAGCATCGCTTGAACATCATCAACATTGACAAAAATCACTCAGTCAATTGCAAAAGGCAACTTTACTTGGAACAGCTTATATCCTATAACAATACCTTTAATATCATCAGACAACATCTACCTGTCTCAGGTCATTGGGAAAGACTTAATAGGTGAACAAAAATGCCATATTCAGTCTAAACATCTGGCTGACTATGCAACCAATCATGCTTTATTAAATGTATATGCCGCCCAACTCTCATCTGAGTAGGAATGACCATGCAATTGCATTCTTTTCCTCATTTCTCATGACTTTTCTTGAGGTATGCATGCAAGTATTCTCAGGCAACCTTTATCTATTTTGAAAACCTCTCTGTAACATAACCCATCAGACAGCACAGTTGCCTTTAACACGCATGCTTGAATTTATCACTCCTACTATATATGTTTTCAAAATAGACATATAGATTGTCATTTCCCTCACTCACTCAAAGTGGCATGATTATCATGTTAAAAGCTGATTGTCTGCTTCGGCTTGGCTCCATCTCCCCCAACCTTATCCCTCTGAGTTTTTGGAGCTGGTAAGAGTTGTAGTTTCAATCAGTATGGGCCATTAAGGAATGTTGAGACTGTAGTCCAGAGTTTTTCAAGGGCAAGCAGTTAGGAAAAATGAGCCATATGGATTCCATTTTTTTAGGCCCTAGTTTGATCCTCTGATAAAATTTGAGATGGCAGCCAAGTAGCAGGCAAGATATATTAGTGACTTCCTTTGATCTTTTCAGGGTTATGAAGATTGGCTACGGCACAAAGCAGACAATGAAGTGAATGGAGCTCCAGTGTATGTTGTTCGTAGTGGTGGCCTTGTCAAAACAAGATCAAAGAACATCCGGGTATGTGTCTTACTCATGGTAAAACAAGGATCTGTCTTCTGTAATTGTGGGGTTGAAACAAAACAGTCATGGCTATGTATTCAGTTTTACGAAGAATTTAATTAGACTGAATAACGTTTCGTTGGACTGTTTTAATCCAGTAATTTTGCAAACCAGTTTTTCCCATGCTTTCTTCTGTCTCCCTAGGTAGGAGATATTGTGAGAGTAGCCAAAGATGAAACTTTCCCTGCTGATCTTGTACTTCTGTCCTCTGATAGAGAACATGGCTGTTGCTATGTTACGACTGCAAGTTTGGATGGAGAAACTAATCTTAAGGTCTGCGTTCATATTGTTCAAATGGATTATTTTTTTTGAAATTGTGGCTAGGGTATTTTATTACATTTATGTAGAAAAGAGTGTTACATTTTTTTTGAATTGTGTTGGGTTCATATCAAAGCTTTAGGGTTGGGTTTTTTTATAGCCAAAGGCCATGTTGTTATGGCTGTATTCATTGTTATGAATTTAAGGAAAAGTATTAGAGTAAGTTTCTTAAGCACAGTTAATAGATTCATTGGAATTCTGTAGAGATTCTCAGTCATCCAGGTTATGATTGTCCCAAAGGTGCTTTTTCACCTTTCACCTTTTTCAAAGGTGCCTCCTGAACATCTTCAAAAGAAAAAACAAGGAAGTCCAGTTGCCTCCTGAAAAAGCATCTTTGGGATTCATTGGAATGTAATGTATTCTGATTATAAGGAAGTGACTAGCAAATGTAAACAAAAAGGATACGGATATGCTAGAAAGCACTTTAAGGACGAATACTTTCTGTTTTCTACGCTATTTTCCTCTTGTTTGCCCAATTTTTGTCTTATTTTGTCAATTGGTATAACAAGACAAGACAGTAAGGTATGCAAAATGTTTCAAATTTAAAATATTTGAGCTTGAAACACCTATTTAAGGAAACGAATGTTTCTGTTTAAATGTTTCTATTTAAATGTTTCATTTAAGTAAACAAATGTTGAGTTCAAAATGGGACATTGTTGTTTAAGATATTTTGAATCTGAAAGGTTTATATACCAGCCCAAAATAACCAGCAGTAGGAGCTTTCTTTTTTCCTTTCCTGTTAAAGCCATTCATGCTTCCTTCCTTTATTTGTTTTGGCATTAAATGCTCATTAATTCTTTCTAGGTGACCAAATCCCCACCTCAATATATTTCTTTCTCATTGGTTATTTACTTTCAACTATTTATTTCTTGTATCAGACCACATACTACCCACAATCTTTTTTTACTTGCTTTTGTATATCTTGTTATTACTCCAACTATTTCCCCCTTTTTAGTATATATTCTACAAGAATACAGAGCTCCATCCAATTTATGATCTGGGTTTTTTTCCCCCCTACTATTTGTCAAGTGATGATCCTCATGTGAGGGAGTCTTGCACTCGTTAGGATGAACAAAGAACCCTCACACATCATTTTGTCAGGATTGAAATTTATGAACACAACACCAGATGGAAGAAATGTATCATTTTCCTATTGACAGATGACCAGTTTACCAAATTGTGGCTTGTTTTTACTCAGCATTTTTCTATAATACTGACAACTTACTGGCAAATTAGGAATACAGTTTTAAGAGCTCATAAGGGATTTTTTTAAAACTGGGTTTTGGGCCTTTGGGGATCTGTGGAATACATTAACCAAGACTTCAAATCATTGCTTTTTTTCCCTTTTTCTTTTAGACACATATTGCAGTCCCAGAAACTGCTGTGTTGCAGTCAGTTGCCAATCTGGACAAACTTGTAGCTGTTATTGAATGCCAGCAACCAGAAGCAGATCTTTACAGGTTTCTGTTTTTTTATTACTGTCCTTTTTTTTTTTAAAGGAATTTGGAAAAGGAAGTTATGGCTATTAAAAATTAGGCCGAAACTGCTCTGGAAATTCTTGTGATGGAGTCATGAATTTAAGTGCCTATGTGCCTTAGAGAAAACAAGGGCATGACTTATCGGAAATGCTCTGTTAATTTCATTTGAGAGCTTCCCTGAGTTTGGAAAATTCTCCCAATATTCAAGCATTCACTTCCCACTTCCTAGTTAAAAAAAACAGGATGAAGCATTTGATTCTCTGTCATCCTAACACTTGAGAGTTCTGCCAACAGGTCTCCCAAGACAATGCAGATTTGCTATAGAAAAATTGTTACAGGTAGTCTTCGACCTACAGCCTTTTACTTAGTGACTGCTTGAAGTTACAATCACACTGAAAAAAGTGACTTAGGACCATTTTTCAAACTTACAACCACTGCAGCATTCCCATGATCACGTGATTGAAATTTGAATGTTTAGATTTATGACAATTGCATTGTCCCTTGGTCATGTTGATCACCTTTTGCGACCTTTTGACAAGCCAAGTCAATGGGGAAGCCGAATTCATTTAACAGCTGTAATACTAATTAAACAACTGCAGTGATTCACTTAACAATTGTGGCAAGAATTCGTAAAAATGGGCAAAACTCACTTAACAACTGTTTTGCTTAGCAATAGAAATTTTGGGCACAATCGAGAGACTGCCTGTATTATTTTATAGCTAAACATAAGGAAAAGTCCTATGTTAAACTGTTGTATTTAAATGGAAGAAAGTTAAAGAATGTGGCTCTGAATTAAGCTAACCAGGAAGCCTCCACCTGTGGTTTGTTTAGCACTATGTCTGAACTGGGATTTCTGATTGTTGCTTCCTGGTTTGTTCTTGGCTTCAGATTCCTGGCTTTGTTGATCATGGCATGCCAGGAATTGGGCTTACCCTTACATGCAAACCAGGTCAGTTTCTTTAACTCATTTCCTACGCTGTTATGGTCAGGGTTTAATGGCATATTGAAAAATTAACAGTTCCATTTATTTATTTATTTGTTTTTGAATCATAACACATTCGTATTGTTTTGCAGATTTGTTGGGCGTATAACCATAAGTCATCAAATTGAGGAAATAGTACGGTAAGCCAAATGCCTTCACTCTCGGTGAATGTGATTTGTGACCAATTCTATATCCAGGCAATCTTAATTTCTGTAAATAAAATGCATTTGTATGCATCAGGCACAGGGAAGATTAAGCACACTGACCAGATGTTCCTACACTACTTCTGTGATCCTTCTGTTCCCTTATATTTTTGTTGCCCTGTTCTGTTAATCTAGGTTTTGTTTTGTTTTGTTTTTTGCTAGAATGCTTTTAAAGAACTACTACTGCATAAATAATATGTTGTAGTGGAAATAGCTTAAACTGTGAGGAATACAAGCTATTACAAGGTATTGTAATTTACGGTTACAAGCTGCTATTCTTTCCTGGTTTGGGTGATGCTGTGGACTGCCAGTTAATAGTTTGACCAGTTTGGACTAATTCATACAGCTAGTTGTTATTGTTGTTGTTATATCAAAATAACAGTAAACACTAGTTTTCTTTCTAACAGTACATTCTGGATTGGTATAGACCAGTTCAGGCCCTATGTACCTGTTAAACTTGCCTTTTCTTCTAATAATTACATAGACATTTCAAGCCACAATAGATAAATGGTGCCCAATAGGTTTGTCTTAAAATTGAACATTGGGTCAGCATGGCAGACAATTTTATTTGATTCAGGATCTTTTCTCACTGACCCCCATGACCCTTTGTAAACACCTGTATAAATATTGTAAGAATTATTGCTGGTCAGAGATTCTAATCATGGCAGAAAACCTTAAGAGAAACAGGTGGAGTTGGAATTATCACCAAGAACAACAAAGTGTTTCATAAATCAAGTATCTTCTCGGTAAGGGGGAATTCAAGTATTGTTTCCTTGTGAGATGAGGGAGTTGTTCTTAAGTGGCACATTCAGATGAATCCAGAACTCCTTGGAGAAGGCGTTGTGGAGAAAAACAGCCAAGTAAACAGTAGCTGAGCAGCATGAATAACAAACAATATCAAATGTCCTGAAACACTAAAGGAATTTTTGAATTGCGTGTAAAATATTTAACTTTGGTTGTGGTTGTTTAGTTTCATTGTATACTTCTTAGGTAGCACAACAGAATGTAAAAAAAAAAACCCCTTGCCTTACTGGACTGAAAGAAAGGACTCGTATAGCATCTGTTGTGTCTTATGACCAGGTGATGCTCCCATGAAGTTCACAAATAAAATGAGATGGTCATTACATGACATGCTGTTCTCGGTGTCTCCGGACTATACATGCAAATTAATTAGGTGTCAGTGACACCTATGAATTTATCTTTTCCTTATTAGGGAGTTGCCTATTGGATAGGCCCAATAAAATTGCTACATTCTAGGGAATTGGGAGGTAGTTAGATCAGAACTATTTTGATTCCCAAATACAAAATTATTCACTCTTTATGCTAGAGCAGAGATGAGGAACTATGGCCCCTTTATGACTTGTGGACTTCAACTCCCAGAATTCCTGAACCAGCATGGCTATTTCAAACTGCCCTGCTCAGCATGTGTGTGCATGTGTGCGTGCGTGCCTTCAAGTCAGTTTTTGATGCTTGATGATTTGCCTGGACTAGTCCCTGCAGTTTTCTCAGCCAGATTTTCAGAAGTGGTTTGCCATTGCTTTTTTTCCAGGGCTGAGAAAGAGGGGCTGGCTCACTTTAACCAACAATGTGAACAAACAATGATCTTTCTTTTACAGACCACTGGGGCCCGAAAGTCTTCTACTTCGTGGAGCAAGGTTGAAAAACACTAAAGAAATTTTTGGTGTGTGACATAACAGTTTCACTAACTTGGTTAATATTTCTTGAATGGATGAAATTTCATAGCATCCTGTTAGAGTAACTATTGCTGGCATATCATCCGGGTTAGGACATTTTTCCTAATTAAGAGGAAGAGTATCATGTTGAGTATAATAACTTGCACCAAGAAATACAGGTAGTCTTCAACTTGCAACTGTTCGTTTAGTGACCGTTCGAAGTATTGAAAAAAGTGACTTATGACCGTTTTTCACCCTTACGACCATTTAAGCATCTCTGTGGTCACATGATCAAAATTTAGGCACTTGGCAATTGACTCATATTTATGACGGTTGCAGTGTCCCAGGGTCACATGATCCCCTGCTGCGACCTTTTGACAAGCAAGGTCAACGGGGAAGCCAGACTTGCTTAAGAACTGCAGTGATTCACTTAACAAATGTGGCAAGAAAAGTTGCCAAAAAATGGGGTAAAACTCACTTAACAAATATCTCACTTAGCAACATAAAATTTGGGCTCAATTGTGGTCCTAAGTGGAGGACTAACTAGTTGATTCTGGTGCAACCAGGAGAACCCAGATTCTATGTCTGTCTTTCACTTTCTTAAGTCCTATTAGTGCTTTCAATCCCTCTGTTCCAGGAACCCAGACTTAAGTAGTCTGTAAAAGTTTTTATCTGTTGCCTCCTAGGTCCACTTGATTTCATTAGAATATCTTTCCAATTTAAAAATCTGGAAAAAAAACTAACCATTTTTAAAAAATCACAGCGTGAATTTAAAAAACAACTCTCACTGCAATCATAGAGGGGATTTGGAAACCCAACTGAGTGGCCAGCCAGAAATTGAAGGAAGCCATGTGTGTCTGGCTCCTCAAAAGAAAGGGAAGAGAACGAGCCTCAGGTATTACACAGTCTTGCTGCCATGATAAACGTTCTTTTACCTTTTTTATAGGTGTTGCTGTGTATACAGGAATGGAGACAAAGATGGCATTGAATTATAAGAGCAAATCACAGAAACGATCAGCAGTAGAGAAGTACGTGGTTGGCAGTATTTTACTCCATTAAAGATTAATGTATTAATTTAAACTGTAAAACAAGAGGAATTCAGATTAAGGGTTAGCATAGGACGCAAGGGAACAGTGCAGATATTTATTATGGTCATAGACTAGCCAGGATAGAATACAAACAATAATTTAAAAAACACACTAAGTTAAAAAAAAACAAAGGAACATGTTAAAAAACAAAGGAACATGTTTTAAAAACATTTTTTGAACATCTCTGTTGCTTGAACCATTTGATAAGGATTTATTATTAGACTAATAAATGTTCGCATGTTCCAGTTTAGCGAAATTAATATTTCCTTTTGGAATATTCAAACGTATTGAATGTGGACTTGGTTCTTCAAGAGAACTGGGAAATAAATCACGTGAAATGGGATGTAGTCAAACTAAACCCCCTTCTGATAGTGGTGGTTTTTTTTGTTTTTTGAGAAATACTGATAGGTCATCAGCACAGCCCTGGCGATACTGAATCCATTCTGCGTATCGGTTTGCCCTTGAGTGTTTTACTTTGCTTCACTTCTGATGAACCAGCCTGTATCTTTCCCCCAAATCTTGTCCTACCATGCCTTGAAGCAAGAAACCTCTCGTGATTTTTCATCTGTTGCCTTTAATAGAGAAGAACTTTTTTTTCTTCTTTTTGCAACCAAGGGATTAGACAGAAAAAGCAGAGCTGGTGGTTTTCAAGAAAAGACTGGACAACCATTAGTCCAGGATAGTAGGAGGACTCCTACACCGGGCAGGGGTTTGAATTAGATCAGGGGTCTCCAACCTTGGCAACTTTAAGCCCGGAGGACTTCAACTCCCAGAATTCCCCAGCCAGCTGTGCTGGGAGTTGAAGTCCTCCGGGCTTAAAGTTGCCAAGGTTGGAGACCCCTGAACTCGGTGACCTCTAATGTCATCTCCAACCATATGATTCTACGAAACATTTCCTTTTTGGATCTCCATCCTCCCCCATGTACAAAGTTCAAGTTAGCTGAATAAAACACAAAGGTTGTTAGAATTATGGTTGCTGTAGTTGTTTTTTGAAGTAATGTGCAAATATCTTTGAATTGTCCAGAGCTCCCTTGGTCTTCAATGCTCATCTATTTTCTCTCCCCCCCCTCCCCCCAATAGGACAATTTTAATTCAGTGGCATTTAGGTATTAAATTGGCTCTCACTTTTGCCCAACAGGTCTATGAATTCTTTTTTGATTATCTATCTAATAATCCTCCTTTGTGAAGCTGTCTTAAGTACAATACTGAAGTATGCCTGGCAGTCTGAAGAGAAGTGGAATGAACCTTGGTATAACCAGCAAACTGATCATGAAAGAAACAGCAGTAAGGTAAAATGTAAATGATATGCCTGATTTAGGTGTTTTTCCCCGTTTCGAGAGCATGATGTGAAAGTTTCGATTTGAGTAATAAAAATAACTAAAGGGAAACAAGAATTAGCTTCGGTTAATTTCTTGCTCCATTATCGTAGCTATTGATATATTGATTGTTGTAACTTATTCATCTACTTAAAGGAATGTTGTTAAAAAAACCTCACAGGCTTAGAAGTTGTTTCTTACTTTCTCGTGCCAAGCAAGGAGAAGAAATAATACTTCTATGCAGCAAAGAAAACCCAACCTTATATAGTAACCAGCAGTCTCAGAAGAGAAAGTAGATTCCTTCACATGTCACATTAAGTCAAACTGAGATTAGAGTTAATATGTTATCTGAATCTAGTCTCGGACTGATACTGTATGATCAAGGCCTCTGTGTCTCCCTTTAGCTATAACACCATTTGCCAACAAAGGCCAAGGGAATGAATGGTTTTTATATACAGGTAGTCCTCGACTTATGATCACATTGACCCCAAAAGTTCTGTTGCTAAGTGAGACATTTGTTAAGTGAGTTTTGCCTCATTTTACGACCTTCCTTGTTACAGTTGTTAAGTGTCACTTAACAGTTAGTAACATGGTTGTTAAATGAATTTGGCTTCCCCATTGACTTTGCTTATCAGAAGGTTACAAAAGGTGATCACATCACCCCAGGACACTACACAACCGTCAGTTGCCAAGTGTCTGAATTTTGATCACTTGATCATGGGGATGCTGCTATGGTCATAAGTGTGAAAAATGATCATAAGTCGCTTTTTTCAGTGCCATTATAACTTTGAAAGGTCACTAAATGAGCTGTTGTAAATCGAGGACTACCTGTAGTAATTTGAGCTCAGTGGAAAAGGGATGAGACAGAAAAATAACAAATAAGAACCCTGTTCTGGGTTAAACTTATTTGATCACAAACAGAAAAGTCACTACTTTTGGAAGAAACATAATTTTGGTTTGGTAGTCCTTAGATGACACTACCTGTATGTCATCTAAGGACTACCAAACCAAAATTATGTTTTACGACCATAATTACGACCAAGCGTTCAGCACGTTTCAAAGTTACAACGGACCCAAAAGTACGTATGATCCGGATTTGAAATTTTGCTAGCCATCTCTTCCCCCATAATCACATGATTGCATTTTGGGCACTGGGCAAACCAGCCCACATTTATGACAGTTTGTAGTATCACGATTGTGATATACGGTCTTTGCCATAACCAGCGTTTACTTCCAGTTTAACAACCATGGCATTTGCGTAATGACTTGATTTGTTTAACAACCATTGTGACTTAATGACCAGCAGAACAATTTTTGGCTCAATTATGGTTGTAAATCAAGGACTACCTTTAGTTGGGCTATTACAGAATATGCTCTGACTATATCAATATCGCTGTTCTACATAATTGTATCTGCTATAATCTTGTCCTCAAATGCTTTCTATCTTATTTTTTTTTTTAGTTTAATAATATTGTTTCCTTTTCTTCTTTTAGATCTTGAGGTTCATTTCAGATTTTCTTGCTTTCCTGGTACTTTACAACTTCATTATACCCATTTCGCTTTATGTGACTGTGGAGATGCAGAAATTTCTTGGGTCTTTTTTTATCGGTTGGGACCTTGATCTCTATCATGAAGAAACAAATGAAAAAGCTCAAGTAAATACGTCAGACCTGAATGAAGAACTGGGACAGGTATAAAATAATTCAAAATAGTGTTTGAAACAAGAGGAACTAGATTTGATTTAATTAATCAAAAGTGATTAAATTCATAATTGTTCTTTTACACAGTTAATATTCCCTATGTATTTTATTTTTTTATTTTTTTTGATCTCCCTAAAAATTGTAATTTGGAAGTGGTCCAGCAGTGGACCATTGCAATCTGAGATTGTAAATGAGCACTGCTACCCTGTAGGGTACATTGTGTAATTATTAGAAACGATCATTTAATACTTATTTTCCATGTATGTATAAACAAACACATTACACCTATTTAAGTCTGAACTGAATGTAGCATTCAGCATCTGCAGATCATATGAATGTCCCACTAGTGCACGGGTGTCAAACTCAATTACATTGAGGGCCTCATCAGGGTTGTGTTTGACCTTGGTGAAATGGGCATGGCCAGCTCGATATTGCTTGTAGGCTACCTGTGGTGGCCCGAGCACTCTGCCAGCGAAAACCGGCTCCTAAGCTCCGTTTTCAGCTGCAACAGCCTCCTGCAACCCTCTGCCACCAAAATCGGAGGTTGGGAGGGCAGCGTGCGGCCCTCCCGAGCTACGTTTTCTCTGGCAGAGGCACCATGGGCTGGTCCTTCATTGTTTCCAGGGCGGCCCCGTGAGCTGGATCCAGCCCCCGGGCCTTGAGTTTGATACCCCTGCACTAGCGGATTTGAAGGAGACTTGCTGCCTTTTTTAACTCTTAAATTTATTTGACTGATATAACTTCTTAACTTGCTGTAGGTGGAGTATGTATTTACAGATAAAACTGGCACATTGACAGAAAATGTGATGCAGTTTCGAGAATGTTCCATTAATGGTCTCAAATACCAAGAAATCAATGGCAGATTAATTCCCGAGGGATTGATAGAAGACTTTCCAGATGGAGTACAGCCCAGTCTTGTAAGTTATTTCTAAAATTAATTTCTTGAAATTAATTTTGAGCTTTCTATAGTCTAAAGTTTGGATCCTTCTTGAATCTCTTTTTATGAGTGTTTTTCAGAAGTAACTTCTAAACTTTCCATTGTATGAAATTCCTTTAATTCTGACTGTAACTAAGATCTATTAACATTTAGGTTTCTTAAAAAAAATTAGTATATTATCTGCAAAGAGATCAATTGCATTATGCTCCATTTTTTGTGTATGTTAATGTTCTTATTTTTCCTAATGTTCTGTGCTAATTGAGAGAGAGTGTCCGTGTTTGGAATCCTATATTTAAAACCTTGCATTCAATCCATTGATCCTTATTACTGCTTGAGTATAATGTATCAATTATCCAAAAGAACTACTTTCAAATCCCATCTCCAACAGTTATTTTTTTAAAAAGTGTTTTTACTCTGTCAAACTCAGAATGTAATGGCAGCAGTGCTAAGCTGCTATTTTAGTACAGCTAGTGTGATATATTATTAATACTCTTCTAACTGAAGCCTCTATATTTTGAGGGAAAGAAATTCAGACTGATCTTGAAGTAGGACAACTATTTAATCTTTTGACCAGCAGGTGGGAGAATTATGTATGCTGCTTTAAGATGCACAAAATAAAGGCAGGATATGAATTTAATAATTAAAAAAAAATTATCTTGCCTGGCTGTATGTAATACCTTTTAACGGAATTAAACTAAAACATATTCAAAATATAAACTTATTACATAAAAACTCCTATGGCTGGGAAGATTATGTTGATTGGGTACTCTTAATTCTGTCTCTTGGATTATAAAATGAAGAAGAAAGAGGTTTGACAAACTAGACTTCCTACATATGTAATATCTATATGTACAATAACATGTTCATTATAAAAAGCCCATGTTTAGATTCTGCATGAAATAATAGAAAACACCTGGTAGTTTGTCTGTATATAAATAGTCCTTGAATCTTGACTCATCAGCAAAGTTACAACAAACCCTAAAAAAGGAATTTATAAATCGAATTTGAAGTTCCAGCATCCACCTGCCCCCCCCTCCCCTTTGTCAGATGACCACATTTAGTAACCAACCCACATTTATAGCCATTTGCACCGTCCCACAGTTTACAATATTTTTCCAAAAACTGACAATTATTTCCCAAATTCTCTATCACGAACAGTGGGTTCACTTTACAAGCGTTACATTTGCTTTACAACTACCGCATTTGCTTAACAACTGCAACACACTCCCCCACCCCAAAAAAAATCCAGCTTGTAAAATCAGGCAAAATCATGTAATGACCTGCTTTATGACCGTCACAATTAATGACTGAAGTTGCGGGCTCAGTTACCTTCATAACTTGACGACTATCTGTAGACTTTTAATTGTTAATAAAAAAATAACTATTTTAATAAACTTGTAGATAGGACCATTCGTGAAAAATGTAAAAATCTTGTCCAGAGTTTTTATAAAAAGATAAAATTAATAAATCAGATTCATCACAGTGTTTTGTCTTTAATTTTTTTAACAGACACATGAGGAAGAACTCTTCCTGAAAGCTCTTTGTCTCTGTCATACAGTGCAGATTAATAATGACCAAACTGATGGCATTTGTGACAGCCCGTGGCGTAGCAATGGCCTACCATCTGAACTGGAGTACTACGCCTCGTCCCCAGATGAAAAAGCTTTAGTTGAAGCTGCTCGCAGGTAAGGATTATAAGGCCAGGCTCTGCATTATAAATGGATACGTCTTTGTCTGGAGTCCAGTTGGGGCAGCAAGCAAGAAGTCCAAGTGCTGTCCAGCCTTTCTATAACTCTTACCAGATGTGCTCTTGTATGACTTTGAGAATACCAGGGAGGAGAGCATTACATCGGTGTTTGTAACATGAACACCATGATTGGTTAGTAAAGTAAAAGCCATAATACCAGACTGATTATCTCTGGTTCTTCTGCTAGAATTACTCTTCCTTGCTCTTTCATTTAGTAAATTCAGCTGATAAGTCTCAACTGCAGCCAGAGTATTGCAGAATTAACCCTAACCCTAACGTAACTAAATCTATACGGCATACATTTTAATTCTTGTTCTTTAATCTAGCTGCATAGAGATTAGCAAATATTGGAGTCTAGATGTCAATTTTGAAATTTATTTAATTTTTGATTAAATTAACTGGCTTTAATACAGCTTGTTACTGTTCAACCATCCTTAAACAGGAGTCTATTATGAATTCTAAAAGCACATTCATGAAACAATTATTTAGGTTTCTTTCTAAAAGTATTTAAAAACTATGAATAATGGTGAGCAATGTTACTTTTCTATCTAAGACATTGCTTTTAATTTCCATAAGGCTTTCCCCTTCGTTCACTTTCTTTTGAATTTTCAGGGTTGGTGTTGTGTTTACTGGGGCAAATGCAGAAAGCATGGAGCTTAAAAGCTGTGGAAAGCCAGAAAGGTAAAACAACAAAGAACATGTTTCCTTATTGTTGTTGTGTTTTTAAAAAAGTTGACATTCAGTAGGGTAGGAGTGAAAAACTATGTTTGCTGAATGCAACTCCCATTAGCCTCAGTCAAAGTGGATTAACAAGGTCCTAATTTCTGAATCTTAACTCATTTTGATCTTTCATCAGAATCTTCATCTCATTCCCCCCAGTGTAGAAAGAAGCAGTATAAAAAGAAATAATAACTAAGGAACATTTTTTTTTTCAATAAAGTGTTTCTTCAGATTTTGGGATCACTTTGCTTTGTAGAGGTTGTAAACATTCATCCTCAAAACATTTATAATGCAGCCTCAACAAACCCATCTGGTCCAGGCATCTTTCTTGGTTTACTCTTTTAGTAGTACTCTTAAACATTGTATCTTCCACAAATTTGCCCTTAGAATAATGTTATTCCTCCTAAGGTACAAACCCGAAAGTCCTCTCCTTAAGTGTCACTTGAACAGTTAATGATATGTCAGCTTTAAAACCTGCTTGCTATGAGCACTTTGTTTTCTTAAGTACAGGTTGTGTTCGGTTACATTGAAGAAATAGAAGTCTACTTAAAACGAATCCTTATAAGTAAGCCACTTAGTGAAATGAGATGTGAAGATCAAGTAAATGGCAAACAGCTTTGGGGGAAATGGTACATTCAAGAATCCCTTCACCTTTGTTCCTTCCTTTTTTCTCTCCCTCCATCAATTACAGAAATGACTATAATCAGCCACTCAGTTGAGAGAAGTCCTCTTCTCTTCTCCAGGCCCTGCATGCCCATCAAGTATAACCTATGTGTGCAATTGCAGGCATGCAGTTTTCATAGAGGGACGCAGTGGCTCAGTGGCTAAGACGCTGAGCTTGTCGATCGAAAGGTTGGCAGTTCAGCGGTTCGAATCCCTAGTGCCATGTAATGGGTGAGCTCCCGTTACTTGTCCCCACTTCTGCCAACCTAGCAGTTCGAAAGCACGTAAAAAATGCAAGTAGAAAAATAGGGACCACTTTGGTGGGAAGGTAACAGTGTTCTTGTGCGCCTTTGGTGTTTAGTCATATCGGCCACATGACCACAGAGACGTCTTCGGACAGCGCTGGCTCTTCAGCTTTGAAACAGAGATGAGCACCACCCCCTAGAGTCGGGAACGACTAGCACATGTGTGCGAGGGGAACCTTTACCTTTTAGTTTTCGTAATTTTCTGCATTTCACAAGTATGGCCTTCATTTCCCAAACCCAAACTAAACATGAGCCTCTTCTCCTTTTAAAGGTACAAATTACTACACGTACTGGACTTTGATGCCAACCGTAGGAGAATGAGTGTGATCGTAGAAAGTCCGTCAGGTAAGATAAAATATGTGATGTTTTTGATGTTAACGTATTCTCCAACGCCCTGAAGCCAGCTCTATAAAAGGAACATTAATAGCCTCTGAGAAGAGCTACTAATTTGCACTTTTTTGTTTTCTTGGGTAGGTAAAAAACTCTTATTTACCAAAGGAGCAGAGTCTGTCATTCTTCCTTCCAGTAAAAATGGTGAGATAGAAAAAACAAGACTCCATGTGGATGAATTTGCATTGGTATGTTAAGAGCACTGCTTTCAAACTTTCTAGTAGATGATGGTAGAGGTGCTGCTAAATCAGGGGTGGAAAACTATGGCCCCTGTATGACTTACGGAATTCAACTCCCAGAATTCCTGAGGCAGCATGGCTGGCTCAGGAATTCTGGGAGTTGAAGTCCACAGGTCATACAGGGGCCATAGTTCCCCATCCCTGTGCTAAAGTAAGAAGCAATTATTATTGTAACAAATACAATGATACTATAATAAGCAATATAATATATAATATTTCAGATCCATTAAGTGTTTGGGCTAAGAGCTGATTTGGGCATCGCTAGGGAATTTTATTCAGAGTACATTGGCTTAAGATCCTGGGATGGCTACCTGATGCTGACCCCATTTATGGATTTTGTTTATAAAGCTGGGGAGCTGATGGGAGTGTCTGATTTTACCACAGTCTTTCCCATCATCCCCAGCTTTGATGTTCAGAGACTTATAGGAATTGTAGTCAAAACGTCTTGAGAGAATGGCATTTGGAAAAACAAACCATTGCAGCTTCTTCAGACCGTGCGCCTTTCTCTACTTCCCTCTCTTCCTCCTACTTCTCCCCATATGCAGTTTCCTCTGATTTAAGTGGCCCAGAGAGAAGAATCTCTTCATTGCCTTCCAAAATTAGCATCCTTTGGCAGACTGGAGACCGCATTTGTCCTTGAATTTTGGTCTATTATGCTTGGTTTCATCCTCTTCTATTAATGGGTGTAAAAGTGCCTTGTCAAAAAAAGGCACTTTTTGGGAGACCTAAACTGTCAGAGCTTTCATTTAATGAAGTAGCACATTCCATCAGAAAGCAAGCCTTTTAGTCAGTGTCTTATCTAAATAACCACTCTCTATTCTTTTCACAGAAAGGGCTCAGGACTCTTTGTGTAGCTTACAGAAAGTTCTCAGAGGAGGAGTATAAAGAAGTGGAGCAGCGTCTTTTTGAAGCAAAAACTGCCTTGCAGCAACGAGAAGAACGGTTGGCAGAGGCATATAACTTTATTGAAAAAGACTTGGAATTACTTGGAGCTACAGGAGTCGAAGACAAGTACATACTTCCTGTTTATTTGGGAAAAGAAATTCTGGCACAGGCAGAATAGCTTGATGCTCATTCACCTCTCCATAAACAGCATTATCTGATACGTATGATTTTTCCCATCAGCATTAAAGAGGGAAGATGGCAATTGGAATCACGGCACCCAGCCTTTTTGTGAACAAGTAGAGATAGCCCTCGACTTAACAACCATTCATTTAATGACCATTAAAGTTACAACAGCACTGAAAAAAGGGGACTTATTACCATTTTTCACACTTGACCATTGCAGCATCCCCACGATCACATGATCAAAATTTGGATGGTTGAAAACTGTCTTATATTTATCGCAGTTGCAGTGTCCCAGGGGTCATGTGATCACTTTTGGCAATCTTCTGACCAGCAAAATCAATGAGGAAGCCAGATTCAATTAACAACCATGTTACCAACTCAACAACTGTGGTGATTCACGTAACAACTATGGCAAGAAAGGTTGTAAAATGGGGCAGAATTCACTTAACAACTGTTTCACTTAGCAATAGAAATTTTGGGCTCAGTTTTGGTCCTAAGTCAAAGGCTGCTACTATCCTATTGAACATGTTGCACTTCAAAGTAGGAAGGCTTTGTAGCTGCCACCCCACAACCATTAGATGAATTAGGAAGGCGGCAATTGGTATTTAACAGGCCTAGTATATGGTCCCTGTTTAACAAGCATCAGTGTAATAAGACTGGGAATTGATAACCAATAGAAGATAATATTTGTAGTTTAGGATTGAACTGTGGAGTCCTTGTTGCTCTCTGAGCTTTGTTGTCTGAATGAAATCTCTGCAAGAAAACAGCCAAACTCTACTGGGAATTGATATTATTAAGGTATAGCTTGTGCTAACCAGTATGTTCCCTATGACATGAAATCTGACCTGTAATGGGGTAACCATCCTATTGATGGCCTAGATGTGTTTTATACTGCGTAAAGGTGCGAGTAAAATTCAATTTTTGGTGACATTTTGTTCACCACAATGGGGAAGTAGTTTGCCCCAGTATTCTTTGGAAATACTTGTTTGTTTGTAACTTCCTAGTCTATCTTACACTGTAGGATTTCCTGGTGATCTCCTAGGTCCTTCCTACTTAGCTTCCCACCCCCCGTCCCATCCCCCCCCAAGATCAACCAAAGTCACTAGATGCTACTTCCCACTGTTGGGCCTGTTAAAAATGAACATCGTTTCTGGAGTTGTCGCTTCTTGGGATAAGCCTGAATATGGAAATAGCTTGATGTAAACAACAAGTTTGATGAATCCATTAGATGCTTAGACATGAAATATCCAAAGTGTTTGAATATAAAATATCCAGTGGTTGGAAGGCAAACCTTTCAATCTTCTCCATTAATAGTGAAAACGGATAATCTCAACAAAATAAAAAAATGCAGGAGCCCCTTTTCAGACAGACAGAATTTGTTCAAAGGCAGAAGCTTTCCTGAACTGCAGTTCACTTCATCACATCCATCTTCATGGATGTAGTCGAGTTACGACCACAATTGAGTTACGACCACAAGTGAAATATTTGTTAAGTGAGTTTGGCCTCATTTTACAACCTTTCTTGCAACAGTTGTTAAATGAATCATTGCAGTTGTTAAGTTAGTAACATGGTTTTATTTGAATCTGGCTTCCCCATTGACTTTGTTTGTCAGAAGGTTGCAAAAGATTATCACGTGATCCTGGGATACAGCAGCCATCATAAATACTGTATTTTTAGGAGTATAAGACACACCGGAGTATAAGACGCACCTACCTTTTTTGGCAAGGAAAAAAAGAAAAAGAAATCTGCCTCTGCCTCTGAGCAATTTTGCCTCATTGCAGCAAACAGCAAACAACCTGATTTACTTTCATTTTTGTTTTCAGCATAGCTTGATTAGCACAAGGAAAAAAAATCTGCTCCAGCAATTTACCTCTTTGCAGCAAGCAGCAGAGGCCGGCACAAAACAGCTGAGAGCAAATCAGCTAAGAGTCTGGAGGCCAATCCAATCAACTTGTGCTAATTAAGCTGTGCTGAAGCTGAAAGCTGTTTTTTCTTGCTGTTTGCTTGCAAGGAGGTAACTGCTGCGAGGCAGAGGCCAAAGGGTGGGGGCCAGTGGGTGGGCGGGGCTACATTTGGTGTATAAAACACACCTAAATTTTCACCCCCTTTTAGGGGGAAAAGGGTGCGTCTTATACTCCGAAAAATACGGTACATTCCAGTTGCCAAGGGTCTGAATTTTGATCATGTGAACATGGGGATGCTGCAATGGTTGTAAGAGTGAAAAATGTTTGTAAGTCACTTTTTTCAATGCCATTATAACTTTGAACAGTCACTAAATGAACTGTTGAGGGTTGAGCACTACCTATAATCATCTTGAATAAAATTTGTTAGTCTGAAAAGACCCTATCAGAGTCTTTCTGATTTTGGACTAACAGATTATGTAGCTATGCTACAATGTCTGAGCCAGAGACATTGTGATCCCGACCAATCAGTTCCTGATCTTGTTCACCATTGCAATTTGCTTACTTTTAGGCTGCAAGATAAAGTCCAGGAAACCATAGAAGCTCTTCGATTGGCAGGGATTAAAGTGTGGGTGCTCACTGGAGACAAGCACGAAACGGCAGTAAGCGTTAGCTTATCATGCGGACACTTCCACAGAACCATGAACATCCTGGAACTAGTGCAGCACAAATCAGACAGTACGTGTGCGGAGCAATTGAGACAGCTCGCCAAGAGGTAAAACCTTGCACATTTCTGAACTGATGTCGACGGCCTCCGATGGGGGAACCGAGGTTTCTAAAACAGTGCTTCTTAAATGTGGTCCGAGATCCCCTGAGGGTCCCCCAAGACACTGTCAGGGGTGCTCAAAATCAAAATTATTCCGCCAGCCTATGTTTAAAAATAATACAATATTAAACTCCTATCAAGCAGCTGTGAGAAATGGCAGCAGCAGGGAATGCATCCATTTTAATTTTTAATATGGCAGACATCGATAAATATAACCCATAATATGAAAAGCTCTTTTGGGGTCCTCCATAACTTTTATGTTGTTCAAAATATTCCAAAACAGCCAATACAGTTCTAACATAGTCCTGAGAGGGGGGGAAAAAACAGTTAAGAAACACTGTTCTAAAAGATTCCGCCTTTTTTTTTTTTTGACACCTGATTTTAAGCTAGAAAAACTTGGTTTTGAACAACAAATAAGTTGTGACGTCATTACCAGCAATACTCTAGTCTCAAAATGGCCCTATTTTGAACTCGGAGCACTTCTAGAATGAGGGACACTTTAAATCAGCTCAGAATAACATATTTCCAACTTGAAATGTTTTTTTCACATTACTAAGGCAGAACTTTCCGATATGAAAACAAAGCGATCTATATTACATCATCATCTTCGCTACAAAATGAGCATATAATATGCTAATGAGCCTGCTGCTTAGCAGGTGGGAAGGGTTCCTAGTTCAGCCTGTTCTCATTGTCCGTAGTTGATCATAAAGCATTTGATGGGTCTGACTGGTGTCCTTCATGAAACAACGATGGATTTGTTTGTCCCGGTTTTTTTTCCCTTCCTTTGTTAGAATAAAGGATGACCACGTAATCCAGCACGGGCTGGTAGTGGATGGGACCAGCCTCTCCCTTGCCCTCAGGCAACACGAGAAACTCTTCATGGAGCTCTGCCGAAATTGCTCTGCTGTGCTGTGCTGTCGCATGGCACCCCTGCAGAAAGCAAAGGTGAGTTATCGGGAGCTCAGGAAGGTTGAGCATCAGCCGTGTTTGGCTGCTATAACACCTGCCACAGCCTCTCTCGACCTTCTGAGTTTAGAAGGATTGAGTGTTCTGCCTAATAACCCCCTGCCCACCTGTCTACGAAATAGATAGGCAATTGGGCTTGCTATTGTCTTGCAATATGATTTGCATGTGCGCCTTAGGTGTACAAGTAGTTCTCAACTTTGAACGGTTTAGTGACGGTTCAAAGTTGCAACGGCACTGGAAAAAGGCTGTTTTTCACAACCCACTGGTCACCTGATCAAATATCAGACACTTTCGCAACTGACTCGTATTGATGAACTGACGCATATTGATGAAGATTGCGATGTCCCGGGGTCATGTGATCACCTTTTGTGAAATTCTGACAAGCAAAGTCAGTGAGGAAGCCAGATTCACTTAACAACCATATTACTAACTTAACAGCTGCAGTGATTAACAACTGTGGCAGAAAAGATCGTCAAATGGGGCAAAACTCACTTAACAACTGTCTCACTTAGCAACAGAAATTTTGGGTTCAGTTGTCGTCATAAGTCAAGAACTACCAATATATAAAGTACACCAACATTTCCCAGCCTGTCAGCTTCAAAAGTCTTGGTGTAGCAATTCCTTTTAACAGTATGTACCATTAAACACTGCAGTAAGCCTTGATTATTTGCTTAAGTATTGCCCTCTCAAGTTTGTTGAGAAATATCAATATCTCAAACCACTGGTTCCCAAATAATGTCAATTTTTTGTTTTTTAAGAAGTCTGTCTTTCCTTTACAGGTTGTACGGCTGCTGAAAACATCTCCAGAGAAGCCTATCACATTAGCTATCGGTGATGGAGCTAATGATGTGAGCATGATACAAGAAGCTCATGTTGGCATAGGTAATATTTAGGTGATGGTCAAAGTCTCACTGTATTTAAACTTCATTAATTGGGATTTATAACAGGTATCATCTCCATAGATAAAAAAGTACTAAACTAGATTTTATGTACACAGGAGCCTTTCAGCTAAATAAACTAATAAGTTAAAGATATTTAAATAAAGAAAGCATCCTTACATTCAGCTTGTCAACCAGGAATGTCTTCCGAAAAGGCCTTCAATTTAAAAGCATCATCCCAAATTCAGAATCAGTCCCAAGCTTCAGGAAATCTGTTAAAACTTGGCTTTTTAAGAAAAGCATAAGTAATGATCCTGTGATGGGTTTATGATTGCATCTTCTCAGTCGCAAACATTTTCTTTGAAATTTAGCTGCAATGGTTAATTTTTAGACTATAATTTTGTTTTCCTAATTAGAATATTAGAATTCTTTATTGAACAAGTGTGATTAGACACACAAGGAATTTGTCTCCGGTGCATAAACTCTCAGTGTACATAAAACAATAGTGATAGATCGTTATCATAGGCCACTTAAAAAGAAATTCAGATTGCAATAGAATTATAAGTAAATAAATTAATAACCCCACACCCTCTGCAACTTGATGCCCACCAAATATGCTGTAAGTGTTAATGCCAGCTGGGTATATAGTCCTAGCATATTTGAAGGAACCTAAGTTAGTAAAAAAGGTAAAAAAAATGTTTGTTTGTTTTTAATGGGAATTGATGGCTTGCCAGTGCTTCCAAGCCGTTTCCTCTGGAGAAGAGGGTCTCAAAGTGTAGGCGAGATCCTTTCAAGGGTCCACAAAGTCAAAATATGCTAACATTTCTCATTTCTAATTTGTAATACAATATATATTAATAGACATAATCCACATAAATACCGAAGCTCTCTGTGATCCTCAGCCATTTTTAATAATGAAAATTAGTTTTGAGACCAAAATGTTTGAGAACTACTACTCTGGAGCAGGATAATAGATGGTGAGAATGCTATTGGCAGAAGTATCTGCCCTGGCCCCTTCCCCAAAAATATTTCTGGATCCTTCCATGAAAAAAAGAGCTTGGTTGTGTAACTGAGCAATAGAAAATACCTACACATATATACAACCTTTTCTCTTTCAATTGTGGAATAAAAAATGCGCTCTTATTTGGTCAGGCCTCTTTTAAAACTCCAGACATCACCCTAAAAGGCTGAATCTTTCATTATTGTTGCATATGTTGTTTCACTTTGACTTACATCGGGGTGAAATTCAGCAGGTTCTGACAGGTTCTAGAGAACCGGTAGTGGAAATTTTGAGTAGTTCAGAGAACCGGCAAATACCACCTCTGGCTGGCCCCAGAGTGGGGAGGGAATGGAGATTTTGCAATATCCTTCTCCCAGGAGTGGGGAGGGAATGGGGATTTTGCAGTATCCTTCCCCTGGAGTAGGGAGGGAATGGGGATTTTGCAGTATCCTTCTCCCAGGAGTGGGAAGGGAATGGAGATTTTGCAATATCCTTCTCCCAGGAGTGGGGGGGAATGGGGATTTTGCAGTATCCTTCCCCTGGAGTGGGGTGGGAATGGAGATTTTGCAATATCCTTCCCCTGGAGTGGGATGGGAATGGAGATTTTGCAGTATCCTTCCCCTGGAGTGGGGTGGGAATGGAGATTTTGCAGTATCCTTCCCTTGAGTGGGGTGAGAATGGAGATTTTGCAGTATCCTTCCCCTGCCATGCCCACCAAGCCACGCCCACAGAATCGGTAGCAAAAAAAAAATTTGAATTCCACCACTGAT
Source organism: Pituophis catenifer annectens (assembly GCF_029215685.1). Lineage (NCBI taxonomy): Eukaryota > Metazoa > Chordata > Lepidosauria > Squamata > Colubridae > Pituophis > Pituophis catenifer. The sequence goes on along the minus strand of NW_027256886.1, from coordinate 7,655,920 downwards.
TTACATGTGTCATCATGCTTAGGAAGCCAAGTTAATTTTTGTTATTTTTGCTTACCCAAATTGCAGGTATCATGGGCAAAGAAGGCAGACAAGCTGTAAGAAACAGCGACTATGCAATAGCAAGATTTAAATTCCTCTCCAAGTTACTTTTTGTCCATGGCCACCTTTATTATATTAGGATAGCAACCCTTGTACAGTACTTTTTTTACAAGGTAAGTGTCTGTAGCATATAATTGGGGATTCTTTTAGCTCAGAAGTTTTTCTTTTAAATAGTGGGCTTACTTGGAAAAGTGGAGTAGTATATAAACTCTGATACTCAATTATCATTACAATTATGCTTGGAACTTGTAACGTTTAGGAGGGTGATGTTAAGAAAAGAGATATTGTAGAAACTGAATCTACAGGTAGTCCTCAACTTACAACAGTTTACTTAGTGACTGTTCTAAGTTACAAAAGTGAAAAAAGTGACTTATGACCATTTTTCAGAGTTATGACCTTTGCAGCATCCCCATGATCATGTGATCAAAATTCAGATTCTTGACAACTGGTTCATACTTATGACCGTTGCTGGGTCCCATGTGATCCCCTTTTGCAACCTTCAACAAGCAAAATCAATGGAGAAATCAGATTCACTTAATAACTATGGCAAGCAAGGTCGTGAAATAGGGCAAAACTCACTCAACAAATGTCTCACTTAACAACAGAAATTTTGGACTCAATTGTAGTTGCAAGTTGTGGACTAGCTGTATGTTGTAACATTGTCCTAAAAGCATTTTTAAAGCAAACCATGAACACAGAGGCCTGGTCTCTAGGAGAAACAACTTTTGAATGTAGTCACATAGACACATAGTCCTCAACTTAGGACCAACAGTGGGGACTAGAATTTCTGTTGCTAGCAAGGCAGTGGTTAAGCGAGTTGTGCCCAATTTTACAATCTTGTTTGCCATGGTTGGTATACGAATCACTGCAGTTGTTAAGTGAAGCACCTGGGTCATTAAGCAAATCTGTCTACCCCGGCTGACTTTGCTTGTCAGAAACTGTGGGAAGGTTCCAAACGGCAATCATATGACACTGGGATGCTGCAATGGTCATAAGTGTGAGGTTCAGTCATAAGTCACTTTTTAATGACATTGTAACTTTGAACAGTTGCTAAATGAATGGCTATAAGTCAAGGATCACATGTAAGGTTTTTCCCTGATGATATTTGGTTAGGAGCATCCATCACCTTCCACTAACTTGCTACTAATTTCTTCACTTCCAAGCCAAAACATATCTGCAGTAAGGCTATTTCTTGTTAAGCCAGCTTTTAATCATGGTTGCAGTGTCTAGATTATAAACAGGTTGTGATCTCTTTTGATGTGCACATCATGCAGATCACAGTTAAAAGGCAAAGTGAGATGGGAGCATTCTGGCTAGTTATCAGGACAGAGTTCATGCTTTCTGTTTTAAACAAGGCCTTATGGAGTTTCTAAGTCTAAAGTGGATTAGAGTGATGGTATTAGTGAAGACTGCTTCATTGTTTGCAACATTGATGAAACCCAAATGCCTTATGGGAGTACTTCCTCTCCACCATTTCCTTCAATCATCATCGTCGTTTAACGACCCCTTAATCCCTTGTGGGGTGGAGTCTGGGCAACTGAATGGAACTAGCAGAGTATTTTAATGGCCAGATGCCCTTCCTGTCGCCAATGCGGAGTTTTGTTCAGCAGATATATTCTCAGTGCGCCCAGAGAGAGAAATATCTGCCTCTACCTAGGATCGAACTCCCAGTCTCCTGATTGTGAGGTGAGAGCTTCACCTCTAGGCCACCACACCACTCTTCCACCATCAACAAGTAGTTTAATTCCAGTCAGTGATATCATTATCCATCTGGATGATGAATCTCAGAAAATGAGTGTTTTTTTAAAAAAACTTCTTTTGATATTCAAGGTATGTTTGGATGGGCGTGATAGAATTTGGTGTTTTATGTCTCTCATTGGTTGCATCGCATCTTGTTTTCCAGAATGTGTGTTTTATTACACCACAGTTTTTATATCAATTCTTCTGCTTATTTTCACAACAAGTGAGTAGTCAATTTTTTTTTATTCTTCTCCTCTTTCTGTCTTTACATTTGTAGGCAGCCACCAAGAAGTAAGCAGAGCTAAAATCGAATACCTCTTACTAACATTTAGATGATGTTTCATTAGCATCTGTTTCTCCATCCCTATATATTTCCTTTAAATTTTCTGTCTGTAAAAATGTATCCAAGAACAATCCCATTTCTTGTCGGGCCATTTTATTGTTAGGCAATCATAAAGATAAAAATTGAAAGTTGTGTTAAAGAGTTCCATGCGGAATAAGAGTTTAGTCAAAGTAATATTTATCTTTGGATAGTGCTGATTAGTTCCGCTAATTCTTTTTCTATGTTAGAAAGCCAAAAGCACTTTTAAAAAATGGATTTCATTTTATATCTGGGAGACAAGTGACAGTTATAGCCAGATCAAGTAGGGATTTTATTATTAATCAGATTTAGCTCATTTAAATGTATACTCGTTTAAATTTAAGATTTAAATTTAAGATGTGCTGTATTGTAACTCAGATTATCCGCAGCCAGTAATGTTTGTCCTTGCATTTCTGAAATTAATTGCTCTTACTCTATTATGAGTTCTAGCAAATTCTAATTTATCTTAATACATATATCTATAAATAACCTAGTAAAGACTATGGGTAATCCTGATTGGCCCCATTTAAGAATGATTAGTAATGGAGTCTTATCGCAGGCTGATTTTCCTACCTCCAAATCCAGTATTTTAAGTATTATTCTAAACAGGCAATAATATGAAATTAAAAAGTGGGTTGACTGAAAAGAAACCGGGTGACACTTAAGCAGAAAGAGTTTCTGTCTGAAGTGAAGAATAAGATGATAACAAACACCCATCCCACCCCACCCCTCCCGCCTTTCCTTCTAAGCTGCTCCAGTTCTTAACTTTTCTTTTACATGGATCGTGGGATGGCCTGCAGTGAATTTGGTGACAAACCACTTTCTGCTTCAATGGGGGGGGGGCGGGGGAGGAACCCACAGGCCTTTTCTTGACCACCCAGCATCTATCTAAAAGCAGCGTTTCTCAATTGGGCAGCTTTAAGATGGGGGGACTTCATTTCCCAGCAATCCCCAGCTAGCAATGCTGGGAGTTGAAGTCCCCACACCTTAAAGTTGCCCAGGTTGAGAAACACTAACATAAAGTGACTATTAGCTTTGTCCAATGTTAAAGCCTTTTCTGCTCCCCGATACACACACACACACACACACACACACACACACACACACACACACAGCATTTTCGAAGTTGATGTTCTTTTTTTATACCTTTTTGCAGGGGTGGGCTTCAAAATTTTTAGCAAAGGGTTTCTCTGCCGGTTGCTGGGTGGGCGTGGCCATGGTGGGCGTGGCTTAGTCGGGTTCCTGCACCATGGCGGGGGGGCGTTTTGCCCTCCCCGGGCTCTGGAGGCTTTCCTCGAGCCTCCGAGAGGGCGAAAATGGCCTCCCCAGGTTCCAGAGGCCCTCTGGAGAAAAGTCAACAAATTTCTTCTTCTCCCTCTCAAAACACAAATGGTCTTAACACTCTTTCTAAAAAAGTTCTTTGGTGCAGCATCCAAAAAGGCAGGGGTGGGCTGCTGGGGGTTCACAAGAACCTCTAGCTAAGATTCTGTGCAGTTCGGAGAACCCCCAAATCCCACTCCTGGCTGGCCCTGCCTACCCCGCCTCTCCCAGGAGTCCCCAGACAGCCCGTTTTGGATGCAGGTAAGTGCAAGGCACACGTGAAGCCTTGGGGAGGGCAAAAAACGGGCCTACTGGAACTTCGGGAATTTTTTAGAAAGAGCGTTAAGACCATTTGTGTTGGAGAGGGAGAAGACGAAATTTAAGAACAGTATGGAAGGAGTTTGTAATAATTCTTTATAGTTGTACAGCTTCAAGTCACAGAAGCTGGCTTTATTGCATTCCTTCTTTGTTAAAGTTAATATAATAAAACAGACATTTAGATTGGGGTGATTTTGTTGTTGTTGACTTTTCTGTATATGGGTTTTAAAACAATCACCAATTCTCCACCTTTCTCACCTTTCAGACTCTGTATGACAGCGTGTACCTGACTTTGTACAACATTTGTTTCACTTCCCTGCCAGTCCTCATGTATAGTCTTTTTGAACAGCATGTGCATCCTCATGTATTGCACAGCAAGCCAACTCTCTACCGGTAAGCATGGTCTTTTCAGGAGAGGATTTTGCTTGGTAAGAGACAAATTGTACGGCTCCTCCTACTCAAAAACCACTTGTCAGAGACCCAAAGGGTGCTGGGTTTTAAAGTCTAGGATAGGTTGTAGAAAGAGCTAATACTCATTTGAAATATTAGAGGAATCCCTATGCTGTTAGGCCATGATGGAACATATTCTTTATATCTTAAGATTTAATGTGGAGTCAGTTCTGCCATCTTCCGTTAAGAAGTTTGTTTGTTTGTTTGTTTATTGAATTTATTTGCCTTCTCCCCCATCTTGTAGTAAAACGACTACGGGTGGCTTCCAGAATTAAAACAGTAAAATCAATTCCCTGCAAGGAATATAAATCCTTCTATTCCACAACATCCAGTCAGAGCTGAAGAAGCTTCTTGGATGAGAAGTGAAACATCTTCAAAGAAAAACCAGAAAGTCCAGTTGCCTCTTGAAAAAGCACCTTTGGGACAGACAATCATGACCTGGATGACTGAGAATCTCCATAGACATTCAGTGTAATCCTAACAAATGTCTTAAAAGAACAAAAGTAGAAATCTCAATCAAGCTAAAACATAGTGGAGGGAGGGAAGAGGATGCAAAGGGAAGGGGTGGAGATGGGATTGCCTCTTGATTCAACAACCACCCCCAGTGTGATGCTCCCCAATTAGGGCTCCAAGCCATCTGGCAGAGCCAGGTCTTCAGGCCCCTGCAGAAGGATAGAAGACGCAATCTTACCTCAGGAGGCAAGATGTCCCAAAGAGTTTTTGGAAGCAGAGCCAGAAATTGCTTTGGCTGAGATATGGATAACCTTGACAAGCCAAAGAGGATCTAAGGATCAGAGTATAGAAAGCAAAGGATATTCAAATTGTGGCTCTTAGCATAATTTTAGATGCCCTTTGCAAGCGGTTAGCTGAACACTCTGAGGAAAGATGTCTGTGGAGATTCTCAGTCATCCAAGTCATAGTTGTCTCAAAAGTGCTTTTTCAAAAAGCAACTGGACTGTTTTTTCCTTGAGGAAGAAGAAAACGTTTCATTTCCCTTTCAAAAGGAGCCTTGGTAGTACAGTGGTTTAATGCACCCTGTTATTAACACAGCTGCCTGCAATTTCTGCAGGTTCGAATCTTACCAGGCTCAAGGTTGACTCAGCCTTCCATCCTTTCTAAGGTAGGTTAAATGAGGACCCAGTTTGTGGGGGCAATAAGCTGACTTTGTATAAATATACAAAAGTATGAAGGCTATTGCTTAACGCATTGTAAACCGCCCTGAGTCTCCAGAAAAGGGCGGCATATAAATCAATTTAAAAAAAAAAAAATCTTTATCAGTTATGATGGGGGGGAGGGGGGAGATGGAAGAATAGGTATTAACAGTTAGGACCAGGATGGTAGGGGGATGGAAGGATAGCTTCTGACTGGATGGTGGGAGGGGGAGATGGAAGGATTGAGGAAAGAAGACCTGTACCTCATGAATAGTTTGTTGGGAAGAAAGAGAGAGAGAGAGAGAGAGAATGCTGGCGTTCAGTGTCCAGCTGTAGCCCATGCTTGTGTTCATCTGTAGCCTCACCTACCACTGTCCTCAATCTCATCCTTCATTTATAAATTTATCTGTATGTTTCTTTGATTTATTATTCACCTTTTGTGTACAGGTGCTCAAGATCTATAGTGCTTCTTCCTGCTATTTTTCCTAATAAATCTGTCAGATAGGAATCTGCATTCTCCAGTCCTACCTAGATCAGTGTCTTAGCCACTGCACCCACTGCCTCTCAATAGCATGCTGCCTCTGATTGATTTGAGTTCAGAAGAATCCCTGAAATCTAAACCCTCTTCTCTTTATTGCGGTGTCAAAATGCAGCCATTATGTGCCTACACTTGAATTGTAGATTTTATTTATATTTAGTCTTACTTATTACATTTATGTGTTGCCCATCTCATTTAGAGGTGACTGACAAACATTGCTAAATAACACTATGTAATTAATTTGGGGTCCCCCTCCTATTCCTCCTGAAAGAGTCTAAATGATAAAGAGATTTCTGATTCCAATTACACCATTTTTCCCTTATTAAAAATAATGTATTTGCTTATACAAATTTATTCAGAAATGTGGCCATACTTTGGTCATTTATAAGCTGGCTCATTGACTAAAGATTGCAATTGGATGGGATAGGGAAAGCAAATAGGGAGTTAGCATCATCCTTTCTCCCAAAACATATTAGTCTTTAGTACCAAGTGGCCATGAAACATCTCAAGGTCAGTACTTAACAGTAAGAAGTATGATATTTGATTCCTTTCAACTTTTGAAGAGCATTTATAGCAATTTCTCAGAATAGGTAAAAAGGTAGATAGATGAATTTTATGAGTGTTCTTACAACATTAAAGATGATCTTATGTACATGGACGTCATCATGCATCAAAGTAGTTTTTGTTCCTTTGAAAATAGCTGCCAGAGCATTATACCTTTTTTTTCCATCTCTTTCTACAGAGACATTAGTAAAAATGCCCACTTGGGCTTTAAGCCTTTCCTCTACTGGACCTTCTTGGGATTTTTTCATGCATTTGCTTTCTTCTTTGGCTCATATCTTCTGATGGGAAAAGACACTTCGTTGTTAGGGAATGGCCAGGTAAAGTAGAATGCTAATCTATTATGAAAACTGTATTCTGGGATATGTAATGTTGTGCTATGTAAACTGAATCATTGTAAAACGTATATCAGCCAGAAGTGTTTGTGGTTTCATAACATAGCTATGGAGATACAAATTTCCTTGAAAAAGGGTGAAACTTAAATTACCTGGAGATAAACTAAGAGTTCTGTAAATAATATATAGATTGAGATACCAAACAGAGTTGGGTGAATATTAATTCTGAGATTTCAGGAGCTGACTGTGAACTGCTCATATTTCTGTTTTATATTCTGTTTGGTGTATTTTCTTCTGGATTGCTCCACACAAATTTGCAACCAGAGAATTGGGTGCCCAAGTTAATTATTGACAGCTTGTGAATAAGCATCTTTGAAAACAGAGCTGAGCAAAAACCTCTTTCCCAGATCTCCCTCAACTGCCTTATTTGTGATCTGTTATATTTCCGTTACACAACTAACATACCCTGTGTCAGGGGTTGGCAACTTTAAACACTCAAAGAGCCACTTGGACCAGTTTCCTACAGAAAAAAAACATACCAGGAGCCACAAAACTTGGGTGGGCGTGGCCAACTCAATGTCACTCACTCCCACCCAGTCACATGACCACCTAGCCACGCCTATCCAGCCACAAAACTATTCTCTCTCTCTCCCCCCTCTGTGTCTCTTTCCCCCTGTATCTCTCTCTCCCTGTCTCACCCCCTCTCTACGTATCACTCTATATGTGTCTCTCTATGTCTATGTGTGTGTGTGTCTCTTTCCCCACTCCCCCTCCCTTCAGGCGACCGTCCTCCTTCTCCCCCCCTCCTCTTGTAACTCCCTGGCTGTGGCTGAGCCGGGAGCGTTCACACACTTAGGGAGACTCCAGCCTGAAGTGGCAGGAAGCGAAGGCTGCCTTATGTGCAAATGTGGCGTGAAGGCAGGTACAGGGCAGCTTCATTCCTGCACTCTCCGGCGACCCTCTTCCCTCTCCTCCTCTTAGGATGCTCGGGACAGCTCTGGCTGAGCCGGGAGCTGTACACAGGCGGGGATACCCTCCTCAAGTGAGCGCCAAAGCTCAGGAAAGGCGCGCACGGGGCGGCAGCAGCTCATTTAAGGAGGGTCTTGCAGCGCGTGCACACATTCCCAGCTCAGCCACAGCCGACCAGGGGGTTACGAGAGGAGGGGGGAGGAGAGTGCAGGAGTAAAGCTGCCCTGTACGTGCTTTCACGCCACATTTGCGTGTAAGGCAGCCTTCGCTTCCTGCCACTTCGGAATGGAGTCCAAAAAAGAAATAAGAGGGGCAGGGCAAACCAGTGATAGGACAGGGAGACGCGCCAGAGGGCCCAAAGAGCCACTTGTGGCTCCGGAGCCACAGATTGCCAACCCCTGCCATGGGTGAACTTGGTTTCTGAATCATTCTATGGGCACTGTCAAGAATCTGGGATAGCCTAACCACTGTCTGCTATTTTTAGCTGGAATACAAAAGTACACCATGGGTGAACTCTTAATTTTGACATAGCTGGGCCGCAGGAAGACAGAATCCGTGTGAATTCTGAGAGGTTGATTTAACTTTGATGTAGTGTAACAGCTGTACACTACAATTTTGCACTTTTAGCTTCCTTCTAACCTGCCCCTTTTTTTCATGCTGTGCATGTCGCCAGTTATTCAAACCTAAGAGGCAAATGGTAAGATTTTATGTTGTAGGATAAAAGACGTGTAGAGGCTAAATGCAGTACCTTTGTAGTGGTATTCAAGAATGCATCACTCATTCTCCTTGAACACATTAAAAGAAACTGATTGGATGAGCTTTCCCATCCTTCTCATTCTAAGTGGACAACTAGCTGTGTTCAAGAAAAGGTTCTTGTGCATTAGTGAAATGTTGCCAAGTTACATGCTTTTTTTGTCTTTGGCCTCCCCACCCCCTGCCTTTCTACAAATACAATCCTTAACGCAAACTGTAGGCGGTTTGGGGTGTTTATCAAAATCCTCTTCTCTTCCACCTCTTAACAGTCTCCATGGCAAACATCCACTAATTAATAGTAATTGCTTTCTGCCAGCTTAAAGAAAGCTCTTCGTAGACAAACCATCTTTAGGTGAAGGGGACTTGCATCCTCGGCTTTTCACCAAGCCCAGATTTTTCTCAGTTCTCAGGACTTTCAATCTCCTGGTTACAGATAGCAATCCAAGAAAAGAAGAATAAAAAAACATGCTGTTAGTAGGTACAAAGTGAGAGAGCACCACTGCTATTAATTATGGAATTTGCTTCTTTCTAATGGGCTGGGCTTGGCTCTTTTGCAGGGAATCTTGGATAATCTCCCTGTTGAGCTGTGTACCAAAATCCCTTTTCTGGCTCTGGTATAATTTCAGTTTTAAAATGTCTTCTTTAGAATGTAATGGAATAAGTGAATGTGATACACTCAGTGTATCTTTCCTCCACAACCATACTTAGACTGGATTTTTTTTCTGTACAAATCTGTATTTACCAAGTTAAGGCTTCCTATAGCATAGCAACACAAACAAGCAGAACAACTGCATTTTAACAACCCATTAATTAAAAATAGTTCATGAAATGAGGAGAATCAATATTTAACACAATCTAGCTCGTTCAAGAAATAAGTGCATAAGTCTAGATTGTTCATGAAATGGGCAAAGGAAATATCAGATTTTTGCAGGTGAGACTAAACTGTATGGGATTACCGGTACTCTGGAATTAGATTCAAAATAATCTTGATTCTTTAGAGACGAGAGCTGAAAAATTGTACAGAAATCTAACAGGGACAACTGCATTTTTTTTTCACTTAAGAAATATAAATTTTTTTGGCTTGTTTTGTCTTTTACCCTGCTGGTTTTACTAAGCTGTTCTAAATGGGGAAGTGTTCATTTGAGTATGTGGTGGAACTAGCTTGTTAGCATTATGGCGGTGTTGCCTCTTAAGTATCTTCCATCTAATTAAATTTCTTGTTTTCCTTTTTAGATGTTTGGAAATTGGACCTTTGGTACTTTGGTCTTCACAGTTATGGTTATAACAGTTACAATGAAGGTACTGCAGTGCACTTGAAATTTTGCTTTCTAAGTTCTTCTTCATTATCTTTAATAACAGTCTGAGATCAGTGCTGGTGAGATTTGACTATATTTAACTGGCAGAATTAAATTAATATTGAAACCCATCAGTTTTGTTTGCTTTGAGATTTTTCTAACTGAAAGTTAGTGTGGTTGTATTCTTCCACTGGAAAAAGTAACCACTCCTACAAATTCAGTTTTCTGAGGCCAAATTATTTATTCAAGGGATGTCAAAAGATGCATCTTTGTCTTTAAACCCAGCTATAAAGAACTCCTCAGCTGGAAAAAAAACATAGGCTCAAGAAAGTCCAAAAGTTAGTGCAAGGAGAATTCTTTGATATCTGAACAGATGCCTTATTATTATTGTTGATCACACAATCAACAATGTTTTTATTGTTTTAATGCTTTTTGCTGTTTTTGTTGCTTCAAATGTTTTAGTTGTAATATATGTTTTGAATTGTGAGCCATCCAGAGTAATTTGCTGAAGTGGGCAGTTATAGAAATCAAATAAATAAATGAATAAAACCAGCCAGATGTTTAAACTGAATTTTGCATTTTTATCAACCTACCGAGTCCTTCCCAAGGATAGAATCAGCTGTATTCTACCATGATTGTTTGATCAAGAACTGGCCTTTTATCAGTTGACAGGTGTAAAAGTCAACTACAGAGAAAGGAACTATTCACGTGCAGAACCAATGTTATGTTAGGGGTTTCAGAACCAAGGTTGTGCACACCTTGGATTTAGAATACCAGTTCCCAATAAAACATATGACAGCCAATTTGGTGTAGCAGTTAAGACATCAGGCTGGAAACCAGGAGACTATGAGTTTTAGTCTCACCTTAGGCACCAAGCCAGCTGTGTAAGTGCAAGACCTATTTCACAGACAAAAGCCAGGAAAAACTCCAGGCCCAGACAAGATAACTCCTTCTTGCTTAAAAGTCTGTGCTGACCAATTGGCCCCCATCTTCACCCGAATCTTCAATAAATCACTAGGGATGTGCTATGTTCCTTCTTGCTTCAAATTCCTTGTGTGTCCAATCACACTTGGCCAATAAAAATTCTATTCGATTCTAATCTTGGGGCAGTCCTTCTTTCTTAGCCGTGGGAAGCAGTCAGTGGCAAACCACTGCTGAAATCTTACCCAGAAAACTGAGACTTGTCCAGACAGTTCCCGGCAGTCAACACTAGCTTAAAGGTACACACACACACACACACACACACACACACACACACACACAAAACATGCAATGTTTTCACAGGCTTTAACTTTGTAATTACCTGTTTATTAGGAGATACAATTTTCTTTTTTCTTTTTCTTTCTTTTTGTGTGCTTAGATGGCAATAGAGACACACTTTTGGACTTGGATAAATCATTTTGTTACTTGGGGGTCCATTGGGTTTTACTTCATCTTTTCCTTATTCTATGGCGGAATAATCTGGTAAGTAGTTAATTCTATGCAAACAGAAGAGTAATAAAATATTGCTGCATTAAATTCTTGCCATCAACAAAGCCATGTTTGGATCTGTAAGCAGGCTGTGACCATTGGTGCATGTGTTTGTGTGTACACACAGTGCATTCATATATATATATATATATATATATGTTTTCTCAGGTTTTCGCGGGTGTTTGTATGTAGGTCTTTGGTTATTCGGGTCTTCTCCCACGTAAAATTGGAAGTGTCTTGGCGACGTTTCGACAAAGTCTCATTCGTCATCTTCAGGCTGGTGTTCTCGGCTTCGTGCTTCCAGGAGCAAATCGTGCTCCTGAAAGCACGAAGCCGAGAACACCAGCCTGAAGATTCTGAGCAGCTAAATCAACAATCTGGCACAGAAGATGAAAAGATTAATTAAAAATAGAAATGCTGTCATATTATCCATCTGTCCATTATCCAGTTAGGAGGGCTTCGTTGTTCTATAATGGCCCTTCTTTGTTGTCCAAACCTGATTTTTTTTTTTTTTATTTTACTTTGAAACTAGAATTTGACATAGTATCTGAGATGGATTATCACACCAATCAGTGCTAGTTTTTACACAGGCAAGCTACTGTTTATAAAGAGGGAAATAAACCCCACACTCACTACCAATGATGATGTTACCTAGTTGGGTAATAAAACATCTACAAGCAAACAACCAAGTCAGAATATACCAAATACCCCAGAACTCAACCCTGATTTACATGTATTCTCTTTTTGGAGGAAAGGCAGGAAATATATCTAAGGAACAAATAAATAATGTTTCAATTTCCCATTTTTCAAATTTATGAAAGCCAAAACATCTGCCACATTAATTTTTAGAGAAATGGATAAAAAGCTTATACCTCCAGAATTTTAGGGCTTAACTGTGCACGTTGACATAGCCTTTCAAAATGCAAAATACAATTATCGATTTATTAGGTGACAGTATTAAAAATAAGAATGTATCTGGAATGTACTTCTCTTCCTTTAGATCCTCAGCTCAAAAATTTTGTCTCATTCATTTCTAAATCACAGTCAGCCTTTTAAACTTCAAAAGGATTGGAGCTACATTCATTGATTACTTAGCATTGCAAACTTATGTCTCTTGAGTTCAAAAAGTCATATGCCACTGCCTTCATCAGAGAGGCTGACTGCTGATTTTTATTATAATCACTATCCATATCTTAAATTCCCTCATTATCTCCCTTCAATATTCTAAGGCAGGGGTGTCAAACTCGATTTCATTGAGGGCTGCATCAGAGTTGTGTTTGACCTTGGGAACCGGAGTGGCCAGCTCAACGTCATTCGTGTCAGGGGTGCCTGTGGGGGCCCAAGTGCTCTGCTAGCAAAAATGGGCTCCAGATCTCTGTTTTCAGCTGCGACAGTCTCCTGCACCCCTCTGCCAGTGAAAACGGAGTTTGGGAGAGCTGTGCACAGCCTTTGCGAGCTCTGTTTTTGCTGGCCGAGGCACCATGGGCCGGTCCTTCACTGTTTCCAGGGCGGCCCTGCAGGCCAGATCTAAGCATTCTGCGGGCCAAATCTGGCCCACAGACCTTGAATTTGACACCCCTGTTCTAAGGAGTCTGTCTCTGCATAGTTTCACATGACCAGCCAAAGTTGAGTATTTGCTGCTGTGAACCTGCCCAGACTTTGAGATCAATGTTAGAAGTGACATTTTCTAGCCCCAAAGCCATGAGGCTGGTGGATACTAGGAACGCGACTTTCTGTATTGTGGGTTTTATATTTTTGGAATTCATTTATATTTTTGGAGATACAGGTAGTCCTCGACTTAACGACCACAGTTTAGCCAGAATTTCCATTGCTAAGCGAGACAGTCGTTAAGTGAGTTTTGCTCCATTTTATGACTTTTCTTGCCACAGTTGTTAAGTGAACCATTGCTTCTGTTAAGTCAGTAACATAGCAGTAAAATGAATCCAGTTTCCCCGTTGACTTTGCTTGCTAGAAGGTCACAAAAGATGATCATGTGACCCCAGGACATTGCAACCGTCATAAATATGAACCAGCTGCCAAGAGGCCGAATTTTGATCACATGACCATGGGGATGCTGCATTGGTCATAAGTGTGAAAAACAGTCATAAGTCACTTTGTAAAGTGCCGTTATAACAGTCACTAAATGAATGGTTGTAAATTGAAGACTCCCTACTGTTCTTAAGAATGTCATCTAATTCTAAATGTTTTCCTTTGCTGCTTCTTAATTTCCATTTTTTGTGTCCTTTCTTCTTCCAGGCCGTTTTTGCACACCCAAGACCTGTACTTTGTATTTGTTCAGTTGCTGTCCAGCGGCTCTGCTTGGTTTGCCATAATCATCATAGTTGTCACTTGTTTATTCCTTGACGTTGTGAAAAAAGTGTTGTACAGACACCTGCAGCCCACAAGTACAGAAAAAGTCCAGGTAACTTTTGCTTATAAGTGATTTGATTAACGTTTAAGTTATTGGGAAGATTACATTTTTGAGCCTTTCTCTGGATCTTTATTGCTATTTTGCCTGCAGTTCTTAATTTACTGTGATCCTATGGTGAGTAATTTTTTAAAAAAAAAAAACTACTTTCCAGTATATTTAAATTTTTAAATGTAAATTTTTTGTTTTCCTCTTGGTCATATTGCAATGTCATGAAAGTATTAATAAAGCTAAGGGAGAAAGATTTCTAAAAATTCTTAACTGAGCCAATGATTCAGTTGTGAACTAGTTCCATTCTTGCCAGCTTAATTGCTTATTATTAGTGATGAGTAAATATTGACTTAGCATCTATCAGAATGATTTAGTAATACATGTAATTAGTGTTATCAAACAATTAGAGGTAGCTACTTTTTCCCAAGATACATAGATTTCTTGCATGGAGAATATTTAAAATATACTGTAGCACAACCTAAAGAATAGCCTTCCCCAACCTAGACTCCCAACAGATGGATGAATTATAATTCCCCAAATTCCCAGATGGCTGTGGAATTCCAGAAAAAGTCCATGCATCTGGAAGACAGATCAGATACCATTCCCAACATTTCTTTGCCTTTGGCAGTTGCTTGGAAAAGGGGCTGGTAAATGTTTGGAAACCCAGCAGGTAAAAATACTGTGAGGAATGGCAGGATTAATAAATGTATTTTGAAAGAGATCAGATCCTGCTGAGCGTAGGTTGTTTTTTTTTTAAACTTTGGGGAACGGAGAGTATTTTAAAAATCTGCTCTGTAGTTCTGCTTTCCCATATTTGAGTTTATCGTATGATCACTTATTGGTCATCTCTAGCTTGGAGAAAAACACTTTTCCACAGTTTTGTTGAGCTGCTCTGTAGTGCATTTTCTGGGAGGTGTTGCAAGATTGCTGATGGCCATTTGGCTTCCGTTACAGAATCATTTCCAATGATTCCAGTAAAATCTGGCATTTCTGAAGTGAGAAATGTCAACTTTCTCTGTGGTTCACAAATTGCATAATCTTTGCAATGCATTCTATAGGTTTTTAGCTACGTTTCATGAAAGCAAAGGATTCTTCATCAGTTTGCCACTTAATGAAAAATTACGCCTGTACGTTGTTCTTACGTGCTTGTTGGAACCATATGCTTACTTACAAGCTGCTAAAGTTAAGGTAATATTGACCATCCCATAGTTGGACATGCAGTAATCATAAATTCATTCAGCAGAATAAATACGTGTCAAGAGTTTGTTGCAGAAATCACATCCAGAAAGCACACACAGATAACTGATTCAGCAGGATTCATTAACTTCTCTTTATGTATAAAATAACACATACAATACCAACAGCAGATTCTTCCAACGTGGTAGTAGTTACAGGCAAAAAACACAGGCAGAGGAGAGAAGAGTTTTCAGTTTCATTTCAGAAGACTAGTTTAACTTTGCACAGACTCAGATCTCAGCACAGTGTGCTTAAGTGTCTGTTTCCAAACAGTCCCCATTGGCTGATCTGTTGCCTTGCCTATTCATTGGCTGATCTTGTTACCATGCCCTATTCCAGTTCATGAATATTCTGTCAATATGCTAGATCAGGGGGTCTCCAAACTTGACAACTTCAAGACTTGTGGATTTCAACATGCTGGCTGGGGAATTCTGGGAGTTGGAAATCCACAAATCTCTTAAAGTTGCCAAGTTTGGACATCCTTGTGCTAGATCATTCTTCCTTTTTTCACATTAGTTAATGTGTGAAAGTGAAGTGCCTCCTTATTTTTTTTAAATGGCAGTTGATTTTTTCCTTTGAAATCCATTTATTAGGAGAGCCTGTGCAGTATGTGTGAATGTCCTTGGATCTGTACAGGATGCTGTCAGCTGGTCTTCAAACTTCTTAGCAACATTAGGCTGTTGCTGTACCTAGTATTCCTCCCACAGACAATTGACGTGGTGTGTGCTTTGTTTATCTTGACCAAAACCACAGCAGCTCATATTAAGCAGAGAGCTATAAAGAGACAAATGAACACAAATAAAAGGCCAAGGTTAGATTACCTGCTCGGTATCGCCCGTTCCTACTTTTTTAAATGTAGTTATTTAAATAACATGGCAGTCCTAATCTCTGTTTAAAATCTCCTTCCCAATCACCCCTGTGCAATTACCGTATTTTTCGGAGTATAAGACGCACTGGAATATAAGACGCACATTAGTTTTTGGGGAGGAAAATTGGGGGAGGGGATTCTGCCTACCAGGTATTCATCTGGCTAGTCCCAGCACATTAGTTCGCTCTCTGGTTTTGAGGTTGGGGCTGTGCTTCTAAAGCACAGCTGATTGTTGGAGGGAGCTCCAGTGACTAAAGCAGACAAAGTGTGGAAGGGCTAAGAGAAGGCAGCAGCTTGAACATCACTGGTATGGAATAACAGTATTGCTTGAGAGCAGGGGTCTCCAACCTTGGCAACTTTAAGACCTGTGGACTTCAACTCCCAGAATTCCTCAGCCAGCTTTGCTTTACTGGCTGAGGAATTCTGGGAGTTGAAGTCCACAGGTCTTAAAGTTGCCAAGGTTGGAGACCCCTGCTTTAGAGAATGGGACCCATAATGACATCCTTAACCTCTTAAAAGCATGGATCTGAACAGAGCACTTGCACTTAGAGATCAGGCAAGACTGTTTTTCCTGTTTCTTTCAGGAAGGTGTTTCTGTATGCTTGTAAGCATTTTATTTTCTTCTTCCTCTCTCTGATGTGCAATTTATTAATTTGTCCACATGGCAGGACTGGATCATGTTGGGAAGTTAATCCAATATATGTGCAATAATAAAATAAAATGATTACTCTGTATCAGAAAGCTTCTGTCTTCTTGCTTGACTTGAACAGGTTGTAGGTTCCTAAATGTTGCTAAACTAAAACGTCCTCCTCCATTGGCCACTCGACCCGGGGCTGTTGCGAGTTATATTTCAGCAAAATCTGGAAGATTCCATGTTCTCCATTCATGTCTTATTTGACAGGTGTTGGCCAAACTAAAATCAATCCCTGCTTCCAGTTACACTGAATCAAATCTGATGAAAGTCCCCAAGTTACGTCTGTTGTCCTCTATAATTGTATGCAGCCACTGAACATAGCTTCATTTTTAAGGAGAAAGAAATAGACACTTGTTATTTAAGGCTAACTTTTCTGCTTTTCTTTAAGCAGAAATATTTTATTATATATATTTTGTAGTCCTGCTCAACAAACAGCTTCTACTTTTCACTCACCTTTTATTGGGATTTTATTTTTAAATTATAAGAACTCTTTTTATGGTAAGGTTGTCCAAAGATGATAAGCATGAAAAGAGCAATTTTGATGATAAAGGGTTAGTTGAAGTGCAAAATCCATGTAGAAAAAAAATGCTAGATAGATTATAGTAGAGAAAGTGATACAAGAAAAGTCCAGGTCCTTATAACTGTTCTAACTGGTATCTTGAGAAAAAGCAAGATCAAAATCTTCCTTTTTGACATACTACCATAAAACACTTCTTGCAAACTGATTTCAGTACGTGTACAATAGGTGAGAGAACCTGCTTATGATCTCAAGCAGAATAGGATAGATATAAGAATCTTACCATTCATAGTGACAAATGCCCTTAACCAGGTCCATGTCAAAACCTTCGGCTGCATTTATATAAGTAATCCTCGACTTACAACCACAATTGAACCCAAAATATTGGGTTGTTGAGTGAGACAGTTGTTAAGTGAGTTTTGCCCCACTTTACGTTTTTCTTGCCACAGTTGTTAAGTGAAATCACTGCAGTTAAGTTAGTTGTTAAGTGAATCTGGCTTCCCCATTGACTGCTTGTCAGCATCTGAATTTTGATCACGTGACTATGGCGATGCTGCCACGATCATAAATGTGAAATAAGTCACCTTTTTTTCCCCAGTGCTGTTTTAACTCCAAACGATCACTAAATGAACTATTGCAAGTCGAGGACTACTTGTACAACCTTCTAAAGGGGCAGGATGTGATGGTGGAGTAAATCTATTGTGTGAACCCAACGGATTTAATTATTAACCACCTTAAACATCTTGCATGTACCCAGCTAATAATTGCTATTCTCAAGCTCTGATGAGAAGTTTCTATGATAATGTTCAGATCATTAAAGGTGATAATACAAAGTTCCTATTGAGTAAGCCTGTTATATCGATCTTCAAATTATTTTTATGTAATTAACTTGACCTTCATGGTAGACTAGGAGTCTGGCTTTTTAAAATCTATTACTTGATTTAGAAAGCCATGACATTTCTTGTGGAAATTGATACTGAAAGTCTGAGCAAAATGTACTGTTCAAAAGTAGTTGTAGTCCTTTTAAAAATTAGCTATATGTAAATGCCTCATTTTTAACTTTAGAGCAAGAGTTGACTGCCTAATTAAATTACATTCAAACAGCAAATCTGTGATCATTTGATTATACTACTACTTCATCTGGAGGGAACAAGATTGGAAAAAGCCAAGTTAGAATCATGTAGTCACATAAAGATCTAGATTTTTTTTAAGTGTTTAAGAAATAATAAGATTTGGTTTATTTATTTTCCTAAGAAATCCCAGTTAGTAAATGGAAGTCCAATTCTATTGACATAAAAGCTGTGTTTTCAAGACAATCTTCTACAAATTACTTCTTTGCATTGGAAATACAACCACTGTTTTGAACTCTGATCACAAACATTTAAGAAGCCCTTGAAAACCAAATTTATTTGCATCCAGTATCTATTTTAAATTTGTACTTAATTGTGGGGACGTTCCTGAACGCCTGTTTTGTTTACCGTGTGATATTTGCATATGCCAAAATGGCTGTTTTTCAATCTAATTGGAAGTAGAAATGCAGTTTTGACTTTACTGTTTTGTATCTTCTTGCTGTCATCTTCTATGCCATTATGTAGTTCGTAGGAGGGGGAAAAATACCTCTAAGGGAAAACATCTCAGTAAGAAATCCCCCTTTTTCCCTTTTTTAAATAAGATGTGGTTTATCCAACTCTAAATCTCTAAATCTAAATGCAACAGCAGCTTTAAAATACGGCAGCTAAGACTGAATGACATAGATGGTTTTAGAAAATGGCCTGCTTATATTGCTTAATGCATTGTAAGCCGCCCTGAGTCTCCGGAGAAGGGCGGCATATATAAATCGAACTAATAAATAAATAAGTCTCCTATGTGTAAGGAACACTGGTTTGCAACACCAACAACAAAAATTAAAAGGAATCGTAACCAGGAAGTGAATCTAGCACAAATTCCCCTTAAACAGTGCAGATGGGTATAAATACTGCCTGTATTTAAACTGTGAACCAGAATTCTTCTCTGTATCGATCAAGTTGTTCCCCGCCCTTAATCCTTCAGAAACCAGTGTCTCTGCACATACCTGCTTTGCAAATGAAAGTTGTACCTTTTTGAGAACTTTGTCCTGTGTCTGCCTTTTTGAACAAATGTGACTACTTCTCACTGATCTGTGTGTTCCATCCCTTCTTTGTCCACTTGTAGATGTACTCCAGCAGAGTTGCTTTAAGTGAGGAATGCATCGCACTACAGCCGTTGTCCAGGGCAACGAGTCAGCTGAGCAAAATTAGGTAGAGTAGGAGGGGCAGTTCTCCATCCAATTTTATGCATGATGAAGGTCAGCTAACCAGCACTTAAGAGAAGGGGAAAAGGCATGTTGGACTCTAGTGTGAACTGAGAGGGCAGTCACAGCTGCACATTTGGTACCTTTCTGACTTCCCCTTAGCTTTGCTACTTATGTATGTTCGCAGGCCAAATAATAGCATGTGTTTGATTTCTTCCCTAATACTTCTTGGGAGGGAGGGGCAAGGGGGAAATTGCAAGCATGATAATCGGGTGCAGAATCCCAGTCTACTCCGTGATAAAGATAACATTTAAAAAAAAAAAAAAACAAGCATGGTCTATGCGCTTCTGCCTAACTCAACCATCCACAATATTAACGGTGCATGTGGCATGCACTGTCAAATAGGAACAGCTGCGGCAAGAGTCTGTCCTTTGTAGATCATTGTGTCATTTGCTAACTAGATTCTTTCTCCTCTTACTATCTGCGTAGCTTTATGTTTATGGTTTGTGTCTAAGTGTATTACGGATATTGTCTACTTAACAAGACAGTTGATGGAAAGGGAATGGGCTGGGTGAGGACTTTTGCAGTTGAAACCTATAGCTGATTTATTGGCTCAGGAGATTAAATTGCCCAGAGATGGGATGCTAGAGACTAAGCATCCCATCTTTGGGCAATTAAGATTGAGCCGTGGTGGGGCAGTGGTTAGAAGACCGTATTGCAGGCTAATTCTGCTGACTGCCAGCCTGACCGACTCAGCCTTTCATCCTTCTGAGGTTGGTAAAATGAGGATCCCGATTGTTTGGGGGAAATTAGCTGACTCTGTAAACCACTTAAGAGAGGGCTGTCAAACACTATGAAGTGGTATATAAAACTAAGTGCTATTGCTATGTATAGGAGTAATTTGCACCAATATGAAAGACCTTGTTTTCAGTTTCCAGATTTATTGTTTATCAGTGTACAATATAAACCAATTTTTACCAATCAGGGAAATGTCCAGTTATGTGGACTTCAACTCCCAGAATTTTTATCTGTGACTGTGAATGCCTGAAAAGTTTGGAAGTTGAAGTGTCTCTTATCTTGCAAGTGCCCAAGTTAGGGAGAGATGGTGTAAAAGATGTGTGCCTCTTTAAGACGTAAGACTGACATTGAGCATGGTCTAGTTTTCTTTAGCCAGCCAAGATTTACCCGGTCCTTCTGCATGTGTGTCTCAACTTGTCTCATCCCCTCTTGCCTTCCATCAGCACCAAATGATGGTTTAACCATGGTAACTGCTTTAGAAGAAATAACAAAATGATGGTGATTCTGTGCATCAAAAGAAGACTCGGTGAATAAGGAGCATTAAGACATCCAGAATTAATGTGCCCCTCCAAATTTGGCCAATCTATTGGTGGCAAGAGTAGAGCCTTAAGGGTCTGTCTAAAGCATACCTTTTACATCAGTCTCTTTCCAATGATCCATCCTCTTATCTATCTAATAGGTTGAAGGCCAATACAAACTAATAAATATCGGCAGTGGCTTTATTATTGCAAACACGAAATGAGAGGGCCGAATATATTAAATAGTAGAGGTTAACCATATACCTATAGACAGTATGTTGATACGCAAGATACTTAGATCCCCTCTTTGCTCCTGAACTAATTCAAAGCACTAAAAACCCCTGTGATTTTTAATGTTTGAATGTTATTCATCTAATGGGAAAGTCATAATAATAATAATAATGTCATAATAATGTGGAATCAAAAACACAGAGGCCAAAGCAAATAATTGAGGTTCACTGCAGTGTTTATTAAACAATGTGTATGGGGGAGGGGGGTCTTTTCCAAAAGAATAGTGGGAGATAACCCTGAAGACAAAGCGATGCACTCATTCATACATTTCAGAAAGGGGGAGAAAGGGATCTAGGTATACAAATGCATAGTCATGTAAACATACATATTCATAATCAATAGATCTCAGATTATCTCCTGTCCTCCTACTGTTACTACCTTCAAGAAGAGAACGATCGTCTTAAAAACATAATAGTGGGTTGCCAGTAACAATATGACAAAAGCAACAACGGTACATTGGAATATCTGCAAGAAATATCATTTGCCTACAAGGAATAACAGAGTTGGAAGGGACCTTGGAGATCTTCTAGTCCAACCCCCTGCTCAAGCAGGAGACCCTGTTACCATTTCAAACAAATGGTTGCCCAATCTCTTCTTAAAAACCTCCAGTGTTGGAGCACCCACAGCTTCTGGAGCCAAGTCCTTCCACTGATTAATTGTACTAACTATCAGGAAGTACTGGTGGGAACACAAAATAGACAAAACAATGGAAAATAAAGATGCTAAAGTGTTCTGTGACTTAAGAATTCAAAAAGACAAGCACCTGTCACATAACACCCAGATTTAATAGTTGTTGATAAGAAAGACAAAATTTGGATAGTGGACGTAGCAATACCTGGAGACAGCAGTATAAAAGAGAAAGAACTGAAGAAAGATCACAAAATACAAAGACCTACGAATAGAAGTAAAACAACCATGACAAAAGAAAACAAAGATACTCTCAATAGTAATAGGCTCCTTGGGTGCAATCCCAAAACGTCTGGAGCAGCCGTTGAAGACCATCATTGGCATTGACAAAATACCCATTAGTCAATAGCAAAAAGCAACTTTACTTGGAACAGCTTACATCTTGCGATGATACCTTTTTTTTAAAAAAAAAAAGTTTTTTATTTTTTAGACAAACAAACATTTAATACATCAGTTTTCTTTTCCCTGTGACATCTCGGTGTTATCTTCCAAAGTTCTTTCTTTTTCTGTATAGTTGTCATTACTTCTATCTTGATCCTTATCCAGTCCACAATATCAATTCATCACTGCGACGATACCTTTAATACCATGGAACAACAACATCTGTTTATTTCAGTTCCTTAGGAAGGACTATATTGGTGGATATGAATGCCAAATTTAGTCTTAAACATCTGACTGACAGACCAATCAGAAGGAGGAGGAAGAAAGGAACAGTGGTAGCAGCTAGTTAGTGCTTTTACTAAGGAATAGTCTAAATTTATTTGTTTATTTAAATAGATTTTCCATACTTAATAAATTATGTCATTTCCCAAGATTGTAATTAATTTCCATATCACATAATCATAAATCATAGAGCTGGAAGGGACCTCATAGGTCTTCCAGTCCAAATTCATAAATTCATTTTGACATTCCCTAGTAAATTGCCCATTTTCTCTTACTTTTAAGGGCTATGCAAGATGCAGTTTGTCTCCTGTGAAATTAACAAAAAAACTAAGATTAATCATAGATCATTTCATTCATAGTTAATAGGCCCCTAGATTTCAAGGATGTCTTCGGTTAATTCTGAAACTGTGAATGAACATTCATTCAAATATATTTGAATAAGAAGAGTAAAGAGAAAAGGTATATTTGCTGGGGATGTTTGGAGATCAAATCAATACCTCATAACTGTCTATCTTTCCCAAGTGTCTTTGTAAGTAGAAGATTAAAATGTTGAGGGAATATTTTCAAAGATGCTGTAGGCTTTCTAATAAACATCCCTAGGTTTCCTTTTTTTTTTTGTCTCGCACAACTTTATAAATTTTACCCTTTGCTATCAACTGCCAAAAATCCAGTTCCACTTGAATCCACTTGAATCTATATGTACTGTTTTCATTTGAAAACACTTGTGACTTCTGCTGCAGCCAGGAAACACCCTAGAGAAAAGGCCACATTTCAGTTCTTGGTTACAGCAGTGTATCCCAACCTTGACCATTTGTGGACTTCAGCTTCCAGAGTTTCCCAGCCAATATTCTGACTGGGGAATTCCTGGAATTGAAGGCCACACATTTTCAAGTCGCCAAGATTGAGAAACGCTGGATTACAGGATAACATGTCAAGTTCCCCTCTGCTTAAGTTTCTGATTCTTGGAGAGCCACATCACAAAGCCTAGATCATTTGTTATTTGTGAAAGACACAATGTAATCTGAAGTTCAAAGGTGATACTGTTTTGCACATTCAGTTATATTGGATTTTGAAGTTTTTTTCCTCCTCGCAAGCCTAGAATTAGGCCTCCATCAAAGGTTTCAGATTTGTAGGACCAGAGGCAGACAGGTATTTCTTGGGGAATATTTAAGGTTAATGTAATGACAAAGAAATAAATTCCTGATTGTCTGCCTTGAATTTAAGAGGCAAATTGGACAGGAATCCAGAGCAATAATAAACCAACATAGACCTTCAGTTGGGCAGCCAACTTAGAGATAAAATAGAAGTTGGAGATTGTGTGTGAACCACGTATTGAAGCTCCTTTTAAGAGACATGCATATAACAAGCAGTCTTTATTAGATATAAACCCTTGATTTTATATTCCGTTACATGGATTTATTTATTCCAGAGGTGGGTTTCAGCAGGTTCTGACCAGTTCTGGAGAGCCAGTAGCAGAAATTTTGAGTAGTTCGGAGAACCGGTAGTAAAAATTCTGGCTGGCTTCGCCCCCATCTATTCTCTGCCTCCTAAATCCCAGCTGATCGGGAGGAAATGGGGATTTTGCAGTAACCTTCCCCTGGAGTGGGGTGGAAATGGAGATTTTACAGTATCCTTGCCATGCCACGCCCACCAAGCCACACCCACAGAACTGGTAGTAAAAAAATTTGAAACCCACCACTGTTTTATTTCTTTGGTTGCATTATCAGGAGCCTATTCATTTTTATCAATTTCTGAGACAGATTTGTTGTTCTCAGTATCTCATTCACTCCGGCTGAATGTATGCTGAGTGTAGAATTGGAGTGGGCTATTAGACTACTTCATTTGCCCCCATCAACCACAAACAGTTGATTTTTGGCAGCAAGATTTTTAGTATGTTGTTCAAAACCAATGATAGCTCTGAGAAAGGAAGGCCTGTGACATTAAACTATGCATTAAAGTCTGTCTCTTCCCCCCCCGCCGCCAATCATTCTGAATTTGTGGTAGCGCCCAGGAGTAGAAATGGAACCAGTTTAATTCCCACTCCCAGTCTTAAACTGTTGCCTAAAACACAAGTGTGTGTTGGGGAGGAAAAATTTCATCATCTCCCTTCTGGTGAAGTCATTCTGAGGTCTCCAGCTAGCAAAGAAAAGTATGCGTCATTCTCTTCCGCCCCCCCCCCCCCCCCCCGTGGTGAAATCCAAATTTTTTTACTACCAGTTCTGTGGGTGTGGCAGGGGAAGAATACTGCAAAATCCCCATTTCCTCCCCACTTCTGGGGGAAGGATATTGCAAAATCTCCATTCCCACCCCAGTCTGGGGCCAGCCAGAGGTGGTATTTGCCGGTTCTCCGAACTACTCAAAATTTCCGCTACCGGTTCTCCAGAACGTGCTGGATTTCACCCCTGGTCCCCCTCTTGCTTAAAGTCGGAGATATTCACAGGACAAGAAGCGCATCCATGACTTTTCTGCTAAATTTCTGCAATTCTACAAAGTGCAACATTCGGAATTAGTTCCATCGGCTATGTCTAATCTGCCTTGGATTTTCTTGGGTGGTAAGACGGAGAAGAAAGTGTCTGGTTCTTTTGATATAGCTGGGCCACTGGCTCTCCATCATTAATTAACCTTTTTTTAGAAGTCATCCTTTCAATAGATTTCAGTTCTACACAAGGCCATCATCATAAACTAGTCAGGTTCTAGATTCTCCCATGCTTGAAGTTTTATTCTAAGACTCAGTCTTAGTTCCTGAGACAATGCAAAATGTGGCAAGCAGACATTTCCCTTCTGTTGCTGTGCTAAACTCTGCTTTGGCAAGACCCACTAACATCAAACATCTTCGTAATCTATAAGATGCTTATTCTAATATTGGTGCTTCAATTCTACATAAACCATGTATGTTAACCTCCATGTTGCTACACTTAAGAAAATGACCTGGATGAGTTTGTTCTTAATCCCAAAAAGAGGATCAGAAATCTTTCAAGAGCTTTTTTTTTTCCCTGTCTTCTGATGAGCAGAGGAAGACGACTCAAATAATACAGGATACTATTGCCTTAAAAAAAAAAACATTATGGATCCATGGCAGTGCCTATTTTCCATGTCCTTTGACATGGTTGAAATTTTGTCGAGGTATTTTGGTTTATGTTGAAGAACTTGATTGCTATCAGTAGTCACAATGTCAAGTTCATTGCACATCAGCTTTTTTAAAAAAAATCGGGCAGTCCAGAGCTTTTGGGGCCACAGAGCTGAAACCTGCATTACATCAATGTTTTAACCTTCCAGTGTGGAAGGTGAGGAAGCTGTTATTTGCAAGCCAGGTACCCATCCACGCGGTCCTTGTTTTGTGTCAGGCTGTAATAATATGTAGTGCTACCTTCTGTTGGGTTTGAGTGGGAGATAGAATTTTCCTCCAATTTGCTTCTTCCTAAAAATGATCTCCAAGCAGGTGTGCATTTCAGGAAAGGGCTTTATAATAAATCTTCCTCGGTAGTCCTCTGGGCAATCTTAAATGTTACAGTGGGAAGGTTTTGGGACTTTTGGGCATAGATGGTGGAGGAGGATGGGCACATACTGGGTGCAAAGGAGCAATTTATAATTGCTTGTTTGTGAGTCAAGGATCCTGTTTGGGTCTTCTGTTGGCAAGACAGTGTAAAAGAACAGAATCTGGTTTGGTTTGGTTTTGGGAGCGGGAGATGATAACATTATTCAAAACTGGGATAGAGGGTAATTGGGTCAAACAGTTTGAAGAGATACAGATTTACTAGCATCTGTCTTTTCCTCAAAATTTCATTCATGGTTAGCTACAAGTAAATATTTGAAAGCGAGAATCATCTGGTGGTGGTGGTGGTGGTTGTTGTTGTTGTTGTTATTATTCTACAATGTCTGTAATTCCAAAGCTGGATTTTCCAGCTTTAAATCTGACCAGATGACAAATTATCCCACTTCTGTATGGGATTTACAACAGAAAACTGGCAATTAATTGTTAGCCAACCTTTTAAGTTCAAGCTCTAATGAAACAGGCAAATATTTTCATTTGAGAAAAGGGAATTTTCCAAGTATTTCTGAGCAATATTGGGATATTTCTGACATGGATTTTAAAACTAATTTCTAATTTAGTTATGTAAACAATTGCTGCCTCTTGTTGTTAGTCCTCAGTGTCTCATTAACTTCTTATTTTTAAATCCTCAGTGCCTTTTTTCCTAAAAACCAGTTTCACGCTAATTTTAAGTCATTCTGATGATGAGGCATTTTTTTTCCAATTTCAGCTGAATATCCTGTTTTTCCTTGTTTTTCCTTAATGACATTGATTCTTGTCTCAGATAAATAAACTGTTTTGTTTGCTTTGTTCTCTCTTTAGAGTTCTTGTGGCCACTTTGTGCAAGATGAAAATTATTTCCAACTCTTTTAATAGCTGCTGTCAGCACTTTCCTCTCTCTTTGATTGTATACCCCAGGCTATTTTATATGGAAGGAGAAAAATGGGTATGAATAGAGAGAAAAATAGATAGCGGCACAGTGGCCTAGAGGTGAAGACGCTCACCTCCCAGTTCTCACATCTTCTGGCCTTCAATTGTCAAATAGGCAAATGTACCATTACTATATAATTCTCAGAATATTTATAGAATTAAGCTTCCCAACGCTTACATGAAATACACAGAAAACGCATGCAAGCTAAATCGGAACTGCATCTGTGCTTCTAAAATGTCTGTAATTGTACTAGCAAAAACCAAAGATCCTGGTGAGGGTTTGCTAATTTCTCTCACTCTTGGTTTCCCTGTTGTTTTTTTTCTTCTCCCCCACAGCTTACTAAGACAAGTCCAGGTGTCAACTGCCTGGAGTCCATGTGTTGCTTCTCCGATGGGGAACCAGCCTGCACATCTTTTAGAAGAATGCTGGAGCGAATAATGGGACGATGCAGCCCTACCCGAGTCAACAGGTGTGGAATTTCTCTGAAATGCCTTTGCTGCAGACAGTTCTCCTATAAACTGGAACACGATGAACCGACAACTATAGATGTCTAGTTTCCTAGACAGGAAACCCATCTTCCTAGGTTCAGTCTGGGATCTTCAGAGGAGATCCAAGTTTGTGCTTTGAATGTGGGGGAATGAGAGATCGTTGCGTTAACTGGTTTGTTGTTGAAAAACCGGTTGAATTTTGTTTTGTTTTTTTTAATGACACCGTCTTTTCTCTGATCCTGCAACTGCTATTGTGCCTTTAGTAGCTTTGGCGTTATACGCTGTCTCAGGCTCCCCTGCTCTTTTCAAGCATCGGCCAGTGATTCACAAGCGTGCTTTTCCTTGGCTCTGAGCTCTCTGTGTGCATCATTTTTGCCTTTCTACTTAATGTGCGCATTTCAGTCTAGTTTCTCCCCTTCCCTTATACGGTATGTCTTTTTTTTCCCCTGAAAGTCAGACCACTGTCCTAGTTTCCTTTCCCTTTAGCTGCTTTGCCTTTTGAAATCGGAAGGCTTGTCCTGTGTTTGATCACCATGTGTCTCCCCTTCTAGACATGCAACCAAGCTTCCTTTTAGCTCCAAGGTTTGTGTTCTCTCCCCTGAAATTTTCATTACCGGGGGGGTGGGAGAAAAGTTTGGTAGCTTTCCTCTATTTCTTGTTCATCAACTGTGAAAGTCAATTACTTTTAACAATACGAAACAAAGCTCGCATCTGAGTAAAAACATAATAATCTAAAGCCAGCCCAAATTATGATTAAAAGTAGACCTTTTTTAAAAAAAATAACATAAAGCCATTCAGAAATAAATGCTAAGCATATATTTATATGTTCGCTAATTTATACGGGTCTGTGGGATTTTGTGTTTTTTTTTAAATTTTGAAAAGATCCTCAACAGGAAGATCAATGAGAACAATTTCTTAATTTACAGAAGTTTCTATCTTAAAAAGAACACGTGAAAACTCTACGGAGATGTTGTAGAAAGAGAAGGTTAGGAAACCCCAGTCTTTCTGTACGCTTGTTTAAATGTCAGGTTACGATTGTTTTCTTCTTTCCTCGATGATATTAGCCACCATCCTCTGAAGCATCAGCTGAAAGCACCTTGTTCCATCTTGGTCACAATTAAACAGCAGTTTGAGCTGAGATAAGATGAGATCAAGCAAATTATTAGGGTGAGATTCTCAGTTTGGGGGAGACAGACATGAACAAAGAGAAGGTGTGGATGTCCTGCAATCCTCTTTGGATTGCAAAGAAAAGGAAGATACTGCTTTCAAAAGATCAGGAGAAACATCTGAAGATCTTACCGATGGCCCACACAAGTTGGAAGTCCGGCTACCAGGTCTCTATGGCAACAAAGCCGAACAACCATTGGATGGCATAAAGAATTAGTTTTCTATATTGATTTGCTGCTATCTATTGGTCAGCTGGATGTTTGCAGTCCTCATTGAAGGATGCAGTAGCTTTTTACCAGTAGCTAGTTACTTTAAGAAAAAGTTGGAAAACTTACTGTGGTGACTTCTAAATTGTAATTTTCAGTGCTCAGCTCTTCTGAATGTTTCCTTCTCTTATTGATTTTTTTTTTATAAAAAAACCCCAATATCCTCAAGTGTGTTAATCTCTCTGCAGCTCCATTTTAAGTTTTTACTAAAGTGATTATTTTTTCCTTCATAAAATGGGACTGTTACAAGCCAGGTTTTAAAAAAAAATAGTAACCTGTCTCTCTTTGGAAAGAAAGAAAGAAAGATGTATAAAATAAAATATTTCCTAGACATTTTTAAAAGGAGCAGTATCTGATTGATCTAACATTAGCTTTTTCTCTCCCCTGGGGGAATGATTTCCGATAAAAGTATATTTGCACCTCTTGGATATTCTCTACCATTAGAATGCCTACCTGCCACTACTATGCTTGGAGTTTGTATCGAATGAGGTCTTGTCAGTGTCAGGGCTGCCTGGCAGGAGGGTATGCAGTGTGTCTCTGTAATTCACCCAGCAGAGACACTTTGAACTCCTTCCTCTGCAAGTTTCAGGATTACTTCAACCCAGAGGCGTACACACCAAACACAGAGCCTTGGTCAAACCATCATGGTTGTTGCCTGTTCTGATCTAGGCTTCCCACGAGCATGAAGCAGACTCCTTCTCCCGACAAAAACCCCTTTTTATTAAGTTACTGTGAATTCCTCTCATTCACATCCAGCAAAGTCTCTCAAGGGAGAATTTACAGTCACAGACTTTATCTGGCTTAGAGATCTGCCAGGCCGATATCGTCAAAACTTGGCAAGGAGTCTCTGAGAGTCACGAACCAATTAAGCAAACTAATTGTTTCCTGCAAACTCCACTCCCCTTTTGCTCCTCTTTATTCCCTATGGGAGGGGCCATTCACCATCCATCTGTGGCTTTACTCCTGAGTCGACCCTTGTTCCTTAGCTGTTCCCTTCTCTTGGCAGCTCTGCGTATGCGCACACTGGGAACAGGCACCAGCTTTTTCTTCTGCCTCAATTATCTCCGATTCTGAAGGTAGCTGATAAGCTGTCGGACAGCCCGGGCCCCATCTCTGCCTCTGACGCAGAGCACTCATCAGAGCCTTCCCCAGACTCCAGGACTGGCCCATGTTCCTCCCCAACCTCCTCACTGTCTGCCACCAGCTCCACTGGCCGCTGGCAGGCCACAACACTCTTT
This sequence comes from Pituophis catenifer annectens, assembly GCF_029215685.1. Taxonomy (NCBI): domain Eukaryota; kingdom Metazoa; phylum Chordata; class Lepidosauria; order Squamata; family Colubridae; genus Pituophis; species Pituophis catenifer. The sequence continues at coordinate 7,625,981 of NW_027256886.1, read as the reverse complement.
ACTTTTTAACCAGTCCCTGTGGATAGTCCTGCTTCATCCCCATGGTCAAAGAGAGCGACCTTGATTGCACCAGAATTTTCATATCAATCTTTCATGTCCACCTTTTAAAATGATTGTCATCCACCTCGTACTTAACATAAGAGAGAGTTATGTTTGTTGTCACTGTTGGGTTGAATGCATGCCACACACGTATCCCATTCAGACAAAAACATAGCAGATTCATCCTCATCATATGCTAAGCTTGGTTGGTGTAACTCCGGATAGTCTTTTTCTCTGGTTTAAGTATAGCGTGGGACAAGAGATTGTGCAAAACCAGAAAAAAATGTGATTTAATTAGTTAATGATGAATTGCGTGCAATCTGAACACAGCCTTGGGTGGGAAATTGAAGTTAATTTGGAGAGGTTTACTCCTATCTCATTAGCCCCATCTTACGTCATATCGACAATGTGATGCTACATTGTTGGAAAGGAAACAAGTGATATATTCAGAGGTCTGTGCTATCTTGTACGTTGAGAGTTTAATATAAAATGTCACTGAGAGAGAAGCTCATAAATCCTAGCTATGGTTCTGGCAAAAGGTAGGTATCGCCAGCTTCAAAATCAACTGTAAATAAATACATCTTGTGATTTTTTTTTAAATGTTTTTCTGTTTTCTGTATCTTAACAAATACAAGGATATGATTTGACTCTCATGTTTGATAGAAGATGAAGTACTCCTCCCTCATCCGATCTGCATGCCGATATGTGGAAGACGGATTGCCAAAATAGGACTTTGAAATTCTGCTGGGTTTTCTCTCCAATTAGAACAAACTTCTAAATTGTCATTAATTTATTATTTTAAAATACAAGGTTTAAAATTGTACTGCCTTCCAGGCACTTTGAATGGGGTCTAAACTAAACTGAAGCATTTCATAATGCAACCATTGATCTTACTTGAATAGAACTTGATTCATTAAAATCAAGGATTTAAGGGTAGTGACAATCTGGGAGGGTCCAGTCATTTCGCAGATTTGGTTGGAACTAAAACTATGCGGACATACAACCCTTCCGTATTTAGTTTCCTACCTAAGCAAAATACTAAGAAATGCATATTTTCAAGGTACAAAACTCTCACACACTTCGTAACCATTCCTTATGAGCAGGCAGAGTTACAAAGTGAACTTAGCCTTCTATTTTGACTTGAGAATGTATTAGTCACATTTCTTGCAATAGCAGCTCACCTGGATATAAGCTAAAAATATTTTCCCAGTGGTTTACAGAAATGATCCATGATGCTTTACAGAAGTGACCCAAATAAAATGTGTTCTGCATGCCATCTCTTCTTTATTTGTTCCATCGTGAGATAATTAGTAGTATAGATGGAACAAGGTTTACTTCATCTGTGTGGCATTAGACAACCCTCCACATCTGGCTTTGTGGAGATGATCGACCTCGTCTGAAGCCCATTAAAATACCCTCCACTTCTCAGGTGAAGAGTCCAAGACTCATTGGCAGATGTACAGTACCCAATACCCTACACCTCGAAACTGATTTCTGTGGTCTTTAACCAACTACTAGGGAAAGTTGCGTTGCCAACCAAATCATCTTTGTACTTCATATTCTGTCAAATATGAGGATCAGAGTACGAAATCAAATGTTGAATAATTTGGATGAGTGATCTCATATTTCATCTAATTGTGTGCTTAAATGCTTGGAGTATAAAGGAAAGAGATACGGTACCTTACCTTCTCTTTTAACAGAATGAACATCTATTTTAATTAAATCAATTAACGGAGCCTTAGAGCCATTTCTTGTTTTCATTGTGCACAGTTTTCTCCAAATCATCAAAATCTGTTCTTCATGTCTCTTCCATCCAATTGTCTCTTGCATTGATTGCTCCAAATCCAATGTTGTGTTATTAAACATATCCATTTGCAGTGTTTTGCTCAGCTGATTTTGGGTGGCTGGGGTATTTACATGTTTACATTGGGGGGGTGGGGTTTGCACACCAATTATAGGATTCCTTCAGTTTCTTAATAGCTCTGCTTATGTGCATAATCAGCATTCTGGATGCATGAGCCTGCTAGAATACAGTGGCATGGCCCTGTCTTCTATGAGAGGGAAAGGCTTTAGAGCAGAGGTGGGAAACTGTGGCCCTTGCTGGTTCAGGAATTCTGGGACTTGAAGTCCACAAGTCATAAAGGGCCCATGGTTCCCCACTTCTGCTTTAGAGCACGCCTGTGTTTACATAAAACCTTCACGCCTAAGGAACTCTGGATTAGAGTAACTATATAAAAGCAAGTCACATTATAATTGATCTAACAATATGGGTCTTCCCAAGAACTCATGCAACCCTACCATTTCTGATCTTGGTTCTGGGAAGTTTCAGCATCTCTGTGCCTAATTTGCCACCAGAACTTTGGATCATATCTTAAGTCATTTGGGATATATGTTTCTGAAAACACCTCTGGGACCAAAAAACTCAGGTTTCCCGTCAGCAAACGTTTCTTTCTTGTTATTACTTTAGATCATGGAGCTCTACGGAACCTTTCTGTACCAGCGACCGAAGCTTCTTGACGTTATCCACAATGGAATCCATTACTTGAGACTTTTCTCAATGCCTTGTGGAAAACCATGACATCTGGGTTGTAACCAATCTACCGGGCCCCTTGTGGCATCCTTTTTAAATGTCATGGCCAGGTTCATTTATTAGGAAGGGGGGGGAAAAGATTTAAGCCTGGTTATTTGGAACAAAAACTGCCGAAAAAGCGTACATTCCAGTGGAGACATTAGCATTGTTTAGATGGATGCTTTTAATTTTCCATCGTCACATTAATAATAATAGGCTAGAAACCCTTCAGAAAGGCGACTGCTTTGGCTCCCAATTATCCACAACTGATAATCAAAATATGAGTGGCTTTGCTAAATTGGGAAACGGTATTCTTCTACTATTCTCCACAAGCTGAATAGATCCTCCTTCATAGATTGTTGTAGCTAATTCTGAAAGATTTTCAGCATCGAGTGGAAAAATGCATACTCTGGGGAGAGAGAGAGAGAGAGAAGTTCCCTGAGGATGGACTCCAGCATAAGCCCAAAAGCTCGGAAGGATAAGCCTCTGGTCCCAGTGACCGACTCAGATTGGATCCTGCAACCTTATCATGGGACACGTATATTTACTTTCATTTGTGGGGGGGGGAAGGAAGCTGTTAAATAAATTAGCTTTATTTCTGGACATTCTTGATTCAAATTTGGGGGAAGGGATGTTTTTTGAGGCATTACTTCTTTCCTTTTCCACTCCTCCCTCCTCAACATTAAATAACATTATTTAGTCCCATTATACTCTTGTTGAGAGCACTTAAGAATTCTCCCTGATTTTGCAGGGGCGGCAAAATAATAATAATATGCAGCCGTACTTGTACATAGTTTATATCAAATGAAGCGCATGCTGTTCGGGACAATAAAGAAGAAGATGGCCTTAGCCAAAAAAAAAAATTGCGTTTGAATTCTTGATTTCAATCAAAAGGCTTGGCGGGCTAAAATGCCACAAAAGGACTATTGAAAACATTCGCTCCCACATTTTTCACGAGATGAAAAAGTTTGGCATTTATTACTCCAGTCCCACCTCTGGCAGCAGAGAATCCATCATAAATGAACAGGGTTTGGTTGTTGTTGTTGTTTTTGTCAACAACGAATTTCACAATTTGAGAATGCTTCTCTGGGTCCCTGCAGATAAGTGATAAGGTTATCTTCCCCACCCCATGCTTTGGGGTGCGGTGGCCCCAAATGGCCTCTTGCTTCCAAAATTAAGCAATTGTCAGAACCCCCCACTGTGTAAACACTCTGATCATACGCTTGCATACCTTTTAGGAATGTCAGTTCCTTCTATTTATATTTTTTATGCTGCTTTTTCCCCCCTGTTACGAGCCAAGAGATTGATTCAATACAGCAGTGGTTTTCAAACCAGAGAACTTTAAGATGTGTGGACTTCAACTCCCAGAATTCCCCAGCCAGCATGGCTGGCTGGGGAATTCTGGGATTGAAGTCCACACATCTTAAAGTTCCTAAGGTTGAGAAACATTGCCATATGTTAGTAGCCTTCTGGCCGAGTGCCATTCATTTCAAGGGAAGAGACAAAGCAGAGCTTTTCAGGGAAATGCCCCTCGCAATCAGCAGCCTGCACTGACTTCAACATGTTTAATGTGTTCCCCTTATTCCAAATATCATTTACTCATTTCTATCCTGCCTTTCTACCCAGAGTGCTTATTTAAAGGAGCATCATTTCATCACCACCATAGATCACTCATAGCCATCCTTTCCATTCTGGTTTGTCTCCCGTCCACACACACACACACACACACACACACACACACACACAAACCCCCAACTTATTGTGAAAGGATCCAAAATTTAAAAAATCAAAACTCCAAGCATTTATTTAAATCCACATCATTGTGCGATTCATGCTTCCGCTTTGCTCTTGTATGACGTTAGCATTTAATTCTTTTTTCTTCGCAGATGTTACAATTCTTACTGGAACTGACTTCCATGTTTTTTGTTTTTTAAATTCCCATTTCTTTCTCGTCCCTCCTCAGTGTGTGTAAGGGTGCAGAAGAAGCATGCATTTAAACAATTTCAGGAAGAGTTTAAGACTCTCATCTGTCCAAGCCGGGTATCAGTTTCTAACTAAGGGGCAAAAGTAACACCAAGTGAAGACCTGTTTCCTTCTCTTTCTTTGTTCTATGACCAGCAATTCGGGGTCAAAATGGAAGGAAAGCAAATGTATTTTTACATCGGATCTCAATTAAGTTTCGTCCTTTCTTTCTCTGAATGTTTGTGTCTTTCAGTAAACTCAAATTTACTTCTAGGCTGAGGATTAGGCCAAAAATACATTGCAGAACAGAAAAAAGGAAATGCAGGAAACTCCTGTGAAATGAATGAATTACTGCAGATTAAGCAATAACAGTTGAGATAAGCCAAGGAAGGAAGATGATTTTTCTTCATTATATTTTTTGAGGGGACGACGGGATAAATTCTATAAGTCTTGAGGGTCTGCAGAATACAAAAACAAAGAAAGCCAGTTTTCCCCCCCATCAAGACCAATAACTTCGTGGTCGTTTTCTTGGCAGCTACACAGAAACGGATTGTTACGTTTCATGGAATAGTTTTCAACTTCCCAGTTGAGGCTACTGCTCTGGCCACAACCCGCTTTAGTATTTTTCTCCACTGCTTTCCACCGAGTTGCAGAATCCCCTATTTCCAAACAAAGACGCCATTGATATTGTGTTCGGTCTTTTTGTCCTGGTGAGCAAGAGTGGAGCATCTCACCCATAACGCACGGTGGGGTAAAGGATTCAGGGCAGAAGGAGCTGTGAAAGGACAGTCCTGGATAGCGATGGCATCGAAGAACTCCGAAAGGGCATCGGATCTCTGTTGGTCTCAGGAATTTCTACGTTCAGTTGCAGGATGAGGTGTTAAGGGGCAAGGAAAGCCCTCTTCTCCATGCTCACTGAAGATGAAGCAAGTCCCATTTTTCTCTCTGCCGTAGGATGGTCCATGTTTAATTCCCCCCAATTTCCAGTGAGGCATGGCATCGTTTCATATGACACACGAAAAAAGTTGGCAATCGTTGAGGAACCGACCGTCCCTCGGAATATGGCTGTTTAAAAGAAATAACATAGGTTTGACATCTGTCCTCACATTCAGCCACCATAGGTACACAAAGCCCACATTACAAATTCACTTATTTAATCACTTCTTGATCCTATAGAGCAGGGGTCTCCAACCTTGGCAACTTGAAGACTTGTGGACTGAGGAACTCTGGGAGTTGAAGTCCACAAGTCTTCAAGTTGCCAAGGTTGGAGACCCCTGCGTATAGAGAGAGATGCCTCCTCAAATTCAATTCATTGTCTTTGCAACTTAAAAAAAATACTACTTTCTCACCTGTGAAATGGGTGCCAGGTTGGATTTTTTTTGTCCCCATATGAATTTAAACTACAGTAAAGGAGATTCTAGTGCAGGAATTTCCTGATGGTAAGAACTGCTAACCAGCTGTCCCAAAGACTTTAGCGGGGTTCCTGCACCAGGTAAGGGGCTAAATTAAATGATCTTATAGATCCCTTCCAACTATCATTCTATTTTATTCCAGTACGTCCTATTAAGAAAGGGGGCGAGGGGCTGTTATAAATTTTGATTAGTTTGGGACTTTAACCAAGACAGGTATGGAAGTCCAGCTGAACTTGTATAAACTCACTCAGTAAATCAAACCACACTCAGGGAAAAAGATGCATTTTAGATTGCTAAACATTGCCCAGCATTCCAAAGAACATAAATGTACCCTTTTTTCTTTTTTTTTAGTTTGAACTTTTCTCAGGATAAAAGGAATTGGCATTTGTTTGAAAACGATGTCTGGATTTTCTGTGTTTTTAACAAGTCATCGGAGACTTGAGTGTAAAACTTCAAAGTGCAGTCATAGTTAGTCACTCCAGTACCGGGTTTCTATGTACGGAAAATAGGAGGAGGAAGGGGGCATGATGTATGTTCCCTGCCATGGATTACTTAAAAAGTAATAAAGGCAGATTAAAAATGTATAAAAAAAAATGGAGTTACAACCAGTGAATGGGGGAGATTTGATACGTCGACATCAAACATAGAGGTAGTCCTTGACTTACGATGACAGTTGAGCCCAAAATTTCTGTGGTTAAGTGAGAGATTGGTTAAGTGAGTTTTGTCCGGCTTTATGACCTTTCTTGCCAGTTGTCAAGTGAATCATTACAGCTGATACGTTAGTAACATCGTTGTTAAGTGAATCTGGCTTCCCCATTGAGTTTGCTTATCAAAAGGTTGCAAAAGGTAAACACATGACCTTCCTTGGGACGGCAATGGTCGTAAGTACGAACCAGCTGCCGATCACATGATCATGGGGATGCTACAAAGTTCATAACTCCACTATAATTTTGAACGGTCACTAAATGAACTGTTGTAAATCGAGGATTACCTGTACGTACATTTTGTTTTTTAAGTATTGTATTTCTTGTTCAATTTTGTGCATAGGGTTATTGTCAAGATTGCTTTCTTGGATGTTAAGAATTTCAGTGTTTATTCCAGTGATTAATATTAGCTAAATAACATGGGTTACTGTCTGAAAAAATGGATTAGTTCAACTGCTTGATGTGGTCCCCTGTAGGCACGGATGAACTGTCTATCAGCAATCTTGAGCATGCCTCAGATTAAACCACAACATGCTAGTTTTGCTGAACAAAACACAATTGTAACCATCAAGCGGTGTACTTGATGCTCTAAATCAGGAGTGTCCAGCTTTCGCTATTTTTAAGACCTGTGGACTGCAACTCCCAGAATTCCCTAGCCAGCCATTGTGGATGGAGAATTCTGGGAGCTGAAGTCCACAAATCTTAAAGATGTCAAGGTTGGACACCCCTACTCTAAGCCATGCCAGTGTCCAGTTTTTTTCAGAATTCCTCCTATGCCATTGACTTAATGTGGGAGTCTGCTAGGAATTCAACTGCTGGTTGAATGTTATGGTACAGGTAGTCCTCACTTAACAATCACACTTGGGACTGGCAACGCCATTTCTAAGCGATGCAGTCATTAAATGAATCACCCAGGGTCATGAAGTGAGACTTTGTGACTTGGGATTTCACTGCATTCCTTGCTTGTCCATTGACTTTGCTGGTTGGAAACTGGCTGTGGAGATGACGAATGGTAATCTTGTGATAGCAGATTACACTGATCATAAATTCCTACCAGCTGCAGTGTGACCCAGAGAGGCCGCAACAGCTTGTTAAGTTTGAGGACCGGTTATAAAGTCAAGTTTTTCAGTGCCATCATAACTGGTTGCAAAACAGGACAGTTGTTAACTGAGGACTATTGAGATTTGATATATTATAGGACAGTTTCTTTTCATACGTATTGTCATTGCAGTAAACCTACTAATGAAACTGTCGTTGTTGCAATATGGAGATTGCAGTTTCTTCAAAGCACCGTAACTAAACATTTACTAAAGATCACCAGCCATCCTAGGACAGATCCACTAGAGCAGCTGAAGTAGAAGGCACTAATTGTAAAGCCGCTTTTAGTTCTTAGTGGTGGATGGAATTAAAGGTAGATCCTAGTTCTAGAAAAAAAACCCCCTACTGGCTAAATTGGTGGTGTCACAATTTTTTTAAAAAAATGCTAGCAGTTAATGTGAAGAATGCAACTACTTCGCACATTTGGTCCTTTGTCTTGTTCTGTATTTTAGAAGTTCTTGAGATAAATTCTGAAGTCCTGAACGTTAAAAAATGTTTTAAAGCTTCATCCTCTATAAAACAGTAACACATTGAAGTTTGTGGTCCTATGTGTATGTAATCTGGGAGGAGCTTCCATTAAGCATAACCATGTTTAATTGTGGGAGAAGGGGGGGGGACATAAAGGAATATGCTTTGATTAATAAATGGATTTGACCAGATTAGAGCCAAATGTCTGGTTTTAAAGAAACCCAACATAATCGACAGTACTAATTTTTGTACTTTCCAAATGAATGGCCACTGTTGGGGTCTCCAACCTTGGCAACTTTAAGACTTGTGGACTTCAACTCCCAGAATTCTTGGCAATAAAGTTGCCAAGATTGGAGACCCCTGGTTTAAGAGAAACCCTATCCCTATTTTATGTACGCTCCCCTTTGTTTGTAAAAATGCTATATTTTTTAAATTTTAGATTGCAAAAGAAATGTCATTCCCACTATGCCAAAGATGGCGTCCTTAAATGTACTTAACTGACTCTGTCCTTATGCTCTTGAAGAATGAACCTGCGGGATGATCTGTTTTAAACAAGCATGATTGGGTTTACTGGCCTTAAATTTTGGAAAGGGAAAGCTGAATATTCCAGTTGGGAGGATAGAACTCATTTTGAGTCGTAGGCCGCGGATGGAGCGGAACAACTGGAAGCCAGAGCGATCCATCATCCCTGGTCCAAAGGACTCGTGACTTCAGACACTGTGGCCACCTCACCATCATGTTAAGATGCTTTGTGGCAAAACGGTCGAATGCAGCTTCCTGTACTGCTATGTGAATATGTTGTTATACAAAAAAAAAAAAAAATGGAGATTATATTTATTGAATAAAATCTTTGACTTTTTAAACTGCCTCGGTTTTATTTCTGAGCAATTCGGGGATGAAGAATTGCAAGTTGGAATGCAGCGCCGTCTTATAACAAGGCTGCGCACCGACAGGCAGACTTACAGAAAGGAACCAGAGTTTTTGGACAAAACGCAAGCCTCGATTCCTGGCTAAAGAATGTTTAAACTTTCATCCAGTTTTTTATTTTCAAACTCTTACATATTTGAAGGCCATGTTGTGCCCGCATACGTGTGTATCACTTTCCTTCCATTAACCCTCAAAAATTCCAGGTCCATTTAGCGACATTAAATCTAATTCAACCCACAGTTGAATGACATTGAGAATGATTTGATATGAGGTTTGAAATGTTTCTTTCTTGGACTTGCCTCAGAGCTAATGCCTTTACTACATTGTTCCTTCACACACAGAGAGAGTCTGATCAGATGAAGATTTGGCAGATACATTTGCAGAAACTATAACAATGTGTTATTTGAACTCAGAAAATAAAATCCAATGAACCGGTTAATCAGGTTTTAATGAATGCAGCCATAGTATAAGAAAGATCCTTTGTTATTTCTCTTAATGATGGAGATTATTTTGACACCTGGCTTTAATTGGTGGCATCCATCCTTGTTGACTCAGCGTTATAAAAAAAACCCAAAACCCAGCGTGTCTAGGATACTGCCAAGAAAATTGCATCCTTCTAATCAGGCATTGAGGTAGACTCTAAAGTCATTTTTACTCTCCTTTTTAGATACCCGAGGATGAACATTTCACAGCACCTGAAATACCGTGTTCCTTTTTTTATTGTAGTAATGGATTTGGCACTCTCTCGGAATCTATTATCTGTTGCTGGTTAACACTCCCTGCCTTTTCCTAATGACGAATACTTGTTTTTATTTCTGCAATGGGCTGACAAGGGCTTTTTTTTAACCACTGGATCTCTGAAAACCACAGGTCTAGCAACTGAGGTACATGATGTGCAGGCAATATTTAACTTGAGACCCAAAGGTGCAACTGGATTTTGTTTTTTCCTCAAAGATGTTTTGCTTCTCATCCAAGAAGCTTCTTCAGTTCTGGTTAGAATTCTTCAGTTCTTCAACCAGACTTGAAGAAGCTTCTTGGATGAGGAGCGAAACGTCAAGGAAAAAAAACAAAAACGAAGTAAGTTCAGTTGTCTTTTGGAAAGTCCCTTTGGAACAACCATGACCTGGATGACTAAGAATCTCCACAGACATTCAGTTGAGAATTACCTGCAGCTGTCCTTATGCTAGGCTTGAAAGATGGTAGCCATTACTCCTTGCAATGATCAAATGCAGGAAGTCCTCAACCAGTATTTGATCACCATTCATTTAGTGGATTTTATAGCGGCTGCAGCATCCCAGGATCCTGTAATCAGCAGGTGTGACCTTCCCAGCCGTCGGCCCCTAAACCAAGTCAAACAGTGAAGCTGATTGGTTTAACAACTGCAGTGATTCACTTGACGTTGTGGCAAAAATGGTCATAAAATTGGATGCAACTCAACAAACCAGCTTGCTTAAGCAATGGAAAGCCTGGTCCCAATTGCGATTGTCAAGTCAAGGACTCAAAATACGTTTAAGATCTACCTGGCACGGGTTGTGAAACACGGTGATGTGCAGTGAGACCTTGACAGGGTTTGTGGTCTTCTAGTGTAGTTCCTCCTTATCAACCATATCAAATAATGTTCTTTCCAAGCAAAATCTGAATTTTCTTCCCACTAGAGAAAATACTAAAGATTTCAAGAACTGCATACTAATCCATCATAGGCCAAATAAAGGCTGAAACTCACATTCTTTGGGTATGTAATGTAAGCAAGCGATGGACAAGAAAAACATGAGCAAGGTCTGAGAAATGGGAAAAAAGGGAAAAACAAGATGGATGGACAGGAGCAGAGACAGCCAATGGAATGTCCTTGGAGAGGAGACTGGTTTTTTATGGGATCAGGTCAAAATGGTAGGCTTTGATCCACACAACTGCCAGAGACCAAGCTTCATTCAATGGCAGTCTCAACAGCAAATCAAAATCTTCATACACTGTATGCGTTTTTATGAACATTTTTTTTTAAAAAATCAAACGTTCTCTGCACATCTTGCTCAAACGTTGACCAACCAAAACTTTTGGTCATATTTAATGATAGATAAGCATTGTGTTTAACTCCTTTAAAGTTAGTTTTTTTAAAAAAAACAAAAAGTCCTTCAGAGGGGCATCACAGGGTAGTTTTGAAGAAATAAGTTACTTTATTTAGCAGGTTCACAATTCATAGCTTTGGACCAACCAAAGAAAACATCAAGGTACCACTTTTTTTTCCCCTCACCCCACAAATTAGAAACTTCAAACCATGTTTGGGAAAAAGAAACCCTCCAGTTTGGGCAACCACAATCTGTGTTTTATATGGCAAGCACAATGTTAATTTGCAACATTCTCCTCTTCTTCTCACCACCATGATTTTTTTTTTAAAAAAAATAAAACTAATCAAGAAACAAAGTCATTTTTGCTTCTTCTCCAATGGCATAATTCATGTGAAAGTTTTGCCATGACAATCGGGCTAGTTATTTTATTGACTCTGGGTTGCAGAAAGTACTTTTTCTCAGTAGTTACAATTCAAATGACAGAAAAATGTTGATCACATGACTGAAATAAAATTACCAAGTGATCTGCATGGCTGAGAAGATCTAGGCTTACATACAACAATAAAACTCCAAAAGTAGATAAGGTTAAGCATTTACTGCTTGTCTGGTATTTGGCAAAAGGAAAATAATTAGGAAGGGTCAAGTTACCGCTGGATGCACACATGGGTTGTTTTTATTAATTAAATCAACCCAAGTAGAAATTCAGTTTACATTTTTAAAACTTAAAAAAATATCATGCACACATACATGGGGATATGTCTGAACATTTTTAGTCTTTGCTAGAGCCAGGCATTTTACATTCAGAAACAAATAATTAAGCCCAATATTTCTGCCATTAAACACAGTCAAACCCTAGCACCACTTTGACAGTACACGTCCCACTGAAAAGCAGGTGACCAATTTTTGCCTCTGGATTTAAAATCACTTTTTAAAATTCAAGAATGCTTATCACACAAACAACCTCAGTTTTTCTGCTACTTAAGACAGCAATGCTTTATGTAATGCAGTTTTATAATTACACAGTAATTATAAATTGTGTAGTACCAAACTGATGGCAAATTCCATTTTGTTGAAAAGGCCTCAACATTGCAAAAGGAATCATCTTAAAAAAACAAGAACAGCATGGCATCTATGCCCTAATCTTCAGCACAGGGATAGAATTCAGTACATCTCGTTAAGATTAAAAAAAAACAACACACACACACACACACACACACACACACACTAAAACACAAAAAATACACAGCATACATCAATGACTCATTCTGAGAAAGCTGTACCCAAATTTTAAGACAGAAAAACAGCACACGCACCCTTTGTAGAGTTTTCATAATTCAAGTCTTCGCTCATATTTACACAAGAGAAGAAACAAAGAGTAAATAACATACTTGACTTTGCCAATTCCAGCAGCTAAAAGATTTCCAATTTTATTCAATGGTTTCCTTAAACTTTTCCAAAAGGTTACCGAGGGAGTGGCTGTAGGATCCTGACAAGAGTTGTTGGGTGTTTTTTTAAAAAAAAATAAATCAAGCAATTAAGATTTTTCCTCCTATTATTTTAGCATCTGCGTAAAAGTGCATTTTAATGACATGGATACAAGAGACATTAGCAAGAAAACATCATGAACTATATCAAACTTGCCCTTCTCATTCTTAAATATTATAAAGGAGTTTTAAATACCTCGAATCCATGTTTCCAATGTTGTTCTATTGAACGATTATTTTTTTGTTTAAGAAAAGGGCAAAGTGGTGTTAAAACGATTAAAAGCCAGGAGGTATTTCAAGTGCTGCTATCATATAAAAACACAAAGAATTAAAAACCACAAGTGTCAAGTTAAAAAAAAAATGTCTACAGTTGGACAAAAAAAATAGTGGCAAGCCAAAACATACCTGGACCACAGTGGATGTAGCATTTTCAATCTTTCATCATGATTGAAAAACCTGAAAATGCTGGATGTCCCTCTACCTTTCTCACCTGGGTAAATCCTTTCCATTTCAGCACGTTTCAAAACGATGAACTTTGCAATAATTGCAATCTGCAGACTCGAGCTAGTTCCTGACCTAAAGTACATGTTCTGGTTTTCAACTAACTAGCGTTAGCATCGACCTTCAATGAAATTCAAAGCTAAATATGCTTTATGCTGGAAAAGAGAAGAGGGGAATGTAGGTAGGTAGGTAGGTGGGAAAGGAACACACAAGCCTCTCAGGCATTTAATGGAATCTGCAGCCACTTGCGATGGCCACTCAATGACATGTGTCATAATGCTTTCATGCCAATGCTACACTTACATGCGTGTCTGATGCAAGCTGCAGCATTGACACGATAAGGGCATCGCACATTATGTCACCTGTCCCCATCCCCTTTGCTGGTACCCAAAAGGACAATCTTGATTCCCCCCCCCCTTTACCACTAAAAACATTACATCTGTTAGTCTGTTATGATCCAGCCACGTTAAAGTACATAGCTACTCTCTGCTGCAGACAATGGCAGAATCAAGTAAAAAGGATTCTCTTTCTTCCATTGAAAAGGCTGAACCTATTTGGCTGGATTACGTCGGATAGAATTTGGAGTGGCATGGAAAAGATGGATGACCAAACAGAGGCGGCCCTGCGATTAAGCGGGAACTGCAGTTAGTGAATAATTACTCCACATACAGACCCCATTGTGGTCAATGCAAAGTGGGGGGGGGAGGTTTCCTCTTCGTGCAGTTGCTATCTAACACCCTCCCTCATCTGGAGGCTTTCAGACTTGCAAACCATCTACTCCCCGTGTCAAATCTGAAAGTCTAAATATCCGCAGGCATCAGGTTGGTGAGGTTTGCATAGGCCCACAGAAAAAGCTTGTTCTGGGCGCTGGGATGTCTCTGCATGACGATCACAGTGAACTGCAGTTGTAAAATAAGAACCCACCACAGGCGAAGAAGGCTCCCCCGTGGTAGTCCTACTCACACTCGCGCGGGTTTGGCTTGTGCTACTCAGCCTCGAATAAATTTGCATTACATTCATGGTTATTTTGCAAAACCTTCCTGGGCTCAAATCAAGAGTTTTATAAAATGTAGCAAGTATTACAAGTTGAGTATTGCATTCAAGTCTTAACAATTCAGTAGAACTTAGTGGCTAGGGGGGAAAGGAGATAGTTCCTTGAAGAGAAAATGAGTATTTCAAGGCTGATAAAACTGAACAATTAATGAACGACTAATAAGACTGGGTAACTGATGGTATTTCAAGACTAATAAGATTAGGTAAGTCTAAGAGTAACGGTGAGCAATTTCTTATTCCCGCAGTAGAGTGCCCACTGGTCCTTACTGGGCAAAGCCTCGCCTATTGAAACTTAAGAACAGCCAGGCTCAATAATACTCTAATTTCAACCACTCCGTAAAAAAATAATAATAGAAGAGACAGAAATAGCAGTTATGTGATCAAATGTTTCTCTCCCTTTGGGAATACGGGATAATGACCCAATTCCCAGAAGAAGCTGCCCACACCTGCCTGAGAAACAGTGCGACCCAATTAAGTTAGCAGGAACACTACCAGTGATCAGACTCCAGTATCATCCTCCTTTCTTTTGATGCTGCACACACAATATGGCACAGAAACAAGGTGGCCAAAGGACTGTTGTGCTCATCAGCAAGAAAAAACCACCCATCAGCAAAAGCAGGATGCTAAAGGAAGCTTCCTCCGTCGGCATGAGGCACCCAATATGTCTGACATCAAAGGACACCGCAAAGTCATTCGCCGACCTAGAGGTGGCAACGCACCGATGCAGCCGGCAAGCCTGTTCCAGAGTGGGACAAAAATCCAGGTTTTTGCTGGGTCTTGTCAACATCTGCTTTCAAACGCACAAGCAAACAACAACAACAACAACAAGCCCTTGCCACTCACACTGACAACAGCTGTAAATCGACCATTTGAAAAAATAATAATAATAATAATAATAATCATGGATCCAAACACACTGTTTTAGGATAGTCTCAGCACAGTCGTTGCAGATAGCCCCAAAATATGTTAGCTGAAGATAATTTTGTTTTTTTTTTCCTGTCGGCTTTTTTAGAATTAGGACACGTGGATTGTGAGAGCGAGCTGTGGAACGGGAATACCAAAGAGTTTGCTTGGTGAAAAAAAAAAAAAAAAACAGAACGTACTTTAGGTGTGGAAACCGGAAATGTCAAAAAGAGTCATCCAAAAACATGAAAGATCTATGGAAAGCATTAGGAGGTTCCATTAAAAAAAGGAGGGGAGGGACAAGATGATATATCCACAATGCTGGAGTTTCCGTGGGGTTAGGGCAGCCCAGGCTGGGAGAGAAGGCCAAGCCACCTGTAGTCTGATATGGTCCAAGGTATAATCCTTACAAGTTTGCAGCCACCCTCAGCTCTTATCTCTTGAGGATTGGTCTTCGGTCCAGTTCAGTCATTGGCAGAAAGGGACTGCAATTTTTTTTCCCCATTATGTTTATTTGTACAGACTAGGTACAGGTTAGAAGGTTCCGATAGCACTACACTGTCGTACTTTTGATTCCAGCAATCTGAGGTCGTGCAAATTCCACAAAGTCGTCGATAAGAACAGGCCAGGCGCCTGGGGGGGAAAAAGAGAGCAGAAAAAGACAAAGTGATTACATCTTCCCAAAATTTTACTTGAAGACCATAGTGGGGGGGGTTTCCTTCTTCTTTTTCTTCTAGATCAGGGGTCTCCAACCTTGGCAACTTTAAGATTTGTGGACTTCAACTCCCAAAGCAAAGCTGGCTGAGGAATTCTGGGAGTTGAAGTCCACAAGTCTTAAAGTTGCCAAGGTTGGAGAGCCCTGTTCCAGATCGTAGAATGACAATGGATAATGGATAGTTAAGCCTGCAGAAAAAAAACAATGCCATCCATTGAGGACCTGCACAGTGCACAAATCGTATCTATAGAGCCCTCACATCCAAGACATAAACTCTTTCAACTTCTTCCCTCAAAAAGACACTATAGGGCATTTCGCATGCCAAAACAACCAAAGGACAGTTTTTCCCCTCGTGCCATCTGCTAAACACCTGATTCCCACAGCTCTGTCTCATTTCTCATCTTTTTTTCCATCTTCTCACCCCTCCTACTATCTTCTACTGTTTTTTTTTTTTTTTTTTTGCAATTTATCAATTGTTACTATTAATTATTATGAATTGTTAGCAGAGGGCTTGGACTAGAAGACGACCAAGGTCCCTTCCAGCTTTATTCTGAATGACTGTAATTTATGATTAATGATTGTAACTATGATTATGACTTATGACCTATGACTTGTTGTTTATATGTACACTGGGATTTTATAGACTGGAGACAAATTCCTTATACTTGGCCAATGAAGAATTCTGTTCTGTTTTGTTTTGTTCTGTTTTGTTGTTTTGTCCTGTCCTGTCCTATTCTATCCTATTCTGGAGCTGAGAAAGACCCTCTCAAAATCATACTTTCCATTCCTTATTTCAAGCATATAGGTCCGTGATGGTGAACCTATGGCATGTGTGCCAGAAGTGGCACACAGAGCCATCTCTCTGGGCACGCAAGTCATCGCTTGTTGCTCTTCTGGGTTCTGGCACACTGGCCAGCTGGTCTTCATGTGCGGAGCACCGGAAACCTGAAGAACAGCTGCCTGGTGCACATGCGTGTGCCAGGAAGATGATCTTCTAGTTTCTAGAAGATCATGTGGTCTTTGTACGTGCATGCGTGCCAGAAAACAGAAGATCAGGCGGCCGGTGCACATGCGCATGCCGGAAACCTGAAGAACAGCTGCCTGGTGCACATGCGTGTGCCAGGAAGATGATCTTCTAGTTTCTAGAAGATCATGTGGTCTTTGTACGTGCATGCGTGCCAGAAAACAGAAGATCAGGCGGCCGGTGCACATGCGCATGCCGGAAACCGGAACATCATCTTCCTGGCGCGTGCATGTGCGCCGGGCAGCTGCTCTTCCGGTTTCCGGCACACATGCACTCCCGTTTCAGCACTCGGTGCCGAAAAGCTTTGCCAACAATGATATATTGTAGGTGTTCCTTGTGATATATTGGAACAACAATTACAAGTCTGTCATGTCCTCCTCTGATGTGAAAGGTATGTGTGTATTCACTGACCCAGAAGTCAATGGATTAGGATTTGAGGTGAGGACAAATGATAGACTTCACTCACCAGCAACCTGTGTTAAAAGTGTCTCTGAATACAGAAATGCAACCTTCCCAGTTATCCTCCAGCAAAGCTTCGTCTGTGTTACCTCCTTTGTAGTTTCCCTATACAGGTAGTCCTCGACTTAGGACCACAATGGAGCCCAAATTTTCTGCTGCTAAGTGAGCTTTGTCCCCCTCTTACGACCTTTCTTGCCACAGCTGTTAAGTGAATCGCTGTAGTTGTCAAGTTAGTAACCTGGTTGTTAAGCGAATCCGGCTTCCCCATTGACTTTGCTTTGTCTGAAGGTCGCAAAAGGGGATCACGTGACACACACACACCCCCGGGGATACTGCAACTGTTATAAATAGGAGTCAGTTGTCAAGCATCCGAATGTAAATCACGTGATCCTGGCAATGATGCCACAGTCGTTAAGTCTGAAAGTTGGTCATAAGGAACTGTTTTCAGTGCCGCTGTAACTTCAAGTGGTCACTAAACAAATGCTTGTAAATCGAGGACTTCCTGTAATGCTTTTCAAATGTATTAAGTGGTGTTCCACCTGGTTTGTAGGGATATCATAAATGAGGTCTGGCATTCCACAATGAAGCAGTTCTGAGATTTTTCCTCATTTCTATCTAAGTTCTTCAAAGAAAACAGCCCTGTTCTTTGTACCTAAGTCCACACGGCCATTAAACCTTTGCTAAACGGAGTCTAATGCAGGGGTCTCCAACCTTGGCAACTTTAAGCAAAGCTGGCTGAGGAAGTCTGGGAACTGAAGTCCACAA
This sequence comes from Pituophis catenifer annectens, assembly GCF_029215685.1. Taxonomy (NCBI): domain Eukaryota; kingdom Metazoa; phylum Chordata; class Lepidosauria; order Squamata; family Colubridae; genus Pituophis; species Pituophis catenifer. Next base: position 7,607,835 of record NW_027256886.1, on the reverse strand, counting down.
GTCTTAAAGTTGCCAAGGTTGGAGATTCCTGGTCTAATGGACTTTGCTTTACAAAATGAGAGGATCAACGTATTTTCTCCTGCTGAAATCCATCCGTATTTTCTTTCCTTCCTTGAACCAAGTCTTCCTCGGTTTTATTTTTACTCTGGCCTAAGAAGTTCAGAATTCAGCTACAACGGGCTTCCTCATCCTGGAAAATGTTTGCCCCTATTCCCAATTGTATTTCCCTATGCAAATACAGAGAGTGCATTTGCAATCAGCTCCCGGCAACCGTAGCCAATGACTCAGGAAGAAGACAAACTGGACTAGTTCCCCCTTTTCTCTCAACAAAGAAAGCAAAACAAAATAACAGCAACAACAACAACAACAAAAATGCCAACTGATATCAACTTTTTTTGCAAGGGCGTTTTTCAAAAGGAATGATCTAAGGAATGATCTTCCAAGATTTTACTCTTAGGACCCCTCCCATTTTTAAAAATTATAGAGAGCCCCAAAGCAGCTTTGGGTTAGTATGGTTAGATCTATCAATATTTACCAACTTAAAAGTTAAAATTGGCACACTCGTATAATAAGGATTTCTTGAATCATGAGAAAATAACAATAGTAAATTCAAGTAATAAGGGTGACAAAGATTTAAATTTTTGCAAATAACTGGCAAATAGTTTTGATTTGACGGACACCAGAGAGGGTCTTGAGCGACCCTGGAGGGGGGTGGGGGGGAGGTCCCAGAACCACTTAAAAAAAACGACACTGCTCTAAATAACCCGAAAGGTTCATTGTAGGAGACGGAAACTCTCAAAAAATTTGGCTCTAAATTGTTACAGGATTCAAAGGGCCTTAAAGTCGACACCATGACATGTCAGTGGGTATCTGAAGCAATCAGAGAGAAAAAAACATATGCAATAAAAAATGTGACAGAATGTTAAAATGGTGCATCCCATTTACCCAGACAATGACCTGGTGAGTTGCAGAAGGGAAACACGGCAGGATTAGTGAATGACTCAGCAGTAGCTGGTTTGGCAAGCTGGTTTTGTTGAAATAAGGAGGAAGAAAAAACACCTCGTAGCATGGAAATGCCAATGAGCGCCATTCATTTTAAAGCCAAGTTTTATACTGAAGCTTGCTAAAGGCTGCTCTCTGGGATTAAGTTCATGGCCTTTATGGCAATGACCAACCCTCCTTGTTTTCAGATGCTGGACAAACAGATCTTTGTTTATTCCCTGGGTGCTTCACAATTTTTTTTTAAAATAACTGAGAACTGATGAACAAATCAGATTGTAGCTAAGGTTTGAAGAAAATGACTAATGGATTTTAGCAGAGTGGCACAAACAGAGTTTGGTCTTGCACTTAAAGGCACCAGGCTAGAAACCAGGAGATTGTGAATTCTAGTTTCGCCTTAAGCATGAAAGCCAGCTGAGTGACTTTGGGCCAATCACCAGGAGACTGTGAATTCTAGTTCCGCCTTAGGCATGAAAGCCAGCTGAGTGACTTTGGGCCAATCACCAGGAGACTGTGAATTCTAGTCTCACCTTAGACATGAACACTGGCTGGGGGACTTTGGGCCAGTCATTATTCTCCCAGCCCAACCCACCTCACAGGGTTGCTGTTGTGGGGAAAATAGGAGGAGGAAAGAGTATCAGGTATGTTCACCACCTTGAGTTATTTATAAAAATAAAAGCAGGGGGAAAAAATAAAAATAAAGAATTGGGAGCTGGGAAGCCAACCCGTTCCAATAGCATCAAGAAGCAACATTACCTTCCTCGTCATAATTTGACATATCGTCTGCTATCATTGCACTGAAGTCTAGAAGAAGGTTCCAAGTGTCCTTCGGTATAGATCTTTTATGATGTTCCTGTTTGAGAGAGAAAATCCCACCGTCATAATTCAAGACATTACTTATCTACTGATTCCTCAACAGGACTTTATGCTTAGCACAGCATAGTTTCAAGACTGGAGAATCTCTCTTCACGTTTCTTGGACGGCACGGTGGAAATGATCTCTATCTCAGATCTCGGGATCATTCTATTGTAATCATCTGCTGAGCACCATGGTTCTGCAGAGCGACCCGGCTTTGCTTCTCAGAGCTGCTTAATTCATTGGTTGGAAGAAAGCAAGACTGGGAAGGCAGGTGGCTTCAATGTTTTCAAAGCACCGAGAGGTGCTTTGAAGGGGCCACTACTGTGCATTGGTTCCAGTGCGGTGCTCAAAATTAAGGCGGCTTTGTACTGCTTTGGGGAGGGTCGTCAAAGGAGGCCTTGGTTGGAGGCTTAGTTAAAATAGTGCCTCCTCCAGGCTTTGCACCAGGTTTAATGGGCTCGTGCAGAATCCACAAAAACAGATACGGTCTGCTCAGCAACTCCTAGACAATCCTTTCAAGGCCAAGGACAGGCAGCATTTCAAATGACTGACTATTCGCCCATTCCTTTTCTCAGTCAACAAAATTTCACTGGGTCAAAAATTTGCAATTCAAACTGTAAAGATTTTTCTTTTGGGATTTCTGATCTTATTTATTTATTATTTTATTTCGAATTTATATACCACACCTTCTCCCAAGGGACTCAGGGCGGTGTACAGCCAGATAAAAACATACAATACAAACATTAAAAACAATTAAAATAATATATATTAATTTGGCCCCAGTTTAAAATGACAAACCAATTAAAAATTTAAAATTTAAAAATATGTTAAGCCAGCCCGGCTTGTTGAAAAAAGAAAGTTTTAAGGGCACGGCGGAAGGCACCGAGGTCTTTGTTCCTTCCTTCCTTCCTTCCTTCCTTCCTTCCTTCCTTCCTTCCTTCCTTCCCTCCTTCCCTTCCTTCCCTCCTTCCATCCATCTATCCACTTTCTTTCTTTCTTTCTTTCTTTCTTTCTTTCTTTCTTTCTCTTTCTTCCTTCCTTCCTCCTTTTTCCTTTTTTTCCTTCTTTCTTCCTTTCCTTTCCTTTCCTTTCCTTTCCTTTCTTTTCTTTTCCTTTCCTTTCCCTTTCCATTCATTCATTCATTCATTCATTCATTCATTCATTCATTCATTCATTCATGCCAACAGCCACCCAATTCAACTGAGTGATTCTGGTGGCTTACAAATACAGGTAGTCCTTGACTTATGACCATAATTGTGCCTGGAATTACAGCTGTAAGCCATGCCAGATTTCATGATCATTTTTTGTGGCAGTCACAAAATGAATCCAGCAATGAATGGGGGGTTTTGGCCAGAAACTGGTTTCTGACAAAAAAAAAAAAAAACATCGTAAATTATGGCCACATGACTGGGGGATGCTGCAAACAGTTATAAGCGTCCAAAATGTGATCAGGTGATCATGGGGTGGGGTGGGGTGGAGGATAAGCCTGACTGTCAGAACTTCATATCCAGGTTTTAAGTAGCTTTGGGAAGGTCTGTTGTAACTTTGAATGGTCACTAAGCTATCGGTTCTAAGTCAAGGACTATCAGCAGAGACAAGAAAAGCTGCCAGTTCGCTCTAATGTCAATCTGAATTATTATTACGTTCATAGGCAAAAATTCCTGATCTAGACTCATTTCATAACGGTATTGATCATACCATACACAAACACACACACACACATATACACAAACAGGCAACATGTATGTATTTGTTAGAAACAATATTTGAACTTACCAATAAAAATCTGTTCCACAAGTCTAGGAATTTAAACCTTCCATGGAGTACTAAATTCCAATAGGCAATGGCCATTTCTAAATCTGTAACATTAAAGAGATTATTTTTTTTTCTAAAAAAAAAAAAAGCATTATGATCCAGAATGATTTCTGAAATGGATAATTAACTAACAAAGCAAAAAAAAAAAAAAAAAACCAAATTCTGTAGCATAAGGATGTTTCAAAAGTTCCTGAATTTCAGGATTTTTCACCTTCATCTCCATCAAAGACTTTTCAGACTATCCCAACTAGACACTGGGCTAAAGCAACCAAAGTTTGCAATTGATTTCCATTTTCCCTTATTCCCCTTGCTGAGCTCTTCACAATGAGCGGGAGTTTGCCTCTAAACCTACCCTAAATCTCAGGGGTGCCTTGTGGCCTTGTGGTCAGCAACACAGCCCTTTAGGGAGGGAGAAAAAGCTAGAAACGCCTCTAAACACTTCTAAACCTTTGACAGCACCTTTCCAGGGCTGGTTTTCTTGCAAACTACAACTTTGTTAAACGACACTTGCTGGGGGGAATGTCCATGGAGATTCTCAATCGTCCAGGTCATGGTTGTCCCAAAGGTGCTTTTCCAAAAAAGGCAACTGGATTTTTCCCTCTTTCGCTTCTCATCCAAGAAGCTTCTTCAATTGTGAAGAAGTGAATTTCAGAACTGAAGAAGCTTCTCGAATGAGAAGCGAAACGTTTCAAAGAAAAAACAACAACTCTAAAATGCCTTTTTTTATTTTTTGGGAGGAAAAGCACTTTTGGGACTTGCTGAGGGACCTTGATGGGCTTGTCTCAATCGAGGGGAAAAGGCAGTTTCCATCATCCTGTTTAGCCACAGTGATTGCTGAGAAATTTACTTTCCGGTACGAGACATGAGTCACTTCTGCCTGAGCTAGGAAACGGTGGCATACATACCTAAACCTTTCTGTCCTGGATTCTTTGCAAAGTTGAAAGTAAACTGGTAAAAGTCCTTAAATCTTCCTGGCTCTTTCAATTCTTGTTCCATTTTAGGAAGTTGGGCCTTTAGTTTTTCTATGCTGTCACATCTGTATTGATACATTAAAAGATTTTATTTCTCCTTCAGTCAGTATATTAGGCTGCATATTTTTAAATCCTTCTACAAATTGTACCGATACAGGTAGTGCTCGACTTACAACCATTCGTTTAGTGACCGAAGTTACAACAGCACTGAAAAAAAGTAACTTTGACCAGGTTTTCACACTTATGACCACTGTAGCATCCCCATGGTCACATGATCAAAATTTGAGCAAGTGGCATGTATTTATAACAGTTGCACTGTCTCATGAAATTGCTGATTTGTAACTTTTTTAGCTGGCATCTAACAAGCAATGCCAATGGGGGGAGTCAGGTCTGCTTAATGACATGATTCACTTAACAACTGCAATGATTCACTTATCAATTGGGGCAAAAAAAAGGTCGTAAACTGGGGCAAATCTCACTCACAGAATTGCCTGCTTAGCAACAAAAATTTGAGGCTCAATTATGGTCGTAAGTCGACGATTACCTGTATCCTTTATATAGGTAGTGCTTGACTTACGGACACAATTGGGACCGGAATTTCTGTCATAAATCCTGGTGGTTGCAGGTTGAGCTGGACCCAATTTTATGACACTTTTGCATGGCTATTAAGTGAATCACATGGTTGTTAAGTCAATGCAGTTTCCCCAATGGGGAATAGATAAAAAAGTTAGCAAATCACAATCTGTGACACATATACACACACACCCAGATGCTGCCACTGGTCATAAATGGGAGCCGGCTACCAAATGCTGGAATTACAATCACATGACTTTGGGGTACATGCAACAATTGTAAATGTGAGTTCAAGTCATAAATCACTTTCTCCAAGGTCATTGTGACTTCAAACAGTCATTAAACAAGTGGTTGTACATCGAGGACTATAATTGCTTTTAGAATGGATGATGTTTGAAATTCTCTACGATTTGCTTTATTAAAATAGTAATTAATCTACACATTTACAAATCACCTAGGGATGAAATTTCCATACAAGGCAGAGGCTTAGAACAATTCTGCAAGAATTATCACAGCTTCCCTTCGTTTGCTTGAATCAGTGAATATGGTAACCAAGCAGGGTGGATAAAAATCAATGATTTTTTTTAAAAAAATCAAAAAAATTGGATTTTTTTTTATTTAAATCGGATTTTTTTTATTTTTATTGAATTTATTTTAATAAAAAACTTTTGGGGTAAAAATCTATCGTAAGATAGTTTTCTATTTAGTTTATTCAGCATGAAATGGAGCTTAGTTATGTAGCACAAGGCTGTATATTCTGCAACACGGGGACTATCGGTAAGTCAACAACGGGTCAAAGGAGTAGCAGAGATGACAGTTGCTCTTTAAAAATTATGATTTAAATCGAGTTGATTTAAATCAAGTCTTTTTAATAGTGATTTAAATCATGATTTAAATCATGATTTAAATCGACTCAATTTAAATCAAATCCACCCTGTAACCAAGGCAAAAAATATATACCAGAAAAAGGTTATGTCAACTTGCATTAATTAGGGCATCTTTCAGAAACTTCACAGGTTACATCTTAGAAGAAATTTCTTAGAAATTCAGCTATTTGTATATTTAAATCAATTATCTGATAGTCTGTGCATTTTCTTGATCTTGCCAGTAAACAAAGTCATTTCAGAAAACATCGGGAGTATAAAAGCTGCCATATGGAACACTATCATCTATGTTGCTTCACAGTTTTCTCACACCTTGCATCAACACATTTGCCAAAAGAGTAAACAAATGCACAAGTTCAGTTCTAGTACCAATATATCTGTAAGGAATATTTTCTGCTACACTTCCAGGTACGGTCTCATCCGATATTTTAATGAAATGAAACACACACCAAAAAAAAGAGTTTTCGGGCTCTAATGGACAGTGCAATGAAAATACAACAATTTCCCACTTTGTACAGTAAAAATAACTACAAGTTTTCAGTCACCTTGCTGTACCTATGGCAATTTTAAAAAACAAAAACAAAAGCTAAACACAAGTCTTCAAAAACATGGTTTTAAAAGGGGATTGAAAATATTGCCCCTCTTAATTCTGTCACTGTACCACTACCATTACCCGGTATAACTCAGTGTTTTTCAAACATGGCCATTTTAAGAGGTGTAGATTTCAACTCCCAGAATTCCCCAGCCAGCAAGCCTATGCCGGCTAGGGAATTATGAGTGCTGCAGTCCACATATCTTAAAAGCAACCCAATTTTGAAAAAAAAACCACATTGCTATAACTCTTGATTATTTTTGGTTTTGCACTCATGTCAGAGGCAATGAGGCGCTTCCAGTTGAAAGGATTAGCCACTGGTGACATCACCGTTACCCTGGGGACGCCCAGTTGGGGGCTCCTTTCATGTCCCCAGCAGGCGCTGGAGTAAAAAGTGAGATTTCAACACCACCCTATGGCAGTTCTCAGGTCTCAAAGACAGCCTTGCTAAACTCCTGCCCAGTGTTTTAACTGCTCAAGCCACTGTGCTCCTTACTCTTGAGGATTAAAAAAAATATAATAAAATAGTTCACAAAGGAGCTTGCAAGTGGTATTTGCCAGAATCAATGTGCAACTAGGCCAGAGCCTGATGGGTAGGAAATCAAGAGTGAATGCCTTTCTGTAAAATAAACCAGCGTACGGGCAGGGTTTTAATGCTGCTTTAGCCCACAGGGCTCTGCACGCATCACAGGATGGGCCCCAGCACTTACCCGAGTTCCATCATCCCATCCATGAATTCCATCCTTAAGAATTCGCACTGCGTCGCAGCTCTGAACTTCCAGGCAATTATCAAGACACTAATGCTAGCGGGGTCTAGTGCCAAGTCATCGCAAAACTGCTGTATGCCATCTATGCCGATTTTATTCTCATCTTGAGGATCTTAAAGGAGAAAAAATATATATATTTAAAAATTCCTAGAAATAAGTACTCCATCAAGAATGGAACCAGTAAGTGTGATTTCAAGACAAATCATGTGAGTGAGAAACTAATTTCTGACTCAAGGGACATTAACTGCTGGCAGCTGCCATTTAACATCAATCTTTGCAATATAAAATGTGTAAGAAGTGTCTCACAGTCCTTCTCTTGCCTGGAATCACAACTGCTTTTGAAAATGGGTCAGTTTTCTCTTTCACAAGGGGGAGAGAGAATAAATCACAATTCACCTCTCATGAAGGACTTTTTTTTATCCATTTCCCTGCAAGTCATGAGGACCCAGATTGTTGGGGGGCAGATATGCTGACTCTGTAAACCGCTTAGAGAGGGCTATAAAGCACTGTGAAACCATATATACGTCTAAGTGCTAATGTTAAGTGCTAAGAGGCAGCTCTGAATAAGGAGGCTCTGGGTAGAAGAAAAAGCAATGGCTTGACAAATAATTATTAGGAAAGTCAGAGTAGAAATGTGGGCAAGATCAGGTAACTAGATCAAATACGAGAACAAACATGGCTTTTGATGTTAAAAGGTTCCTAATCTTTTGCTCTGAGTCAACTACAATATTTACACATTGAAGAAAGTTATAATCTCTTAAAACTGTGGTTATTGTATAAACCAAAAATGGTCAAAAATCAGACACAGCATGCTCTATTAATGCCCCCTCTTACCCCCAATATTATGCTCTGGAAAGAAATGAGCAATATCCTCAGAGTCAGGAAATTTCAATCCAGTTTTCTAGCCAAGAGAAAGGTGGCCTTCCAGGGATATGAGTGGAAGCGGCAAGGATAGTTTGGGTCTAATCTTTCAAGAAATTTGGGATTGGGGGTGGGGTTTAAAAATGAAAATGAGAGCAGTTCACTTTCCAGAAGCATTCCTCTCCCATTCCCATCCTTATTTTCCAAAAGGAAAACAAATGAAGGGGAGAATATGCTTCAGGGTTAGGGTTTGGGTTAGGGTTAGTTCATCATTTTGGCTGTATTTCAGAGACATGATTTTTGAGTCTTATAGTATCTCATGAGATCCCTAATTTAGGGAGGTATTTGAACCTAGCTACTTAGGAACCCTTTTCAATCTACGTTCACCCTCAATCAAGAAGCTCATTGGGTGAAATTACCCACCAATTTTAGCCCATTCAGAGTCATGTATATGAGAAGAGCAGTTGTATAGAAAGAAAGAAAGAATGAATGAATGAAGGAGTGAGTGAATGAATGATTCATTTTCCACATGTGTTGTAATACAGGTTGTAATATGACTTACAACCATTTGTTTAGTGACTATTCAAAGTTGCAACGACACTGAAAAAAGTGACTTACAACCGTTTATCACACTTACAACCACTGTAGCATCCCCATGGTTGTGAGATTTACATTAAAATACTTGACAACTGACTCACATTTACAATTACAGCATTTTGGGGTCAATTTTTGTGACTTTCTGTCAAGCAAAGTCAATGGGGAAGTCAGATTCACTTAACAACCATGCTACCAGCTTAACAACTGCACTGATTTACTTAACTGTGGCAAACAAAGTCATAAAATGGGGCACAACTTACTTAACAACTGTTTCACTTAGCAACAGAAAGTTTTGGTTCAGTTGCGAACATTAAGCCAAGGACTACCTGTAATATAACAGATGATAAATATGTTTGCTGCTCCCCTAAGCTCCTTAGGGGAAGAATGGGTCAAGGACTATTTTAAATAGGTAGTTAAATAAATAAGCCGTGTTGCAATATCTAAGGGCTAAATCCCTATCCTTCTCGGTCATAGTTTTCCCCCATTGAAACCAACAATTACAGCTAAGTTCAACCATTCAAAAAGTGAACAAAAAACTTTTTACTCACCTTTGTATCTATTATATAGTTGCTCTAATTTCTTTCGGTCCAGTGATCCCTTAATGTTTTCTCGTATATACAGTTCAGGATTTTGAAAAAAATTATCTGTTGCAACATCTAGCTTCCAGTCATTCTGAGACAGGCAATTCACGGCTGTTTTTTCACTGGATTGCGTGAAGATCATAAACTGCCGAACTTTATCTTTTTGCGATGACTTCAACTTGTTCTAAAAAAAAGTTTGAAAAGAAGAGCAGTAAAACTTCACACCCGTTTTGCCTTGAGAAGGAAATACCTCAAAGGAAAATTCCATACATGATAAATATCAGTTGCGGAAGAAGTTAAGGCAGACATTCAGAAAGCCCGATTGGAATATTGATTTCTTAATTTTGCCCAGATGAGTTCAAAAGTTACTTGCAAGCCATGTTGTTCACTACTGCTCCAGGCACCTCACAAGTCAAATAAGCTTACTACATGGTGGAATTAACAGTGAAATACTCATCTCTAAATGTATTAGCAACAGTGTGGTTTATGGGCTCATCCAGACTATTCAAGATAGAAGCAACTTCCATCATAATATCTGCCAAAGGCTCCATAAAACGGAGGGCTTTAAAAAGATGATAACAGACTAAGGTTATTTACCAGAAGTGTCTACAAAGTATGGTCAAAGATGGCAGCCGCAATGGTGTGATTGAAGCATCACCTGTTTGCCTTTTAAAAAACAACATATCTATGGATGCTCCCAACACTCACTTATCCAAAGTGATTGATTAGCTTTCAGAGGCTAATTGACTTGGGAATACCACAGAACAGCTTAATGAGAAGGCTATTATACCACTCCTAATTTCCCACTAAATTATTCTCATATGAAATTTAATAGGACATCAACTCAGAGGTGACAAGAAAAAAAAGTTTTGACTGAGGGTTAAATGTGAAAAAAGTAGCAGTATCAAAATTCAACATCATGCATAGTGATACATGCCTAGGTAGTCCTGGACTTACGATCATAATCGAGTCTGCAACTTTGGTCACAAGTTGCAGTAGTCGTTAAGCGAACACAGCATTGTAAAGCGAATACCGGGGTTGTTAGGTGAACCCACTATTCATTAATGGATTATTTTTTTTGCCAGTTTCTGGCAAAAAAAACATAAATTGTGGTCAAAGTAAATGCCAGTTTCTGGCATGGTCAAACAGCCCAATACGGTTACATGATTTGGGGGGGGGAGGGATGTTTGAACATCAAATTCAAATTTGGGTTGCAAGTCTCTTTGTTGGAATCTGTCATAACTTCAAGTGGTCACTGAGCAACCAACCATAAGTCTAGGACTACCTGTATGACTTTTAAGATTACACTTTCACTGAAGCTGTCTTCTTCCAATGAAGCTATAAACACAATTCTTTGGACAATGTGACTGCGGAAAGACATCATACAAACAACTGTTAATTCTATACCCTGACTGGAAATACCATCAACTAAGTCATTCAGTATGATCATCTGGTGGGGAAACTTTCCTATAAAATTCCTACATATGACAAAACAAGCATTTAGCTATATTCATCAAAAGTAACCCTTTCCCCACTTGGTTTATCCCTCTTAAAAATATTCCTCACAGTTCTTAATTAGGGATTAACTAGGGATAGGATAGAGGTTAAGGTGTCACATTTACTGAAGTTTCTTCTTTTCATTTTTCCTGTTTATAAATAATGATCCGAGGTTTATATTTTATTCTTTGTTTATCTCTTACCAAGTTATTTAGATCTTCAAGTCAACTAACATAACACAACTGTTATGGGCATATAATATGCTATTCCAAACAAATACACATGAACCATTTTATGGCACCCATACTTGAGGTTCAGGGGTAAAAATCCGTACTCTCTTAATTTCTTTACACTGCATTGTCAGCTTAATGTAATTTTTCTCTTTCTCTTGAATCATTCTGCTATCTTAGTTTTGTTTTAGCTATTCATTTTTTTATATTGTTTCTGTTGAATTTGTGTATGTTACACTTGACTCTTCAATGACTGCAAATAAAAATATGAGTGCTACATATTATGGCATAGCATGATAGCCTGGTACACACATCCCACCAAGACACAAAGTACCCCTTCCCATTTTAGCTCCACGTCTTGTACAAAACCAGTTATTGTCTATCAATGAACCACAAAGAATATTAGCAAGCAATAGATGTAAACTTTTTAGTTTCCCAGAACAGTACTTCAAACAGCAGCTATATCTACATATATCTGCCTCTATCTCTTAGCTAATTCCATCTTTGGCAATCTAGCATGAGTTGATAGCAATAGCAATAGCACTTAGACTTATATAGCGCTTCACAGTGCTTTACAGCCCTCTCTTAAGCTTTACAGTGTCAGCCGATTGCCCCCAACAATCTGGGTCCTCATTTTACCGACCTCGGAAGGATGGAAGGCTCACTCAACCTTGAGCTGTGTATAAAATGGCAACAGGGAACAGGACCACAGAAAAATGTGCCTGAGAAAGTAGAGCTGCTTCTTTTACCCCTGCTCTGGGAATATAAAGCAAGAGACTTGTGCTGGAAATTATAATGTGGAAGTACTACACAGTTATTGTAGAATGTTATTTTACATTATTTTGGATAATAATGTGCCCAGTTTTGCAATCAACATTTAACTCTTTATAAGGGAATTCTTAATTTAGCCTATTTTTAGTAAGATATTCCTTCTATATAAATTCACATTTTTAAAATAAATAAGATACCTGCTCACATTTGAATGCTTTCAAACTGCTAGGTGGGCAGGAGCTGGGGCAAGTAACAGGAGTTCATCCCGTTGAGTGGTGGTCAGGTCTTGAACCTTGTCGAACTTTCCAGCCAACAAACCCAGCGTCTTAACCACTGAGCCATCGCTCCCTTATTTAAATAGATTTGTTTAAATGATTTACATAACCATCCACCACCACCAACAATGACTATGGGAGAAGGGTACAAGGATTAAAAACCAAAACAAAAAGATACAAACAATGAAACCTAAGGTTAAACCAGCAGGAACCAAATACATCACCAGTAGAGTTTGCCTGGCTCCTGGCCCAAATGTCAGAGGTAACAGCCAGGTTTTCAGAGTTATACAAAAGACTAACATGGTTGGGGCCATCAGGATTAGGGGATATAGGCTGTGAATGCCACTGTTTGAAGGAAGGGAGCCAGAGCATGGCCTTCCCTACTAGACCTGGTGAGATGGGCAGAAATAATGGGGGACAGGAGGCAAAAATGAGAACCATAAATTTTATCCAGATGACACATCAGTAGTTTTCTTGGTAGCATTAAAGAAATTATTTGTCATTGTCCTCCAGGCAATGACAATGTAATTGGGATTTTAAATTATACCCCCTCTTCAAGTACTAACTCTGCTTAATTTCTGAGTTCAACCAAGGTTAACTAAGATGCTGGCTACAGTTCAAATACACTTTGCCAGAGATGGAGAAATGGTCTATCACATCTCTTCCTAGGAAGCTAAATGCAGATGCAATAAATTAGTCTAAGGAGAAACATCCTGGGTATATACACAGAAGATAAAATTAACTGCACCTAAACACAACTGTAAGTACCAAAAGAGTCCTGGTACAACTGGCTATATTTCCTGAAGAATTTTACATGCTGTTTTGGGCAGCACATCACTGAGGTAACAAGTATCTAGAAAGTGTTCACACACACATATATGTACACATACACACCCACACACACAAAGAAGAAAAGGTTTTCAAATACTATAAACTTGTTTACAATACTAATCTGCTCTAATTTACAAAGCAATTTTCATGCTGAAAGTTAACATTTGAATAAGGCCCATGTTCTCATCCCTGCCTCAAATACCTGCCTGAGTCTCCGGAGAAGGGCGGCATATAAATCAAAATAAAAAAAAAAATACTGACCAACCAAATATAGCATTAATGTTTTGTGGAACATAGCCATTGCCATCAAATTAATTAAAAATATTCCTCAATTTCCCAGGATAATTCCGTGTGTGTGTGTGTGTGTGTGTGTGTGTGTGTGTGTGAGAGAGAGAGAGAGAGAGGGGGGGGGGGGGGAGAGGGAGAGGGAGAGGGATACATGCAGAAGGTCATGACATCAACATCAGCAGGTCAACACACTATTCAAGTAAACAAGACCTAAATAGCATAATGCATTCCAACAGTAATTAATGATGTCACTGACTTTTAAAGATGTGTAATGCTAGTTTACACCAAGAGTGGAAAACAAATGAATAGTCTGAATTAAATTCGGACCAAACTGAACTGAATGTGCCATTAAATTCTAGTTCTGCCATTTCAAGAACCAGATTCTCATAAATTTCTGCAAGAGAACAGGGGCATTTGAGATGAAATAAAGTGACGAGATGATTCAAATACTGCCTCATCATCTTCTGAAAGTTGGTGTCAGATTTTGGTCTAGTTTCTTCTTTCTTGAAGATAGCTGTTCCTTTTATAAGAAATAAACAAATAAACCAACCCTGGGATTGTTGTTATTATCATTAGTCAGCCAAATGTTCAGACTGGGTTTGGCATTTTTGTATTATTATTGTTGCTGTTGTTGTTTTATTCAATTGATATCCTTATTATTAAATTATTAGATCTACAAGAACATTCTTGACAAGATGTTGGGACAAAACTCTGCAGTTGCTGCTGTACCTTTGTTTTTTTTATGTGATCTAAGTCATGGTTTTATGTGACCTAAGTCATGGTTTCATTCATACTCTACAATCACTTGGATTCATACACCTAATGTTTACAAAGCATAATTCCTGCCTTCCCGGACCACTCTCATCCTCAAACCCACCCAACACTATTGTTTCACCTTTTGATGAAACCTGCTGTCAAGAATCTGTTATTAGGGAGGGACTCCATGGATGAAGAAATTAACGCATATATTTAAATTTATCACCCAACAACAAACTTGCAAGATAAGTTGGGCTGAGAGAAAGGATGACCAGACTCCGAGATCCCAGATCTTTAAGCTGGGCTTGAATCTACACCTTTTCAACTCCTCATCCAACACCATGAGACCTCTCTCTCCATCCGGCTAGCAGGAATCCCTTGTCCTTTCTGAAGATCAAGCCATCCCAAAGCACCTTTTCCCACCTGTACATTTCTCTCTCTCTCTCTCTCACACACACACACACACACACAAACCGTGACTATGGAAATTTTGCGCACTTTTGTTAAGTGCACAAAATTTCCAATTTTCCTAAGAATTTTAATAATAATAATAATAATTGGAATTTATTTACACAAAAACCCAGCCTGGGATGTTGGGCACAAGATCCTGGACTTTCCAAAGGGAAAGTGAGAATCTTCTTTTTTTGTGTGTGAAATTGAGGGGGGGGGAGGGTGAGAGATGTCTGATGTTTAGCCACCACATTGACCCCTTCTCTCCTCCTCCTTGCAATGAAGAGCAAACAATTGCTGGACTTTTTCCTACTCCTCCGATTCCATCTCTTTCCCCATCCATCCATCCATCCGCCCGTCCGCCTCCATCCCTTTGAGGGAGGGAGAGGGGGGAAAGACCCCTCAATTCATGGGCGCCCATTTACCCCAAACCCCGAAAGACGTGGGATTGGGGGGGGAGCTACACCCAAGAGTACCCCAACTCCTTGTTGAATGAAGTGCAAAAGGACCCCCCCCTTTTTTTTCCCCCTCATACACCTCATACACAACCCCACAAAGGCTTCCCGCCTCACAGGGAAGATACTTCAGGGCTCCGGAATTCACCGCCCGGCCTGGATCGGGGAGGGCGAGAGAGAGACCCCACCACAACCACCACCAACACCATCATCCCCGACCCCAAAGATTTTCCCCACACGCCCTCCCGGCAAGGGCACAAATCGGGATCCCGGCGGGCCGAGTCCGGGCGTTTGAATTGAGAGGCGGCCCTTTCACCCTCAGGCGAGGCGAGAGCCCGCATTCCCCACCGCCCCCGTTTTTCCCAGCGGGCCTGCCCTCCTTGCCCCCGCGGGTTTGGGGCGGCCTTGTGGGGTCGTGCCCTCCCGCCGCCGGCTAGGCCGCGCGTTGCCAGGCGATGGCGGCGGCGGTTTTTTTTTTTTTTTCCCCTCAGCGGGCGGGCTCTCTCACCATGGTGGGGCTGCGCGCGGGCCTCGCTCCCCGCCGGGCCGGCTCAGGCGGACTCTGAGGAGGAGCAGGAGGAGGCGGACCGAGGTTGGCGGCAGCGGCGGCGGCGGCAGCAGCGGCTCCCGGGGCTCCTCCTCGCGGGCCCTGCCTTCCGCCGCTCATGCGCACTGCGCCCAGGCCGCGCTCGCCGGGCCGGCCCTGCCGGCGGACCTCGAGCGGCCCCGGCTGCCGGGCTGGGCCCTCCTTTTTCGTGAGGGCTTGGTCCGCCTCAGGCCCTCAGCCCGGCGGCGCGCGGGGGGTCGCGTTGAGCCTCTCGGCGGGGAGGGAAGGAAGGACGGCGGGGCTGGGTCGCCCATTCCCGCCGCCTGCGGCCACCCGACTCTTCAGTGGGCCCCCCGCCTCAGAAACGCTTCCCCCGGGCTGTTCGAACGGAAGACCCCCCCCTCCGCCCCCGGCGGCGCTGGACTGCAGGCTTTTATTCAGTTGGAGAGGCCGCCCAGGTGGCCCAAGACTTGAAGGAGGTTGGCGTACTTCAATAGGGAAAGTGGGGGGTAGGGGGAAGAGTGAGAAGAATACAGGTAGTCCTCGGATCACAACTACAATTGAGCCCAAAAATTTTATGTTGCCGAACGAGTTTTGCCCCCATTTTACGACCTTGCTTGCCGCAGTTGTTAAGTGAATCACTGCAGTTGTTAAGTTAGTACAGGGGTCTGCAACCTTAAACAGAGCCACTTGGACCAGGGGTGGGTTCTAACCAGCTTTACTACCAGTTCTCTTCATGTGCAAGCTTTGCGCGCGATCGCCTTTTCAGTCGTGTGCTTTGCGTGCAATCGCCGCACGCATGCTTGGTTTGCTTGCAGGACACCAAACTTGTGCTTCGCGCAAGCGCATTGCGAATCTGCCCAGCTGAAGTGCGGCAATCCGCTCTGCCGCACCTCTCAGCTTGGCGAAAAAAGCAGGTCCTGCATAAGGCCGGGGTGGGCGGGAGGGCCCAGCTCCCAAAGACAGAGAACCGGTTCGGTGACATCATATCGTCACCGCTACCGGTTTTCGCGAACCGGGAGGAACCCACCACTGATTTGGACCCGTTTCACCACAGAAAAGAAAACACCGGGAGCCACAAAACCCTTCCCATGCCTGACTATTTCTTGAGCGGCCACAAAACTAGCATATGTAGTTGAATTAAATGCTCCGTTTTCTTCTGAAACTTTTTTCTTCTCTTGGATTTATCCATGGTTGGCTTACCGCTGGCGGGTGTTGCACATTGGAGGTTGTGATGCATATTTTGAGTGACGGAGCCACAGCAGAGGGATGAAAGAGCCACATGCAGCTCCAGAGCCGCAGGTTGCTGACTCCTAAGTTAGTACAACACAGTTTTTTGGAAATGATGCACCAAGATGTGGAGAAACTTTAATTTTTGCTGTTTAATGTATTTATTTATAATTCATATTTCTAAACCTCGCATCTTTTTCAAACAGGGTGGTGTACAGTATAATACAGAGAGTCTTTGATTTATGACAACTGAGCACAACATTTCTGTTGCTAAGTGAATTTTGCCCCGTCTTTCTTGCCACAGTTGCTAAGTGAATCACTGCTATTAGGAAGTTAGTGACACAGTTGCTAAGTGAACCTGCTTTATCCATTGAATTTGCTTGTCAGAAGGTTGCAAGAGGTGATCGCATGGATCCCAGGACATTGCAACCATCATAAATGTGAGATACTTGCAGACAATCTGAATTTTGATCATGTGGCCATGGGGATGCTGCAACAGCTGTGAGTCACTTTTTGCAGTGATGTAACTTTGAACAGTCACTAAATGAACTGTTGTAAATTGAGGATTACCTGTAGTTGCAGAGAACAGCTGCAGGGTTAAAAAAAATCCCCCATCAGTTGCAAAATAAAATAAAATAAAATCCAAACATACCAGAAACAGTCTGACTAACCTCAAGACCAGGACGTGCAAAACCCTTGCAGGATGGGAATTGCACGGAGCTCTGGGTTAGGGGTGATGTGGGGCAGTGGGCAGGTGCCCCAACTGGAAAGGTGGAAGGATACAATGCAGCCCTCTTCTCTTGTTGCTCTGGCCACAGAGGTGGCCTTCAGTTTAAGGGAGTTTTTGTCTTTATTTAAAATTCTGGCTCTGATGTCCTATGTATAGGGAAGACTTCTGAGGAAGGTCCTTTTCTCTAATCCCACCGGTTTCCTTGAAACAAGTAGGATGGATTTTGTTTTGTTCTTGACCTTCCATCATAGGCCTCTGCCAGAGAAGAACCAACCATCCTATATCATGAAAAAGGATTGGCAAATCAGAAAAAAACAGTTATCTAGGACAGTTTCCCACAGAAAAGAAAACACCAGGAGCCACAAAACCTGAGTGGGTATGGCCAACTCAATGTCACTGCCACCCAGTCAAATGACACACACACCTAGCCACACCTACCCAGGTTTTGTGGCTTCTGGTGTTTTCTGTGGGAAATGGGTCTCTCTCTTTCTCTCCCCACCCCCATTTCTGTTTTTCTCTCGTTTTCCTCTCCCCCTCTCCTTCCTTCCTTTCTTTTCTTTCTCTTTCTTCCTTTCTCTCCCCCTTCTCTCTCTCATTTGTTTCCCTCTCTTTTCTCTCTCTCATTTCTTTCTCCTCTCCCACTCTCCCCCTTCTCTTGCTCAATTGTGAGACCAGGTTGGCAGGGAGCCACAGGAGAGGGGTCAAAGGGCCACATGCGGCTCTGGAGCAGCGGGTTGCCGACACCTGCCCGAAGAGGTCCACATAATCAAAATTATTTGCCAGCCTATGTTGAAAAACAATGAAATATTAAAATCCCATCCAACAATTGTGAGGTGGTCATGGCAGCGAACGCATCCGTTTTAATTTTTAAATACAGTAATTATCAATAAATACAATCCATACAAAGAATAACTCTTTTGGGGTCCTCCATAACTTTTAAAAGTGGGAAGGGGTCCTTAGAGGGAAAAAAAGAATAAGAAAGATTAATCTGAGGAAACCCAGAACTAGATATTAGGCTGTTCTTTATGGGCCTTGCTGTATTTTACACATACAGTATATCTATGTGTGTAGAGTGTGCTGCTGGCAGAAATCATTGGCTTCCTTTATTTTTCTTTCCCATTGTCTTTTTATTGCTAAACTGGTTCTTCAGTCTTAATCTGCATACTGTGGCTCATATCTTCTTTTGCAGTCAGTAGGCTCACTCTGAGGAGGAAGTAATGTAACGCCTTACAGTTCTGACACAACAGAAAAAAGGAAGGAAAAACAGGAGGTTGTTTCACTTTCTTTCTTCAGAACGAAACCCAGCAAAAAAGAAAGTTTGGGTGGAAGCCTTCAGAGCAAGACCCTCTGTTCCAGTTATGGGGAGAAAGGGCACAGGGACCCCTGCTTGAGGAAGACAGAGGGGCCTAGCAGCCACATCTTTATGTAGATGTATACAGGCAGTCTTTGACTTAGGAACACAATTGAGCCCCAAATTTCTGTTGTTAAGTGAAACAATTGTTGAGTTTTGCCCAGGGGTGAAATGTAAAATTTGTTACTACCGGTTCTGTGGGCATGGCTTGGGGGGGAGGGGGTAATGTGACTGGGTGGGTGTGGCCAATTTTTTTTTTTTTTAACTTTCCAAAGCATTTTTTCTAATGCTTTGAAAAGCCTCTGCCGATCAGGCAACTCAGCGGGGATCGTCAGAGACTTTTCAAAGCATTTTTTTTTACCACCTCTTTGGCCAAGAGGTTGCAGAAAAAAATGCTTTGAAAAACCTCTGACAATCCCAGCTGAGCCACGCGATCATCAGAGGCTTTTTTTTTTTACTTTTAAAAGCATTTTTTCGTCGGAATGTAGAAGAAATGCTTTTAAAAGTAAAAAAAAAAAAAAAAGCCTTTAATGATTGTGCGGCTCAGCTGGGCATGGTGGAGGGGGCACAGGGATTTTTGCTACCGGTTCTCTGAACCACCCGCCGCTATCAGATCAGGCGATCCAGTGTTAACTGGGAGCATTTCACCCTGGTTTTGTCCCATTTTCCAGCCATTCTTGCCAGTTGTTAAGTGAATCACTGCAGTTGTTAAATTAGTAACATGGTTGGTAAGTGAATTTGGCTTCCCCATTGATTTTGCGTGTTGCAAAAGGGGATCACATGGCCCCAGGACACTGCAACCGTCATAAATATGAGACAGTTGGTAAGCATCCGAATTTTGAACACGTGACCATGGGGATGCTTTCAACGGTTGTAAGTCTAAAAACCAGTCATAAGTCACTTTTTTCAGTGCTGTTGTAAGTTCGAAACGGTCCGTAAATGAATGGTAAGTATAGGAATTCCTGTAATAGTAGACATTTTATTATAACTTCACAATTGGATTCTCCTCCTTAAGATGCTAAGATAAATCACCTTATTTTTGCTACATGGCAACATGTTGTAGTGTTCATTAACATAACAATAACAAACAACTCCCTTCTGACTGTACAGATAGTCCTCGACTTACAACCATTTATTTAACAGTGGTTCAAAGTTATGACGACCTTGGAAAAAGTGGCTTATGACCTCTACTCACATTTCCAACCATCGAATCACACCCACAATCGTGTGATTCCATCTCAGGCACTTGGCAGCTGGCTTGCATTTGTGACTAGTTGTGTCCTGCAATCGTGTGATTGTTATTTGCTAGCATTTTTGCCAAATTCCAGGGAAATAATGCCCCGGAAACTAGATTCACTTAACTACTACATGACTTGCTTAACAACCATTGTAAAAATCGTGATAAAACCAGGTCCAACTCCACTTATGATCCCAACCACTTACGATAGAAACTGATTTCATAAATCAAGGACTATCTGTATGCAGATATGGAAAACTTTGGACTACCAATGAAAAGTTTATAGAGTTGGTAGGCAATGACCTGCATTGGAAATATCTTAAGATTTCAAATTTTATAAAATTGCAATGTATGATTGCAGTTGCAAAGAATTGCAATCTTTGCTGTGAAACTCTTTAAGTTATCCTGCTTTCATTTTAAACAATGCTGCTGCTTTTCTATTTTCTTCCGGGAAGTCTGTATTGGAAAGCTACATATCCTCTTGGTTTGGGAGGGCAGAAAAAGAGTGTGTTAATGCTAGAGCAGTGTTCCTTAACTTTATCAACCTTAAACTAAGTGGACTTCAACTCCCAGAATTCCCCCACCAGCATGCTGGCGGGGGAATTTTGGGAGTCGAAGTCCACACATCTCAAAAGTTGCTGAGACTGAGGCACACTATGCTAGTGAATGAGTGTGACACTCAGAAACACTTCGGTTCCAACTGCTCTCATCATTCTCATTTACTTATTTGCCTTGGGATAATTATACATCTCTCATTTAATGTACAGTGTCTCTCAGGGCTGCAAAGGAAGAATAGGATAATCTCTATCCTTTCCTCTCCCTGCCTCCAAGGCTAGGATTTAAATTCAACAACAAACACAGCACTTTGGTTGGAAGCGTTAAATGATAGTGTTGAGATTCCGACCAGATTTTTGTTCCGTGCAAATAGTGAAGAAAAGAATTCCCCTTGAAGTGGTAGATTCCAGTGATTTTCAAATGGGCAACCTCCAAGATGGAGGGATTCAATTCCTTACCGGTTCGGAAGCGCACGCTCCGCACATCACATCCATGTACACACCTGTGCATGCACAGAAGGTAAAAAAACACCCGGGCGGTGATCGCTACCAAATTGCCAAACCACAGGGAAAAATCGCTACCGGATCAGGCGATCCGGTCCGATCCAGAGCATTTCACCCCGATTCAATTCCCATAATTCCCCAATTAATATGGCTGTTGTTGATATTTCGATAGCCTCCCACCGTCCATTTCGCTCCCACAGAGAGGGACTCCTCAGGGTGCCGTCGGCCAAATTATGTCGACTGGCGACACCCAGGGGGAGAGCCTTCTCTGTGGGAGCCCCTGCCCTTTGGAATGAACTGCCCCCGGACATACGCAAGATCTCTGACCTCCGAGTTTTCCGCTGTGCTCTTAAGACCCTGCTCTTCCAACAGGCAGGGCTAGCTTCATAAATTGAGTTTTAAATTTGGAATTCTTAAATTTTTGGGTTTTTTAGTTAATTGGCCTTAAATGTAATACTTTTAATAATCTTTTAAATTTAAATTGTGATATTTGTATTGTGTTTTTACCTGGCTGTACACCGTCCCGAGTCCTTTGGGAGAGGGGCAGTATAGAAATAAAATTATCCTTATCCTTTTCCTTTCTGGGAGTTGAAGTCCACAGCTCTGGAAATTGCCTAGGTTGAACAATGCCAGTGTAGCTTTTACCAAACCATGGTTATGCTTCAACTCTCATTGTCGTAAGCTGGTTAAGTCCAACATGTCTGACTTGCCCTAGGTTGGAGGAGGTTGTTTTATTCAGAAACGTGATTCTCCAGTTTCCACCATTGTTTGGACATCTATGGATGCACATTTCAGTAAGGCAGAGGGAATGGAACAACATCAAGTAAATTTTAAAAAGTGGGAATTGCATTACAGGTAGACCTCACTTAGTGACTGTAATTCTAACCAGCAACTCCATCACTAAGCAAGATGGTTGTAAAGCACAATGTCATGTGACTGCACTGACTTACAGTGGGGAGTTGCAGCGGTTCCAGTTGTTAGATGCAACCACACAGTTGTTAGATGCAATGTCCCATGATCGCCATTTGCAACCTCCTGCCAGCTTCCCCAGTAACTGCTTGTGGGAAGCTAGCAGTGAAGGTCACAAATGAGGATCAAATGGGACATTGCTCCTAATGACTGCACGGGATTCGCCTAATGAGCGTTGGCATTGCAAACTGGTTGCCAAAAACCAAATCATGATCATGTGGTTGCAGATTGTGGTTGATGCTTCACCAGTTGCAACCACAAGGACTAGGAATTAGTCTGGTTGTTCGGTGTTATTTTGAACAGTTGCTGAACGATACCTTATGCCACCAGGCTTGAAATTTTGGGCTTAGACAATTTAGAGCTACACCGCCTTCAGTCTGACCTAAGCGTAGTACATAAAATTATCTGCTACAATGTCCTACCTGTCAATGACTACTTCAGCTTCAACCACAACAATACACGAGCACACAACAGATACAAACTCAAGGTCAACCACTCCAAACTCGAATGCAGAAAATAGGACTTCAGCAACTGAGTGGTCAATGCCTGGAATGCACTACCTGACTCTGTTGTTACATCCCCAAACCCCCAAAACTTTAACCTTAGACTGTCTACTGTCGACCTCTCCCCATTCCTAAGAGGTCTCTAAGGGGTGTGCATAAGCACACCAATGTGCCTACAGTCCCTGTCCTAATGTCCCCTTTTATACATATCCTTATCCTGTTTTCATAATTGTTTATACTTATATCTTTTATACACGCTTGACAAATAAATAAATAAAATAAAAACAAGTGGCTGTTAAGTGAGGACCACCTGTGTTTGCTCTTGTCTTTACTCCTTAGGTTCCCCAAACAGAATTGGGAATCAAATTCAGTATCGCACTGAAAACTTTCTGCGTCTTCACTCCTTTGGGCAGCTCTTGTTCCTTTTTTACCCGACACTAGTGATAAAATTGTAACGTTTATTGTCATTGTACGTATATACACAGTATACCCATACAACAAAATTTACATAACACCCAAAGACCAGGTCCAATATACATAACAATCCCCAAACACACTCCCACCCACCACAATTCTCCCCCCCTAAACCACCCAAAAATCCACACAACAGACCAAGTAATGCTGTCCAAAAGCTCACCGATGGTGGCCCTTTAGTTCATTGTTGAGTGCCATTATAGCTCTGGGATAAAAACAGTTCAGAAGACTTATGGTCCTAGTTTTAATTGTTCTGTATCTTCTGCCAGAAGGCAACAGTTCAATCTTGTGTCAAAAAAAGTTTTTGCCTACCCCAGAAATTGAGGAGCACAGGCAGGTTCTGCAAAGCTTTATTAATCAACAACTCAGTTACATGAACATCACAAAGATGTAGTCAATGCAGCACGACATATTTGAAGATATCCTTGTGATTCTGATGTCAGTACATACATTGGCAGATATAACTGTTGTCAAGCACCAGGAAAATCAGGAGATCCAGGCAGTTCAAATGTGTATAAGGATTAATTGTAAACTTGAGGTCTCTACAAGAATCTGAACTACTAACATTCAAGGGAAATTAGCGGGAGTTGAGAATAGAAAGGAATTCAAGGTGGGCTGGACTTAAATCTCTTGTGGGAGTGAAGGGATTCGACTGATGATGAGTTTGATCCCTCCCTTGGGCTCAATCTGGTCATCTCCTACAACTATGAGAACTAAAATAAGCACATTAGTGCACAAAACTCACTGGTGGGCAAAAACCTTTGGGCAGACAAAAACGGAACGAGAATTCAAAGGCTTTAATCCTTTTCTCTCCCACTCTAGCAGAATCCAAAAGTTTACTGATCCACTCAATTATTGCTAGCAATCACAATGCTTCTTCCTTCCTGAAGTTGTTCTGTAGTGGGAAAACACCCTATCTACTATGCAAAAGTATCTATAAGGGAGGCTGGGCGGATGTCAACAAAAGTCAAGAAGGCAGCTGCAATCATGTGATCAAAGCTCCGCCCACTCTAGCATGCATCATAACATTAAAAGGGGCGGGGCTTTGATTACATGGCCATGGCTGCCATTTTGGCTTTTGTTTTTTACTGTCGCTCCCCTGGAAACAACTGATGCCATGCAGCCTAATATCAAACAACCTAATACCAAACAATTTTGAATAACAATAACAGAATAACGGAGTTGGTAGGGACCTGGGAGATCTCCTAGTCCAACCCCCTGCTCATGCTGGAGACCTTATACCATTTCAGACCAATGGCTGTCCAATCTTTTCTTAAAAAATTGACAGAGCATCCATTCTAGGCAAGCCATTCCACTGATTTGGTTTATACATGTCACACAACCTGCATGGAATAGAGGAATAAATGCGATGATGATTTGCATGAATGCACACAGTCCCTTCTTCCCCCTTGTGAATTAGTCAGACTCTCACACCAAATATTTTCTGTTTCGTTTGCGGTTTAGT
Organism: Pituophis catenifer annectens; assembly: GCF_029215685.1. Classification (NCBI taxonomy): domain Eukaryota; kingdom Metazoa; phylum Chordata; class Lepidosauria; order Squamata; family Colubridae; genus Pituophis; species Pituophis catenifer. The sequence goes on along the minus strand of NW_027256886.1, from coordinate 7,583,220 downwards.
GTGTGAACCCAGGAAGTTGTGGTTTACTTAATACGTAATCCGGCATCGAGCTCCTTTTCCCTTGTTGGCATTTCGGTAAAGCCAGAAGACCCTTCTACCTGAGATGCTTCCGTTTCGATTCCTGTATTGAGCCACGTGGACCTGATAGCCACAATGGCCCTTCCAAACTTACCGTTCCGGAAAACAATATTTAAAAACACTCCGTATATAACAGGGCCACATAGTCTGGAAAAGATCCAGCAGAATGATTCTTAGTCTGCCTTTCCTGGCTCCTCACGGTTCTGGGATTCAGTAAGCAAGCATTTCTTCCCCATTCCTTCAGATCCAATCATTCGTGTCCCTAGCTCTTCTAGTTTGGCATACACCCTTCTTAACAATCCTGTTCCCACTTTTATTTTTGAATCAATGAAAGAACAGAGCTGGAAGGGCCCATGGAGATCTTCTAGTCCAAGTTCCTGCTCAAGCAGGAGAACCTATACCCGTGATGACGAACCCATGACACGCATGCCACAGGTGGCCTGCGGAGCCATATCTGTGGGCATGCAAGTGTTGCCCTAGTTCAGTTCCAGCGCGCATGCATGCACCGGCCAACTGGTTTTCAGGTTTTCCAGGCCCACTGGAAGTCAGGAAATGGGCCATTTCCGGCCTCCAGAGTGCCTCTGGGGTTGCGAGGAAGGCTGTTTTAGCCCTCCCCAGGCTCCTAAAAGCTTCTGGAGCCTGGGGAGGGTGAAAAACAGGCCTATCCGGGGAGTGGTGGGTTGCTACTGGTTTGCCCTGGATTGGGCGAACCGGTAGTGGTGGCGGGCGGCTCCTCCCACCCACCCGGACTCTTCTGCGCATGCACAGAAGTGTTGTGCACGAGTGCCCAGGAACGAACCGGTAGTGATGGTTTTTAAAACCCGCCGCTGTACCGGGGCCACCGGGCCATCACGTGACAAAAGTGGGAGTGCGGGGGGAGGGGTTGTGCACACGTGTGGGGGGCACATTGAATTATGGGTGTGGGCACGCACGCGTGCAACCCCCCCCTACTCCTTCCACTTTTGGCACATGACAGCAAAAAGGTTAGTCATCATTGACCTATACTATTTCAAATAGATAGCTGTCCAGTCTCTTCTTACAAACCTCCAGTGATGAAGTCCCTACAATTTCTGAAGGCAACCTGTTCCATGGTTGATTGTCCTCACTGTTAGGAAGTTTCTTCTGAAGTACTTGACTCTTCCTACAGCATGGGCAAAACCGAGCATTTTTGCAACACACCATCATCGTACTAGTGTTATTCCCAGTGGTGGGATTCAAGTAATTTAACAACCGGTTCTCTGCCCTAATGATTTCTTCCAACAACCAGTTTGCCAAACTGCTCAGAAAGTTAACAACCGGTTCTCCCGAAGTAGTGCGAACCGGCTGAATCCCACCACTGGTTATTCCCACAGGTGCAGGGCCCACTTTTCAGGTTAACTAACACCATGTTGCACGATCAAACACAGCACCTAGGTCTAACTGTGCAATTTTTCACATCTGCGTTTATTGTGTCTTGCTATCTTTGCTTTGGCCATTTTTGCTACTGTCAGCAATTATTCCTTACAGCAGATCCCTTTTTACCCACTGCATTGGCACATCTTAAAATTTCTCCTTCCATTTTCCCCAACCAAGAATTGATGCTTTGGAAAGGCCAAGACTGGATGGAGTTAATGTGATCTTTAAAGAAACGGGTAAGTTCTTTAGTGTTTCTCAATCTTGGCAGCTGGAAGATGTCTGGTTTTCAATTCCTGGAATTTCTAGAGTTGAAGTCCACACATCTTCAGGTTGTCACGGTTGAGAAACACAGCTTTGAAGAACAAAAGACAATGCAGGTAGTCCTCAATTTACAATGGACTGGAGTTTTGGTTGCTAAACAATGCAGTTAAGTGAGTCATGTGACTGCACCCAATTTTATGACTTTTTCCCATGTTATGCAGATCACAAGATCGTTAAGTGGATCCAACTCCCCCAACTGACTTTGCTCATCAGAAGTCAGCAGGGAAGATTACAAATCACGACCATGTGATGACAAAGACGCCACAACCAGGGGTGGGTTCTACTTACCTTTACTACTGGTTCGCATCGTGCCCGCCCGCGCATCCGCAGATCACTTCTGATGACGTCCGGGTCAGTGGGCGGAGCCTCCCACCAGTTTTACTACTGGTTCTTGTGAACCGATCCGAACTGGGGGCAACCCACCACTGGCTGCAACTACTGTAAAGGTGAGCTGGTTGCCAAGTACCTGAATTGTGATCACATGACTGGGGGTAGTGGGATAGTTGTTAACAAGAACGGATGGGAAGCAGTGGTGAAATGTAAAATTTGTTACTACCGGTTCTGTGGGCGTGGCTTGGTGGTGGTGGGTTATGAGACTGGGTGGGTGTGGCCACCTTTTTTTTTTTTTTACTTTTAAAAGCATTTTTTCTACAACCTTAAGAGGTTGCAGAAAAAAATGCTTTTGGAAGCCTCTGACGATCAGGCAACTCAGCTGGGATCGCCAGAGGCTTTTAAAGCCAATTTTTTTCTACAGCCTCTTCAGCTGAAGAGGTTGCAGAAAAAATGCTTTCAGAAGCCTTTGACAATCCCAGCTGAGCTGTGTGATCATCAGAGACTTTTTTTTTTTACTTTTAAAAGCATTTTTTTGGCCGAAGAGGTTGTAGAAAAAATGCTTTTAAAAGTAAAAAAAAAAAAAAGCCTCTGATGATTGCACGGCTCAACTGGGCATGGGGAGGGGGCCGCAGGGATTTTTGCTACCGGTTCTCCGAACCACCCGCCGCCATCGCTACCGGATTGGATGATCCGGTCCAAACCGGGAGCATTTCACCCCTGGTGAGAAGTCACTTTTTCCAAGGGTATCATAGCTTCAGACTGTCATTAAACAGTTCTTTTTTTTTTTAATTTGATTTATATGCCGCCCTTCTCCGGAGACTCAGGGCGGCTTACAATGCGTTAAGCAGTAGCCTTCATACTTTTGTATATTTTATACAAAGTCAGCTTATTGCCCCCACAAACTGGGTCCTCATTTCACCTACCTTAGAAAGGATGGAAGGCTGAGTCAACCTTGAGCCTTGGAGAGACTCGAACCAGCAGCTGTGTTAATAACAGGATGCTTAGACCACTGTACCATCAAGTTCTGAGGACTATCTATAAATGAGATTCTCTATGGACATGGCAGTTTGCCAGAACAGAAACCCATGGAACAGTATAGTGAATGGCATTGATACAAACCTGTTTTAGTTGTCCTCTTTTACCTCTGGCTGTTTTCTCTACTTTGCATAATTTTTCTTACTCTGAGAAGGAATAGAGTGATGGTGCATTTGTTTGCATTTGGAAAAGCCGCAAAATACCATCACCAAATTGCGATTGTGGGGCTGAAAAACAAACTGTCCAAGTGCCAAAACAGAGCCTGTAATGGAGGCTTTGTCGATTACCTGGCGGTGACAAACGAAGCAAAAAAAATTATACCCCTGATCTAGACATACATTTATATTATTTTAGATTTCATATTTTGTATTTTGATCTCTTGTGTTTTTTTTTTATCAAAATGTGAATGTGCCATACCACAAATAAATAAGTAGGTGGAGTCTTTTCACATTTCCTTCTCTTCAAATGTTTTTTAAACACCCAGGAATGCATGACACACACATATGTCAGAAGGCCGCAGATCATGCGTTGAAGTCACACATCCTTCATTTCATCACATTTGTGCTCCCAAGTTGTAATCCTCTTGGCTGCCTCTGGGCACGGCTACGTAATTATTCTCATCACTTCCTGAAACAGATTTGTGAGGGCTGTTTTTGTTTTTCTGTGCTATATTTATTTCTTACAATCCCCAGTTTCTTCAGAGGAGTTTCTGAGTATCCAATGACCTTGGCTAATCCTGAACAATGTTAAGTGGGGTTAAACCAGGTTAGAACTGAGGGGAAACTGACATGAACTACCCAAAGTATTGGACTGGAAAGTTGGGGGGGAAAATCCTTAAAAGGAAAATTATTTCCATATTGTTGTCAAAAACTTTAATATCGATCTCTCCATGTAATCACCAAGGATCAATCTCAAGACTTTTAATTCTTTTCTTTAAAAAAAAATATTGAATTGTTTCAACAACAACAACACTCAAAGTTACAGCCCAGATCCCATTTAGCTTATTCCATCAGGCTGGCCTGGCCTAATTTTTCCCTTTTTTCCTTTTTAAAACGCAAATTTTAATTCGTTTTTAATTTATTGGGGTGTTTTAAATCTGTCTTCGGCCAAATTGTTTAATTCGGTTTTATTCTGTTTTTAAATTTTGTATTTTTGTGTTTTTTATCTTGTGGCTGTTCACCGCCCTGAGTCCTTCGGGAGTAGGGCGGTATATAAATCAACTAAACTAAACTAACTAAACTAGCTTGTCACTTTTAGAAAGGGTGCGTATGCCTGTGTATGTATGTATTTACACACACAACAAAATAAATTGCCATCGTTTTTATTTCCAAGACAGTCTCTCTGAATATTTATCAATGATATCCGCAGGTGAAAGGATTAAAATAAAAATAATGGGTGGACATCTTGCTTGGAACTCGGCTACTTGGCTCAAGAAAAATAACAGAATGAGTTGAAGGGACCTTGGAGATCTTCTAGTCCAACCTCTTGTTCAAGCAGGGAGACGGTTTATGCCATTCTGGACAAATGGCTATCTCTTCTTAAAAACTCTTGTGATGGAGCACCAAAAATTCTGGAGGCAAGCCATTCCACTAATTAATTGTTCTGTCAGGAAATTTCTCCTTAATTCTAGGTTGGCTCTCTCCTTGATTAGTTTCCATCCTTTACTTCTTGTCTATAAACAGAAAAGTAACTCGGAGAGAACAGGAGGAGGAGCTACGGAACCTATATTATGTATGCAAATGTATTCTCCTGTTTTATCATTATAATAACTTGACTTATTTTATATGCTTCAGATCAGGAACAGTCTTGGTTTTTATCATAATGGGAATAGCTCTTCCAGCTTTGAGGCTAATTTGTAGGATAAGGTAAAAGTAAAGGTTCCCCTCGCACATATGTGCTAGTCGTTCCTGACTCTAGAGGGCGGTGCTCATCTCCGTTTCTAAGCCAAAGAGCCAGTGCTGTCTGATGACAATTCCGTGGTCATGTGGCTGGCATGACTAAACACCGAAGGCACATGGAACGCTGTTACCTTCCCACCAACGTGGTTCCCTATTTTTCTACTTGCATTTTACATGCTTTCGAACTGCTAGGTTGGCAGAAGGTGGGACAAGTAACGGGAGCTCACTCCGTTATGCGGCGCTAGGGATTCGAACCACCAAACTGCCTACCTTTCTGATCGACAAGCTCAGTGTCTTAGCCACTGAGCCACTGCGTCCCCTAATTTGTAGGATATGAATGTTTTAAATCAGGGGTGTCAAACTCAAGGCCTGGGGGCTGGATCTGGCCTGCAGGTTGCTTAGATCTGGCCTGCAGGGCCACCGTGGAAACAATGAAGGATCGGCCCACGGTGCCTCTGCCAGCAAAAAGAGAGCTTGGGAGGGAGCCATGTGCAGCCCTCCCGAGCTCCGTTTTCGCTGGCAGAGGGTTGCAGGAGGCTGTCACACCCGAAAACTGAGCTCGGGAGCCCGTTTTCACTGGAAGAGTGCTTGGGCCACCACAGGTACCCCGGACACGAGTGATGTTTATTTTATTTTATTTTATTTTATTTTATTTTATTTTATTTTATTTTATTTTATTTTTATATGCCGCCCTTCTCCAGAGACTCAGGGCGGCTTACAATGCGTTAAGCAATAGCCTTCATACTTTTGTATATTTTATACAAAGTCAGCTTATTGCCCCCACAAACTGGGTCCTCATTTTACCCTCCTTAGAAAGGATGGAAGGCTGAGTTGACCTTGAGCCTAGTGAGAATTGAACTCGCAGTAATTGCAGGCAGCTGGATGTTAAATGCTGCCTTAGTAGGAGGCATTAGCGTCCTACGCCACTCAGGCTGGTTGAGCTGGCCATGCCCCCCCACTGGCCAAACACAATTCTGATGCGGCCCTCAATGAAATTGAGTTTGAAACCTCTGCTTTAAATCAATATTAGAGATAATGAGCCTTTTGTGGAACAGTTAAGTATGATCCACTAGTCTCCAAAACATGGTCAGTACTTCCTGGAAAACATCCATGGACAAACATGTTACTGCTGAAAGTAGGCTGCCTAAATTTAAATGTCATTAAAATTCATAGGGCAAGTTGCGCAAATAGCCAGGAGTTTGGAAAGAAACATTGAGCGCTCTTATTAACATCTTTTCTTTTAGTTTGTCAAGAGTAGAGTATAGAGGCAGCTCATTATTTTTTATCCATCTATTTCCTACTCTTCCCTTGACGGATAGTTCCTTGTTGAGCAAGTTTATGTTCCATATGATGCATATACAGGTAGTCCTCATTTAGCAACCACAATTGGTACTGATGACCCGGTCATTGAGTGAAGCTAAGTGAAAAATCACATAAACGTGACAGTGCTTAGGATTTTACTTCAGCTTTGCTTTACAGCATCAGAAGGATATATCCCCAAAGATATCTGGGAACCCAAATGGTGGGGAATGTTCCCAGGAACTCAACTCACAAGATAACTAGGTAAAAAGGCAAATGTTACAGTCCCTTTCTCTACTCTCCTGCCCTTTGGAATGCACGTGACCATCTGATCATGAAAGCTCTGATCATTAACAAGAAGAAAATTGAAATTTGTATTTACATCCATTGGAGAGAAAGGGATTATAAGAGAATAAGTAGGCAATGGGGAACATGCTTCAAAAGGAATGGCAAACATTGGTTGCACTTGGGAGACAAAAGGAAACCTTTTGTGTGAAACTGATTAGGGTCTGGTCAGTTTCATATAGCAGCACAAGCTGGTTGGGAAGTTCCATTTATTAATCTAAGTCATAAAACTGAACTTGTTAAATTGCAGTTAGTGCTTTAAAGTTTAGAGTTGCTGGGAAGAAAGGCAGCTCAGAAAGAAATAGTTTTGTTTAGGAAATTTCTCTGATCTGACTTGGGAAGGGAGAAGAAAACAGATCAAGCACAGGTCAGTGTACCTCTAAATTCAACAGTTCTCTTTTCCCACAGAATTGCTCTCAAACCTAAGTTCATTTGTTTGTTCAGACTGCTGAAATTATTGGAAAAATGGCTTCCACCTTCAAATATGCATCCAATCTAAATTGCAAGAACTCATCTGCAAATTCCTATTTCCACTCAAGAATTCTACAAATCACAGTAAGAAAATGTAGGAAAAATACTTGCAGAGCTGTATTGTTAACCACGTTAATTAGCCTTTTAAATGTACTGTATAAAACGTAGAGATCTTGTATTAGAAATGCCATAATCAGATAATCAAACCCGAGACAAAAAGAGATCAGAACATACCGTCCCTGTCTTAAATTACAAATCCCAATTTGTCATTCCCAACCACAGCTCTCAAAATGTTTTAAAACAGGGGTTGACAACTTTAAGCCTGGAGGACTTCAACTCCCAGAATTCTCCAGCCAGCTGGCTGGGGAATTCTGGGAGTTGAAGTCCACCAGGCTTAAAGTTGCCAAGGTTGGAGACCCCTGTTTTAAAACAACGCAACAATTGAATCTGGTCTTTGAAGCTCTAAATGGTCATTGCAGCTGTTTTCCAAAGAGACAACACATGCCAGTAAAGACGATGGAGGAAAAAGTTTCTGCCTATAATTGATCCCTCAAATGAGTACAGATTCTGGAAAGGAAGGTACATTACTTCATTATCTTCTGTTCTTTAGTGGACTCAGTCCAGATTTCTTCATCCACACTGACTGTCCAGGATCAAGCTATTATTATGCCAATGGAAATGTGAGAACTCAGCTCATTCAGGACTATCCAATTACATTGCTGTCTTAATGAAAATATAATCACAAACTTTTCAAGTCCCAATTCTCAAAAAGGCAATAGTGGTAAGATTGGAGGAAGATCTTTGGACTCCCCATGCAGGCATCAGAGTTTTCTGTTGTAAGACACCTCAAGTGGAGATCTAAAATATTTTTCATTGGGGATCATTTTTTGCTTTCATGGAGAGTAATCAACTGCTAAGAAATCCAGCAATAAGAAAGGATCACTATTGAAACGCCGAGGTTGATCAAACATGGCTGTGCATAGGCAAACCAATCCTAGGACTCTTCTCTTTCATTCTCGTGAGCAAAGAATTTGGAGGCAGTTCTTCCTGAAATTGTGATAGGAAAACATCAGAAGAATACAAAACAAAAAAACAACAAAGTACAGGTAGTCCTCAAATTATAACGATTTATTTAGTGACCCTTCAATGTTCCAACGGCACGGAAAAAGTGATTTATGACCATTTTTCACACTTATGATCACTGCAGCATCCCCATGGTCATGTGTGATAAAAATTCTGATGCTTGACAACTGGCATAGAATAGAAATAGAAATAGAAATAGAAATAGAAATAGAAATAGAAATAGAAATAGAAATAGAAATAGAAATAGAAATAGAAATAAAGAATTCCTTATTGGCCAAGTGTGATTGGATACACAATGAATTTGTCTTTGGTGCATATGCTCTCAGTGTACATAAAAAAAAAGAAAAAAAAACATCAAAAATCATAAGATACAACAGTGATAGTCATAGGTTACTAATAAGCAATTAAATCATACTAGGAAACAAATAAAACAATATAAATCGTAAAGATACAAGCAAAATGGTTATAGTCATAAGTGGGAGGAGATAGGTAATAGGAAGGATGAGAAGAATAATAGTAATCCAGTCTTAGTAAATAGTTTGTCAGTGTTGTGGGAATTAGTTGTTAAGCAGAGTGATAGCATTTGGGGAAAAACTGTCCTTGTGTCTAGTTGTTCTGGTGTGCAGTGCTCTATAGCTTCGTTTTGAGGGTAGGAGTTGAAACAGTTTATGTCCAGGATGCGAGGGGTCTGCAGATATTTTCACAGCCCTCTTTTGGACTCGGGCAGTATACAGGTCCTCAATGGAAGGCAGGTTGGTAGCCATTGTTTTTTTATGCAGTTCTAATTATCTGTTGAAGTCTGTGCCTGTCTGGTTTGGTTTATGATGGTTGCAATGTCCCAGGATCATGGTGACCTTCTGACAAACAAAGTTAATGGGGAAGCCAGATTCACTTAACAACCATGTCACTAACTTAACTGCAGTGATTCGCTTAACCACTGTGGCAAAAAAAAAAAAAAAGGTCATAAAATGGGGCAAAACTCACTTAGCTGTCTCGCTTAGCAATGGAAATTTTGGGCTCAACTGTGGTCGTTAAGTCGAGGACCACCTGTACACAAGATTGCATTGATAATCTATTCAAATAACAAATAAACATGGATTCTTGAGAAATGGGAAAAAGAACAACTGAGATGCAAAACGCATTACCTCCAATCGCTGGGGGTTATTCTGCATCAGTCTTCCTCTTCTAACTCAACAAGAGGAGCATGTCTGTTGACCTGTGAACCCTCCTGATAAAGGACTTTCTTTATTATCCCTGCCTTGGGAGCCCGGATGGTATGCTGCAGATAAAAGATAAACTACATCAGTTCCTGAGTTCAACCGAAAACAATGTCATACAAATTAAATGCATACTTAGTCCAGTTTCGAAGGCACACATTATATACATGTCAGAAGAGAGCTAGAAGGGATCTTGTTGGAGATCTTCTAGTCCAGTGATGGCTAACCTTTTTGCCATCGCGTGCCAAAAGCTGGGGGAGTGCGGGGTAGTCACACGCACGTGTGCCCACACCTATAATTCTAGGCGCCCTGCCCCCCAATGCATGCATGCGCGATCCCATGCGACCCCCCCCACTTTTGGCATGTGACAGCATGGTGGGCACGGTAGGCTGTTTTTTTTGCCCTCCCCAGGCTCCAGAGGCTTTCTAGGAGCCTGGGGAGGGCAAAAACAGCCTTCCCCACCCCACTGGAGGCCCTCCAGAGGCGGGAAACAGTCCGTTTGCCAACTTCCAGTGGGCCCAGAAGGCCCAAAAATCAGCTGGCCAGCGCGCGCATCCATCCTGGAGCTGAGCTTGGGCAACACTCACGTGCCCAACAATATGGCTCCACATGCCACCTGTGGCATGCGTGCTATAGGTTAGCCATCATGGTTCTAGTCCAACCCTATACCCGTGTTGGCAAATCTTTTCGGCACTGAGTGCCAAAACAGGAGCGCGTGCACACGCTGGAAACCAAAAAAGCAGATGATCTTTTGGTTTCCGGCACATGTATGCACACCAGCTACCTGGTCTTCCGGTTTCTGGCACGCATGTGCACGCGAAGACCAGCTGTCTGGCTGGAGTATTCTGGGAGTTGAACTACACACATGGTAAAATATAGTTAAGGTTGGGAAACACTGGTAGAATGGAACACTGGCAGAGTGGAACTTTACTCCAACCTACGGACACAGTAGTATATTTTGAAAGATCATCCTTTATGGATCTGTAATGGAATATTCCATTCTATTTATTCCACTCCATTTAATATTACACCTGGAAAACTCTTGCAATCAAGACATTACAGGTAGTCTTTGATTTATGACCACAATTGAGCCCAAAATTTCTGTTGTTAAGTGAGGCAGTTGTTTTAAGTGAATTTTGGTCCGTTTTACGACCTTTCTTGACACGGTGCTTAAGTGAATCACTGCAGTTATTAAATTAGTGACACGGTTATTAAGTGAATCTGACTTCCGCATTGATTTTGTTCGTCAGGAGGTCACAAAAAGGGACCAGAGGACCCTGCAACCGTCATAAATATGAGTCAGTTGCCAATCTTGTGAATTTTGATCATGTGACCACAGGGATGCTACAATAGCCATAAGTGTGAAAAATGGTCGTAAGTCACTTTTTTCAGTACCATTGTAATTTTGAAAGGGCACTAAACGAACTGTTGTAAGTCGAGGACTACCTGTACAAAAACAGTTTTTCTAAAGATACCTCCATTTTCATAGCTGTCATCACCACAAGGGAGTCTCCAATTTGAACTTTGTCTCCAGATTTTACAAAAACCTAAACAAAAAAAAAAAAAAAAGAGAGAGAGAGAGAGAGAGAGAGAGAATTGAGTCGCATGTCCTATTCCTCCCCTACGAACATCATTAGGATTATATTTCCTGTAGACTCACAGATAGCAAAAGAAAACAAAATGGTTCTCTGGGCAAAGCTGAAGAATGGAAACCTCCTGTTTTTATTTTTGGACTTATTTTTTCCAGCAGGATATTTAAAGATAATGCCTGTTCAGTTGTCAACTCAAATATATATATATATATATTTATTCCTTCGTTCAATTTGTTATAGTCACCCATGTCACGCTTGGGACTCTGAGTAGCTCACATAATTATAACAAACAAAAAACTCAGTAAAACACCACAACCCCTTTTAAAATCAATTTAAAAACCCATTTAAAAACCAAAATTACAATTGAGAAAACAAAAGCAGGTTTAAATGAATGTCAGGAAAATATCAAGCGCGAAAAAGAAACCACAAACTCAATGCAGTGTTTCCTGATATGAGTCATTTACAGATGAATGGACTTCAACTCCTAGAAGTCTCCACGGCGGCCATGTTGGCCTGGGGAATTCTGGGAATTAAACTCCACACATCTGGAAACTACCCAGGTAGTAAAGTAAAAAATGGTAAACAGCCTGAAATAAGTAGTGATTTACTAGCCTTTCTGAATCATTTTCATGTCTTCTCTACAATTTTTTCCAATTTTTTAAAAAACATACTTTAAATTAACGAATGTTTCATAAGGCTCCCGTTCCAGAATTACCTTGTCCACTGTCCCTGTCATGGGAGCTACAGCCCCACTATGACCTCCTCCTGAACTCGTGCTAGTTAAATATTTTGGCACTGGAAGATCAATCTGCTCATGACTTTCCTAGAGAAAACAAAATCAACCATTGACAACCAAATTCTACATTTACAACTGTTTTCCCGAAAATACAACCTACCCCAAAAGTAAGTCCTAGCTTGATTTTTACGTTTATTTATTTATTGATTGATTCGGTTTATATGCCGCCTTTCTCCGAAGACTCAGGGCAGCTTACAATGCGTTAAGCAATAGCCTTCATACTTTTGTATGTGCACCCAATATAAGTGCGCCCTACTCCCAAAATAAGACCTAATTAAGACCCCACCCACTCCAGGGTACACGGGTAAAAATTAAGCTAGGGTGAGGATAGGGGGGTGGAGCTGCTCTACTACTTACATTCGGACAGTTGCAGCCAGGCCTCGCACACCCCGACACCTGCCTTGCTGGCCCATTTCTTCTGCAGCCGGCAAGGCTTTCTTGAAAGTCTCTGCAGTAAATGACAGAGCTCCTTGTTGGCTGCAGAAGAAGTTCCTGAAGGCCTCTGACAGTGAAAAGGAGGCCCAGAGCGATGCACGCAAGTGAGGTGAGTCAGTGGACAACATCTCCCCACCCTGAAAATAAGACCTGGTGCCTTTTTTGGTGGCAAAAAAATTGTAAGACAGTGTCTTATTTTTGGGGAAACAAGGGTATTTAAAGGCTAAATAACTCCACAAACTATTTTTAAAAATCTCACAATATTTTAATTGTTCACTTCTTAGGATAAAAGTAGTAGCAACTGTCCTCCAATTGCATTGTAGAACCATTGCCCCATTCCTTTTACTCATTTAAACAAAGATGCTGATTCTAACGGTTGTAGTCCTTGACTTACAACCATTCAAAGTTGAAATAGCACTGAAAATAGTTTCTCACACTTATGACCATTGCAGTATCCAGATGGTCTCATGATCGGACGCTTGGGAATGTTTAAACAAAATAAGTACCCTAAGCCTTCCAAGGCTGAATGAACTTATTTTACAGTTCAATTCAACCAAAGAAACATTTATCCATCTAAATTGCCATTTTATAGCCAAATTCTGACAGGGGAATCCCTGGGGTTGAATACGGCCTCTAAGCCATCCTGCCTAATTTGGCACATATTTTGGAAATGATGCACAAAGAAGATGTGGAGAAACTTTAATTTTTGCTGGTTTTTTTATGGATTTATTTATTTATAATTCATATTTCTAAACCTCCCCTCTCTTTCAAAGAGGGGCTCTGGGTGGTGTACAATATAATACAGAGAGCCCTCGATTTATGACAACTGAGCCCAAAATCTATGTTGCTAAGTGAGACAGAAACAGTGAATTTTTCCCCATCTTTCTTGCCATAGTTGTTAAGTGAATCACTGCAGTTGTTAACTTAGTAACACAGTGGTTAAGTAAATCTGGCTTGCCCATTGAGTTTGCTCGTCAGAAGGCTGCAAAAGCTGATCATGTGATCCTGGGATGCCACTATCATAAATATGAGTCAGATGCCAAGCATCTGAATTTTGAACACATGACCATGGCGATGCTGCAACGGTCATAAGTGTGAAAATCAGTCATAAGTGACTTTTTTCAGTAATGTTGCAACTATGAACTGCACTAAATCAGTGGTGGGTTTCAAAAAATTTTTACTACTGATTCTGTGGGTGTGGCTTGGTGGGCGTGGCATGGGTTGGTGGGCATGGCAGGGGAAGGATACTACAAAATCTTCATTCCCACCCCACTGTAGGGGAAGGATACTGCAAAATCCCCATTTCCTACCAATCAGCTGGAACTTGGGAGGCAGAGAATAGATGGGGGCGTGGCCAGTCAGAATTTTTACTACCGGTTCTCTGAACTACTCAAAATTGCGGCTACCGGTTCTCCAGAACTGGTCAGAACTTGCTGAAATCCACCTCTGCACTAAATGAACTGCTGTGAGTCGAGGATTACTTACATAGCCAATAGGTAAAACAATGTAGAAAAATTAATATTAAAATATTTGCCATTAAAGTTTGGAGTTGAGATTTTAGGTGACTTTAGGAAGCATAAAAAGGACTGTAGGAAAAGAGTAGGCAGAACTGGGGGCGGAGTTAAAGGTATCATCAGCTTAGAGTCATTACGTTGCCACAAGCCATCCAAGTCCAGCTCCCTTGGAATTCAGTTGACTGTTATCAAGCGCAATTATCAAGCGCTGACCATTAGTTGACTAAATTCTTGTCTATAGGCATGAGCAATAAACGTGAATTGCAAGTTAACATTTGGTCCTGATCTTTTGTGCCTTACAAAGACCTGCATACTAGCCACAGCCAGAGATTCCCTACCCCTGATATTTAAAGAACTAATAGATTAGAAGTCAATACTGCTTTTTTTAAAGACACTTTTCTGTGAATTTTATTCCCTGCACAAATAAAACAAAACATATTACCGATGAGAAGAGGTAAACGGCAGTGTCCAGAACTACTAATTTGGACTGGTATACAACTCCATTCACTGAACATCTTATATATTCTACGTTGTTGTCATCCCTTGAGAGGCAACCAGAAACGTGGAAAAACTGATCCTCTATCTGAAATAAATTTACAAGGGTTTATGTACCATTCCTGAGGAAAAATCAAGCTAAGAGAGGAAAAGCTCATACTGCTTTCTAAGGAACGTTTTCAAGGAAAAAAACTAAACAGAACAGAAACAAGAAGAAAAACCTGTGTTTCTTAGAAATTAGAAACGTCACAAGTCTTGTTTTCTCTTCCTCTTTTTTCCCCTAAAACTCAAGGAAATATCAAAAATAGCTCATATTGTAGGAGAATCCCACTCAATTTATTTTTAATGTATCTTGGCAACTCCAATCTAGTCAATCAACATTCTATGTTAAAAACATATCCATCTGTTTGAACTGTGTCATAAATTTTCTAATGCACTTCAGAAGCTTAGTCCTTCCACAAATCTGTACAAAATTACCTTTGACAAACAAACGATGATGCATTAAAAAAAAGAAGCTAAGCTTTCTAAATCAACATGGAAAAAATATTTCTCTCTTCATACAATTATCATTTTGAAGCTAGCATATTTGGATTTAACATATGCTTCCTTGCTCAAAAGAAATGTGTAGCTGGAAAGCTTAAAAGGTTTCAACAAAGGGCAGGACAGAATAAAAAAGTAAAATAAATTCTGGATACATCATGTGGGAAAGAAGAAAAAACCCTGGAAAACGAAAAAAAAATTTTTTTTCTTTCCCTGCGTTCCCATTTTTCTTTGCAAACAAGTTGGGTAACTGACATAACGTTAATCAATAATGACACTCAATAAAATAGCACAAAATAGTAATATTATTTCACAGCCACTCAACTGATTTTCCCTCTTAATTCTATCCAGAAATGAGACTGCTCCCAATAAATGTGCCATTACTTTTTTTTACATACTAGAATGAATGTTCTGAACAGCACAAGGCTGAAGTTGTGGAATACGTTATTATGAAGAGGTTTACCTGCATGTCATAAGATCCATCGAGATTGTACTGTATGGCAATATTCACATCTGTTGTAAAAATAAAGGTTTAAATTAATTCAGGAGTTAGGGAACATTGTAAATCCAATGCTTAACATATAGTTAACCAGATACATAAATATTAAAACGAAATCGCATTAATCTCTCGAGTTACCCTCTGTCTCTAGTTTGTTTGGTGGTTTTTGTATTCATTTATTTGTTCATTCATTCATTCATAAAACTTGTATGGCCACCCAACTCATAGTACAGTAATAAAACCCTAAATACAAAGCCCAATAACCCATAATTAAGGTCAGCAACTTTAAGATAGGGTATTCTATATACAGCCTAATCACACTATATCATTCTGCCTTTTTCAATTGCACAATAATGGAGCTCAGATACGTTCATTACAGGGGTGAAATCCAGCAGGTTCTGGAGAACCGGTAGCGGAAATTTTGAGCAGTTCGAAGAACCGGTAGCGGAAATTTTGAGTAGTTCGGAGAACCAGCAAATACCACCTCTGGCTGACCCCCGAGTGGGGAGGGAATGGGGATTTTGCAGTATCCTTCCCCTGCCACGCCCACCAAGCCACGCCCACAGAACCAATAGTAAAAAGATTTGGATTTCACCACTGGTTCATTATCATTTCATAAGCAATTTTTAGTTATTTATTTACTGTTCAGCCACTTACTTTTTTCGTTATCCAGGAGAATCATGTTTCTAACATAGGGGATATTTATTCTCCTGCCACTGCTGGATGCAAATGGAGAGAACTTATCTAGAATATTAAATATGTACAGAAAAAGACACATACTTAATACATATTTCCGCTGAATTAGACAATATTTAAACCTGCTTGCAGTTGGATACATTACTTTGCATAACACCGCACACATAAAGACTATATACACATCTGAACCTCTCAGTACAAATTTATATTTGCGTGCAACTCTTCAAACTGGAATTTTCCATGCAACAACACTGGGAACATATTTTATGCAAATTGCTCAAAGTCTCCGTCTATGAGAATCCACACTAGATGAGAACATCTATTAAGGAATCAAACCCAAATGCTTGCAAAACAAACTCTGAATCCCAGCAACCTCAGCGTACAATCAAATCATGCAGTTTGATGGTTATGCTTATAAGGTTACGTGTTCGATTACATTTTGCAGCCACCCCAAGATAATCAAATGAAAAGTACTTAAACAGGATGCACAGAAACGCCCGCAGTTTTTATAAGAGAAGAGGATTTCTCAACCGTTGCATTTTAAGATATGTGGACTTCAACTCCCAGAATTCCCCAGCCAGCATGAGTTGAAGTCCATATATCTTAAAGTTGCCAAGATTGAGAAACAATGATATAGTAAGTAGTATGTAAAGCACCTTTTTCACTAATAAAACAGGAAAAAGCTGCAGCTTTCTCACCTTCTGTCTGGAGTCTAAAGGTATCAGTCACCAGTTTCTCTTTCAGAATGAGCCCAAGAGCTGCCTGGCACAAAGTCACTTTTGAAATCGACCGTTTGGGTGGAAAGAGCTCACTGTGGTGTTGAGGGATAAAATTAGTGTGAACGTTCCCAGCTTCAAACTCTGGATGGGCTGAGAGATTCAGTAAGAAATCCACATTGGTGCTCAGTCCGACAATCTGCCAAGAGAGGAAGAGATGTACCAGAAAAAGGCCAATCAAGCAACAGGTAGTCTTTGGTTCTAACTAACTAAATCAATAAATCTGCAGCAAAAAACCCAAAAGATATAAACAACCAAAAACAAACATATCAAAATTTCAATACTAATAACAACTTTTCTGCATCGGTATCTCTAACCTATTTAACCTCTTTACACAAATTCTACTTCTAAATATCTCTATCTTAAACTTATATCTTTATTTAAATTATCTTGATTTCTATTTACAATTCAATCTCAATTCAATCTCAAACGAAAACATCCCTTAAATTTTATGTTTACTCTCCAGCCAGGAATACCATTTATTCCATATTAATTAAACTCAATTTATTTTTAATGTATCTTGGCAGCTCCAATTTAGTCAATCAACATTCTATGTTTAAAAACATATCCATCTGTTCAAACTATGTCATAAATTTTCTAATTGCACTTCAGAAGCTTAGCCTTTCCACAAATCTGTACAAAATTACCTTTGAGAAACAAACGGTGATGTATTAAAAAAAGAAGAAGCTAAGCTTGATAAATCAACAGGGAAGAATGTTTCTCTCTTCCATACAATTATCATAGGAAGCAATTTATGCAAGAGCAAAAAATTATTTCATCAATTCAACTTGCATACAGCAGAAATCAAGAAAGCTTCGTGGTTGTATAAAACCATCTAAGTACCCAACCGTTCAATTAAATTATCCACCAAGAAAAAGTGAAGAGAGCAATAGTTCCAGAAAATAATGTATATTCTAATATTAATAAAGAGGTACAAGTATATCACCAAGGTCCAAAAGCGAAACAAAGGAATAAACTTGAAAATGAAAATATGCTAAGATGATGACAGTTAACTGTTCTCCAATTGGCAGAAAACTTGGTTTCCTTAAGCAACGTTTGGAACATTAAAATGAACAGGGAATATCTCAATCCCAAAGTCTGCTGGTATATCCCATAGTCTTCCATATTTTGGGGGAAATCTCTCAAGGATGGATATTCTGCAGGTGAGGTCAACACTGAGTAGCAAGTAGCAGAGAAGAACAATAGCAAATGTCCAGATTGCAAGGATGGGGAAGAGGAGCAAAGAGACTAATCAAAATCATATGGTGCATGACTTGAGTCCCTGACTAATCAATTAACAATGTCTCAGGATGGTGTCCATCAGTGGTGGGTTGCTCCTGGCTCGGTCCTGTTCTTGCGAACCAGTAGTAATGGCGGCAGGAGGCTCCACCCACCACCCTGACGTCATCACTGACGACTTATGCATGCACGCACTCCCGTTGCGAACTGGTAGTAAAGGTAAGTGGAACCCACCTCTGATGTCCATCAACCCAATTGCTGGTTTTCACCTGTTGCAGTGGTGAGATTTTGTGTAACTACATTTGGAAAATCACATTGGTGTAGTAGTTAAGGCCCCAGGCTTGAAACCAGAAAACCAGGAATTCTAGTCCTGTCTTAGGTACAAAACCAGCTGGGTGATCTTGGGCCAGTCACTCTCTCTCAGCTCTAGGAAGGAGGCAATGGCAAACCATTTTTGAAATCTTGCCAAGAAAACTGCAGGGATTAATCCAGGCAAAACTGTCTTAAAGGCACAAATATGTATACACCGACGTACATCTGTTAATGCCTGAAGACTCAATATAATACTACTGTGTTTCCCCAAAAATAAGACCGTCTTATTTCCAACTCTGCATTTAAATATTTTCAGGGAGGGCTTATTTTCGGGGGGAGGCTTATTTTAGTGTATGCACTCAAAAGCCCAATTGGACTTATTATCTGAATCTCTACTGGCCTGATAGCATCAGAGAGGGAAAATCTGGAAAATGTTTTATCAGGTATGCCATTTTAAACACTTAACAGAGCTTTATACTTACATTATATTGTTGGAGGCAGTATCTTAATTTCCTTAAAGCAGCTGGGCGATCTTCCGCCCAAACAACTAATTTAGCAATCATTGGATCATAGTGTATAGAAACCTCATCTCCTAAAATAAAAATATATGGAAAAATGATTTGCCAGAATAAATATTTATTTATATTCATTTATATTTATTGAATATTTATATTTCACATTTTTGAACCGCCCATCTCCCTCAAAAGGAGATACTGGATTTTCCATGTTGTCACAGTTTAAGACTTTTGCAGTAAACTAAGCAACACTTTTCTAGCAAGTTACTACAATTCAATATGAATGTCCTGCAGCTTGACAGAACAAGTCTAGAAACTATTCTAGATTAACAATATCAACTGTAAAGTTGACACTAGAAAGAATCATTCTAGGTTAGCAATGAAGTACTTCTACCCTACAGAAGCACAATATGGAGTCCTTGACTTATACCAGTTCATTTAGTGACAGTGGCACTGAAAAAAATGACTTGTGATCTTTTTTCACACCTACGACTTGTGTCACACCTACGACTCGTGTCACCTCCCAGGCTCGTGTGATCACTTTTTGCAACCTTCTGACAAGCAAAGTGAATGGGGAAGCCAGATTCACTTTACAACCGTGTTACTAGCTTAACAACTGCAGAGATTCACTTAACAACTGTGGAAAGAAAGTTCGTAAAATGAGGCAAAATTCACTTAACAACTGTCTCACTTGACAAAAAAATTTTTGGCCTCAATTGTGGTCGTAATTCAAGGAACTACCTGTACTGAGATTCTACTCAAAAATTACAGAATGTTTTGAAATCAAGCCCAGGGGGCGTAGCCATCTTGACGTCACTCGTGTTGGGGGGGCCCTGTGGTGGCCCGAGTTCTCTGCCAGCAAAAACGGGCTCCCAGGCCATTTGCGGCTGCAACGGCCTCCTGCAGCCCTCTGCCAGGGAAAACGGAGCTCATGAGGGCTGCGTGCAACTCCTGGGCCCTGTTTCCAGCTGGGACAGCCTCCTGCAGCCCACTGCCAGCAAAAACGGAGCTTGTGGGGGGGAATCTCGGTATGGGGCTCTGTTTTCACTGGCAGAGGGCTGCAGGAGGCCCTCGTGGCCAAAAACGGGGCCTGGGAGGGCCACATGTGGCCCTCACAAGTTCTATTTTTGCTGGCTGAGGCACCATGGGCCGATCTCTTGATGTTTCCAAGGCGGCCCTGAGGGCCAGATCTAAATACCTCACAGGCCAGATCCAGCCTGCGGGACTTGAGTTTGACACCCTATCATAGACCCTTGATTTGGTAGTAGTAGGGGAAACCAACGTCGGTCACCCGTCACTTGTTTCAACAAAGGCAACTATCAGCAGGACTTTTAAAACCAGAAGAGATTTCTGCGCATCCCAGTGAGAGGCTTTCATTTTACCTTGTCTTACCCCAGTTTCTATCCTGGTGCAGCTGTCGGCAGGAGGTGTGGACAAATGCAATAAAGGTCCCGCTCCAGGCATGAAGTTGTTGTTGGGATCTTCAGCGTAGATCCGAGCTTCAAATGCGTGTCCCTTGAGGACAATCTCTTCCTGAGTCAGAGGAATCTTCTCTCCTGCAGCCACCTGGAAAGAACAGTATTGTCCATTTCCTCTGCACAATAATTTATTTATTTCTGCTTATTAAATTTATATGCCACCCACCGCATTGTCAAGTGACTCTGGGTGGTTTACAACAGTATTAAAACACTAGCTGAATACCCGTGCTCCGCTACGAAACTATGTGATCGGGCTTGATAAATCGAAGAAGAACTCCTTAGCATCAGAGCGTGGAACAGATTTCTTTTCAGGTGGGGAGCGGGAGTAGAACTCCTTAGCATCAGAGAGCTGTTTGAAAAGTGAAACAGTATTTGCTGTGTGAGCAAAGAGACAGGAAAGAGTCTGGCCCTGGCTTAGGTCAACTGTTCTGTAGTAAAGCTGCTTGCTGCTGTGAAAGTAAAACTGAAACTCCTCTCCTCTGCTTGTGTTTTGCATTTGGGACAGATTTCTTTTCAGGTGGGGAGGGACAGTAGAACTCCTCAGCATCAGAGCCTGTTAATAATAATATAGGAAATACTAATGCTCTGATGGTCATTTCAAAAAATCTTTTCTTAGTGAGCACCAAGAAGCCAATACATGGCAAATTTCAAGTTTGTAGGCTTTACCGTTCTGGAGATTTTGTGATGATGTGTTAGTGGTATTTCACATTAATATATATAGAGAGATAATTAAAACATTAAAATAATGATACTCAAAGGATCACAAATAATATGGTAAATAAAGAAGGGAACATCCCTGAAAGCCTATCTTGGGAGTAGATTATTAGTGAATTGGAATATTTAAAAAAGTTCAAGAAAAAGGATTTGATCACAGGCCAAGGAATTAAAAAGGATTCTGGAAAAAAGCTAATTGATAGAAAGCAACCTGCACTAAATTGCTTCCTCTAACTCTGTCCATCATTTAAAAACAGCATTTCTAATAGAACTCAGAATTGAAAGGATCCTATAATGAGGGATTGTCAAGCCACAAATGTTGTTTGATGCTTAGAATTCCAAAAAGTTAAAGACAACTCTGTACAAACACCCCAAAGCTAAATAGCAATAGCACTTAGAGTTATATACTGCTTCACAGTGCTTTACAGCCCTCTCTAAGCGATTCACAGTCAGCGTATTGCCCCCAACAATCTGAGTCCTCATTTTACCAATCTTGGAAGGATGAAAGGCTGAGCCAACCTTGAACCGGTGAGAATCGAACTCCAGACTGTGCAGATTTAACCTGCAATACTGCATTTTTAACCACTGTGCCAACAGGGCAGTGAGAACTCCTTTATCTAGGGCAGGGTTTTAACCCTGCATTCTTAACCATTGTGCCAACAGGGCAGTGAGAGTGAAGCGAGCACGCGCGTGCGGCCCCGTTGCAAACCCGTAGTAAAGGTAAGTAGAACCCACCTCTGTGTTGTACCTTATGATTCTTGATGAACGTATCTTTTCTTTTATGTACGCTGAGAACGTATGCACCAAAGACAAATTCCTTGTGTGTCCAATCACACTTGGCCAATAAAAAATTCTATTCTATTCTATTCAGAACGAATATAATTAATGGCCACAAGTGAAAGAACAATCCAACTGATATTCCTGTTCTCTATTACTTCTCACCTTCAGTTGCCATTCCACCAAGTCCGTCCCTGTGATCATCTCAGTAACAGGATGCTCCACCTGCAGCCTGGTATTCATTTCCATGAAATAGAAATTATGTGCACTGTCCATGATAAACTCCACAGTTCCTAAAATATTTAATAAAGGCATAATATACCAAGGTCAGAGTATATTAAAACTGCAAATGAATACAATCCCAATATAGCTTCATGGTCCCTGAGATTCACTCACTAAAGTAGGCATCGTCTATGGAGATTCTCAGTCATCCAGGTCATGGATGTCCCAAAGATGCTTTTCCAAAAGGCAACTGGACTTTCTGGTTTTTCCTTGAAGTTGTTTCACTTCTCATCCCAGAAGCTTCTTCTGTTCTGACTGAATGGTGGAGGATGGAAGGATTTACATTCCTTGCAGTCATCTGGTCATTAGCACTTCCTCCGATATCAACCCCCAAGTGGCCTCAACGACTCTCAAAAAGAGGGCTAGCGACCAGATGACTGCAAGGAATATAAATTCTTCCATCCTCCACCATTCAGTCA
The DNA here is from genome assembly GCF_029215685.1 of Pituophis catenifer annectens. Taxonomy (NCBI): domain Eukaryota; kingdom Metazoa; phylum Chordata; class Lepidosauria; order Squamata; family Colubridae; genus Pituophis; species Pituophis catenifer. The sequence goes on along the minus strand of NW_027256886.1, from coordinate 7,560,666 downwards.
GAACCGAAGAAGCTTCTTGGATGAGAAGCAAAACGTCTTCAAGGATAAATAAAACCCAGTTGCCTTTTGAAAAAGCACTTTTGTGATAAAGCAAGCATTATAAACCAAACTAATAGTTAAAAATTATGTATAGATATATATAACGGGGAAGTAAAATTGCTCAGTAAAATTGCATTTAACATGTAACTCCTTCAAAAGCCTTATAAGCTATTAGGTTTGGTTGTGGTGCGTCGCAACAGATTTTGATCTGGATTCTCCAAAATGCAAATGAGGTAGGAAATACCTATAGTAGTGTTTCTCAACCTTGATGGCTTTAGGGATGTGTAGACTTCAACTCCCAGAATTCCCCAGACAATACAGGGTGTCCAGGGCCGGATTTAGATGAAAAGAGGCCCTAGGCTATTCCACTTATGAGGCCCTTTCCCCTATAGTGAAAGTGTAATTTTAATTTTGCTAACGATTTGAATGTAGGCCCCTCTTGATCTTGAGGCCCTAGGCTGAAGCCTAGTTAGCCTATAGGAAAATCCAGCCCTGAGGGTGTCCTCTAAGCTGAGTTAAACTGCAGTTACAATAGCCAAGTATCTTACCTTATAGCACACCACTGATTTCGATGAGGGTGTCAAAAAAAATCAAGATGGCAGCCATGACAGTGCAGTTGAAGCTCTGCCTGGTTTTATGTGCATTTATTTACATGCTTTGATTAGTCTGTTGTGGCTGCCATTTTGACTTTTTTGATCACACCCTGCAGATTCCTCTAATTCTTTTCGGGGAAGCTGCTCTATGTATGAGAGGCTAAAAAAGTTTCACAACCTTGGCAACTTTAAGACATGTGGACTTCTATTCTCAGAATTCCCCAGCCAACCATGATTGGCTGGGGAATTCTGGGAGTTGAAGTCCACACGTCTTAAAACCACCAAGCTTTTAGACTTCTTTCCAGCTCTTATCCACTCAGGAGTCCCATGACCAGGAAGTGGAGGTGGAGCAAGAGGGAGACTTAGAATGCATTCCTCCATCCTTCTGAGCTGTCAATCAACTGCTTCTCCTGCTGGAGACACACTGGGAAATTGCTCCTAAAAAGTTTTTCTTTGCAGCCCCCAGCCAGAATTGGCTCACTTTTGAATTTGAGATTACTCCCCACCCCCATATTCTAAATTTGATCCAATCCTGTTCAGATGTCATGAGAGTTTATTATTTATTCATTCATTCATTCATTCATTCATTCATTCATTCATTCATTCATTATTTATTTATTTATTTATTCATTTATTCATTCACATTTCTATGCCGCCCAACTCCCAAGGGACTCTTGGGAGTTAACCTGCGGATGGTACAGAAAGAGTCTCAATATTTTCTATATAATTTCTTTACAAGTATCAGTTGAGACGGATAAAAGCATCAATACTTTTCCCCATGAACCTGTGTTCAGCATTAAAAGGAAGTTGAGCCTGCAATACCTGCTCCGACGTAGTTCACGGCTTTTGCTGCCCTAACAGCGGCCTCTCCAAGCTTTCTTCTCACTTCGGGCTTAATTCCTGGCTAACAAGGATAGCAATAATATTATGTTAGGTTCACACGATCCACCAAGACACGCTTGTTTTTTTTTTTTTTTACTGACTGCACAGTCACATTGGACAATTGATGTTAAAAGTTTTTCCTTACAGATAATCCTCGATTTATGACCATAACGGAGCCTGCTGATCAGAGCTGGAAGTTGTGATGGTTGCAAAAGAAGTCAATTTTACCTTTTTTTTTTTTTTTTTGCAGTGGTTGTTATGTGAATAACCGTCATTAAGGAAATGCTGTGGACATTATGCACACCAATGGTTCACTATGGGCGGTGTAATTTTGACAAAAAATTCAAAGCAAAAAAGCAAATACAATCCTGGGTTGTATAAACACAGGCACAGAATCAAGATCACGTGAAGTATTAAGTGTAGTTAGTACTAACTAGTACTTACTAATACTTAGTAAGGCCACATCTGGAATACTGCAACCAATTTTGGTTACCATACGACAAAAAAGATGTTGAGACTTTGGAAAACGTTCAGAGAAGGGCAACGAAGATGATCAAAGGCCTGGAGACTAAAACCTATGAAGAACGGCTGCAGGATTTGGGTTTGGCTAGTCTAGAGAAAAGATGGACTAGGACTGTGATGGAGAGCCTGTGGCACGCGGGCCAGAGGTGGCACACAGTGCCCTCTCTGATGGCACGTGAGCTGTCGCCCCAGCTCAGCTCCGCCGCGCATGTGCGCATGCCTCCCACCAGCCAGCTGATTTTCGGGTCTCTGCCGTGCATGCGCAGGGGTTGGAACGCATGTGTGAGACATGCACGCATGGGTGGGGGGTCATGTGCGCAGGGGCTGGGGATCACACGCACATGCACAAAGGTGGGGGAGCATGGGGGGTTGCATGCACATGCATGGGAGGAGTGGGGAGCACAGGGGTCACACACACACATGCATGGGGCGGGGGAGTTGCACATGCATGCGTGGGGAGCGCGGGGGATCGTACGTGCATGCGCAGGAAGGTGGGGCGCGCAGGGGGGGTCATGTACGTATTGCATTATGGGTGCAGGCATGCACACACACTTTTGGCACACAACGACAAAAAGGTTAGCCATCACTGGACTAGGGGAAACATGATAGCAGTGTTCCAGTATTTGAGGGGCTCCTACAAAGAAGAGGAAGTCAGATTATTCTCCAAAGCACTAGAGGAGAAGGAAAGAAACAATGGTTGGAAAGAGAGAATCAAGGGATCACATGACTCTGGGACACAGCAACCGTCATAAGCATGAGTCAGTTGCCAAGCATTTAAATTTTGATCACATGATCATGGGCTGCTGCAAAGGTTGGAACTGGTCATATCCAGTGGTGGGATTCAGCCAGTTCGCACCACTTCGGGAGAACCGGTTGTTAAATTTCTGAGCAGTTTGGTGAACTGGTTGTTGGAAGAAATCATTAGGGCGGTTGTTAAATTATTTGAATCCCACCACTGGTCATAAGTCACATTTTTCTGTGCCGTTGTAACTTTGAACGGTCACTAAAAGAACTGTTGTAAGTCGAGGACTATTTGTATTGACAGAAAACTTAACATGTACTGTGCAAAACGTTCAAAAATACAAATGAGTTTCAAATAACGGGCATCACAGTCTTTACCCAAGCTGCTGAGATATATCATAAGCATTTAAATGCATGTTAGGAACATATGAGACAGAATTCAGATTTTCAAATTAACAGAGTTGGAAGGGACCTTGTAGGTCATCTAGTCCAAACCCCCCACCCAAGGAGGAGACCCTACACCATTTCTGACAAATGGCAGTCCAGTCTCTTCTTGAAAGCTTCCAGTGATGAAGCTCCCACAACTTCTGAAGGCAAGCTGTTCCATTGGTTGAAAACAAAGCCACTAAGAACTTCCTAGAAAAAGTAATTCCTTCCATGCTCAGAAAAAGAAGGAATGGCTACATCACACATTTGTAAGGAAACTGCATGTCAGCACTTCAAGCTGCATTTACTCTAGTGCTGACATAAGAAGGAGAGGCGGAGGCGTCTGGAAAGGGACGTTTGACTTTTCACCTACTTATTTTCACTGGAGATAATATCCCCTAGGAGATGGATGGGAGGGGGGAAATTTCTTTGAGCTGGAGCAGTAGATTAGGGGTAGAATGACTTGGAAGATGGCCAATGAGTGCAGGAGAGTGGGGAACGGAAAGGGAGGGTTTTGGGTCTGGAAGTCAGTGTTGGCTTCAATGGAGTCGGGTGTAGAATGTCATGCTTAATAAATAGGAGTTTTCCTTCAAAGACTTTGTTTGAAATGCAATTTATTTGAGACAACTTCGAAGCCTGATACTGCACTCTCTTCAATATGGTATATAGAAAATTGCACATTAATATGCTTTGAGAATTTCAGGACCTTGAAAAAGATATTTTCTGCAGAAATAGTGGACTGACACTGCCTTAACAGCAAGCATAAAAACAAAAATTATAGTCACAAAATTATAATAATCATAGTTATTTGAATTATTTTTCAAAAGCTGTCTACTTACCCCTGGAGCTTCCTCAATAATTTTTTGATGTCTTCTCTGTACACTGCAATCTCTTTCAAACAGGTAGACTGCGTTGCCATGCTGGTCTCCAAATACTTGAACTTCTACGTGCCTGTTTCATATTTTAAAGTTTGTAAGTGGGGGCATAATATTGTCCATTGTTGCTTATTTCTTAATCCCAAATTTTTGAATTTTTAACATGACTAATAAAATCCATCATATACTTTGGGGATACTTTTTCTTCCAATCTAGAAATGAGGCTTATTCATTTCTCCTATCAGTATTTCATAAAGCAGAATGCTATAATATATTGAATATATATTATGAGAAGAGGGGAGGAATCCGGACCTCAAATGTGGCAGGACTGGGATTTTCCAGTTTGCTATTTTGGATGAAAGGATGTGGAACAATTTTCTTTTCTTTCCTTTTCTCAACTGTCATCGTGAGTTTTACGGCTCACCTCAGACATTTATTTCTATGTCAGCCCTTCGAAGAAGGTCAGGTCAGAAAAAAGGCACAAGAAACTAGAACTCTACTTTATGAATATTGCTGTAAAAATACAATCCTGAAAGTCCAAAGACATTTCTTTTTTGTTTCCTTTTATATGAAAGAGAACCAAGGCAGGAAATCTCATGTTTCTTTCTCATGCTTTCCTGTTTTCCAGAGGTAAGCTACTAGCTTAGCTCAGAGGTGGGATGCTGGGGGTTCGCAGGGGTTTGGGAGAACCTCTAGTTAAGATTCTGTGCAGTTCGGAGAACCCCCAAATCCCACTCCTGGCTGGCCCCACCCACCCTGCCCCTCCCCTCCCAGGAATCCCCATGCGGTCCATTTTGGATGCAGGTAAATGCAGGGCACGCGTGGAGGCTCGGGGAGGGCGAAAAACGGGCCTACCGAAAGTTCGGGAAGGCAGGAAACGGGGCCGTTTCTGGCCTCTAGAGGGCCTCTGGAGCCTGGGGAGGCTGTTTTCGCCCTCCCGGAGGCTCAAGAAAAGCCTCCGGAGTCCTGGGAGGGCAACCCCCCCCCCGCTGTGGTGCAGGAGGCCAACTTGGCCACACCCACCCTGGCCACGCCCACCCAGCAACCAGGCCTAGAGGACCCCTTGCTAAAATTTTTGAAGCCCACCCCTGGGTAAGCTGCAATGCTTTGTGGAAATGAACTTAGCAGACAGGGCAATGAGACACCATCAAGAGAACAATTAGATAAAAGGAGCTAAGCCCACTGCAGGAGTGTAGGGAGGGCAAGGGGCCTGGTGGCTCAGCAGACTGATAGCATTGTGATTTTTTTTTTGATTTTTTTTATTTTTTAATTTGATTTATATGCCTCCCTTCTCCGAAGACTCAGGGCGGCTTACAATGTGCTCAGCAATAGCCTTCATCCTTTTGTATATTTATACAAAGTCAGCTTATTGCCCCCACAACTGGGTCCTCAATTTACCTACCTTAGAAAGGATGGAAGGCTGAGTCAACCTTGAGCCTTGATTAATACCAGCTGTCTGCAATTACTGTAAGTTCGAATCTCACCAGGCTCAAGGTTGACTCAGCCTTCCATCCTTTCTAAGGTAGGTAAATTGAGGACCCAGTTGGGGGGCAATAAGCTGACTTTGTATAAATATACAAAAGTATGAAGGCTATTGCTTAACGCATTGTAAGCCACCCTGAGTCTCCAGAGAAGGGCGGCATATAAATCAAATTTAAAAAAAAAAAAAAAGAGCTCAGAAGAAACCATTCTTAGTTTGGGAATTGCAAAATGTTCCCAGGGAAAGAGATACTTTCAAACTTGCAAGATTCTATTAATGTAATCTTCAATAAAATAGAATTGGCTCATCTAGTCATGCAGAGAAGAAGCAACAAAGGTGATTAGGAAACCAGAGGATAAAACATATGAAGAAAGGTTGCAGGAACTGGGTCAGTGGTGGGTTGCCCCCGGTTCACATCGGTTCTATAGAACTGGTAGTAAAACTGGCGGGAGGCTCCGCCCACCAACCCCGCCGTTATCAGAATGCTTCTGTGCATGGGCAGAAGCTTCTGCGCTTGCGCACGGCCCCATTGCAAACCGGTAGTAAAGGTAAATAAAACCCACAGCTGAACTGAGTATGTCAAGTCTAGTGAAAAGAAGGACTGAGGGTGACGAGATAGCTATGTTCCAATATCTGAGGGGCTGCCCCAAAGAAGAGGGAGTCAAGCTATTCTCCAAAGCACCTGAAGGCAGGACCAGAAGCAATGGGTGGAAACTAATCAAGGAGAGATGCAACCTAGAACTAAGGAGAAATTTCCTGACAGTTAGAACAATTAATCAGTGGAATGACTTGCCTTCAAAAATTGTAAATGCTCCAACACTGGAAGTTTTAAAGAAGAGATTGGATAACATTTGTCTGAAATGGCATCGGGTTTCTTGCTTGAGCAGTGGGGTTGGACTAGAAGATCTCCAAGGTCCCTCCCAACTGTATTATTCTGTTTTTCTGTTTCCTGCCTGGTCCACCTTGTATGGCTGACATAGGTTGTGTTTTATAAATGTATTGCTGCGTATTCCTCTACAGTGTACTTCCTGCCTAGTAGTGGGGCTACTAATAGGGAGTGATAAAGAGCTGCCCAACAGATTGTTGTGTTACCTTGGATTGTCAACAAACTTCTCTATCAACATGGCATCGTCGTTAAAGGACTTCTTTGCTTCTCTTCGAGCGGATTCCAATTGCTCCTGAAATTCTTTTTCAGTAAATGCTATTCTCATTCCCTAGGGCAAATAAGGGATAAAACTAATATTAGCAAAACAAGCAAATAAATTACTTTGAAAAAAATCAGTAAGAAATGTTTTCTGTTGTATTAATGACAACAGAGGCACCTCATTTGCACAATCACTAGCTTAAATGTCTGATTTCCATGTATATCACAGAGAATACATGCATAGATTACTATATATATATATATATATATATATATATATATATATATATATATATATATATATATATATATTTGTTTTCTCAGGTTTTCGCGGGTGTTTGTATGTAGGTCTTTGGTTATTCGGGTCTTCTCCCACGTAGAATTGGAAGTGTCTTGGCGACGTTTCGACGAAGTCTCATTCGTCATCTTCAGGCTGGTGTTCTCGGCTTCGTGCTTCCAGGAGGCACGAAGCCGAGAACACCAGCCTGAAGATGACGAATGAGACTTCGTCGAAACGTCGCCAAGACACTTCCAATTCTACGTGGGAGAAGACCCGAATAACCAAAGACCTACATATATATATATATATATATATATATATATATATATATATATATATATATATATATACGTACATACACACACACACACACACTGCTCAAAAAAATAAAGGGATCACAAACAGAAGACATCCGAGATCTGAATGAATTGAAATAGCCTTATTAAATACTTTGTTCGTTACATACAGTAGTTTTGTGTTCCCTTTAGTTGTTTGAGCAGTGTATAAACTACTGTATGTAAAGAACAAAGTATTTAATAAGGCTATTTCATTCATTCAGATCTCGGATGTCTTCTGCTTGTGTTCCCTTTATTTTTTTGAGCAGTGTATATATATTCTTGGTAGCCATAAAAAAAGATTGACCTGATGCCTGTATTTTTATAAAGATTCTTTTAAGGGTTATGTAGCATTATGAGAGGGCACTTGAGATGAGACTGCAAAATGAATTCATCTTTGGTTTTCTGAACTTATTAGAGATAGATGGCAACATAAATAAAAATAAAAATCAAGTGACTGCAATACAACTTTACAGTCTACAACTTCATCCCCCCAAGGTTATTGATACTCCATTGTTGCACATGGGTGTGTTCCTTCACAACGGTCTACACTCATTCACACATGCCAACAGGAACCCTAAACCAGTTTTGGGTTACCATCACGTTAACCACATAAATTATATATTGTGATTGCTTATCCAAGTCCAGCTTGTTCAACGAACGTATTTAACCATGCTTACTGCAGGGGTCTCTCAGCTTGGCTTATGAACTACAATTCCCAGAATTTCTCAGCCAGCATGGCTGGCTGAGGAATTCTCAGAATTAAAGTCCACAAGGCTTAAAGTTGCCAAGTTGGGAGACTCCTGGTTTACTGCAAGGAGTGAATCTAGCTATGATATGGATGTACTGTGAGTGCACAGATTAACTCCTGCATCAACACAGAGAAAAAGAATTATAGCTTAAGTAGAACTTTATGATGCAACAAACGGTAGACTAATTGATGAAATGTCATCAAACAGATGCTACCTTGCCTCCACCTCCACGGACAGCTTTGATCATAACTGGGTAGCCGATCCTTCTGGCTTGGTCTTCCAAAAACTTGTCCGATTGCTCTTCCCCGTGGTAACCTTCCACCACAGGAACTCCAGCCGCGGACATGATGGCTTTAGAAGTACTTCAAGGGAACACAACTTCATGTTCAGTGTCAACAATAGAAGGAACTCTGCAAAACATCTTTTTCATTCCCACAACCCACCTCTCTCTCAACTGATGCAATTTCCTTACGGTATTTAGAAAGAAACCCACATTCCATTTTGATCAAGGAGAAAATCTACGTCTCCACCAAGTGTCAACACTGACTTGATGGCATGTAAATCAACCATTACTTCATCTAGATTCCTTCTATGATTCACATGTCTGGGCTCCTCCCACCTCAATTAAATGAGATATTAATTAATTAGAGTCCCCTGCGGATTTTACTCCGCTGGTCATTGCAGACTATAAGGGGTGGTGTTAAGTCTCCGTTTCAAGGCCATTGAGCCAGTGCTGTCCAAAGACATTTCCACAGTCACGTGACAGTATATTACGAAGCGCTATTGCCTGCCTACTGAAGTGGTACCTATTTATCTACTTGCATTTGCATGCTTTCGAACTGCCAAGTTGGCAGGAGCTAGAGCGAGGATGGGAGTTCACCCCATCGTGTGGTGCTCGGGTCTCGAACCTAGGCTGCTGGCTTTCTAGGCAACAAGCCCAACGTCTTAACCGCTGGGCCACACCACCCCATATATTAGATAAAGGCCCACATGAAATTAGACCAAAGGTTGTACTGTACTGTATTCTCAAGAGTATTAAAGGATTGCAGGATCAATTCACTGCATATCTTAAAAAATGTGCCGCCCAGATACAAGGAACAACCTAGTAGTTCCAACAAAACAATATTTCCATAATAAATTTAGCCATACCTCTTAATGCCCATATCTCTGATGGCAGATGAAGGAGGACCTATGAAAATTATCCCTTCTTGGTTACAGAGTTCAGCAAACTCTGTGTTTTCGGATAGGAAACCATAGCCTGGATGGATAGCCTAAAATAGGAAATATCAAAGGCATGTTGTGAGAGGCTTATTTGAGGCTTTGTGATGTTTCTGCTGAGCTGCTCTCAAAGCTGAAGCTGACCTCCAAAATGCAGAAACGTCCACACTGTTGTTTTCTGTTGCCCAAACATTGAAAAGCAAATTGAAGCTATGTGCAATCTTTTCCATTGCTGTTGACCTCAAAATACTACCAGCAATCAGTCATTTTTTCAGCAACCAATAGGAGAACGCAAGAGTTAGTTGGTCCTCCCACCCAACAATTACCACTGTATGTGACCAGCAAAAAAATTTGATCAATTGCTATGAGAGTGATCTGCAAAGCCATCCCGACATTATCCCTCTGTTGCACTTAAAAAGACCTATGAAACAGTAGCATAGGGACATGTTGTTAGGATGGCTGAACCTCTACAAGTAGCAGGCACAGAGGTTAACCACAGAAAGAACTGGGGCGTTAGCAGAATATTTATACAACTTTATGGGAAATAAGACCATTAAAAAAAAAGCAGACTTGATGAATTAATTTAAATTGCTTCAAGAAATTCAATCAGAATACCAAAGCCTGCAATGTGAGAGTTTAGTCACTTACACAGAGAATCCATGTTATTATGTTGCACTAACCCAATTTTAAGTAAAACATACCTTTTCGGAGTATAAGATGCACCTTTTTCCCCCCTAAAAGGGGGTGAAAATTTAGGTGCGTCTTATACACCGAATGTAGCCCCGCCCACCCACTGGCCCCCACCCTTTGGCTTCTGCCTCCCAGCAGTTTACCTCCTTGCAGCAAGCAGCAAGAAGAAACAGCTCCTTTCAGCTTCAGCACAGCCTAATTAGCACAAGTTGATTGGATCGGCCTCCTGACTCTCAGCTGTTTTGCGTGGACCTCTGCTGCTTGCTGCAAGGAGGTAAATTGCTGGGAGCAGATTTTTTTTTTTAATTGCGCTAATCAAGCTATGCTGAAAACGAAAATGAAAGTAAAGCAGGCTGTTTGCTGCAACGAGTCAAAATTGCTGGGAGGCAGAGGAAGAGGTAAATTTCTTTTTCTTGTTTTCCTCACCAAAAAAGGTAGGTGCGTCTTACAGTCCGGTGCGTCTTATACTCCGAAAAATACGGTAGTTGTTACAAAGCAGAATTTGTACCTGTGCTGCAGAGTTTCTGGCCACTTGCATTATTTTTTCCATGGATAGGTAACTCTGCTGAGATGGTGCTGGGCCAATGCAATAGGCTTCATCGGCCTACAAGAAAACAGCATCATTTTATTAGTATACTTTATTTATACTTTATTACATATTTTAGATTAACTTTTCTACAAGATTTTGATGCATCCTTGAAGAACAAACTCAAGAAGCAGAGGGATTGAGCTGGATTAGCCATAAGGTAACGTAACGAAAAATCAAAATGGAAGCTGCAATCATGCTATCAAAGCCCCGCCACTTCAATCCTTGAGTAAAAGCCACCATCTTGACTTTTTTGACCATGGCTGCGGACACCCCAGGCATAGGACTTCCTATTAAAGTTTGAACACCGATTACAAAACACATTGTTTTATTTAGACCTAAATAATAAAGCAAAACACATTGCTTTATTTAGACCTTAAAATGTGATTAAACCCTATGCACTGATCACAGTATTTTTCAAACTTAGCAACTTAAAGATATGTGGATTTCAACTCCCAGAATTCCCCAGCTGGCAATGCAGGAATTCTGGGAGTGATAGTCCACATATTTTTAAATGGCCAAGCTTGAAAAACACTGAGCTAAGCCATGACTATTTTAAACCCTGAACTGATTGTCATCTAAACACTGTACAACCATGGTTAGGTTTGCATACAGGTAGTCTTTGACTTACGACCACAACTGAACCTAAGCAAGGTATCTGTAGGTGAGTTTTGGCCCATTTTATGACCTTTCTTGCCACAGCTGTTAAGTGAATGACCGTACTTGTTAAAAGACACAGTTGTTTAAATGAATCTGTCTTCCTCATTGACTTTGCTTGTCAAAAGGCTGCAAAGAGTGAATGCATGACCCAGGACACTGCAGCTGTCATAAATATGAACCAGTTGCCAAGTGTCCGAATTTTAATCACATGCCCGTGGGGAATCCTGCAAAGGATGTTTGAAAAACAGTCATATGTCACTTTTTTCAGTGTCGCTGTAATTCTGAACAGCCACTGGTTGTAAGTTGAGGACTACCTGTACTGTGATCAATCTAAACTAGGGGTGTCAAACTTGATTTCATTAAGTGAATGTATTATTCATACAAAATTATTTGGCTCCAATTGCCTTAAGAGCAGCCCTTAAGAGTATCAGCCAATGAATTTTTACCATGGCTACGTGCATTGAATTCCGGTCAGCCTCGCTGTAAACTGCCACCGACTTCACCCCCATCTTCCGAGCGGTTCGCATCACCCTGCAAGCAATCTCTCCTCGGTTTGCCACGAGAACTTTCTCGATATTCCTTTGACCTGTTTTTTTTTTCCAAATTAATAAAGCACGTTATGAGAAATTAGGTCTGCCATAATTACGCCCATATCCTCTATTACTACTAATTCGTCCACAATGATCAGAACGGCAGGATAATATTATTTTTATCTGACTTCAAAATTAGTTTCTAGTTGTCGTATAAATTGTTAGGAATCGAGAAAAAATTTCCATAAAGAAAAAAAGCCATGTAATTTACCTGTTACAGAAGCATATTCTCTGGTACTCAAGGCCCAAAGCCATTTTCTGTGGAAGGAAAAGACCCATCAAAAATCCAAAAAAAATAATTTAGCATTCAAAGTTGCAACAGAACTGGAAAAAAAAGTGACTTACAACCAGTCCTACAACTGCAAAAAGTGCACTTATGACCTGTTCTGCCCCAGCTACAGACCCCAAAGAACACAGCACACACATGCTGTGTGTACAAAACTTAAATTTACTAAAATTTACTAAAATAACTCAGTTTTTTCCAAACAAAGGCTGTTAATAAATTTCCTTAACAGCCTACAAGAAAACAAAGATAAAGTAATCACAATCTTACTAAGGTTGGCAGAAAGCCCAGAAGCAATTTGCAGAGAATCCAGACGCGGAGGAGAATGAACTAAAGTTGTTCCCTACAATTTGCTTCAGTTGGCATTCCTCCTTAAATAGGCTAAGGGAGTGGCCAATTAGCCCCAAGCCTTACTCTCGAGAAGACCTCCTCCTGAGGAACCACTCCTGCCTTTTGGCAGCTCTGCGCGCCTGTGCATCGAGAAGAGGCTCCTCCTCTTCTTCCTCTTCACTTATGGGAGCTTCTGGAGGTTCTGAAGGCCCTGGCTGAATCCCCGCCTCTGGCACCACATCTTCTCCAGCCTCCTCATTGTCTGATTCAGGTGCCAGCTGCACAGGCTGCTGGCACAGCACACCAGCCTCCTCACTGTCAGAATCAGCTACAATCTGCACAGGCCGCTCACAGGCCACATGACCATCGCACCATCCCCAAGGTCACGTGATCATAATCTGCACACTTAGAAACCAGCATGCATTTACAGCAGGGGTCTCCAAACTTGGCAACTTTCAGACTTGTGGACTTCAACTTCCAGAATTCCTCAGCCAGCAAAGCTTGAAGTCCACAAGTCTGAAAGTTGCCAAGTTTGGAGACCCCGGGATTTACAGCAATTGCCCCATTACCATTTGTGTTCCCAGCCAGCAAAATCAATAGGGGAAGCCAGATTCACTTAATGATCATATGACTCACTTAACAACCATGACAAAAAAGGTCATAAAATTGGGCGTGACTCACTTAACAACCACTTTTGCTTAACAATGAAAATTCTATCTCAATTGTGGTTGTAAGTCGAGGACTAAGCTGTATTCTTAATTTAGTCCATTGAAACTCTGAAAAGCACTGAATGAAAGATTTACAAACATTTTCTAGGCACAAGATATTCCAGAAACATCCAAAGATGCCAAAACTTAAGAAGGGGCAGTAAACCAGCAGCTCCAACCATCAATTCTGGTTGCTGTAATACGCTTATCCATTGCTAGTTTTACCATGGTTTTTCTCAATAAACACATATTTGAAGCTCAAATAACAACTTGGAGCATTTAGTATTGAGCACACTATACTAAACAAATGATTTTGGCTGAACTTGTGACAGCTAAGCAGGATGACAGCTTGTTCGATCTTGAATGGGAGACCACCAGGAGATTTAACAGAGGTTATTTTTTTAGGCAGAAAAAAAAAATCCTGAAAGCAGCTCTGGTAAATGGATCCCATACTGTTGACAAGGAAACAACCTGGATCCAATCATATACAGGTAGTCCTCTACTTACAACAGTTCATTTAGTGACCGTTCAATGCTACAACGGCTCTGAAAAAAGTGACTTACGACCGTTTTTCACACGACCATTGCAGCATCTCTGTGGTCACATGATCAAAATTCAGAGGCTTGGCAACTGACGGCTGCAGTGTCCTGGGGTCACATGATCAGCTTTTGCGACCCTCCAACAAGCAAAGTCAATGATTCGCTTAACACCCGTGCTACTAACTTAACAAATGCAATGATTCACTTAACAACGGTGATGCGCAAAGTCGTAAAATGGGGCAAACTCACGTAACAAATGTTTCCCTTAGAGCAACATTAATTTGGGGGATCAATTGTGGTCGTAACTTGGGGACTACCTGTAGTTCCTGGGTGACATTCAAGTCTGCTTCGAAGGAAGAGTTCCGTTTGTAGATCAGTATGTTGTGTGAACACAATTCTCCAGGCCTGATGCAGCCACTCCCAAAGAACAACCCCGCTTTTTAAGAAGAGATTGGACCACCATTATTTTTTTTTTTTTAATTTGATTTATATGCCGCCCTTCTCCGAAGACTCAGGGCGGCTTACAATGTGCTCAGCAATAGCCTTCATCCTTTTGTATATTTATACAAAGTCAGCTTATTGCCCCCACAAACTGGGTCCTCATTTCACCTACCTTAGAAAGGATGGAAGGCTGAGTCAACCTTGAGCCTTGGAGAGATTCGAACCCTGCAGTAATTGCAGGCAGCTGGTCTTAAGCAGCTTAATAACAGGGTGCCTTAAACCCTTGTACTACCAAGGCTCTTCATTTGTCTGACATGGTATTATATACCGTGATGGCGAACCCATGGCATGTGTGCCACAGGTGGCACACGGAGCCATATTGGTGGGCATGCGAGCGTTGCCCTAGCTCAGCTCCAGCACGCATGTGCGTGCTGGCCAGCTGATTTTTGGGCCTTTTGGGCCCAACGGAAGTCGGCAATTGGGCTGTTTCCGGCCTCTGAAGAGCCACCGGGGAGGTGGGGAAGGCTGTTTTTGCCCTCCCCAGGCTCCTAGAAAGCCTCTGGAGTCTGGGGAGGGCAAAAAAAACAGGCCTACCAGGCCCACCATGCCATCAAATGCCAAAAGTGGGGGGAAGCATGGGGGGGGGTCGTGCACGCATGCGTGGGGGGGGGCAGGGCACATAGAATTATGGGTATGGGCACACACACACACAAACCACCCCGTACTCCCCCAGCTTTTGGCATGCGATGGCAAAAAGGTCAGCCATCACTGATATAGGGTCTCCTGCTTGAGCAGAGGGGCTGGACTAGAAGACCTCCAAGGTCCCTTTTCCAGCTCTTTGTTATTCTGCAACATGGTGGAAACAAACCTGCCCCATATGGCAGAGACAAACGGCTGACTAATCAGCTGACAAATCACCCATCACTGCTAGCCCTCCAGTTGCTCCAGGTTGCCAGTGGGGTGTGTGTGAGTGTGTGTGGGTCTTGTGAAAGCTTAAGACACGCGTCGGGGCCAAATTCATACGTGCAAGGTTGATCTACAAAGCGCGACCTCAAAAATATGCCTCCAACCCCGGGAATGGGACGGGGACTGGGGTCCCCCTTCCATTATGGACCACCACCAGCCAGACGGTGGGGCTCTGCCAGGGACCGGCTCAGCACAGCCGCGGAGCTCCTTGCCCTGCCGGGGGGAAAAAACGGGGCTCTCCTCTCCCAGCTTCCGCGGCAACCCCGAACAGAGTCGGCCCCGCGCCTTTGCGCACTCACCGGCCCTGCAGCGCCCGCCGGAGCTGGCGTCGCCCCTCGCTGCCCAGCGCCAAAGCCGAGGCCGCCGCCATCCCTCCTGCGCCCGCCGGAGCTGCACAGAGGCGGGGGAACTTGGGCCGGGTTAGCGGCGGCGTTTGGGCCTATCAACGAAGCCGGAAAGGAGGCCGGGCTCGGGGGGAGAAGGAAGCGGCGGAGCTACCCGGGCGGAGGAAAAATTGTCCAACCTTCGCCAAGGAGAAGGGCAGGGCGCGCTCCACCTGGGTTTTCCAGGTGCCTCTGACGCCCAAGAGCCCTGCCCTGCCCTGCCCTGCCCTGCCCAGTGTTTTTTCCCCTCATAATGGCTTCGTTCCCATTAAAAGCTTTAGTCTCGTTAGCCAGGTTTCTTGGTTTGTGCAGGGCTTTGACAAAGTCGAGGAAGGAGTTGGGGGCGCTTCTAAAGCACCCTCACAAAGAGGGAGTCAAGCTGTTCCCCAAAACACCTGAGGGCAGGACAAGAAGCAATGGGTGGGAACTAATCAAGGAGAGAAGCAACCTGGAACTAAGGAGAAGTTTCCTGACATTGAGAACAATTAACCAGTGGAACAACTTGCCTCCAGAAGTTGTGAATAATAAACCCAACACTGGAAGTTTTTTAAGAAGATGCTGGATAATCATTTGTCTGAAGTGGTGTAGGGTTTCCTGCCTAAGCAGGGGGTTGGGCTAGAAGACCTCCAAGGTCCCTTCCAACTCTGTTATTCTATTGTATTCTATTGTATTCTATTGTATTCTATTCTATTCTATTCTATTCTATTCTATTCTATTCTATTCTATTCCATTCCATTCCATTCCATTCCTATTCCTATTCCTATTCCCATTCCCATTCCCATTCCCATTCCCATTCCCATTCCATTCTATATCTGTATCTATATCTATGTATCTATCTATATCTATGACTATCATTAAGTGTTGTACCTTATGATTCTTGACGAACGTATCTTTTCTTTTTATGTACACTGAGAGCCTATGCACCGAGACAAATTCCTTGCGTGTCCAATCACACTTGGCCAATAAAGAATTCCCATTCTGTTCTATTCTACTCTGCTCTATTCTATTCTATTCTATTCTATTCTATTCTATTCTATTTATTCTATTCTATTCTACTCTACTCTACTCTACTCTATTCCTTCTATATTTCTATATTTCTATTCACACACATGCTCCCAACCAAGCTTCGTTTTCCTTGCACAGGTGTCAGTGGGGGGGCCTGGAGTCAATGCATTGGGTGAACCCAGTTCCTCTCTTTATTCACGATTTTTTTATTAGTTTGTAATGGAATGGCAGTGACATGAATGGGGGAGGGAGGGGGGAATGCTGCTCCCAAGGACAGGACAGGCCCCCATTTTCAGGGGCCGGATAGATGGCATTGTTTTAATTAATGGGACTCATAGCACAGAGCCTGTCTGTAATGTGAGGATCCTGACTTCTTATTTTTGGCCTCTTGGACGAGTACAATGTAGGAATATACATAGAGCATTTTTTTTTTCATCAGAGAAAAGTATTGGGAATGAAAACTCATAATTATTCGGAGCAAGAAACTTGGGCTGTGAATGTAAAACTATTTTGTAAACTTTTTTCTCTCCATCTTTTGAAGAGTTTGAGATTTATTATTAACTTAAGTAGAATTATAGGATTCTGGCCATTGCCTTCTCTTAGGAAGGTATCTGATCCACTATCTTCACCAAGCCTCAGTAGCAGGGGTGAAATGCTCCCGGTTCGGACCGGATCGCCTGATCCGGTAGGGATGGTGGCGGGTGGTTCGGAGAACTGGTAGCAAAAATCCCTGGGCCCCCACCACCACCATGCCCAGCTGAGCCGCACGATCATCAGAGGCTTTTTTTTTTTTTTTTACCTTTAAAAGCATTTTTTCTACAACCTCTTCCGACGAAAAAATGCTTTTAAAAGTAAAGAAAAAAAAGCCTCTGATGATCGTGTGGCTCAGCTGGGATCGTCAGAGGCTTTTCAGAGTATTTTTTTCTGCAACCTCTTGGCCGAAGAGGTTAATGTAAATGAAGCGGGCTCTGATAGATGACCACTGGATAACTTTCTATTCACTCTATTCTAAAAAGCAATGCATCCGGTTGGAAAAAGTACAAACTCAGCCAAAATCCTTTTGGTTCCTCTAGGAGGCCTCTAAGTTGTCAGAAGAAAGGAACATTCTAATGACATACAGCTTAAAGGTTGGTTAGGTCAAGGGGATCCACATGAGTTAAAAGTTGTCTATCGTCAGAGGATGATTTGAGTCTATGCTTCAGTAATCTACAAAAAGAATTATAACTGTTTTGCAAAGAAACTCAGTAATTAGGAAATGTCAATTAAAAATGACAAATGTATATGACCATATGAATTGCTGAGTTAACAGAATCCTTTGTCTAGAAGGGTATAAAAACCATTGTACCTAATTTCTTTGTTCAACGCTTCATGTACAGAGCTTTGAACCTATTGCGCAATATACAAATTGTCTCTGATTAACCCAAAAGTTGTGTTGGTCTTATTAAATCCACAACAAGGTGGTAAAAAAACTGCTTTGAAAAGTGTCTGACGAGCCCAGCTGACTTGCCTGATCGGCAGAGGTTTTTCAAAGCATTAGAAAAAATGCTTTGAAAAATTAAAAAAAAAAAAGTTGGCCACGCCTACCCAGTCACATTACCCCCCCACACACACCAAGCCACACCCACAGAACCAGTAGTAACAAATTTTACATTTCACCCCTGCTCAGTAGGTGGCAGTAGTTGTCTGACTTTGAAACCTAACCATGATTGGATCAGGCTGATAGTGGAGACTTGGATCACAGATTACCCTTGCAGAAAGTTTTGAAACATATTTTTTTTCCTTTGCAAATACATATATTTGTAAAGCACTAGCATTTTCATTTCAGAATCCACATTTTGCATGACTATTTGAGCTACATTACTTGAAAATTCAATCCAGCCTCTTTTGTGGTTTGTATAGGACCAGTAAAGGAACAAAGTTTTGGTTTGGTAAGGAAAAAAAATGAAATGTTGGAAACAGTCTGGGATTGTAAACAATAAAGCAAATTAAATTTCTATACCAGCCATCTCTCCTAAATGAGTCTAGACAGTTTAGAACATTGTAATAAAACCATATAAAACCATATATCCATCCAGAGGTGGATTTCAGCAGGTTTTGACCAGTTCTGGCGAACCGGTAAATACCACCTCCATCTACTCTCTGCCTCCCAAATCCCAGCTGATCGGAAGGGAATGGGGATTTTGCAGTAACCTTCCCCTGGAGTGGGGAGGGAATGGGGATTTTACAGTATCCTTCCCCTGGAGTGGGGTGGGAATGGAGATTTTACTGTATCCTTCCCCTGCCACACCCACCTAGCTGTGCCCCCCATACCATGCCACACTCACCAAGCCACACCCACAGAACCGGTAGTAAAAAAAATTTGAAACCCACCACTGATATAAACACTTGAATAAAAGCATGAATTAAAATCAGGTTAAAACTTCCAAGTTAAAAAAAGGTAAAAATAAATGCAAAAGCTAGGAACTTGACAAGGAAGTGGCAGTGTTCTTAGTTACAAAAAAAAAAATAGTTTGTCATTGCAATGTATTTCTAGTTTCTCCACAATTTAGATAAATCACCTGAAAAACAAAACATTTCACAACTTTAGAAAGATCAAATTTGCCTTAAGAGGAATATTTTCTTGGAAAATAGTTCTCTCTTTTTTTTACAGTGTTTTTCTGAGCCTCGGGAGTTTAAAATATATCTCAAGAAGGAAGGAGTGGCAGATCACTTCTATTCTTTGCCAAGAAAATCCTCCAGGAAGGTTATGCTTTTTATCGAATAACTAAGAGAAAATTGATTAAATACCAGTGAATACAAGGCTGTGCAACCTCAAGTCAACTGATTTGGCAGAATTTGCTCAACCTTTTCCATTCTGCCTTTCAGCAGTTTGAAAAGTGGACGAAGTAGATTGAATTACATGAGACAGATAATGTATTTTTGAACCAATCTGTGGTTAACTGAAAAATGGTTTATTTCAGTATTTCATTTTCCTGGGTTTGTACAATGCAGTGAGTACCAAATTTAACCATTCTGGCCAAGCATATTGTGAAGCAACGATCTGTATGTGTGAAAGCATGCAGAGTTGGTTGAATTAACACGCTATGATATGCCATAACATGGTTTCGTTTTAGCACACAACACAACTTGTAAAAAAATTAAAAAAAAAATAGCCTGGGTGTTTTATAAACCATTTATTGCTAAGCCAGTTAATGGCTACTCAATAAGCCATGATGAAGTCATGGCTTAGTACAAAGGGTGTATCCACCCATTATTGTAACCTTGAAGTTGGCAGCAGATGTGAAATAATGACCTACATTCAGAAAACAGAGAAGGGCAGGCAGCCTATTCCCTAATTAAGGAGTAATGTAAAATAATTAATTTCAATCATAGAACCATAGACCTTGGAGGTCTTTTAGTCCAACCCCCTACCCATAAGGCAGGAGTCCTTATAAGAGCAATGGCTAACCATTTTTTCCTCAGATGCCGAAAGAGTGCGCATGCGTGCGCGTGCCCACAACCATAATGCAATGCCCCCCGTGCGCCTTGACCCGTGTTTGCGTGCACAACCCCCCTGTGCTCCCTCACCCCCTGCGCATGCGTGTGCATCCCCCCCACGCCCCATTTTGGGCCTACCAGGCCTCCCTGAAGCCTCCTGGAACAAAAAACGGGATGCTGGGGGGGGGGAACCCAAAAATCAGCTGGCCGGCGGGAGGCACGCACACTTGTGCGGTGGAGCTGACTTAGGGCGACGGCTCGCGTGCCCACAGAGATGACTCCACGTGCCACCTGTGGCACACCTGCCATAGGTTCGCTATCACGGCCTTACACCATCCCGAATAAATGGCTCTTCAATCTCTATTTTAAAACTTTCGGTGTTGGAGCACCCACAACTTCTGGTGGCAAGTCATTCCACTGATTAATTGTTCTTACTATCAGGAAATTCCTCCTTAGTTCCAGGTTGAATTTCCCTCTGACAAGCTTCCACCCATTGCTTCTTGTCCTGCCCTCAGTGTGCTATAATACCGCTATTAAAGTTCAGAACATGTTTGTTGAAATTTTTGCCTAAGCACCTCTAACAATGTGTCTACCGCAGACAGATCTGTCTGATGTGACATACACATTATTACTACTAATCTTAATTGAATTCATCCAGGTGAATTAAAACACCGCAATAACACCCAAGCAAATAAAAATATTGCTACTGTTGTATATAGTTAATAGATATCTTTGCACCTGCATTGAGCTGATTAATTTCCAATCAAGTGTTAAAAAGTGTCAGCAATTTAAAAATCTCTTAAAGATGCTCAACTGCTATTTGCACATCTGATTGCCACAGCAAAAGCAAGCAGGATCTCCCCTTCTTCCTCATCTTATCATTTGTTGCTACTACACCCATTCATAAATAAACTTCGGGATTCAGATACGGCTGTATCCGGTGTGAGCTTTCCTTCTATAAAGCACACAGGAGAACAGGATGATGATAACTAATCCCGACAGACTGAAGCCAATAGTTGCTGGGATCAACTTCTTGTTTCTATCCAAAGTGCACTCCTCTTCTGCAATTCGGAAAAAAATATTAGACTTTAATAAAGAAGCATCATTTGATTCCACAGTGATTTTCATCTTCCACGGTGATTTTTATCTTAGTCAAATAAAGCTGTAGAGAATTATCCCAGACCTTGTGAGCACCATATGTGAAAGTTATCTTCGTACCAGTTAAAATCATTTCAACTATAGCAAATCCTTAGAAAGGCAGTTTGGTCTAGTGCAGGGGTCAGCAACCTGCGGCTCTGGAGCCTCATGTGGCTCTTTCACCCCTCTGCTGCAGCTCCTTGTCACTCAAAATATGCGTCACAACCGCCAATGTGCGACACCTGCCAGCATGCAATTTATTGAGCTTTTCAACCCCCGGTAGGCCAACCATGGATAAATCCAAGAAAATAAAGGTTTCAAAAGAAAACAGAATGTTTAATTCAACTACATATGCTAGTTTTGTGGCTCAGGAAATAGTCAGGCACAGGAAGGGTTTTGTGGCTCCCGGTGTTTTCTTTTCTGTGGGAAATGGGTCTAAATGGCTCTTTGAGTGTTTAAGGTTGCAGACCCCTGGTCTAGTGGTTGAGGCACCAAACTAGAAAGCCAGTAGACCATGAGTTCAAGTCCCGCTTTAGGGATGAAAGCCGGCTGGATGACTTTGGGCCAGTCACTCTCTCTCAGTTCAACCCACCTCACAGGATTGTTCTTCTTGTGATGAAAATAGGAGGAGGAAGGTGTGTTGCATACGTTCGCTTATCAGTTATTTATGTAAACAACAAAGGTATGATAAAAATAAATAATAAGGCTATGAATCTTGACAATTCCAATAAGATTGAAAGTGGTCGTGTTAGAGGCAGAGACCCTCTTCTAATTAGAGATGGAGACGCTTTGAGAACTGTATGCAACGAAATTCCATTTTAATCAGTGGTGGGATTCAAAAAATTTTAATACCAGTTCTGTGGGTGTGGCTTGGTGGGCGTGGCATGGCTTGGTGGGTGTGGCTTGGTGGGCATGGCAGGGGAAGGATACTGTAAAATCTCCATCCCACCCCACTCCTGGAGGAAGGATACTGCAAAATCCCCATTTCCTCCTGATCAGCTGGTACTCAGGAGGCAGAGAATAGATGGGGACAGGGCCAGTCAGAGGTGGTATTTACTGGTTCTTCGAACTACTCAGAATTTCCGCTACCGGTTCTCCAGAAGTGGTCAGAACCTGCTGAAACCCACCTCTGATTTTAATGTATGCCGGTCAGTGTACATTCAAAGTGACAATAAAGTTATTCTAATTTCTAAGTCTATGTGTTGCCTCCTGGTAGTCTGTACATCTGAAAATTATAAAAGCATTTGTTCTTTTGAGGGCTACTGGGAAATTTATTAAGGGAGTCCTATGCACATATTTATATGCATGCAAAATTGGTTTGGATTAAATGCAGCACGGCTGAGAGAGAATCAGTGAAAACGTCATCGCTCCGCATCTACCCCAAGACCTGGAGATCATGGTGTGAAAATGCCCCTTTGTGCCCTCAGCAGGAAACTCTTAATCATAGGAACCCCGGGGGTTGCATATACTAACCTTTTCCAAATTGGTTATTTACGATATCAAAGGCTTGAAGCTGGGAATTGGCAGCCTGCAGTTGAAAGTTGCTGGCCAAGCCCACCGTTTGCTTACTGAGACACTTGAAGGAGCTTCCCACAGATGTGGAAAAGAGGTGGTCGTTTTTAATTCCGTTGTACATAAAACCTGAAATTTGCAGAGAAAGACACATCACTGTTGATCTTTGCGGCTAATTTTATCTCTGGTGTATCTCTGTGTCTCTGCAATACCAAACCTTAAAACTAATTCCCGGTTTTTGCACAACACTGAGCTGTGCTTTAGATGACTCACCCCCAATAGTCAGTGATGGAGTCAACTGACTATATCGGGTTGCCGGGAGCCACAGCCACTCAGTCTTGGAAGGGTTGAGCTTGAGCCTGTTCCTCCCCATCCAGATCCTCACGGCCTCCAGGCACTGGGACATCACTTCAAGGGCATAATTGGGGTGGTCCCACAACACTGCCAAATAATTTACTAAGACTGTATTACTACTATTCTTCTCTTCCTTACTATCTATCTATCTCTATCTCTTCCCACTTATGACTATAACCATGTTGCTTGTTTCTTTCAATTTATATTGTTTTTATTTGCTTCCTAGTACGATTTGATAGCTTATTAGTAACCTTGACTATCACTGAGTGTTGTATCTTTTTATTCTTGATGAATGTATTTCATTCTCCTTATGTACACTGAGAGCATATACACCAAAGACAAATTCCTTGTGCGTCCAATCACACTTGGCCAATAAAGAATTCTATTCTATTCTAGTCTATCAATGGAAGTTTTTAAAAATAGATTGGAAAACCATTTGGGATGATATAAGATCTGCTTTGAGTAGGGGTTTTGGACTAAAAGACCTCCCCACCAAGGTCGCTTCCAGACCTGTGATTCTATGTTGTATTTGTAATCCAGCATTTAGTTGTGCCAGTATCTCAGGGAGAGATGGATTCCACTTTAGCAATCACCTGAATAGGTAGAAGACAACCTGGTACCTACCTTGCGAGAGAACGGTCAAAGAAGCTTCAATCATGCTGATATAATAGATCTTTTCTTTCTGGAAATAATAATGGAAAGAGAAATAAAGGTGTTTTTTTTTTTTTTAATCCCAATGACTTCTTAGTATTAGCTTGGATTCATGCATCACATTATGCCTTTATATTTTTCAAGGCTGATCTTTTGCATCCAGCAGCTTCACTGCTACACCAAGCTGACTTCACCGATTAGTTTCATTTAAGCTGAGCATGTTATGTCAATCTCCAGCCACTGTAGTTTACAAACTATAGGAGTTTAGCAATTTGTGTGAATTCAGCTAACTGTGCTTTGCTCTGCAAATCATAGTTAAGCAAAATGTGTTTTATCATTTATTTACACCAACTTATTATTTCTTTACGCCGAATTGCATGCCACCTTCTTCACCAGATTCAACAAGCTACAGGTCGTCCTCAAC
The DNA here is from genome assembly GCF_029215685.1 of Pituophis catenifer annectens. Lineage (NCBI taxonomy): Eukaryota > Metazoa > Chordata > Lepidosauria > Squamata > Colubridae > Pituophis > Pituophis catenifer. The sequence continues at coordinate 7,536,644 of NW_027256886.1, read as the reverse complement.
TTACAACAATTCATTTAGTGACCATTCAAAGTTACAACGGGACTGAAAAAAAGTGATGCATGAGCATTTTTCACACCACTGTTGCAAGCATTCCCCCCTTGGTCACCTGATCAAAATGTGGATGTTTGGCAAACAGTTCATATTTATGACGGTTGCAGGGTCATATGATCCCCTTTTGTGACCTTCTGACAAGTAAAGTCAACGGGGAAGCCGGATTCACTTAACAACCATGCTACTAACTTAACAACTGCAGCGATTCACTTAACAATGGTGGCAAGAAAGGTCGTTAAATGGGGCAAAAACAGCTGTCTTACTTAACAACAGATGTTTTGGGCTCAATTGTGGTCATGAATCAAGTACTACCCTGTTTCCCCGAAAATAAGACTCAACCAGAAAATAAATCCTAGCATGATTTTTCTGGATGCTCGTAATATAAGCCCTACCCCCAAAATAAGCCCCAGTTAAGATTGTCAGCCAGATGGTTGCATTTAGTACCATATTTTCCCCAAAATAAGACCTAACCAGAAAATAAGCCCTAATGCATCTTTTGGAGCAAAAATTAATATAAGACCCGGTCTTATTTTCGGGGGAACACAATACCTGTGCATAAATTATGGCTTATAGTCCACAGAGACTGGATTTCACATATCACACTGAACCTCATAAAGGCACAACATGTTGTGGCCCGTCAGTGGCCTGTGCGGATTGTAGCTGATTCTGACAGCGAGGAGGCTGGTGTGGTGCTGCACCAGCAGCCTGTGCAGCTGGCACTCGAGTCAGACAATGAGGAGGCTGGAGAAGATGTGGTGCCAGAGGCAGGGATTCAGCCAGGGCCTTCAGAACCTCCAGAAGCTCCTTTAAGTGAAGAGGACAAAGAGAAGGAGCCTCTTCTTGATGCACAGGCGCACAGAGCTGCCAAAAGGCAGGAGTGGCCCCTCAGGAGGAGGTCTCCTCGAAAGTAAGGCTTGGGGCTAATTGACCACTCCCTTAGCCTATTTAAGGAGGAACGCCGACTGAAGCAATTTGTAGGGAACAACTTTAGTTCATTCTCCTTCGCGTCTGGATTCTCTCCAAATTGCTTCTGAGCTTTCTGCCAACCTTAGTAAGATTGTGATTACTTTATCTTTGTTTTCTTGTAGACTGTTAAAAAAGTTTATTAACAGCCTTTGTTTGGAAAAGACTAAGTTATTTTAGTAAGTTTAAGTTTTGTATAGACTTTGTGTGTGCTGTGTTCTTTGGGGTCCGTAGCTGGGGCAGAACACAACATAAGGGACATGATTCTCCTCTACGACATCGTGAAGCAAAGGTCACCATTGTGTTTGTGTTCTGATGTGTGAAGCAAGTACATAAATTATGGCATTTCTGCAAATTCAATATGGTTCATAGTTCACTATTGCTCTCCATACCCTTCCTGGCACATCCAGGGTTGCATGCCTGTAACAAATAAAGCCTAAAGCAAGCCACCATATTATGGCTTACCACGATGGGTGAATTTGAGCCTTTTTCTTTGAATCAGTGGCTGCATTCATACAACACCCTTCAGGAGACTGGGGAAAGTCTTTTCAAATGCTTTTGCTAAGCACGATTAATCTTTTTCTCTCCACCTTCTTGGTCTAAAATCAACCCACTTGGTAGGTTTATGATTTCAAGTTTTGCACAGCTCAGAACAAAGTTTAATTCAGCAGTCTGTTGTGGCCCGTCAGCGGCCTGTGCAGCTAGTAGCTGATTCAGACAGCGAGGAGGCTGGTGTGGTGCTGCACCAGCAGCCTGTGCAGCTGGCACTCAAGTTGGACAGCGAGGAGGCTGGAGAAGATGTAGTGCCAGAGGCGGGGATTCAGCCAGGGCCTTCAGAACCTCCAGAAGCTCCCTTAAGTGAAGAGGACGAAGAGGAGGAACCTCTTCTCGATGCACGGGCACGCAGAACTGCTAAAATGCAGGAGTGGCTCCTCAGGAGGAGGTCTCCTCGAGAGTAAGGCTTGAGGCTCATTGGCCACTCCCTTAGCCTATTTAAGGAGGAACGCCGACTGAAGCAATTTGCAGGGAACAACTTTGTTCACATACCTTCGTGTCTTGTCTTGCTTATCTTATCAGCTTCCTGCAAATTGCTTCTGGACATTCTGCCAACCACAGTAAGCTTTCAGTATTATTCTTTGAATTCTTGGCAGCTGTTAATGCAGTTAATTAACAGCCGTTGTTGTAAAAGACTGGTTTATTTAGTAAACTAAGGTTTGAACGGACTTTGTGTGTGCTGCATTCTTTGGGGTCCGTAGCTGGGGCAGAACATAGTCTGATTATAGGTGTTTATTTATTTAGGAAAATTTATATAGCCACCTAACTGTCTCATGGCGATTCTAGGCAGTTTACAGAAAATCAAACCCAATATAGAAAAAATAAAATAAAAATAAAACGTAATAATAAAATAATACCCACCCATCTGCATTGTGTGAATGCCACCAGTCTTTATGGTATGGCCAGGTCTTTTTCTTTCCAAACTTTTTTCTATATTTTACCTTTTTTGAGTGCTCATAATGAAAGAAAATTAAACGTCACCTAAATACTAGGAATCCAGTAACTCAGATTCTGGTTGGTAAAGATACTTCTTGAGGAAATGGGGGAGAAACTTCATACCTACTCACATTTCAAGGAGCAGATTTCACCCTCCTCTTGAATCATGAAAGGATTATGCAATTCAGTACCTTTAGCAACACGGGCCTCGGAGGGCAATGGGAAGGCTTAGCCAACTCAAGATTTGCCATCATTGTTTCGCCAAAGCCATCGAGGTGCCTCTTAACCGCACCGCCTTTTCTAAGATCTTACTTGAGTGAAATAATACTTCACTTGCAGAGAAGCAAAGAGACAGAACAAACACTAGAAGCCGAGCCTTTATTTGAAATGCAGGGGGTTGGAGAGATAGAGAGGGGCTTACTCCATTATTCTGTACAGCAGGGCTGTCAAACTCGATTTCTGTTGTTTCGATGAAGAAAGACGCGTAGGCAGGAAGATGGTTCACGGGAAGGCCCCTCGGTGGGAAGGCCCCTTGTTCAAGGCACCCTGACCCCATTCAAAAGGCTCCCTTTTATTGTCATTTTACAACTATCATGGCAAAACATTAATCGACGTTTACTTGTACTGATTGGCTAAAGAAAGCTCGTGAATTCCATATGGACCCCTCGTGTTTCCCTCATGTTCTTTCCTGTGACAAACAATGCCTACGTGCTGGGTCCCCATGCCTTGCATATCTGAGATAGGGTCTCTGCCAGACATCCTGTCTTTACATTTCTGATAAGATTAGGACTTTGTGTTAACGTTGTTTAGCCAGCGTGGTTTACCGACCACTGAGATCACACCATCCCCACAGATTTCATTGAGGGCCGCATCAGGGTTGTGTTTGACCTCGGGGGGGGGCAGACATCACTCGTGTCAGGGCACCTGTGGCCTGAGCACTCTGCCAGTGAAAATGGGCTCCCGAGCTCCGTTTTTGGCCGCAACGGCCTCCTGCAGCCCTTTGCCAGTGAAAATGGAGTTCAATGCGGGGGGCTGCAGGAGGCATGCACACCGGGCGGCTGTTCTTCCAGTTTCCAGCACACGCATGCACACGGGCCAATTGGTCTTCATGCATGCATGCATGCTAGAAACCTGAAGACCAGGTGACCGGTGCACATGCATACGCCGGAAACCAGAAGAGCAGCCACCTGGCACACATATGTGCGCCGGGCGGCTACTCTTCCGGTTTCCGGCACACACACATGCATGCATGCATGCGTGCTCCCGTTTCGGCACTCGAAAAGGTTCACCAACACTGCCCTACACTATTTCTGACAGATGGCAGTCCAGTCTCTTCTTGAAAGCTTCCAGAGATGAAGCTCCCACAACTTCCAAAGGCAACTTCTGTTCCATGGGTTGATTGTTCTCCCTGTCAGGAAATTTCTCCTTATTTTCAGGTTGAATCTCTCCTTGTTCAGTTTCCATCCATTCTTCCTTGTCTGGCCTTCAGGTGCTTTAGAAAATAGCTTGACCCCTTCCTCTCTGTGTCAGCCCCTCAAATACTGGAACACTGCTATCATGTCTCCCCTGGTCCTTCTCTTCTCTTCACTAGACTAGCCATGCCCAGTTCCTGCAACTGTTCTTCATATGTTTTAGTCTCCAGTACCCTGGAGTCCCCTGGAGTCCCCTGTCCAAGCAACCTTGGTTGCTCTTCTCTGCACTCTTTCTAGACTAGAGTCTCAACAACTTTTTTATAGTGTGGTGAGCAAAACTGGTTGCAGTACTTTAGGTGTGGTGTTATTAAGGCTTTATAGAGTGTTAGTACATCATTTGATCTTTATTGTATCCCTCTGTTAATGCAATTTAGGATTGCATTAGGTTTTTTGGCTGCTGCCGCACACTGTTAGCTCATATTTAATTGGTTGTCCGCTAAGACTCCAAGATCCTTCTCACAGTTACTACTATTAAGCCTGGTTTCACCCCGTGTATATGTTATTGAAGCCCCTCATGTGCTCATGTGTCCACCATCTTGATTATTTGTATCTTCTCCTCTGCAGATACTCCAGATTGAATGCATTTGAACAAGCCACGAAGCACAGCTTACAACCGGATGCTCCCAGAAGTAGAGAAATGCATTATGATTCATCGTAATCCATGAACCATGAAAAATTAAAATAGCTTTATGGAACTGCCAGATTAAAAATGGAAAGGAAATCACATGATGGAAAATTGGAAGGAGAAAGGCAGGGGTGAAATGCTACCAGTTCGCACCGGTTCAGGCGAACCGGTAGTGATAAAAACTACTGGTTTGGGCGAACTGGTAGAAAAAAAATGCTACAAACTGGTAGTAAAGGTAAGTAGAACCCACCCCTTTGCAGTGGGGATGTATTGCATTATTTTATCTAGTATTTATTTACACATTTTACTTCACTATTCCCCAATGATACAACACATTTTTCTATCCCAGAAGTTTATAACCTACCTTTCCCTTAAAGAGATATATTGTGTGTCCCTTGGTATGTATTCTGTTTTCCATATCATATTTTACCAGCTTTATGTGATATACAGAACGGAGTCAATGGATAAAAAACATGACTTTGTTAAGGGAAGAAAACTACAGTTTAGAAACCTGTTTTAATGTTGGCTTGTTGATTCCAAGAAGTGGAAGCTTTGTGGCTTAGTCTTAGTTCGTTTTTATACTGTACCTAAACTTGTAACTAATTCACTAATGTTCAAAACAAGACTTAAGGAAGCTAGCTACGATCAATTTTCCATTGGAGAAGGCTGAATTTGCTGTGGTTTGGACTTGTTTTAGTTAAATAGGTCTGCATTTATTTTAGTCCTTCACTGGGGTTGTTGGCATATGCAAAGTGATACATGTACTGTATGTCGATAACTATGGTTTGAGCTCTTCTCTTGAAAGAACATTTGAGGGAGAATCTTATACAAATAAAACTAAAGCCAAGCATTTCACAACATTAAAGTAAGAAGTTCAAAGTCAATATGAATATGAATAGAACCCTTGTGGTGAGTTTAATTCTGTGTGTGTTGTATTTTCTACCTGCTCGATACACCATTTTGTGTCTTTAGGAAACTTGACCTAACTTCAGCAAAACAATTATTTAGCTATATGGATGTATCAATTGAATTAATCATGATTTTGTTAACCGTGGATTCTGGCATGTTCATTGAGTCATTTATTTGAAGAGGATTCCAAAGCCCTCAATTCTCCCATATACAGGTAGTCCTCGACTTACTACCACAGTTTGAGCCCCAAATTTATGTTGTGAAGTGAGACATTTTTTGAAGTGAACTTTGTCCTATTTCACGACCTTTCTTGCCACTGTTGCTAAATGAATCACTGCAGTTGTTAAGTGAGTAACATGGTTGTTAAGTGAACCTGGCTCCCCTCTTGACTTTGCTTGTCAGAAGGTCGCAAAATGGGATCACGTGACTGCAGGTCACTGCAATTGTCATAAATATGAGTCAATTGTTAAGTGTCCGAATTTTGATCACGTGAACCCCTGCCCCCCCCCCCCCCAGGATGCTGCAATGGTCGTAAATATGAAAAATGGTCAAAAGTCACCTTTTCAGTGCCGCTGTCACTTTAATGGTCATTAAATGAACTGTTGTAAGTCGAGGACAACCTGCCCCATTTCTGAAGAAAACCTTACCTTAGTAAAAATAAAATGAACGAAGCCACCTTCAAACGAGATGTTGAGCATCGATTGACCAGATCCACAATATCCTGCAGTGTGTGTGACGTTGGGATCAATATTAAAATATTCTAGATCGCCCTGTGAAATAGGCAAGACGTCAGTGCATTAATTTCAACCGAAAAACTGACAAATTATTATTGCTTACCAATTTAGAGCAAGAGAGAATGATTAGCTACACCTATTTGGTCCCCACATTACAGAAAAGATGTTGAGACTTAGGAAAAAGTGCAAAGAAGAGCAACTAAGAGGATTAAAGGCCTGGAGACAAAAACATATGAAGAACGGTTGCAGGATTTGGGTATGAATAGTCTAGAGCTGGGATGGCGAACCTATGGCACGCGGAGCCGTATCTGTGGGCAAATGAGCATTGCCCTATTTCAGCTGGCCAGCTGATTTTCAGGCGTTCTGGGCCCACCTCTGGGGGGGTGGGGAAGGCCATTTTCACCCTCCCCAGGCTCCAAGAAAGCCTCTGGAGCCTGGGGAGCAGTGGTGGGTTCCTCCCGGTTCGGCCCGGTTCGGCCGAGCCAGTAGCGGTGACGATATGATGTCACCGAACCGGTTCTCCCCCCCCGCCCTCCCACGTTATTCTTACCTTTTATTTGGTCCCACCCCCAATCTATTGCTGCCTCCTGAGTCCCAGCTGATGACTAGAGGGAAAAAAACTGTTCAAACTCTTGCCGCGGGGCTTCAAAGGGCCATCCTATAGCTGATCAGTGTTAAAAGCAAACAAAGGAGTCGGGTCGTAAGTGTGAGGACTGGTCGTAAGTGCGAGGACCTTCCAGAAATGACTCTGACCAGCTAGCCACGCCCACTTAGTCACATGACCTCTAAACCACACCCACAAAATAAGCCACGCCCACAGAACCGGTAGTAAAAAAATTTAGAACCCACCCCTGCTGGGGAGGGCAAAAAATGGGCCTACTTGGCCCACCATGCCATCGTGTGCCAAAAGCGGGGGAGCGCAGGAGGGTCACGCATGCATGCACGGTGGGACACGGCGCATTGAATTATGGGTGTGGGCACACGTGTGTGCGGACACCCCCCCCCCGTGCTCTCCCCGCTTTTGGCACACGATGGCAAAAAGATTAGCCATCATTGGTCTAGAGAAAAGGACTAGGGAGGTGGACATGATAGCATTATTCCAATATTTGAGGGGCTGCCACAAAGAAGAGGGGTTCAAATTATTCTCCAAAGCACCAGAGGGCAAAACAAGAAACAACGGATGGAAACTAAACAAGGAGAGAAGCAACCTGGAATTGAGGGGAAACTTCCTAACAGGGAGGACAATTACATAATCAATGGAAGAGCTTGCCTTCAGATGTTGTGAGCTCTCCATCACTGGAGGTTTTTAAGAAGAGACTGTAAGACGTCTGAAATGGTACAGTTTTCCTGAACCTTTTTGGCACGGAGTGCTGAAACGGGAGCGCGCGCAAGCACGCACACAAGGGAGTGCTGGAAACCGGAAGAACAGCTCCCCGGCGTGCATGTGCGCACCGGGAATCTGAGCTTCCAGTTTCCAGTGTGCACATGCACGCCAGTCACCTGGTCTTCTGGTTTCTGGAGCACATGCACACACGAAACCAGCTGGCTGGTGCGCATGCGTGCACCAGAAAACAGAAGCTCAGCTTCCATGCACATGCATGCATGCCAGGGAGCTGCTCTTCCAGTTTCCGGCATGCACATGCTTGTGAAGACCAGCTGGCTGGCGCGCATGTTCCCGCCAGAACCCAGGAGAGCAATGGGTGATACCTGGCATCACAGGTGGGTTCTAAATTTTTTTACTACGGGTTCTGTGGGCGTGGCTTATTTTGTGGGTGTGGTTTGATGATCATGTGACAATTCTTTAGGATTTAGCAGAGGTACTGGTTTACTAGGCTTTTAACTGCTTGCAGAGATGTACTGGTCTACTCATTTGTTTTTGGAGCGTTGTTTTTGGAGGCACCGGTCTACCACCACACTGCTGTTTAATACTGATCAGCTGTAGGGCGGCCCTTTGAAGCTCCGCGGCAAGAGTTTAAACAGTTTTCTTCCTTCCAGCTGATCAGCTGGGACTCGGGAGGCAGCGAATAGATTGGGGATGGGGCCAAATAAAAGGTAAGAATAACACGGGGAGGGTGGGAGGGCCCAGCTCCCGAACAAAGAGAACCGGTTTGGTGACATCGTATCGTCACCGCTACCGGCTCAGCTGAACCGGGCCGAACCGGGAGGAACCCACCACTGCCTGGCATGCCCGGAAAGATGGCTCTACATGCCACTTCCAGCATACATGCCATAGGTTTCCCATCACTGGTATAGAATCTCCTGTTTGAGTAAGGGGGCTGGACTAGAAGACCTCCAAGGACCCTTCCAGCTCGATTCTGATTCTGACTTCTCTCATTTTTTTAAAAAAACTTAATTTTTAGGGTCACCTGACTGGAAGCAGACTGGGGAAGACTGGATTAAACCCTTTCTGACAATACAAGGAACAAAAAGAAAGGAAGAGGGTGGGAAGAGCTACACAGCAGCTTACCGTTTTTGTGTTTGTAACGATCATCGTCAAGCCAACTAAAGCTTTAACACAATCTGCAGTTCCGTTGGAAACACTGTAAGTGCCCGTCAGAGCGGGTGATGGTTGAGGTGCCAATGTTGGTCCAGTTTGACTTGTTGGCGTAGGCGAAGAAGTCATGCTCTTGTGTGTTGCCGAACTTGTCTTCTCAACGGTTGTGTGTTTCCTCAGCTTCGTAGTGTCTTGCTCAGTAGCCCTGGAGACAGTCGTCTTATTCGCATTTTCCTTGGTTGTGCTCAGAACAGGAGTCACCTTTTTCCGACTAGCTGATAGCGGCGGTGTTGAGGTTGTTTCTTGAGACACCGTTCTTGTTTTGTGGGTTTCGGTCCAATCAGTTTGAGGCTCAGATGGCAAAAGTGTTGTCCTTGCAGCCTCTACGGGGTTCCACACAGCCTGTGATTTTGTCAGTGGAATGGACTCTGCCTTTAACATCTCAGCTGTGGGCGCTGAAGGAATTCCTCGTGCTATGCCATGGCCTAATCGATTAGCCAAAGCTTGTGAATGACTGTATGGACGAATCGTGGCTTGGGAATTGGAAGGAGGGGAGCGATCTGGAAGTGGTGCTCTCTGCAGAAATGAGGTGGGGCGTAGGGTTGTCCTACCTGGAGTCTCTCCATCCAGCACGTGACCAGTGCAAGAAAAAACTGCTGTAGACGAAAAGAGAGTTAGTTTTCCATCAGCTTTTGTTACCTTGTATGTCCCTGAGCTGCTTCATGTACCTCAAAAAAAAAAAAAAAAAAAGGAACACCTTTCTCCTTAGCCTAAGTTCTTGGTGTACCTTCTGAATTTGCTCACCACTATGGAACTGTAATTATGGAAAGATTATAATCTTTATTATTATCGCTTTTACAAAGCCTTGGTAAGGCCACACTTGGAATATTGCATTTAGTTTTGGTCGCCACGATGTAAAAAAAATGTTGAGACTCTAGAAAGAGTGCAGAGAAGAGTAACATAGATGATTAGGGGACTGGCAGCTAAAACATATGAAGAACAGTTGCGGGAACTGGGTATGTCTAGTTTAATGAAAAGAAGGAGCAGGGGTGACATGATAGCAGTATTCCAATATCTCAGGGGCTTCCACAAAGAAGAGGGAGTCAAGCTATTCTCCAAAGCACCTGAGGGCAGGACAAGAAGCAATGGGTGGAAACTAATCAAGGAGAGAAGCATCCTAGAACAAAGAAGAAATTTCCTAACAGTGAGAACATTTAACCAGTGGAACTGCTTGCCTCTAGAAGTTGTGGATGCTCCAACACTGAATTTTTTAAAGAAGAGATTGGACAACCATTTGTCTGCAATGGTATAGGGCCGGGATGGCGAACCTATGTCACACGTGCCACCTGTGGCACACGGAGCCATATCAGTGGGCACGTGACTGATACCCTAGCTCAGTTCCGGCACGCACAGCTGATTTTCAGGCCTTCCGGAAGTCGGCAAATGGGCAGGCCTCCAGGGCGGGTGGGGAAGGCTGTTTTCACCCTCCCCAGGCTCCAAGAAAGCCTCTGGAGCCTGGCGAGGGCAAAAAACAGGCCTACCAGGCCCACCGGGCCATTGCATGCCAAAAGTGGGAGGAGCGCAGGGGGGGCATGTGCGCATGCGTGGGGAGGGGCGGATGCATTGGATTATGGGTGTGGGCACGCATGCGTGTGACCCCCCCGTGCTCCTCCCGCTTTTGGCACGCGACGGCAAAAAGGTTAGCCATCACTGGTATAGGGTCAGTTACTTGAGGAGGGGATTGAACTACCAGAAGATCTCCAAGGTCTCTTCCAACTTTGTTATTTTATTTATTTATTTATTTATTTTATTTTTCAGATTTCTATACCGCCCTTCTCCTTCCGGACTCAGGGCGGTGAACAGCCAAATATAAAACATTCATACACAAAAGTTAAAATAGATTTAAAATAATTAAATAAAATTTGGCCCATAGTTTAAAACATTTCAATTAAAATCAATATCAAATTTAAAACCAACCATAAAATCAGAACAGCCCAGCTAACTGAAAAAAGTAGGTTTTAAGGGCCCGATGAAAAGTCCGGAGGTCTGGGATCACTTGTATCTCTGGGGGTAGATTGTTCCAGAGGGTAGGTGACACCACAGAGAAGGCTCTCCCCCTGGGGGTCGCCAGCCGACATTGTCTGGCCGACGGCATCCTGAGGAGGCCCTCTCTGTGGGAGCGAACTGGCCGGTGGGAGGCAATTGGTGGCAGAAGGCGGTCCTGTAAGTACCCCGGCCCTAAGCCATGGAGCGCTTTAAAGGTGATCACCAACACCTTGAAGCGCACCCGGAAGTCCACCGGAAGCCAATGCAGCTCGCGCAGGAGAGGAGTCACATGGGAGCGCCCCGTCGCTCCCATAATCCCCCGCGCGGCCGCATTCTGCACCAGTTGGAGCCTCCGGGTGCACCCCAAGGGGAGCCCCATGTAGAGAGTGTTACAATAGTCCAGACGAGAAGTGACGAGCGCTTGAGTGACCGTGGGTAGGGAGTCCCGATCCAGAAAGGGGCGCAACTGGCGTATCAGGCGAACCTGACAAAAAGCCCCCCTGGCTACGGCCGTCATATGCTCTATTTTGTTAGAGTTTCTGTTAGAGTTTATGCTGCTGGGAGGAGAGTGCTTTACATAAATCCGTTCAGAATTTCTCATATAATTTTGTGAATCAATTTCATACTAACTCTATTTCTACTGGAGTATTTCTTTCAGTTGCAAAAGAGAGTCACACAAGAGCCTTCAATTTCCTGTTTCTCACACTCTCCCATCACAGGGGGTTTTCCATACTGCCGAATTGAAAGCGTTTGCCTGCCCGTTTTTTGCATTGAATGAAAACAGTCCTACCACGAAATGTGCTGTGTGCCCATTGCCATTGGTTATCCTGCTGCAATTACTTCTATACAGGTGGTCCTCGACTTACAACGGTCCGTTTACTGACAATTCCAAGTTACAACGGCACTGGGGAAAGCGGCTTATGACCGCTGTTCAGACTTATGACCGTCGCAGCAGCTCCATGGTCACGTGATTTACATTTGGATGTTTGACAAACTGGTTCCTATTTATGATGGTTGCAGTGTCCTGGAGTCCCCTTTTGAAACCTTTTGAGGAGCAAAGTCAACGGGGAAACCAAATTCACTCGTCAACGTTGTTACTAACTTCACAACTGCAGTGATTCACTTGACAAATATGGCAAGAAAAGTCGTAAAATGGGGCAAAAGTCACTTAACAAATTTTTCACACAAAAACAGGGGTGAAATGCTTCCGGTTCGGACCGGATCGCCTCTTCGGCCAAAAAAATGCTTTTAAAAGTAAAAAAAAAAAAAAAAAGCCTCTGATGATCCCAGCTGAGTTGCCTGATCGTCAGAGGCATTTAAAAGAAAAAAAAGCCTCTGCCGATCAGGCAATTTAGCTGGGTTCGTCAGAGGCTTTTGAAAGCATTTTTTTACAACTTCTTCACCGAAGAGGTTGTAGAAAAAATGGTTTTAAAAGTAAAAAAAAAAAATGGCCATGCCCACCCAATCATATTACCCCCTCCCCACCAAGCCACTCCCACAGAACCGGTAGTAACAAATGTTAGATTTCACCACTGCACAAAAATATAAATTTTAGGCTCAATTGTGGTCATAACTTGAGGACTACCTGTATTTACTCATTGCAAGTCCCTGATTTCTCTCTAAGGTCCTGTCTAACCAAGATTAGTAAAAGATGCACTTGTTGAGGGGGCCAGTGACTCTTTGCCCAAGGTGGATTCGATAAACCTTGGATCTAAAATGAGCTCTCTCTTTTGCGTCACTTGAGATCCCAAGATTGCTTTAGAACAAACACTCATTACAAAAGTCCAAAGAGGGGAAAATGAGCACAATGTTCTCAGTCCCAACATACTTGGTTAAATACAGGTAGTCCTCGACTTATGAACCACAATGGAGGTCAAAATTGCCACTCTTCAATGTGACAGTTGCTAAATGAGTTTTGTCCCATTGAACGACCTTCCTTGCCGCACTTGTAAAGTGAATCACTGCAGTTGTCGAATTACTAAAACGGTTGTTAAGTGAATCTGGCTCCCCCCTTGACTTTGTTTGTCAGAAGGTCGCAAAAGGTGATCACGTGACCCTGGGATGCCGCAATGGTCGTAAGTGCGAAAAACGGCCATAAGTCACTTTTTTCAGTGATGTAGCTTAGAACTACACAAATGGTTGTAAGTCAAGGACAAAAGGTTGGAAAAAAGTTATTTCACAACAGATTTTTTTTCCCCACCCGTTGTTTACCTTAATCTCTGACAAGCCTACTTCCGGGATAGTGAAAACTGAATCTTCACTTGTATACAAACCAGTGAAGGGTTTCATTTTTTTTACTACCGGTTCTGTGGGTGTGGCTTGGTGGGTGTGGCATGGCTTGATGGGCGTGGCAGGGGAAGGATACTGTAAAATCTCCATTCCCACCCCGCTCCAGAGGAAGGATACTATAAAATCTCCATTCCCACCCCACTCCAGGGGAAGGATACTATAAAATCTCCATTCCCACCCCAATCCAGAGGAAGGATACTGTAAAATCTCCATTCCCACCCCACTCCAGAGGAAGGATACTGCAAAATCTCCATTCCCTCCCCACTCCAGGGGAAGGTTACTGTAAAATCTCCATTCCCACCCCACTCCAGGGGAAGGATACTGCAAAATCTCCATTCCCTCCCCACTCCAGGGGAAGGATACTGCAAAATCTCCATTCCCACCCCACTCCAGGGGAAGGTTACTGCAAAATCCCCATTCCCACCCCACTCCAGGGGAAGGTTACTGCAAAATCCCCATTTCCTCCCGATCAGCTGGCCCTCGGGAGGCAGAGAATAGATGGGGGCGGGGCCAGTCAGAATTTTTACTATCGGTTCTCCGAACTACTCAAAATTTCCGCTACCAGTTCCGCTACCGATTCCCCAGAACTGGTCAGAACCTGCTGAAACTCACCTCTGATACAAACATAATTCTAACACGTGCAAATAAAGTGTAACATGTAGCCAAGCCTGTAGATGTCTACTTACCTCCAGCCACGATTAGAAGAAATTCAATTAGTGGCTTCCATCGACTCATAATGCAACCACTTCAAACTGAATTATTGCGGTAAAAGAGGGATTGGATTAATGCAACGTTTTGGCCCTTAAGATGCCACAATGGTCTTGGTGGTTTTTCTTCCCGGCTACAGCAGGTTCATTTAGCCACTTCTCTGCAGAACAAAAAAAATCCACTGTTCCCTGATGAAGAGTTTTGAGCAAAGAGGAAGTGGTGCTCACGAAGAGTGAAATTTCTGGGTTATATAGGCAGTTGGTAAGTCACATGCGAGAAGGAAAGGGTGGAGAGAAAGCATCTTTGAAACATGTGAGCCTGCTTGCTAAAAGGCTGGTGGAACTGAAATTAAAAGCAAGATTTGCAGAAGTTATTGCCGGTTCATTTCATTTCCTTTGAACCTGCTTGTTAAAATTCTGCAATAGGCATTTCAGTCTGAGCAGGAGAGAATGGATCCCAGAGACAAATCCCGATTATCTAGGTAGGGACAATGTTTTCAACCTTAATCACTTTTCACTTAAGATATTGAAGGGAAACAATAATAAGGATATAATAAATAATACTAGGATATGATATACTGGTATACTAGATTCTGTAACCATTAGGTTCTTGTAATACACATATGCCTTTGTATTTGTATCACATATATTATGCCTTTATATTTGTATCTCCTGTAACAAACATATTCTGTTATTAGGCCTGTAATGTATCTGGTATTTGTCAAACATATGTCCCTGCCATTTGACCTGAACCCATATCAATCTTCTCCCTGTTTTTTTCTTGTGCCATCTAAGAGCATGGTACGTATCTCCAAGGGATAATTTACACCTCAGTCCTAATTCATGTTGATCTGGATAGACTCCTACTTTCCAGGGCCAGGGGGCCTAAGTGGCCAATTGAGTAAATAAAGAAATGCTCAAGATGACTAATTGGGAAGTTTCTATTCCCCCTTACAGGGCAACAAGGAATGCACGGGCCTGGATTGGGAGGCCAGAGTTGGATACTAAACTGACGTCTCTGAGGGTATAAAAGGACGCCATACCTTCCCCAACGTGTGGCTATCTCTATCTGTATGTTCTGGATATATTTCCACCCAGTATTTTGTTTTTGGCCATAAATACAATCTGTTTTTTTTGCAAGCCTCGTCTTGAGTCTCTCTCTTTGGCATTCTAGTGACTCAAGTGTATTTTGGGACCTTACAATATGTAAACTTCAACTCCCAGAATTCCCCAGCCCACATGATTGGCTAGGGAATTCTAGGAGCTGAAGTCCACATATCTTAAAAGTGATGAAGATTGAATGACGCTAATCCAGAAACATCTTGTTGATTCTCAGAAGCCGAAAGAAAATATTAAAAAGCCTTGTGGTTTTTCCCATCCTATCCCAAATCCTTTCAGATTATGGGAACCTTCTTTCCAGCACTGGTCAATTGAAACCGAGGAAGGATTCCTGCAGAATTTTAATCAATAAAATAAGTATTCCTTGCCTCTAATCACGGGTGAGGTTATCAAGCAGAAAAAAAATGACACGGCAGCATTAGTTTAGTTTTTAACTAGTTACCAGAAAGAATATTTGTTTCCCCATTAATTGGTTGTCATTACTTAAGCCTTGAATTGTAGAAGGAATAAGGTTTATTAACTGCATATTTCATAGTCATATTGAAAATAATATATGATAGTTGTTAGGGAATGGCTATTGCCTAACTGGTTGGGTTGGCAATATATATAAACCATCAATGCGTGTTTGCAGTCAAAATGTAATGTATAGCTTTAAGACTGTAATGTTGTATTACATCATACTGTATTCTGATTGGTTAGCTCTGTAGCCAACGTATTTAAGAGGAAGCTTGAATCATGGCTTATTTTTCTTATTACATTATTATTGCTACCTCTGCTCCTCTCTGCCTGTTCTCTCTGCATGATCACTGATTGATCATTGCTACTTGTTGTTTTCTACTGTTTTACTGATTGTTTTACTGCTATACTTGTTCCTGTTTGCAACTCCAAAAAGAACTGTTTTATTGCATATGACTGCAACAACTGGTAAGAAGACTTTGTTCTTGGAATATTCCTGGATTGACAATTTAACTATCTTTATCTGTGTATGACCTGGATTGTTTATTGGACTTTGCTTTACTTTTTCCTAAAAGTAAAGTAAAAGTAAAAGAATATCACAACTCAGTGTGTCTTTGTATTGACAGTGCTTAGTCACAATCACTCTCAGCCGTTTCTCATGTGCACAACCTTGCTACTCAAGGGTTACTCTGTGCATATTCCTTAACAATAGTGGCCTAAAAGGCCCTGATACAGGTTGCACTTTATCTTGTGATTTTTTTTAAATCTTTTTTTTAAATCTCCCAATATTATTCCTTATGGACCTTATGTATTCTTCAGCACAGAATCACATATTTTTCCCCCTTCCAGAATTCATGGAAGCTTTTCACAACATTTTGTGAAACGTTTCAGTTTCTGATCAGAGTTAACTGAAGAGATAACATTTCTAAAATGGAGAGAAGCTATCCCTTGTGAACTTCTTCAACAATTTCTGTTGTGCAAATAGGTGTGGCAACATGCCAAGCTTCCTTTAGTGAAATAATACATCTGAAATGTACATTAAATCTTTCCTAAAACCTTCTTGCCTCCTCGTGGACAAAATTAGCATTGCATGTATTTGTAGCGCTTAACAGTAAATCTACTTGGTTGATTTATTTGAAGGCTTCTTCCAAAGCTTTGATCTTGCCATTTCCTTGCTTAATTCACTGAATTGTAGAGGCCATCCATGGTCATTGCCTCCCATTTTTAACATTCACGCATTTCAGTGGTGGGATTCAAATTTTTTGACTACCGGTTTGGTGGGCGTGGCTTGGTGGGCGTGGCATGGCTTGGTGGGCATGGCTTGGTGGGTGTGGCATGGGAAGGATACTGTAAAATTTCCATTCCCTCCATACTCCAGGGGAAGGTTACTGCAAAATCTCCATTTCCTCCTGATCAGCTGGGACTCGGGAAGCAGAGAATAGATGGGGGCGGGGCCAGTGAGAGGTGGTATTTGCCGGTTCTCTGAACTACTCAAAATTTCCGCTACCGGTTCTCCAGAACTGGTCAGAACCTACTGAATACAACCTCTGATGCATTTCCTAGCAATGCTTCTTTTTATTTATTCCTTACTAGAAAAATCTGTTTAAGTATAGAAAAAAAGAATTAATCTTTTGACTGGGCTCTTTGTTGTACAATGTTCACAATTTTGTGGCATGTTAGCTATGGTCATTCCAACATAATAAAAAAAAAAGCTTTCTTTCAAAAGGCAACTGGACTTTCTTGTTTTGCTAGCAGACCTTTCTCTTCTCATCCAAGAAGCTTCTTCAGTTCTGACTGAATGATGGAGAACGGAAGAATGTATATCCCTTGCAGTCATGTGGTTGTTAGCCACATGCGGAAGAGGTTGTAAAAAATGCTTTTAAAAGCCTCTGATGATCCCAGCTGAGTTGCCTGATCGTCAGAGACTTTTTTTTCTTTTAAAAACATTTTTTCGGCCAAAGAGGTTGTAGAAAAAATGCTTTTAATAATAAAAAAAAGCCTCTGATGGTTGCGTGGCTCAGCTGGGCATGGGGGGGGCAGGAATTTTTTGCTACCAGTTCTCCGAACCACCCGCCTCCATCGCTACCGGATCAGAAGATCCGGTCCAAACCGGGAGCATTTCACCCCTGCTGAAGACCAATGTTAGTGCAAAGAGATTAGTGACAATTTTGATTTCTCCTTCATATTTAGAAAAGTCTAGAACTTTAGGTCAAACTCCGAGCTGAACTGCTTGCTTTTTCAATTCTTGCCTGCTGCATAAAGACTAGGGAGAACCTTTACATAGCTGCAAAGCTATGAAAATCTCACACATTCAGTTCCTATCCCATTATCACGTGCCATTCAGTCAAGTCTTGCAGCTTTGTGACTATAAAAGATGGGCCATGAAGTCATTATCAAGTTTCGATAAAACTTTTTTGTGTGTGTGTGTGGGGGGGGGGTTGTTGATTATTGGGAACTGAGTTTTGTGGAAACTGACTGCCGTTGGGGTATCTCTGCTGTCGTTATTAAGGAGCTCCTGACATTTTATAAGAGATTTTGATGTCGCCTTGCTTGTGGATGCATAGCTGGCTGGAGAATTCTGGGAGCTGAAGTCCACAACTCTTAAAGCTGCCAAGTTTGAAGGCCTCTGCTTTATATGTTATGCTTTTAAATCTATTTACTACAGCTAATAATGAAGCTTAAGATCCCTTTTTTTTCTTGGAAAGTTTATTGTCTCTGGATCCATAAGAACCAGTTGCCTGGGCATCTAATCACTGCCCTGACACTTAGCAAAACAATGAATCATGGCATACTTCTGACTAGTTTTTCATGCTAAACTGCCAGGTTTCCATAATGACAGCAGTGTTTGCATATTTTCTGTTAGATAGGTGTTGTGGTCCGCCAGCAGCCTGCGGACCTGGCAACGGAGTCGGACAGTGAGGAGGCTGGGAAGGACAATGGGCCAGTCCTGGAGTCAAGGGAAGGCCCGGACGAGGGCTCTGCGTCGGAGGCAGAGATAGAGCCAGGGCATCTGGGAGTGATGCGCAGACTCTGGAGCCTCCAGAGGCAGATAGCAGAGAGGCAGAGGAACAGGAGGAGCCTGTTCCTAGTGCACACATGCAAAGAGCTACCAGAAGGCAAGAGTAGCTGAAGAAAAAAGGACAACTCAGGAGTAATGCCAGAAGATGATTGGCCACTCCCATAAGGCTTAAAAGAGCAGCAATGAGCCGTTGGGTTCTTTGTAGAAAAGCAACGTTGATTCCAATGCTTCTTGTCAGCGTCTCTTGAACTTTGTGGACGTTTTTGCCAAGAAAAGCCTTTGGCCAGTTGTCGAAGACATCAAAGGTTGGTGATAAGGCCGATGGACTGGTTATGAAGAATTTTGTTTTGGACTAATCTGAGAATGAATTAATTCTCAGCTGTTTTAATAAAATAAGTTTGTTGAGGATTGAATTGTGTTTGGTAATCACTACTCGGGCCTTGGTCACAACAATTGGCTCCTCCTAATCAATGTTTAGCTTTCAGAAAGGAGATTTTTTTTCCTTTCACAAATGGGCAAAAGGTCCCTGCCTGCCCTGCTAATAATCTTGCTGTTGCATTTAACAAAAGGAAAAAGAAAAAAAAGAAAGAAACAACAGATTCGGTTGATTAATGCCAAATCTCCTTTAAGTCTTTGCATTTCGGTTTTATCTTCTGAGATGGATTGAGCTCAGCTTCACGTCGCGCTTAAAAGCAAGGGAAAAAAAAGATCGCAAGGGGTTTTGCAACATGGTATTTATAATTCTTAGAAAGTCAAAACAAAGGACTGGTTTTACACAGTTCGTAATGGTCTATTTACACAAAGTTCAGCTTCACACAAACATACATTTTTGGAGTACATTCATACATTCGGTCCTGATAACAAGAAATGAAGGAAGGAAGCAGAATTTCCCTGCTGCTCTTCCAAGCTATGATGAACCACAAATAACGTTATCCTCAACGTGGAAAACAAATTTAAAAATTACAGATCCCGGGCCGAGTAATCAAGGACATCTTAAGGGAAGAGATAACTCAAGTCAAGGCAGCGGCCATCAAGAGGATGCAACCAAAGCCCCGCCTCTTTTCTCTGTATAAAAAGGGGTGGGGCTTTGATTAGGGGGCCATGGCCGCCATCTTTTTTTCTTCTTCTTCCTTTTTTAACTCCTTTCCCGCAGACATCCCTGCAAATAACATTTGCAGGAGTTTTAGCAGCAAAATTTAGCAGCTCTGGGGCTAACACAGTACAGAGGAGGATTTTAAATACAGGTAGTCCTCAGCTTGTGACCACTACGGAGAGCAGAGGTTCCGTTGGTATGCAAGGCGGTTGATGATATGTGAATTTTGCCTGGGTTTTTTCCCCCCACGGTTGTTAAGTGAGTCACTGCACTTGTTAAAGGAATCACACGGTTGTTAAGTTAATCTGGATTTCCCCTATTAACTTTTACTTGTGGCAAATGGGGATCATGTGATTCCAGGACGCTGCAACTATTATAAATATAAGCCAATTGCCAAGCACCCGAATTCTGATCATGTGACAGTGTGGGGATGTTGCAGAAGTCGTAAGTGTGATCCCGCCCGGTTGGAAAGTCCCATTTTTCACGGCTGTTGTGACTTTGAACAGTTGTTAAACGAAGGGTGGCAAGTCGAGGATTACCTGTAGCGTGCTATCTTTCTGATCCCCAGATGTTTTTTTTTCCAAAGCTGTTCAGTGTATTTAAGGAAAGAATGGGAAAGCTAGGGAATGTAATGCAAATATAGCTAGAAGGTGCCACAGTGTGTTCCTAAGTGAATCTATCCATTGTGTCTGAACATGTTCTCCGTTCTGTAAGGGCAGAAATAGGTCCTGTACTGGATGCCAAGTTCAACTGTATTTTATCGCCAATTTTTTGCAAATTTCCAACCTCCTAATCGTGCCCCTAAAATTGGACAGGATAAGGGTTTTAAAAAAAAACAAAACAAAAAAAAAAACAAATCAATATGACAACCGTCTCTGGATCAAGGAAACTCAAAAGGACCCTGGAGGGTGCGAGTGTGTAACATGCATCTTCTTGACAAATGCAAACACACAGAAAACCAGGCTTTGCTTGCTGAATTGGAATGCAAGAATCTTTTCCTCCCCTATCTACATGCCTCAAAACTTGTTGTCACTGTGACTCCTGATCAGTGTAGTACTTAGGAAAGCAGAACAGAAATTAAAAGATACCCCAATGGGATTCCCTTTGTTTAAATCAGCGTTTGTCCACCTCAGCAACTTTAAGACGGGTGGACTTCAACTCCCAGAATTCCCTTGCTGGCTGAGGAATTCTGGGAATTGAAGTCGACCTGTCTTAAGAGTTGCTGAGGTGGACAAACACTGCTTTAAAGTTACAATCCCTCATTACCAGTCTTATCATACGTGCATGATTTAAAGAAGGAGTCTCCAACCTTGGCAACTTTAAGACGTGAGGACTTCAACTCCCAGAATTCATAGCTGGCTGAGGAATTCTGGGAGTTGAAGTCCGCAAGTCTTAACGTTGCTAGAGACCCCTGCTTTAAAGAACCAGTTTATACCACATAGGCTACACTCTTGTCTCATACTGTTTGGCTCAGTTTGTGTGATGGAATACCAGGTGATCTGGAAGCCCATGTGGAGCTTAAAACTCCTGAAACGGGCGCCTAACCTTGACAACTTTTAAGATTTGCAGACTTCAACTCACAGAACTGGCCAGCCAGCATTTCTCAACTGCTCTTGTCCCCAGCACCCACTTTATGACAAAGTTCCTTCCTCCGGAACGTCTGGTATCCCATGAGCCCTTGCATCAGGAAAGCATTAGCAAGGCTTCCCCTGTACCACTAGTCAGGAGTGGGCAACGATGGCCCCTTTACAACCTATGAACTTCAACTCCCAGAATTCCTGCAGCGGCATGGCTGCCTGGGGAATTCTGGGAGTTGAAGTTGACAGGTTTTAAAGTTAACAAGTTGGACATCCTTGCCCTAAATCAAGGTTCCAAAGTGGTCAGTAATGACCCCCCCCCCAAGGATTGATGCGACTATCCAGAGAGTTGCCGCTGTTGCTGTTATTATGATTTGTAGTACTATTAATTAAAGTCGTATTTGTTATTTTCATATAATAAATGTTTAGGGGTCGATAAACGATCAAACATTTCATGAAGGGGGTCGATGAGTCTGAGGAACGCTGCCTTAAACTAAATTGTAATGTTGCAAATTCAGCAGGAAAATGGCCTGACACAGTGGTTCTCAAGCTTTTTTTCCCCACAAACTCCCTTTAAATACCTTTTCTGGCCCACCAAGACTTAACTCAAGATTTAAATCATAACATTTTTTTCAAGCTTTTGTGGACCCCCCACTCTGACGACATTGTGGTCCCTCCAGAGTCTGCAGTTCATAGATTGAAAACCACTGGCCTAACATTTTAGCATAGGCTTATAGGACAAAGCCTTATTCCGGGAAATAATTCCGCTTTTATGGTGGGATTCAAGATCAGTCAAATCATTCAAGCGGCACATCTACCTATTGATGTGCCAGTCAAGAGGCATTGCTAAGACCCCAGAAATGCAACTTTCAGATTATGCGGTGTTGCCACATTCCAGGGATTGGAGAAAAATCTTTGGATTTCTCTTGATTGATCAGATTTTTATATAGCACTCCTCAATCATCCTATTCCTATGTTCAGAAAAAAAAAACATTTTTGAACATTACACTATAGGCAGATTTGTAGAAACCAGCTTTCCCCCTTCATCGTCAAAATGAAGAATTCATGCAAAATACTTTCACAATATAAGTCCCTCCCTCTGATGTTGACGTGCACCTTGAATCCTGCAAATTGCAATGCCTGGAGGTTTAAATGAAAAAAACTGGAGGTTTTTAAGGAGAGATCGGACAGCCATAGTATAGGGCAGTGAGTATTTCTCAACCATGGCTGCTTGAAGATGGATGGACTTCAACTCCCAGAATTTCACAGCCAGCATGACTGATGGGCTGATGGGTAAAATTGAGTTGAAGTCCACATATCTTCAAGCGGCCAAGGTTGAGAAGTATTGGATAGGGCCGTGATGGTGAACCTTTGGCACATGTGCTGGCAGTGGCACGCAGAGCCATTTCTCTGGGCATGTGAGTCGTTGCCTGTTGCTCTTCCGGGTTCTGGTGCGCCGGCCAGCTGGTCTTCACATGTGCGGGAGTGCTGGAAACTGGAGTAGCCGCCTGGTGCGCATGCGGGTGCCAGGAATATGATCTTCCGGTTTCCTGCACGCGCATGCCCACCGGCCACTTGTCAGCATTCTGATGCTGCCATAAAAAGACGAGGCTTGACTTTTCACCTACTTATTTTCTCTGTAGATAATATCCCCTAGGAGATGGGATGGGAGGGGGGAACATTCCTGTGGGGTGAGGTCAGAAGCTGGGGAGACTGACTTGGAAGATGGCCAATGAGAAGATGAGAATTGGGGAACGGAAAGGGAAGGGTTTGGGGGTCAGAGGGTTAGTATCGGCTACGACGAAGTCGGGGCCAGATCTGTCGTACTCAATAAATGGAATATTTCAGCAAAGATTAATTGTTTGGGAGTGCAATTTATTTGAGATGACATCGAAACCTGACACCACTTGGTCTTCCGATTTCTGGCGCTTGTGCATGTGCAAAGACCAGCATGCGCACTGGAAACCGGAAGATCATCTTCCTGGCGCACACATGTGCACCGGGAGCCTGCTGTTCTGGTTTCCGGCACACGTGTGTGGCTCCCGTTTTGGCACCCAGTGCTGAAAAGGTTCGCCAACACTGGGGTAGGGTCTCTGCTTGAGCAGGGGGTTGGACTAGGTCCCTGTATTCTCTAATCAGCCTCTGGAGCTTTTAAATTGAAGCAAGCTAATTTTATTTTATACTTATGGCAAACTCATGATATTGTTGAGAGGGCTGCAATGCTTCCCCCCCACCCCCGAAATATGACATGGCAAGAAACTTTCAAGCAACAGCACATTCTCCTTGGCAACCATTCCCTTTGCAAGTACCTCATTTTTTGGGGGGGGGGGTTATGGGGGAGAGAGACATTATATGGGGATTCATTAAATATTGGGGTGGGGAAGAAACTCTGTATCCTAATCCAGAGCCCAGCATAGGACAATGCCCAAACGCATTCCACGCAAGTGTAAAGCACTGAATTGCAGCATTAGACAGAACTGGATGCGAAACTTCCAGAGGGGGAACAAAGCTGGCATGTCGATGCCACATCCCAGAATTGCCTTCACGAAAGCCCTTTCCTCATCCCCTTTTTTGAGTTTTCACGCTACGTATTTGCTTCCAGTTAGCATCCAAAACACCCTGTAGAGACAAAAGATTACACATATAACCCAAAGCAAGTGACACCTTTCCCTGTTGTGCAAAGGTGTGGCCGTTGGCTCAGGTTCAGGAATTGCACTTTCTCCGTCGTCACTCAGCTTCGACTTTTTTTGGGGGGGCTCCCTTGGTTTTGATTGTCTTTGAGATAACAGCAGGTAAGTTAGATCGAGCCATGGAAAACGAGTGGCTGAGCAGCTGATCCAAACTGGCGAACGCTTTTCATTCCGCCCAACAGAACGACACCTTGAGGATCTGGTGATTTGAGTTTTGAGAATCCATCACTCCGCCCCGAAGCTGAGGGTTTATCAACCCAAACTGTTGTCGTCCGTCTAATTTAGGCTAATTTCGACAGTCGAAAATGCAGTGCAAAAAAAAATAAAAATGCATACGATGAGTGTGTTTTGTCAAATACTAAGGTAACTCGGACACCTTTGAAGTTTAGTCGATTTTGAAATTTACTAGATTCTTTTTTTTTTTTTTAATGTGTTTCACGTTGACAAAATATTGAATTGTGAAATCTGGAGCTTGGGTGAAAAAAAGGCAATTTGGTCCAGCATCGGCAGGTAAACAGAAAAAGTTGAACCCTGAGGAGATGTTTCCTGGTCTGCTCAGCTTCCAGCTTTCTGTCCAGCTGTTAAACTTCGGTTCAGCTCTCCCATCTTCATTTCTGAGTTTGTGGATGCAGAGCTGTGGGTATCGCTGTAGACATCTGAAATGGGAAAATGCACCAAGAGTATCAGTAATAACGATTTAACTTTTAGAGATAAAAAGTCTGTAGAGATTCTCAGTCATCCAGATCATGGTTGTCCCATAGGGGCTTTTTTAGGAGGCAACTGGACTTTCTTCTTCTTTTTCTTTTGAAGACCTTTCGCTTCTCATCCAAGACGTTTCTTCAGCTCTGGCAAGATGGTGGGGAATGGAAGGATTTATATTCCTTGCAGACAGCTGATCATTTGCATCCTTTTAGAACAGAGGTCCTCAAACTTGGCAGCTTTAAGACTTGTGGACTTCAACAACCCAGAATTGGGAGTTGAAGTCCACAAGTCGTAAAGCTGCCAAGTTTGAAGACCTCTGTTTTAGAGGGTCGTTGAAGCACTTGGAGGTTTATCTGTGTCCTCAGGATCGAGAGGGGGTTTCAGCAAGTTCTGACCAGTTCTGGAGAACCGGTAGCGGAAATTTTGAGTAGTTCGGAGAACCAGTAAATACCGCTTCTGAGTGGCCCCACCCCCATCTATTCTCTGCATCCCGAGTTCCAGCTGATCGGGAGGAAATGGGGATTTTGCAGTAACTTTCTCCTGAAGTGGGGAAGGAATGGTGGGTTAGAGTGCAGTACTGCAGCTACTTCAGCTGACTGCTAGTTCAGCAGATCAGCGGATCAAATCTCACCGGCTCAAGGTTGACTCAGCCTTCCATCCTTCCGAGGTGGGTAAAATGAGGACCCAGATTGTTAGGGGGCAATATGCTATTTAGTATACTGTCTTTGGTGTAAGCCGCCCAGAGTCCTCGGAGAATGGGTGGCATAGAAATATGACTAATACAATAAATAAATAAATAAAATAAAAATGGATATTTTACAGTATCCTTCCCCTGCCAAGCCACGCCCACATAACCGGTAGTAAAAAAAAATTGTATCCCACCACTGTCAGGGTCACCTGAGTAAGTGCTCCTGGTTCCTGTAGTCAGAACTGAAGAAGCTTCTTGGATGAGAAGCGAAACGTCTTCAAAGAAAAAACAAGAAAGTCCAGTTGCCTCCTGAAAAAAGAACCTTTGGGACAACCATGACCTGGATGACTGAGAAACCCTACAGACCTTTAGGGATGAACACTCTTTGAGTGGTGTGAGAATAGGAATGGATTTCCAGAGAAAAAAATTGCAGACCACAGGAACCAGGAGCACCACTCAGGTGACCCTGAGGACACAGATAAACCTCCAAGTGCTTCAACGACCCTCTAAAAAGGATGCAAATGACCAGCTGTTATAGACAGCATACTAAAAAGCAGAGACATCACCCTGCCAACAAAAGTGAGTATAGTCAAGGCTATGGTTTTCCCAGTTGCAATGTATGGGTGTGAAAGTTGGAGCATAAGGAAGGCTGAGTGCCAAAGAATTGAGGCCTTTGGACTCTGGTGCTGGAGAAGACTCCTGCGAGTCCCTTGGACTGCAAGGCGATCAAACTGGTCAGTCCTAGAGGAGATCAACCCTGACTGATCTTTAGAAGGCCAGATCCTAAAGATGAAACTCAAATACTTTGGCCACTTAATGAGAAGGAAGGACTCACTGGAGAAGAGCCTAATACTGGGAACGATTGAGGGCAAAAGAAGAAGGGGACGGCAGAGAATGAGGTGGTTGGATGGAGTCACTGAAGCAGTAGGGGTGAGGTTAAATGGACTCCAGAGGATGGTAGAGGACAGGAAGGCCTGGAGGAACGTTGTCCACGGGGTCACGATGGGTCGGACATGACTTTGCAACTAACAACAACAAAAATCTACATCCCCTCAAATTTGGGATATTCATGAGTACATTAATAGGATGAGAATAGTCTGGTTCACCAATGCTCTGTCTTCTCAAAGAAACAATATGCCAGAATTTTTTTTACTGCTTAGGAATGCAGAATTAAATTAGAAACATAAAACTTTTCAAACTTTGCTATGGCTTACCTGAATTACTGATTCTACAACTGCTGTTGGTTTCACTTTCTGCTGGTTGTAACAGACTGGATGGGATCCAGTCTGTTTTTTCCGAAACTAGCTTCTTCACTAACCTGAGTTTGGAGGGAGAAAAAAAAATAATTTCCTTTTTTTTCACATTTCAGCCACTGCTGGTACTGTATATAGCATGCAATCTTTCTGGGTTAATATAGGATTGTAATAAAGTTAGTCCACATAAAAATACTTCTTGCAGAAAGCAATCAGAGGTAGGGGAATGGTCAGAGACACATCCAAAATCTTATATATATATATATATATATATATATATATATATATATATATATATATATATATATATATATATATATATATGTATGTTCCAACATAACTCTGGAATGCCTTGAGCAATTTCAACCAAACTTGGTACACAGATGGCTTACTCTCTGGAAAGAAATACTATGGGGGTAAGACATCCCTAACACACCTTCGGGTGTGTGTTCTGTTAAGATACAGCCTGTTGTGCCTTAAAATGGCTTCTACTGTACTGCCTTAAAATGACTTCTACTGTGCAGCACAATGGAGTTGCCATGATAATGGCTTCACAGTACTCCACAAGCAGGCTCCCTCTGGTAAGGGGGAAAATCCAACATTAGAAATTACATTTGGTCTGGACATTTTCAACAAGTCTTGATTATTCTTGAGGACAAATGTATGGCTATGATCAATAAAACCAAGATCAGAAAAAAGCATACCAAATGATCATGGATCAGCTAGCAAAACAACAAGGTGGTATCATTTTACTTGATGCTCCTGGGGGCACAGGGAAAACATTTTTAACTAATTTAATTCTCGCCGAAATCAGGGCTCAGGGTGAAGTTGCTCTTCCTGTCTAATACAGGATTGGGATAAATACATACCTGGGCAACGCCGGGTTATCAGCTAGTTAATTATAAATTCATCTAATACCATTAAAGATGGATTTTTTTTCTTCCAGACAATCACTCCTTCCTTCCTTCTTCTTCAATTTCTGTTTTTTCAAGATTCAGCCAAGAACCCAGGGGAAAGCATTTTTTCCCTTTTAATTATGATTTAAAAATTGTATGAGCAAGTATATCATTTACTTACCATTGTCCATTCTCTCCTTCCTGAATAAACTGCACTAGATCGCCCTCTTCTAAGGTGAGGGAGTCTGGGAAGCAGGTATCAAAACTCCCTTCTACCCGGTATAGATTCGATCCCTAAAAATGAATGAAACCAAGCCACAGACAGTTATTTCTGAAAATAGCCAACGGTATGTCATGATACACTGCAAATGTTCATTAATATAAGCACGTTAGGAAAAGAGAAAGGAGGTATAAAAATATTATAAATATAAATGATCTACAAATATTTGGTACAGCAGTGACTACATTTTAATCTCTGTAATGGTATGTGAGAATGACCTTGGGGGACAGGAGAAAAAAACATGGACTAGACAATAGTCGATGTCATGCCACACCATACGATCTTTATATATTGTTGTTGCCCTCTAGCCTCATCTAGTGGCCGGAGAGACAAATATGCCCCAAGTATATTGTTTGAAGATGATCCTACCCATTTTACCCATCAGGCCACACTCTCAAACAAGTGCACGCTGGGAAACCAGACTCCATTTTTCTTTAGCATTTGGAGAAGTCAGAAGCACAAAGAAGAATCCATCTTAATCTGTGGCACATTGTCATCCAAGGACAAACCCAGTGGTGGGATTCAAATAATTTAACAACCAGTTCTCTGCCCTAATGACTGGGTGGGTGGGTGTGGCCATGGTGGGCGTGACCAGGGGGTGTGATAGACAGCATTCGGCCTCCTGCAGCCCCCTGAGAGCAAAAATAGGCCACGGGGGGGTGCCCATACCCCCCGCACTCTGTTTTGGGCCTAGTAGGCCTCCCTGCACTTACCTGGGAGCCAAAATGGGCACGTGGGGACCCCTGGACGGGGCAGGGAGGGGAGGGGCCAGCCAGAAATTTAACAAGCGGTTTGCCCGAACTGGCTCAAACTGGCTGAATCCCACCACTGGACAAACCCACATCCCACACAAGCATCGCCGGTGAGATTTAAATTGCTTGTATTTATTAATTGTTATGTTCAGCAGTAACTTAATACTGCCTATCTTGTATTTGGTTCTTGTTGTATGTATCCCTGTTTTCCCCCGTTTCACCATATCCTGTTCTTTCAATAAAGCATTCAGATCTACACACACGGTCTGTTTTATTGGAGGATAGGTGGGTTTAGCTGCATGTTGAGCTGCACACACAGACTAACGTGTAGTGGGGACAGAACAGTCAGATAAGAGGCATAAAGTTAATGCTGGTATTTCTAGGTGTTTTCTTGTCTGGACTCTCACGGCTGACATCTCTGACATTCTCAATGTTCTATACTTAGCGCTGAGGCTGAAGCTCAATTTAAAAGCAAGTTTACTGCACATATTCTTCTAGGCTAGGAGTCTCCAAACTTGGCAATTTTAAGAATTGTGGACTTCAACTCCCGTCTGGCTGAGGATTTCTGGGAGTTGAAGTCCACAAGTCTTAAAGTTGCTAAGCTTGAAGACTTCTGTTTTCAACTACCACACGTTCTCAAAAAGGTATTTCATTTGCACGTTAAAGGACACAACTCACAAAGACTGGCCTGAGAAAGAGTGATTGGCTCAAAGTTACCCAGAGAGGAGTCATGGTTAAGCACAGATTCGAATCTGGGCCTTCCTGGTGTCAGTTTAACTGGTTATAAAGGCAAACCAGTTGCCAAGCACCTGAAATAGAATCGTGTGACCGGAGGGGAAGTGTCGCAATTGTTAAGTACTAGGACAGGTCACAAGTAGTTTTTTTGAAGTCCATTGTAACTTCGTAACAGTTGTTAAGCAAGTGGTTTTTATGCAAGAAATGGTGATGATCTTATCCATTCAGACGTGCCAAACTCTTGGGGATTCTATGGGCCAGATCTCCTTACATCTTCTGATCTTGCACAATTTCGTTGAGTTGTTCTATGCTCTGGCTTGTGCCAGCTTTAATGGTGTCCAATCATTGTAATTTTGGGCGCCTGGTTTCCTTTTACCGCTAACTCTTCCAAACATAATTGTTTTCTCCAGCAAATGCAAGAACTACCTCTATTATTAAAGATCCTTGAAGCACCCAACCCAAAACCATCTTGGAAATAGACCTGTAGCCCGGAATTGGGTAAAACTGGTCTTTTTGACACGTCTAGATCTTGCACGAAGGTCAGAAGGATGTTACCTACATTAGAAGGGTGGCTGTCTTCATCCAGATCTGAAGAGTTTGAGAGGTCCTCAGTGCTGGATGGGATGGCTTCGAAGTCCTCAAATGTATCTAGCGATGGCATCTGTCTGCTCGGCCAACCTTCATTAAAAAAACACAGAACACAACAGTTGGCATTATCTCCTGTTGCGTTTTAGATATCAAATCAAATTTGATTTGATTTAGATAAAATAAAAGGTGTCTTGTAAATATAATAATAATAATAATTGTAGCCCCAAATTCAACTCCCCAAATCAGCATTGCATTCCTGGGTTGCTGGGATTTCTGTGTGCTGCTCAGCCATAGTGCCTAAGTCCAGCTACATTCCTGCTTTTATTTCTTTAGTTCTTGATGAACGAGATTAGCCCAATTTCTCTCTCCTAATATGCATGCGTTTATTAAAGTATTAAATGTAATCCTTTACCGAAATAATTCATATCTTATACAATGCTAATTTGTTCCTTTTGTTTAGAAGATTGTTTTTTCTAAAAAGTGCCAGTCCATCAATATTAGACAGTTGACAGTCAGCTTCTAAGACACGCGATATATAATATTTAGGGATTTTTGGAAGAAGAGATGATTTAAAAGTGGGATCGCGTCCTGTACGGTATTGGCTCAGTCAGACAGTTAAACACACCCGGAGAGCATCGCTTTATTGAAGATTGCAGTGTCAGAATCAAAACAGGTATTTCTTCTGAAAATCATAATCATGACAAAACGTAAAGGAATCCCTGTGGATTTTGTCAGTGTATAAGAGTTCATGAGTTGGAATAGGCATAGCAGCAAGATCAGCCAATGGGGGCTGTTTGGTGGTTCAGATAACTAGGAGCCTGGGCATGGCTTAGCTCAACTGTTCTGTATATAGGAGGAGTCTTGTCTCTTGCTGTCCCTGGCCTCTGTTTGTACCTACTTACAATCTTTTCTTTCTACCACGTTGGAAAAACCAGCATAGGTATTATATATTTGCCTTATGTGTTATTATATATATAAAGAAGTTTTGAATCCTGCTGAATTGTCTGATTGTGTGTGCTGCAACAAACTCTAACAGATTTTATTCATCTCCATTTCTTTAAGCTGGTGAGCCAGTGCTGTTCAAAGACATTTCCACAATCATCTGGCCAGCATGTCATCATGCTGCAGTGTAAAGTGTATGGTGAAACACGGAACATTGGGAACTTCCCACCAAAGTGGTACCTATTTATCTACTTGCATTTACATGCTTTTGAACTGCTAGGTTGGCAGGAGCTGAGGCACGTGATGGGAGCTCACACCGCCACACGACAGTAGGACTCGAATCACTGGAGTATAGACCTTCTCTGGACTCTTTTAATCATGACAACATGATGAGAATATCAGCAATGCATGAGGTGTGTTCTGAAAGAGACAACCTTTGCTTGACCATTTTTGGGCTCGGCCAGTTGTTAATATTTGGACGGGAGACCTCTGGAGAGCCCCAGAGACTGTGGGCATCCCTGGGAAGTTGGGGGAAAAAAAAAACATCCCAGAAGAAGACAATAGGCAACAATTTCAGCAGCGTTGCCAAGAAAACTGCCCTGTGTCCATGAAGTCACCAGGAATCAACTGGACTCACGAAGCAACATAGCTAAGTCAACCCTCTGAAGAGTTTATGATTTTCAAAACAGGGAGAAAGAAAACAGAGGATGGATAAATACAACTGAAGTCGAAGGTAGAAAAAAAGTTTAGATGGTCAATAGAAAATAAAAATGATTTTTTTCATGCTTTAATCAATCAAGAGGCTTCTGGCACAAACCTCAGTCAAGTTTTGAGACTATATTTAAGAATCTAGGGCTTCTTGTTGTGTAAAAGAGTTTCAGTCCATTTCATAGGGCTAACCCAGATAAATTTTCTCCATACCAGATCCTTTTTTTCTCCAAAGATGTTCTCAAGCGCATGAGCATCTGATCTTAAAAAGAATACTCTTGATTTCTTTTTACCTGTCTGTGAAGCTGATCTGGGTACCATTCTTGCAGAGGAAACGGCGTTGGAGTTAGCTTGAGCCAAGAGGGTGCTTTCAAAGGCATCTGGGATAGGAAGCAGAGTATTCTATAATTTTAAAAATGCTGGTTGGCGGCCATCTTAAAGATGAAATGGCGAGCATGCAAACTTTCCTTGACAAAGATCAAAGGTTGTGTTAAGGAAAACAGGTCTCCTCAGGACCCCTTACTTTGGATCAGTGGAGACTGTTAGATAGAACATCAACAAAATCAAGATGGCAGCCTCAGCTACGTAACCGAAGCCTCACCTATTGGTGTCTTTGCTATATACATTGACAAATTGGAAAGCAAGACCAGCTGCCCTTGGCAGTCACATTAAGAGGGGAGTGGACTGCGATATTTTTAGAGAAGGTTCTGCCAATTGCTTCTAAATTTCCTCAGAACATTTTAAAAAGCTGTTCCCCAACTGGGCCAATGCATGTTGTATGAGTTTATTTAGAACTTAACATTGAAGGACTGTATTACTAAGAGCTGTGGTGGCGCAGTTGTTAGAATGCAGTACTGAAGCCTACTTCTGTTGTCTGCCGGCTGCCAGCAGTTTGGCAGTTCGATTCTGACCGGCTCAAGGTTGACTCAGCCTTCCATCCTTCCGAGATCGGTAAAATGAGGACCCAGATTGCTGGGGGCAAATATGCTGACTCTGTAAATCGCTTAGAGAGGGGTTAAAGCACTATGAAGCGGTATACAAGTAGTCCTCGATTTACAAAAGTTCATTTAGTGACCATTACAACTGCATTGAAACATGTGACTTAGGACCATATTTCACACGTATGACCAGCGCTGTCTAAAGATGTCTCGATGGTCATGTGGCCGGCATGATTAAACGCCAAAGGCACATGGAACACTGTTACCTTTCCACCAAAGGTGGTCCCTATTTTTCTACTTGCATTTTTTTTTTACGTGCTTTCGAACTGCTAGGTTGGCAGAAGCTGGGACAAGTAACAGGAGCTCACCCAGTTATGCGGCACTAGGGATTCGAACTGCTGAACTTCCGACCTTTTGATCAACAAGCTCAGTGTCTTAGCCACTGAGCCACCGTGTCCCCTAATTGTGGCAAAATTGTGGCAAAATTGTGGCAAAAAAGGAGGCAAAAGTCGCTTAACAGCTGTCTCGCTTAGCAATAATTGGTCTTAACTGGGGTCGTAAGTTGAGGACTACCTGTAAGTCTATCTCACCTGTGGACTGGGATCAAGATAAAGGTATTATTATGGACACATGGGAGAGCCATCCTATTGTCTGGGAATGGTGTCATGGTTACCGTATTTTTCAGAGTATAAGACGCACCTACCTTTTTTGGTGAGGAAAAGAAGAAAAAGAAATCTTCCTTTGCCTCTGAGCAATTTTGCCACGTTGCAGCAAACAGCAGTCTGCTTTACTTTCATTTTTGTTTTCAGCATAGCTTGATTAGCACAAGGAAAAAAAAAATCTGCTCCAGCAATTTATCTCTTTGCAGCAAGCAGCAGAGCCCTGTGCAAAACAGCTGAGAGCAAATCAGCTGAGAGTCGGGAGGCCGATCCAATCAACTTGTGCTAATTAGGCTATGCTGAAGCTGAAAGGAGCTGATTTTCTTGCTGTTTGCTTGCAAGGAGGTAACTGCTACGAGGCACAGGCCAAAGGGTGGGGGCCAGTGGGTGGGTGGGGCTACATTTCACCTCCTTTTAGGAAGGAAAAACGTGCGTCTTATACTCCGAAAAATATGATAAATCAAACTACGGAAAGGCCAGGAGTCGCAAAAAATCTAGAGCAGGGGTGTCACACTCACATCGCCATGGTTTCGTCACGTGACGTATTGTGACTTTTTTCCCCTTTGCTAAACCGGGTGTAGGTGTGGCCAGCGCATCAGGCCCACGGACCACGAGTTTGACAGCCCTGAGATAGGCATCTGACATTTTCATAGAGACTTGAGGTGTCACAAACAGAATTTTCCTACCACTAGAGGGAGCAGTGATATTAAAATTCTCCTGCGCCCGGAATAATTTTATATCCTCTTCCACACTAAGTGAATGCTATAATTTTTACATTTTTGGATTTAAAAGAAAATATAAAGTCTGACAGAGGTTACATGCCAATGCTATTTGAACGTGGAAAGCATGCAGTTAATAAGTCACAGTAGGACTGCCAAGACATTTCGTGTGATTACTGATTAGCAAATAAAACAAGATTAGCATCAACCAAGCACAGCACAGGTAAAAAGATTGACGCAACAGGTAAGCATGCAGTCAAAGCCACTAGAGGTTAGCATTCTCAAAGACAGATGAAGGCAGAGCTGCATTTGTTCAAATATGACCGATGGAGATGGAGAAGATTAAGAATAGATAAAAGTAGAATGAATTGAACCGTGAACAAAAATAGATATTTTGTAGGCTGTAAGGCTGCCTTTGATCATGTCATTTTAGAGTTTCACGTCAAAACAATAACAGGTAAGGAGACAGGAGAAGTAGAACTGTGACTGAGTGCCTTAAAAAAATAATATTATATAGATTTAACTAATTGATTTGTTCAGTTGTGAAGAAAGTTCTCGGGTGAGAAGCGAAACGTCGCCAAGGAAAAACAAAGGAAGTCCAGTTGCCTCTTGAAAAAGCACCTTTGAGTGCTCAGAGATAGATATGACGGGTAATAAATACAATGACGGACAACCAACTAAGCTCATCTTGATATGGCGATTCAGAGAATGGTTTGAAATGTTAGTGGGTGATGTGAGAAAGGACAATCTACAAGTCAACAACATGCATGGATTCGGGAGCTGTACCTTCAAAACCGAAAGGAGTTGGGTCGCTTTTGATTTCGTGCCTCTTGACTTTAACCGCAGGAACAAGGGGACCTGTGTGAAGTTTGTAGATAATAAAGATTGGAAATACAGTTAGATGATGCCGGGCCTGCTCGCTTGGCTTGGAAAAACAGTTGCTACCAACCTGCTTTTCACTGAGGACCTGTATACCGCACGAGTCAAAAAATATTTACAGATCCCTCGCATCTTGGACATAAATTGTTTCAACTCCTACCCTCAAAACGACACTATAGAGTATTGCACACCAGAACAACTAGACACAATAACAGTTTTTCCCTAAACGCCATCACTCTGCTAAACAAATAATTCCCTCAACACTGTCAAACTATTTACTAAGTCTGCACTACTATTAATCTTCTCATCGTTCCCATCACCCATCTCCTCCCACTTATAACCTTATTGCTGGTATTCTTACGATTTATATTGATATTGTTTCCTGATTGCTTATTTGTTCCCTATGACTATCATTAAGTGTTGTACCTTATGATTCTTGACGAATGTATCTTTTCTTTTTATGTACACTGAGAGCGTATGCATCAAGACAAATTCCTTGTGTGTCCAATCATACTTGGCCAATAAAAATTCTATTCTATTCTATTCTATTCTATTCTATTCTATTCTATTCTATTCTATTCTATTCTATTCTATTCTATTCTATTCTAAAAGGGCTTAGCAGCTGATGGAAGAAGCACAATGTTGTGAGATCAGCAGCAAATTTACCCAATGCTTCGTTTTTATAAATTATTTCTGATTATTGAAAGAACCATAGGATTCCTATATAGGCTTGGGCTCAGACTGATCTCCTCTCTTAATGTTTTAAGAATTATTACATTTCATGCCCGTCTAGATGAGTTTCTGTGCGCATTAAACTTTAGCTAAGTAATCGTGATTCCAGCGCATGAAATTCTGTCTCTGTATTCTCTCCGACTGTAGAAAATTGAAGTTAAAAATGGATAGGACAACAGAGCCTCTAAATATTATGTTGACCATAAGAATACATTTTTGTATTGATAGATATTAAATTTCCCCTTAGTTTTTTCCCCCTTAGCGATTAAAGTTTGTTTAGTTTAGTTTAGTTTAGTTTATTTGGATTTATATACCGCCCTTCTCCCGTAGGACTCAGGGCGGTGAACAGTCAAAATAAAACACATACAATATAAAATTTAAAAAACAATTTAAAACATATTAAACAAATTTGGCCCATACTAATTAAAACACCCCATTTTTAAAAACAAATTAAAATTAAGCAATTAAAAAAGTTAGGCCAGCCCAACTTGTTGGAATAAAAAAGTCTTGAGGGCACGGTGGAAAGTGCGTAAATGTTGATTTACATCAGAGGTGTCAAACTCTTGTTTCATTGAGGGCCGCATCAGGGTTGTGGTTAAGCTTGGGGGCTGGGTGGATGTGACCGGGGTAGGCGTGGCCAGCTTCCCTACCTCCCTCCTTCTCATTCCCATCTCCCTCCCTCCCTCCTTCCTCCCTCTCTCCCTCCCCTCTGTCCTTCTCTCCTTCTCATTCCCATCTTTTTCCTTCCTTCTAAGGCTGACTGTGTTCCAGCCTGGATGGCAGCCATCAAGTTACAGATTAGCGCCTGGCTGGCCTGGCTGGCCTGGGCCAGAGCTGAGGCGCCGGGGGCCGGTCCTTCGCTGTCTCAAGGGCAGCTCTGTGGGCCAGACCTAGCCATGGGATCTGGCCTGCGGGCCTTGAGTTTGACACCCCTGACTTACATAAAATATTGCATTACCATGTTTTTAGTCAGATATATAACCTAGGACAGTGATGGCTAACCTTTTTGCCATCGCGTGCCAGGAGAGGGGGGGCAGGGGGAGGGTCACGCATGCACGTGCCCACGCGCATGCACACGCAACCCCACCCACCCCCGCTCCTGGCACATGATGGCCTGGTAGGCCCGTTTTTCTTTCTTACCTGATTCCAGATCCTTTCTATGGATCTGGGAAGGTCGAAAACAGCCTTTCCCACTCCCTTGGAGGCTCTACGGAGGCTGAAAGGGCCCATTTCCCAACTCTCGGTGGGACAGGAAGTGATGTTTTTTGCTGTCCCCAGCCTCCAGAACCTCTCTAGGAGTTTCTAGGAGTCTCTCTAGGAGTCTGTAGGAGCCTCTCTAGGAGTCTCTGGAGGCTGGGGACAGAAAAAAAGTCACTTCCTGTCCCACTGGGAGTTGGGAAATGGGCCCTTTCAGCCTCCGTAGGGCCTCCAAGGGAGAGGGAAAGGCTGTTTTCGCCCTTCCCAGATAAATAGAGAGGATCTGGAGCCAGGTAAGAAAGAAAAACGGGCCTTCCCCACCCCCCCAGGCCCTCCAGAGGCAGGAAACAGCCTGTTTCGCTACTTCTGGTGGGCCCAGAAGGCCCGAAAATCAGCTGTCCGGTGCGCGCATGCGCCCCAGAGCTGAGCTGGCGTGCCCACTAATATGGCTCCCCGTGCCACCTGTGGCACACGTGCCCTAGGTTCCCCATCACGGACCTAGGATAATAAAGATGTCCTTGAGTCAAACTCGGCTCTTGGTAATTGCATCCATCTCACACTTGGTAATTTCATGCAATTATCTCTGTCAGCAACTCTTCTGAAAAACTTGATGTGTTTTTTATTTGCCACTCTAAACTAAGAGCCCTGGGATTTTTCTGGAATTTACCCATCCAAGGGTTAACCGGGATGACCCCCACTTAACTTCAGAGACCCACTAAACTCAGTTAAGTATTGATAACATGCTGAGTATCATGACAGAAACTGAATCACAGGTTTCCAAGGGAAACTAATATTTTGGTAATCCAAAGGTTTTCCATGCAATATTACAAACTTGGCCCTTGGTTTTCGTCTCCCTTCGTCGCCTTTCGGTGTATCCAGAATATTAATTGGTAGGTTTACAATACTTTCCATTTGTTTTTCTAACTGACTGACATCTCACAAGAGGCTGGAGATGCATAGAAAACTGATCAAACATTTGCAAAGTTGTGTTTGGAAGAGGAAGCATTTTTTATGGCTGTCGTAAGACCCAACCAATCAACATGTTCAAATACAGAATTCTGCACCAAAATCAAAGAATTTCTTTCTCCCCCCCCCCCCCCAGGTTTGATTCGTATCAGAAGATTATATCATAGCATTAGAGGTAGTCCTCGCCTTAAAACCATTCATTTAGTGACCATTCAATGTTAAAACAGCACTGAAAAATACGACTTACAACCGGTTGTAACCGTACTTACAACCTTTACAGCATCCCCATGGCCACGAGATCAAAATTTGGGCACTTGGCAACAGGCGTGCATTTACAATGGTTGCAGGGTCTCTGCGGTTCCGTGGTGGCTATTTGTGACCTTTTTAGGGGGTTTCCAATAAGCAAAGTCAACGGGGAAAGGTAGATTTGCTTAACAACCACAATGATACACTGAACAATTGAGACAGAACAAAACAACAGAGTTGGAAGGGACCTTGGAGGTCTTCTAGTCCAACCCCCTGCTCAGGCAGGAAACCCTATACGATTCACTTAATGACTATGGCAAAAAAAGTTCGTAAAATCAGGTGCAGCTTACTTAAGAACTGCCGTGCTTAGCAACAAAAAATTCTGGTCCCAATTGAGGTCATAAGACAAGGACTACCTATTTAGCAAGTAGAGTTCCTTCATTGGGGTATTAATCTGTTGGCGCAACTACACAAATGGCAGTGTTATTCCAATACTAAAACTCTTGCTACTACAATGGCCCATTTCTCTGAGCCTTACAAGGTGTAACACCAGCTCTATTGTATAATTTTAGCAGTATTTGCAGCAATTTACATACAGGAAATTAAGCAATTAACGCAGGGGTGAGCAACTGTGGCCCTTTTACAACCTGTGGACTTCAACTCCCAGAATTCCTGAGACAGCCAAGCTGGCTCAGGAATTCTGGGAGTTGAAGTCCACAAGTCATAAAGGGGCCATATTTGCCCACCACTGAACTAATGGGTTAGTTAGTGTGTCCATACCTTTAGTTAGAGAAGATGTGTTAGTTGTGGAGTTGATGGAGGAAGCTAAGGAAAAGCGACGGGGAACGTCTCTCTCTTTAGACTCTGGATCTGGGAGAGCAGATAGATGCAGGTTAAGGATGAGGTAGAAACATGCAAAAAAATGAATAAATAAATTGAAAAGCAATTCTGCCCACCCTCGGTGCCCTTCAGACGATGTGGGCTTCAAGTAGAATTGTCCTCATTCTTGATTCGTAACATCTTATAGAATCTACCGGATTGCTGTGATGCCAAATCACTAAGAAAGACACATTTTATGGCTAAATTGATGGCCAGGAGGGCTTATAAAATATATTCACAAGAACAACTTAGCCGCAAAAAATGCCAGACGCTCACCAACAGGTGGCAGTGAGATCCTTAAATATGGAATTATTTGCTGCCATCTAGTGGTTACATTGATTTTTACAGCCCAGATATGGTAATGTTTCCATAACATAATTATGGAAGGTAAGGTAAGCCATAAGGCTTACCTCCACACCTGGGGGGGCGCTGGGGAAACACCCCCTGTTCACTCCATGCATGTTATCAGCACATTCTGTGAAAGGCACGGATGCACAACCAGCACAAACGGAAGGAATGGCTGTCGGAAAAGAAAACTTTACTGCAGTGCGTGAGGGATGGGAATGAAGCCGCAGCAGCGATGGCGGATGGCGAAATGGAATGGAAGACAGGCGTGGAGGCGTTTACCTTTGGGTAGGGCTCTGCGGTTGGAAAGGCCTTGTAATGTAAACCGCTTTCGAGCGAGAGCTGATCGCTCAAGGTTAAGGCTGGTGGAAGAATCGGCTAGGAGAGAGAGGCAGAGGAAGGAGAGAAGGAAGGCAAGAAGGGGTTAATCTGGCAGTTTAGGAAGACAGGCCAAGGTTCAAGCTTGAGGAAGCCAGGGGAAGGGACCGAGAATGGCTGGGCAGTTTGAGCCCACGGCTGTGGAGCAGGAAACGAGGAAGGAATAGGAATCTGAGGAATCAAGGAATCAAACCGGCCGAGCCAAACCGATATTCTCATGCACAGGATAATAGGTTTTAGTAGCTGGGCTTCATTAGTAAGCAAAATGGAAAGGGGGAGGGGGGTTTGCAATCCTGAAAGGACAACTCAGCGCAAAGTAATTTAAAAAAAGCAAACGTCAAGTGCCCACAAAACATCCCAATGCAGAGATTGGAAATTACATGCAGTCAAGTTTATACGGCATCCGTCGCAAAATTATCGTTAGTTTGTACACGAGAGGTTTTGGGTTTAAAGAGGACCACTATTGTGTATTCACAATGTAGCTGAAACTGCTGGCTGACGAAGATTATAGCACTTCCTCAGCATCCGTTCATTTGCTAAATATGAGAATAACTTTCCAGTTTAAGAAAACAAACGTGGCATACTGAAACAACAGCAGTTCTCTCGAAAATAATGACATGTTTTTCAAGGTAAAAGTTTTCCCTGTCCAGTTGCATTTGCCTCAATGGGGCAGTGCTCATCTCTGTTTCCTAGCCAAGGGAGCCAACATTGTTGGAAGACACTTCTGTGGTCACGTGGCCAGGATTGCTACATGTCAAAGGTGCACAGAAGCTGTTACCTTCCCATCAAAGTGGGTACCTATGTCAACTCTGAAGCTGCCTGACAAGCCATTTTGTAGCCAAAACAAAATAGTTTCCCCTGAGAACCAAGGACATTCTCACAAGGTGGCTGAAGAGAGGAGGAGTGAAGTTTCCAAGCAACCGGACAGCACCTTGACTGGACCATGTGACTGATTGTTTGGGAAAGTGGGGGAAAAAATTTACTTTTAATTAGTTGAAAACCATGGGAACCTTTAGAATCGGTTTTCACCAGTCGGTGAAATGATATATCCAATAAAACTGTTCTTTAAGGAATCTACCTGCCTCGGAGTTCTGGTTGCTATGGGTATATTACTTGGAACCCTGACAACCTATTTATCTACTCGCATTTACATGTTTCAAACTGCTAGGTAGGAACTGGGCAAGAATGGGAGTTCACACGATTACACAATACTTGGGTCTCGAACTGCCAACCTTCCAATCAACAAGCATCTTAACTTCTAGGCCATCACACCCCCATGAAATGTTATTAAGAATTGCTTAAAAATAACAAATTCAAAGCATTTTGTTGAATATAGTGTTGGTCTAGTAGAAAAAGTACACACTTCAGTTAGCAGCTGTGCTAATGCTAGAAGAAAAATAACAAAATACTAAGGCAAACAAGTTTCAATAAATGTCTCCTTTGAGTTGAGTTCGGCTCCTGAGGATGACTTCCAGCTTTCTTGGAAGTTTTCTATTAATTTTATCTCCTGAGATACTTTTTTTGACTTCTACTCCAGTCTACAGCCTTTCCTAGTGGTCTCAATTAACTTTCGTAAATCCGCCAAGTTTGCCCAACTGGGAAACAAGCAATATTTAACCCAATAATTTCATGAGTTGCATGCACAACAACTCGTGTAAGCTCCACTGTATCTTGGACAAGAGCTAGATTAATTTGCAATCCAGAATCAAAGGAAGGGATTTGAATTTTGAGCATGGTAAAAATAGGTTTCTGGGGGAAAAAAATAAAATCCAAAAAAGTTTGGATTTTAATTCATTATATTAAAATATTAAATACCTCACTTTTTAAAGTTTGTGACTTAAGTGCAGGAGGTGAAATTGAGATTAAAGAAAATTATGGAAATTAGGGTTTGCTGCTGTGTTTTTCTGTTGATTTGCTTTATTGATTCCTACTTAGCAATGCATGTACTCCAGGTTAGAAATAGGAAGGAAGGAAGGAAGGAAGGAAGGAAGGAAGGAAGGAAGGAAGGAAGGAAGGAAGGAAGGAAGGAGAAAAAGGTTTTCCTCTTATAAGATATAAGCTTTATATATAAAAAACCCTTGCTTTGGCTTGTTGATGTCAAACAATAAGGTTCGTCCTGCCAAATTAACTTAGCTGTTCTGTCTTGATCATACAATTAAGACAAGAGTTTCTGAAGGATGAAGGGAATTCAATGTGGTCACTTAGGCAACTCATCCCAGGCTCGCTATTATTCTCATGTACCTAGTAATCATCATTCTAAATAAAGCCGTAACAATCTTGTTTATCCTCATCTCACACCTGGAAACTGGGTCACTCTGGTACAAGCTATTTGTTTCTTGCTTCTGACGTATTTACCACGGACAGTTGCAATCATGCCATAGAACCCTTCCGAAAGAATCAGAGATTCCAAAACAGTGGAACAGGTGAAATGAATAAATTTACTTTGTTCAAGCTTCATACTGTTCCTCCTTGCTGTCTGGCTCTTGCTTACTTCAGAGTAGACACAGAGGGAACAGTATATGCAATTGAAGCCTCTGCTAACTTCGATAGTCTTTTTTTTTTTTAAATCCCCAATTCTATTCACTTTTAACTTTGTTCCCCGTCTCATCTGGAATGTGGTCCTTGAAACCTCTCCTCAGCCAGTTCAGGTTCGGGCAAACTGGTAGTTAAATTGCTGGCTGACTCCGCCCCTTCCCACCCTGCCCTTTCCAGGAGTGCCCCATTTTGGCTCCCAGGTAAGTGCAGGGAGGCCTCCTAGGCCCAAAACAGGGTGCAGGGGAGTGCAGTGCTCCCCCTGCAGCCCGTTTTCACTCCCAGGAGGCTTCAGGGAGGCCTCCTAGACCCAAAACGGGGCATGGGGGGTGTGCGGCGCCCCCCCTCCGCAGCCTGTTTTCGCTCCCAGGGAGGTGCAGAGTGCTGCCTGTCACACACCCCTGACCACACCCACCATGGCCATGCCCACCCCAGCCGGTCATTAGGACACAGAACCGGTGGTTAAATTATTTGAATCCCACCACTGACTAGGAGATGGAAGATTTTCTGCCCTTCTATAAGCATCATGAAATAAATATATCCTTGTCTGGATGGTTTATTTGGCTGGAATTATACAAGAGCTGAAAGATGCGTTGAGTATGGGGAAGAAAGGCCAAAACATTTGTGCACCGGATTCTGGGAAATAGGAAGGAAGGAAGGAAGGAAGGAAGGAAGGAAGGAAGGAAAGAAGGAAGGAAGGAAGGAAGGAAGGAAGGAAGGAGAAAAAGGTTTTCCTCTTATAAGATATAAGCTTTATATATATAAAAAACTCTTGCTTTAGCTTGTTGATGTCAAACAATAAGGTTTGTCCTGCCAAATTAACTTAGCTGTTCTGTCTTTATCATACAATTAAGACAAGAGTTTCTGAAGGATGAAGGGAATTCAATTTAATTTCTTCTCGGCCAGCAGGAGGTGCACAAGAGATGCTGTGATGATGCTACCCCTTCAACTCCTGCTGATTCTACGTCTCTCCCCATCTTCCCGTCTCTCCCCATCTTCCCGTCTTGCATTACTTCTTTGAGTTTTTCTATGCTCTGGCTGGTGTCAGTTTGATGGTATCCAGCAACCGTGTTCTTTGATGGTCTGTTTTCCTTTCACTGCTAACTCTTCCCAACGTAATTGCTTTCTCCAGTGGATTTCCCAGCATCACGTGGTCAAAATAAGTCAGACGCAGTGTTGTGATTTTGCCTTCAAGTGACTTATCTGGTGTTATGCACTCCAGTACTTGCTTATTAGTCAAAGAAATGCTCATGTACAGTATTTGTATAAAAAAAAAAAAAAGACCATTAAAATTTAAGGAAGAAGCTATCTAACTGGGTTCTGCTATTTTGTTCAAACTGAAGCTTTCTAGAGGCAAGAGGAGCTTAGAGTCTTGAAAAGGACACTCCTATTTTTTTCCATACAGCAGGGGTCTCCAACCCTGGCAACTTTAAGGCATGTGGACTTCAATTCCCAGAATTCCCCCAGCCAGCCAGCCCAGCTGGGGAATTCTGGGAGTTTGAGCTCCATGCGATTTAGAGGATGTTTTAGCTGAATGAAATGGACTCCCGGCTGATCTGCTCTACCAGGTTGTCCTGGTATAAGTTCAGATGAAGTGCTTCTCAAGGCCACCAGCTTAAGTGCTTTTACCTGCCACTAGCCTACAGCCAAAATAACCTCCCTTCTTCCTCTCCTCCTGCTGTGCATCAAATGTGGCTGGTTTTTTTGACCCGGTGTGGTAGAAACAATGCATCATCTCCAGGTGGCAAATGTATATTGTGGCAGGAATGCTCCCTCCTTTCTGTCACCAGTTGCTGCCCTCCAGGGTGATTTATTCTGGGCTGCTAGGCTGGCTGCCTCTTCTGAAAGAATGTGGAGGATGAGCCTCAGCGACTGTTATACAAGAGTTGCGATTATTTGTTTCCCGTGTCACTGGTGGACATCTCAAGGTTTTTTATTGTTAGAATAGTGAAACGATGGATCTTTTGCCTATCAATATTATCCAGGTAAAATTGACAACAGTTCTGCTAATCTTCCTTCCTTCCTTCCTTTGCCCTGCTGTCCTTCCTTCCTTCACCCTGCTCTTCTTCCTTCCTTCCTTTGCCCTACTGTCCTTCCTTCCTTTGCCCTGCTCTCCTTCCTTCCTTCTCCCTACTGTCCTTCCTTCCTTCCTTCCTTCCTTCCTTCCTTTGCCCTGCTCTCCTTCCTTCCTTCACCCTGCTCTCCTTCCTTCTTTTGCCCCACTCTTCCTTTCCTTTCCTTCCCTCTTTCCTTCCTAACTTACTTCTTTCGCCCTGCTTCCTTCCTTTGCCCTGCTCTCCTTCCTTCCTTTGTCCCACTCTTCCTTTCCTCTCTTTCCCTCCTTCCTAACTTACTTCTTTTGCCCTGCTCCTTTCCTCCTTTGCCCTGCTCTCCTTCCTTCCTTTGCCCAACTCTCCTTCCTTTCCTTCCTTCCTCCCTTCCTAACTTCCTTTCTTACTTCCTTTGCCCTGCTCTGCCTGCCTTCTACATTTCTTTCCTTCCTTCCTTCCTTCCTTTGCCCTGCTGTCTTCCTTCCTTCCTTCCTTCCTTCCTTCCTTCCTTCCTTCCTTCCTTCGCCCTGCTCTGCCTGCCTTATTTCCTTCCTTCCTTCCTTCCTTCCTTCCTTCCTTCCTTCCTTCCTTCCATCCATCCATCCATCCATCCATCCATCCATCCGATGGGAAGATGCCAAGTACAAGGGCAAAACAGCAGCTGGGCTCACACAAATGGTCTGTATTACAAATCCCATCTCAAAAGGCCGGCCTGCCACTTACAGCAAAGAGACTTGCTTTCCTGATATGGGATCAACAAGCAGAGAGATTCCCCAACCAGGGGCCACAGTCAGCACAGGCCAGACAGAATGCTACTTTTCATCACCACATCCCAGAGAGGAAGGGGTTGAAATCCAGAAAGGAATTTCTTACTCTGGCTTCATTTTCAGCCGGTGTA
Organism: Pituophis catenifer annectens; assembly: GCF_029215685.1. NCBI lineage: Eukaryota > Metazoa > Chordata > Lepidosauria > Squamata > Colubridae > Pituophis > Pituophis catenifer. The sequence continues at coordinate 7,491,946 of NW_027256886.1, read as the reverse complement.
TATAACAGCAGTCAAGAAACTCAAGATCGCACTGTGTATTTCACTGGAAAAAACATGCTGTGGAGGAGTCATACAAACTACAAAGTCAGTAGCTGACATAGGTTCGTATGTTTCTCAATCTACTGTCTACATCAGCGGTTGGTGATCACTGTAGTCTGAGTGGCATTGTACAATCTTGGTTGATGTACCAAACCGGCTGAATACCAGAGGTGGTATTCAGCCGGTTTGGACTGGTTCAGGTGAACTGGTAGCAGCGATTGTGGGTGGGTCCTGGCGTAATGCCATCCTATTTAGCCATGTTTTCAAGGCCGGGCGCATGCGTGGAAGGCGAACCGATGGTAAGAATATGTGAAACCCAATGCTGGTTAGGTCACAGGAGCCTCTCCTAGAATAAAATTATCAGCACTTTTTCTTCGGCAATCTCTCAAGTCTCAAACCAGAAAGCTAAACTCTTCCCAGAGTTGGGGAACTTGCCACATTCATCATCACTCTTAAATTTTTCATTTTAAAATTATTTTGGTAATTATTAAATCAGGTTGATAACTGTCAGACCTGCTTACGGAGAGGGAAAATATCTGCGTAATGGCTAAGAGTCAACACCAACTTGATGGCCCGTCATCAATCCATCTTACTTTACTTTACTTTACTTTATTCAAATTTCTATACCGCCCTTCTCCTTTCGGACTCAGGGCGGTGAACAGCCAAGATAAAAACATCTATACAAAACATCACAGTTAAAAAATAAAGTTAAAATAATTTATAAATTTGGCCCATAATTTAAAACTTGTCAATTAAAATCAATATTAAAATTTTAAAACTAACCCTAAAATCAAGACAGACCGGCTAACTGGAAAAAATGAGTTTTTAGGGCCCGACGAAAAATCCGAAGGTCGGAGATCACTCGTATCTCTGGGGGTAGATTGTTCCATAGGGTAGGTGCCACCACAGAGAAGGCTCTCCTCCTGGGGGTTGCCAGCCGACATTGTCTGGCCGACGGCACCCTGAGGAGGCCCTCTCTGTGGGAGCGAACCGGCCGGTGGGAGGCTATTGGTGGCAGAAGGCGGTCCCGTAAGTACTCTGGCCCTAAGCCATGGAGCGCTTTAAAGGTGATCACCAACACCTCTTGGGTGATCTTGGGTGATCTCCACATCTGGGGCATACAAAAGGCCCCAGGTTCTATCTTCAGCTGCATCAGTTAAAAAGGATGGCACATAGAGAAGTTGCAAGTAATACAAAAGTTGTGTTGTAGTTGTCTACAGGTACTGATCACTGGATTCCCCTATCCTTAGCCAGCTTAAGATTTCAGTACATCAAACGGGGAAAGATCAATAGAGAATAACAGAGCTGGAAGGGAACTTAGAGGTCTTCTAGTCCAACCCCTTGCTCAAGCAGGAGACCCTCTACCATTCCAGACAAGTGGCTGTCCGATCTCTTCTTAAAAGCTTCCAATGGTGGAGCACCCACAACCTCTGGAAGCAAGTGATTCCACTGATTAATTGTTCTAACTGTCTGGAAATTTCCCCTTGGTTCTAAGTTGGTTCTTTCCTTGATGAGTTTCCATCCACTGCTTCTTGTCCTACTTTCATGTGCTTTGAGAATAGGTTGTCCCTCTCTTCTTTGTGGCAGCCCCTCAAATATTGAAGCACTGCTATCATGTCAACCCTTAGTTCCTTCTTTTCTCTAGACTAACCATGCAACCGTTCTTTATATGTTTTAGCCTCCAGTTCCCTAATCATCTTTTTTGCTCTTCTCTGCGCTCTTTTTTAGGGTCTCAACACCTTGTTTCTATCGAGGCTTTATATCAAAGCTTTTTTTTTTAAATCAAGCTTGATCCTTTCCATGTTCCAACTGACCACATGAACTCTGTCCCAACTGAATATGCAAGGCCTATAACAGAGAAATTGTCAGTGTATTCATGACTGGCAGAGACATGATAACAAGGTCAGTCAATGGGAACTGTTTGGAAACTGAAACAGTACTTGACTGAAACAGCAAGGAGTCTGGGCGTGGCTTAGGCTTAGCTTAACTGCCCTGTATAGAGGAGGTTCTCTTGGTCTATATTAAACTCTGAGCTCTGAAGCTGCAAACTAGTCTGCTGAACTGAAACTGTTCTCTCCTCTGCCTGTGTTTGCTTGTCATCTCTACCACGTTGGAAGAACCACTCTTGTTATTGTATATATGTTTCATGTGTTATTATGTATATAAAGAGAAGTTAATGAATCCTGCTGCATCAGTTACCTGTGTGTGCTTTCTGGATTTGATTGCTGCAACAAACTCTGACAGAAATCTCTCACTCTACAAGAGCATGATAGAGTCAACAACTTCACTGCATCAATCCCTATTTTGATAGCCTAACTTCGCAAGAGTTTCTATCCCATGACCCCTTTCTTCTACCTTTTCGGTGAGAGGGTCTTCTGAACGGCCTACCTCTTTTCTGCCTGGTGCTGGGGCTCACGTTCCGCTTGTTTGACGTTTCCAAGCTTGAGAGTTCAGATTTATTTTCGCACAAACTCATGGATTTTCTGCCGTACCTTGTGGAGTCAAAAGAGATGTAACAAACATGGTTAGGTGACGGTTAACATGTTGAAAGGGATCTGTTGCAACAAGCAGAACATCTCAGTATGTTCTTACTGGGACACTTGTTTAAAAATGTTCCTTTTAGAATGGATCTGCGTGTGTACAGTAGTGGCCAAAATTGTGGAAAACTTTTGGGAAAAGTGTATTTTTGAGGTTTGATGGCTAATAACACCACTTTTTTGGGGGCAGTTTCAAGATAATCATATTCCACTGCTGGGAATAGTCCAGACCTTAACCCAATGCCGACTAAAGAAACTTGTTCGTCAGAAGCGACCCAGCAATAAAACCCAGTTAATAGAAGCCATCATTCAATCTTGGTTTCACACTATAACAGCTGCAGAACTAAAGACTTGGTTCACTCCATGGGAAGACCTTGTAAGGCCGTAATTCATGCTAAAGGTTACCCATGTAAGTATTAACTGACATGGTGATAATTTTTGTATATCTCATTTTTTCCTATGGTGATAGTTTTTGTATATCTCGTTTTTTCGATGGTGATAATTTTTGTATATCTCGTTTTTTTCTAGGTGTTTCATTTTTCTTCTTTATACTGTAACTGCTATTCTATTAGCAAATCTTTCATAAAAATTATTGCATAAATTATCTTTCCATTGGTATATAATTTTATGGTACTACTGCAAAAAAAAAAAAAGAAGTGGGGTTATTAGCTAGTTTTACATAATACACTTTTCCCAAAAGGTTTCCACAATTTTGGCCACTACTGTATGTAAATCCTGCATGGTATCTGCCTTGTTTAGCAACCATTCGAAGTTACAGCAGTGCTGAAAAAGTAAATCTGCAACCAGATTTATGACTATAGCAGCATCCCCTCAGCCATGCGATTGCCACTGGTGTACTTCAACACTGGCTTCCGACAAGCAGAGTCAGTGGAGAAGCCGGAAGTAAAAATTGCAAAGTTGTGTCACGGGATGTTTCGCTTAAAACACTGACTCACTTAAGAACCAAATGAAAAGAACTACATCCCAAGTCTGTCAACTCTGGAGATCTCTGGAGTTGAACTCCCAGAATTCTTCTTGGGGAATTCTGGGAGTTGTAGTCCGCACATCTTAAACTTGCAGAGTTTGACAAATACTGGTCAACAGTTGAAAACACTTGTGTGTGTTTCCCAAACTAATATAAGTGGCAGGAATGGTAAACAAATTCCCTGTTATGACAGCATCGGCAGATAAACCCAGTGGAGACAGAACTTGCAACATTCAACTGGCTGAACGTGGGCAGCTCTTTCAAACGCTAAGCCTGTTTCAACCTGCACAACATCTGTCCAACTCTGTGGGAAGCACCAGTCAGGCATCAAAAAGGCAGCTGGATGTCCAATCTTTCCTGTAGACCAAGCCAAAACGACCATGGAAGGAAATTGCAGAGATCAGAAAAGGAAGGGGGACACCATAGGAGCCTTGGTGGAGCAGCGGACTAAAGTGTTGTTAAGTAGCACTTAGCTGCCAGCTGCCTGCAATTACTGCGAGTTCAAATCTCACCAGGCTCAAGTTTGACTCAGCCTTCCATCCTTCTGAGGTAGGTAAAATGAGGACCCGGATTGTGGGGGCAATAAGCTGACTTTGTATAAAAAAGAACGCCGCTTTGTGGGGGGTGGGGGGTGAAAGCCCTACTAAGCAGGTATATACAAAAGTATGAAGGCTGTTGCTTAACGCATTGTAAGCCGCCCTGAGTCTCCGGAGAAGGGCGGCATATAAATCGAACCAATAAATAAATAAATAATAAATCTGCATTGGTAGCAAATTGCCAGCAACTGGTCCTCTTTGCAAAACATACATTTGGTGCCCACAACATCATAACATTTAAAAAAAAAATCCAACTTTTATCTGGGGTCCTAGTTCTTCCTACAGGGAGAGACCACCTATAATTCAACAGTCCAATTAGGAGTTGGGCAGATTGCAATATAATAATTCTTTTTCAATGAAGCATACTAGATTATATCAGAAATACTAGATATTTCTGAATACTAGATTAAATCAGAAATTATTTCAAGAGGAGAGGGGAAAATACTACACCTGGTAGTGCCAAGGACAATTTAACATCACATTTAACAGAATAACAGAGTTGGAAGGGACCTTGGAGGTCTTCTAGTCTACTCTCTGCTCAAGCAGGAGACCCTATACCCGTGATGGCGAACCTATGTCACCCATATCTGTGGGCATGCGAGCGTTACCGTAGCTCAGCTCCAGCGCACATGTGCGCACTGGCCAGCTGATTTTCGGGCCTTCTGATCCTACTAGAAATCAGGAAATGGGCCGTTTCTGGCCTCCGGAGTGCCTCTGGGAGGGTGGAGAAGGCCATTTTCATCCTCTCCAGGCTCCAAGAAAACCTCTAGAGCCTGGGGAAGGCAAAAAACGGGCCTACTGGACCCACCGTACCATTGTGTGCCAAAATGGGGGTAGCGCGGTGGGGTTGTGCGCATATGCGCCAGATGCATTGAATTATGGGAGTGGGCATGCGTGTGCACGACCCACCCGCGTGCCCCTCACTTTTGGCACGCGATGGCAAAAAGGTTAGCCATCACTGCCCTATACTATTCCAGACAAGTGGCTGTCCAATCTCTTCATAAAAGCCTCCAGGGATGGAGCACCCACAATTTCTGGAGTCAAGCTGTTCCACTGGTTAATTGTTCTCACTGTTTAGAAAATTTCTCCCTAGTTCTAAGTTTCTTCTCTCCTTGATTCGTTTCCATCTGTTGTTTCTTGTCTTGCCTTCAGGTGCTTTGGAGAATAGGTGGACCTCCTGTTCTTTGTGGCAGCCCCTCAAATGTTGGAACATTGCTATCACGTCCCCCGTGGTCCATCTTTTCTCTAGACAGATTAGACTAAGAAGGTGAAGCAATGAGTTGACGCCTGGGATGCTCTTTCTCGCATCCCACTAACTCAAGTGCTGCCATGCCTAACAACCTCTTTTTGTCTGGCCAGGTCTTCACGTCATTGTCTTCAATTCATTGAATTGAAGTCGGTGCGGCCACCAAGTCGGTGGCCACACCGACCCCCTGGAATGAATTACCCACTGAGCTCCAGACAGCCCCCGACCTCCGCTCTTTCCGCGGTGGCCTGAAGACATGGCTTTTTCAGCAAATCTCCTGATTTGCTGGGAATTTTTAGTTTTAACTGTTGGGGATTTTAATTGGATTATTTTAGCATTAATTTATTGTTTTGTTGTTTTATTGTTGTGAGCTGCCCTGAGTCCATCGGGAGAAGGGCGGCATATAAATATGAATAAAATAAAAATAAATAAATAAATAAATTGCCAGCCCATTGCTGGTTGTTGGAGATGGTTCTAACAGCTAAGCTTGCCTCTTTGGATACAGGTAAATCCTTGATTTACGACCACAATAGAGCCCCAAATTTCTTGCCACAGTTGTCAAAATCTCTCTGGGAAAGTAGCAAAGGATGATCACATGGTAGTGGCAACCATTATAAATCCACTTGCCGGTTGCCAAGTGCCTGAATTCTGATCACATGACCATGGGGAGGCTGTGATGGTCGTAAGTCCAAGGATAAGTTGTAAGTAACTTTTTTAGTGCTGTTCTAACTTCAAACAGTCGCTAAATGAATGGTTGTAAATTGATGACTACCTGTATAATCCAGCTGTTGATTAGACATAACACCTATGTACTTCTCTTTAGAAGGCCAGATCCTGAAGATGAAATTCAAATACTTTGGCCACCTAATGAGAAGGAAGGACTCACTGGTGAAGAACCTAATGCTGGGAACGATTGAGGGCAAAAGAAGAAGGGGACGACAGAGAACGAGGTGGCTGGATGGAGTCACTGAAGCAGTCGGCGTGACCTTAAATGGACTCCAGAGGATAGTAGAGGACAGGAAGGCCTGGAGGAACGTTGTCCATAGGGCCGCGATGGATCGGACACGGCTTCGCAACTAACAACGACAACAACATACCATCTCCTGGGGAATTCTAAATGACTTGTTTAGACCTATTATGGGAATTGCAATCTTCAAACATGCCCCATGTCAATTTCTTGTTATGTTTGATTAGTGAGGTATTAGTACTGATCTGGACTGCAAGTAAAGTCCTCAACTCTCTGCATATTTGTGCACACATAGATTAATGTATTTTTTTTTTTAGTTTATCTGGTTCACCTTTAAGAAATATGCAAATAAAGTTCCATAATTCTGCATTTATATTTCTGTAACTATCAATTTATACTTCTGGACATCTTTAATCAGGAAACAACCCAAATGTTTAGTTGAGTAAAATGCCACATGTAGAAAATGCTCTTGGCAATCTGTCCTTATGCCCTTGTCAGGCCCCCCTTTTTTAATGCATTCACCTCGAGGACAAAGCCGTGATGTAATTCACTTTGCAATACCGTCAATTCTTTAAAAACAAGATATAAATGTCATGTCATTATGGTTTTTCCTTAAGGCTGTCTTTGCATGCAGTGGATTTTTCCTCTCTGTGTTTCTTCCCTTGTGTGTAACAAATCAAAACCCAGCAAATTTTAAACCGGCTTTAATCCCTGTATGCAACTTTCTATAGCTTCGCTGGCCTCCTCTTTCTTCTAGAACCTTTATGTTTATTTTAGATTAAATTACATGACAGGCGTGACCATATGTCATGAAAAAAAGATGTTCTACTGCTTTATTCTGTAGGAGAAACCCAAAGCGGTTCCTGATAGTAGCTTTAGATTAGGCTTCTATACAGGTAGTCCTTGACTTATGACCACATAAATTGAGAGGCGGGGTCAAAAATGGTCAAGACGGCATCTACAACCATGTGAGTTTCCCTGCTTACACCTCTGAGAAACTAGGAGCCACATTCTGGTTTCCCGCTTCGGAAGCCACCAGAACTGCTGAGAAGTCATAGGAAGACGCTAGGCCAGTGGTTCTCAACCTGTGGTCCATGGACCCGGGGGGGGGGGGGGAGAGGGGCGATGTCATCACAGGCGGTCCCTGAATGCATGAAGAAATAACATGATTTAAATCTTGAGTGAAGTCTTGGGGGTCCCTGGCCATGGTTCACGGCCACAGAGGGTATTTAAAGGAAGTCCATGGTGAAGAAAAGGTTGAGAACCATTGCTCTAGGCCTTGGGGCCTGGGGAATTCTGGGAGTTGAAGTCCACAAGTCTTAAAAGTTGCCAAGATTGTTCTAGGCCACACAGTTTGGGTGTTCCATACCTGGAGGAGTTGGCTGAATTCATTGGTGCGTGATAAACGCTCTCTGTGATTCTTTGGTGAAGCTGGCTTGCTTCTGTCACAGGAAAAGAAGGAAAAACAAAATGAATATTTCATTTCTTCGCCTACTGGAACAAATAAACTTGCGGATAAGGTTTTTTTTTTTTTTTTTACAATAGTTAGACTTTTTTTAAAAAAATAGATTCCTCAGTTATGTTTTTATTTTATTTTATTTTAATTCACCATTTTTATACATGGGGCTATATATATGTTAAGTAAATAAATACATGGCATTTCTCACACCCTGGGTCTTTCCTATTACAACTTTAGCATGAACTGAAGGGATGAACAGGCAAGTGGCTGATCAGGGTTTTATGAATTATGGGGAAAGGAAAATAACTATTGAATTAGATTGTAGAGTGTCCTATATATTTTGATCTCCTTGGAACTCTTGTATTTCTGTGATCCACCGAAATAATCCACCTAAGGCATCTTTCAATAACATTTGGATCAGGGTAGTTGATGCAAAATCATTACCATATGATGAAAACCTGGGCTGAGAAGCACCTCTGTAATTGTTCGTTTGTATCCTGCCTTTATTATTTTTATAATATGTGTTATAATATTATAATATAATATATGTGTTATAATGTTAGTATATTCACAATGGCAAACATACTAACATTCCTTCCTTCTCCTATCTGATAGTGACTGACTCAGAGTTACCCAGCCAGCTTTCATGCCTAAGGCGGGACTAGAATTCACAGTCTCCTGGTGATTGGCCCAAAGTCACCCCGTTGGCTTTCATACCTAAGGGGGAACTAGAACTCACAGTATCCTAGTGATTGGCCCAAAGTCACCCAGTCGGCTTTCTTACCTAAGGCAGGACTAGAACTCACAATCTCCTGCTCATTGGCCCAAAGTCACCCAGTCGGCTTTCATATCTAAGGCGGGACTAATCTCCTGGCTTCTAGCCTAGTGCCTTAATCACTAGACCAAACTATTCCTAAGAAAATTTAGGGGTTGATATAGTGCCATATGTCAGTTGACAGTCATGAAAAAGACCCTGCAAGAATTACAGGAATTCCACTATAATTCCACTTATAACAGAATCTTAAAAGCCTGAAAGACTTTCCTTCAATCCCCATTTACACCAAACAAATTCAAAGTGGGTTTTTTTGAGTTTGTTTTCCATGCCTTCTTTTTTTTCCCATCCCCTATTTTGTCTTAACTGTTCCTGCCTATCTTCTTCAAGGTAATCTATGAATTCATCTGTATCTGGGGTGGGCAATTAATTTTCCCAAGAGGCCACATGAGAATCTGTGACTGCTGTGCAGGGCTAAGCCAATGAGGCTGAGAAGGTATGTAGGCATGCACACACACCCACACAAATGCCCCCAAGTCTGATCTATATCATACAATAGAAATTTTCAAGCTTTAATTCTAGTGTCCTCCTAGACTCACAGCTAAGATTAGAGCAACACCTGACTGCTGTGGCTAGGGGGACCTTTGCACAGGTTTGCCTGGTGCACCAATTGTGACCCTACTTGGATCGGGAGGCTCTCCTCACGGTCACTCATGCCCTTGTCACCTCATGATTAGATTATTGCAACACGCTCTACATGGGGCTACCCTTGAAAAGTGTTCGGAGACTACAATTGGTCCAGAACGCAGCCGCGCGAGCTGTTGTGGGTGCACCTAGGTACACCCACATTACACCAATTCTCCGCGAGCTGCACTGGCTCCCTATTGGTCTCCAGTCACAATTCAAGGTGTTGGTTATTACCTTTAAAGCCCTACATGGCTCAGGGCCAGGGTATCTTCGAGACCGCCTTCTACCGCATAGCTCCCAATGACCGGTAAGATCCCACAGAGTTGGTCTCCTCCGGGTCCCGTCAGCTAAACAATGCCGGCTGGCGGGCCCGTGGGGGAGGGCCTTCTCTGTGGCTGCCCCAGCTCTCTGGAACCAGTTACCTCCTGAGATCCGGACCATCCCCACCCTATTGGCCTTCCGAAAAGCGGTGAAGATCTGGCTTTTCTGGCAGGCCTGGGGCCGTTGATCTCGCTCTTGCGATCCGGCCATGAATGGCGTGAATGAGTCTTAATGTTTTTAATGTTTTTAATTCTTAAATGTTTTTATAATGAATTTAAATGCATTGTGAGCTGCCCTGAGTCTTCGGAGAGGGGCGGCATACAAATTGAATTAATAAATAAATAATAAATAAAATAAATAATTAACTGCTATTACTCTCCATGTGTGGCAATGGGAAAGGCATTTCATTTCCTTGATAAATATACACATATAAAGAATAGTGTGGCCATTGTTAGGGAATTTTAGCTTTCCAGATTTTTGAAGGGTATCATTTCCCATGAACCTCCAAGATGACCATGGAAGATGGGATTTGTAGTTTAACAATATCTGGAAGCCACAGTTTCTAGTTCCTAATCTAAATCTTGGGAGAGAAAAAAGAGAGGAAGCAATAGGAACATATGCCTAACTTTGTATCTGACATTTAAGATCCTTCAGAGATGAGAAATTTATTTTTCTCTGCCAGAACTGCTGGCACTGGAAGCCTTTAATTGATTTTTAAATTTTTTTTTATTGAATTTCAACATGCAAAGTCTGCTTTTGATGTGGGTTTTTCTTTGCCCTTGGTATGACAAGTAGGCTTAGTAACCCCAACACGTTTTGCTGCCTTGTTCAACATGATATTCGAAAGCCAGAGCTAATTCTGTCATGGGTAAAAAAAAGAAGAAGAAAAAAGTACATAATTTTACTGTAAATTAACATGGGAAACAATTGATGGACCTGATTCCCAAGGAAGTGAAATGTTATTGTTTGCTGTCTAACGTATTGCATAGTTTGTCCCGGGTTTCCTAGAAAAACTCGGATTGCTAATAAAAGCTTAGTGGGCTGGATCTGTCACTATTCAGACATGAACATTTGATGCTTGACTTTGGCTGATCTGGAGGCTAGAGGGAATGGCCTTGAATGAGGAGGAGCCACTGTCAAGGCAACGATCAATAAGGGCTCAAACTTCTTCTAAGATATGTGGTACCTCGCTCAATAGTGGTGACTGTGAGTGGTACTTGGAGTCCTAGTGGACAACCATTTAAATATGATCTGGCAGTGTGCAGCAGCTGCCAAAAAAGCCAACACGGTTCTAGGCTGCATAAACAATGGGATAGAATCAAGATCACGTGAAGTGTTAATACCACTTTATAATGCCTTGGTAAGGCCACACTTGGAATACTGCATTCAGTTTTGTTCGCCATGATATAAAAAAGATGTGGAGACTCTATAAAGAGTGCAGAGAAGAGCAACAAAGATGATTAGAGGACTGGAGGCTAAAATATATAAAGAATGTTGCAGGAACTGGGTATGTCTAGTTTAATGAAAAGAAGGACTAGGGGAGACATGATAACAGTCTTCCAATATCTCAGGCCAATATCTCCCACAAAGAAGAGGGAGTCAAGCTATTTTCCAAAGCACCTGAGGGCAGGACAAGAAGCAATGGATGAAAACTAATCAAGGAGAGAAGCAACCTAGAACTAAGGAGAAATTTCCTGACAGTTAGAACAATTAATCAGTGGAACAACTTGCCTCCAGAAGTTGCAAATGCTCCAACACTGGAAATTTTAAAGAAGATGTTGGATAACCATTTGTCTGAAGTGCTATAGGGTTTCCTGCCTAGGCAGGGGGTTGGACTAGAAGACCTCCAAGGTCCCTTCCAATTCTGTTATTCTGTTAAGAAACTAACTTGAGCATAGTCTCAGACAAGCGCCTTCTCATTCACCCGAAACTAAAAGGAGGGAATGGAGAAACACATTCCGATTTGCAATTCTTGTTTTTATAGCTGTTACAATGATAGTTTTGATCTAAACAGCGTTGGTTTCTCAGTCCGGTCTAACTTGTAGAGTTAACAGCCGGTATATCTGGAAAAACAACATAGCTACTTGATGTCCAAACTGTATTATCAGGAATTGTGGTAAATCCTGGAAATTGACTAGATAAGGTAGTCTTATGTGCATTGGGTTTTATGGAGATACAGCAGTGTTTCTAAGGGAGCCTTAGAACGTGGTTAGGATACTGGCTGACAATTGGCAAGCTCGCGTTTGAGACCCGAGTGCTGCTGTGTGGTGGAGTAAGCTGCCGTCACTTGCTTCAACTGCTGCTGACCCAGTAGTTTGAAAGCAGGCAACTGCGAGTAGATAGATGGGTACCACTTCGGTGGGCAACTTAACAGGGACATGAAAGTAGCATCACCAGTATTAGAAGGGACTGGCATTTGCTTTCTTTTTATATACAGTAACTTGCTCTGTTAGTGTAGGTGGGTTGGAGTAGGTGGGTTGCAGTTCCTTGATTAGGCTGTTTACTGTTAGCTTGTTGGTCTGTTGGTAGTTCCCTGATTGGGATATTGTTTACTTTTGGTCTAGTGTTGATTGTTGGTCTAGTGTTAATCTTGGTGTTAATCTCTGCTGATCTGGGTGTTGATTGCTGCTGAGGAGGTGTATTGGGCAAGCCAATAGTACCATGATGGCAAACCTATGGCACACAGAGCCCTCTCTGCAGGCATGCCAGCTGTCGCACCAGCCCAGCTCCACCATGCATACATGCACACCTCCCACTGGCCAGCTGGTCTTTGGGGTGCATGCGGGGAATGTGCGCATGCATGTGCGGGGCACTTGCACGGGGGACGGGGCACATGCACAGTGGCACTCACATTGCATTTGGGAGGTTCGCATGTGTGCGCTCCCCAGTGCCCCATTTTGGGCCTGGAAGGCCTCCTGCACCAACTTGGAAGCCAAAATGGGGCACAGGAGGTGGAGCGCATGTGTGTGTGTTTATGTGGGGGTGTATGCATGGGGTGCTCACATTGCATTTTGGAGATCCGGCACGCGTGCGTACATTCGCGCTCGTGCGCTTTGCGCACTCAACACCAAAAAGATTAAATCATCATTGCACTAGTATATAAACAGAGAGCAAACGCCACTCCCTTCTAACATTGGTGATACTACCTTTCATGTCCCTGTTAAGTTGCCCACCGAAGTGGTATCCATCTATCTACTCGCAGTTGCCTGCTTTCAAGCTACTGGGTCAGCAGCAGTTGAAGCGAGTGACGGCAGCTTACTCCACCACACGGCAGCACTCGGGTCTCAAATGCGAGCTTGCCGATTATCAGCCAGTGTCCTAACCACGTAAGCCACCGGGCTCCCTTAGAAACACTCCCTTTAGCATTGATGATGTTATCTAGTTTGGTAGTGAAACATCTGTAAGAAAACAACCAAGCTCGGAGAGTGTCAGGGATCCCGCAGAGAGGGATGTCTTAATGATAGGGATCCCTTGCCTATGACTTTGAAGGCTGCCTTAGCATTCATTCCCGGGGGACAAATGTAGGAGGGAAGGGCACAGAGGACCCTCTTCCCACTTTGCCACAGCTGGTACAGGATCAAGACAACAGTCAAGAGCGATGCAGAACAATCTGAGCAGCTGCAGCTTGGCTAAATATAGGTCCCAGGGGTTGCCTGGCCTCAAAAGCAAGGAGAGGAGGAAACCCTGGGGAGAGCTCAGGTTTTTATGGCGTCTTGTACTCCACACAATAGAAATATTTACAGGGAGGAGGGAAAAGTCAACGTGGCAGTATCCTGAAGTTGTATTGAGTGCACTGGAGAAGGTCATCCAAGGTGGAGGAAGCGAGGAAAAGCTGCTAGATGCGATGCTCCCACATTTGCACATATGTTTGCGCACACAGAAGCACAGCAGTAATCACATCTTGGTGGAAGTTCATGACTTTTTGCTGAAAGAAGGAAAGATTGAACTGATGATTTATGGGTCTGGGGATTAAAAAGGGTTAAAGAGGAAGGGGAAAGTTAAGATGGCAAGCCTTTGATGGAAAGAAGGGCCGAAGTGATTAATACTGTATTTTTTCTCACGTTTCTATAATATCTGAAGACTTAAAATGGACACCTAACGTTAAAAATGTCATCAACAAAGCTTATTCTAATTCTAATTCTAATTCTAATTCTAATTCTAATTCTAATTCTAATTCTTATTCTATTCTATTCTATTCTATTCTATTCTATTCTATTCTATTCTATTCTATATTTACTCTATTCTATTCCCTATTCTATTCTATTCTATTCTACTCTACTTTTTTTTTTTAAAAAAAATTTGATTTATATGCCGCCCTTCTCCGAAGACTCAGGGTGGCTTACAATGTGCTCAGCAATAGCCTTCATCCTTTTGTATATTTATACAAAGTCAGCTTATTGCCCCCACAACTGGGTCCTCAATTTACCTACCTTAGAAAGGATGGAAGGCTGAATCAACCTTGAGCCTTGGCGAGATTCGAACCCTGCAGTAATTGCAGGCAGCTGGTCTTAATAACCAGCTTAATAACAGGGTGCCTTAAACCACTGTACTACCAAGGTTCATTCTACTCTACTCTACTCTACTCTACTCTACTCTACTCTACTCTACTCTACTCTACTCTACTCTACTCTATTCCTTTTTGAATCTTTTTTGTCTTTTATACTCTAATTTTCTATACTTTGCTTGTATTAGTATGCATGTATGTTTTTATGGGTTGGTAGAAGCTATGGTTAGAAGGCATGGTTAGGAGCCCCACCTCAAGATGTATCGAAGGTAGCCCCTCACATTCTTGTTGAGTCTCCTGGTTAGACTGCTTATGTTTCCTTTACACAGGGCTGTCCTTGAATACTATCCAGAAAGATCAGCTTCACAAAATGTAGCTGCCTACTTACTTCCTGAAGGCTGGTTGCAACACTGCCATGGCACACCAGTGTTGTGAGGCCACAAGGCCAGGGGTCATTTGCCTTCTGCATCTCTCTTATATAAGGAGAGAGAGGGGTTGACCCCTCTGTGCTCCTTCTGCGGGTTCAAAGGGATGATAAAGAACACAACTGATTTGTCTATGGTTTAGGCACACTTAGTAGTTCTGGTAAACTATCTCGATGCACTCCAGTGAAGTGTGCTTGAAACATGTTTCTACAAGCTTTCAGAAAGGGAAAGAATGTGCAGTGTTGATGTGTCTCCCGGCTACGGTCCCCTTTATACGGCGTCCTCCTACCTCTGCAAGCTTCCAGTTGTCCTGTTAGGACTTTCCTGATCTCTGACACCCACGTGTTCTTCAGCTCCATAGACGCCGCCTGAAAAACAGGATACAACCGCAGTTACAATTACAGTCGCAACAGGATACTTAGCAATGGGATAGCGGCCAATATCTGCAGCTCAGGTGGAGGTTGAGGGTGGAGGCTCGTTCTCTGAGCTTGTGGGTTGGTTTCCGAATGTTTTGTTACCAGGCTAGGTACCATCTTCAGCGGAATTTAGGGAATGTCAGTGTTGATGTTCTTCTGCTTATAAGGGCTCAACCGACTCACAACCAACCCACACACACACACACCAAGCAGCACTTCATCTCCCAATGATCCTCACCTGACATGACCTCCCCATCATAAGACCCTCACCTAACGTGATCCACACTAGACCCTTACCTGATGTGACCCTCCCATCACAAGACCTACTGACCACATGAAGCCCTTATAAGCAGAAGCACACCAACAATGTGTTGTGACCCAGGCCCAAGTAAGTCGTAGGAAAATCAGTCCGTGAAAAGACAAACTTTATTCGAACAGCTGAGAATTACTTCATTCCCAGCGTCGTTCAGCTAAATTAAAGCAAATTCCTCCCAACACAGATTCCTCAGTCCTATCACAAACCTTGGTCCAATTAGGCAAACTGCCAAAGGCCTTTCTTGGCAAACGTTCAGAAGTCACAGATACAAAAATAAACGCAAGATGTAGACGAAGAAGAAGACGAAGCTACCAATGTTGTTTTCCGGCAAAGCCCAAATGCCGTTGCTGGTCTGTTTTAAGCCTTATGGGAGGGGCCAATCATCTCTTGGCCCTACTCCTGAGTTGTCCTCTTTGCTTGAGCTGCTCTTGCCTTCTGGCAGCTCTTCTCATGTGTGCATTAGGAACAGGCTCCTCCTGTTCCTCTGCCTCACTCCTATCAGTCTCTGAAGGCTCTGGAGTGCGCACCTCACTCCCCGATAGCCCTGGCCCCATCTCTGCCTCTGATGCAGAGCCCTCATCCGGGCCTTCCCCAGCCTCCAGGACTGGCCCATTTTCTTCCTCAGCCTTATCGCTGTCCGACTCCGCTGCCAGTTCCACAGGCTGCTGGCGAACCACAACACAATGACATTCCCTAAATTCCGCTGAAGATGTTACCTAGCCTCAGTGGTGGTATTCAGCCGGTTCGTCCCGGTTCGGGTGAACGAGTAGCTGAGATTGTGGGTGGGTCCGCCCACCCGTCCTGGCGTAAATACGTCATATTTAGCTCCGTTTTTGAGGCTGGGTGCATGCACGGAAGGCACACACGCGAGCAAAGCACATGCATGGAAGGCCGGGCACATGCGGGAAGGCTGGCACACGAGAAGTGTGCGTGCGTGCACGGGACGAACCGGTGGTAAGAATATGTGAACCCACCACTGCCTAGCCTGGTAATGAAATATTCAGAAACCAACTCACAAGCTTGGAGAACGAACCACCTTCCTCATACTTAGCAATTGCAAGAAATTCAGGCAGCTAAACAGTTTTGCATCTAATATGTTTTCCATTCTTTCCCTTCCTATTTATTTGGCCGTTTTTATCCTCTTGGAGATCTAAATACCTCCACCTACAGAACAGCAGAGTTGGAAGGGACCTTGTCCAATCCTTTCTTAAAGATCTCCAGTGATGGAGCTACTACAATTTCTGAAGGTAAGCTGTTCCACTGGTTAATTGTTCCCACTGTCAGGAAATTTCTCCTTAGTTCTGGAAATCTAAGCACTCTTTCCATCTTCTCCTTGAAGGGATGCTTACTGCAGAGTAACTTGTCAAAAGCTGTTCAACGAATTAGAAGTTGGAACGAACTGTGAACCAGGGCTTATTGGCTAGAAAACAAATATTAATCTTAGAAAGGGAGGAAGCCAAATCTTGTTCCTTTTTTAGTCTCTCTCTGTCCCCAAGGCTTATTTTCTCCTGTAATTCTGAATAATCAAGAATATGAATAATGTATTAGCGGGCGGTGGGGGGAAACATCTGGAAATGAAGAAAAGTGAAACTGCAATACCTGAATAATATAGACCTCTTCTCTGCCATTGTACCAGATCTCAAATTTCTTACAATCACCTTTGACATTTTCCGTAATGCCAACAGTGCTCATCTGTTCGAAAGAGAAGTTTGAATACAGAACACGATCATTGGTCATTGCAATACATTTTGTTTTTGTTTTTAAGTTCACCTTAAAAGCACATGAGCCAGTTTCCTATAGTGCTGTGATGGCGAACCTATAGCATGCATGCCACAGGTGGCACACAGAGCCATATTGGTGGTCACGTGAGCTCAGCTCCGGCACGTGCAGCTGATTTTCAGGCCATCTGGGCCCACCGGAAGTCAGGAAACAGGTTGTTTCCGGCCTCCAGAGGGCCTCTGGCGGGTGGGGAAGGCTGTTTTTGCCCTCCCCAGGTTCCTAGAAAGGCTCTGGAGCCTGGGCAGAGCAAAAAACGGGCCTACTGGGCCCACCGTGCCAAAAGTGGGGGGAGCATGGCGGGTCACACATGCATGCGCGGCGGGGCACATAGAATTATGGGTGTGGGCACACGCGCGACCCCCCTAGGCTCCCCATACTTTTGGCACGCGATGGCAAAACACTATCACTGCTATAGTGTTTAAGGTACTGACCTAGAAACCAGGAGACTGTGAGTTCTAGTCCTGCCTTAGGCATGAAAGCCAGTTGGGTGACTTAGGGCCAATAACCCAAAGGCCAGAGTGACTCTGGACCAATCACCAGGAGACTGTGAGTTCTAGTCCCGCCTTAGGCATGAAAGCCAGTTGGGTGACTTAGGGCCAATCACCCGGAGGCCCACAATGACTCTGGACCAATCACCAGGAGACTGTGAGTTCTAGTCCTGCCTTAGGCATGAAAGCCATCTTGGTGACTTTGGACCAGTCCCTTTCTTTCAACCCAATCCGCTTCACAGGGTTATTGATTTGGAGAAAAGAGGAGGAGGAAGGATATTATGTATGTTCACTACCTTGGGTTACTTATAAAGACTTTCTGGTTTTTCTTTGAAGACATTTCTCTTCTAATCCAAGAAGCTTCTTCAGCTCTGAAAAAGCACCTTTGGGACAACCTTGACCTGGATGACTGAGAATCTCCATAGACATAAGGCAGGGTGATAAATTTTAACTTTGTTTAGAGTTAAAGTTTGCCTTAGCATTAAGTCCTGGGGGCTGGGGGATATAAGTATAGCAGGGAGAAGGCACAGGGAATGTTGCTTGTTAACTACACTCACTCCTTACGTCACAGATAATACAATACACAAGCAATACAGAAGTCACAACGATGGTAAATTTCCAAGCACCTGCCAAGCAAAGTTTCAACCTTGCTCATGTTAGGAGGATACAATAAAAGGGAAGAATGTTGAATGAGAAGACTTTTGGGAGTCCCTTGGACTGCAAGGAGATCGAATTGGTCCATCCTAAAGGAAATCAACCCTGACTCTTCTTTGGAAGGACAGATCCTGAAGCTGAAGCTCAAATACTTTGGCCACCAAATGAGAAAGAAGGACTCAGTGGAAAAGACCCAGATGGTGGGAAAAATGAAAGGCAGAAGGAGAAAGGGGATGACAGAGGATGAGATGGTTAGATGGTGTCATCGATGCAATGAACAGGAATTTGGAAAACTCCGGGAGACAGTGGAGAACAGGAGGCCTGGTATACTATGGCCCATGGGGCTGTAAAGAGCCGGACATGAATTAACCACTGAACAAAATGTTGAATCCACTAAAGTGTAAGAAAGTGACATTCCTCTCAGTGTGGATTGCTTTGATTTCCACTTCATTATAGTCTACTACGGAATCCTTCTGCAGACGTTCTCTTGTTCTCTATATATCTAGAATTCAAAGCCATGATGATATAAATCGCAAACCACAAAACCTATGAAGTTTCTGTGAGAAGAGACTCACGTGGGGGTTAAAAAGAATGTTTGGTAGCAATACAAATGCAATAAAGAGGCAATTAGATTAAAACTAGAATGTGATGGGAGTGTCGAGGATAATCCCACCTTTAAAAAAAAAGGATGAAAAGTGAAGAGTGAAGTGTGTTTATTCCGGATTCTATTTGAAGTGTAATCTGGCAGCTATCTGCTCTTGGCCAGAGTAGTATTACATCCAACTCCATCTTCTCTTGTCCTTCCTAATTCCTTCAATGTTTCTTCATAGATCTGACTTTTTAGTTCCCTGGTCAGCTTCACTGCCATTCTCTGAAGCTCTTCCTCTTTGCCTGAATCCATCTTAAAGTGTGGTGCTAGCAATGGACATAATTCTGAAGGAGGGAAATCTGATCAGTTAAATGGAATCATGACTTCCCAACATTTGGAAAATATGTTCTGTTGACGAAGCCTTAAGTTAAATTTTCTTTCTTTCTTTCTTTCTTTCTTTCTTTCTTTCTTTCTTTCTTTCTTTCTTTCTTTCTTTCTTTCTTTCTTTCTTTCTTTCTTTCCTTCCTTCCTTCCTTCCTTCCTTCCTTCCTTTTCTTTTTGAAATGGCATCACATTTCTGACTCATATTCAGATTGCTATTCCAAGATCTTTTTTACATATAATATTGCCAAACTATGCTGTATCCAGAGGTGGGCTGCCGCCGGTTCGCGCGAATCGGTAGTTCCGACCAGCGGCTGGGTCCGCCCACCTGCCTTGGCGCTATCCCGTCCTATATAATCACCATTTTTTCGATGCCACGCACATGGGTGGAAGGCGCGCGCACACACATTTTCAGTTCTGGGCAAACCAATTATTACAGTATGTGATGCCCACCTCTGGCTGTATCTGCATAACTTAGTTTTTGTCTGTAATAAATGTTATTCTATTATTTTCAGCTTGCGTTTCTAAGGTATTCACGCTCAATTCATATTTGTCTTTTAGTGTTTTAAGTTTTGAATCCGTCTGCAATTTTATTTCAAGGGTTATCATCAAGCCATACATCCTGTATCAGTGCATTTTTTTTTCTATTTATAAATGAGCTTGTCTTTCATAATGTTTGGATAAACTCGTTTTTATGTTTGGCATAAAGCTTTTTCCTCTTGACACAGAAACTGTTTCACAAGGGCAATAGTTGAATTTTCCGTTGTTATGATTCTTTTGAACCTGGCTTGAAAAGATCTATCCTTGACTTCGGTTGACAAATGAACTCTTGAAATTCTAGAATAAGTAAAGAAACTGCTGAATTGTTTTGTCCTTGGAAAGGAATAGAATGAGGCTGTATCTTTATTTGCCAATTGATTCATCAAGTTTGCCAAGAAAAAACATTTTCAAGTTTGTTTTTTTGATAGTTCAATTGATGACTGTAAATAATCTTATTGTATATACAACGCTCATCAATGGATATAGGGAAACTCAACAGCAATAGTAATAGCAACAGCACTTAGACTTATATACTGCTTCATTGTGCTTTACAGCCTTGTCTAAGGGGTTTATAGAGTCAGCATATTTCCCCCAATAATCTGGGTCTTCATTTTACCGACCTCCGAAGGATGAATGGCTGAGTCAACCTTGAGCTGATCAAGACCAAAGGAATCGAACTCTGTCAGCATAATTAGCTGTGCCTCTAAGAAAACAAGATTTTTTAAAGCCGAAATGTCTATGGAGATTCTCAATCATCCATGTCATGGTTGTCCCAAAGGTGCTTTTTCAAGAGGCAACTGGACTTTCAGCTCTGAGCTGAAGAAGCTTCTTGGATGAAAAGTGAAACGACTTCAAAGAAAAACCAAAAAGTTCAGTTGCCTCTTGAAAATTGGATTAAGAGGGAAACCTAACACTAGAATTTACTTCCTTGTTTTCAGAATGAGTCATCAGAATTAACCAAGGAGATGGAAAGCCTCGGATGGAATTTTTCAATTTTGCCCAGGTAGTTTAGGGTTATAAGGGATCGTGCTGGAAATCTAGAGAATTTAATTTGAATATGATTTCTTTTAATTGCCTGATGCAAGAGTTTTTAATGCCGTTAATTTGATGGGCGTATTCCATCTTTTCAAAATACAAATCCTCCCCAGGCAACCTTCCTCTAGTAGTCTATTTGCACTAGCAAATAGTATTTTATCAGTAGATAAAACAAATATTATGAAGGCCAACGAAATCTCCAAGGCTCCCTTTTCTACAACATGAAAGCTTTCCCACCTGCAACTCTTTACAAGGAAAGAGCCAGTGTTACGTTCGTTTCAATGTGTGGCTTTGTTACTTTGATATATTTGTTGATTTAAAGGGGTTCTGTGGGGTCCTTGGTGCTCTTTAAACTTGGTGGCTTTCTTGCAGACATTTCACTACCAAACTAGGAAGCATCATCAGTGCTACAAGGGAGCGGGAGTGGGTTTTGCTCTTAATTTTTATATATGTCAAAGTATGAATATTCATAGACTGGAATAGGCAACAGATCAGCCTATGGGCACTGTTTGGAGACTGAAACATAGTATTTGTTGTATGGGGCCTAAGAGACAGTTTGGAGCCTGGGCGTGGCTTAACTATAAACTTGAGGGCACTAGCTTCTCCCTCCTCCATTTTGCCTTCTCCATTTTGTGCTTCCATTTTGTGCTTCCATTTTGTGCTGTGTTTCTCTTCTCTACAACGTGGAAAAACTTACAAGGCTATTGTAAGCCTGATGTGTTGTTATATATATAAAGACATTTTGAATCCTGCTGAATTATCTGATTGTGTGTGCTGCAACAAACTCTGACAATATACTAATGGTTTCCCCTGTCAGTTTTGGTGGTCCCTTAATTAGGCTGTTGTCTGTGGTTAGCTTGTTTATCTGTGTTGGTACTTTCTTGATTTGGGCACCGTTTACTTACTAATTAACGCTGACTAGTGTTAATTTCTGCTCATACAGGTGTTGATGTTGGTTTGTCCTCTGATTTTAAACTTCTCTCCCTTCCACCGTAAGAAATGATTTACCTTCAGGGAATTTTTAAAGCTGTAGGAAGGAGACTTCTCGTGACCGTCTGTGTTTTCTTCCCGTTTCTTGCAAAAAAGTAGGCTTTTTGCATATAAGAAGAGATGCCTCTGCATTGGCTTGAACCTGGCCAAATCTTTCACTTTGTTGTGTCCTTTCTTGTGGTCGGTCCAGATATTAAAAGAGCCCTGAAGGAGCAATTTACCCAGCTCGGCCACATCTCCCTAGAGGAAGAGAGAAACAGGACAGGAGAAAAACAAGAATAAAGCAAGGTTTTAATCAGTGGTGAAATCTAAAATTTGTTACTACCGGTTCTGTGGGTGTGGCTTGGTGGGAGGGGGGTAATATGACTGAGTGGGCGTGGCCAATTTTTTTTTTAACTTTTAAAAAAAGTTTCAACCTCTTTCAGCGAAGAGGTTGTTAAAAAATGCTTTCAAAAGGCTCTGATGATCCCAGCTGAGTTGCCTGATCGGCAGAGGCTTTTTTAAAAAGCCTCTGCCAATCAGGCAACTCAGCTGGGATCGTCAGAGGCATTTAAAAGAAAAAAACCCTTTTTTTCTTTTAAATGCCTCTGACGATCCCAGCTGAGTTGCCTGATCGCAGAGTCTCTGCCAATCAGACAACTCAGCTGGGATCGTCAGAGGCATTTAAAAGAAAAAAAGGGTTTTTTTCTTTTAAAAGCCTTTGACGATCCCAGGTGAGCCGCACAATCATCAGAGGCTTTTTAAAAAAAAACTTTTAAAAGCATTTTTTGGCCGAAGAGGTTATAGAAAAAATGCTTTTAAAAGTAAAAAAAAAAAAAGCTGCCTCAAGGTTATCTGGCTGGGAGAAGAAGGCAGTTGCATACCAATCTATGCTTGAACTAAAAACATCTTGCTTGGACATGATTGATCATGGGATGGGGTCAGCGATGGGAGGCAGGTAAGTTAGGGATTTTGGTGCATAATTCTCAGTTCTGGCTATGCATTACTACAATACACTTGACTTCTAATAAAATTATATCGTTCTGAATAAATGGAGCCAAGAATTGTTTCTATTTAGAAATTTAAGCACTGCTAGGTTTGACATTATTTTACCATTATTCTTTTTTTTTTTGCTCATAAATCTACTTTTCCTGGGAAAAGACAGTCCAAGACTGTCTTTCAGAACGTGGCACCTTCTAGATATTGTCTGAAATTCTCAGAATCAGAGCTCCAAGATACTTGGAGAGAACCTGGTTAAGGAAAACTTAAAATAAAATATCTTTATTTTAAGGAAGACAAGAAGATTTCAAAACTCTCCATTGTTTGAAAAATCAAGAGTTCAGCAACATACATTATCACAATGTTTCTCAAGCTTAGGCCCTTTAAGATATATGGATTTTAACTCCCAGAATTCCCCAGCCAGCATTTGGAATTCTGGGAGTTGGAGTCCACACATCTTAAAGCTGCTGCTAAAGTTGAGAAACACTGCTTTATTATTATTATTATTATTATTATTATTATTATTATTATTATTATTAGTTAATCTTTAGTGAGATTCACAGCCTTTGAGGCTGGTTAATAGCTCAGCAGCTCGAGTCCTAACCAAGGACCTAGGAACTGTTAAGGTATTGTCGGAGGATGTAAGCTGTTCCGAGTAAGGTGGTTTTTTGTAGAGTCAAAATGTTCAAGCCCGGCAAATTTAGAATTTCTAAATAGCGGGGTAGCCCTTTGGGTATTGCTCCAAGGGCTCCAATTACAATCGGGACAACACACGATTTCTTTTTCCACAGTCGCTCAACTTCAATTTGCAAGTCCCGGTACTTTGTGATTTTTTTCTTGCTGCTTATCTTCAACCCGTGCATCACCAGGTATTGCGATGTCAATGAATAATAATAATAATAATAATAATAATAATAATAATAATAATAATAATAATAATTTAAATTAATAATTAAAAAAAACTTCTTATTATTATTATTATTATTATTATTATTATTATTATTATTATTATTATTATTATTATTATTATTATTTCGGCAAGGCCTACCTCATAGCCTGTAATTGCTATTTGGTGCATGGAATCGTTCGCCGACTTGATGATATCAAGGACAGTTGCGAGAGCTTCTTCAAGTTCAGCAGTGCCTTCGGAATTCTTGCTGCATTTTAACATTTCCTGGTTGTAAAGGGAATTTAAAAAAAGCAAAGGTCACATCACAAGGCCTTAAAATGCTCCAGAATGTTGACATCCTTACATAGAAGGGAAAAAAATTTTTTTTTGTCAACGAAAGGAAAGAAAACAATGTTATATACAAGTTTATTTAATATCATTCAAAAATACAGGAACTCCTCAACTTACAACCACAACGGAGCCTGCTCATTATAGGTGTTGCGAAGGTTGTAAAGCAGATGATCACATGACCAGACCTGATTTTACACCATTTTTTGCATCAATTGTTAAACCCATTGTTTGCTATGGGATGTTTTTACCAAAACCATATGTAAACACCCAGTGGTGAAATCCATTTTTTTTTACTACCGGTTCTGTGGGCGTGGCTTGGTGGGCGTGGCAGGGGAAGGATACTGCAAAATCTCCATTCCCTCCCCACTCCTGGGGGAAGGAGATTGCAAAATCCCCATTCCCACCCCACTCTGGAGCCAGCCAGAGGTGGTATTTGCTGGTTCTTCAAACTACTCAAAATTTCCGCTACTGGTTCTCCAGAACCTGTCAGAACCTGCTGGATTTCACCCCTGTAAACACCACAATTTGTCTGAAATGGTATAGGGCAGGGGTGTCAAACCGGATCCTGCCCGTAGAGTGTTTAGATCTGGCCTGTGGGGCTGCCCTGGAAACAGCGAATGACTGGCCCGCGGTGCCTCTGACAGCAAAAACAGAGCTTGGGAGCTCTGTTTTCGGCTGCGATGGCCTCCTGTAGCCCTCTGCCAGTGAAAACAGCCGAGGAGGCCCACCTGAACTCCATTTTTGCTGGCAGAGGGCTGCAGGACATCGAGCTGGCCATGCCCACCTCGACCACTCCCCCTGGCCACATCCACTACCCCCCCACCAGCTCAAACACAACCCTGATGTGGCCCTCAATGAAATCGAG
Source organism: Pituophis catenifer annectens (assembly GCF_029215685.1). Taxonomy (NCBI): domain Eukaryota; kingdom Metazoa; phylum Chordata; class Lepidosauria; order Squamata; family Colubridae; genus Pituophis; species Pituophis catenifer. Next base: position 7,467,137 of record NW_027256886.1, on the reverse strand, counting down.
TTTGACACGCTTGGTATAGGGTTTCCTGCTTGAGCAGGGGATTGGATTAGAAGACCTCCAAGGTCCCTTCCAACACCATTATTCTGTTTCTGTTTCAATCATTTGTTTTGTTTTCACTCCACGCTCAGCATCAACCTTGGTAGTACAGGGGTTTAAGGCACCCTGTTATTAAAGCTGGTTATTAAGACCAGCTGCCTGCAATTACTGCAGGGTTCGAATCTCGCCAAGGCTCAAGGTTGACTCAGCCTTCCATCCTTTCTAAGGTAGGTGAAATGAGGACCCAGTTTGTGGGGGCAATAAGCTGACTTTGTATAAATATACAAAAGGATGAAGGCTATTGCTGAGCACATTGTAAGCCGCCCTGAGTCTCCGGAGAAGGGCGGCATATAAATCAAATTATTAAAAAAAAAAAACATGCTTTTAGAATGGACTGAATAGTCACCCTCTTGTGCAATTAAATACTGCAAAAATACGGTACTTTTATTAGCAGATGAACCGTTCTCTTACCTTCAGAAGCAACTGATATTTGGTAATTCTCTGGACCGGCTTTAAAAGATAAGCATCAAGGGAGAGTTTATGATCTAATTTCCTCTGACACTCCTGCAAAAAAATGTAAGAAAAAAAAAAGAGAGAATGAGGTGCTTCTGGTCTAACAAGGTATACTAAGAACTAAATGTTAGAAACCGGATCTAGCCCAATAACTCAAAGACATAGCCCAATTCTTTTCAGTAGTTTTATTGTTGGTCTGTTGGTACTGGAGGTCACTGACCTTGTACCTTTCTCTTTCAGGTATACATCTGGAATCATCTGTGGAACATGTGGTTGGCCCTTTTGTACCCAGGAGGAGGGGTCAAGAGGTAAGGAGTGGTTACAGGGATTATGGGATATGTGGTTAGTTAACCCTTGAAGGACCGGGTGGTCAGGGAGAAGTAATAGTTAGGCATTTATCATGACAAAACCCCCTCTAAATGCCTAACTGGATACCAGGGGTAATGTATGCGCACATACAGGAAATACACAAGTACAGACATGAATTACAAGCAAACACGCATTTTTGACATTAGGTAAGCATGTTGTTTATGTGGTAGGGGTTTAGTGAGAATATCTGCTGTTTGCTCCTCTGTGTCACAGTGTACTGCTCTAATGAATCCTATCTCTGAAAACTGCCTGACGTGTTTGTATTTAATGTCAATGTGTCTAGAACGCTGACCTATGGCATCGGCCCTAGAGATCTCTATTGCTGCTTTGTTGTCTTCGTGGATAACTATTGGATATGAGGGTTCAGCCCAGATGTCGCAGAGCAGGTCATCGAACCATACTAAATTGTTTGCGGCCTTTGATAGGCAAACAAATTCTGCTTCCGTGGTTGATGTGGCCACCAGTTTTTGCTTTCCAGTGTACCAATGGATGGGGCAATTGTTGAGTAGTAGCACGTAGCCAGAGGTGCTTTTTCTGCATCCTATGTCCCCAGCCCAGTCAGCGTCAGCATAGCAGGTTAGCTTTGGTTTCTCGGATGTTTCTGGTTCTAGGCAGAGTAGGGCATCCGCGCTGAATTTTAAGTATCTGAGTAGTCTTTTGATGGCGTTCCAGTGTATTAACGTGGGCTTGCTTACATGCCTGGACAGTAGATTGACGGCTAAGGCGATGTCGGGCCTGGTCCAGTTGGATATGTATAGCAGTGACCCTATCGTTGATCTATACAGTTTGTTGTCTGTGAAGGGTTCAGATTCCTCATACATGGTCTTCAGGAACTCAGGCTGCATGGGGGTCTCGCTGGGTTTTGCTTCGGACATGTTGCATTTGGACAGCAGCTCGATGATCTTTTCTCTCTGGGAGAGGCGGAAGCCCTTGTTGGTTTTTATCACTTGGACCCCTAGGTACCTGTCAATCTTCCCGAGTGACTTTAGGGAGAAGTGGCTACCCAGGTCGGTGGCGAACTTGTCACATCTGTCCTTGTGTTTGCTGATGTACAAGATGTCGTCCACGTAAACGAGCACACCCTCGAATGTGTTGTTTTCTCTCCTCGTAAAGAAACATTTGTCGGCTGAGGTGGCCTCGAAGCCCATGGATCTGAGGGCCTTGGCCAGGCAGTCATACCACCTTTTGCCTGACTGCTTGAGCCCGTACAGGCTTTTGTTCAGCAGCCAGGTTTGGTCCTCGCCTTTGTTGTATCCAGGCGGCGCCTTGACGTATATTTCTTTGTCCAACTCGGCGTGCAGGTACGCTGTTTGCACGTCGAACTGGAAGACCTCCAAGCCTAGGATGGTGGCTATCACCAGGGCGCTTTTGACGCTCTCCGCCCTGACGGTTGGCGAGTAGGTGTCTGTATAGTCTTCGGGGTATCTTTGGGCGAAACCCTGCGCGACTAATCTTGCCTTGTATAGGACCTTGTTGTCCTCTAATGTCTTGACCCTGAACACCCATTTGGTTCCTATTGGTTTTTTGTCCCCTGGAACTTGGGCAGGTGAGTATACCTGGAGGTTCCTTAGGCTTTCTGTTGTATAGCATCTCGTATGGTGTCTTATTGATAGAGCTTGACCACAGTCTATTCAGGGTGTAATTGGCGTAGTGTAATGCCTCTGACCAGAAATGCTGCCCCATCTCAGCATCCTCCAGGGCGCATCTCATCATGGTTTGCAACACCCCGTTTTTTCTCTCTGAGACTCCATTTTGGAAGGGGGAGAAAGGTGAAGAGGTGTAATGCGCTATGCCCTGCTCCCTCAGCCACCTTGTGAACTCTTTGGCCATGAACTCTGAGCCCCTATCGGTCATTATCTGCCTTATTCTCATGTTGTGTTGCATGTCTACTCTCCTGTGGAATTCTTTAAACCTTTGGAACACTTCATTTTTGTGTCTCAGGGAGTAGACATACCCGTACCTGGTGTAGTCATCTACAATCGTGAGGAAGAACCGCTTCCTATGTCCTACAGAGGGTTTCATTGGCCCTACCAAGTCCATATGCACCAATTGGAAGGGGTATTCCGTGGTTCGTTTGGATCCCCTGGGGATGGCCTTAACCTTGATCTTAGAACGCTTACAAACTGAACACTCCAAGTAGTTTTCGCAGTTCTTTACTTTGAGACCCTCGGTACATTCCGTCATTTTCTTTACAATGGGGAAGCTTATGTGTCCCAGTCTCCTGTGGAGGAGATGGGCGCAGTTATCATGCAGTGGCTTGCCGATAGATACGGACTTGCTTGTCTCCTCATGGCTACTTCCTGCCTCCTGCTGCACCCCCTCTGTTTCTGGATACTTATCTATCCTGTGGTTTGTGCTGGTATCAATGCCTTCTTCCTCTCTTGCATTGGGTGTGAAGTAGGGGAGTCCCTCGTGTATGGTTACCTTTCCTATCTCTTTCCCCTGCTTGATCAAGTGTGCCTTTCCATCTTTAAACTTTATTTCTATATTTGTGTCTCGTGTTAGCCTCGTGATGGCTAGCACATTGTGGGGAATCTCTGGTATGTACAGTACCTCCTTTAAGTCCCCTAGCTGTGTGATGTGTACGTTTCCTTTCCCCACTACTCTGACCTTGCTTTGGTTTGCCACCTTTATCTCTGAGTCTATTTTTGTGAGTGAGTCTAGCAGCTCTGGGTTACAGGTAGTGTGACTTGTGGCCCCTGAATCTAGAAGCCATGAGTTTCTCTCTATCTTGTGTTTGTCATCTGGGTCATCGTGCCTGATCCCGTACATGGAGCCAGAGCTACTCTCCCTGGAGTGGTCTCTGCGCTCGTGGTGTTTCTTGGGGTTGGGTGACCATCCTCGCCCCCTTTCCTTTGGGTACCTGCGTTCAGGTGACCTTCCCCCTCTACTGTCGTGCTGCCCCCTATCCCTATGGTTCCTGGGGCAATCCTTTTTTAAGTGGTTCCTCGATCCACAAGCATAACATTCTGAGGTATCCCTGGCCCTATCCTGGAAATCCACCCTCTTTGTGGGTCTGGGGTCCCCTTTGGCTAGTTGGCGTTCCCTCCTCAGGGTGTCCTCTGCAACAAGCTGACTGGTCAGTGAGCCTAGTGTGAGGTATTGCATGTTGAGGCTATTTAGTTGGGTCATGAATATGTCCCAGCTGCTATCAAGAGAGTTTATGATTATGCTTATCATGCTCTCTTCAGTGATGATTTCCCCCCTCTGCATGAGTTCTGTCCTTGCAGCATTCATCTTTAAGATGTGCTCACTCATGGGGACCCCTGCCTTATGCTTGGTGGAGTGGAACTCCCTGGATAGTCTAGTGGTGGTGGCTCTGCTTTGGCTATAAAACAGGTTACATAATTTTTGCATAATATCATAAACAGTTAGATTGTCCTCAATAGATGGATACATAGCGGATGGAATGGAGGTTAACATGATGCAAAATGCCCTGTGATGAATGCAGTCAATTTCCAGTGACCAGGGCTTTTGGGGAGGTTTGTTAGCTAGGAACAGTGCATTCTCTCTCATGAGAGCAACTCTTAATTGTTGGCTCCACTCTATAATATTACCCCCATCTAACTGCAGTTTTGGCAAATTGGCATAATTTGCCCCAGAAATGTTAGTAAGGTTACTTACTGGGGGGAGCTGTCCATGGTCCAAGTTGTGATTAAATTCACAATAAGGCTTTGGGATGTCTGTGGCCATTCTGTACTTGCTTGGATCTATGTAACTTGCTTCTCTTATTACAGGCAGGTACTGGGCATGCGCGAAGCTCATTCCGCGCTGGAGTCCATCGGGTGAGGTTCCTGTTGCTGGAGCTCCCAGGCCTAGGCCTAGGCCCGTCGGTGGGAGGCTGGACCCGCCTCCGGTGGGTCCGAAGATCCCTCCCTGAGGTGGACACCACTGCTGGATGGCCGGATCCCCGGCGAAGAAGGGCAGAAGGTGAGGGGGCGACGCGGTCGTAAGTCGAGGACTTTCGCGGGTCGGCGGCGCGGCAGCAGCGGAGGTCGTAGGTTGAGGACTTCCTGCTCCCGGCGGTTCGGCGGCAATGGCGGCGGCGGCGGCTGATCCTCCCTCGTGGTCGCTGGTCCCTGGTCGCGTGGACTGGCCTGATGGGTGTCGTGGCGTTGGTGAGTAGCCGGTCCTTCTCTTCTGCCTCGGGCCTCGCGTTGTCGGTGTAGCGGGTGGTGAGTTCGAGTCCTGCGGTTGACTTTTCCTGCAGGCGGGCGGTCTTTTGTGCCGGTTGCTGGTGCGCGCGGAGTTTTTTGTGGGCTGTGCCTCGGTTGCCTGGTCTCTGTTGGTTGTCCTGGCCTTCTTGTGCCCCCCGGGATTTTTCTTCGATTTATTGAGTGCCGCGGGAGGCTCGAAAGCAGAGCCTAGGGCAGCGGTGATGGTCTCGATTGCCTTTTGCAACTCGAGATCGGTGGGCGTTTTTCTTTTTGTTATTGCGATCTCTTCGTGGTCGCTTTCAGAGTTGGGCTCTTCGTAGTCACTTTCTGAGTCTCCCTCGTCTGTTTCGGGGTTCGGGCATTTTCGCGCCAAGGGATTCAAATCCTGGCTTCCCATTGGCTGGTGCTCGTCCCAAGATGGCCGCCGGGAAGGGGGCGCGGAGATGGATTCTGCCGGCTCAGGGTCATCGGGTTGGGGTGGCTTACCCTTTTTTGCTGGCTTTTCTTTCTCTGTGGTCTTTGGGGCCTCGATCGCTGCTTCTTGTTGCTCGAAGAGGCTTTGAAGGTCCGCGATGAGGTTTTCTTTGTTGCTGTTTCCCTCCATCAGTTTCAGGATGGAGAGTTTGAATTTATTCATTTTCTGTGCTGTTTCTTCTTCCGGGGCGATGATTTCCTTGGATGGCCCCTCTTCATCTGATTGTGAGTCCAGGCTGGAGTCCTGTTCGCTTCCAGCTTCTGTCTCCTCCATGGCTGTGGCTTCGGTTGCAAGCTTCTCAGCCATCTTCTTGGTAAGAGCTCTGGTCTGTGCTCTGTTTGCTTCTTCAGGATAGGTGTTGGGTTCAGTCATTGTCTGGAGTTATGGGCAACCGACCTCTGCTACCATTTTGTTAGAAACCGGATCTAGCCCAATAACTCAAAGACATAGCCCAATTCTTTTCAGTAGTTTTATTGTTGGTCTGTTGGTACTGGAGGTCACTGACCTTGTACCTTTCTCTTTCAGGTATACATCTGGAATCATCTGTGGAACATGTGGTTGGCCCTTTTGTACCCAGGAGGAGGGGTCAAGAGGTAAGGAGTGGTTACAGGGATTATGGGATATGTGGTTAGTTAACCCTTGAAGGACCGGGTGGTCAGGGAGAAGTAATAGTTAGGCATTTATCATGACACTAAATTACAAATGCAACTTTTTAAAAAAAGCTAAAAATCTTTTTTGCTTTTATAAGCTCAATGTCTTGGCTAGCCCATGGCCAATTATAAAAAAGGGGGTTATGTCTTACAAAAAAAATATATTTGCATGTCTTAGGGCAGGGGTCAAAGCCATTTGGACCCATTTCCCACAGAAAAGAAAACATCGGGAGCTACAAAACCTGGGTGGGTGTGGCCAACTCGATGTCACTCACTCCCACCCGGTCACATGACACACACCTCAGCCACCTCTATCCAGGTTTTGTGGCTCCCAATGTTTTCTGTGGGAAACAGGTATCTCTCTCTCTGCGTCTCTTTCTCTGCCTCTCTCTCTCTCAGGCTAGGCAAGGAGTGCCTGGAAGGGGAGGGCGAAGGGTGGGGCCAGCCAGTAGTGGGTTCAGCCAATAAAGAGCCACAGCAGGGGGACAAAAGAGCCACATGCGGCTCTGGAGCCACGGGTTGCTGACACCCATCTTAGGGAGATTAGATGGTATAAGGAAATAAACAGCACACTGTCCAAAGGTTTTTTTCAGAAGGCAACTGGACTTTGTTGTTTTTTCTTGAAGACGTTTCGCTTCATATCCAAGAAGCATCCTCAGTTCTGACTGAACGCTGGAGAATTAGAGAGCCAATGAACCATCATCTGCAAAGTGCTAACAACCAGATGACTGCAAAGGATTAAAAAAAAAATCCTTCCGTTCCCCAGCATTCAGTCAGAACCGAGGATGCTTCTTGGATGAGAAGCAAAATATCTTCAAGAAAAAACAAAGTCCAGTTGACAAATAGCACACTGGTACAAAAAAAAAAAAAAATACATTTACTGTATGTGTAATACGAGAGCCAATTTTAGTAGTTAAAGGTAATCAAACTAGAACCAGGCAAGAGCGAATCATTTTTGAAAAGGCTGCCAAGAAAACTGCAGAGGTTTGTCCAGGCAGTCACCAGAAGTTTAGATTGAGTTTCTACAAAAAAGAAAAGTATATAGCAGTTCATCTTTGTGATCTGCCCGTTTCAGCACGGTAAACGGCCAATTGCTATGCCTTTCCTGCAAAGAGATCTGGATGCTAACTTGCAAAGATCATTCATTTTGCTGACACACAAACTACCTTTGTTCCCAATTTCTAGAACTCCCATTGTTCCGGCCACAGACATGTATAGTGTGTTTGCCAGAGGATAGTTCAGGCAGCTACTGGACGGTCTTGGTGTCATTAGCGATTCAATCTCTCATGAACTAAGGCAAATATACGTGTCCCAGGATAATGTTGCAAGATCCAATGTTGGTCGGTCACTGGGACCACAGTTTTAGTCTTCCGATTTAGTCTTCCGAGTCTTTTGGACTCGTGCTGGAGCCCATCCTCAGGGAACTTCTCTCTACCAGAATGTACTGTATATATTCGAGTACAAGCCAAGTTTTTCAGCACATTTTTTATGCTGAAAAAAGTCCCCCTCGGCTTATACTTGAGTGAGGAAAAAATGGAGATACAGATGATGAGGAAGAATCCAATTTTGAAGGATTTTAACTCTTGTGTTTTAGCTTGGTTGCTGATTGAGCTAAGGTTTTAAAGGTTGTACTTTTAAAGTTATTGTTGATACCATATTGTTTTTGTTGAGCCTCTTTTCCACTTACAGAGCTAGTTTACTGTTTTTCTTTGAAATAAATATTCAAAAACATTTAACTTACTAATGCCTCAATTAATGTAATTTTATTGGTATCTATTTTTATTTTGAAATTTACCAGTAGCTGCTGCATTTCCCACCCTAGGCTTATACTCGAGTCAATAAGTTTTCCTAGTTTTTTGTGGTAAAATTAGGTGCCTCGGCTTATATTCGGGTCAACTTATACTTGAGTATATACGGGTAATAATATTCTCGTAAAGAGTAAGGGAGGTCACCTTGTTATAAATATGCAGGAACCATAATATAAGTAACGGGAGCTTAAACGTTATTGGACTCCTGGAAAATAAGATAATATTCAGAAGCAACTCAGTCAAGTATCTAGAATAGGATAACAGAGTTGGAAGGGACCTTGGAGGTCTTCTAGTCCAACCCCCTGCTCAGGCAGGAAAGGCAGAATTAAGAAACACTGATTTAGGCCAACCCCTTGCCTGGTGTGGGATCTTCTAACACACTTCTAAGACCTGAGAACAATGGTCTCTCAAGTTGGTTTGTTTTATTGAGCCTACCTGAAAAAAAAGGCTGTCTCCACACTGCCTCCAAAGAGCTTCTGACTTTGGCTTGTTTTGGCAATATTTTTCATAGATCTGGAGATCTTCTTTCTGCAATACAAAGGACATCAGTGTTGAATCACGTCAATCAACATACCCAAAGGAGAAGCTTTCTCCCCAAATAAATTTTGTAACTTTGCATCATGCTTATTGCAGATTTCATATTTTAAGAGCAAGCTTAGCTTTAGGTTTATGGGCAGGGGTGGGATTCAAAAATTTTAGCAACCGGTTCTCTGTCTGGTTGCTGGATGGCTTTCCTCGAGTCTGTGGGAGGGTGAAAATGGCCTCCCCCGGGCTCCGGAGGCCGTGTGGAGGCTGGAAACGGGCTCATTTCCAGACTTCCGGGAGGCCCGTTTTTCACCCTCCCAGAGCCTTCGTGCTAGCGCTGCACTTACCTGGCATCTAAAATAGGCCGCGTGGAGACTCCTGGGAGGGGCGGGGTGTGAGGGGCCAGTCAATCCTTGCAACTACTGGTTTGGTGAACCAGATATAAAATTAGCATCTAATTCGCCCGGACTAGTCCGAACCGGCTGAATCCCACCTTGCTTATGTGTCATGCTAAAATCAGGACTTTTTAAAGCCATTAAGAAGCCAAAACCAAACAATGTAATCTGAGGAACGTGCATTTTTTTCCACAACTTCTATGATATTTAGGTACCAGATCTGGAGTTTCAATGAAACACTCCCAGTCTCCAAAATAGCTAAGAGTTTATCCCTGCCTGCTCTAGTGATTTAAGTGCATTTTCACATCTTCTAAAGCCCTTATGCTTGGTGCTTGGTTGGCTCAACTCCCAAAAGCACAGCTTCAAAATCCACTTGACTCGACCGTCTTTGTCCATTCATGGTACCCCGGATAGGTTTGAATTGTCCCACGGGTTGATGGAAGTGAAGCCAATGTCATGAGCTGAGCAGATCACAATGAAGTGTTAATACCACTTTATAATGCCTTGATATGACCACGCTTGGAATACTGCATCCAGTTTGGGTTGCCATGAAATAAAAAGATATGGAGACTCTAGAAAGAGTGCAGAGAAGAGCAACAAAGAGGGTTAGGGAACTGGAGGATAAAACACGTGAAGAAGGGTTGCAAGAATTGAATATGTCTAGTTTAATGAAATGAAGGACTAGGGATAACATGATGGCAGTCTTCCAATATCTAAAGGGCTGCCACAAAAAAGAGGGGGGTCAACTTATTCTCCAAAGCACTTAAACACAGGACAAGAAGCAATGGATGGACATTAACCAAGGAGAGAACAAATCTAGAACTAAGGAGAAACTTCCCGACAGTCAGAACAATTAATCAGTGGAACGACTTTCCTCCAGAAGTTGTGAGTGCTCCATGACTGGAGGTTTTTAAGAATAGACTGGACAACCATTTGTCTGAAATGGTAGAGGGTCTCCTGCCTGAGCAGGGGGTTGGACTAGAAGACCTCCAAGGTCCCTTCCAACAACCTTCATGAAATGTTTCAGAAACAAATCCAAAACACAAAAGAAAAACGAACACCTAGTTTCAGTCCAAGCTCGGTTGATCTTGCTGAGTAGCAAATAGAACATTTTCTTATTCCAGATCATCACTTCTGGTTGTGGGAAATAGTAAGGTATCAGTTACACCATTGGTCACATCAGACCGACCTTTAGGAATGCACAACTCAGAAACTGATGTAGCTGAACGTACACAGGAAAGGGTGAAATGATAAATTGACAGGAAACTTTTGTAGTTTGTGCAAAGCTTAACCACAGTAGCTTATAGAAAAAGGTATACAGAGTAGGAGCATTATCTGGTAACCTTATTTTCTTAGGTTTGTACAAATAATTGACAGGAAGTTCTAGCCAAAGTAACCAAAGCTAGACTTGTGGTCAAAAGGTGTTACAGTAGACAAAGGTTCATCAGAGGGCTATGCTAAAAAAGGGAATGAATAAATAAATAAGGGGAAGGGGCGCTTAAAACATGGTAGTGGGAGGTGTAAACAGGGATGGAGATTCATGTGGGGCTATTAGGCATCTCACATAGGTTGTAAACCTTGTAATACCCAGCCACCGGGGAGGCAAGGGAGTGCTGGAAGAAATATCCATCTGTTGTGGTCTGCCAGCAGTCTGCAGAGCTGGCAGCGGAGTCGGACAGTGAGGAGGCTGGGGAGGACAATGGGCCAGTCCTAGAGTCAGGGGAAGGCCCGGATGAGGGCTCTGCATCAGAGGCAGAGATGGGGCCAGGGCCATCTGGGAGCAATGTGCGGACTCCAGAGGCTGACAGCAGACAGAGGAACAGGAGGAGCCTGTTCCTAGTCCACGCATGAGAAGAGCTGCCAGAAGGCAAGAGCAGCTGAAGCAAAAAGGACGACTCAGGAGTAAGGCCCAGAGATGATTGGCCCCTCCCAGAAGGCTTAAAAGAGCAGCAATGTCTTTTGGGAAGCAACGTTGCTACATTTGTTCCTTGCCACAGTCTCTTGCTTCTGAACTTTTGTCAAGAAAAGCCTTTGGCAGGGTGCCAAAGAAGACAAAGGTTGGTGATAAGGCCAAAGGACTGTTTATGAAGAACCATCTGGTTCAGTTCCAAGAGGGGAGAAAGACACCGGAAACATAGAGGCTAATTGGAAAGATGGTTTATTGATGAAAAGGACCACATGGGTCTGAGTTCCTGGTGCAGCTGACCACATGGAGCTTCCTGTTTACCGACCTCAGAAGGATGGAAGGCTGAGTCAACCTTGAGCCTGGTGAGATTCGAACTGCCAAATTGCAGGCCGTCGGCAGAAGTAGCCTGTACTACACTGCATGCTAATCACTGCACCACCAATTATGATTGCAAGATATTGCAAATGGTTGTAAATGCAGCCCAAATGTTAAGCTCCCATGACTTTGGGGATGGCCCAAACATTGAGGTCGTTTTAATCTGGGTTGTAAGTCCCATTTTTCTGGGTGCATCATAAATTTGAACGGTCACTAAGCAATCGGTCGTAAATCAAGGACTACTTGTTTTTGTTTCTCAAGTTGTGCAGTAAGAAAAGGCATGGGGGGGGAAGAGAATGAAAGATGGAAATGGAAAGATGTGGGGCAATGAAAAACTCTAGCATTGTCCTGCCAACTAACTGGAAGAAAAAAAATGTGATTTTTTTAATGTCTTTGGTTATTTGTTAACTGCCCAAGCAAGTTTTTTAACCTCACATGACATCTCATTTGGCTGCCCGCTGAAAGCCCAAAAGGAAGGAGTCAGAACACCGTCAAGAAACCAGATTAAAAGAAACACTGCGATTCACTTACTCTTTTTAAAAAGCACCGACCCAAAAGCTCAGGTTTTTCTATGCAGTTTTCCAGCTCTTTGAGGAAGATTCTGGAATGGAACACAAAATGAAAGCAAAAGTTTAAAAGTGGCTTTTCAGGTGAGGTTTTCTCCTGAATTTAAGCTACAAGGTCTCCTAGCAAGTAAGATTAACAGAGGTCTGCGGAGTATAATTTCAATAATTTTTGTTACTACTGGTTCTGTGGGCGTGGCTTGGTGGTGGTGGGTAATGTGACTGGGTGGGTGTGGTCAACTTTTTTTTTTTTTTACTTTTAAAAGCATTTTTTCTACAACCTTAAGAGGTTGCAGAAAAAAAATGCTTTTAGAAGCTTCTGACGATCAGTCAAGTCAGCTGGGATCGCCAGAGGCTTTTAAAGGCATTTTTTTTACTACAACCTCTTCGGCCGAAGGGGTTGCAGAAAAAAATGCTTTGAAAAGCCTCTGACGATCCCAACTGAGCTGCGCAGTCATCAGAGGCTTTTTTTAAAAAAACTTTTAAAAGCATTTTAAAATAGAAAAAATGCTTTTAAAAGTAAAAAAATCAGCCTCTGATGATCGCGCGGCTCAGCTGGACATGTGGGGAGGGCACAGGGATTTTTGCTACCGGTTCTCCGAACCACCCGCCACCATCGCTACCGGATCGAGCGATCTGGTCCGAACCAGGAGCATTTCACCTCCGGTACATTGTTGGCAGCAGGCCCAGAAATTTAGTCGTGGATGTGCACATTGGTTGTAAAATGATGTATTATTTTATGTTTTATTCAATTGTAAAGGAAAACACAGCTTGTCTGGACCTCTCACAAAAATTATCTGGCGAAATTTAGTTCCGTGCAAAAAAGCTTTGTTGAATGACCCTTACGTCTATATGGTAGCAGAAGGGAACCTAAGAACTGAAGTTTGAAAGTCATAATGACCGTATGTAATAGATGTTACGTACAATCCACGTGAGCTTTAAAATATCCAGATATATTATTTCCTTATATTAAAAATATTGCAGGTGGCCAGTTGTTGCAGTCCAGTCAGTGTAGTTATTTAGGACTGATGTTTTATGGCAGGGGTGTCAAACTCAGAGCCCGGGGGTCAGATTCGGCCTGCGGGGTGCTTAGATCTGACGCACGGGCCACCCTGGAAACATAAAGGACCAGCCTGTGGTACCTCTGTCAGTGAAAACGGAGCTTGGGAGGGCCGCACATGGCCTTCCTGAGCTCTGTTTTTGCTGGCAGAGGGTTGCAGGAGGCTGTTGCAGCCAAAAATGGAGCTTGGGAGCCCGTTTTTGCTGGCAGAGTGCTCGGGCAACCATAGGTGCCCCCACATGAGTGACATCGAGCTCGCCATGCCCACCCTGGCCACACACACACATCCGAGGTCAAACACAACCCTGATGCGGCCCTCAATGAGATCGAGTTTGACACCCCTGTTTTATGGCCTCTAGAAGACATGTCCTTCAAAGAAACACTTTACAGCTGTATTCGGAGTCCCACCACAAACCTGTTGTGAAATTCACAGATTTCTGAGAGGTTTCCAAAAAGAACTTCTTTCTTGTTCAAAACTACAGCTGGGATCAAGTGAATTAAATCAGGGTTGTCCATTTCTGATGCATAGCCCTATTTAAGAGAAAGAAAGAGAACAGTGAGAGGGGAACAAAACTATGAATAATGAGTAAAATATCAGAAGCAGAGAAATATCTTCTTCCCGCCCCTTCAGTCAGTTTTTCTATTCTAAGATTGCTTAAGAAATGTTAAATCTGGACCTTCCTTTTGAACTCAAAATAGATAAATTCTGCACCAACACAATCCAGATTTTGCAACTCAAAGATGTGAATTCCACCACCTCTACTCATTTCATAATATAAAGAAATTTCCCTGGTTTTCTCATTTTTCATCGTGTATTCCCTATCAACCTACTGGCTTTGAATTCCAGACATTTGCCTAGGTCAGTCTTTCTTAACGTCAGCAATTTTCAGATGTGTGGACTTCAGCTCCCAGAATTCAGTCATTTAATCTAGGGCACCAGAAGCGTCGATTCCATAAATAAATACATTTATTTAACACGTTTGTTTTAAAGTTCTGAAGCAGAGGTTCTCCTAACCACATAGGGGCAGTTTGGGATTTGAACTTTTGCAAAAGCAAAGAATCATGTAATAGATGAGAGGATAAATGCATGAAAATTGAGGTGCCACTTTTAAAAAGCAAGTATGTAGGTCCACATACTTTCACGAATAAAATCAGATAGTTTTACTGACACTTCTGAGGAGGAGTAAGGCAAAAACCTCTGTGCTGCTTTTGACTTCAAGTCTCGAAAGACACTCAACGTACCTCAATTATGCTCTGAAGTTCCTCCACGTAAGCACGTTCGGTTTCTATCAGTTCATTTATTATATGGCTGTGGGAAAGAAAGAGAGGGAGAGAGAGAGGGAGAGGGAGAGAGAGAGGGAAAGAGAGAAGGAAAAGGGAGAGAGAGAGAGGGAGGGAGAGAAGGAAAAGGGAGAGGGAAAGAGAGAGGGAGGGAGAGAGAGAGAGAAGGAAAGAAAAGGGGAGGGAGAGGGAGAGGGAGGGAGAAAGGGAGGGAGAGAAGGAAAGGGAGAGGGAAGGAGGGAGGGAGGGAGGGAGGGAGAGGGAGGGAGAGAGAAGAAAGGGAGAGGGAGAGAGAGAGGGAGAGAAGAAAAGGGGAGAGGTTGAGGGAGAGGGAGAGGGAGAGAGAGAGAAGGAAAGAAAGGGAGAGGGAGGGAGGGAGAGAGGAAGAAAAAGGGAGAAGGAGAGAGAGAGGGAGAGGGAGGGAGAGAGAAGGAAAGAAAGGAAGAGGTGGAGAGAGAGGGAGAGGGAGAGAGAGGGAGGGAGAAAGAGAAGGAAAGAGAGGGAGAGGGGAGAGAGAGAGAGAGAGAGAGAGAGAGAGAGAGAGAGAGAGAGAGAGAGAGTCAGTCAATATTTGTTAAGGAGCATTGTAATGAGATAACAAAGCTATAAATGAGAGGATGTGCCTGAATATTCAGACTTATTATTTATTAAGAACCTTTACAGGTAGTCCTCGACTTACAATGGTTCATTTAGTGACCGTTTATTACGACAGCACTGAAAAAAGTGACTCATGATCATTTTTCACACTTATGGTGGGAAAGCATGGTCACGTGACTTACATTTGGACGCTTGACAACTGACTCACCTTTATGAGGGCTGCAGTGTCCCAGAGTTACATGATCCCCTTTTGCGACCTTCTGACCAGCAAAGTCAATGGGGAAAGCAGATTCGCTTAACAACCGTGTTTCTCATTCAAGAACTGCGATGATTCCCTTCACAAATGTGGCAAGGAGAGTCGTAAAATTGGGACAAAACTCAACTTAACAAATTTCTCACTTAGCAACATAAATGTTGGGCTCAATTACGGTCGTAAGTTGAGGACTACCTGTATATGGCCAATCAACTCAGTCATGGTGATTCCCGGAGGCTTACAGAAACTAAACCCCAAATACAAAACCCAATAAGCCTTCATCCCCCTGGTGACAACAATCTAACCACCACTTGATGGGCTCCATTATCATCCTGCTGCCAAGACCATGTCTTTGGAGCTTTTCAAAAGAGTGGGGGCCAATTTTATTTCTGCAGGGTTGATTACAGGGAGGGAGCCAACACAGAGTGTTGTGGCCTGTACGCGGCCTGTGCGGCTGGTGGCTGATTCCGACAGCGAGGAGCCTGGTGTGGTGCTGCGCCAGCAGCCTGTGCAGCTGGCACTCGAGTCGGACAATGAGGAGGCTGGAGAAGATGTGGTGCCAGAGGCAGGGATTCAGCCAGGGCCTCCAGAAGCTCCCATAAGTGAAGAGGAAGAAGAGGAGGAGCCTCTTCTCGATGCACGGGCACGCAGAGCTGCCAAAAGGCAGGAGTGGCTCCTCAGGAGGGGGTCTCCTCGAGAGTAAGGCTTGGGGCTAATTGGCCACTCCCTTAGCCTATTTAAGGAAGAACACCGACTGAAGCAATTTGCAGGAAACAACTTCGTTCACTCTCCTTCGTGCCTCGATCTTAGTTCTTTGCAAATTGCTTCTGGGCTTTCTGCCAACCATAGTAAGATTAAGATTATTTATTCTTTGGATTCTTGTAGGCTGTTAAGAAAGTTAATTAACAGCCTTTGTTTGGAAAACACCACCACCACCACCACCACCACCACCAGGCTCAAGGTTGACTCAGCCTTCCATCCTTCTGAGGTGGATAAAATGAAGACTCAGATTGTTGGGGGAAAAAATATGCTGCTGACTCTGTAAACCACTTAGAAAGGGCTGTAAAAGCACTGTGAAGCAAGAGGGCTGTGAAAATATTTACAGACCCCTCGCATCCTGGGCATAAATTGTTTCAACTCCTACCCTCAAAACGACGCTATAGAGCACTGCACACCAAAACAACTAGACACAAGAACAGTTTTTTTCCCAAACGCCATCACTCTGCTAACCAAATAATTCCCTCAACACTGTCAAACTATTCACTAAGTCTGCATTACTATTACTATTAGTCTTCTCATCGTTCCTATCGCCCATCTCCTCCCACTTATGACTGCAGGACTGTAACCTTGTTGCTGGTATCCTTATGATTTATATTGATATTGTTTCCTGATTGCTTATTTGTAACCTATGACTATCATTAAGTGTTGTACCTTATGATTCTTGATGAATGTCTCTTTTCTCTTATGTACACTGAGAGCCTACGTACCCTATGCAACCCAATGCACCAAGACAAATTCCTTGTGTGTCCAATCACACTTGGCTAATAAAGAATTCTATTCTATTCTATTCTATTCTATTCTATTCTATTCTATTCTATTCTATTCTATCCTATCCTATCCTATCCTATCCTATCCTATCCTATCCTATCCCATTCCATTCCATTCCATTCCGTAAGTCTAAGTGCTATTGTTATTCCCAGCCTCCCTGCTCTGGTGGGATGGGTAAATGTAATTGGGAAAAGACAATCTTTCAAATAGGCTGTGTAGGGATTTAAAGACAACGAAGTGCAACCCAGAAGGCATTGTTATGAATTAGTATAATGTCAAGTATTTGCAAGCCATTGGCACATATATCATACAGACACTAGTGGAGGCAGGAAGTGCCCCCACCCCTATGTGGAGAGGAGGGGCTTACACTGAGTATAAAACCCCCTCTAACCTTTCCACCATGCTCTCTTTTACGTTTGTTCTCCATGAGACATGATCTTTGATAGGGGTAGTCACACACGCTGTGTGCCCCCTACCCTAATGGATATTAAGACAGCCTTTGTATATAGTTAATATGTTTTGTTATATGAATAAATACATTTATCACATTTATTCATGCATCTGCCTTTGGACTCTTCTATGCTCCTGGGTGTTTCTACGATCCCAATTTCCACAGAATGGTAGCAGAGGGAATGGTAGCAGAACTCCACTCCAGGAGCTGTTGAAAAGGCGAGATGCCCTCCAAAATAACCTGTGAGAGAAGCTCCCCTGTTGTGACCAGAGGCCTTCAACGGAGGAGAACTTCACAGCAGCCCCAGACTGAATCAACGATGGAAAACATTGAAGGGGGTTTCCATCCTGCTACACCCTGGCAGCCAGAGGCCACCCAGATGCAGCAAGAGATCCCAGGGGCTGAGCCAAGCGATGCTGGAGAAGGCTTCTTCAACACTGACGAAGAGGGGGCAGAAGGACCAGATGAAAGCCTGGACAGGCAAGTGGCTGAAATGTCAGAAGAGGAGTGCAGAGCAGCGCTCGCCTGCCTCCTGAAGACAAGGGCAGCAGCCAGAAAGAGGCCTGAGGAGGCAGCACCAGAGATGCCTGCCATCCCGGTAAGGACTCCCCTGCCTGATCTCTCCAAGATGGCGCCTGCCGCCAGAGAGACTGCCCCCCCACCCAGTTTCCCGCCAAACAAAATGGCCGCCAGGCCACTTCCGGAGGCAACTTCCTCCAAGATGGCTGCTCCCCTGGGCACTTTGCCAGAACCACGAGCCAGGCCCTCCCCAGCTCCACAACCCAGGCCTACAACGCCAGCCAGTCAGTTCAGCCTTCCAGCGGCCCAGAGGACCACTCCGAGCCCACAAGGCCCTTGCCAGGCCCCGCCTGCCATGGCAAACATCAAAGAGGCCATAGAGGCCCTGGTCGCTGCCCTGCAACTAATGGAGCAACCACCCACTGGCCCCCCCGAGGCCCCAGACCCAGCTGCCCACTCAAGGAGGGCCCCAAATCCAACCTCCCACCCCCGGAGGAACCCAGATGGACCTGCAGCCTCCCACCCCCCACTGCAGAGGCACTCACCATTCACTGAATGCTCCAGGGAGGCCCAGGCTGAGGCCTCCGCACCTTTCCGGCCCTGCTGGGATGACCCGGAGCTGCAATCCTGCTCCTCTGATGGAGAAGAGGAGATCCAGAGACATTTCCAGGCCTACCCAGCCCATGGACCTCATCTGATGGGCCTCCAGTCTCCAGAAAGATCTCCAGGCCTTCTTCCCACTCCTCCAAGGCTTCCCCACCACATCGCTGATGTCCGGGCCTATTCTGAGGCTCCAGCCAGACCTGACTTCAGAGCTCAGAGAGGGAGATCGGAGCTCCAACAAGAAAAGGCTTTGGAGCATGCTCCATTTCCTGCACGTGCCCAGTTGCTTCAAACTACAGAAGGACTACAAAAAGGAGCCAGACCTAAGCAATCGATCCCAGGCTTAGGGATCCCAATGCCATTCACAACAGTATCTCTTCAGCCATTTGAACAACTCCCCATGCAGTTTAATGGCAATAATTTTGTAACTTTGCCAAATAATTTTGAAAAATTACATTTAAGTGGTCAGAATTTTAAAAAATGGTGTAAAGAGATTCAGATAATTCTCTTAAGAGAAAATACTCTGGACATGATCAAAAGACCACCCCCTTTACCTTGGAGCCCTGAAATTGAGTTCCTGCATAAAAGAGCTTACACAACTCTGTTAAGTTCTATAGACACAGCTCTGTATGCCAGTCTTTCAGACGGCCTCACAGCTCAGGAAGTTTGGACTGCCCTATATAATTTGTTCCATAGTGACAATATGGCTGCAACCAGCAGATTGTCAAGAATGTTCCACAACTATAAACTCAGACCTGGTGTCAAAATGGGGGAACATTTGGCAACGCTTAAAGCCATGAGGGATGAGCTTATACAGAGGGGGGAGCCTGTTTCTGAATCCACTTTAATTAGTGTGATGTTGAACTCCCTAGACAAATCCTGGAGTCCCTTTATTATTTCTCTAGAAGGGGTTTCTAGGGAACAAAGAAATATAGAATACTTTTCTGGCCGCTTTATTGAGGAAGATTTAAGGCGCAGAGATGAGGAACAACAAGAAATGAAGGAGGCATATCACAGGCCTAGGCCTCAGAGGAGGCGCCAGGACACAAGTGAAAGGATTAATACCCTTCCCACCTGCTTTGACTGTGGTATACAAGGTCACTTTAAAAGGGAGTGCCCTCGCTCTAGGGCCAACACGGCTGGACTTAAGCACAATAAAAATAAAAGAGGCCGTGGAAGAGGGGGAGGTGGTCATAAAGGATACCAATACTGTAGTGTCACTAGTGACAATCACACCTCCCAGGTAAAGGATGCTGAGGGGCTGTGGCTTCTTGATTCAGGTGCATCAACGCATATAGCCAACACGAAGCAACGATTTAAGGTTTTACACCCACTCAAGTCCTCAGTAAAAGTTGCCACTGGGGACAAGGCAGAGGTAACTGGGGAAGGCGTGATCAATGTGCCTGGTATAGGAGATGTCACTGGGGCACTGTATGTTCCCTCAATCAAGAACAACCTTTTAAGCATCTTAAAATTGACTGAGGATAAAAATGTAAAACTGGTTTTTGAGAAGGGTGGAGGTTATGTTTCCGAAAATGGGAGTGTTGTTGGCGATATTGTAAAAATCAACAATTTGCCTTATTTTTCCCCAAAAGCACAGGTCAAAAGGCACAAGAAACCTAACAAGAGGGCTCAGGGAGCTAACGCCCAGATAGAGCAGAAAGCTTCTGTGCCAGCCCCCAGGTTGTCGAAACTCAAGGACCCTGGACCTAAAACCAATGAAGCTTTTAAACCAGCTCCTAGGACATCCAAAGCCATTAAGGCTGAGCCCATTAAGGTCACAACTCCTCAGCCAATCCTGAGGAACTCTAAGGTGACCTTTAATCCAGTGCCTACTCTCATTACTGAACAAACCAAAGCTTGTAATGGTAAGATACATAAGGTTGACAAAGTATGCATGGGTAAACCTTTACATTTGGATTGTGCTCATATATTACACCACAGGCTTGGCCATGCCAGCTTCCCGGTTATTAAGAAAATGCAAGATTTTTCTGATGGGCTTAAGATAAAGAATTGTAATACCTATTTGGAATGTGCCATCTGTAAGGCAGCAAAATCTAAAACTGCTGCTATACCTAGGGTCTCTTCCCGTCGTGCAAGGTACCCTTATCAGCTGGTACACATGGATTTGGTTGGTCCTTTTAGACCCTCCCTTGGTAGGGGGCGTTATTTTTTAACGGTAGTAGATGATTACTCTCGTTATGGCCATGTATTTATTTTAAAGGACAAAACTGAAGTCTTTACCAACTTCAAATATTTTTACAACCAGATCCAAACGCAACACAAGGTGTGCATCGCTCAGGTGCAGAGTGATAGGGGGACTGAGTTTACATCCAAGATTTTTGAAAAGTGGATGAAGGAGAGAGGTATCCTCCATTTTAAATCATCCCCTCGAACTCCGTCCGAGAATGGTATTTCAGAAAGGAGAAATGGAGTGCTGCAGAATGTCATGAACTGCCTACTTGCAGATGCTGACATGAGCCAAGTTTTTTGGGCAGAAGCGGTCAAAATGGCTAATTATCTAGTCAACAGGACGTGGAGTAGTGCCATTAACCAAACCCCATACTTCCTGGTCCATGGAAGGAAACCTAGCCTCTCACACCTGAGAATTTTTGGTTCCTATGCCTGGGTCCATATTCCCAAGCACCTCAGAAGAAAGGGGGGCAAAGCATCAAGGAGGCTCAGATTTATAGGTTATGCAACCGGCAGCAAGGCCTCTAGGTTTGTAGACAAAAATAACCTTGTCATTGTCTCTAGATCAGCTTCCTTTGAGGAGGGGTCAAATTGGTCAAAAATTCATTCCAATGAACCCGGTTATTCCCCTATTAGAAGCGACACTGAACAAGCAGCACCATCTGAAGAGGATGAACCAACAAACTCCAAGCAACTGACCAGCGAAGATCCAGATGGTGATGAATCCCTACCTGACTCTGACAATTCAGACAAGGAATCCCTGGGTGACTTCACACCTCCTGCCTCACCTAAACGACCATATCTTCGCAGCGCCTGGGACAGAGGCCCGCCCCATTTTGATTGGAAAGATACTTCCGGCAGCTCCAATTCTGACACCGATGCTCCGGATGACAATGATGATGGTGAGTGGCAATTTCCCAGACGATCAAAACGCTCCAATAAAGGGGTGCCACCCAAAAGGTTGGACATTGGCTGTGTTGCCTCGGTCAACAGCGTTACCATGGCCCCTAAAACGTACTCAGATGTCCTTCAGCTTCCCGAGGAAGAACAGCGCAGGTGGAGGGTGGCAATGGAGCGGGAAATGGACAGTCTCAAAAAATTGAAAGTCTTCATCCCCATGGAAGTCCCCAAAAAGAGGAAAGCAATTGGCACCCGTTGGGTCTACAAGGTCAAGCCAATGCCCAACAACAAACTCCTCTATAAGGCCCGGCTGGTAGCACAAGGCTACGCACAGCGCTACTTGCAGGACTTTGATGAAACATACTCCCCCACCGTGAGAGCGGAAAGTGTGAGGGCTGCTTTGGTCACCGCAGCAGCACATGGGGAACACATTTTTCAATTTGATGTGCAAACTGCTTATTTACACGCACATCTAAAACAAGAAATTTACGTCAGAGGTGCCCCCGGATTTCAACGGCAGGAAGGCCACACCTGGCTTCTGAAGAAAAGTTTG
The DNA here is from genome assembly GCF_029215685.1 of Pituophis catenifer annectens. Taxonomy (NCBI): domain Eukaryota; kingdom Metazoa; phylum Chordata; class Lepidosauria; order Squamata; family Colubridae; genus Pituophis; species Pituophis catenifer. Next base: position 7,445,407 of record NW_027256886.1, on the reverse strand, counting down.
TACGGCCTCAAACAATCAGGCAGACTGTGGTACAAATGCCTGACTAAAACTCTCAAATCACTGGGTTTCCATCCATCTCCAGCTGATAAATGTACCTTCACAAGGGATACCAAAGGGGGGCTGGAGAAAGTCCTAGTGTATGTCGATGATCTTTTATATATAGGGCCTGACAAGGGGGGAAGTAATATATTTGCCAGGACCCTACAAAAAAAGTTCACTCTAAAGTCTTTAGGATATGTGGACAAGTACCTAGGCGTACAAATCATCACTACACCAAAAGGTTTTGCTCTCTCACAAAAGGAAAAGATAGAGGAACTCTTGGTGAAATGTAAAATGGAAGATAGCAAGCCAACGGCTATCCCAATGCAGACCGACTATTATGGGTTGGCACACAAGGATAGCCCAGAGTTCCAAAATAATACTCTATTTAGGTCAGTGATTGGCTCATTACTATATATAAGTAACTGGAGCCGTCCAGATATTGCCCTGGCCGTAAACCTGCTATCTAGACAAGTGGAACATCCTACCCAGTTCCACTGGTTAGCCATTAAAAAGCTATTAAGGTATCTCAAGACCACAGCAGATTACGTGCTTCGCTTGGAACCTGAGAATAGAGACAAGGCCCAATTAAAATGCTTCGCGGATGCGGACTGGGCCGGAGATACCAAGACACGTAGGAGTACTTCGGGCTTCTTGGTACTATTAAATGAGGCACCCATCCATTGGCATGTGGGGCAACAGAAATTTGTTTCGTGCTCCACCGCTGAGGCTGAATATGCATGCCTATCAGAGGCAGGGAACGATCTGATATGGTTTGATGCCTTAATTTCTAGCATCTGGACACCACCGACTTTGCCCATCCAAATTATAGAAGACAACACCGGGGCCATAGGCATTGCCAAAGCCTATGCGGTGGGAAAAAGGTCCAGACATATCGATATCCGCTATCAAAATGTTAGGCAACTAGTAGAGATGGGGTTTATATCTTTATCACATTGTCAGACCAAATATCAAACAGCTGATATTTTCACAAAACCTCTACCAGCAGATAGGCACAAAGATCTGTGTAAAAAGTTATGTCTCACAGGGTAAAATCTGTTGTGCATTGCATTTGTATGTTTGCATGCCATTGGCTCGCAAGGAGGGGAACTGTCAAGTATTTGCAAGCCATTGGCACATATATCATACAGACACTAGTGGAGGCAGGAAGTGCCCCCACCCCTATGTGGAGAGGAGGGGCTTACACTGAGTATAAAACCCCCTCTAACCTTTCCACCATGCTCTCTTTTACGTTTGTTCTCCATGAGACATGATCTTTGATAGGGGTAGTCACACACGCTGTGTGCCCCCTACCCTAATGGATATTAAGACAGCCTTTGTATATAGTTAATATGTTTTGTTATATGAATAAATACATTTATCACATTTATTCATGCATCTGCCTTTGGACTCTTCTATGCTCCTGGGTGTTTCTACGATCCCAATTTCCACATATAACATTATAATATAAGCAAACGACAAAGCTCAGAGGCCACACATTCTAAATTTAAAAAGTGCAGTTCGTGCAGTAGAACAAGAGTAAGATGAAGAAGTGTAAAATGTAAAAACATCTTATTATTAGTATTTTTCATATTTATGTGAACGTTTTTCTAACATTCAATTAAATCCATTATTCTAGGTTCCTGCATTCTGGTACATAGAAAACCTCCTTTTACAGATAATTCAAAACAAAACAAAACAACCCCCCCCCCCCCCCGAAATAAGCTCAAAGGGCAGACTTGATAGCCTTTTTTCCGTGGTCAGTTTTCTGTGTTTCTCTGTTTGTAAGGTGTGCAAATATTGTCATGTTTTTCTAAGCTTCTAGGCGATCTTCTAGGCAATAAGGAGCCTGGTGGTGCAGTGGACTAAACTACTATTAAAGTAGTATTTAGCTGCCAGCTGCCTGCAATTACTGAGAGTTCAAATCTCACCAGGCTCAAGGTTGACTCAGCCTTCCATCCTTCCGAGGTAGGTAAAATGAGGACCCGGTTTGTGGGGGCAATAAGCTGACTTTGTATAAAATAGAACACCGCTTAGGGGGGGCAAAAAGCCCTACTAAGCAGGTATATACAAAAGTATGAAGGCTATTGCTTAAAAGCATTGTAAGCCGCCCTGAGTCTCCAGAGAAGGGCGGCATATAAATCAAACTAATAAAATAATAAATAATAAAAATAAATCTTGTAACCTCTTGGCTCATCCTTTAAAAGAAAGAAGGTGCAATCTGATGTGACCAAAAGGAATGTTAAATTTTACACCGACTACATTTGTCACACCAGTGCTGACGGTCTGTGATCTAAGAAGAGTATGTATATCATAAGTAGAAAAATAATTCCAGTGGCAAAGGAATTTCAATAATTAAGTCAGTATTTACTTACTTAAACAGGTAATAGAATGACCACTGGCAGTAAAAAAAAAAAAAAACACAACAAAACTAGTGGGAGTGATGTGACCTCCAACTTCCTGTCAGATTTCTTTGCTTTTGGGAAGTTGTCAGAGTGTGTCAGAAATCACAAACATGCGAGAAATATATAGATTTCCATTGGAGATTAGAATTGGGTTCATATCAGAGGTGGTATTCAGCAGGTTCTGACCAGTTCTGGAGAACCGATAGCAGAAATTTTGAGTAGTTCGGAGAACCGGTAGTAAAAATTCTGACTGGCTCCGTCCCAGGGGTGGGTTCTACATTTTTTTACTACCGGTTCTGTGGGCGTGGCTTATTTTGTGGGTGTGACTTGGCGGTCATGTGACCAGGTGGGCATGGCTAGCTGGTCAGAGTCATTTCTGGAAGGTCCTCGCACTTACGACCAATCCTCGCACTTATGACCCGACTCATTTGTTTGCTTTTAACACTGATCAGCTGTAGGATGGCCCTTTGAAGCCCCGCGGCAAGAGTTTAAACAGGTTTTTTCCCTCTAGCCATGTGGCAGCAATAGATGGGGGGTGGGACCAAATAAAAGGTAAGAATAACGTGGGGGGTGGGGGGGAGGGCAGGGGGGGGAGAACCGGTTTGGTGACATCATATTGTCACCGCTACCGGCTCGGCCGAACTGGACCGAACTGGGAGGAACCCACCACTGCTCCGTCCCCATCTATTCTCTGCCTCCCGAGTCCCAGCTGATCGGGAGGAAATGGAGATTTTAAAGTATCCTTCCCCTGCCACCCCACCAAGCCACACCCACCAAGCCACACCACGCCCACCAAGCCACACCCACAGAACCCGTAGTAAAAAAAATTGAAACCCACCACTGGTTCATACATCGCCTTAAAACTTCTTATCCCATTGTGATTTGGGAACAGGAAGCTCTCAAGAGGAAGCTACAGATTCATTTCTGGATGATTCTCTGTGCCTGGCTCTTAGAGCGGGTTCACATATCACACTAAGTCATAGTGAGGTTTGGTCAGTTGTAGCTTGATAGAAACCAGTCACCATGGTATCGAAGCTACAGTTTTAGGCCTTAAAGATGCATAAATCATGGTAAACGAAATCATGTAAGGCAGTGGTGAAATCCAAAGTTTTTTACTACCGGTTCTGTGGGGGTGGCTTGGTGGGCATGGTGTGGCTTGGTGGGCGTGGCAAGGGAAGGATACTGCAAAATCCCCATTCCCACTCCAGGGGAAGGATACTGCAAAATCCCCATTCCCACCCCGCTCCAGGGGAAGGATACTGCAAAATCTCCAGTCTCACCTCACTCCAGGGGAAGGATACTGCAAAATCCCCATTCCCATCCCACTCCAGGGGAAGGATACTGCAAAATCCCCAGTCCCACCCCACTCCAGGGGAAGGATACTGCAAAATCTCCAGTCCCACCTCACTCTGGGGCCAGCCAGAGGTGATATTTGCCGGTTCTCCAAACTACTCAAAATTTCCGCTACCAGTTCTCTGAACTGCTCAAAATTTTCCCTACCGGTTCTCCAGAACTTGTCAGAATCTGCTTGGATTTCACCCCTGATGTAAGGATGGCTTGATTGCATCATTCAGTCTATCTAATGTTCCTTGGAAATCATTCTGGAATGTGTTAAACCATGACATTTTCTATATACGATAGTTACAAACACATCCGTGGTTCTATTTTGGTAGACATTTAACTTCCCCACAAATTCCTTTGTAGCTTTTTTTATTTTATTTTTTTAAATTTTTTTATTTATTTTTATATGCCGCCCTTCTCCGGAGACTCAGGGCGGCTTACAATGCGTTAAGCAATAGCCTTCATACTTTTGTATATTTTTTATACAAAGTCAGCTTATTGCCCCCACAAACTGGGTCCTCATTTTACCCACCTTAGAAAGGATGGAAGGCTGAGTCGACCTTAAGCCTGGTGAGAATTGAACTCGCAGTAATTGCAGGCAGCTGGATGTTAAATGCTGCCTTAGTAGGAGGCATTAGCCTCCTACACCACTCAGGCTCAGCTTTGTTCATAAATTTATTTAAACAACCATGGGCACATCACACCCCTTGCTTAATTTTGAAAATTTCATGTAGCATGCCATTTATTCTCACACATCAATCATATACTGCTGTTATCCCATTCAGTAACAAGTTCAGCATATGGTAGCCGAACGTCTTCATAAATAACCACCTATTAACTGTCTTTAAATCAACAAAGGAACATTATTTTTTTCTTTCCCACACTTGTCTCTGACTTGCTGGAAAGCAAAAATCTAGACCAGACACTCCCTGCCTACATACACAGAATACAAAAAGCCAATATGCTGGTTTTTTTTCCCCAATAGCAGTATTTCTCAACCTTTGCCCCTTTAAGATAGAAGCACTTTAATTAACAGAATTTCCTAGCCAGAATGCTGGTTGTGGGAATTCTGGGAATTATAGTCTACACATCTTAAAGTTGCCAAGATTAAGAAACACTAACCTATAGAAACCACAATCCAAAATTCTCATTACAGATAGAGAAATTCTCATAAAGTAGAGCAGTTGGACTTCTGTGGAATATTATATTTTTCAGAGTATAAGATGTACCTTTTTCCCTCAAAAAAGAGGGTGAAAATCTGGGTGCATCTTATACTCCGAATGTAGCCCCGCCCAGCTTCTCAAACGGAGGTTTCAGAGGCTGAAAAAATCATCAGAAACGAAGCTTCAGAAAAGAAGCCCCCAGACAGAGCTTCAGAGGCTTTTTTTCTGAAGCTCTGTTTCGGAGGCTTTCAGAGGCAGGAAAAAAAGTTTTTTCTGAAACGGTGTTTCAGAGGCAGAAAAAAAAGCAAGGCACAGAGCTCACAACCAAGGAACCTATTGCTAAAATTCACCTCTGGGAACAGCTGATTGGGGGTATTCCGGGAGGCCGATCCACCTGCCAGTCAGCTTTTTTTCTTATTTTCCTCCCCAGAAACTAAGGTCTTATACTCCGAAAAATACGGTAAATGGAGAACTAAGATGGCCCCGCTGAGAGCAATGGAGCAGAACTGTCAGCTGCAGTGAAATGAAGAGCAGATGAGTGGACTGGCTCTTTGCGATTCCTCTCTGGACAAGCAAAGGACTTGAGATTGCCCACAAGTGCTCCATACAGTCGCTCCTCACAAGAAGACTAGCAGTCTCTGGTGGATTTAGAGGTCTCAGAGATGAGGGAAAGCTGCCTTCATCTAAAAAGATGGCATTTTATGGACACTGGATTTGCATATTTTCTTTTCTAATCACTTCTGGCTATTCCCTGTTAACTGCTTTTCACTTAATAGAAATCTTAACAATGAATATGTTTCTTCACAGCACTATATAATGCTTCCTTCAATCCTTAGTAAATGTCAGGTGCAAGTAAACAGGAGTTGAGTTCAAAGCACTAAAAGTTTATTAAATGCAATCTATAGACAAAAATCTGATCTATTAATGGTCAAGGCAACCTCATGCTAGGTAAGAGTCAACAGAATTCATGGGGGTCTGGACTCAGATCTCTTATGGCTGTGTAAGGATTCCAAATTGATGACTTCTTTGAGCCTTCCTTCAGGTTGCGCCTGGTCCTCTCCTATTTTAGATAAAAGGGTAAGGACTTTAAAAAAACTCTTTTGGGGAGACGGAATAAATGGGAAAAAGGTAATTAAAATGTTAATTTTGGATAGTTACAAACAGGCTGATGAATTTCAAAATACGTTTCATGTAATGTAATCTTCCTTTCCCATGGGAAAATGCTGTTGTTGTTTTGAATTTTTAAAAAGACAAGCCATTCATTTCTTTCCCACACAGAACTAATGCTCAGAGGGGAGAAGCACTGAGGTAACTAGGAAAATAACTATATGAGGCAGCGGTGGATAATGGAGTCGTGTTTTGCCATAGACGCTTTTCTAATTTGCAGGGATTATGCGTAGCTTGCATGGACCTCAGAGCCTTTGAAAATCTAAAATTAAACTCAGTGGCTTTATGAATACAGGTAGTCCTTGACTTACGACCATAATTGAGCTCAAAATTTCCATTGTTAAGCGAGACAAGTGAATTTTGTCTCATTTCACAACCTTTTTTTGGCCACAGTTGTTAAGTGAATCACTGCAGTTATTAAGTTAGTAACACAGTTGTGAAGTGAATCTGGCTTCCCCATTGAGTTTGCTTGTCACAAAAGGGGACAGTACGACCCCCCAACTAGTCTGCATATGACTGCAATCGTCATAAATATGAGTCAGTTGCCAAGTGTCCGAATTTTGATCATGTGACCATGAGGGTGGTGCAACGGTCATAAATGTGAAAAATGTTTGTCACTTTTTTCAGGGCTGTTGTAATTTTGAACAGTCAGTAAACAATTTATTTATTTATTTATTTATTTATTTTTATTTTTATACCGCCCTTCTCCTGCGGGACTCAGGGCAGTGCACAGCCAAAATAAAACATAGCATATAAAATTTAAAAACAGTTTAAAAAACAATTAAATAATTTCGGCCCAATAATTTAAAACAACCCAATTAAAACCGAATCCAATTAAAACTGAGAGGATGGGATCAAGCCAGCCTTGCTAGATGGAACAAGTGTGTCTTCAGGGCCCGACGAAAAGTCCGGAGGTCTGATATCGTGCGTATCTCAGGGGGCAGGTCATTCCAGAGGGCGGGTGCTGCCACAGAGAAGGCTCTTCCCCTGGGGGTCGCCAGCCGGCACTGTCTGGCCGACGGCACCCTGAGGAGACCCTCTCTGTGCGAGCGAACCGGCCGGTGGGAGGCTATTGGCGGTAGAAGGCGGTCTCGCAGATACCCCGGCCCTTACAATGATTGTAAGACAATGACTACCTATAGATGTAATGGAAGAATCTGGATAGAAACAGCTAATGGGGTAAAAAAATGGAAGGGCTTTAAGAAAAAACATTTTATTCTAGTGACACCCAGTTCTGGTCAGACCCACATGAGGCATATTGTGGTGCAGTGTTTAGAATGCAGCACTGCAGGCTACTTCTGCTGACTGCTGGCTGCCTGCAATTTGGCAGTTCAAATCTCACCAGGCTCAAGGTTGACTCAGCCTTCCATCCTTCCAAGGTGGGTAAAATGAGGACCCATATTGTTGGGGGCAAATATGCTGACTCTGTAAACTGCTTAGAGAGGGCTGTAAAGTCCTGTGAAGCGGTATATAAATCTAAGTGCTATTGCTATTGTAAATTAGGAAAATCTTTCGTCCCTTTATTTTTGTCAAGAAGCTGGATGGAAGGTATAAATAGAATAAAAGGTAAAGGTTCCCCTCGCACATATGTGCTAGTCGTTCCCGACTCTAGGGGGCGGTGCTCATCTCCGTTTCAAAGCCGAAGAGCCAGCGCTGTCCGAAGACGTCTTCATGGTCATGTGGCCGGCATGACTAAACGCCAAAGGCTCATGGAATGCTGTTACCTTCCCACCAAAGATGGTCCCTATTTTTCTACTTGCATTTTTTACGTGCTTTCGAACTGCTAGGTTGGCAGAAGCTGGGATAAGTAATAGGAGCTTACCCCGTTAGGCAGCACTAGGGATTTGAACTGCTGAACTGCCGACCTTTCGACCGACAAGCTCAGCGTCTTAGCCACTGAGCCACCGCGTCCCCTATAAATAGGTGAAGTTAAATATTATTTTTAGGGGGGAAGGGAACAAAGGAAATCACCAAAGGCACTCAGAATTCCGTTGCAGAATCCAATGCAAAATAAACCAAGACATTTGCAAAATAGATAATGAGAGAAAGCAGATCTTGCAGAACGTGCTGTTTGAGGGAACAAGGCCTTGAGGGGAATAGCTTGAGCAGAGGCAGAAAAAATACGTGAGATGGAACACCGGCCTCTACAAAACACTGCTACAATAACAGCAAACAATCCAGCAAAAGGAGTGTACAAAAAATTCACGCCTACAGGTGAAACAGTAACAGCGCTCCCACCAAGGAGGCAAATGTGAAAATAGTGAGATCTGAACCTCATGCAGAAATGAGTCAGGGGTGAATGAGTCACTTACCTTCCCTACCATTTCGTAAATCTGCGCATGTGCAAAGGCTGAAAATCGTTGCAAAAAAAGGGACGTCATGACGTCTGCGCAGGTGGGCGGGGCTTAGCGCAGTTGGCCCTACTGTATTGCGCGATCCGGATAGAACCGGCTGAATTTCACCCCTGAAATGAGTGTAATATTTCAGTGTGCGCACTAAGACACACAGAATCCTGTGCTTAGAAGGCCACCCTGCATCTTACAGAAATTACTAAATTAACTACCAGTTCTGTGAGCGTGGCTTGGTGGGTGTGGCAGGGGAAGGATACTGCAAAATCTCCATTCCCACCCCACTCTGGGGCCAGCCAGAGGTGGTATTTGCTGGTTCTGCAAACTGCTCAAAATTTCCGCTACCGGTTCTCCAGAACCTGTCAGAACCTGCTGGATTTCACCCCTGAATTAGACTGATCCCTCCTGTATGACACGTCCCATTTTGAGGGTATACATTACATACATTACTTGTATGTTCAATCCCCTTGAACCCAAGAGTCACTTAGTTGAGTAAAGTGGCTATAAAAACTGGATAGATTAACTAGATGATAGATATAGATAGATAGATAGATAGATAGATAGATAGATAGATAGATAGATAGATAGAAATAGATGAGAGCAGTGGTGGGTTCCTCCCGGTTTGGCCGAGCCGGTAGCGGTGACGATATGACATCACCGAACCGGTTCTCCCCCCGCCCACCCCCCCCACCCACCCCCACGTTATTCTTACCTTTTATTTGGTCCCACACCCAATTTATTGCTGCCTCCTGAGTCCCAGCTGATGACTAGAGGGAAAAAAACTGTTTAAAAACTTGCTGCGGGGCTTCAAAGGGCCGTCCTACAGCTGATCAGTGTTAAAAGCAAACAAATGAGTTGGATCGTAAGTGCGAGGACTGGTCGTAAGTGCGAGGACCTTCCAGAAATGACTCTGACCAGCTAGCCATGCCCACCTAGTCACATGACCTCCAAGCCACGCCCACAAAATAAGCCACGCCCACAGAACCGGTAGTAAAAAAATTTAGAACCCACCCCTGGATGAGAGAGAGAGAGAAGCAGAGAGAGAGAGAGAGACAGAGACAGAGACAGACAGACAGACAGGCCGAACGAAGCCTCAGAGGCCTGATTCGGCCCCGGAAGCTCCATTTCAGCCAGAAGGTGCAACGGGCCCGGGGGAGGCCTCTGGGTGCCTGAGCGGAGCTTCCAGGGGGCGGATCTGCTCCTCGGAAGCTCCATTTTAGTTGGCAACATGCAGGATGAGTGTTGCAGAGCCTCTGCTGTTGTTTGTAAGAACAAACAACTGCCGTGGTGCTGCAAGATTCTTAGTTTCGGGACTTGTTCCAAAACGCTAGGGGGTCCTTATTGTGTCACTTCCAATGTTCACTAAGGGAATTAAATATGACAAATGTATATGTATATGATCACATAAACTGCTGAGTTAACAGAATCCTTTGTCTAGAAGGGTATAAAAACCATTGTACCTAATTTCTGTCTTTGTTCAACGCTTCATGTACAGAGCTTTGAACTATTGCGCAATATACATTGTCTCTGATTAACCCTGAAAAGTTGTGTTGGTCTTATTAAATCCACAACATTTGGGCATGTTCTGCTTTGGTGAGCCAGGTGCACTGCAAATAACAATTAAAAAAATGTTTCAACTTCAGAATTATGACACCAGCATCTAATTAAGCCCCTGCAACAGACTCGGCAAGGCAAGTATTACTGGCTTTGTTTTGAATGAGTACGATCCTTTAAATACTGAGAAAAGAAAGCAGAGATGCTTGTTTTGTGAACTTGAGGAAGGCTAAGGTGTCTTTTTCCTTAAAGAGGAATGACCCCAATCATTTGGGGTGGGGGGCTAGGGATGTTGCACCCAGATATCCTTTTTATTAGCCCTGCTCCTGTGCTTTTTCCAAGCAGACAAACCTACCAGGGATGGGTTCTAAATTTTTTTACTACCGGTTCTGTGGGCGGGGCTTATTTTGGGGTGTGGTTTGATGGTCATGTGACAATTCTTTAGGATTTAATAGAGGTACTGGTCTACTAGGTTTTTAACTGCTTGCAGAGCTGTACTGGTCTACCCATTTGTTTTTGGAGGCACAGGTCTACCACCACACTGCCTTTTAACACTGATCAGCTGTGGGGCGGCCCTTTGAAGCCCCGCGGCAAGAATTTAAACAGTTTTTTTCCTTCTAGCAGATCAGCTGGGACTCGGGAGGCAGCGAATAGATTGGGGGCGGGGCCAAATAAAAGGTAAGAATAACGTGGCGGGGCAGGGGGCCCCAGCTCCCGAACAAAGAGAACCGGTTCGGTGACGTCATATCATCACCGCTACCGGCTGGGCCGAACAGGGCCGAACCGGGAGGAACCCACCACTGCAACCTACTGAAAAGATACTGGCAGTCCTTGAATTACAACCCTTGGTTTAATGACCGTTTGAAATGAAAAAAATTACTTAGGGTCATTTTTCACCCTTACGGCCGTTGCAGAATCCCGGGGTCACATTATCAGAATTTGGATGCTTGGCAACTGGATCATATTTATGACAGTTGCAACGTGTCCCCCACCCTGGGGTCATGTGATCATCTTTTGCGACCTTCTGATTAGCAAAGTCAACGGGGAAGCCAGATTCCCCGTGTTACTCACTTAACAATTTCAGTGATTCGCTTAACAACTGTGGCAAGAAAGATTGTAAAATGGGGGCAAATCTCACTTCACAACCATCTCGCTTAGCAACAGAAATTCTGAGCTCAACCGGTGATCATAAGTCAAGGACAACCTGCAGCAAAGTTTTTCTCTGATTGCATAGAAAATTGTCCGGGTCAAAATTAATTTCTTTCTGATGGGCAAGAAAGAGAATCAAAGACTAATAAAACAAAGCGGCAAAGTCAGATTAGAACTTAAGGTTCAAGTCTTGCCAAAAAGGGTTTATCTTTTAAAAAAAACCCACATCCTTGATTTTATAATATGAACTGCTCTGTTAAAAATCCAGCTTCTGCCCTGATTCCTGAATTTTTATGCTGTGTTCTTACAAATAGGATTAAGAGTGGTGGTTTGGTTACAGTTGACTTGGATGGCCATCTAAACCACCATCTGGATCTTCATCTGAAAAAGGAGGGCAGGGAAGAGGCAAGCTCCTCCTTGGGGAACCAGGCCTCAGGACCAAATCATGGCAGGACCAAGCTCCCTACAGCACCTAATCTACACCAGGGCTGGGCAATGATGATCTCTTCATGACGTGAGGACTTCAACTCCCAGAATTCCTGAGCCAGCATGGCTGGTTCAGGTATTCTGAGAGTTGAAGTCCACAGATCATAAAGGGGTCATCGTTGCCAACCCCTGCTCTACCCTCATGGATCCGAATGTGGGTATTGAAATCTGGCCAGCCAACCTACAAGAGCCCACAAGGACAGAGAAAGAGAAAAGCATTCTTGGAAGAGCCTATCACAAGTAATGGCTTACTACTTGGAGCTAATAAATTACTCAGGAAAAAGTCATTGTTTCCAAGTAACCCAATTGTTTTGCTAACCTCCACCTTCTTTAGACATATTTGAATAGTTGCCAGAAGCTTCCAGTATTTAAATCTCCAGCTGACAGCATTGACATCCTGGAAATTATGTAAGCATGTTTGATGCTTAGAAGTCCCCAGCCTTGCCTGCAACTGGCAAAGCTTTACTCCTCTACCTCCTGGTCTTTGATTGCTAATATAGATCGTGTGCCCTGAACTGTAGATCAGGTTGTCCAACCTTGGCAACTTTAAGACATCAGGACTTCAACTCTCATACATGCGAATTGGCTGAGGAAATCGGGGAGTTGAAGTCCATGGATCTTAAAGACACCCCTGCTGTAGATTTATTTATTTATTTATTTATTTATTTATTTATTTATTTATTTATTTATTGGTTCAATTTTATTTATTTATTTATTTATTTATTTGTTCAATTTATTTATTTATTTATTTATTTATTTATTGGTTCGATTTATTTTATTTATTTATTTATTTATTTATTCAATTTATTTATTTATTTATTTATTTATTTATTTATTTATTTATTTATTGGTTCGATTTTATTTATTTATTTATTTATTTATTTATTTATTTATTTATTTATTTATTTATTTATTTATTTATTGGTTCGATTTATATGCTGCCCTTCTCCGGAGACTCAGGGCAGCTTACAATGCGTTAAGCAATAGCCTTCATACTTTTGTATATACCTGCTTAGTAGGGCTTTCGCCCCCCCCCCCCAAGGGGTGTTCTTTTTTAAACAAAGTCAGTTTATTGCCCCAACAAACCGGGTCCTCCTTTTACCTACCTCGAAAGGATGGAAGGCTGAGTCAACCTTGAGCCTGGTGAGATTTGAACTTGCAGTAATTGCAGGCAGCTGGTGTTACTTAACAGTGCTTTAGTCAGCTGCGCCACCAAGGCTCTTGTATCAACAAGGCTCTTGTATCTTGATCAAACGATGCTTAGAATAGAATAGAATAACAGAGTTGGAAGGGACCTTGGAGGTCTTCTAGTCCAACCCCCTGCCCAGGCAGGAAACCCTACACCACTTCAGACAAATGGTTATCCAACATAGTTCCACTGTTGGAGCATTTAACACTTCTGGAGGCAAGTTGTTCCACTTGATTAATTGTTCTAACTGTCAGGAAATTTCTCCTTTGTTCTAAGTTGCTTCTCTTCTTGATTAGTTTCCACCCATTGCTTCCTGTTCTACCCTCAGGTGCTTTGGAGAATAGTTTGACTCCCTCTTCTTTGTGGCAACCCCTGAGATATTGGAAGACTGCTATCATGTCTCCGCTAGTCCTTCTCTTCATTAAACTAGACATACCCAGTTCCTGCAACCGTTCTTCATATGTTTTATCCTCCAGCCCCCTAATCATCTTTGTTGCTCTTCTCTGCACTCTTTCATGCGTATCAGTTCTCTGCATATCAGTTCTAACACAACTGATAACTGTCACTTTGGGACTGGGAATTGTTCCAGTGACTCTTGGAAATTGCAAATTGAACCCATCAAGACAGAAAAGAAGCATTACCAACGAACCAACTCTTGTTATGCTTTAAAAAAAAAATTTTTTTTAACGGCGTCCTATAAACAGCTTCTTCTCCACGCTCCATTTCTGCCAGGGTTGATGATTAGTTTTACGCAGAACAGAAGGCTGCTATTACTAGGAACGTTAGCAGAGTGAAACAGAGTCCTTTTGTAGAATATGCCAACAGCAGAGAAGAAACTAAGTGAACGTTCGCTGGTGGCCAAAAATGAGTTAGTGACCACTGACCAAAAGGGAGAAAGGTAACAAAGAACTAATGGCCAGGCTGAGGAACACCTGCGATGTCCCAGCAAGCAAACTATCTGCCACCAACTCATTTATAGTTGAGGGGGGGATTTTTCTTCCTCTCTAGAATGAGATAAGCAGATGACTGGACAGCAAACTAGGGCATACAAAACTTTTGCCAGACCAATTCTTGAATACAGCTCATCTGTCTGGATCCCTCACTGCATATCGAACATGTATACAATTGAACAAGTCCAGAGATATTTCACGAGAAGAGTCCTCCACTCCTCTGCTCACAACAAAATACCTTATGCCACCAGACTCGAAAGTTTGGGTGTAGACAATTTAGAACTTCGCTGTCTTCGGTCTGACCTAAACGTAGTGCATGACGTCATCTGCTACAATGTCCTACCAGCCAATGAATACTTCAGCTTCAACCAAAACAATACAAGAGTACACAATAGATACAAACTCATGGTAAACCGATCCAAACTAGACTGCAGAAAATACGACTTCAGTGACAACTCCAGGAGTTGTCAATACCTGGAATGCACTATCTGACACTGTGGTTTCTTCTCCAAATCCCCAAAACTTTAACCTTAGACTGTCCACTGTAGACCTCACCCAATTCCTAAAAGGTCTTTAAGGGGCATGTATAAGCGCACCAGCGTGCCTGTCCTAATGTTTTCTTTTATTCGTATCCTTTCCATGTATTTATAATCATGTTTACACTTGTATCTATCATAAAATACACGCTTGACAAAAGTAAATAAATAAAAAGGGCAATATCAGCTGTTATTGTTATCAACAACAGAATAACAGAGTGGTAGGGACCTTGGAGGTCTTCTAGTCTAACCCCCTGCTCAAGCAGGAGACTCTATATCATTTCAAAGAAATAGTTGTCCAATCTCTTCTTAAAAACTTCCAGTGTTGGAGCATTCACAACCTCTGGAGGCAAGTTGTTCCACTGATTAATTCTTCTAACTGTCAGGAAAGTTCTCCTTACTTCTAAATTGGATCTCTCCTGGATTACTTGCCATCCATTGCTTCTTTGTCTTGTCTTCAAGTGCTTTGGAGAATTGGTTGACTCCCTCCTCTTTATTTTATTTTATTTATTTGTTTGTTTGTTTGTCAAACATGTACAAGATAGCAGGTATAAATATGAACATGGACATGAACAAAGGAAATAAATACAAATAAATGGGGACAGAAGGACTGGGATGGTAGGCACGCTGGTGCACTTATCCACGCCCCCTTTACGGACCTCTCAGGAATGGGGTGAAGTCGACAAGTAGGGGTACAGTAGACAAGTTTAAGGTTGGAGCTGTGAGGGTTTGAGGATGTAACAACAGAGTCAGGTAGTGCATTCCAGGCATTGACCACTCCATTGCTGAAGTCGTATTTTCTGCAATCGAGTTTGGAGCGGTTTACCTTGAGTTTGTATCGATTGTTTGCCCGTGTATTATTGAGGTTGAATAATGTGGCAACCACTTAGATATTGGAAGACTGCTACCATGTCACTCCTAGTCCTTCTTTTTATTAAACTACAGGTAGTCCTTGATTTACAACCATTCATTTAAGTGACCGTTTGATGTTACAACAGCACTGAAAAAGTTGACTTGTGATCGTTTTTCACACAACTGTTGCGGCATCCCCGTGGCCACGTGATCAGAATTCAGATGCTTGGCAACTGGCTCATATTTATGACGCTTTCAGTGGCCCGGGGTCATGTGATCCCCCTTTTGCAAGGGGATTCCGTCAAGCAAAGTCAACAGGCAAGCCAGATTCACTTAACAACCACGTTGCTAACTTAACAACTGCAGTGACTCACTTAACAATTGTGGCAAGCAAGATTGTAAAACGGGGCAAAACTCACTTAACAACTTTCTTGCTTAGAAATGGAAATTTTGGGGTCCATTGTGGTCAAAAGTCAAGGATTACCTGTTTTTGTCCTCTCTGTTTGTAGGAAAAAGGTTGACTGCAAATACTGGTGGTTACTTTTTTTATAAGACGGTTTTTTTTCCCCCCTTGTCTGCAGCTGTTTAAAATCTCAAAGAAAGTCAGAGGTCACGTTTGTTTGAAGTGTATTTTTGCTCACTGTTAAATCTGTTTGGTTATCCTTTTTCCTTTTATGCTTGTTTGTGTTTTAACATTTGATAGCAGGATGTAATAAAGATACTACAAAGGAACGCAAAAAGTGAGTGAACAGATCAATGTGGAAGCAAATAACAATAAAAACAGAGCGTTGGTAAGAACAGCAATTGCATCATTTCCCATTACCTCGCCAATTATCCCCTGCAGTAGCGCTTGTTAATGCCCCAAATGACTACATCAAAACAGGAATTGCTGTTGACTGTCATCTCTTCTACCTCATGCTTTCCTTATAACAAAGAAACGTACCAACCCTCCTGACAGGTAGCAGCTATTTCAACAAAATGTAGACTGGAGTAGGGTAGGGTAGGGTAGGGTAGGGTAGGGTAGGGTAGGGTAGGGTAGGGTAGGGTAGGGTAGGGTAGGGAAGGGAAGGGAAGGGAAGGGAAGGGAAGGGAAGAGAAGAGAAGAGAAGAGAAGAGAAGAGAAGAGAAGAGAAGAGAAGAGAAGAGAAGAGAAGAGAAGAGAAGAGAAGAGAAGAGAAGAGAAGAGAAGAGAAGAGAAGACTAGACTAGACTAGACTAGACTAGACTAGACTAGACTAGAATAGAATAGAATAGAATAGAATAGAATAGAATAGAATAGAATAGAATAGAATAGAATAGAATAATATTGGAAGTGACCTTGGAGGACTTCTAGTCCAGCCTCTGCTCAAGCAGAAGAACCTATACCATTTCAGATAAGTGACTGTCTAGACTCGGGGTGTCAAACTCAAGGCCCACGGGCCAGATTCATCCAGTGGGGTGCTTAGATCGGGCCCGTGGAGCCACCCTGGAAACAGCGAAGGACTGGCCCATGGTGCCTCTGCCAGTTGAAACGGAGCTTGGGAGGTCTGCTGGCAACGCTCCCAAACTCTGTTTGCCCTGGCAGAGGGTTGCATGGGGCTGTAGGAGCCAAAAACAGAGCTTGGGAGTCCGTTTTCGCTGGCAGAGCGCTCAGGCCACCACAAGCGCCCCCCCCCAACACGAGTGACATCGAGCTGGCCATGCCCACCCTGGCCCCCCAAGGTCAAACACAACCTTGATATGGCCCTCAATGAAATCAAGTTTGACACCCCTGGTATAGACTCCTCTTAAAGACATCCAGTGATGGAGCGCCTACAATTTCTGGATGGGTAGGAAGAACCTAATGTGATTACACTTTTTTTAACAAAAAACACAGACGCGATCGGTAAGATACATACCAGTAATCCTCCACTTACAACAGGTTGTTTAGTGACCA
The DNA here is from genome assembly GCF_029215685.1 of Pituophis catenifer annectens. Classification (NCBI taxonomy): domain Eukaryota; kingdom Metazoa; phylum Chordata; class Lepidosauria; order Squamata; family Colubridae; genus Pituophis; species Pituophis catenifer. The sequence goes on along the minus strand of NW_027256886.1, from coordinate 7,428,313 downwards.
TTCAAAGTTACACCGCCACTGAAAAAAATGACTTACAACTGTTTTCCCCACACTTGTAACCATTGCAGCATCCCCATGTTCATGGGATCAAACTTCGGATGCTTGGCAACTGATTCACCTTTATGATGGTGGCAGAATCCCAGGGTCGTTTGATCCCCTTTTGCGACCTTCTGACAAGCAAAGTCAATAGGAAAGCCAGATTCGTTTTACAACCATGTTACTAATTTAACAACTGTTGTGGCCCCTACGCGGCCTGTGCGGCTGATGGCTGATTCAGACAATGAGGAGGCTGGTGTGGTACTGCGCCATCAGCCTGTGCAGCTGGCACTCGAGTCGGACAATGAGGCTGGAGAAGATGTGATGCCAGAGGTGGGGATTCAGCCAGGGTCTTCAGAACTTCCAGAACCTCCCTTAAGTGAAGAGGACAAAGAAGAGGAGCCTCTTCTCAACGCACGGACACGCACAGTTGCCAAAAGGCAGGAGTGGCTCCTCAGGAGGAGGTCTCCTCGAGAGTAAGGCTTGGGGCTAATTGACCACTCCCTTAGCCTATTTAAGGAGGAATGCCGACAGAAGCAATTTGCAGGAAACAACTTCGTTCACTCTCCTTCGTGCCTTGATCTTAGTTCTTTGCCAATTGCTTCTGGGCTTTCTGCCTACCATAATAAGATTAAGATTATTCATTCTTTGGATTCTTGTAGGCTGTTAAGAAAGTTAATTAACAGCCTTTGTTTGGAAAAAAAAACTTATTTAATTTAGTAAACTAAGGTTTGTACAGACTTTGTGCATGCTGCATTCTTTGGGGTCCATAGCTGGGGCAGAACAACAACTGGGAAGATTGGGGAAAACTCTGCTTTCATTTTTGTTGTTGTCCAGTTGCTAAGTAGTGTCCGATTCTTTGTGACCCCATGGACCGCAGCATGCCAGGCCCTTCTGTCCTACATTACCTTCTGCAGTTTGCCCAAATCCATGTTCATTGCGTCCATGACACCATCCTCTGCCGTCCCCTTCTGTTTTTGGCCTTCAATTTTTCCCAACATCAGGGTCTTCTTCAGTGAGTCCTCTCTTCTCATTAGGCTGGCCAAAGTATTTGAACATCAACTTCAGTGTCTCTCCTTCCAAAGGACAATCAGGCAGTAGTGAAATCCAATTTTTTTTACTACCGGTTTTGTAGGCGTAGCTTGGTGGGCATGGTATGGTTTGGTGGGTGTGGCTTGGCTTGGTGGGTGTGGCAGAGGAAGGATACTGCAAAATCTCCATTCCCATCCCACTCCAGGGGAAGGATATTGCAAAATCTCCATTCCCACCCCACTCTGGGACCAGCCAGAGGTGGTATTTGCCGGTTCTCCAAACTAATCAAAATTTCTGCTACTGGTTTTCCGAACTACTCAAGATTTCCGCTACAGGTTCTCCAGAACCTGTCAGAACCTGCTGGATTTCACTCCTGCGATCAGGGTTGATTTCTTTTAGGATTGACTGATTTGATCTCCTTGCAGTCCAAGGGACTCTCAAAAGTCTTCTCCAACATCACAATTCGAAATCTCAGCGCTCGGCCAACACTCACAGCCATACATTACTAATTACCTTAATTACACTAGGTATACATTGTGTTGGAGAACTGGCTTTGGTACCCTTTCATGATTCTGTTGCTTTACCCTACTAGGGATAAAGATCATTTGAGAAATCCAAGTGGTCTTTGTTTGTTGACCTTGCCAGCCTCACTGGGATCATGCACAAAGGGTGTCGCAAGACTCCACAGAGGTTGGAATGCACTAAGAAGCTACAGAAGGTTTTTCGTAAGGAAGTTGGAGACAGGAAAACAAAGAAGGAAGATGACTATTTATGATGGAATTAGGCGGCTGTCAGCTGAATTCTGCTTGCTCAGTTATCAGATTGGAATAGTTAACCTTTCAAATAAGGAGATATCTTTCCATGATTGTTAGGATAAGAAGACGGGAAAGAGTTGATACGGTTCACAAGGTCTTTGTGTGCTGCGTCTTGTCTGAGTAAACCAGACAACTCACAACTTGTACCTAACAAAGGCAAGACGCTGGGAGCCGACTAATTCTGACATTTTCAGCCTTTGCAAAATATACAAAGCCCAGTTCCCAATATCATCTATCCCATAATAAATATTATTAATATTTATTAATAAATATTATTAATATTTATTAATAAATATTATTCCATTTCAGGGGCATTCATTGGGCAGGGGGAAGGGGCAATTGAAATATCAAGAAATTGAAATCCCAGCCTATATGAAAGAATCTTGGGGTTTTTTTGGCAACATTTTTGGGAGAGGTTTGCCATTGTCTGTCCTACAGCTGAGTGGTGCACCTGGCAGAACTTGATCCACCTGGCTTGGTGCTTAAGGGAGGTTTAGAACTCCCAAACCTAGCCTACATCCTTCAACCATGAGATGAAACTAGCTCTCAAGATTATCAGAATCAATTATGGAAGGGACCTTGGAGGTCCTCTAGTCAAGCCCCATTTCAGACAAATGGCCATCCAGTCTCTTATTAAAAACCTCCAGTGATGAATCCTACAACTTCTGAAGGCAAACCGTTCCACTGGTCAATTGTCCTCACTGTTAGGAAGTTTCTACTTAATTCCAGCTTGCTTCTCTCCTTAATCCTTAACTCGTTGCGCCCATGTAACACCTCTCCTACGCGAGCTGCACTGGCTCCTGGTGGTCTTCCGGGTGCGATTCAAAGTGTTAGTCATCACCTTTAAAGCGCTCCATGGCTTAGGACCTGGGTATCTACGAGACCGTCTTTTGCCACCAATAGCCTCCCACCGACCAGTTTGTTCTCACAGGGAGGGACTACTCAGGGTACCGTCAGTCAAATTATGCCGAATGGCGACTCCTAGGGGGAGGGTCTTCTCTGTGAGGGCTCCAACCTTTTGGAATGAACTGCCCCCTGAGATACGAAATATCCCTGATCTCTGTGCTTTCCGCCGTGCCCTCAAAACCCTGATGTTCCAACAAGCGGGGCTAAACATATGAACATGTGAATGTTTTTAAAATGTTATCTAATTTTAGGTTCTATTTAATTGGGCCAAACTATGTTATAATAATAATTTTAATTAGCAATTTTATGATGTTTGTGTATCTATATTTTTCTTGACTGTACACCGCCTTGAGTCCTACGGGAGAAAGGCGGTATAGAAATATAATAAATAAATAAATAAATAAACAAATAAATAAATAAATAAATAAATAAATAAATAAATAAATAAATAAATAGTTTTCCATCCATTGTCTTGCCTTCGGGTGATTTGGAAAATAAACTGACCCTCCTCCTCTTTGTGGATTAAAATATTAAAAGCTGCTACTTAGAACTGTCTCCCGAGAAATGTTGGATTCTCCTACAAGGTTTCATCCAAATTTAAGGATTGTAGACATCTCTTCAGGATGTGGTGGACCAAAAACCAGTACAGCATAATGGTGAAGATGTGGGCTGGTTCCCTGAGGAGACTTGGGTTATAATCTCTTCATAGCCTAGAAGCTGCTGTAGAAAGTTAGCACCCACCCCTCTCCTAGAAGAATGAAATATTTTAGGAAATATTAAAAAGGCAGAATATTATAGTTCCCTAAAGGGAGAAATATGTTCTGGGAGACAGAAATCAGCCCCCACCTTTCTTAATAGCCCTCAGCAGATGTTAGCACTTAAGAGATAAAGAGATAGATAGCTCTATTCATAAGCAAACACCCTCGTCCAAGATCCAACAAAGGTAGGATTAGCCCTCAGCCACAAAAGGAATTGCCCAACACAAGCCTTCATTGCATCACCATAAGAAACTTCAACCAAATCTGGGAGCTCAGACGGCCTACAGAGCCAGCTATGACCCCTACATAACCCCATGGGAGTCTGACAACAGCCAATAGAACACATGTTCTTGCACAGGAACAGGACATTCAAGTGCAAAGCCCAAGAGAAGGTATAAAAGCCACCCACTCTCAACTCCATGTGGTCAGCTGCACCAGAGAGCCATATGCTTGGTGGTGCTGCTTCATCAATAAACCCATCTTTCCAATCAGCCTCCATGTTTTTCCAGTGCTTTTCTCCCAGCTTGGAAGTGAACCGGATGGACATTTCTTCCCGCACTGCCTATGTGACTTTGGATCATCAGTCCCTCTCTCTTAACCTCTTAATTAACTCAATACTATCCCAATAGGTCTGCAGAAGCTCCGCTCTTCTCCGTGCACCCCTACGCCCATATTTCCATTCATGTGCAATTAATGATTAATAGGCTTGCTTTGCTGGTATCTATGACTCATACATGTATCGAAGCAAACATTCCAGGATTATCCGGCAAAGAACAAAAGTTCTGCTCCTTATGGGTGTTGTAACCCAGAACAAGGAACAAATGTTGGAATACCTCAGAAACAGGCTACCTTTGTAAACTCAACCACATTCCACACAGACAGTAAGGATCCGGGGTCCCTTACAATGTAGGCTGATTTGGAAGATGACGTTAATGTGAATAAAGTAGGAATCATACAGGGTCAGTTACATGAACACTAAAGGACCCTCTCTATTCACATTATTATAAAGGAGAAATGTGTTTGTTTGGAGATTATATTAAAAGTCAGATAAATCCCATTATTGGTAATATATCTTCTGATGAGGCCTAGCTGTCATGGAAGGACAGCCATATGGAAAACATCTGAGGGGCCTCACTGTCAAAGACACAAGGACATGTATGTTACAAAGAGTTACTTATTACCTAAGGACAGCATAAATCTCCCGTATTAGTAATTACAGACCTAAGGAAGGTTGTCTAGCTAAAGATAATCTTATAAACTAGAAAATAATGGTTTAGTAATTAGGAAGTGTCAATTATCATATAACAAGTGTATGTTAACCATATATGGAAAAAATGCATGTGCTCACCAAACCCTTTGTCTTGGAAACATATATAAGCAGTTGTATCAGAGCTTTCCGGGATTCAGAATTTCAGGTACAAATCTGGCTCTGAACCTGCGCAATAAACTGTATCTGGTTGACCCAGGAATGTTTTTCAGTCTTTCATTCCATAACAACGTGAGAAAATGGTTAGCAGAGACAGGAAGAGTTTAGAAGTTCTTCTGAGTATAGATCTTTTTTTCATTTCATTCCCCGCCCGCCGCCCCCCACCGTGGTAAAATCTAAAATTTGTTACTACTGGTTCTATGGGTGTGGCTTGGTGTGGGGGGGTAATGTGACTGGGTGGGCGTGGCCAATTTTTTTTTTTACTTTTAAAATCATTTTTTCTACAACCTCTTCGGCGAAGAGGTTGTAAAAAATGCTTTCAAAAGGCTCCGACGATCCCAGCTGAGTTGCCTGATCGTCAAAGGCTTTTTTTTCTTTTAAATGCCTCTGCTGATCAGGCAACTCAGCTTGGATCGTCAGAGGCATTTAAAAGAAAAAAAACCTCTGCCGATCAGGCAACTCAGCTGGGATCATCAGAGGCTTTTTTTTTTTTGTTTACTTTTAAAAGCATTTTTTCGGCTGAAGAGGTTGTGGAAAAAATGCTTTTAAAAGTAAAAAAAAAACCTCTGATGATTGTGCGGCTCAGCTGGGCATTGGGGGAGGGGGCAGGGATTTTTGCTACCGGTTCTCCGAACCCCTGCCTCCATCGCTACCGGATCAGGTGATCCGGTCTGAAGCGGAAGCACTTCATCCCTGCCCCCCCATGTATCCCTAAATAAATATAGTCGTCCTCGACTTACAACAGTTCCCTTAGTGACCATTTGAAGTTACAAAGGCACCGAAAAAAAATGACTTACGATCATTTTTCACACTTACAACGGTCAAAGCTTCCCCCAGGGTCGCATGATCAAAATTCAAGATGTTTGGCAACTGACTTCTATTTATGACGGTTGTGGTGTCCCAGGGTCATGTGATCATCTTTTGAGAACTTCTGACCAGCCAAGTCAATGTGGAAGGCAGATTCACTTAACAACCGAGTGACTAATTTACCAGCTGCAGTGATTCACTTAACAACTGTGGCAGGGAAAGGTCGTAAAATGGGGCAATACTCACTTAACATCTTTCTTGCTTAGCAACAGAAAGTTTGGGCTCAATTGTGGCCGTAAGTTGAGGACTGTAATTCATAGAATCATAAAAGGGACTTGACTTAGCAAAAATCTGAAGTGCATCCCATTTTCTTGTGGGAGTTTGGGTTATTATTTAAGATCAAATACACAAAGATTGAAACACCCAGAATCATGGATCTTATCAACTCCTGCCCAGCTGCACACTTTCAATACAACGGACACACTTATCAACAAATCAAAAATACACCTATGGGATCACTGCTTTCAGGATCATAGCGGAGGTTGTAATACAATGTCTGGAATTGATAGCATTCCCACACATACAACCTGAAGTATGGATCAGATCAGTGATGAAATCTAAAATTTGTTATTACCGGTTCTGTGGGTGTGGCTTGGTGTGGGGGGGTAATGTGACTGGGTGGGCGTGGCCATTTTTTTTTTTTTTTTTACTTTTAAAACCATTTTTTCTACATTCTCTTCGGCGGAGAGATTGTAAAAAAATGCTTTCAAAAGGTCTGACGATCCCAGCTGGGTTGCCTGATCGGCAGAGGCTTTTTTTTCTTTTAAATGCCTCTGCCGATCAGGCAACTCAGCTTGGATCATCAGAGGCTTTTAAAACCATTTTTTCTACAACCTCTGAAGAGGTTGTAGAACAAATGTTTTTAAAAGCCTCTGACGATCCCAGCTGAGCCGCACGATCATCAGAGGCTTTTTTTTTTTTACTTTTAAAAGCATTTTTTCAGCCGAAGAGCTTGTAGAAAAAATGCTTTCAAATTTTTTTTTTTTAAAAAAGCCTCTGATGATTGTGCAGCTCAGCTGGGCATGTGGGGGGGGGGGCAGGGATTTTTGCTACCAGTTCTCCAAACTATCTGCCTCCATCGCTACCGGATCGGGTGATCCGGTCCAAACTGGGAGCATTTCACCCCTGGATCAGATTTGTAGACAACGCCTTCGCTATAATTTTAACTTGGACTTCTGTTTTAATTGTTTGTCTTTTTTGTTTTATTGTTCTGAGCCGCCCTGAGTCTTGTGGAGATAGGGTGGCATACAAGTCCCAACAAACAAACAAATAAATATATAAATAAATAAATAATAAAGGACGTCAACAACGTCTTCAAAGGAATCCAATTCACAAGGGAAGAAGTAGATAACAATATGCTACCCTTTCTGGATATCCTTATCAGCTGAGACTATGATGGCAAACTAGAAATACAAGTGTAGTGAAAAACCATCCATACCAACCAGGTGCTCCACTACCAAAGTAACAACCCAACTTCCCACAAAAGAAGCTGTGTAAGAACACTATTTATATGAGCACAATCACATTGCAGCAACCGTGAACAGCAGAAAAAGGAAACAGATCACGTATACAAAAACCTTCCGACGAAATGGATATTTATGCAACTTCCTGAAAAAGTGCCTGACAACTCAACCCAATATATAGCACAATCAACACAAGCTGTAAAAAGGATAACACTGCCGTACATTTAAAACAACTCAGAAATCACCAACGGTCTACTTCAATCACGTGGCATCAAACCAACTCTGCAAAGCTCTGCAAAATATCCTACGTAAACCAAAAGACCCATCAAAATGGAGTCATCTACAACATATAATCTAAAGATTGCAATGGCCGCTATTTGGACAAACAGGTGAAAGACTAGTAGAATGAATCCATGAACACCAGTTACTAGCAGTCAGAAGACATGATGAAAACTCTTCAATTTCACAACATGTAGACAGACGTGTAGGGTCATGTAGGGACGCGGTGGCTCAGTGGCTAAGATGCTCAGCTTGTCGATCAAAAGGTCGGCAGTTCAACAGTTCGAAACCCTAGTACCATGTAATGGGGTGAGCTCCCGTTACTTGTCCCAGCTTTTGCCAACCTAGCAGTTCGAAAGCACATAAAAAATACAAGTAGAAAAATAGGGACCACCTTTGGTGGGAAGGTAACAGTGTTCCATGCTGGTTTCACAGAACATTCTCAGCAAAACAACAACAACTAATCAAGATTTGCATTAACCAACTTTACTTTTTTGGGTAAATGCACCTGCAGTTACATATCCCCAGTTTTGTGTAACTACTCAAGGCTATGATTCAGCACTAAAGTTCCTGATTCATTGTCTTGCAAGCGATCAAACGGTAACATGACAATGAGAGAGTTAAGAAAGGAAAAATATCCACAAAATATCTTCTCCTTTTATTGTGCTTTAATAGAAAGTGCAAAAAAAAAAAAAATAGTGTTTGTTCCTCAAATGTTCCTTCCAATATTAGAGGGGCTGCCACAGAGAGGAAGGGGTCAAGCTATTTTCCAAAGCACCTGAAGGCCAGACAAGGAATAATGGATGGAAACTGAAGGAGAGATTCAACCTGGAAATAAGGAGACATTTTCTGACAGTGAGAACAATCAACCAAAGGAACAGAAGTTGCCTTCGGAAGTTGTGGGAGCTTCATCACTGGAGGCTTTCAAGAAATGACTGGACTGCCATCTGTCAGAAATCGTGTAGGGTCTCCTGCTTGGGCAGGGGGTTGGACTAGATGACCTACAAGGTCCCTTCTAACTCTGTTAATCTAATCTAATCAAATGAACAATGAAAAGCAGAGTCACTTAGATTTCTGGGACTTCTCAAGAATAGCTTTCTTTACCATTGGCGGGGTTGATGTAACTCAACAAGGTTCTGCAAATGTTGACAGATCAGCTGCAGTGATTAAGCAACCATTCTGAACGTTGGTAGTCTTTCAACAGGAAATTCCGTTGTGGCATTTACTTTCTTACCTGCAAGCTGGGTGTCAACATAATAGCCTACTTTATGGCATTCTTAGGAGAATAGATGGTGTTGGAGAAGACTCTTGAGGGACTTCGTGAGAGTCCCTTGGATTGCAAGGAGATCAAATCAGCCAATCCTGAAGGAAATCAACCCTGACTCTTCTTTGGAAGGCCAGATGCTAAAGCTGAAGCTCAAATACTTTGGCTACCTAATGAGAAGAGAGGACTCATCAGAAAAGACCCTGATGTTGGGAAAGATGGAAGACGATGAGATGGTCAGAGCCATGGTGGCACAGTGGTTAGAATGCAGCATTGCAGGCTAATTCTGCCGACTGCCAGCAGTTCGATTCTCACTGGCTCAAAGTTGACTCAGAGTTCCATCCTTCTGAGGTTAGTAAAATAAGGACCCAAATTGTTGGGGGCAATATGCTGACTCCATAAATCGCTCAGAGTAGGGGTCTCCAGCGCATGCTGGCTGAGGAATTCTGGGAGTTGAAGTCCACAAGTCGTAAAATTGCCCAGGTTGGAGACCGTTGGCTTAGAGAAGGCTGCATTATGATGCAGTATATAAGTCTAAGTGCTATTGCGAAGTGCTAGATAATGTCATCAACACAGCGAACATGAGTTTGGGCAAACTCTGGAAGACAGAGTGCTATGGTCAATGGCAGGACTGGGCTTCAAAAAATTTAGCAAGGGGTTTTTTGCCCGGCTGCTGGGTGGGCATGGCCATGATGGGTGTGGCCTAGTTGGCCTCCTGCACCATGGCGGGTGTGTGTGTGTGCTTTTGCCCTCCCCGGGCTCCGGAGGCTTTTGTTGAGCCTCCGGTAGGGCGAAAACGGCCTCCCCAGGCTCCAGGACCCCTCTGTAGGCTGGAAACTCAATAAGCCCGTTTTTCACCCTCCCTGAGCCTCCACATGCACCCTACACTTATCTACTTCCAAATCGGGCCATGTGGGGACTCCTGGGAGGGGTGGGGTGGGGTGAGCGGGGCCAGCCAGGAGTGGGATTTTCTCCGAACTGTACAGAATCTTAGCTAGAGGTTCTCCCGAACTCCTGCGAACCCCCAGCAGCCCACCCCTGGTCAATAGGGTAACGAGAGTCAGACACGACTTAGGAACTGAACGACAACAAATATGAGAATAGAGCATTCAAAAGCACTGAACAAAGAAGCAAGAGTTGTTTTAAAGATGCAGCTGTGGAGATTGTCATGCCCATAGCAAGGCATGAAGCCAAATCCCATGTTATGGATTCCATCGTTGGCTTTCATAATGCTTCGTTTCTGTATTTTAACTGAGCCCCCTTCTTTATTTGAGCCAAAACTTTTAAAACTAATCTAACCCTTTAGCTGACTTAGCCTGACTTGACTCAAAAATAACCCAATGTAAGAACTGGAATTTAATTTAAAACAACCATATAATTAAAGGAAGAAAGTAGCATTCTAACCGATCCAACCACCAAGAATTTTCAACTGAAATCCTTTAAATATTTATTTGGAATACGCTGTAGCCCTGCCATGGAGTTGTGTTGTTACTACCTGCATCAATTGCAATAACATCACGATGTACAAAATATCCTTGCTACCACGGATGCCTATGAAATTCTCTATACAGGTAGTCCTCGACTTACAACAATTCATTCAGTGACCATTACAATGGACTGGCAAAAGTGACTTACGACCAGTTTTCACACTTATGACCATTTTAGCATTCCCTAGAGTCACGTGATCAGAACGCAAACGCTTGGCAGCTGACTCATATTTATGACGGTTGCAGTGTCCCGGGGTCATGTGATCCCTCTTTGCGACCTTCTGACAAGCAAAGTCACCAGATTCACTTAACAACTATGTTACTAATGTAACGCTTGCAGTGATTCACTTAACAACTCTGGCAAGAAAGATCGTAAAATGGGGCAAAACTCACTAAACAAATGTCTCACTTAACAACAGAAATTCTGGACTCAATTGTTGTCGTAGGTTGAGGACCTACGACAACATGAATGAATTACAACAATTCATTTTGTGGCTACTACAATAGAACTGGAAAAGTGACTTAGGATCATTTTTTCCCATTTGCGGCCACTGCAGAATCCCCATGGACACACGATATAAATTCAGGCACTTGGTAACTGCCTCATATTTATGGCGGTTGCAATGCCTTGGAGTCAGTTTTGTGACATCCTGACAAGTGAAATCAATGGCAAATCCAGATTTACTTAATAACCATTTTATTAATTTAATAAGGGCAGTGGTTCACTTAACAACTGTGGCAAGAAAGGTCATAAAATGGGGCAAAACTCACTTAACAACTATCTCACTTAGCAACAGAAATTTTGGGCTCAATTGTGGTCGTAAGCCCTACCTGTGCATATGGAGAGAAACCCTACAGCTCCACCTACGATACAGTTTAATATTTTAAATGATCAGGTAGATTTGTATTGCTCCCTTGAGGCAGTAAAAGCTAATCTGTTAAAATATAATGCCAAGAGTCAGTGTTTCAGGCTTTCCCCAAAATTCTTGATTACTGGGCCACTGACTTCAATGGAAAGAAAGCAGAAGGATTCAAGAAGAAAATGAGAGAGAAAATCAACATTATATTCCCACTAGGTTCTTGATTTTATATTGCACATCTATCCCGAAGGTAAAAACATAGCACTGTTCTTTTTTCTCCTCTCCCGTTAATATTTTAAAATAGGAGAACAGACTGGGGAAAGAAAGAAAGAAAGAAAGAAAGAAAGAAAGAAAGAAAGAAAGAAAGAAAGAAAGAAAGAAAGAAAGAAAGAAAGAAAGAAAGAAAGAAAGAAAATTATTTGTGGGGTGGGGAGGGGAGAAAATCAGGGGTGAAATCCAGCAGGTTCTGACAGGTTCTGGAGAACCAGTAGCGGAAATTTTGAGTAGTTCATAGAACCAGCAAATACCACCTCTGGCTGGCCCCAGAGTGGGATGGGAATAGAGATTTTGCAATATTCTTCCCCTGGAATGGGGTGGGAAGGGAGATTTTGCAGTATCCTTCCCCTGCCATGCCCACCAAGCCACACCCACAGAACCGGTAGTAAAAAAAATATTGGATTTCACCACTGGAGAAAATGTTTTAAGCACGTTTAATTCATTAAATGTGAATGAGCAAATCAGGAAATGTGATACAAATGTATGAGGTGGAAAACTGGCAATATTTGCTTGCTGAACTTTCTTTTAAAAGTTGCTTTTAAGGTTTTTGTCCGCTCCACAGCCCATAAAGTCACAGGCGATCCTGGACAACTAGTACAGGTAGTTCTCGACTTACAACAGTTCATCTAGTGACCATTCAAAGTTACAATGGCACTGAAAAAACTAACTTATGACCATTTTTCACACTTACAACCATTGCAGCATCTTTACGATCGTGTGATCAAAATTCAGATGCTTGGCAACTGACTCATATTATGGTGGCTTATCAAGTAAACTATAATGACTGGGTTTGCAAAACATCATAAATCCAAACAAACTACAATAGGCCTAAAAGGAGTATTTTCCTGGCTGCAAGGTGTCTTTACTCTGGGGAGACTTTTTTCACACTATGAAAGTGTCATATTCTTAAATCTATTCCAGTAGTGAAATCCTATTTTTTTTTTTTACTACTGGTTCTGTGGGCATGGCTTGGTGGGCGTGGCAGGGGAAGGATACTGCAAAATCTCCATTCTCACCCCACTCCAGGGGAAGAATACTGCAAAATCCCCATTCCCTCCCCACTCTTGGGGGAAGGATATTGCAAAAACTCCATTCCCACCCCACTCTGGGACCAGCCAGAGGTGGTACTTGCCAGTTCTCTGAACTGCTCAAAATTTCCGCTACCGGTTCTCCAGAACCTGTCAGAACCTGCTCGATTTCATCCCTGATCTATTCCCATTGCTATTCAAATGGACATAAGGACAGCATTCACATGTTATGGCACAATTAACTGGGTCTGTGCTAGGTTGCTAAGTGTATGCAAAGGATTGTTTTTAAAAATGAAAAAGTAAACTATCTTCCGGGATGAAAAGCCTGGTAAAATTCTACTTCTCTTCAAACTTCTTGCCCAGACAACTTGACTGTTGGAAGTTAGACTGCCAAGCCATACAACAGACAAAAGATTAGCCAACCTCATTTTAGTTTGGCAAAGGTTGAGCAAACAGCATATATATTTGGTTAAACAGTCTGGGTCCTGTGCAAACTCAGAAAATGGGGGTTATCTTAAGTAAGCCATAGTTTATGGTTTAGTCTAGCTCATCATGGCTAAGAATGCTGCATAAAATTCAGCCAAACATCTCATCATGAATCTTAATTGCGAGGTATCCCTTTTCTTTTTCTAGAGTAACTATCGTTTCTCAACCTAATGGGCGGACCTCAATTCTTGAAATTTTAGGAGCTGAAGTCTACCCATCTTAAAGCGGCTGAGGTTGAGAAACACAAGCCAGAATTGAAGCTTCTTGGATGAGAAGAAAAACGTTTTCAAGGAGGAACCCCCCCCCCCACGAATGTCTAGTTGCCTTTTGAAAAGCAACCTTGGCTCAACCACAACCGGCATGATTTGAGAATCTCCGCAGACTTTGAGAAACACTACATACTCTAGAAAATATTCTCCAAATCATGAGTACGATGTAGCTTATCTAAAAGTAGTTTACCATGATATTTGGGGAGAAAATACATGCGGTTGCTAAGAGTCAGAAAACACCTGATGGCACACAATCAGTTGTACTGCATGCAAACCCGGTTAAGAGCAGAAAACTGGATTCACACAACCGCATGCAACTGGTCAGATTTATATTTTCACACCGGTCCACACAACACATGGGGTTAGCCAGCTTGGGGATCCAGTCCAATGTTCTGGGAATCCAGGCATTGCCCATCATGCGAGTCAAGGTATTAAGTTATTAACATCTGCTGCTTGCAATTACTGCAAGTTCAAATCTCACCAGGCTCAAGGTTGACTCAGCCTTCCATCGTTTCAAAGGTAGGTGAAATGAGGACCCAGATTGTGGGGGCAATAAGCTGACTTTGTATAAATATACAAAAGTATGAAGGCTATTGCTTAATGCAGTGTTAGCTGCCCTGAGTCTCCGGAGAAGGGCGGCATATAAATTAAAGCCAAAAAAAAAAAAAAATGAAGCCATCACACACTTCATTTGCATGCCAGTCAAACTGGTTCCCCGATCCGGGGTTTATAGATTCGCCAGGGGTGTGACCCGCCCGTCATCCTCTAATAGTCAAATCTACTCTTGCCGGGCTTGTGACACACCGGTTGAGACACAACATCGGTCTTTCTGGTTGAGTGGAATTCCAGATGTGCCCAACTACACCCCCCTCCCCATCATTCTCCCCACTCCACCAGAGGTGGGTTTCAGCAGGTTCTGACCAGTTCTGGAGAACCGGTAGCGGAAATTCCGAGTAGTTCGGAGAACCGGTAGTAAAAATTCTGACTGGCCCCCCAGCCCCCATCTATTCTCTGCCTCCGGAGTCCCAGCTGATTGGGAGGAAATGGGGATTTTGCAGTATCCTTCCCCTGGAGTGGGGTGGGAATGGAGATTTTACAGTAGCCTTCCCCTGCCACGCCCACCAAGAAACACCCACAGAACCGGTAGTAAAAGTTTTTTTGAAACCCACCACTGCACTCCACCTCGCAGGCTGGAAAAAGAAGGCGGGAAGCATTGCAAAGGTAAGCAAGCTAGCCCGGAGCTGGGATGCAAACGAAGCGCTCTCCGTCTAAGCCAATCAGCGGCCTCCGAAGCCGCCCAGCAAAACCCGAACGAAAGCCGTCCGGCACGCGGAACCGCTGCCATTTATTCCTGGGACGCCTCGGGCTTCCCCCGTTCGCCTGCCCGGGTTTTAACTTTGCCCTGGAAGCCAATCGGGCCAACTTAACCTCCAGGAGGAGGCTCGACTAGAAGATCCCCAGAGACTCCGGACAGAGGTCAGCAGCTGGGTTGGGCTGCCAGAGGGGGAAGATGCGTTGCATTCTCGGCAAGGATGGGGAGGCAAAGCAGCCCGTCGGAAGGCGGAGATGCCGCCCAACCCCGGCAAAGAAGAAGAAGAAGAAGAAGAAGAAAGCTTCAGCCAAGCTCTCTCTCTCTCTCTTCTCTTTCTCCCAAGGAAAAAAATACTTTCTCCTTGCCGGCTTCGGCTGCTTTGAGGCAGTGAAAGTTTTAACCGTCTTGATGAAGCCGATCACGGCTTTGCAACGCGCTGATCTATCGAGGTTCCCCCTAGACTTTCCGTTTCTGAAATCTCGCCCGTCCCTCCCTCTTTCTTGTTCTTTCTCTTTCTTTCCTTCCTTCCTCTTCCTTCCTTTTTATTTCTTTCTCTCTTTCTTTCTCTTTCCTTTCTTTCTTTCCTTTTTATTTCTCTTTCTTTCCTTCCATTCTCCTTTCTTTCTTTCCTTCCTTCCTTCCTCTTTCTTTCTTTCTCCTTCCTTCCTTCCTCTTTCCTTCCTTCCTTCCTTCCTCTCCCTTCCTTCCTTCTTTCTTTCTTTCCTTTCTCTTTTCTTTCTTTCCTTCCTTCCTCTCCCTTCCTTTTTCTTTCTTTCTTTCTTTCCTTCCTTTTTCTTTTCTTTCTTTCCTTCCTTCCTTCCTTCCTCTTTCCTTCCTTCCTTCCTTTCTCTCTTTCTTTCTCTTTCCTTCCTTCCTCTTTCTCTCTCTTTCTCTCTTTCTTTCCTTCCTTTTCTTTTTTCTTTCTTTCGTCTCTTTCGAAAAAAACCGAGCCGGCTCTCTACTAGTCCAGTATGGAGGAGTGTGGTTTTTCACTGCCCATAAGCCCCCGCCCTCCCTGGCAGATTCCCCAGCCGGGTTCCCTCCAGGAAGAACGAGCTCATCCAGCTTCGCTTCGGCATTTGCCACCGGCAGCATTGCAACATCACTTTTGAAGCCGGAGTGGAGGTGGGTGGGTTGGAAGGTGGAAGCCGGGAGAGGTTTTCTCGCCCAACCGAGTCACTTCTACCTTCCTGCCCCGGATTGCTTTCGGGCAACTCCCAAGGGCTCCCTTGCCTTCCCACCCGGGAAGGCTATATAAAGGGGGGCGGGAGAGGGAGAGGCCGCCCGCGGGAGGCGAGACCCCGTTTCCCTCTCCCTTCCTTCCCTCCATCGATTTAAAGCCGCGATTGCGCCTCCTTTGACTTGGAAATCGGTCCGCTTCAAGTCGCTTAAGGTTACTCCCGGGTAAGTCTGAACCTGTGCCGACCGCAGCGTCTCCATTTCTCCATTTCCCCATTTCTCCATTTCCCCATTTCCCGCCTGCCTTCGTTTCCCCTTCAGGTGCTTGTTTCTTTCTTCCAGGACTTAATTCCTGCCTTCTTTATTTTATTTTATTATTTGTCAAACAAGTCTAAGATAACAGATATTAAGTATAAACCTGATTATGAATACAGGATATGGAGACCAGTAAATGGGGACAGTAGGACAGGGGTGGTAGGCACCTTGGGGCGCTTATGCACGCCCCTTACAGAGGAATGGGGTGAGGTCAACAGTAGACAGTCTCAAGTTAAAGTTTTGGGGGGTTGGGGGAAGAAACCACAGAGTCAGGTAGCGCATTCCAGGCGTTGACCACCCTGTTGCTGAAGTCGCGTTTTCTGCAATCGAGTTTGGAGCGGGTTTACCTTGAGTTTGTATCTATTGTGCGCTCCTCTATTATTGTGGTTGAAGCTGAAGTAGTCACTGATCTTTCCTTCCCTCTGCATTCTTCCCCCCCCTCCGACACGAATTTCCTCAATATACCTATCCTTGCCTGCACCCTTCCCTTGCAAATTGTAAAGGTGGTTTGTTTGTTTGTTTGGCAATTCTGCTGAGCTGAAAAGGAGAACTGAATGAGGGTGGATGGAGGTTCGTTGTTCCCCTTTTGTTAGCAGGCTAGGGAATATCTTCAGCAGAGTTTAGAGGATGTCAGAGTCTGTGTTTCTCCTGTTTAATAAAGGCTTCAGGTGTAGGAACTGAATCCCCATCTTTCCGTTCCTCTCCAGAGGGGACCAGACTTCAAATAGAAATAAATACAGGTATTCCTTCGACTTACTACCCCAATTGAGTCCAAAATTTCTGCTGTTAAGTGAGACGTTTGTTAAGTCAGCTTTGCCCCCATTTTTATGACATTTCTTGCCAAGGTTGTTAAGGGAATCACTTGCCTGCCGTTGATAAATTAGTAACCCAGTTGAGTGAATCTTGCTTCCCCATTGACTCTGTTTGTCAGAAGATTGCGAAAGGTTGACATAACCCCGGGGACGCTGCAATGGTCGTAAGTATGAACCAATTACCCAGCATTTGAATTTTGATCACATGAGCATGGGGATGCGGCAAAGGTTGTAACTGTGAAAAAACGGTTGTAGGTCACTTTTTTCAATGCTGTTGTAACTTTGAACGGTCACTAAATGAATTGTTGTAGGTCGAGGATTACCTGTACACAATCAGCCATTCGGAGCTTTACAGATAGAAGATTTGTAGCTCAGGATTGAATTGTGGGGCTCCTTGGGGCTCTCTGAGTTTGGTGGTTTTCTTGCAGGCCTTTCATTACCAAACTAGGTAACATCATCAGTGCAAGGCTGTTTTAAAGCTGTCCTTGTTTTCATTTGGCCTTCCATGGTGGAAGAAACGGTAGTTGGATTAGTAGTTTCCTTTTCTAGTAAAAAGGGTTGGGTACTGTAGTTAATTTGTCCCTCTGTCCAGCTGGAATGTAGTTCGATGGCATCTAGTCTTTATTGGCCCTTCCAGAAGGGATTCCAAAGACATTGGAGATTTTTATGAGATATATGAGATTTTTTTAAAAAAATCATCTTTCTCCTATCCCGAAAAATAATAGCTTGGATTTCTAAAGTTGAACTTCATATTGGAGAATAGAGGTAGCAGGCAGCCTGCAATGCAACACAGGTTGCCCTTGACTTACAACTGGTCACTTAGCAACCATTTGAAGTTAGATGGAGGTACTTATAACTTAGTTTTGGTGGCCATCCCCCCCTATGGTCACATGACCACATTTTTGGGTGCTCAGCAATCAACCCACGTTTATTAGGATTTGCAGTGTCCTGTGGTCGTATGGCTGCGATTTACGTTTTTGCCAAAAACCAGCATTTACTTCTAGTTTTGCTAAAAATGCTCCATGGTGAAGAATGGGTTTACTTAACACAATAACAACAGAATAACAGAGTTGGAAGGAACCTTGGAGGTCTTCTAGTCCAACCCCTGCTCAAGCAGGAAACCTTATACCACTTCAGACAAATGGTTGTCCAATCTCTTTTTAAAAGCTTCCAGTGTTGAGGCATTCACAACTTCTGGAGGCAAGTTGTTCCACTAATTAATTGTTCTCACTGTAAGGAAATTTCTCCTTAATTCTAGGTTGTTTCTCTCCTTGATTAGTTTCCACCTATTGCTTCTTGTCCTGCCCTCAGGTGCTTTGGAGAATAGCTTGACCCCCTCTTCTTTGTGGCAGCCCCTGAGATATTGGAACACTGCTATCATGTCTCCCCTAGTCCTTCTTTTCATTAAACTAGAGACCTACCCAGTTCCTGCAACAGTTCTTCATATGTTTTAGCCTCCAGTCCCCTCATCATCTTTGTTGCTCTTCTCTGCACTCTTTCTAGAGTCTCAACATCTTTTTTACATTGTGGCAACTAAAACTGGATGCAGTATTCCAAGTGTGGCTTTACCAAGGCATTATAAAGTGGTATTAACCACCTTATTGTACAATTGTAGTGTTTTTAATGGCTGCTAAAAAAAAGTAAAATTGAGTTGCTCACATGATGATCCACTTTATGACCGCCACAACTGTAATAAGCAGGCTCCATTATGATTGTAAGTCAAGAACCACCTGTATTTTTTAGCTAGAAATCTTGTTCAGTCATCAAGTTGTGTCTGACTCCATGACCTCATGGGTGTTGTGGCCCGTACAAGGCCTGTGCGGCTGGTGGCTGATTCAGACAGCGAGGAGGCTGGTGTGGTGCTGCGCCAGCAGCCTGTGCAGCTGGCACTTGAGTCGGACAATGAGGCTGGAGAAGATGTGGTGCCAGAGGCAGGGATTCAGCCAGGGCCTTCAGAACCTCCAGAAGCTCCCTTAAGTGAAGAGGACGAAGAGGAGGAGCCTCTTCTCGATGCAGGGGCGCGCAGAACTGCCAAAAGGCAGGAGTGGCTCCTCAGGAGGAGGTCTCCTCGAGAATAAGGCTTGGGGCTAATTGACCACTCCCTTAGCCTATTTAAGGAGGAATGCCAACTGAAGCAATTTGCAGGGAACAACTTATTTCACTTTCCTTCGTGCCTTGATCTTAGTTCTTTGCAAATTGCTTCTGGGCTTTCTGCCAACCATAGTAAGTGTCAAGTTTCGAGGTCGTCTCAAATAAATTGCATTTCAAACAAAGTCTTTGAAGAAAAACTCCTATTTATTAAGCATGACATTCTAACCCGACTCCAATCGAAGCCAACACTGACTTCCAGCCCCCAAACCCTCCCTTTCCATTCCCCACTCCCCTGCACTCATTGGCCATCTTCCAAGTCATTCTACCCCTAATCTACTCCAGCTCAAAGGAATTTCCCCCTGCCCATCCCATTTCCTAAGGGATATTATCTCCAGGGAAAATAAGTAGGTGAAAAGTCAAACGTCCCTTTCCAGACTCCTTCGCTTCTCCTTCTTATGTCAGCACTAGAGTAAATGCAGGTTGAAGTGCTGACAGTAAGATTAAGATTATTTATTCTTTGGATTCTTGTAGGCTGTTAAGAAAGTTAATTAACAGCCTTTGGAAAAAAAAAACTTTCAATACCCTTTAGGGTATTGGAGTGCATTACAGCAGATATGTCACTAGAAAGCAAAATCACAAAACTGTGTCTCATTTACTTTGGCCACATCACACAGGGGAATTCATTGGAGAAAGCAATTATGTTGGGGAAGAGTTCGTGGTAGAAATCAAAGAACACGATGGCTGGACACCATCAAACCTGACACCAGCCAGAGCATAGAACAACTCAAAGATGTGGACGGACCTGGCCCACAGAATTGTCAAGAGTCAGAAACCACAGAACAGATAATGCCAGAGCTGTAGTGGCACAGTGGTTAGAATGCAGTACTGCAGGGTACTTCTCCTGACTGCCAGCTGTCTGAAATTTGGCAGTTAAAATCTCACCAGGCTCAAGGTTGATTCAACCTTCCATCTTTCCGAAGTCGGTAAAATGAGGACCCAGATTGTTGGGGGCAATATGCAAACTGCTTAGAGAGGGCTGTAAAGCACTATGAAGTGATATATAAGTCTAAATGCTATTGATTATTGCTGTCATCATGAGAACAAGGCTCCTGCTGTTCTCCCAAGTCGTGTGTCCTATTCTTGGGGGAAGACCAGTTTCTAATGGGATCTTGCAGGAGATAAGGGACAGCTGCTTGAGAAGCTAACGGAAGCCCAGTTACAGAGGAAAAGGAATGTCCACTTTCAGAGGCAAAGGAAGGCCTGCTCGTGGAGGGAAAGGGACGTCGGTTTGGAGAACAGCATGAGTTAGTGGAGGTCACCTGGGCAACGAAGGGACAATTGAAGATGCCACTGCTGAGTGGTGCTGTGCAGATCGGCCTAGATGGGTGAGGAGATAGGTGGGGGAGAAATAGCAATAGCACTTACACTTATATACTGCTTTACAGCAGGGGTGAAATCCAGCAGGTTCTGACAGGTTCTGGAGAACCGGTAGTGGAAATTTTGAATAGTTTGGAGAACCAGCAAATACCACCTCTAGCTGGCCCCAGAGTGGGGAGGGAATGGGGAATTTGCAATATCCTTCCCCTGGAGTGGGATGGGAATGGAGATTTTGCAATATCCTTCCCATGCCACACCCACCAAGCAATGCCCACCAAGCCACGCCCACAGAACTGGTAGTAAAAAAATTTGGATTTCACCACTGCTTTAGAGCTCCTCTCTAAGCGGTTTACAAAGTCAGCACATTGCCCCCAACAATCTGGGTCCTAATTTGGTGACCTCGGAAGTATGATTCAACCTTGAGTCAGTCAGGATCGAACTGCTGGCAGTCAACAGAGTTAGCCTGCAATGCTGCATTCTAACCACTGCACCACCCCGGCTCTTGCACGCCACCATGACTGTAAGGAAAGGTGCACATCCATGTGCCTGAATTTTCTCATATGACTGTGATGGCCATAACTTCAGGTAGAGATCATAAATCCCTTCGTTGAGGCCATTGTAATTTCAAAAGATCATTGAAAGAATGGCCATAAATTGAGGGCTACTTGTAGAACAAAACAATGTGGAGTAAATGTTCTACTGCTAGTGCACATAAGTTCTGTAGATGGAACACGGGAAACTAACAAACATTAAAGAGAGGAGAGATAAAGTGACAAATAATTGGAGAACATACATAGTTCCTGCTTTCAAAACAGGGAGTTAAATAAAATTCAGTGAACTACAATTTAGTCTTTAACCTAGTAAGATTCTGGAGCAAATCAAAAAGACATTGATATATAAACATCTTGAAAAGTAAGCGATAATTACCAGTGTGTGTTTGAAGAACTAGTCTTGCTAATTTAACTTTGTTTTTTTAAAAAAATGGGTAATTTTCTTAGTCAATTGTGGGAATGTAATGGACATATCTTGATTTCTATGAAATGGTTGACAAAATACACTATATTCTGATTAGTTTGTTATGGAATGAAAGACTGAAAAACATTCCTGGGTCAGCCAGATAGTGTTTATTGCGCAGGTTCAGAGCCAGATTTGTACCTGAAATTCTGAACCCCGGAAAGCTCTGATACAACTGCTTATATATGTTTCCACGACAAAGGGTTTGGTGAGCACATGCATTTTTTCCATATATGGTTAACATACACTTGTTATATGATAATTGACACTTCCTAATTACTAAACCATTATTTTCTAGTTTATAAGATTATCTTTAGCTAGACAACCTTCCTTAGGTCTGTAATTACTAATACGGGAGATGTATTGCTGTCCTTAAGTAATAAGTAACTCTTTGTAACATACATGTCCTTGTGTCTTTGACAGTGAGGCCCTTCAGATGTTTTCCACATGGCTGTCCTTCCGTGACAGCTAGGCCTCATCAGAAGATATATTACCAATAATGGGATTTATCTGATTTTTAATATAATCTCCAAACAAGCACATTTCTCCCTTATAATAAAGTGAATAGAGAGGGTCCTTTAGTGTTCATGTAACTGACCCTGTATGATTCCTACTTTATTCACATTAAGTTAAGACGGCTCTAGATGAGATGACAATTTGTAGATACAAAGCTTGAACATCAAAGGTTCCTCATAAAACAGAAATGAAGTCTATTATACGTTCATAGTTTTGCACCATGTATTCTTTACCATTTGTATTGATGACTTGAATAAAGAATAGAAATGTTATAGATAAAGAATAGAGCTGACACCATTTTGTGCAAGCCTTTCATTTAAAAATAATAGTCTCTTCTAAGAAAGCTTTGTTTAGCAGATGCTGCAGGAAATTGGGCTAGAATATTAAATTACAAGCAGAAGCTAAAACCACAAAAAGGAAAAAAAAGACCTATTTATGAACCTATTAGAATATATCACCTAATGCATAGTAACAGTAGCTTTCTTAGTGGTACTGTTCTGATAATTAATTACTTTGCTAGTCTTAATAAGCTACAAGAAGTCTATAGAGGTCCTCATTCAGCAACTGCTTCATTTAGTGCAGGGGTGAAACCCAGCAGGTTCTGGAGAACCAGTAGCGGAAATTGTGAATAGTTCAGAGAACCGGCAAATGCCACTTCTGGCTGGCCCCAGGAGTGGGGTGAGAATGGAGATTTTGCAGTATCCTTCCCCTGCCATGCCCAAGCCATGCCCACCAAGCCACGCTCACAGAACCAGTATAGGCTGTATATTATGCCTTAAACTTGTATTTATAATGGGATAAAAATGAAATGCTGAAAACCTTCTTATTGGTACTGACCTCTACTTTATTCAATTATCTACAGCATTTCAAAGATAATACTTGTTAAATTTGCAGAGTCATTTCTTTATATATCTCTTTTCTTTTTCTTTACTATATTCTTATTTTTTTTCTTTCTTGCCCTTTCTAATTTTTTTATTTGTATTAGTTTAATGTTGTGGTTGCAATTTTTAATAAAATTACTATTAAATGAAGATGAAAGGCAGGTAAATTTAAGCCTGTTATAAACTGGGGTTTAATGAACTTCCTTCTCTTCTCAATTATTATTTGATTCTTACCATCAGAAAATAAGACAAGATTTCCTTTCTTTAATTTTGGAAAAGCTCAGAATATCACTAGTGTTGTAGTTAGCAGTAAGGATTGATAGCTGAGCAAAGAACCATAGTTTGGATTATAAAATTATTGCTTTAATAAAAATCCCTTAAACATAAAAAAAAAAGAAAGAAAATGAAAATAGGACAAGATGAAGCCTGTTTCAAATTTATATTTTTGTAATTTGTATTATATGGGTGATTAAACAGGTCTTACGATTTGGCTGAGTGATGTTGGCCTCCTGTACTATATCTGTTTTTTCAGTCCTTATTACTACATATGTTAGACTTTCCTATCTGATCTCCCAACTGTGGTTGTGAACTTCAGCAAGGAGGCTCTCAGCCATCTAACTGACTAAGTTTATGGCAAATGAAGTACAGTTGGGTTAGGGTTAGGGTTGGACAGGGGTGAAGTCCAGCAGGTTCTGACAGGTTCTGGAGAACCGGTAGCGGAAATTTTGAGTAGTTCAGAGAACCAGTAGCAGAAATTTTGAGTAGTTCGGAGCACCAGCAAATACCACCTCTGCTGGCCCCCGAGTGGGGTGGGAATGGAAATTTTGCAGTATCCTTCCCCTGCCACGCCCACCAAGCCACACCCACCAAGCCACACCACATCCACCAAGCCACACCCACAGAACCGGTAGTAAAAAAAATTGAATTTCACCCCTGGGGTTGGTTGGAGTCTGAAGCATTTACTCTTCTTTATTCCATAGTCCATAGAGCAAACCTTGGTTTTTCATATATGCCTTAACACATTCTTATAAACAAACAGATGAAAATGGCATGGACATCATTATTGGTAGCCTAAATGTCTATGGAGATACTCAGTCATCCAGGTCATGGTTGTCCCAAAGGTGCTTTTTCAAGAGGCAGCTGGACTTTTAAGAAGCTTCTTGGATGAGAAGTGAAACATCTTCAAAGAAAAAAACAGAAAGTCCAGTTGCCTCTTCAAAAAGCACTTTTGGGATTGGTACCCTAACTTAATATTTTGTAGCACACCTTTTTTGCGCCAGTAACTGCACTCTCTGAATAACACTTAAAACACTTTTCAACTGGCAATTTCTCCCACTCTTCTTCAGCAAATTGCTCCATTTAGGCTCAGTTTTGGTAGGTTTCTTTTCCCAAATGTGATCTTCAGCTCTTTCTGTAGATGTATTTTTTCTCCATTCAATCATCTACAGATACATTTCTATAGTTTCAATTACCCAGTAGAACAGCTTGTCGTCAGAAGTTGTTGGTGCTTCATCGCTGGAGATTTTTCAGAAGAGACTGGACAGTCACTTTGTCTATGGTGTAAGGTCTCCTCCTTGAGCAGGGGGTTGGACTAGAACAGGGGTCTGCAACCTTAACACTCAAAGAGCCATTTGGACCCGTTTCCCACAGAAAAGAAAACACCGGGAGGCACAAAACCTTGGTGGGCATGGCCAAATTGATGTCACTCACTTTCACCAATCACATGATCCCCCTAGCCACAGCTACCCAGCTGGTCATTAGGGCAGAGAACCGGTTATTAAAAAACAGTGGGAACCACAAAACCCTTTTGACATCTCTCTATCTCCCCCCCCTCCCTCCCTCTCTCTGTATCTCTCTGTCTCTGCCGCTTCTCCATCCTCTGCCATCACCCTTACCTTCTCGGGCCAGGTGAGGAGTGACTGGGAGGGGAGGGCGAGGGGTGGGATCAGCCAGTGATGGGATCATCCAACGGAGCCACAGCAGAGGGCCCAGAGAGCCGCATGTGGCTCCAGAGCCACAGGTTGCAGACACCTGGACTAGAAGATCTCCAAGGGCTCTTCCAGCTTTATTCTGATTGATTGATGAGTTGGTTTCAGATTGGGACACATAGCAGGACACATTACGATTCCAAATTTGCTTTTCAAACATTCTTCTCTTAAATGTACGTTTTGGGCTATTATCTTGCTGATGGACCCATGACATAGACAGAGATTGCGCATTAAGTATCCTTTTAGAATCTACTTCCATTGTGCCCTGACCAAATTCAAGGCACCCAGTGCCAGGAGCAACAAATCAACCATATAGCATTATCCTTCATGTTCACATAATTTTTTTATCTGTCCAAAGGACATTCTCCGAGAAGGATTATGGCTTCTACACATTCATTTTAGTAAATACAAGTCTGGCTTTTTGGTGGCTGTCTTTCAGGAATGGGGTCTTCTACCCTTCTACCCCAGTTATGTCGGCTGGCGACACCCAGGGGGAGGGCCTTCTCTGTGGGAGCCCCAGCCCTGTGGAATGAACTGCCCCCGGAAATACGTAAGATCTCCGACCTCCGGGTGTTTCGCTGCGCATTGAAGACCCTGTTGTTCTGCCAGGCTGGGCTATCAACATAATAATTTTAAATTGGGGTATTTTAAATTTCTGGGGTTTTAAATTGAGCCGAATTTATTTAATAATTTTTAATTTTTAATTGATGTTTGTCTTGTGTTTTTAAATAGGCTGTACGCCACCCTGAGTCCTTCGGGAGAAGGGCGGTATAGAAATAAAATTATACTTAGACTTAGACTTACCCTGGAGGCCAGTTCCAGTCAGAGAGCAACAGATGGTCTGACTTGATACTGCTATACCTTGAATCTGGGGGGTCAGCTAGGATGTGTTTTGAAGTTCTCTTGGTTCTATCTATTCTTCTACTTCTATCTTCTACAGTAGAAGAAGAGCTCAGGGTTGAACTGTGGCGTTCTTGATGTTCTCGGAGCTTGGTTGTTTCCTTCCTTCATGACCCAACTAGATAACATCATCAGTGCTTGAAGGGAGTGGGTTTGCTCTCTGTTTGTATACAGTGGCTTGTTCAGTCAGTATGGATGGGAGTGTTGTTTTCTTCTCAGAAGTTCCTTGAACAGACTGTTGTTTACTGCTTGATGGTCGGTCTAGTATTAAACCTGGTGTTAACTCCTGCTAATCTGGGTGTTGACTGCTGGCGAGGAGTTATTTTGGTCTGTATTTGTTTTCTCATTTTTTTCCTCCACCATTCAAACTGTTGTTCTATTCAACCTGGGTTCAATTTTCCTCTTGCGACCATGTCCAGGGAGGTTTGCTATGGATCTTAACCTTCTTGATAATACTAGCATCCATGGTCCCGGGAACATAAAGCTCTTTGTAGCCTTTTAATTCTTTCCCTGAGCCATGGTGGCGGCAGTGATTATAATGCAATACTGCAGGCTATTTCTGCTGATTGCCGGCTGCTTGCAGTTGGGCAGTTCGATATTTACCGGCTCAAGGTTGACTCAGCCTTCCATCCTTCCGAAGGTGGTAAAATGAGGACCCAGATTATCGGAGGCAATATGCTGACTCTAAACCATTTAGAGAAGGCTGTAAAGCACTGTAAAGCGGTATATAAGTGCTATTGCTATTGTCCTCCCTGGCTATTGCCTTCTTTTCCTCTGCAGGCAACTCTCTGCTTTTCTTTTTCTTCTGCTTGTTAATTGTGCTGCATGCAGTGATACAAAATACTTGGGTATGAGGGGTCCTTGGTGCTCTCTTAGGTTTGATATTTTCTTGCAGACATTTTATTACTCAAACTAGGTAACATAATCATTGCTGTTAGGGAGTAGGGTTTGCTCTCGGTGTATATTTCAGTGGTTTGCCTATCAGTGTTGGTGGGAGTGGACCTAGGCTGGGCTGTTTACTGTTAGCTTGGTTGGCTGTTCCTAGACTGGGATATTGTTTACTGCTTGATTGTCAGTCTGATATTAATCTTGGTGTTAATAGATAGATAACCTTTATTGCCATTTTTTACTGTGGGAACACTGGCGCACATTAAAAATGAAATTTTGTTGCCTGCTCTCAAAACTATACACATATATATGCTACATGCATATATACACCCACACTCACACATAAATACATACAGGGGTGAAATTCAAAATTTTCCCCTACTGGTTCTGTGGGCGTGGCTTGGTGGGCATGGCAGGGGAAGGATATCGCAAAATCTCCATTCCCATCCCACTCTGGGGCCAGCCAGAGGTGGTATTTGCCGATTCTCTGAACTACTCAAAATTTCCGCTACTGGTTCTCCAGAACCTGTTAGAACCTGCTGGATTTCACCCCTTCATACTTACTTACTTACATACATACAGGTAAAGGTTCCCCTCGCACATATGTGCTAGTCATTCCTGCTAGGGTGCGCTTCAAGGTGTTGGTGACCACCTTTAAAGCGCTCCATGGCTTAGGGCCGGGGTACTTACGAGACCGCCTTCTGCCACCAATAGCCTCCCACCGGCCAGTACGCTCGCACAGAGTGGGCCTCCTCAGGGTGCCGTCCGCCAGACAATGTCGGCTGGCGACCCCCAGGGGGAGAGCCTTCTCTGTGACGGCGCCCACCCTCTGGAACAACCTTCCCCCAGAGTTACGTATAATAACAGACCTCCGGATTTTTCGTCGGGCCCTGAAAACCTATTTATTTCAACTAGCTGGGCTGGCTTGAGCTAAATTTTAAATTGATTTTAAATTGGGTTGTTTTAATTTATGGCCAAAATATTTAATTATTTTAATACTGTTTTTTAAATTTTGTATGCTCTGTTTTTACTTAGGCTGTGCACCGCCCTGAGTCCTATTTGGAGAAGGGCGGTATAGAAATTTAATTAATAAAATAATAATAAAATAAAAAAATAGGGGGCGATGCTCATCTCTGTTTCAAAGCTGAAGAGCCAGTGCTGTCTGAAGACATCTCCATGGTCATGTGGCCGGCATGACTAAACGCCAAAGATGCATGGAACACTGTTACCTTCCCACCAAAGGTGGTCCCTATTTTTCTACTTGCATTTTTCACGTGCTTTCGAACAGCTAAGTTGGCAGAAGCTGGGACAAGGAATGGTAGCTCACCCCATTACGCGGCACTAGGGATTCAAAACGCTGAACTGCCGACCTTACTGATGGAAGGTGTTTAAGTCTTTTTGTTTCCTTTTTGGCTTGTTGATTGTTTCTTTTGAATGGTAGTAAATGCTGTTTATGTCTATGTGCTTATTGATGACCAATTTGCCGGGTTTCCAGGAATTCCTACCAACACTGACAGGGAAAGCCACTAGAATATAAATGAGAACAAACCCTACCTCCTACCAGCACTGATGATGTTACCTAGTTTGGGTAATGAAACATCTGCAAGAAAACAAGAAGCTCAAAAAGCACCAAGGACACTACAAATACTTTCCTCTATTGATATTTGAATATTTTTCTCCATTCAAGCAGGCTGAGTATCTGATTATGAGATTGAAGATACCTGTGATAGCAATTAAAGTAGTCTGCTTGAGAAGTCATTAAAATCCAATAATGTCTTTTAATTTCTAAGGGTAGCAATAATTATGCCATGCCATATTTCATTAATATTATTTACAAGAGTATGTTAAGTCATACATGCAGAGTCTGGATTATGGAATAAAGAATGGTTGAAACCATTTAGCTGGGTCAATTTCAATTTATTTCAGGGCAATTGGGAAAATATTTTGGCTGTACATACACACTAAGGGGGTGAAAGCTGACATGCTTAATGTGCATCTAATTCACACAAATACTTGCAAAGTTGGGTGCCATCACTGGGTTTTTACCTGCAGGATCCAAGCATATTTCTACTAATGGTACAAATATGTAAATATAATTTAAATGAATTAGTTCTTCAGAAACAGCAGCATAACATTTTGAATTCCTAATTTGTGTAGGAAGTGAGTGGGTAAATGGAAAATGGCATATGATTGATTTGTTGATTTTATTTCCTGCATTGTTACCTAAGCAAGACATTGTTTGGATATGACAGAAAATAGTGGTAGAGATAGAGGTGGAAGTTCTCAAATATTTCTAACCTTTTAGTGGTTAATTAAATTGTTAGTTTATATAGTTACAATAGAAATCCAATTAATAGATTGAATGAAATAATACCATTTTATCTGTCAGCAACAGAAGAAATCTCTAGTATTTTCCTTGCTGAGTTGTTTCATTCATTTGATATGTGTTGTGTAATTTTTGTAGCCAAAATAATAGAGCATGACTTGTGCTGTAAAATGTGCTGATTTCAGTTGTGCCAAATTGCTTGTACAGCTCATTTTATGTTGCACATGACAGGCTCCAAACTTGGGATGTGTTGGTCTGTGCTAGAAATAGCAATTTGGACAATCTATTGAAATAAAATAATTTGCCCATTAGTTTATATTAAAAGGTTCTTTATTTTCACACGAAAAACTCAAGATTCCCTTTCTTCTCCTGAATGGTGTTTAGCTGCAGTTTTTTTAAAAAAAAGCCTCCTTTGCTTTTTATTTTAAATCTGAATTTTATGTTTTATGAAATGATAAATTATTTATATTTATGTCACAATTTTCATGGTCACAAACACAAGCTTATGCTAAGGTAATTTTCTGTTTTGCTAGAAGAGCAACAGTGGTGCTGCAATTGGCAGAACAGCAATAATCTATTGACCTATCGATCGATAGATATAGATATAAAGAAAACCTTGGTAAACTAAGAAATTGAACTCGTCTGGTTTTGTTGGGTTAATTTCCACATAACAATCAAATGTAAAGTTTCTCCCATTTGTGAATGAAATTAATATATAAATAATTCATTTGCATTATGGACAATAGCAAGCATATAAATGGCATAATGTTTGAAAACGCCTTTCAAGCCTTCAGTTGGCTTTGCGAAACTGAATGTGGTCAGGCTTTGTGCAGTATTGAAAAAAATGCAGATTTTCTGGATCAGTTCCATCCTCCAGAGTGATTTATATTGACAGTCAAAGATTTCGGATGGTTTCCTATCCTCATTTAGCTTGTAATACTCCAAACGTCTTTGTTTGGGACATAGGAGGAATAACTACAAGACTGTTCTGTGTTTTTCTGACATATTTAAAATAGTTGTTTTGTGTTGTTTCATAAAGATATTGAAGGGAAATAATAATCCCTCACCTTGCATGCAATGGGCTGCTGACTGCTGTAAATGAGGGCAGATGTTCAGATTGGATTTGGCATTTTTGTCTGCCTATCGAGTCCTTCATGAGGACCTGGGATAGGCAGACATAGGTGTTACAGGTATCATTGCAGAATGTAAGCTGTTCCAAATAAAGCTGCCTTTTGCAATTGACCAGTGATGAATTTGTCAATGCCTATGGTATTCAAATGATGCTCCAGATATTTTGGGATTGCATCCAAAGAGCCTATTACTATTATTATTATTGGTTTCTTGTGAAGCCAGATGTTTAGACTAGATTTGGAATTTTTGTTCATTTATCGAGTTTATTATTGTTGTTGTTATCGTTATCCCCCCAAGAGTCACTAACAAGGTTTGTATGAAGAATAGCTTTTTGGTGATTCAGAATTTGCTAGACTCGCAGAAAAAAATTAAGAAAAGTACATGTAAAGACTAAGCAGATGCATCCACGCAATTTAAATTGGGTTAGTGTTAAACTTCATTTATTTCCTAATTTAGCATATTGAGAAAACATGGCTTGATTGGTTGTTTATGGTTTAACATATTGTGTGAAGCCAAAAAAATGGGTGATTTCAGAAGTTGTGTGAATGGACTCTGGAATGGGACGTTGTGTGAAGTAGTGTATTTCCCTTTCCAGTGATTTCAAAGCTTCTCAAGCTAAATTTTTTTATGTTATTTACTTTTTATGTTTTAAAACGTTAACTGTACACCATCCAAAGTCCCTCTGTGAGGGAGATGGGCAGTTTCTAAATGTGATAAATAAATTAAAATAAATGAAACACATTAATTAATTGTAGCAGAGGATGGAAAGTAAGTTTCTAATTTGGTCAAAATAATAACTGTACAAATGATGGTCAGGCATTTGGCACACTTTGTACTAGCAGCCAAGTTGGAACAAAACCAAAACGAAGGATGCCCAAAACTGGAGATCAAAGTTTGCTCTGTGCAGAGCTCACAATGTGGCAGATGAAGAAATAAAATGTGTCTTTGGGAGCCCCTGAAATCTTTCTTATAGGGTGGCTTTTCCATTAATTTTGTGCTCTCATAAAAAGAAAATAGGGACAGCCAAGCAAGACCTAAGGGGGTGGGGTGGGGGGAATGACTTCTTCCTATCAACTGCTACCAATCTGATACCCTTTAGATGTATGGGACTTCATTGCCCATAATCCTCAGCACAGGAAGCTATGCCAGGCAAAATTGCCTCAACATCTTCTCACTGCTGCAAGCAACAGGAGGCCTGGACTGAGGCCCCATTGATTGCGAATGATGCTTTTTGTCAGTCAGGGGGCGGCCCCTGCTTAGGCCCTGCAAGGATGGGAGACCACCAGGAGATCCTGGGGGCAAGTATCAAAGACTTGTTATCTCAGGAGTGATGTGGCCTTCTAGTCCTCTAAGCATGGTTGGGCCCATGTAATAGCGATCACCTCAACTACAAATGCTGAAAAAAAGGCAGAAGACAAAGACACTTTCCATATTTCTGCTGAGGAAACTGGCCCTCATTTCCTCTTTAGTTTGCCCCTGAAGGTGAAACCAAGTTTTAGGGAGAGACCCCAAAACCAAAGATGGCCAAAACAGACAACAAAAGAGAGCTGGTGGCCAAGAGGTGAGGGGGTGGGAGGGAAAGAGAATCAAGATGGCTGCGGGAGGACATGTTGGATTTTAGACAGGGAAGAATTCTATTGGGAAACCATTCTCGGCTGATCATTCCACGTGCAACATTGTGCCCTGTCCAAACTTGAGGGTTTTCTTGGATAAAGGGTTCATGTTTTGATTTGATCTGACGTTTCCAGATTTGGCTGAACAAAATGGCCAAAAAAGGTCAAGATGGCGTCTGTGATGGGCCAATCAAAGCTCTCCTTCTGCAGCACATTTTTTTAAAAAAAAGGGCGGGGTTTTTATGACCGTTATGGCCGCCATCTTGACTTTTTTTTTTTTTTTACTACAGCCTGCAGACACCCATTTTCCAGTATTTACTTAATGGGTGTGTATGTGTGTGTATATTTTAAAAAGCATACTTCACCTTGAAGTTCATGTGGGTTCTATTGAGAAAATAGGCAGAGGAATCTTAACACGTTGTCAGCCTGGACAGCCTGCCTGTTTTTCTATATGTATATTTATTTATTTATTTGGTTGGTTGGTTGGTTGTGCAACCATCATTATCACCTAAGTGACTCTGAGAAGCTACGAGAATTAAAAAGCACAGCAAAATATAGTGATAGCTAGCTAGCTAATATATATAGCATAAATAATAGGTGGTTAGGTTAGGTTAGGTTAGGTTAGGTTAGGTTAGGTTAGGTTAGGTTAGGTTAGGTTAGGTTAGGATGGATGGATGGATGGATGGATGGATGGATACATACATGGATGCATGGATGGATAGATAGATAGATAGACAGACAGACATGGATGGATGGATAGATAGAGATAGATACATAGATATATGGATGGATGGATGGATGGAGATAGATAGATAGATAGATAGATAGATAGATAGATAGATAGAGAATTAAAAGGATTCTGGTGTGTTTTTAAAACCCTGTACTTTACTCCTTGCCCTCCATTTTTCTACTATTTTGCAAAGAGTGTAAGAAAGCAATTGTATGATTGCTTTCTTACACTCTTTGCAAAATTAAAAAGAAGGGAGAACAGCTTATTTTCTAAGACAATCTGCCATCCCCCTTTTCTGCTTTCCCTCAACATCCTGACACTTAAAGGAGGGTGAAGGGATGATTTTAGAAGAGGAGAATAAAAAAAATGTAGGTTTTCTCAGCCTGGAAGATGAGCATGACCACATACCTGTTATGTACAGTATATACTTGTATGCACACACATCCTCCAGTATGGGGCTCTTGGCCTTGGGGTTTATGCCTTGCTTTCCCCCAAGAGTTCCCAGGACTGGAGAAATGGCCTGCCCTGTTTTGTTTTGTTTTGTTTTGTAAATCTTAGTTTTGGAGGATGATGGTCTTCTGCGAGTGAACCTTTCTTCTCTATTGTAGATAAGCCAGGACTGGTCTCCGAAAGGCTCTGAAGGCTGGAGTAACATTGGGAGAGAAAAGGCCATCAGAGGCCAGGCTTGGGAAAGTGGATGCCTTTTAATACAATTGGTTAGCCAGAAAAAGTGCTACCAGGTTCCTCCTGAGTGTTGACTATTATAGACCAGGAGTGGGCAACTGTGACAACTTTACAATCTTTGTGGACTTCAACTCCCAGAATTGGATGTCTCAAAGGTGCTTTTTCAAAAGGCAACTGGACTTTCTTTGTTTTTCCTTGAAGACGTTTGCTTCTATTCCAAGAAGTTTCTTGAATGAGAAGCAAAATATCTTCAAGGAAAAAATCCAGTTGCCTTTTGAAAAAGCACCTTTGAGACAACCATGACCTGGATGACGGAGAATCTCCATAGACATTCCCAGAATTTGAGTTAGAGAGTTAATGACCAACCCTCAGAATACTAATAACCAGATAACTGCAAAGAAAATAAATCCTTCCATTTCCCACCAGTTAGTTAGAACTGAAGAAGCTTCTTGGATGAGGAGAGAAATGTTTTCAAAAGCCCAGTTGCCTTTTAGAAAAAGTATCTTTGGGACTACCATGACCAGAATGATTGAGAATTTCCATATTGGGCAAGACCAATTCTCAGATGCTTGAGTCTGTGAAGTAATTATCCCTCTCTGTTACCATATCATATAGAAATTATGAACTATACTTAAGATGAATTTTGTTTTTCTTGTGTTTTGCAGATGATGGTGCTGTAACTATTCAGTTTTGAGCTGATATTACATCAGGTGAAGAGGCAACGAGAATCTTTGTATGTTGTCAAAGTCCTCTTACATTCACCAAAATTCTTTGGAAACAAGATGACTTTTAAAAGTGAATATATTGGATTTCATTGATGTGACTCTCCAATAACTCAGATGCATCTAAAATGAACACTTTTCCTGAAAAAGAAATGTTGAAGCCTCATATGAGAACTTATTTAAAAATCCAAATCTTTCATTGGAATCATATATAAAGAAGTGAACCAGAATGTATGTTAATTCTAGAAGAGTTAGAAAATATCAGTTTGTGCACATTTTTGCCACTTGTTTTGTCCTGTGCTTCATGTTTTTTTGGGTAGAAATTGATAACCCTAACCTTGTGCACTATATGAAATCTCTCTCCTACAAATACCTCATAAACAGCTATGCTTTTGTGAATGACAACCTAACTACTAGCAGATGTAACAGGGTAGCAAGGCATCGATATTTGATCAATCACGAGGAGAAATGTCAAGGGCAAGATGTTCTCCTCTTGATCTTTGTAAAGACTTCACCTGAAAACTACCACAGGAGAGATGCAATTCGACAAACATGGGGTAATGAAGACTACGTTCATCACTATCTGAATGCCAACATAAAAATCTTATTTGTTTTAGGACAATCAAGAAATTTTTCACTGAGAAGTCAAATGCAAATGAGGCTGGAAAAGGAAGACGAGAGGCATGGTGATCTGATTCAACAAGACTTTTTGGATACTTTTTACAATCTTACCTACAAATTACTGTTGCAGTTCAGCTGGGCAAACAAGTTCTGCCCTCATGCCAAGTTTGTCATGTCAGCCGATGATGACATATTTATCCACATGCCAAATCTTATTGCATACCTCCGAAAACTAGCACAAATTGGGGCTCAGGATGTTTGGGTTGGGCACGTCCATCATGCAGCACCTCCCATAAGGAATAAAAAAAGCAAATATTATGTTTCCTATAAAATGTATCCATGGCCTGTCTATCCTGACTACACAGCTGGAGCTGCATATGTTCTATCCAGAGACGTAGTCGCTAAAGTATACCGAGCCTCACAGACTCTTAATTCAAGTTTTTACATAGATGATGTTTTCATGGGATTTTGTGCCAACAAAGTGGGAATTGTACCACAGAATCACCCCTTCTTTAGTGGGGGAGGAAAGGCTCCATATCATCCTTGCATTTATGACAAAATGATTACTTCTCATGGACATGTAGAAGACCTTCAGTATTTTTGGCAACAGATTACAGATCTAAAAATGAAAAACATTTCTTCTGGAGTTTGGGGTAGTATATATTGTAGAATAGTTAATATTATGCTGCTTTGCAGATTATATAATCACGATACATATCTTTGTTCAGCTGCATTTTCCTGATACTTGAATATCAGAATAGATTTACTGAGCCAGAAATGAAGGAGGAAATCACTTGCTTTCTCCATAACAAATTAAAATGAACATAGCAAAAGTTCAATAAAAACTTGCCTGCAGATTGCACAGTTCTCCAAAGGTACATTATAATTATAAAAACAATTTTCCTATTATAGTAAAGTTTCCCACCAGATAACTTTAAGAACTAGATAGATCTTGAAGTTAACATTTATACTTTTTGATCTAGAACTATGAAATTACCAAATGGAAATGGAATTGTCGATTAGTTGAAAAACACACATTTTCTGATATGTTAATATTTGCAGGTCACATGAAGAATGATAAAGTACTTGCTGTGACAGTATATTAATGCAAGAGCACTTTTCCCACACACACACATAGTTCTATCACTTCTAAGCACGTTATTACATTTTGATCTTATGTTTTTACAACTCAATAGCTTTACGTGTTTTATTATGTGATCACTCAAGATGAATTTTAAAAAAAACAACCTGATCCTATGCAAGTGGTGCTACTGTTGACATTAAATACTTCTAATAAATTTTGCAAAGCTGTTGTCTTACATTTCATAGTTTTAAATTGCACACTAAAACAAACAGCATAAAATTGATGGCCCTGCCTCAATGCTCCAATCTACAAAGCCCCATTTGATTTATTCAGTTGGTGTTCACGGCAATTGTATTATTTCCCCAATGATTCCCATTAAGCAAGAGATATTTTTAAGAGATTAATACTGAAGGTACACTCCAGGAACACAAATATGAGCCCTGCAGAGCACTCTTTTAAAATGTTATGTATTTAATTCCGTTTTTTTTTCTTTCAAAAACTATGAAATCGGCATATACATGATTAGGCAGCATAAATATATTTTAAAAGAAATTAACTGTTTACATCCAAACTGTGCCAGTTTCATAAAGTAATTTTCTCTTAATCAGAGTTCCAGGGATTTTATCATTTGTACTCGTTCAATTGAAAACTTCTCCCATTCTGCATTTGTTAGTGTGAGTAAAATAACTACAACTTCCACTTCCAGAATGGGATGAAGCAGGGTTGTGTTGTTTGCATGCCTCTAGGCATTCTTTTCTTCAAAACGTTTCCTTTACTGGTTTCTCTCCTCCCTATTTACTGAGTTTTGATGTTGAAATTAAGACAAATGTAATATCGATTTTATTGGGGTGAGAATTCTGTTTCTGTAACCAATTTCAAAA
The DNA here is from genome assembly GCF_029215685.1 of Pituophis catenifer annectens. NCBI lineage: Eukaryota > Metazoa > Chordata > Lepidosauria > Squamata > Colubridae > Pituophis > Pituophis catenifer. The sequence continues at coordinate 7,391,996 of NW_027256886.1, read as the reverse complement.
TAATATAAAGCTAACTACTGATAGACAGACCATAGACACAAAATGTTTGAATATTCTCATCTTGCCCTCAAGCGAACATTTGACTTGTCTGTTGTGTCAGATTAAATGCTTATGTTTTTGCAGAATTACAAAGCATAAACTCACCTGTGTGCTAACTATGAAAAGGCTATGTATGGTTTTTGTTTTATAGTAGGTTTGTTATGTTGAAAAAGTATTAGCTAGTTGTTAAGGAATAGAGTTGTAGATTGTTTAGCACAGAGAAGAATGATTAATTATTTAAATACTTTATGAAAGCATCCTTTTTTTCCCTTAAGACTCTTAAGCTTGGGGATCTGAACATTATCTTTAAAAAATTTTAAGAGGAAATTCTTAGGTTTACTAGTGTTTCAGATGCAGGGCTGAAATACTATTTTTTTCTTGGCTTCACAAGTACTTGCATCAGCCTGAATTGTCACTCAAGCTATGTATTGTTACACGATTGTTATACTAGTTTTTACGTGTTTGGTTTGCAGCTATTTGATTAAAAAAAAATATCTAAGGGCAGCAATTATTTATTCACGATACTTTGTTCTGAACAGTGTTTTATAAAATATCTATTTTCAATAAACATGTTGTGCATTTTGTAAATGTTCTCCTGTAATTTTTCCACAATAACATTTGCTTCTTATAAAATAGAACATTTGGAATAGATTATCTGTTTTTCTTTAAGGTTGCAATTCCAATAATTGTCAATAAGATTTTGTCTCCTGTCTTAGGTGGGGCATTTAAACTGTGTGCACATGAGATGCTAAATTAAAAACATCAGATAACAAGTACACACTGTGATTTAACCTCCATTGCAGGCAATTTTAACTGTGTTTCTTGGTACATTTTAGCCACAAATTTGGTTTCTGGAAACCAGGACATATCTTTGTAATGTGAATAAAGTAGGAATCATACAGGAACACTAAAGGACCCTCTCTATTCACATTATTATAAAGGAAAAATGTGCTTGTTTGGAAATTACATTAAAAATCAGCTAAATCCCATTATTGGTAATATATCTTCTGATGAGGCCTAGCTGTCACAGAAGGACAGCCATTGGAAAACATCTGAGGGGCCTCACTGTCAAAGACAAGGACATGTATGTTACAAAGAGTTACTTATTACCTAAGGACAGCAATAAATTCCCGTATTACTAATTACAGAACTAAGGAAGGTTGTCTAGCTAAAGATAATCTTATAAACTAGAAAATAATGGTTTAGTAATTAGGAAGTGTCAATTATCATATAACAAGTGTATGTTAACCATATATGGAAAAATGCATGTGCTCACCAAACCCTTTGTCTTGGAAACATATATAAGCAGTTGTATCAGAGTTTTCCGGGGTTCAGAATTTCAGGTACAAACCTGGCTCTGAACCTGCGCAATAAACTGTATCTGGCTGACCCAGGAATGTTTTTCAGTTTTTCATTCCATAACATTTGAAAACAGCCTGATTTTATCAAAAGGCCTGATTTAATCTCAATAGCCTGAAATATTGATAGGAATTAGTGATGGCAATTTTGCATGTACTAAGTATTTTACTTCTTTTGTAGCAGTAATAGAAATCTGTATTCTCTATAGGATAATAACCTTTCCACGGTTATTCAAATACTGAACGTTAATGTATTTTTTTAAAGGTGCACCTTAAATATGCCTATGCTCATGAAAAACAGATTATAATTGGAAGGAATACGCTTTGCCAAAGAAACACATTTTAAGAATCTTGTATTTTAAACCTCTCCCTAAACATTATGCAAAGCCTTGGGTTTGGTGAATGGTTCAACCCCCCCAACCTCCAAAAAAACACAATAGATTATTTTACAAAGGTCTTCAAATTCAGCAACTTTAAGACTTGTGGGCTTCAGCTTCCTAGGAGTTGAAATTCACAAGTCTTAAAGTTGCCAAAGTTGGGCACCTCTGCTTCTCCTCCTACCCTCAAAATCTTTAAAAATGTATTTGTTCTTCCAGGCCTTGTGTAGTGTGTTTATGGAAGCTTATTGGTAATTTCTCATTAAAGGGAGTATGATTGGCAGGACACATGGGATTACATTTACAGTATCTATTTTTCTAGCATGGTGCCTTAATGACTACATCGAACTGGTTTATAGATTTTAATATATAGTACTATTTTTATTCTTATTATTCTTGACATAAGCCACCCAGAGTCATTTTGGAGTTGTGGGGCTGTAACTCTTATAAATAAAATAAAATAAATAATTCTGGAGATTTTCCTGTGGAATAAATATGCTTCCATACTATAAAACATGCCAAAGTGCGAATATTTATCTATAGGAATAAAGAGGCCTTAAGAGTGTGCTTTTATAGTATCCCAATTCTATAATCTAATACTTAGTATATCTGGAAAGAAGATCATACAGTTACTTATCAATCACATTACACCTGGGACACTCAGAAATGTAATTTTTGCCAGGTCTGAATCCTCCTTCCTCATAAATGAATACAAAAACAGATTTTTAGCCTTTTCTATAATTGTATCAGTAATTCTATCCAAGCCTACCGTTTAACATAGTTTAGTTGTTGTACATATTTATTTTGCAGTATTCTGTCTTTTTAAAAAGGCAGTTTCAACGAGTTGTTGATTATTTAGATGAGTTAGATACATCTGTTAGTCTTGGGAGCTTATGAAATAGTCAAGAATTAAAGCCACTGTATTCAAAAATCATATGTATGTAGGATTCTCTTCCATGTATGAAGTTACAAACAGACACAAATTCTTCCAAGATATAAATTTTAGAGATCTCTAAGATGGCAACAAAATAATGTGAAAATTGGATTAAAAGCATTTAAAAATAGTTCCCGTTACAATAAGGAAGTGATTTATCAATGACAAAATTCATTAACAGGGTTTGGAAGTAGTGTTGGAGGATCATTCGAATGGGAAAAATATATTAATAACCATAATGTTGCAAAAGTTTTCACTTATATCACATTAACAAATATATATGCATTCATATATACATATTGTAAAATACCATTCCCACTCAGTTATGCATAACATGGCTTTTCCCTTAAAAATTAGGGAAGTAGTTTTAAAGTATTATATACATTATATACATCTGGTTTCAGAAAAAATATTCCCCTCCATAAAGATAAGCATTTAATAAAGATAAACAAGGATTTATAAATACATATTTATGAATAAATATTCCTAAGTATAAAATACATATTGATTTATAAACACATCATAAAGTACAAATATGTATTTTATACAAACATAAATAAAATAGAAAATAAATTATAGTTAATAAATAAAATATTAAATGGTTTTTAGTGTATGCAAATATTTTTGAGAGGAGATACTTCTGAATTTCCATATTATTCTGGAGAAAGCCTTTTTCTCTATATTTTGCAAACCAAGCATCTTGTCAATCCTTCATGCTAGATGAAAAAAACTCCAGTCATGGGAGATCTGATTATTACATTATTATATTTTGATTATTCTTCTCTGCATCTTTTATTTTTGCTCCATATTATTTTTTTGAGATAGGTCCATGTTCTGGGTTCATACAAGGTCAATGAACCCTAATTCATCCTTTTACAAATAAAATATACACAACATTATCTTCAAATTTTGTGCTAGAGACCCAAGGAACTAGTAATGGAATACAGGTAGTCCTTGACTTACGACCATAACTGGGACCAGAGCATCTGTTGTTAAGCAAGGCGGGTTATTAAGTGAGTCGCGCCCAATTTTCTGACCTTTTTGCTACGGTGGTTAATTGAATCACTGAGTTGTTAAGTGAATCAGACGGTCATTAAGCGAATGCGCCTTCCCCCATTGACTACGCTTGCCAGAGATAGCTAGGAAGCCCACAAATTGCAATCACTGATGCTGCCACATGCCCATTGCCAAATGCCCAAATTTTGATCACATGACTGTGGGGATGCTGCAATTATAAATGTGAGGACTGGTTTTATGTCACTATTTTCAGCACCATTAGAACTTGGAATGGTCACTAAACGAATGGTTGTAGGTTGAGGACTACCTATATATTTGGAACGTAAGAGCCTCCTTTTTTTCCAATCCCACCCATGGTCCTGAAATTGCACATATTTCTGACACAATAGTAACACACCACTTCCTTGATCAGAACAACAGATGGATCCATTTTTTAAAAAAATAATAATAATAACCACTTTTCTGAGAACAATAAATTTCCTACCTTCTCCTAGTGGAAAGATTTTCTTCACTTTCACTTATTACCAAGACTCTGCTGGAACCTCCCTGACTCGCTTCATGCATCACTTCAATCTGGATATTAGTTTTTTTAAAAACACAGGAACAAAACACAAAACAAAAGAAAAAAGTTTTGAGATTCAGGGCTCCTTTATCTGCCTAGAAGACAACTTCTAAATTTCCTATAAAAACTGCCGTCACCTGGAAACTCGCATCTTAAAGAAATGAAAATTTATTTATTTATTTATTTATTTATTTTATTTTATTTGTATACCGCCCTTCTCCAACAGGACTCAGGGCGGTGAACAGCCATGGTAAAAATGGCAAAATCATTCTGGTTTGGCTCTCAATTTTGTTTTGACTCTAAAACTGGTCATCTCACAACCACCTTTATGCTGCCCAATTCTTACTTGGCCGGGAACCTTATATGAAAAAAATAACAGGAATTCATTTATGAATAATATAACTTGGAAGTCCAATGACTCTTGAAAAAATTTCAATGTCTGAACTTTCATGTGCCTGTCTATTCCAGTATTTACTCCTTGTCCTCTGTTACTTCCTGTGCCTTGATGGTTTTGTCTGGGAGTATCAGAAACTGACATTAGAAACTATCTAGGATTAGGCACAACTGAACAACAACAAAAGGTTTAGTAAATCAAGCCATTTCTGACTGGAGATCAATTTAATTATTATTATTTGATTCCTTTTGTCAGATCTGTTTCCAAGGATTGCAGGAAACAAAGCTGGTGACCAATCATGTTCTATAACAGTGATGGCACCGAGTGCCGAAAAGGTTGCACGGAAACATCGCATGTGTGCGTGCACACTCGTTGGGGTCGCGCTCTGGAAAACCCGAACTTCCGGATTCTAGCACGTATGCATGCCTGAGGATCAGCTGGCCCGCACGCATGCACAGACCAGTTTTCAGCACTGCCACATGCGTGAAGGAATCATGCTCTGGAAAAGCTGAACCTCCGGGTTCTGGCACGCATGTGTACGTGACAATCAGCTGTGCGGCGTGTACGCACACACTGGTTTTGGGCACTGCCGCGCGCGCAAAGGACAGCTGATTGTCGCACGCACATGTACGCCAGAAACCTGGAAGACAAACAGGCAAATGCTGCTTGCCAGGCGATATGGCTTTGTGTGCCACTTTGGACATGCATGCCATACGTTGGCCATTACGGTTGTATAAGATGGGCCTAGCCTTCTGGATATGTATGTATTTTGGAAAGTGGAAAACAGATATATTAAATTTTGCAATGATTTGACCTGCCAGTTTTACTTCCAACACACTTCCACCAAAACCTTCTGAAACATGGCGCCACCAAAAATGGATGCTGTTAGGTATTTACAGGTAGTCCTCAATTTACGACTGGTTGTTTTAACTACTGTTCAAAGTTATGACGAACCTCCCCAAGTTCTACTTACAACTCTGTTTTGAAGTTCCAATGTCTGCTTCCCTTCCCCCACAGTCCCATGATCACATTTTGGGCCTTTGGAACTGGCCCACCTTTATGGCCGTTTGCAGCTTCTTGTGGTCACATTTCTGGCAAAAAATGGCCATCAGGTACAATGAGTTCAATTAACAACCACTGCAAAAAATGTTGCGAAATCCGGTGCGGTCATTTGATGACGCACTTAATAACCGGCACGGCTTATGACCATAATTCTGGGCTCAATTATGGTCATAACTTGAGGACTACCTGTATTACTACAATTTTATGTGCATTGTTGGCAATAAAATCTTGTGAGGCGAGGGAGCAAAGTCTAGACATCGGAAAAATAGAAGGCTAATTCCAAACTTCTCTAAATCGCTAAGGTTGAGAAACATTGCTGAAATTTCTCTCCTGAAAACTTAATTTGCAAATATCACAACTCTCTTACCTTAATTCCACCTTTAGCCTTCTTTACACTTTTCTTTTTTGACAAATCTGCATCAGAAATGGATTTTGGAGGGCTAGGAATTTCTACTGATCTTCTATTGGGAGCTGGAAAAAAAAAAAGACCAGATAAACAGAACTCTCAAAAGATCAGAAAATGCCACACCATAAGCACAAAGACAAGAACTGGCAGCTCACTGGATTAGGCAGCATTTCAAGTTGTGTTATCAGATGTCTGAAAAAAAAAATTATCCAACTTAATTATGCTGCTTATACAATAGAATTTTTAAAAACTTGGAATTTTTTCCTCTCTTCTCCCCTTTTTACTTACCATTAGTTGTGTTTATGCAATGCACAGAGAGGGCCTCCTCAGGGTGCCGTCGGCCAGACAGTGCCGGCTGGTGACCCCCAGGGGGAGAGCCTTCTCTGTAGCAGCACCCGCCCTCTGGAATGACCTACCCCCTGAGATACGCACGATATCAGATCTCCGGACTTTTCGTCGGGCCCTGAAAACACACCTATTCCATCTAGCCGGGCTGGCTTGATCCCATCCTCTCAGTTTTAATTGAATTCGGTTTTAATTGGGTTGTTTTTAAATCTTGGGCCGAAATTATTTAATTGTTTTTTAAATTGTTTTTAAATTTTATATGCAATGTTTTATCTTGGCTGTACACCGAGTCCCGCGGGAGAAGGGCGGTATAGAAATAAAATAAAATAAATAAATAAAATAAATAAATAAATGCAAACAATGTTTTAACTGTTTTGCGAGAACCCCACCCGCGTTATTTGAGGGTTCAGTGTACAGATAGTCCTGGATTTACAACCGTTCATTTAACAATGGTTCGAAATTACAGAAGCTTTAGGAAAAGGTGACTTATGACTCATCCTTAAAGTTATAACCATCACACCAACCCTGATGGTCATGTGATCATGAGTTGGGTGCTTGACCATCATCTTCCACAGCATGGTGGGGGAGGGCACCCTCTATCCTTATCACTTTCTATAGAGGGACTATTGAAAGCTTCCTATTGTATCCACTGTGTGGTTTGGAGTTATCACTGTTTCGGACAGGAAGGTTGGGCAGAGAGTGGTGAGGACGGTAGAAAAGATGATTGGAAGTTCACTTCCTTCTATCCAAGACATGGCATAAAAGCGATGTTTGACCAGGGCTTGCGGTATCGTCAGGGATCCTCTCCGTGACCAGTTTTCTTTGTTACCTTCTGGGTGGAATCTTTGAAGTATCCAAAGCAGAACAACTAGATTTCATAATAGTTTTATACCAATGGTGGGTTTCAAAATTTTTTACTACTGGTTCTGTGGCTGTGGCTTGGTTGGCATGGCATGGCTTGGTGGGTGTGGCAGGGGAAGGATACTGCAAAATCTCCATTCCCTCCCCACTCCAGGGGAAGGTTACTGCAAAATCCCCATTCCCTCCTGATCAGCTGGGACTTGGGAGGCAGAGAATAGATGGGGGCGGGCCCAGTCAGAATTTTTACTACCGGTTCTCCGAACTACTCAAAATTTCTGCTACTGGTTCTCCAGAACTGGTCAGAACCTGCTGAAACCCACCTCTGGTTTATACCATATAGTATCAACTTTGTGAACTCTCAAGATTCTTTTTTTTGCTATGTATTCTAAATGGTCTGTATTTTATATATATATATATATATTTATTATATTATAGTTTATTATATTACATTATATTATATTATATTATATTATATTATATTATATTATATTATTATATTATATTATATTATATATTATATTATATTATTATATTATATATTATATTATATTATATTATATTATATTATATTATATTATATTATATTATATTATATTATATTATATTATATTATATTATATTATATTATATTATAGATATATCTCTTCTTCTCTCTTACATTGCTTAGGAGGAATTTATATAATTTATAATGCTGGTAAAAAGGGGATGGGGCTTTAATCATGTCTCTTGGTGACATTTTGACTTCTTATTTTTTTTTTGTATTCCCTGCAGGCTCCCTAATGGAGAAACAAGTAACATTTCTATTTCTAATGTCACCTTTCACTACTGCTCCATTGCCAATAAAAAATAACCAATAAAAACTAAATATAGTAATATAGCTCTCCTGCTATTCGCAACCTTAATTTTCTTATCTACACACAATCCAAACACGCCTGTGCTTTTATTTTTGTCTGTTGCATTTCCTTTCCCGGCAGCATCCTTATACAGATAGTCCTCAACTTACAACCTTTCACTTAGCGACCGTTTGAAGTTACAATGGCACTGAAAAAAGGGACTTATGACCCTTTTTCACATGGTTGCATGATCAAGATTCAGAAGTTTGGCAACTGACTCGTGTTTATGACAGTTGCAGTGTCCCAGGGTCATGTGCCAGATTCATTTAACAACCGTGTTATGAACTTAACGATTGCAGTGAATCACGTAAGAACAGGTTGTAAAATTGGGCAAAACTCACTTAACAACTGTCTTGTTTAGCAACAGAAATTTTGGGCTCAACTGTGATCGTAAGTCGAGGACTACTTATATCCAGTTACAAATATGTACCATTTCCCCCCCAAAATAAGACCCTCTCTTATATTTTTTTGAACCCCGAAATAAGTGCTTGGCCTTATTTTCAGGGAGGTCTTATTATTTTGGGGTGCATGGAGCAAGACGGGGCTCCTCTTGCCGTCTTACCTGATTTCCAGCTCTGTCTCCATTTAAATGCCCGCTGCACTGTATTTGATAGTACAGTGGTCTGCGCACCCTGTTATTAACACAGCTGCCTGCAATTTACTGCTGGTTCGAATCTCTCCAAGGCTCAAGGTTGACTCAGCCTTCCATCCTTTCTAAGGTAGGTGAAATGAGGACCCAGTTTGTGGGGGCAATAAGCTGACTTTGTATAAATATACAAAAGTATGAAGGCTATTGCTTAACACATTGTAAGCCACCCTGAGTCTCCGGAGAAGGGCGGCATATAAATCAAATTAAAAAGTGCATGCGCTCAAAAGCCTGATTGGGCTTATTATCAGGGGATGTCTTATTTTCAGGGAAATACGGTATGAATTCCCTTCTCTTCCTGCATTTCCCATCTTTTCTTGCTGTCTCCTTTGGGGGTCAGCAGGCTTGCTGTCCAGGCTTGGGCAAGACAATAGAGATCTTATTAAGTGAGAATTAAAAAGACCTAATTCTGCTATTTTACAATTATCTTTGCCTAAGGTGCAATCAGACAAGCCCTGGAGTCCAATCCCTTGCTCGGTGGAAAAAAAATCCAATTTAAGAACCACAGAGAGATAGTTGTTTAGCCTCTGCTGAACACTACAAAAAAGGGGACACCACAACTTGCGGTAAATTCTACCATTAAATCGTCGCAGTGCAGAAAATTCCAGGAGTTGTAAAGTCACCGGTAGTTGAAGAACTATGACTCGCACATTCAGAAAGACCTGTAGGACTAGCTTGAGAGTAAATATGTAGAAACATATAGGTGATTAAAAAGACTCTTAACCTGGGTGCAATTCCAGGAACCAGCACCCTACTAAAATAGCTAGAATAAATAGAGAAAGGACAAACACCTGGCCAAGAAAACCTGTCGAGCCTAGCAACCTGCTCGACATCGCTAACGTGTGCTGAAAGCATCGAGGGACATATACATACTTGGTGGTGGTGGCACTGGGTGAAGGCGGCTGTATGCGGGGTGTGGGGTGGTGGTATCGGGTGCGACGGGATTAGGGCCGTTCCGGAGGACACAGCGGCAGCACCTTCCAGAACACGCTGAAGACCAATTACGCCCCTAAAAGAGGGGCGTGGTAATAAACAAGGGCGCAGTCCTAATGAGTTAATGAAAAGATGGGCTATATAAACGCCCCATTCTTGGTGTAACGTAGCGCCGATTTCAATCGTGTTTACGAATCACAGTGTGTAGCCGGATGCGGATGCAAATAAACCAGCGGGCCAAAAGAGCTGAATAAGGCTGTAGCTGTGTTTTGATTGCGTCTCGCACGGCATTCCTGAGACCATCTCTCTAAACATGTGGCTCCAGAGTCACTCAGTCCCACGGTATTCCCCCAAAACCTTACCTAACGAGGCAGGACGGACGGTTTTAGGAGAGGGTCTCTTGGGCGAGGATTCGGGATGAGGGGCAACGGGTTGTACTGGCCGGGTCTGCTTGGCTGCCAACTTCTTGAGGCTGACTTGTCTCTTCTCAAACATTTCTTGCACGTCTTCGAGTTTCTGTAGTACTCTTTGGGCATTGCTCTGCAGGAGAAAAAATAAATAAATTGGGGTTATGAAAGGAACCAATAAAGGGGACGTGGTGACTCAGTGGCTAAGATGTTGAGCTTGTCGATCGAAAGGTCGGCGGTTTGAATCCCTAGTGCCGCATAACGGGGTAAGCTCCCGTTACTTGTCCCAGCTTCTGCCAACCTAGCAGTTCGAAAGGACATAAAAAATGCAAGTAGAAAAATAGGGACCACCTTTGGTGGGAAGGTAATAGCGTTCCGTGCACCTTTGGCGTTTAGTCATGCCAGCCACATGACCACGGAGACGTCTTCGGACAGCACTGGCTCTTTGGCTTTGAAACGGAGATGAGCACCGCCCCCTAGAGTTGGGAACGACTAGCACATATATGCGAGGGGAACCTTTACCTTTAAGGAACCAATGCAATGCTTCTACTCAAAAGCATCTTTTTGGCACCTGATGCTTGGTCTTAGCATTGATCCGGGATGTCCAACCTTGGCAACTCTGTGGACTTCAACTCCCACAATTCCACAATTCCGGTAGTTGAAATCCATAAGTCTTAAAGCTGCCAAGGTTGGACACCTTTGATGTTGACTATCAACTGACATTATTGCCTTCAGATTTGAAGGCTCTCAAATACCCTTGGACGAATGTTCATCAAACACTGGCTGCCCACTTAGGATCTTACCTTTATTTCTGGGGTGAGAATCATGTCAAACTGGTTGTAGAACTCCTTTGCATTCAGCATCTGGTAGTCTTTGAGAGTTTCCAGGAACTTCTCTATCTCACAAAGTGCAGTTTCAGCTCCCTCTTGTGTCTGGCATTTGTCTACAGCTTGGGAAGCTAAGAGGTAGATTCCAGCTTCACCCCACTGGCTAGCCTTGAAAAAGAGGAGATGAATATGCTGTTAAAAGCTCAGATAATACATTTCCTCAGGGTCCTTGTGGTGTGAGCTGGGTCGTTTTAGGGGAGCAGAAGAATGAAGACTTGGCACCATTAATATACAGTATTAAATGGATACGTTACCATCAATCTGTGAAATTAGGCATTTTATAGAATGCCTAGGAAATCTATAGAATGACAAAAATGGAACGCCAAAGGATGTAACACTTAATATTGCACACGTTCTATGCAGTGCCAAAAGGCAAACCAGCAAAGTGTAGAATACTCCTGCTAAAATCCTATTCTAGCCTTCCTTGTTGCAACAAGTAATCAATACTGGACTTTTTCTCTTTTCTCTTGGGTTTTTTTTTTCCAATAGGAAAATCCTATATTTTATTTTGCATTTCTTCTTTCATTTTCATATACATCTTTTAAATAAAAGGTTAACATTAGGGTTAAGATTAGGATTAGAGTTAGGATTAAGATTAGGGTTGGGATTAGAGTTAGAGTTAGGATTAAAATTAGGGTTGGGATGAGGGCTAGGGTTAAGAACAGAGTTAGGGTTAAGAATAGGGTTGGGGTTGGGGTTAGGATTAGGATTAAAATTAGGGTTGGGATTAGGGTTAGGATTAAAATTAGGGTTGGGATGAGGGTTAGGGTTAAGAGTAGGGTTAGGGTTGGGATTAGAGTTAGGGTTAAGATTAGTGTTGGAATTAGAGTTAGGGTTAGGATTAAGATTAAGATTAGGGTTGGGATTAGAGTTAGGGTTAGGATTAAAATTAGAGTTGGGATGAAGGTTAGAGTTAGGGATAGGGTTAAGATTAGGGTTAGGATTAAGATTAGGGTTGGGATTATGCAAGCCTAATCCTAGCCATTTTCATGACTCTCTTTTCATACTTTGCTTAAACAATTCTTGTCATTCTGCATAATACCTAGGTATTATATACAATGCCTAGGGAAAGTATATAGCATGTTAAACTAACACAGACATTTCATGCTTTGCCTAAAAATGTCACACATTCTATAGATTTCTTAGGCATTCTACACAATACCAGTTTTTCACACATTGCCGGCAACATATACACCATCTCAGGCCAAGTAGTCTTTTATGTAGCATGAGAGGCAGGGGAGCCAACACAGTCAACAGAAAAGGGATCACAAAAGTTATAATGGTGGCTATAATCATTTTATCGAATCCTACTCTTTTTATGTGTTCCGTAACTTTGAATGATTACCATGCAAAAAATGGTGGATTAAATTTATTTATTTATTTATTTATTTTATTTCGAATTTATATACCGCACCTTCTCCCGAGGGACTCAGGGCGGTGTACAGCCAGATAAAAACATACAATACAAACATTAAAAACAATTAAAAGAATATATATTAATTTGGCCCCAGTTTAAAAAGACAAACCAATTAAAATATTTAAAAATATGTTAAGCCAGCCCAGCTTGCTGGAAAAAGAAGGTTTTAAGGGCACAGGGGAAGGCACTGAGGTCTTGGATTCTCCTTATCTCTGGGGGCAGCTGGTTCCATACGGTAGGTGCCCCCACAGAGAAGGCCCTCCCCCTGGGGGTCACCAGCCTACATTGTTTGGCTGATGGCACCCCGAGGAGGCCCTCTCTGTGGGAGCGCACGGGTCGATGGGAGGTTGTCGGTAGCAGCAGGCGGTCTCGAAGATAACTAGGTCCTATGCCATGGAGCGCTTTAAAGGTGGTAACCAACACTGGGGAAGTCACAACTGAGTTATTAATGTAACTGCAGTGATTCACTTAACAGCTGTGGCAAGTGAGGTTGTAAAATGGGGCAAAATTCCCTTAACAACTGTCTCACTCAACAACAGAAATGTTGGGCTCAATTGTGGTAGTAAGACTGACTGTATATTGTTCCGTGAATCTTTAATACTATTGAGCAATTAATTTTTTCTGAGCTTTACTCACAGTAACCCAGCCTTCTTACCTTATCTAACTGTCTGTGTAATTCAAGGGATTTCCCTAAGATATCGTATTTTTTCTTGGTTTCATTGGCAAAGTCATCACAGATCCTCCTGAGTTCAACACACTTCGGTCTAATGGAATCAATTGCATAATGGTCGTTTTGGATTAACTGGTCTCCGTGGACAGCTAAGGACTGGGCTCTTTCCAAAGGTTCCTGTAAAAGAAGGAAGGACAAAGAAAACATCAAAAGGCTTAAGGGAATAACCCACAATTTAATTGGAGTTTCAGCCATCTACATCAGGGGTGGGTAATTTACGGCCCCTTTACGACCTGTAGACTTCAACTACAGAATTCCATGTTGCAACATCAGCCATGTTGCAATCATGTGGTGTCTTGCTTAACGTCAGTGTTGCTGGTCACAGTTACGATTGTTAAGCAAGAACAAGCTCTATTACAAAGCCCAATTTACCTGTCCTCTTTCTTCTAATTGTCTTTGTTCCCTCAGGATATGCTCCACGCGGGAGATGCTGTCTCCAATATCCGTGAAGACTGCTTGCACTTCCATCAAGTTGTCCAGTGTTAATTTGACCTACAAGAAAAATGGGCACAAAAAGGTGGAGCAAATTTGCTACAATTCTCTGGCTGTTAGACTACAGAAGTCAAAGCAAATCATAGATAATCAAAGGAATAATTCTTCTACCAAGACAGACAGACCGCAGATTGACCGATAATGCGTACTTTCTATCCACAACTAGAATATAATAAAACAGCTTTTCATAATTCGATGTCCTTCAGTTATCGTTGCCTGCTGGATGAAGATGGAATTTGTAATCTAATGCAATTTGAAGAGCCTGTAGTACAGTGGACTAAAGCACTGTTATTAACAACTGCTGCTTGAATTACTGCAAGTTCGAATCTCACCAGGCTCAAGGTTGACTCAGCCTTCCATCCTTTCAAAGGTAGGTGAAATGAGGACCCAGATTGTGGGGGCAATAAGATGACTTTGTATAAATATACAAAAGTATGAAGGCTATTGCTTAATGCATTGTAAGTCGCCCTGAGTATCCGGAGAAGGGCGGCATATAAATTAAAGAAAAAAAAAATTAGAGAGGGCAGTTTGGCAAATGCTATAATCATCTTGGATTATTTCACATACAGGTAGTACTTGCTTACCAACCATTCATTCACTGACCATTCAAACTTACGACGGCACTGAAAAACTTTCACAACAGGTCCTTGAGGTGGCAGCCATTGCAGTGTCGCTGTGGGCACATGATTGTGATTTGGGTGCTTGGCAACTGGTGCATCTTTACAACAGTCACAACACCACGTGGTTGCATGATAAACATCTGCAACAATCTCATCTAGCTTCCAATGAGCAAAATTAATGAGGAAGTTGCCAGAAAGTTGCAAATCAGTTCTGTGACATTAAACTTAAGGACCCGCAGTGATTCACTTAAAGTCCACGGCCAGAACTGCCAGCTTAAGTTGGCGTGGACCCATAACATCGTGCTTAAGGATCACGTTGATTAGTCCCTATTGTGGTTGGTAAATGAGGACTACCTGTACTGGATTTCTCAGTGGTTATGGCAGAAGTACCATCTAGATCATCGCTTATTCATCAAACGTTCACGGAATCCATGAATTATTTTTACGTATCCACAAAACTATTCCATGAATCTGTGGCAGTTATGTGTTCTTGGTTGTACAAGTCAAATAAGTATATATATTTATGGAATGAGTTGGGACCGTAACTTGCTATTGAGTTCTTTATTTAAGGACCAGAAACACAACTACAGAGAAAGGATAATGGACCAGGAAACTATGATAACCATCATCAAAATATTCAAAGATTTGTCTCATAGAAAACAGTCCTAAATTGGCCTTGTTCAGTTCTCATTTTCAAGGGGTTAACATCAGCTTTGAGACTGGGCAGCATTTTCTACTTCAAACACAATAGGTGGAAATGTACTTGTTTGTTTGTTTAAATTTACTGCCCATCTTGTTTCAAACAACTGAGGAGCTTACAGTATAATAAACATTAAAATCATTGAATATAAAATGACAGAAGACAAAAATAGAGAGGAGCAGGAGCAGGAGCAGGAGCAGGAGCAGGAGCAGGAGCAGGAGCAGGAGCAGGAGCAGGAGCAGGAGCAGGAGCAGGAGCAGGAGCAGGAGCAGGAGCAGGAGCAGGAGCAGAATAGAACAGAACAGAACAGAACAGAACAGAACAGAACAGAACAGAACAGAAAAGAAAAGAAAAGAAAAGAACAAACATTTCCCCCTACAATTGCTGTTCTGATCACAGCTGGATAAGAAGAAAAAAACACCCATTAGTCCAGCTGTGACTTTACCTAGATCAGGGGTCAGCAACTTGTGGCTCTGGAGCCACATGTGGCTCTTTCATCTGTCTGCTGCGGTTCCCTGTCGCTGGTCGGCTCCACAATTGATAGGGCTTTCGGTTAGGGCAGGTAGAGGAAAAAGGACACCGCGCTAGGAGGAGACTCTATGGTGGGGGAACTGGACTTCTGGTCAGCAGAGAAAAAAGGATGCCACACTAGGAGGAGACTCTATGGTGGGGGAACTGGACTTCTGGTCAGCAGAGGAAAAAGGACGCCACACTAGGAGGAGTCTCTATGGTGGGGGAACCGGACTTCTGGTCGGCTCCAGAATTGAATGGGGGGCTTCCGGTTAGGACCTTTGTGGCTCTTTGAGTGTTTAAGGTTGCCGACCCCTGACCTAGATCATCTGAAGTTTAGATATTAAATCATGGATATTTTAAGGCTTATTAAGTTCTCCCATCTTGAAATCCTGCTAAGAATCACTGGCTGACAGTGACCCAGGTGTCTTATAAGTTGAATATCTGTTTTCCTTTCTTGCAGATTTGGTTTTGGATGAGAATAATACATATAAAGGAACAAAACTGATCTGCCAAATTCCCAGGAAGGCAACGGAGGAGGGGGAACAAATTTAAGGGTTAAGAGACGTGCAAAAGAGTTACCTCACGGAAATTCTGTTCAAAATGTCGGAGCTGCAAACACTGCTCTAATTTTAGGTGATGCTTGGACCAAAATTGATCAAAAGCTCTTTCGGTCTCATCCAACTGGGCAAGCAACCTGCCGAAAGAATGACATTTGATGCAGAAACATGATTTCTTCCTTTGAATTTCAAGGTACTGAAATAAGCCTAGATGAAACCCATCTCTTTCTCCGCGGAGATGGGACAATTGCAAAGCAACATTTAAAGCTTTTAGTTCTTTCGTAAACAATCCAGGTTTGTTCCTACAACTCTGAGAATAAAGCAAGCAAATGCAAAAAGCTACTAAAGATCTGTAGTTTGGCTTGGAAGCACTTGACAAATTTTACTCACCATAAAAAAAAAAAAAAATACAGCCTGCCATGTAAGGATTCTGCTAGTTAGGAAGTCCAAAAAGTGGCTGAATTAATTATTTCATTATCCTACAAAGAATTGATGTGGTGCACTGGTTAATGCGCTGGATTACAGATGGTAGAGGGTATCTAATTTTGGCAACTTTTAGACTTGGGGATTACAACTCCCAGAATTCTCCAGTCAACCATCCTGACTGGGGAATTCTGGGAGTTGAAGTCCCCAAGTCTTAAAGTTGAAGTCCACAAGTCTTGAAGCTGTCAAGGTTGGAAACTCTCATGGTTGAGTATGTGGAAATGACCTTCAGAGAGTAGGAGAAAAAGCTGAAGACTGGATAACCAGCATATAAACAATATCTCAGCCCAGAGAAAGTGAGGAGGGCAGGTGGAAAATGTTTCAGGAGTGCACCTACCTAGTTTTCCAAAGGGTAAAAGGAAAGGATAAGACAAAAAGTTAAATCTTGCAAGATTCTGTTATCGTTCCTATTACCCATCTCCTCCACTTATGACTGTATGACTGTAACTTTGTTGCTGGTACCTTAAGATTTATATTGACTGTTTCCCTATGACTATCATTAAGTGTTGTACCTTATGATCCTTGACTAACGTTATCTTTTCTTTTATGTAAACTGAGAGCATATGCACCAAAGACAAATTCCTTGTGTGTCCAATCACACTTGGACAATAAATAATTCTATTCTATTCTATTCTATTCTATTCTATTCTATTCTATTCTATTCTATTCTATTCTATTCTATTCTATTCTATTCTATTCTAGTCTAGTCTAGTCTAGTCTAGTCTAGTCTAGTCTAGTCTAGTCTAACTCTACAGTAAAGTTAGAAGTAGCAATCCTAGTTGTATTTCTTGTCTGGGCTACTTCACGTCATCTAGTCCACATCCAATAGATTATTTTTGCATTTCCTGAAGCATCACTTTTGCCCTGGTCTCAAAAATTGGTACAACATATATAAAATCCTCCTAGCATTTTTGGGATATGTATCCTCTTCTCCCATTTTGACATTAGTTACACTTCTTGCTATTCTTATCACACGCTTTTTAAAACTTTGCAAGCACTTTTCTGAGGCACAGAGACGAAATGCTTAGGTGGGAATGACACTAAAATTGATCATAATTAATTTAAGTTGCAATCCCAGGCATGTAAACCCAGAATTGGTATTCAAATCAACGATCATAATGTGTGAAAAATGATCCTCGTTTCTTCTTCTTCTTCTTCTTCTTCTTCTTCTTCTTCTTCTTCTTCTTCTTCTTCCTCCTCCTCCTCCTCCTCCTCCTCCTCCTCTCTTCTTCTTCCTCCTCCTCCTCCTCCTCCTCTTCTTCTTTGCACCAAGAAAAATTCCTTGTGTGTCCAATCACACTTGGCCAATAAAAGAATTCTATTCTATTCTATTCTATTCTATTCTATTCTATTCTATTCTATTCTATTCTATTCTATTCTATTCTATTCTATTCTATTCTATTCTTCTATTCTATTCTTTTTTTTTTTAATTTTGATTTATATGCCGCTCTTCTCCGGAGACTCAGGGCGGCTTACAATGCGCTAAGCAATAGCCTTCATCCTTTTGTATATTTATATAAAGTCAGCTTATTGCCCCCACAACTGGGTCCTCAATTTACCTACCTTAGAAAGGATGGAAGGCTGAGTCAACCTTGAGCCTGGCGAGATTCGAACCTGCAGTAATTGCAGGCAGCTGGTCTTAATAACCAGCTTAATAACAGGGTGCCTTAGACCAGGGGTCCCCAACCTTTTTATCGCCGCGGACCAATCAGCCTTTGATAATTTTACCGTGGCCCGCTGAGCGCGCGCAGGGGTGGGGGCTTTGGGCCACACGTGCGTACCTGCGCGGGGCTCTCTTCCCTGGAGCCTTTGCGCACGGCCCAGGAGCTTTTGCGCACGGCCCAGGAGCTTTTGCGCACGGCCCAGGAGCCTTTGCGCTGCAGCGTTCATGTCCCCCGGCCGCTGCGCGGCCCGGTGCCAGGTACTCCACGGCCCGGCACCGGTCCGCGGACCGGGGGTTGGGGACCACTGCCTTAGACCACTGTACTACCAAGGCTATTCTATTCTCCTCTTCCTCTTCCTCCTCCTTCTTAGCGTATTCCCACAAGTGCATGGTCAGCTTTTCGGATCATTGAGCACCACTTTGCACAGTCAGCTGCATCTCCAGGGCGCAGGGCTGCGGTTTGCATATCTTTGTTGATGGTGTCTTACCATCTCTGTTTTGGGCGCCTGCGAGGTTGCCGGCCATTGACTTCTAGTTGGTAGGCAGTCTTGGCCACGGTGGAGGGTACTGCTCTCTGGACTTGTCCATATCAGTGGAGCCGGCCTTCTCTCATCTACTCTATAATTGATGCCATACCAAAATGTTGTCAAATGGTGTCATTTGTGATGTGGACAAGAAGGGAGATGCCCGATACCCAACGGAGCATTTGCATTTCCATGGCATGGAGATAGCGTTTGGTCCCTGTTGTTGCTGCCCAGCATTCAGTGTCATACAGTGCAACAGAGCGGATGGTTGTCTTGTAAATCTTAGATTTAAGACGGGTTGGCATTCATCTGTCACATAACACACCTGTTGTGGCCCGTACGCGGCCTGTGCAGCTGGTGACTGATTCGGACAGTGAGGAGGCTGGTGTGGTGCTGCGCCAGCAGCCTGTGCAGCTGGCACTCGAGTCAGACAATGAGGAGGCTGGAGAAGATGTGGTGCCAGAGGCGGGGATTCGGCCAGGGCCTTCAGAACCTCCAGAAGCTCCCATAAGTGAAGAGGAAGAAGAGGAGGAGCCTCTTCTTGACGGATGGGCGTGCAGAGCTGCCAAAAGCCAGGAGTGGCTCCTCAGGAGGAGGTCTCCTCGAGAGTAAAGCTTGGGGCTAATTAGCCACTCCCTTAGCCTATTTAAGGAGAAACTCTGACTGAAGCAATTTGCAGGGAACAACTTCGTTCACTCTCCTTCGCGTCTGGATCTTAGTTATCAGTTTCCTGCAAATTGCTTCTGGGCTTTCTGCCAACCATAGTAAGATTAAAATTATTTATTATTTGGAATCTTGCAGGCTGTTAAGAAAGTTAATTAACAGCCTTTGTTTAAAAAAACCCTGATTTTATTTTAGTAAACTAAGGTTTGTACAGACTTTGTGTGTGCTGCGTTCTTTGGGGTCCGTAGCTGGGGCAGAACAACACCGGTGAGTTCTCGCCAACGCATCCAGGCTGCATTCACAAACAGTCACTAAACGAATAGTTCTAATTCGAGGACTACCTGAACTACAAAAGAAATTACTTCACTGTTGAGGTCTTTACCTTTCCACCGTTGCCACGTTTTCTAGTTCATCAGGACTGAGTCTGCTGGTGGCACTTCGTGAGACAGGTTCTCGGATACAAGTCAGTAGCATGGCTCCCTGCTTTACCGCTAGCTTCAGCTCGTCCTGTAGGACATGGGAAACAGGGAGGGGGAAAAAAAGTTCTCATTTAATCTTAAAGTCCTACAACACCTGTCACATATTGCTAGAATTGAACCCCGAGGGTCATAAGTGCATTGAGTTATAATCAAATTCTCTTCTTCTCTAGCCCCAAAGGCCCATCCTGGATAGCAATTTGGCTCCCATGGTTATAAGCCTAACTTCATGACATGGTTTGGAGCCTGAGAAAGATAAATTTGGTTCTGCAACCCAATAAGACAGACACAAGACTTCAGAGGATAATTAGAACTGCAGAAAAAACAATGGCTACCAACCTGCCTTCCATTGAGGACCTGTATACTGCACGAGTCAAAAAGAGGGCTGTGAAAATATTTACAGACCCCTCGCATCCTGGACATAAATTGTTTCAACTCCTACCCTCAAACTGATGCTATAGAGCACTGCACACCAGAACAACCAGACACAAGCAGTTTTTTCCCGAACGCCATCACTCTGCTAAACAAATAATTCCCTCAACACTGTCAAACTATTCACTAAGTCTGCACTACTATTCATCTTCTCATCGTTCCTATCACCCATCTCCTCCCACTTATGGATGTATGACTGTAACTTGTTGCTGTATCCTTTCGATTTATATTGATTGTTTGTACCCTATGACTATCATTAAGTGTTGTACCTTATGATTCTTAACAGATGTATCTTGTCTTTTTATGTACACTGAGAGCACATGCACCAAAGACAAATTCCTTGTGTGTCCTATCACACTTGGCCAATAAAGAATTCTAATCCAATAAAAAGAACATACCAAAAAGAACTGATGAAGTGACTGATGGCCAATTTTTGCTCCTATGAACACTGCAGTATCCCCATGGTTGTGTGATCAAAATTTGGGTGCTTGACAAATTGAGTGTATTTATGGCAGTTGCAGTATCCCAGGATCATGTGATCATAATTTGTAAACTTCTCAGCTGGCTTTCGACAAGCAAAGTCAGTGAAAGAAGCCAGATTCATTTAATGACTGGACGATTCATTTAACAACTGTAGTGATTCGTCTAACTCAGGGGTCTGGTCTGCAACCTTAAATACTCAAAGAGGCATTTGGATTCGTTTCCCACAGAAAAGAAAACACTGGGAACCACAAAACCTGGGTGGGCATGGCCAACTGGATGTCACTCACTTCCACCAGTCACATGACACCCTCCCTAGCCCCGCCTACCCAGCCAATCATTAGGACAGAGAACCAGTTGTTAAAAAACACCAGGAACCACAAAATCCTTTTGACTTCTCTCTCTCTCTCTCTCTCTCTCTCTCTCTCTCTCTCTCTCTCTCTCTCCTCCATCCCTCTCTCTCTCCCCCTCTCGCTGTATCTCTCTGTCTCTGCCCTGGCCGCTTCTCCATCCCCCGCTGTCACCCTTACCTTCTCAAGCCAGGTGAGGAATGACTGGGAGGGGAGGGCGAGGGGTGGGGCAAGCCAGTGGTGGGATCACCTGACAGGGAGCCACAGCAGAGGGCCCAAAGAGCCGCATGCGGCTCCAGAGCCACAGGTTGCTGACCCCCGGTCTAACTGAAGCAAAACAGTTCAAAACTGTGTTGCTTAAGTCAATTTTAGGCTCTACTGTAGACTTCAATGGAAGACTACCTACAGTATATACCCATGATGGCGAACCTATGGCACATGTGCCACAGGTGGCATGCAATGCCCTCTCTGTGGGCACGCGAGCCATTGCCCCAGTTCAGTTCCGCCGTGCATGTGCGTGCGCCTCCCACTGGCCAGCTGGTTGTCAGGTCTCTGCCACGCATGCGCAAGGGGTGGGGCACGTGCAGGGAGCGCAAACACATGGGCATGGTGTGTGCGGGGGACATTCGTGCATTCTTTTTTTTTTTAAACAAGTTTTATTGGTTTTTTTCTCCTCTCCCACATTCACCCACATCTCTTTTTTTTTTAACAGAGTGTTGACCGTTTCTTATCTTATACAATTAATCAAATTCAAATACATTTTACTCAATTACAATTTTTTTCCAAAATCGTTTTCCCCCTTTTCTTTTCTTTTTTTAAAAACATATCTCAATATTTCTATACTTGCCTACATAAACCATCTTCATTTGTCCCTAGATTCTAACTTTATTATTTATTCATATTTATTCATATTTATTCTCTTTTATTCTTAAACAGTTCATTCTTTCTCTTAATATATTTATATTTGGAGCTGCCTTTCTTCCACTTCATCTTTTTTATTGCACAGCAATCTTTCTCCTCAAACCTACCCTCTCCCTCTTCCCTATCTCTTCCTACTTTCTTTCCCCACCTTCTTCTTCTCTTCTCTACTTCCCCTTCCCTTCTCCTTCTCCTCCTCTCTTCCCCCGTCTTACCTTTTCTCCTACTCTAATTTCCCTTCCCTTCCTTCCTCCCTACTCTTCCATCCTTCTCTCTCCTTCCTCCTCCCTTCCAACTCTCTTCCCCTCCTTCATCTCTCTCTCTATTGCTGTATTCATTTTCAATGTAATATTTTTCACTGTGGAGTCCAGGCAGCCCCAATCCCTAGACATGCGTGCATTCACGGGGGCGTGGCGCATACACGGGGCAGCGTGCATATTGCATTTTGGGGGTTCGATCGCGCTTTGGCCACTCGGTCCGAAAAAGGTTAGCCATCACTGGTATATACCATACTGAGTTCTTGTAAGGGGAAATAAGCCAAACGGATAAGTAAATGAAATAATTAAAAACTGACTTCTGACCTCCATCTCAGGAAACCTTTGTTTGGATGGACAGGGAGACCCTGGCAAAATCCCCTACAGAGTTGTGAAGTCACACAGGCTCACCTTCAACTTGGTGTGTTGTTCTGTGTGGGAACACAAAAGTTCTTCCGTGCACTGGACGTTGTTGGGAAGTTCAGTTTCCGCCAGGTTTGTTCCAAAGGCCTGTAACATCTGTGCTGTGGTTTTCACAGTCATGGCAAAATTTTCAATGGCCTGGGTGGAGGGTGCAAATTAAAAAGAAGAAGCATGAGCTATACCCGGATTCACAAAGACAAGGAATTATTCGTGCAAAGCCCCAAATAATACAAATTATTCATTTATTTGGAATGAAATCCCTCTGGGTTCAAAGAAGCGCACTGTACAGTCAGTAGAATTATATTCTCAGATATAGGATGTCCTTGATTTATGACCATACATTTAAGTAACTGTTTGAAGTTACAATGGCTTTAGAATGAGACTTATGACCTGTACTTGCATTTACAACTGTCCCAGCATCTCTATAGTCACGTGATCAAAATTTGGACATTTGACAACCAGCATGTATTTATGATGGTTGCACTGTCCATCCAAGGGTCATGTGATCCGGGGGTGAAATGTAAAATTTGTTACTACCGGTTCTGTGGGCGTGGGTTAGTGGTGGTGGGGTTTAATGTGACTGAGTGGGCGTGGCCAACTTTTTTTTTTTTAACTTTTCAAAGCATTTTTTCTAACGCTTTGAAAAGCCTCTGCCGATCAGGCAACTCAGCTGGGATCGTCAAGAGAATTTTCAAAGCATTTTTTTTATCACTTCTACGGCCAAGAGGTTGCAGGAAAAAAATACTCTGATGATCCCAGCTGAACCGCGTGATCATCAGAAGCTTTTTTTTTTACTTTTAAAAGCATTTTTTCGTCGGAAGAGTTGCAGAAAAAAATGCTTTTAAAAGTAAAAAAAAAAAAAAAGCCTCTGATGATCACGCGGCTCAGCTGGGCATGGGGGGGGGGGGGCCACAGGGATTTTTGCTACCGGTTCTCCGAACTACCCGCCACCATCGCTACCGGATCAAGCGATCCAGTCCAAACTGGTAGCATTTCACCCCTGATGTGATCCCCATTTGCAACCTTCCCAGGCAAAGCCAATGGGAAAAGTCAAATTCACTTAACCACCTCTGCGAAATAGGTCATAAACTTCGGTGTCATTCACTTAATGACTGCCTCACTTAGCGATGGTGGAAGTTCTGGCCCCCAATTGTAGTCATAAGTCAAGAACTACCTGCAATTTCATAAAAGCCAGGGGGGAAAAAAAATCACTGATATATTCACGCATGCCCACAAAACAGTATTATGTCTCTTTATTGATTAATTTTTTTCCTCAATTTGTCCCGTCAGGTCCTAACCTAAGCAATGGGTTTATTCAGTTCAAAGGAAGACCCAGCGAGGAAGATTTATGGATAATCTTTTTATTTACAAAGACGAAGGTTGTGAAGTTATTAAGGGACAAAACACCCTGAACAGTAGCGGTTTTCACTTACCTTCGCTACCGGTTCGGAACTGTGAGCGTCCGCATGCGCGTGCTCACTTCGCTTGCACATGTGCTCTCTCACTTCGCTTGCGCGTGGCACTTCTGCGCATGCGCAGAACCTTCTGTGCATGCGCAGAACCTTCTGTGCATGCGCAGAGCATCCGTGATGTCCAGGCAGGTGGGCGGAGTTTCCCACCGTCGCTACCAGTTTGCCTGAACCGGGGCAAACCAAGACAAACCTACCACTGATCCTGAAACATATATAATGTTTAATGCTTTGATTCATATTTATGATGGTTGCAATATCCAGGGGTCATGTGATCACCTTGTATGAGAAGCAAAGTCAGTGGGGAAGCCTGATTCACTTAACAACCATGTTACTAACTTAAGAACCGCAGTGTTTCACTTAAGTGTGGCACGGAAGATTGTAAAAAGGGGACAAAACTCATTTAAGAACTGTCTTGTTTAACCACATAAATGTTGGGTTCAACTCAGCAGTGAAATCCACTTACCTTCGCTACCGGTTCAGGAATGGGAGCGTGCGGGAGCACAGGGGCATTCGCAGAGGGTCAAAACAGGACGTAATGACGTCCCGGCGGGTGGGTGGAGCTTCCCACCACCGGCGCTACCGGTTCGTGTGAGCCGGATAGATCCGGCCGGATTTCACCGCTGGTTCAACTGTGGTTGTAAATCGAGGATTACCTGTATTGACTTCCCTCCATTTCTTTAAATGTCCAGCAATGGAACACATTGTAAAAGATGCTTTTAATGTGTGTGCTCCATTTGCAAACAAAGACACACAAAGAACAAAATACTTTGACAGCCGCTGTCACCATCTTGACACAAAACCCATACAACAAATGTCCCTGAACAGCCACTTATTGAAATGGATGCGATCCATATTTTCCAGTGTTTGGTTCATCCTTCTTTGGAGTTCGACGTACTGAACTGCTAAAGCATTTGACCATTTCTGTTCAGCCATGCGTTCACTAATGGCCCCGAGCCACCGTAGCGATGAGGGACTTCAGGGCGACAAATATAATTTCAAACTATTGCAAACTTCTCCAAATCAGAAAGTCTATGTGGTATTCTGCTTCTCAGGCTGTGTATTATTTCTAATTTAACAGAATAACTTATAACTTATAAATGTAATAACTGTAATTGCTATCTGAGGAGCAGACCGCAATGAAATGTTTTATTCTTTGGGTTTTTTAAATATTTGCCTTTTTTTACATAATATTGTGGACCATCCAAAGTCATGTATTCAAGAAGTTAAGCCACATAAATTGAATACATAAAAATTAGATTAATCTATCCATACGTTATAGTAAAATACATGTATCACCTTCTGCTCTTTGTTTAAACTTCCTATTTAAAAATCAAATTATTATTTAATTACTAGTGTAATTCCCATTTTTCAGTCAAATGTGTCTCCAGATACAGAAACAGCAGCTTAGAATTTCTGTCTTATTCTCTTATTTTTAGAGGCTGGGAGAGAATCTAACAGTTTACTATGACTGTACTTACGGTTCGATGGTGTATCCACTGACTGTGTCCATATTCTAAGGTTCCTCCTAACTCCCGAGTAAGCTGACTTGAATCAATGTAACCATGTAAGTCAGACACTGAATTTAACATGATGATCTGCACCGGAAAAAAAAACACAACAAAAGGGTCTAAAAACAAAATCTTTCCACCAATCAATCTTGATTCCTGAAAGATATAGGGGGACATCCATATAATTTATATTATATAGTTTAACGAAAAGAAGGACTAGGAGTGACATGATAGCAGTGTTCCAATATTTGAGAGGCTGCCACAAAGAGGAGGGGGTCATCTTCTGTTCCAAAGCACCAGAAGGCAAGACAAGAAACAATGGATGGAAACTAATCAAGGAGAGGAGCAACCTGGAAATAAGGAGAAACTTTCTAACAGTGAGGACAATTAACCTCACAATTAGCCTCCAGAAGTTGTGGATCCTCCAACACTGGAAGTTTTTAAGAAGAGATTAGATAACCATTTCTCTTTAGTGGTGTAGGGTTTCCTGCCTGATCAGGGGGTTGGACGAGAAGACCTCCAAGGTCCCTTCTAACTCTGTTGTTCTGTTCTGTTCTGTTCTGTTCTGTTCTGTTCTGTTCTTCTGTTCTATTCTATTCTATTCTATTCTATTCTATTCTATTCTATTCTATTCTATTCTATTCTATTCTATTCATATGACTTTCCTTGCAGACTTCCCCATTGATTTTCCTTGTTGGAAACTGCCTGCGGAGATCACAAGTGGAGATCACGTCACTGTGGGATGCTACCAATGGTCGTAAGTGCGAGGACCAGTTGTAACTCGCTTTTTTTTCCAGCACTATCACAACTTCAAATGGTTGCTAAACAAATAATCATAAGTGAAGGACTACCTGTAATGATACTCAATAATCACTGCCGATAGAAAATTAGCACATTGGTGAATCAGTGTTACTGAGAACGTTTTACTGAGACGCTTTGGCTTATTCTGTATACAGGATGTATACTCCCGTATATACAGGTAGTTCTCAACTTATGACCATAATGGAGCCTGTCCATTATAGTAGTAATGGTTGTAAAACAGATCATTCATGCGACCCACCAGATTATACAATTTTTTTTTTTGCAGTGGTCGTTAAGGTTCGCTACAGGCACAGACAAAACCGTCGTAAAATGTGGTCACATGACCAAAGGATGCTGCAAAGGAAGCCAGATTCACTTAACAACCGTGTTCCTAACTTAATAGCCACAGTGATTTACTTAACGAATGTGGCAAGAAAAGGTCGTAAAACTGGCCAAAATTCACTTAATAACTGTCTCGCTTAGCAACGGAAGTTTTGGGCTCCATTGTGGTCATAAGCCGAGGACTATTTGCAATTCTGCTGGACATATCCTGAAGAGGGAAGAAGAGAAGGAGAGATGTTTCCTGGAGGCCAGAGAGATGCAGAATCAGAAGGAGAAAAGTGCTTACCGGTACCTTCATTTTAAAGTCATCGCGATACAGTTTGATGCCGATGTCAGCGATCGCCCTTTGGATGAAACGGGACGGCCGGAGGACAAAGACTAGCTGCAGATTCCCGGGAAATGCTCCCTAAAAAAGACAGGAAAAAAGGAAATCTAAATCTGTAATGATCCAACCCTTCAACCTTTGAAGAAGAGGAAAAGCTCTGAAGGCCAAATCCACCAACATGCCAAAACCACAAAGCTGTTCACTAGTGAATGGGTCTCCAACCGTGGCCACTTTAAGACTTGTGGACTTCAACTCCCAGAATTTCTCAGCCAGCAAAGCTTTAAGACTTGTGGACTTCAACTCCCAGAGTTCCTCAGCCAGCAAAGCTTTAAGACTTGTGGACTTCAACTCCCAGAATTCCTCAGCCAGCAAAGCTTTAAGACTTGTGGACTTCAACTCCCAGAGTTCCTCAGCCAGCAAAGCTTTAAGACTTGTGGACTTCAACTCCCAGAGTTCCTCAGCCAGCAAAGCTTTAAGACTTGTGGACTTCAACTCCCAGAATTCCTCAGCCAGCAAAGCTTTAAGACTTGTGGACTTCAACTCCCAGAATTCCTCAGCCAGCAAAGCTTTAAGACTTGTGGACTTCAACTCCCAGAATTCCTCAGCCAGCAAAGCTTTAAGACTTGTGGACTTCAACTCCCAGAATTCCTCAGCCAGCAAAGCTGGCTGAGGAATTCTGGGAGTTGAAGTCCACAAGTCTTAAAGTGGCCAAGGTTAGAGACCCGTGCACTAGAGCACCAATTTAATGCTATTAGCACAATTACTCTTATTCTAATATAGTGGTTTTTAATTTAAAAGTTTTGTTGTTGTGACTCTTGGCTGGCCACCAAGAGAGAGATTTTAAAGCTGGACGTTAAGATGGATCTTCTTCACCCACTCACTATTCGGACATGTAATTGTTTATTTTATACAGGACTCACGAACCTGTATTTCCCATCAGTTATAGGGAACAGTTTTCATTAGAACATCAAAACCATAAAACCGACCAAAATTGAATCAACCACTGTGAGATTAAAGGAATAAGAGAGGGTGCACAGGCAGCAGAAGGTCAATCTCTGGTGTTCCTGAGAGTTGTAATGAAATTGTTATAATACTGTAATAAAAGGAGAAGAAGTAATAAAAGGGGTGGGGGGGGACCAGAATCAGGCTGTTAAAGCTACAAGGGCCTGAGTTAAAACTAGTCTTTGGGAGAAACTTCTTGACTATACAAGCTGCCACTCAGTGGAACAGACTGTCACATGAAGTGGTGAGGTCTTCTGGCATAGGCCAGAGAGTAAATTGTCAGAGATGTAGTAGTAGGTCATGTATTGATTAGAGGAGTGGGAAGGGGAAGAGGAAACAGGGGAGGGAGATAGGAGGGGTGAGAGATGGAGAAAAGAGGGAAGGAGAAAGGAAGGAGGGAGGTGGGAAAGGGAGAAAGAGAGAGGACAGGGGCAAAGAAGGTTTGGAGGGAAGGAGAAAGGAAGAGAGAAGGAAGTAAATGGGAGATGGGGAAGGGAAGGAGAGAGAGGGAATGAGGAAAAAAGGGAGAGAGAAAAGAAGAGAAAGGGGAGAGGGAGAAGGAGAAAGGAGAGAGAGAGGGAGAGGGAGGGAGAAGGAAAGAAGGAGAAAGACAGGTGAACAGACGGGAGAAAGGAGAGAGAGTGAGGGAGAGGGAGGGAGAAGGAGAGAAGGAGAAAGACAGAGGTGAACAGAATAGAGAAAGGAGGGAAAGAGGAGAAGGGAGAGGGAAAGGGGAGGGGGGGATGGAGAAAGAAGGAGAGAGAGGGAGAAAGGGAGAAAGAGGGAGAGATGGAGATAAAGAGGAGATGGAGAGGAGGAAGGGAGAGACAGGGAGGGGGAGAGGAGGAGGGGAGAGAAGGCGAAAGGAGGGGCAGATATGAAGGAGAAGGGGAGAGAGAGCGGTGATGGAAAAGGAGCAAAGGAAAGAGACAGGTGAAGGGGAGAGGGAAGGGGAGATGGAGAAGGAGAAAAGAGTCTGACTTGTAGAGGGGGAGAGAAGGGGAGGGGTAGAAGAGATGGAGAGGAGGAAAAGAAGAGAGGGTGGAGGAAGAGAGGGAGGTGGAGAAACAGAGAGCGTGGTTATAGTGAGCTTTGGTGCTGTTTCAAAAACAGAACTTATTTAGGTCAGCCTGCATTTTTATTCTTTGTTCTGAGAGTCCTAACCATATTTGACGTTGTGTTACTTACAGCTTTACAAAATCACCAAAGACTTCCTGCCTGCTTCCGGGAATGCTCTTCTCTTCAATGCAGAAAGAAGGGAAAAATATTTTCCAACCGCATCCCTTCTTGTGGTTCCCTTGCATTCAAAGTGGTTGATAAATATTTTTTCCCACCACTCTTATTTGACTCACAAATGCAAGGGCTGCTGCTTCTGCTCTTGGCAAATTTATCAATACTATTATTTAATTTACACCTCGCTTGGATTTGTACCGTTGAAGGCACAGAGAGGAAGGAGGTCAACCTATTTTCCAAAGCACCTGAAGGCCAGACAAGGAATAACGGATGGAAACTGATCAAGGAGAGATTCAACCTAGAAATAAGAATACATTTTCTGAAAGTGAGAACAATCAACCCATGGAACAGAAGTTGCCTTCGGAAGTTGTGGGAGCTTCATCACTGGAAGTTTTCAAGAAGAGACTGGACTGCCATCTGTCAGAAACGATGTAGGTTCTCGTGCTTGGGCAGGGGTGGGGGTGGGGGTGGACTAGATGACCTACAAGGTCCCTTCCAACTCTGTTCATGTTAGTTTGCAAGCTATATGTTACAGCTTAGCATGCTTCGGGCCATCCGAAGCAAAGATGTTTCATTTTAAAAGCCGGACTTAAAGAGAGCAACGCGGGAACCCTATTCAACACTCACAAAGCTCCACTGCGTGAAGAATCCACGCGTGAAAGGAACACGCTTGCTTTCCCACGGAAAATGGAAAACCCTCCCTCCTCGTCCTTTGGAAGAGCGCCCTTCAAAAAGCATTGCATAAACACCGCTTTAGGGCCAAGGCTATTTATATTTCCGTGCATCATTTGTCCCATTTTGCTGTCCTTTTTGGGTTGAATGGGGGGCGGGGAAGGGAAGAGACCCAGCAGCTCGTGCAAGCGCGGGTCCGCGGGAATCCCTCCAGCAGCAGAGCCGGGAGTGGGTGGGTTCAGCAAACCCCCCCCCTTCCCCTTTGGCTGGCCGTGCAATCCAACGGGGGGGGGGGAGATGGGCCGTGGAAGAAAGACGGCAAAGAGAAGCCCTCCAACCAACCAATACCCCCACCGGCCCCTAAATCTGCAAAATGCAATTGTAGTGCAACTGCCCCCCCACACTCAAGGTTCTAGTTACCACCTTTAGAGCGCTCCATGGCTTAGGACCTGGTTATCTACGGGACCGCCTGCTACCACAAATAGCCTCCCACCGGCCGGTACGCTCTCATAGAGAGGGGTTCCTCCGGGTGCCGTTGGCCAAACAGTGTTGATTGGCGGCCCTTAGGGGGAGGGCCTTCTCTGTGGGGGCACCTACTATCTGGAACAAGCTCCCCCCGGAGATACGGAGGATCCCGGATCTGCACACCTTCCATCGCGCTCTCAAGATCTTTTTATTCCATCAAGCTGGCCTGGCCTAATCTTTTCCCCTTTTCCCCTTTTTTCTTTTATAATTTTATAATTAGGAGCCTGAGTGGCGTAGGAGGCTAATGCCTCCTACTAAGGCAGCATTTAACATCCAGCTGCCTGCAATTACTGCGAGTTCAATTCTCACCAGGCTCAAGGTCGACTCAGCCTTCCATCCTTTCTAAGGTAGGTGAAATGAGGACCCAGTTTGTGGGGGCAATAAGCTGACTTTGTATAAAATATACAAAAGTATGAAGGCTATTGCTTAACGCATTTTAAGCCGCCCTGAGTCTCCGGAGAAGGGCGGCATATAAAAATAAATAAAAATAAAATAAAAATAAATAAATAATGTAAATTTTAATCTGTTTTAAATTACTGGGGTGTTTTAAATCTGTCTTGGGCCAAATTGTTTCATTCGGTTTTATTCTGCTTTTAAATTTTTGTATTTATGTGTTTTATTTTGTGGCTGTTCCCCGCCTTGAGTCCTTCGGGAGTAGGGCAGTATATAAATCCAATAAACAAACAAACAAACAAACAAACAAACCAAGAACAAAAAATACCAAGAGCCTTGGTAGTACAGTGGTCTAAGGCACCCTGTTATTAAGCTGGTTATTAAGACCAGCTGCCTGCAATTACTGCAGGTTCAAATCTCGCCAAGGCTCAAGGTTGACTCAGCCTTCCATCCTTTCTAAGGTAGGTAAATTGAGGACCCAGTTTGTGGGGGCAATAAGCTGACTTTGTATAAATATACAAAAAAAGGATGAAGGCTATTGCTGAGCACATTGTAAGCCGCCCTGAGTCTCCGGAGAAGGGCGGCATATAAATCAAATTAAAAGAACAAAACAAAACACTCCTCCTTCCCTAATTTCTCCCGAGGCTGCTCCGGCGGCTCTCAGGGCGGTCGGAGCGGCTTGGCAGGTTGCAAGCGGCTCCTTTGCATTTTTTTTTTTTTTTTTAATTTGATTTATATGCCGCCCTTCTCCGGAGACTCAGGGCGGCTTACAATGCGTGAAGCAATAGCCTTCATACTTTTGTATATTTATACAAAGTCAGCTTATTGCCCCCACAAACTGGGTCCTCAATTTACCTAGCTTAGAAAGGATGGAAGGCTGAGTCAACCTTGAGCCTTGGCGAGATTCGAACTGGTGTAATTGCAGACAGCTGGATGTTAATTACGGTGCTTTAGTCTGCAGAGCTAAACCAGGCTCCTGGTTTAAACCAGGCGCATTTGAAATGCGGGGATTTTTTTTTTTTTGCGTGGGGCTTTTTTTTTGCAGAAAAGTCAGTCGCCCCCCCCCAACCCTTTCCCCCCTCCTCCCGCGAGCATGCAACAGGGGCGCGCATCTGGAGGGCAAAAAGCAAAGAGATTTGCCGCAGGAGTTTTTGCCAGAAGCCACGCGGAGCAGCAATAACCACACACACGCGCGCGCGCACACACACACGCAAAAAGACCGTGGAATCTACACTTACTGCGATTCGGGTGAGCGATGCCTTGACCGCGCTCCATTTGTCCCGCCGTCTGTCTATGATGGTGATGAAACCGATGCTGGCAGCCTCCAGACTGCAAAATAACCAGAGGAGATATTGGGGAATGCGAAAAAGCAGCAGCAACAGCAGCAGCAGCTCCGGTCGTTCCCCGGCTACACAGTTACTGCAGCAAAAATCCCCCCCGGTCCGTGCCGACATTTGCTCCCACTTGCTCCGAGCCAGGGAGGCAGAGGGGCACGGGCGGTGGGTGGCATGCCACGTTTCCTCCCTGGCATCGCTTTTTCCCAAACGCGGATAGTTTAAACCCCCCACCCCCCCACCCCAAGATCGCTTCTGATGGATTGCAGCCTCTCCCCCCCCCCCCAAATGACAGCAGCAGGACGAGTTTAGGATTATTTGCAGGTTTCAGGCTTGCAAAACGCACATCTGGGGGCTGGGGGGGGGGGGAAAGCAAGGAGGCCCGGTGAGGACAAGCTTTTTGCTAAAATCTGTGGGCCAGGAGCAAAAAAAAAAAAAATTGTGCCAGTCCAGTAGATCCCTGGAGAGGCTGTGCCATGAAAAAAAAAAAAGAAGAAGAAGAAAAGAGCCTTGGTAGTACAAGGGTTTAAGGCACCCTGTTATTAAGCTTATTAAGACCAGCTGCCTGCAATTTCTGCTGGTTCGAATCTCTCCAAGGCTCAAGGTTGACTCAGCCTTCCATCCTTTCTAAGGTAGGTGAAATGAGGACCCAGTTTGTGGGGGCAATAAGCTGACTTTGTATAAATATACAATAGAATGAAGGCTATTGCTTAACGCATTGTAAGCAGCCCTGAGTCTCCGGAGAAGGGCGGCATATAAATCAAATTAAAAATAAATAAATAAATAAATAAATAAAGTTACACGCACCTTCAGAAATCTGAGAAACATCTGAGCATCCGTGGGAGTGCAGTGCACTCTTCTTATGGATGAATGACTGCAGAATTCATAAGCTGGACCTGGTGTCTGTGCTAGCAGTGCCGCTAGGATCTAACCCCGGGACCTCCAAGTAACAGTGTGGGAAGGGGCCTTGGAGGTCATCTAGTCCAACCCCCTGCTCGCGCAGGGATTCGAACCACCAACCTTTCTGAACCTCATTCACAAGTTCAAGTCACCACCCCCTCTCCTGCATTTTGAAGAACCTCCCCTCCCCTTCATTTTATGAAGAGTGTTACTGAAGATTTGAAATTCTCTCTCCCGTATAGGTTGTCCTCGACTTACAACCACAATTGAGCCTAACGTTTCTGTTGCTGAGTGAGGCTTTTGTTACAGTTTTGCCCCGTGTTACAATGTTTCCTGCCACAGTTGTTAAGTGAAGCACTGCAGTTAAGTAACCCAGTTGTTAAGTGAATCTGGCTTCCCACTGACTTTGCTGGTCAGAACGTCACAAAAAGGAATCACCTGCCCCCCCGGGGACACTGCAACTGTCATAAAGATGAGTCAGTTGCCAAGCTTCTGAATTTTGATCACGGGACCGTGGGGATGATTACAATGGTCATAAGTGTGAAAAATGGTCATAATTGCTTTTTTCAGTGCTGTTGTAGGTTCAAACGGTCACTAAATCATTAAAATTGCCCAGAATATCATCGGACTCCAGCTACCAGCCCTGGATGACATCTTCAAATCTCGCTGTTTGACAAAGTTGCATAACATCCTCAGAGACTCTTCCCATCCTGCTTACAATCTTTTTGGACTGTTGCCTTCTGGCAGAAGATACAGAACAATTAAAACTCGGACCACACGTCTTCTGAATAGTTTTTATCCCAGAGCTATAATTGCACTCAACAATGAACTAAAGGGCCTCCATCAGTGAGCTGTTGGACAGTACTACTTGGTCTGTTGTGTGGATGTTTGGGTGGTTTAGGGGTGGGGGATTTGTGGTGGGTGAGAGTGTGTTTGGGGAATTGTTATGTGTATTGGAGCTGGTCTTTGGATGTTAAGTGAAATTCATTGTATGGGTATACTGTGTATACCCATACAATGACAATAAAGTTATTATTATTATAAATGAATTATTGTAAGTTGAGGACCACCTATATTTATTTTTTATTTTATTTTTATTTTATTTTTGATTTATATGCTGCCCTTCTCTGGAGACTCAGGGCGGCTTACAATGCGTTAAGCAATAGCCTTCATCCTTTTGTATATTTTTATACAAAGTCAGCTTATTGCCCCCACAAACTGGGTCCTCAATTTACCTAGCTTAGAAAGGATGGAAGGCTGAGTCAACCTTGAGCCTTGGCGAGATTCGAACCTGCAGTAATTGCAGGCAGCTGGTCTTAATAACCAGCTTAATAACAGGGTGCCTTAGACCACTGTACTACCAAGGCTCATATCACAGGGAACATGAAGGAATAACTTCTAACACGGCTTCCAAACCCAGGTTAAAAAACCCACACAATCTCTAGGATGACATGAGGATGATGCAGTGATCATTAAGTGTGAAAAATGGTCATATGTGAATTTCAGCTTCCAGAATTCCCCAGCCAGCATGCTTGAAGATAAGTGGACTTCTGCTCCAGTGGTTGGTTGCCCCCAGTTTGGTCCAGTTCTATAGAACCGGTAGTAAAACTGGTGGGAGGCTCCACCCACCCACAACGTCATCATGGGTGATCTGCACATGTGCAGAAGGTTCTGTGCGCGCTTCCGTTGCAAACCGGTAGTAAAGGTAAGTAGAACCTACTCTGTTCTGCTCCCAGAATTCCCCAGCCAGCATGCTTAAAGATATGTGAATTTCAACTTCCAGAATTCCCCAGCCAGCATGCTTGAGGATGAGTAGACTTCAACTCCCAGAGTTCCCCAGCCAGCATGCTTGAAGATAAGACTTTAGCTCCCAGAATTCCCCAACCAGCATGCTTGAAAATGGCTGGACTTCAACTCCCAGAATTCCCCAGCCAGCATGCTTTAAGTTGAGAATGGACCTCAACTCTTAGAATGCTTGTTGGGGAATTCTAGAAGTTAAAATTCACACATCTTAAAGTTGACAAAAGTGAGACCCACTAGTCTAATCCAAGCTTTTTTTTTTTGGTTAGCATGTGAACCCTGTTTTGCGTGGCTCAGCACGCTGGGTGAATCGAGATCAGCTGATGTGTTCAAGATTTCCAATATTATACAAACAATAGAAAATGAACATGGGCTATTCAGTAAACCAGGTTAAACCTATTATGTGGACACAACTTTTGCTTCTGTTCCTGACCTACTGACTAGCCGCTTCCATCGCTGTCTTATAGAACAATGCTATCCTTTTTTTTTTTTAGCTGAATTTCACAATAGGAAAGATTTTGCTGCTGTTACAATTTTAATTTGACATCTGCCCTGCACAGAAAGAACAATCACTCTGCATTAGCTTGCAGAAGAGTTGGCCATCTTACAGTTTATTGTTTCAGGATGAAGATATTTTCAAGCCCTTATTTTAGAAATCAGAGGGAAAGATTACAAGGCGAATAACGGATCCAGAGCAACGTTTGGCACAGAAAATAAATAGTGATAGCCCGGGATGTTTTCCTATTTGTACTGAGCGCAGCAAAAATGGGCACAAAGCCCTTGGAACAAAGGGATATTTTCTTCCCAGTAAACATGAAGATGTGTGCAAAAAAATCCATGGAGTTGGAAGGGGGCCATTTAAGCTATTACTTCCAACCCCCAAATTAAAACATCCTCAATTGACGGCTGTCCAGCCTCAACACCTCCAACAAAAGAGAGACCATCACTTCCCTGAGCAAGAGATTCTGCTGTTATGGCTCCCATAGCCAGACATTATCCTAACATGTAATAAGACCCATCCATAAGGTAAACCCATTATTTAACTTCCTAGACTGGGGTGGGGAACGATGGCCCTTTTATGATTTGTGGACTTCAACTCCCAGAATTCCTGAGCCAGCCACACCATCGGCATTGACAAAATCACCATCAGTCAATTGCAAAAGGCAGCTTTACTCGAAACAGCTTACATCCTGCTAGGATTCCTTTAAGACTATCAAACATCCACATTTGCCTATCCCAGATCCTTGGCAAAGACTCAACAGGTAGATAAAAATGCCAGGTCCAATGTCCTAAAGATGCTTTTTCAAGAGGGAACTGGACTTTCTTGTTTTTTCTTTTGAAGACGTTTCGCTTCTCATCCGAGAAGCTTCTTCAGCTCTGACAGGATAGTGGGGAATGGAAAGATTTATATTCCTTGCAGACAGCTGGTCATTTGCATCCTTTTAGAGGGTCATTGAAGTGTCCTTGAAACAACCCTCCAAAAGGATGCAAATGATCAGCTCTCTGCAAGGAATATAAATCCTTTATATTCCTTGCAGAAAGGGGAAAAAAGGGTATTTAAGATGAGTAACTTCTTAGATAAATCAGAAAAAAAATGTGGTCATATCTGTGGGCACGCGAGCGTTGCCCTAGCTCAGCTCAAGTGCGCATGCACGCGCCAGCGAACTGATTTTCGGGCCTTCCGGTCCCACCGGAAGTTGGGAAATGGGCTGCTTCCAGCCTCTGGAGGACTTCTGAGGGGGTGGGGAAGACTGTTTTCACCCTCCCCAGGCTCCAAGAAAGCCTCAGGAGCCTGGGGAGGACGAAAAACGGGCGTACTGGGCCCACCGGTAACTTTTTGCTGTCGCGTGCGAAAAGCAAGGGGAAGTGGGGGGGGGGGTCACGTGTGCATGCGCAGGGGGTCAGGGCACAGGGGGCATGAATTATGGGTGTGGGCACGCGCACGGCGACCTCCCCCCGCTTTTGGCACGCGACGGCAAAAAGGTTAGCCATCATGATCTATATTTCCCCTTTGTGGTCAAGTAGATCATAAGATGTTATACAACCACTGATGTCATGAGTTCTACAAGGGAACATTAAATTTTCCAACTTGGCACCTGCCAGGCCTAGAAATAATTCTTTATTTTTACTTTATTTGTTCTTATATGCGGCTGCGCGGGTAGTTACGGGAGCTGCATGGCGCTCCCATACAACACCTCTCCTGCGTGAGCTGCAATGGCTCCCAGTGGTCTTCCGGGTGCGCTTCAAGGTGTCGGTTATTACCTTTAAAGCGCTCCATGGCATAGGACCTAGATATCTTCGAGACCGTCTGCTGCTACCGACGGCCTCCCATCGACCTGTGTGCTCCCACAGAGAGGGCCTCCTCGGGATGCCATCAGCCAAACAACGTAGGCTGGTGACCCCCAGGGGGAGGGCCTTCTCTGTGGGGGCATCCACCCTCTGGAACCAATTGACCCCAGAGATAAGGAGAATCCAAGACCTCGGTGCCTTCCACCGTGCCCTTAAAACTTTCTTTTTTCAGCAAGCCAGGCTGGCTTAACACTTTTAAATGTTTTTAACTGGTTTGTCATTGTTTTTTTTAATTACGGGGCCAAATTTATATATATCTTTTTTAATAGTATTTTAATGTTTGTAGTTTATGTTTTTATTTGGCTGTACACCGCCCTGAGTCCTCAGGGAGAAGGGCGGTATATAAATTTGATTTAAAATAAAAATAAAATAAAAATAAATATACTTCATCCTGCTTTTCGTCATTGTCATTGTCCTGTGTTGGGTTTCCTGCCTAAGCCTTTCCCTACGCTAAAGGAAGATACTTGCTGAAATTTAAACTCTTACTGAGTAATGTGAGCCAGGATTTTGCTGAGTTTCTTTTAGTAGTGGCATCACATTTAGGCTAAGTGACCATTGGAAGTTACAACAGCACTGAAAAAGGTGACTGTTACAGGTGTTATGTCTGCCTAGTATATAGCTTTATTCCTCTCTAGCATTCATTTCCATTGCTTTGTGATGCATTTCCTGCCTCTCTAGGATTTACCTTTATCTGCTCCTTATTAGACTACTTGAAACAGTGACCATTGCAGCATCCTTGTGGTCACATGATCGAAGTTCAGATGCTGGCTATTGGCATGTACTCACTTTTTGTGACCTGACAGGCAAAATCAACAGGGAAGCCAGATGCATTTAATAACCGTGATATTAATTTATCAACTGCAATGATTCACTTAATAACTATGGCAAGGAAGGTCGTAAAATGGGGCAAAGTTCAATTGACAACCTCTTTGTTTAACAATGAAAATTTTGAGGCTCAATTGTGGTGTCAAGCGCCGGGGAAACCAGGCGATTCGGGCAATTCAATTGAGTATAAAGATTTATCGCAAGCTTAAATTCTCTACAAGAATCTGACCTACTAACAATGAAGGGAAATTAGCAGGAATTAAGAAAGGCATTCAAGGTGGTTGGACTTAGATCTCTTATGGATGTGCAGGGACTCATGACTAATGATATGTTTGATCCCTCCCTCAGGCACAGCCCGATCAACTCTTACAGTAAGTCAGGTAAGTAAATAAGAGTAGAAACTCACAAAAATACGTCTTAGTGAACAATCACTTAATTTTTCTGAAGTCCAAATGATAAAATAAAGCTTTCATTTCCACTTATGTATGAAAGGACAGTATCCTGGAATTGATACAGAAATGTCATCTTGAATATAAACTGTTTGGATTATTGATTCTGTTTTCATAAATAAATTGGGTGCTATTTATCCACTATTATATACCTATGACATATGGAAGCTAGACCCAAGAGATGAATGGCATGCAAAAAAAATGCAGGTTATCTGGCAGCAAGCATTCAGGTCTTAAGAGAATATATATCGAGGCGGGATCAAAGAAGGAATATTCCAAAATTTGGAAGGGATGAAAATAATGCTATTTGATCTTAAAGGTAAAGGTGAATGTTCCCCTTGCACATATGTGCTAGTTATTCCCGACTCTAGGGGGCGGTGCTCATCTCCGTTTCAAAGCCGAAGAGCCAGCGCTGTCCGAAGATGTCTCCGTGGTCATATGGCCGGCATGACTAAACGCCAGAGGCGCACGGAATGCTGCTACCTTCCCACCAAAGGTGGTCCCTATTTTTCTACTTGCATTTTTTTACGTGCTTTTGAACTGCTAGGTTGGCAGAAGTTGGGACAAGTAATGGGAGCTCACCCCGTTACGCGGTGCTAGGGATTCGAACCGCTGAACTGCCGACTTTTCGATCGACAAGCTCAGTGTCTTAGCCACTGAGCCACTGTGTCCCTTCTTACCCTGGGGAAAAATAAGGAGTGAAGTCATCTAGGTTCAGAACCAAATGAAAGCTTGCAGAAGTTGAAGACTTACCTGGGAATGCTAGTTAAGTAGGTGACAACGTTCAGAAAATCTTCATCGGGGATCTCACTGAAACCTGGATATTCGGGGAAAGTAATGATTGGTGCCCCATCTTTGCCTCTTCCACCTGCAAGAGAAATTGGACCTCAGTAGGCAAAAGAAAAAAAAAGAAAACCACTCCAAAGGACATTGATAAGAAAAAAATCCTCTTTTCACAGGGCATCCACACAGGTCCTATTAGAACTTGGGTAGCTGCAGGTAATCCTTGATTTACAACCATTCTTTTAGTGACCGTTTGAAGTTACAGGGGCACTGAAAAAAGTGACTTACGACCAATAAAGGAGAATATTTGTAGCTCAGGGTTGAAATAAGGGGCCCTCGGTGCTCTCTGAGCTTGTGTTGTGGCCCGTACACGGCCTGTGCAGCTAGTAGCTGATTCAGACAGCGAGGAGGCTGGTGTGGTGCTGCGCCAGCAGCCTGTGCAGCTGGCACTCTGAGTCGGACAGTGAGGAGGCTGGAGAAGATGTGGTGCCAGAGGTGGGGATTCAAGCAGGGCCTTCAGAACCTTCAGAAGCTCCCTTAAGTGAAGAGGATGAAGTGGAGGAGCCTCTTCTCGATGCACGGGCGCGCAGAGCTGCCAAAAGGCTGACCTTTCAATCAACAAGCTCAGCATCTTAGCCACTGAGCCACCGTTTGCAGGGAACAACTTCGTTCACATACCTTCGTGTCTTGTCTTGCTTATCTTATCAGCTTCCTGCAAATTGCTTCTGGGCATTCTGCCAACCATAATAAGTTTTCAGTTATTATTCTTTGAATTCTTGGCGGCTGTTAATGCAATTAATTAACAGCCATTGTTGTAAAAGACTGATTTAATTCAGTAAACTAAGGTTTGAATAGACTTCGTGTGTGCTGCATTCTTTGGGGTCCGTAGCTGGGGCAGAACAACTTGGTTGTTTTCTTGCAGACGTTGCATTACCCAAACTAGGTAACATCATCAAACCAGCACTGATGATGTTTACCTAGTTTGGGTAATGAAAGGTCTGCAAGCTCAGAGAGCACCGAGAACCCCTGACTTATGACCGTTTTTCACACTTAGAACTGTTGCAGCATCCTTGTGGTCACGTGATCAAAATTCGGATGCTTAGTAATTGGTTCATATTTATGGCGGTTGCAGTGTCCCAGTGTCACGTGATCTCCTTTTGCGACCTTCCGACAAGGAAAGTCACTGGGGAAGCCAGATTCACTTAACAACGGATTCCTAACTTAACAGCTGCAATGATTCACTTAATAACAGGTGTCACCAGCTTAACCGCTGCAATGATTTACTTAATAACTGTGGCAAGAAAGGTCGTAAAATGGGGCAAATTTCACTTAACAACTGCCTCGCTTATTTTGGGCTCCGTTGTGGTCGTTAAGTCGAGGACTACCTGCACAGTATTTGATTAATTATTCCTGCAATCACAATTGTTGTTCATCGTTGCAGCAACATCTGCATTCAGTGGTGTCATTGTTTCCTTTCTCAACTGAAATGCATTATGTGCACTTCCGTTTCAAACTAAGGATGCAAATAGTGGAGCCGGCTACATAGAAAATGGAATCCTATGGCTGGAAGGAACCTCCGAGGTCTTCTAGTCCAACCCCCTGCTCAAGGCAGGAGACTTTATACCCACCCAGTGACACCCATTAAAAGTGCCAGCTTTCTCCCCATCCTGACTCGGTCTTCTGCATCTGAATCATTTAATGCAGAGTTCCCTGAGCACCAGGCCGTAGCCTGGTACTGAGCTGTGATCCTTTTGGAACCGGCCATGCCTGCTGCTGGCTATTGTGGTCCGAAAGCGGCCTGTGGAGCTGGCAATGGAGTCGGACAGTGAGGAGGCTGGGGAAGAACATGGTCCAGTCCTGGAGTCTGAGGAAGGCTCGGACAAGGGCTCTACGTCGGAGGCAGAGATGAGGCCAGGGCCATCTGGGAGTTATATGTGGACTCCGGAGCCTCCAGAGTCAGATATCAGAGAGGCAGAGGAACAGGAGGAGCCTGTTCGTAGTGTGTGCATGCACAGATCTGCCAGAAGGCAAGAACAGTTAAAACTAAAGGGATGACTAGGGAGTAAGGCCTGGAGATGATTGGCGCCTCCCATAAGGCTTAAAAGAGGAGCAAAGCCCCATGGGACCTTTGCAGAAAAGCAACGTTGTTAATTCTGTTCCCAGTCAGCATTTCTGTTTGATTCTGGACTCCGTGTGGCTTTGCCAAGTAGGTCTTTGGCAGAGTGTCAAGGGAGATAAAGGTTGGTGATTATCCTGAAGGACTTCTCCCAAAGGACTTTTTGCAACTAATTGGGACTCAGCTGTGAATGAACGTAATTCACAGCTGTTGCAATAAAAGAGGTTTTTGGGACTACTCATGTGTTTTAATGACTCAGGAAGCCTAGGTCACAACACTGGCACAAATGGAGCTTCACACGCATGCCTGAGTGCACATCTCTCTCATGCAAATGGAGCTGCACATACGAGCAGTGATGGGATGCTGTTGGTTTAACAACCGGTTCGGTGATCGCGTATGCTTCGCGCACGTGCACCTAACGCACGCTGTGTGCACGTGCGCAGTTTTACAAATACTAACATTCTTTGTTATCACTTGACAGTAACACAGCTGAAGCGCCGCAATCCGCTCTGCCACGCCAATCAACTGAGAAGATAAAGGTAAGTAAAGCGCAGGGGTGGGGGGGCAGGGGGACCTGATCATCGGCATAAACCAGTTCGCTCCCAGCTGATTGTCGGAGCTATCGGTTTGTCCGAACCAGTCCGAACCGGTAGAATCCCACCCCTGCATACAAGCGCTTGCACAGAACTATTTCCACTCCTCTCCCTCTTGTTGCTCTGCAAAGCCAGAAAGGTTGGGGACCACCGATTTAATAATTCTGGTCTTTTGTTGTCATAGAAGCATAGCAATTCTCTCGTTTACCCCTCTGTGAATCTGTCATCCCATTCAGGATCCTTAAAGCGGGGGGGGGGAGAGATTTATTCTACTCTCTAGCCTTGCTTCATGTTTCTCCCCCAACTCTTCACAGTTACAAGAAAGAAGTCACAAACACAAAGCAAGTCACCAAAAGTTAAGTTTTACAAGTCTCAGACTGCCAAGGGAGCCAGGAATATTTGTGGTTTTTTGGGGGAAGATGTTCATGGTCGGCAGAGGGAAGTAACAGAAGATTTAAATAGGATCAGCTCAAAACTGGGTAGCCAATGAAGACACTGTAAAAATACCGTATTTTTCGGACTATAAGATGCTCTGGACTATAAGATGCACCTAGCTTTTGTAGAGGAAAACAAGAAGAAAAAAATCTGCCTCTGCCTCGCAGCAATTTGCCTCCTTGCAGCAAACAGCAAACAGCCTGATTAGCTTCAGCACAGCCTGATTTGGCATGAGCAGCTGATTGGAGGTTGGATTGGCCTCCCGGAATATCACCTATCAGCTATTCCAAACTGTGGGGATTGCCACCATCTAGTGCCACCGTCGCTGCCCATTGCCACTGCCACCTATTGCCACCTTTTCATGTCCCATTTTTGGCCTCCACTGGTCCCATTTTTGGCCTCCGCATGTCCCGTTTTTGGTGGCGAGGATAGGTGGTGTCCCGCCACCTGGAACAGGCCAAAAATGGGGTGCACAGAAGCCGAAAACTGGACATGTGGAGACCGAAAATGGGGCACGCGGAGGCGGCGATAGGTGGCAGCAGCAATGGGTGGCAATGGCGGCAATGGGCGGCAGCAATCCCCGCAGCCTGGAACAGCTGATAGGCGATATTCCAGGAGGCAGATCCAACCGCCAATCAGGTGCTCGTGCTAAATCAGGCTGTGCTGAAGCTGACCAGGTTGTTTGCTGTTTGCTGCAAGGAGGCAAATTGCTGCGAGGCAGAGGCAGATTTTTTTTTTCTTGTTTTCCTCCACAAAAGCTAGGTGCGTCTTATAGTCCGAAAAATACGATATTTTTACAGCGTCTTCATTGGCTACCCAGTTTTGAGCTGATCCTAATCCTAATCCTAAGGAAAATTGCTGGGAGGCAGAGGCCGAAGGATGGGGGCCGGTGGGTGGGCGGGGCTTCTGCAACATTCACTGTATAAGACATACAGACATTTCCACCCACTTTTGGGGGTGGGGGGAGAGAAAGTGCGTCTTATACACCGAAAAATACGGTATATGGTATGTAAGGCAAAGAAATTACTGGAAGTTACAAAAGACCTGTGACGACATACAGAATGGAGTTCCTGTATGGCCACCAGTTAAGCAGGCCAACACTGAGACTTTGGAGTTGCAGTGATGACCTCTGCGGTTTGAATGGTTGTGGGTGAGCAGTGATAGGAAATGTGACTAACCTATTTATAAAATACAATTGTATTAATCTGAGGTTTTCCTTTCAGGCTGTGGCTATGCAACATCCCTTTCTAATGATCCTGCAGTGCAGAGTTGATGCCTCTGGTGTTTATAGGAGAGTCAAGTCGGATAACCAAAGAGAGCAATAACCGCAAAAATATTTTTGTGTCGAGGAGCTGCCTGAAACTGCTGATATTTCTGCTTTCCCCAACTGGAAATATTCAGATGAGTTGTCTATGGAGATCCAGGTCATGATTGTCCCAAAGGTACTTTTTCCATACGGCAACTGGACTGTCTTGGAAGATCTGACTGAGGAAGCTTCTTGGATGAGAATCAAAACATTTTCAAAGACAAAAAAAAAACAACAACCAAGAACATCCAGTTATCTTTTGGAAAAGCACCTTGGATTCAAATGGGTTTTAAGCCACATGGTGTTGTGGCCCGTCAGTGGCCTGTGCAGCTAGTAGCTGATTCCAACAGCGAGGAGCCTGGTGTGGTGCTGTGCCAGCAGCCTGTGCAGCTGGCAATCGAGTCAGACAATGAAGAGGCTGGAGAAGATGTGGTGCCAGAGGTAGGGATTCAGCCAGGGCCTCCAGAACCTCCAGAAGCTCCCATAAGTGAAGAGGAAGAAGAGGAGGAGCCTCTTCTCGATGCACGGACGCGCAGAGCTGCCAAAAGGCTGACCTTTCAATCGATAAGTTCAGCGTCTTAGCCACTCAGCCACCGCGTCCCTTTTAAAGGGAGACTAGTATAGATCTATTTCAAGCTATTTAGCTCTCATCAGCTAGCCATACCCTTCTAGGAATCCAGAAGGGTATGGCTAGCTGATGAGAGCTAAATAGCTTGAAATAG
The DNA here is from genome assembly GCF_029215685.1 of Pituophis catenifer annectens. NCBI lineage: Eukaryota > Metazoa > Chordata > Lepidosauria > Squamata > Colubridae > Pituophis > Pituophis catenifer. Next base: position 7,347,295 of record NW_027256886.1, on the reverse strand, counting down.
ATCTATACTAGTCTCCCTTTATTTCTTTGTCGGTAAACATAAATTCAACACATTCATATCATAGCTTGATGGTTGTGGGGGAAGTGTTGTTTATGCAGGAAAAAAAAAAAGACAAGAACAAGAAAAAGGAGGGGCACTACTGACACTTTGTGGACAGGATTGGTAATGTAACAATGGGGGGGGAGGGTTGTGCTGTATTTTGGAGAGTGAGCTCAGCAACATTAAAAACAGCAGCAGCAGCAGCTGGTATATGGTTCTGCGTTGGCGCATAGAATAAAAGTAGCCTGCATGATTGATTGCATCTCTGCGGTGCTTGGGAATGTGATTAAATATAAACAGATATATATATTTTTTAATCCCCATATGAAGGAACTTCATTCCAAGTACGCTAGGTGGCTCAGTGGCTAAGACGCTGAGCTTGTCGATCAGAAAGGCCGGCGGTTCGAATCCCGAGTATGTGTGTGAGCAGGGGGTTGGACTAGATGACCTCCAATGTCCCTTCCAACTCTGTTACTGTTACTTCGAGATTGGGGGAGGAGGAGGGAGGGGGGAAGAGGACATCCATCTTTCCCCAATTCTCTGCTTTTCTGCTATCTCTGTTCATCTGCAATCCAAGATTACACATTTTGCAAATGAGAAGCAACAGGAAGTTTGCTACACGGGGAAGGGTGAAAGCATGTGATATTCCATTCGGCCTCCTGCTACTAATTCTAGTATTGGGAGGGATGTTTCTTTTTTTGCCCAGCATGTCTCACTTTTGAGCTTTGTTATGTGGGAAGCCCTCCCCGCCCCCGAAGAATGAAATATTTTGGGAAATATGAAAATTATTATATTTCCCCAAAGGAGAAAAGGAGAAACATGTTTTTAGAGGCAGGAAGCAGCCCCCAGTCTTTCTTAATAGCCCACAGCAGATGCCAGCACTTAAGGAGATAAAGAGCTTATTGAAAGAGGAAGCCTAGATGGCTCTATTCATAAGCAAAGCAAATACTGCCAGCAGAAGCCCATTCAAGGCAGGATATATCGAAATTCCTTGCAGCAAAGTTTGACAACTAACAAAAGCAGAATGGTAGGATTCGAAAAAGCAGCCCCTCACCCAAGATCCAACACAGGCCGAAAGCCATTAGCCACAATAGGAATTGCCCAACATCCTCTTTAGAAACACAAATCCCAAACTTCAAAGACACAGAACCATATAAGAAACCTTCCTCTCACTCAGCTAGTTATTCAGCTGACCCAGAACTGCACACTGTCTTTGTATGTGATTCTGTTCATCAATAAATGGGCCTTCTTTCCAAAGCCTCCGGCCTCCATTTTATTTCCAGCATCTTTCTCCCAGCTTGGAACTGAACCAGATAGATTTTCCTTCCAACAGTTTGTTTGATCTAGGCTGGGTTATCCATATCCAACCTTGGCAACTTTAAGACCTGTGGATGTCAACTCCCAACATGGCTGGCTGTGGAATTCTGGGAATTGAAGTCCACAAGTCTTAAAAGTTACCAAAGTTGGACAACCCTGACCTAGGATTTGGAGAAGGCAGATTTCAGAATGGCCTTTTTTTGGTTTTTTCGGAAAACGGGCCAAAAAAGCTTCGAAAATGGGCTGAAAAAAAGCCTCAAAAACAGGCCGAAAAAAGCCTTGAAAATGCCTCCCAAAACCCTTGAAAGTGGCCCGAAAAAAGCCTCAAAAACGGGCCCAAAAAAGGTAGGCCAAAAACCTTTTTTTGTTGTTTTCCTCTTCTAAATTTAGGTGCATCTTATAGTCCGAAAAATAGGATAATAGGATGTGTGGATGATCATATGGGAATTGAAGAGATGCTGCACAGGAAACAATCAGACGAGAGGGGGAACTAACAGAACTGCTGTCAGAAAGCACAGGTAGTCTTACGACCACAAAGGAGCCCAACTTTTCAATTGCTAAGTGAGACCCTTGTTTAAAATATGTTTTGCCCCATCTTACGACCTTTCTTGCCATGTTCATTAAGGGAATCACTGCAGTTGTTAAATTAGCAACATAGTTGTTAAGTGATTTTGGTTTTCTCCATTGACTTTGCTTGTCAGAAAAGGTCACAAAAGGTGGATCACACGACCCCAGGACACTGCAACCGTCACAAATATGAGTCAGTTGCCAAGTGTTTGAATTTTGATCGCGTGACCATGGGAGATGCTGCAACCGTCGTAAGCGTGAAAAATGGCCGTAAGTCACTTTTTTCAGTGCTGCTGTAACTTTGAACGGTCACTATATCTATCTATCTATCTATCTATCTATCTATCTATCTATCTATCTATCTATCTATTGGTTCGATTTATATGCCGCCCTTCTCCGGAGACTCAGGGCGGCTTACAATGCGTTAAGCGATAGCCTTCATACTTTTGTATATACCTGCTTAGTAGGACTTTCGCCCCCCCCCCCAAGTGGTGTTCTTTTTTATACAAAGTCAGTTTATTGCCCCCACAATCCGGGTCCTCATTTTACCTACCTCGGAAGGATGGAAGGCTGAGTCAACCTTGAGCCTGGTGAGATTTGAACTTGCAGTAATTGCAGGCAGCTGGTGCTTCTTAACAGCACTTTAGTCTGCTGCGCCACCAAGGCTCTTGACATATGACATGTTGTAAGTCAAGGATGACCTGTAAACTACCTGGCCACATTGCATTTCGTGTGACTTTGTATCTGACATGCAGGGAACAAGACCAAAGTCTGGACTTATTTGTTCCCTCAAATGTCATTTGTTGAGCAGGGGCTACATGAAGCCCTGATAACAGTCACTCTGAAAAATACCAATAATTCAGAAAAATCCAAAAGAGAGGCAAAGACTTTTTATGGGAACTATAGCTGCTAATAGTACCCAAATGAAACAGCAGGGGGCAATATTTAGTCAGCCTTGATCGATCTCCAAGAAGATAAGCAGGGTTGATATAGGACAGTGATGGCTAACCTTTTTGCCATCGTGTGCCAAAAGCGGGGGGAGTGGGGGGGGGGGTTGCACCCATGCACCCCCACACCCATAATTCAGTGCACCCTGCTCCCCCCGCACAGGCATGTGTAACACCCCTGCGCTCCCCCCCCCCCGCTTTTGGCACATGATGGCACGGTGGGCCCAGAAGGCCCGTTTTTTCGCCCTCCCCAGGCTCCAGAGGCTTACTTGGAGCCTGAGGAGGGCGAAAACAGCCTTCCCGATCACCCCGGAGGCCGTCCGGAAGCCAGAAATGGCCCGTTTGCCGACTTCCGGTGGGACTGGAAGGCCCATTCTTCGCTCTCCCCAGCCTCCAGAGTCTTTCTAGGAGCCTGGGGAGGGCGAAAATGCCCTCCCCGCGCCCGGAGGCCTCCAGAGGCCGGAAGTGGCACGCGTGCCATAGGTTCGCCATCACGGATATAGGATATAGATAAGAGACATCTGGGAGATTTTAAATCAGTAGGTTAGCCTGAGAATCTCAGGCCTGAGATGAAGGAATGGCAAGCTCATTTCAAATTATTACCAAGAAAACAACATGAGCTAGTCCATGTACTCACCAGAAGCCAAGCTTGGCTTGAGGTATCTAAGCATATATTTTATTGATTAAATAAACAGATTTTCCAGACATTCTGGATCTATTTCAGTTAACAAGAGGAAGAGCAATAGCAATAGCACTTAGATTTATATACCACTTTACAGCCCTTTCTAAGCAGTTTACAGAGTCAGCATATTGCTCCCAACAATTTGGGTCCTCATTTTACCCACCTCGGAAGGATGGAAGGCTGAGTCAACCTTGAGCCGGGTGAGAGTTGAACTGCCAAATTGCAGGCAGCCGGCAGTCAGCAGAAGTAGCCTGGAGTACTGCACTCTAACCACTGCGCCACCGTGGCTCAGTGGCACCCAATACAAGTAGTTCTCAACTTACAATCATAATATCGTAAGTCATGATGGACATAAATCAAGGCACTCGTGTGGCCTCGACTAAATTTAACAACTTTTTTTTTCCTGTGGTTATTAAGCGAAATGCCACGGTTGTTAAGTGAACAGGGAGATTATTAAGCAAACACCATGGCCGTTAAGAGAATCCATCTATTCCTGTGAGTGCTTTGTTTTGCTGGAAACTGGCCCCAAAAAAACCCATTACAAAACCATCATGAATCACAGTCATATGACTGATGAATACTGTAACCGGGCATAAAGGCCAGGCGAGCACCTGAAATGCAGTGATCACAAGGTGGGAGGGATTGTAGCCATTCCAGCCCCAAAGTATTTTTTTGGGGGGTGGGTGGGTCCTTCATAACTTCAAATAGTCACTAATCCACTGGTCATTAAGTGAGGACCACCCGTAATGATTCCAGGAAAATTAATATAATGAGATTGGCCGCAGGGCTTATGGGGCCGGACTTATGCAAATCCCCCTACAGAATTCTCCATTATTGGAAAACTGCAACGATAGACATCTGTTTAACAGATGCCACAAAAAGCTTCAATTTCACTTTCTTTTTTTAAAAAAAAAAAACACTTTCCATTAACAGAAGACAGTTAGCAGACTGTGACGTGCTAATTCCCATGGATTTATTTGCAAAGTGGATTTGCAAAAGCAGGTCCATTTTTTTTTGGAGAAGTAGCCTCGAGTTTGGGGAGAAAAATCTTTGAATCCACTGCATTTTTATAAGCAGTGATTTGTCCCTTAAATTGGTGGTTCTATCGGCAAGACACCCAAAAGAGAGAGGTTATCAAACATAAATGAGTAACGGATGTAAGACTCATTACTCTGCAGAAAAAAATATAAGTGTTAAAATAAGCAAGGTTTTCCTCCATACTTGTCAGCCCTCTGTGCAGTTAGGAAGCAAATCTTGGCTGCAGAAAGTACAGATAGTCCTTGACTTACGACCACAATTAAGCCCAACATTTCCGTGATTAAGTGAAACATTTGTTAAGTGAGTTTTGCCCCATTTTACAACTTTTCTTCCCACAGTTGTTAAGTGAAGCACTGAAGTTGTTAAATCACATGGTTGTTAAGTGAGTCTGAATTTCCCATTGACTTTGCTCGTCACAGAAGGGGATCACATGACAATGCAACCGTCATAAATGTGAATCAGTCACCAAGCATCTGAATTTGGATCGCGTGACTATGAGGATGTTGCAACAGTCATTAGTGTGAAAAATGTTCATAAATCACTTTTTTTCAATCCCGTTGTAACTCCGAACGGTCACTAAATGAACTGTCGTAACTCGAGGACTGCCTGTAGCTTAGATTCTTCCAAGTTTGACTCTCATGTGTCTGAGAAAGTAACTTTGCCTGCTAAATGTTTATATGACGTGTTTGCTATTAAAGCCAAACATCCTCCCCCTTCCCCAAAAAATCTGACAACAATCTTTGTTGTCAAAGGGACATGGACTCTCCCATGAGACAACTTTGTAGATTTTCACTATTGTGATATTTAATGGCTTATGTAGAGCCAGTTTGGTTGTATTGGTTAAGCTGTTGGTTTAGAAAGCAAGGGACTGTGAGTTCCAGTTCCGCCTTAGGCATGAAAGGTGACTGGGTGACATTGGGCCAATCACCAGGAGACTGTGAGTTCTAGTCCCGTTTTAGGCATGAAAGGTGACTGGGTGACGTTGGGCCAATCAACAGGAGACTGTGAGTTCTAGTCGCGCCTTAGGCATGAAAGATGACTGGGTGACATTGGGCCAATCACCAGGAGACTGTGAGTTCTAGTCTCACCTTAAGCATGAAAGCAAGCTGGGTGACTTTGGGCCAGTCGCTCACTCTCAGCTCAACCTACCTCGAAGGATTATTGTTGTGGGGAAAATAAGAGGACGAAGGAGTGTATATATCTGCGGCCTCGAGTTACTTATGAAGTAATATCGGTATAAAAATCAAATATGTATGTATGTATGATGTATGATATATGTACAACAGGGCTGGTGAGAGCTTTTGGGAGAAGTGTTAATGCTTTTCCTATTTAGATGGAACTAAAAGGAACTATTTTTCGCATTTCTGGATCTGCACCAGGAAGGAAGAAAAAGAGCTGAACATTGATAAGAAAGAATTGCAATGATATAGTTGATTTTGGAGACCAAAATGCAGCTTTTGGTTAAATACTATCTGCCTGTATTCTATCTTGGTTTTTTGCTTGCTCAGCCTACAACACTTAGATATTTTAAAATGGGAAACTCTGTCCCACATCACAGTGGACGGAACAAAAGAGGCAGGGTTTTTTTCGTCATAACAACTTGATGCTGTTTTTTGTCATTCTGTCCCCCTGCAGATCCTGCTGGTTTGGCCAAACTGAATTTCTAACTGAAATTAAGTCCCAACCATCCTTCTTATTAAAACAATAAAAAAGACACCCCTCCTACACATACACAAATAATTTATCTAGAGCATACAACACGATGCTGCTTTTCTGAAAGGGAATCCTGCCGTTGCACTTTTAACAATGTTGAAATCCAAAAAGGTTAGACTTTAGAACCCCACCTAGAATCATAAGTCTGGAAAGGACCTTGGAGGTCTTCTATTCCAGCCCCCTGCTCCAGGCAGGAGTCTTTATACCATTTTTGGATAAATGGTTGTTCAATTTTTTTTTTTTTTAAAAAAAGAAACCCTCCAGTCATGGAGTGCCCACAATTACTGAAGGCAAACGGTTCCACTGGTTAATTGTTCTCACTGTCAGGAAATTCTTCCTTATTTCCTTATTTTCAGGTTGGATCTCCCTTTGACTGGTTTGATTTAGTTGATTATTTAATGTGTTGAGCAAATCCAAACGGCTCATTAATCAAGTAAGTTGTGTGAATTAAACGGGCTGGGTGAAGGCAACCCCCCCCCCTTGAGTTCTGTGGTCCTGCATGATGAGTCAGATTGTCTCAAGGTGACAAGGGTCCAGGCGATCAAAGCGCCATTTGAACAGTTTTCAAAGAGATGCCTCCAGACTTACAGGCAGAAGACTTTTAAAAACTTTTAACTGGGAAAACTCTGGATTGGGTTTATCTGTCAAAAGCACACGGCAATTACTGTTCGTGCGATTTGTTCAGGGTGGGGAAGGGAAACCTGGAGAGGCAGCCCATCATTTGCAAAAGGACATAAGGGAAGCTGTAACAGAATAACAGAGTTGGAAGGGATCTTGGAGGTCTTCTAGTCCAACCCCCTGCTCAAGCAGAAAACCCCTATACCATTTCAGACAAATGGTTGTCCAGTCTCTTCTTTAAAACGTCCAGTGTTGGAGAACTGGGATTCAGCCTGTTCGAACGAATTGGTTGTGAAATTTCTGGATGGCCTCGCCCCTCCCCTCCCCTCCCCTTCCAGGAGTCCCCCCAGGAGTCCTAGGTAAATGCAGGGAGGCCTTCCAGGCCCAAAATGGGGCACGGCGGGGGGGGGGGGGAGACAGCACGCCCCCCTCCCCATGGCCCGTTTTAGCTCCCAGGAGGCTGCAGGGAAGCCTACTAGGCCCAAAACGGGATGTGGAAGGGGATGCGGTGCAGTCCTCCTATGGCCCGCTTTTGCTCCCAGGAGGCTGCAGGCAGGCCTACTAGGCCCAAAATGGGGTGCGGGGTGTGTGTGTGCAGCACACACACACACCCCCCGCGGCCCGTTTTTGCTCCCGGGGGGTGCAGGAGGCCGAGTGCTGCCTGTCACACCCCTGGCCACTCCCACCCAGCCAGTCATTAGGGCAGAGAACCAATTGTTGAATTATTTGAATCCCACCACTGTGGAGCACCCACAATTTCTGGAGGCAAGTCGTTCCACTGATTAATTGTTCTAACTGTCAGGAAAAAATATGAAGACCTTTGAAGCCAGCCCCCAGGTCTTACCTGACAAAATAGCAAACTGTCGGTGTAGTTGTTCAATGATCTCCACCGCCGTGACAGGCCTGATCTCCTGCTGCATTATTTCATCTGTACAAGAAGGGAAGAGAGACAGAAGGAGGAATTACGCCATAGCCCAGCCATACAAAGCAGATACTCAGATGCAAAGAGCTAGGTTTTTTTTGACAGTTTTGGCCCTGTTTTCATCTCTGGCTTTGTCAGATGATTCCCAACCCCTCCATCCCTGCTCCACCCTGGCATGCAAAATCTTGTCGGTGAAAAAGTGGCATCTTTACTTTCATTTCTCTGTGTGTTGCCTTTGCAGTCGTGCAGAACAAATCATAAAACAAGCCTCCAGAGTGCCAGTGGGGTGGCCTTCCAGCACAAAACAACTTTTGTGGCTCATGCTTGTAAGATAAAACAAGGGTTATCTCGGTTCTGTGAAAGGCTCCTGCCTGTGTTGAGCAATTGCTTGCTGGACCTCATCCAGATGAGAGATATGCTGGGTTTTTTTCCAGAAATGTATGAAAATATTATGATTTGTGTTTCAATTGGGCATCTAATGCATTCATCCCTAATGCCTGCTCCAAAGGATGTAGGATTTTAGGGCATGACAAAACTCATTTCTGTCCACCCATAGAGCTTCTGCCGTGAAAAAGTGCAAAAATGGATACAAGTAATCCTTGACTTATAACGGTTCACTTAGTTACTGTCTGAAGTTAAAACAACACTGAAAAAAATGACTTATGACCAGTGGTGAAATTCAATTTTTTTTCCCTACCGTTTCTGTGGGCGTGGCTTGGTGGGCATGGCAGGGGAAGGATACTGCAAAATCCCCATTCCCTCCCAACTCCTGGGGGAAGGATATTGCAAAATCTCCATTCCTACCCCACTCCTGGGGGAAGGATATTGCAAAATCTCCATTTCCTCCTCACTCCTGGGGGAAGGATATTGCAAAATCTCCATTCCAACCCTACTCCTGGGGGCAGCCAGAGGTGGTATTTGCCGGTTCTCCAAACTATTCAAAATTTCCGCTACCAGTTCTCCAGAACCTGACAGAACCTGCTGAATTTCACCCCTGCTTAAGACCATTTATCACACTTATGACCGTTGCAGCAGCCTGTGCTGCCCCGCTTCCTACGGGAAGGTAGGGTGAAAACGGCCTCTCTCTCCCCCTGAGGCCCTCTGGAAGCCGGAAATGGCCCATTTCCTGACTTCCGGTGGGACTGGAAGGCCTGAAAATCAGGTGTCTGGTGCGCTCTTGCGTGCTGGAGCTAATATAGGGCAACGCTCGTGTGCCCACATGTATGCCATAGGTTCGCCATCATGGGTATAGGGTTTCCTGCTTAAGCAGGGGGTTGGACTAGACGACCAGTTGTGCTATTCTGTTAAACTTGACTAACTATCTAGAGCAGGGGTGTCAAACTGGCGGCCCATGGGCCGGATGCGTCACGCACAGGCCACGCCCACCCCAGCTCCGTGAAGGGAAAAAAATGTTGCGATATGTCACATGACAGCAACGTGACACGGCAAGTTTGACACCCATGATCTAGAGAAAGCATGACAGTAAACGTTTTTTTTTAAAAAAAAAACCCCGTTTCTCCCCAAAATTCAAGGGAGGGGGGAAAAAAACGCATAATGAAATTTTCCGATTTTGCTGCTCCTTCAAATTGTGTTAACTTTTTCCACCTTTGCTTAAAGAATCTCAGAGCAAGCTGTGTAAATCTGTCTACGCAACGCTCACTTCCTCATCGTGTAATGAGATATTTGCAAGCTTCGCTGCATATTTAAAGCACTGGTTTTCCCTTCCCATGTGTAATCATTTTACACTTCTTCTCTGAACTGTCCTACTATCCCACTCACCCTATGACTCCAGCAAAAAAAAATAATAATAATCTGGGTCATTTAACATGGTTGCTGTCTTCCACCAGCTGGATTTATCATAATATATTCAGAAATTAATGGAAACCTCCAGGAAGCTAGAGAAAAGAACCGTGGAAGATGGCCCAATTTTTACGCTTCAGTGCATTCCTTTAAAAATAGCATATTCACGCCTGCATTTCTAATATCTTGTTTTATTAGTAAGGGAAGTTATTTCCTTATCCCTGGGTTTCAGAAAAACTCCTAAATCTGCAATAAAATCGGACAGAGCTATAAATCAGGGTCACAGTTTTCTGCCCCATACAACCGCATCCACTGAAAGAATTTATACAAAGAAACATCTTTAAAGTAATAATAAAATGTCACAATAAATAATCAGCAATGTCAGCAAAAAAAAAGCTCAGAATCAGGAAAATTCTTGCATGATGATAAAGGCTTAAACGTAGAGAAAGGTAATTGGTTTGGCAGCAAGAGAGCAAGGTCCAGAGCCACAGATGGATTGTCTCAGTAAAAACCAAAGTAATTTACATTTTAAATCAGTTTTCCCAATCTCAGCAGCTATAAGATGCGTGGACTTCAACTCCCAGAATTCCCAAGCTAACATGCTGGATGGCAATTTCTGGGAGTTGAAGTCCACGCTCAGTTTAGAAACACTGATTTGAATTTGTTTTTTAATTTTACAAAAACTCGGCATCTACCCTGCAATTGAAATTATGAGTATTGAGTATTATAAAGTGCATATTATAAGGAGTCGTGGTGGCACAGTGGTGAGAATGTAGAATGTTAGAATGCAGGCTAACTCTGCCCAATGCCAGGAGTTCAATTCGGGCCAGGTCAAGGTTGACTCAGCCTTCCATCTTTCCGAAGTCAGTAAAATGAGGACCCAGATTGTTGGGGGCAAATATGCTGACTCTGTAAAACAGCTTAGAGAGGGCTGTAAAAGCACTGTGAAGCTGTAAGGAAATAGATATACTGAAATACTAGAATTAGTAGAAACTTGTTAATTGTTTCCAGCAACATATATATATATGTATGATATATGATGTCTTTGTCTACCTGCATGCTGTAAATATTTGTTTCCTGTGACACTGACGTATATATTATGCCCTTTGTAGTTATAACACAAACACAAACTACTGCAATGCTCTCTACATAGGGCTCCCCTTGAGGAGCACCTGGAGGCTCCAGCTGGTCCAGAATGCGGCCGCGCGGGTGGTTATGGGAGTGACGGGGCGCTCCCATGTGACCCCCCTCCTGCGCGAGCTGCACTGGCTCCCAGTGGTGTTCCGGGTGCGCTTCAAGGTTTTGGTTACCACCTATAGAGCGCTCCATGGCTTAGGACCGGGGTATTTACGAGACCGCCTTCTGCCACCAGTAGCCTCTCACCGACCAGTACGCTCCCATAGAGAGGGGCTCCTCAGGGTGCCATCAGCCAAACAGTGTCGACTGGTGGCCCCCAGGGGGAGAGCCTTCTCTGTGGGGGCACCCGCCATCTGGAACAAGCTCCCCCCGGAGATATGGAGGATCCCGGACCTGTGCGCTTTCCGCCGTGCCATCAAAACATTTCTTTTCCAGCAGGCCGGCCTGGCCTAACCTCTTTTAAACTGTTTTTTAAAATTTTTAAAATTTTTAAATTTGTCTTATGAATTTGGGGTGTTTTAAATTTCGTTTTTCGGGCCAATTATTTAATTGTATTTTAATGGTTTTTTAACATTTGTATTATATGTATTTTATTTGTCTGTTCACTGCCCTGAGTCCTTCGGGAGTAGGGCGGTATACAAATTCAATAAATAAATAAACAAACAAACAAACAAATAAAACAACCATGCCACATTGACTAACTTCCTGGACTGTTATTGGGGTCTGTTGTGAAGTATCTGGCATTTGTCAAACTATATGATCATCTTTCAACTATATGAACTATATTATCTCTCCCCACCCACCCCACGCCCAGAATTTATCAGATTGGAGATGCTAACACTCAATCGGCGTTGAGTTCCGTTCCCTTCACACCAAGGAGTCAAGTGGTCAATTGTGAGAACAAAGGAAAGAGGTAATGATGCTCATTAAGAGGCTCTACCCTGTTCCAGGGGATACACAAGCCAAATTCCAGAGATGCACAAATCAAAGATGCCAGAATTCGAGGTTTATGACGTTCCTAAAGAATATAAAAGGGATTCAGATTCCCTCTCTTTTTGTAGTAGTTACCTGCATGTATCTTGTATATGTTCGGAACAGCTAACCATTTAAACTTGATCAAGATTAAATGCTATTTAACTCAAGCCTCTGTTTAAGTTTCTTGTTTGGCATTTATGAGCTTAAACATATTATTATTGGACCTTACAAGGCGATATATAAGTCTAAATGCTATTGCACTGTATTACAATACAGGTAGTCCTCGAGTTACGACCACAACTGAGCACAATTTTTGTTGTTAAGTGAGACATCTGTTAAGTGAGTTTTGCCCCATTTTACGAACTTCCTCGCCGGATTTGTTAAGTGAACCACTGCAATTGATAAGTTACTACCACGGTTGTTAAGCACATTGATTTTGCTTGACAAAAGGGTGATCTCATCATGACCCATAAGACACAGCAACGGTTGTAAGTTTGAACCAGTTGCCAAGTATCTGAATTTTGATCACATGATCATGGGGTTGCTACAAAGGTCGTTAAGCGTGAAAAATGGTCATTAGTCACTTTTTTCCAGCCTCGTTTATAACTTTGAACCAAGGGTGAAATCCAGCCGATTCTGACAGGTTCTGGATAACTGGTAGCAGAAATTTTGAGCAGTTCGGAGAACCGGCAGCGGAAATTTTGAGTAGTTCGGAGAACCAGCAAATACCACCTCTGGCTGGCCCCCGAGTGGGTGAAAATGGAAATTTTGCAATATCTTTCCCCCAGGAGTGAGGAGGGAATGGGGATTTTGCAGTGTCCTTCCCCTGGAGTGGGGTGGGAATGGAGATTTTGCAGTATCCTTACCCTGCCATGCCCACCAAGCCACGCCCACAGAACCAGTAGTAAAAAAATTTGGATTTCACCACCGCTTTGAACGGTCACTAAATGAAGTGTTGTAAGTCGAGGACTAACTGTATTCAATTCCCACAGCCCTGTTCTTTAGATCAGTGCTTCTCAACCTTAGCAACCTTAAGATATCTGGACTTCAGCTCCCAGAATTCCCCAGCCAGCATACAAGGTTGACAAAACACCGCTTTAGATGATACTGAGCAGAGTCAGGCAATACGTAACATTGTGCTAAAATGTGCCTGGAGAATTTATGACCGATAACAACCATCCTAAGATTTATTTCCTTGGCTGGCAAGCGTGTTCTATAAACACAGGAAATGTCTCTTGTAAATCCAGATTTACAATTTATTATCGTACATTGTGTGCATCTGGCCAATGTTGGTTTTTCATTTAGCTGTGGCAAAGCTGCCCTGAATTTACAACTCTTATTTCTAATCTCTCAGATAGAGTGAAGCTTTTGAATGTCTGCTTGAGAACCTGAAGTGCCAATTGTTTAACCTGACCTCTAAAACGCTCCCTTGCTTCCCCCATTGACCAAATCTGCCCATCAATCCTGAATTGACTCAAGCTGAATTTATGCATCTGCCCTGTGACCTGAAACATAAATTCAGATCATTTTCTCTGAGCTAGGTTATAAATTAAATCCAGCAATTCTGGCACTTCGAGGAACTGCAGTTGCAATATATTTGGACTACAGGTTGTGGAAGCTGCTCCTGCAGCCCGAATCATAGAATACAGGTAGTCCTTGACTTACAACCGCAATGGAGCCTGACATTTATGTTGTTAAGTGAGAAATTTGTTAAGCGAGTTTCGCTCCCTTTTACGACTTTTCTTGCCACATTTGTTAAGTGAATCTCTTGTTAAGTGAATCTGGCTTTCCCGTCGATTTTGCTTGTCAGAGGTTTGCAAAAAGAGATCACATGATCCTGGGATACTGCAACAAGTTATCACGCATTCAAATGTAAGTCACGTGACCAGAGGTGAGTTTCACATATCTTTACCACCGGTTCACCCAGCCTCGAAAACGTGGCTAAATAGGATGGCATAGCACCGGAGCGGGGGGACGGGCCCATCCACGGTCTCCGCTACTGATTCGCCCAGACTGGTACAAACCGGCTGAATACCACCACTGCATGTGACAATAAGGATGCTGCAATGGTATAAGTATGAAAAATGGTCAGATGTCACTTTTTTTCAGTGGGGTTGTAACTTTTGAATGGTCACTAAATGAACTGTTGTAAGTCAAGGACTACCTGTGTAGAATCATAGGGCTGGAGGCAGGGGTGGGATTCAGAAATTTTAGCAACCGGTTCTCTGCCCAGTTGCTGAGTGGGCATGGCCATGGTGGGCGTGGCCTATTCAGCCTCCTGTACCATGGGGGCGGGGCATTTTTCCCTTCCCCAGACTCTGGAGGGCTCTCCGGGAGGGCGAAAATGGCCTCCCCCAGACTCCGGAGGTCCTCTGGAGGCTGGAAACGGGCCCGTTTTCAGACTTCCGGTACTTCCGGTAGGCCCGTTTTTCACCCTCCCCAGGTTCCAGAGGCTTTCCTCGAGCCTCTGGGAGGGTGAAAATGTCCTCCCACGGGCTCTGAAGGCCAGAAACAGGCCCCTTTTCCGGACTTCCAGTAGACCCGTTTTTCGCACTCCCAGAAGCTCTGTGCAGGCCCTGCACTTACCTGGCATCCAAAACAGGCTAGGTGGAGACTCCTGGGAGGGACAAGGCGGGGTGGGCGGGATCAGTCAGTCCTTGCAACAACCGGTTCGGCAAACCAGATTATAATTAACATCCGGTTTGCCCAAACCGGTCGAATCCCACCCCTGCCTGGAAGAGACCTTGGAGGTTTTCTAATCCAACGCCCTGCTCAAGGCAGGAGACTTTACACGCACCCAGTGAGCCTATAAACTGTCAGCTTTCTCCCCATCCTGACTTGGTCTTCTGCATCTGAATCATTTAATGATTCCGGTCTTTTGACAACTGTTGTCACCACTGCATAGAAATTCTGTTCTTTACACCATGTGAATCTGTCATCCCATTCAGGACCCTAAGGGGGGAAAATATCTTACCCCCTAGTCCTACTTCATGTTTCTCCCCCAGCTCTTCACAGTTATACAAAGAAGCCACAAACCAAAACAAATTACCGAAAGTTAAGTTTTACAAGTCTCAGATTGCCAAGGGAGCCCGGACTATTTGCATTTTGAGGGAATATGGTTGGCAGAGGAAAGTAACAGAAGATTTAAATCAGGGGTGTCCAACCATGGCAGCTTTAACACTTGTGGACTGCAACTCCCAGAATCCCCCATGGTGGCTGGGGAATTCTGGGAATTGAAGTCCACAGTCTTAAAGTTGCCAAAGTTGGACACCCCTGAATTTAAAGTTCTCCACATCAACTTACTGCTTATGAGCCATGAAGTCATTGTTGACTCTTAGCAACGACCTAAATAGATTTTCTTTCCCCATGGAGATCGACTTATATCTAGTCTAATTAAGGCAGAATCACTCTGGATTTCCTTCACATTTCTCCCTCTGTCCTAGATTCAGGCATTTTTCTTGTACTGACCCTACTCCCTCCTTTTACAGAGTTCTGAATGTTGTTACACATTCCAACACGCACACCATGTTGCACTGAACGATGCATTGCAGAAGAGTTAAATCAAAGATACTAACCACTGGAGTTTTGAGAGGTTTGAGAGCAGCAGAATAACAGAGTTGGAACCCCCTGCTCAAGCAGGAAAACCTTATACCATTTCAGACAAATGTTTGTCCAATCTCTTCTTAAAAACCCCCAGTGTTGGAGCACCCACAACTTCTGGAGTCAAGTTGTTTCACTGATTAATTGTTCCCACTGTTAGGAAATTTCTCCTTCATTCTAGGTTGCTTCTCTCCTTGATTAGTTTCCACCCATTGCTTCTTGTCCTGCCTTGAGGTACTTCGGAGAATAGGTTGATCCTCTCATCTTTGTGGCAACCTGGAGCCTGGATAGCTCAGCAGACTAATGCATTGTAATTTAACTCCAGCTGTCTGCGATTAGTAAGTTCGAATCTTGCCAGACTCAAGGTTGACTCAGCCTTCCATCCTTTCTAAGGTAGGTGAAATGAGGACCCAGATTGTGGGGGCAATAAACTGACTTTGTAAAAATATACAAAAGCATGAAGGTTATTGCTTAACGCATTGTAAGCCGTCCTGAGTCTCCGGAGAAGGGCGGCATATAAATCAAATTGGGGGGAAAAAAAAAAAACACCTCTTAAATATTGGGACGTGGTGGCTCAGTGGCTAAGACGCTGAGCTTGTCGATCGAAAGATTGGCAGTTCAGTGGTTCAAATCCCTAGTGCCGCGTATTGGGGTGAGCTCCCGTTACTTGTCCCAGCTTCTGCCAACCTAGCAGTTCGAAAGCACGTAAAAAATGCAAGTAGAAAAAGAGGGACCACCTTTAATGGGAAGGCAACAGCGTTCCGTGCGCCTTCGGCATTGAGTCATGCCGGTCACATGACCACAGAGACATCTTCGGACAGTGTTGGCTCTTCGGCTTTGAAACGGAGATGAACACCGCCCCCTAGAGTCAGGAACGACTAGCACATATGGGCGAGGGGAACCTTTACATTTACCTTTACCTTAGATATTGGAAAACTGCTATCATGTCCTTCTCTTCACTAGACTAGCCATGCCTAGTTCCTGCAATTGTTCTTTGTATGTTTTAACCTCCAGTCCCCTAATCGTCTTTGTTGCTCTTCTCTGCATTCTTTCTAGAGTCTCAACACCTTTTTTACATCGTGGCGACCAAAACTGGATGCAGTATTCCAAGTATGGCCTTACCAGGGCATTATAAAGCAGTACTAACCCTTCACGTGATCATGATTCTATCCTTCTGTGTTTACCTAGCTAGTCCGTGTTTTTACAGATGGCCATTCTGAGTTGCACTTTCCCAGAATAGCGGCTTTAATGGGCATAGCTAATCACCAAACATCCATTTGACCTACAAAAATAAATAAATAAATAAGTGATGAGCTTGCTTTCTACTCTTCCTCCTCCAAGCAAGCCCCAAGGGCTGCTGACATACAAATTTTCTCAGTTTCCAAAAAAAAAAAAAAAAATGCATAAAGCATTTGTAAAAATAGAAACCACTATAGAGGCTCCGAATTTGCTTTCAGCCAGATGGCTTTTCATTTAAATGTATTTTTTTTTCCCTAGTGGAAGAAAATAAAATTATCTCGAACTCAGGTAGCAGGAGGATTGTAGCAAGCCGGAGACTGGCTAGTTCACAGATTTTATATGTGTGCTGTGTATATGTAAAAAAGGAAATAAAATAAAGCTGAAGGTCACACCGCATGATTGAAGCCCCACTTCTATTTTACATTATGTAATGTATAATGTATTTTGACTTTTTGATCCATCCTGCTCATTTCCCAAAACGAAAGGAACCTACGGCATCCTATAAATTACTGTATTCACACATTCTCCATCTAGGTTAAGAAAACACCATTTCTTCCTTTGTATAACAAGCTATATCCAAAGAAATAAATGTTAGTTTGGCTTAACATGCTGGTTTGACTCCCACAGCAAATCGTAGTCTACACTTACGACTGCTTATGACCCAGTTCCAAAGTGATGACAGCCACTTCCATAGTCACGTGACCACATTCCAGGAGCTCGGCAACCAGTCCAAGCCATTTGCAGCCTCTTGAGGTCATGTGACCACATTTTGCGACATTTTCGTTGAATCCTGGTATTTACTTCCGGTTTTCAGCAAAATTTGCCCAGGGTGAACCTTTCACTCACTTAAAACTGTATCATTTGCTTAACAACTGCTGCAAAAAAGATCCTAAAATTGAAATCGTCACATGGGTGACCTGCTTTATAACCATTACAACTTAGGACTGTGATGGGCAGGTTCTAGTATGGTCAAAGACTTTTTTTTTCTTTTTACAATCCTGTAATCCCTTTAATTTGGGTTGGGGTCTGGGCGACTGGGTGGAGCTGAGAGTTTACTGGCTGGATGCCCTTCCTGACGCCTATGCAGAATTCGCAGCAGATAGTTTTTCTTTGTGCCCTAGGAGAGAGAAACATCTGCCGCTACCTAGGATTGAACTCTCAACCTTCCGAATGGGAGGCGAGTGTCTTCACCACTAGGTCACCGCTCCACTCAGTCATAACTCAAGGGCTACCTGTAGTCAATTCCATATCAGTCAAGATGAACACATTGTGTGAACTCAGGCCCATGAGTAGTGGCGGGATTCAGCCGGTTTGGGCAAACCGGTTGTTAAATTGCTGGCTAGCTCTACCCCTCCCTTCCTCGCCCCTTCCAGGAGTCCCCATGCACTCCGTTTTGGCTCCCAGGTAAGTGCAAGGAGGCCTACTAGGCCCAAAATGGGGTGTGGGGTGTGTGGCGTGCCCCCCCATAGCCCATTTTTGCTCCCAGGAGGCTGTAAGGAGGCCTATAGGCCCAAAACAGGGAGTGGAGGAGTGGCGCACCCTGCATGGCCCATTTTTGCTCCCAGGGGGGTGCAGGAGGCTTAGTGCTGCCTGTCACACCCCCTGGCCACACCCACCATGGCCACACCTACCCAGCCGGTCATTAGGGCAGAGAACCGGTTGTTCAATTATTTGAATCCCACCACTACCCAGGAGTGACAGCAAAGGTTGAGGAATCGCTATGGGGATGTCTGGTTGTGGGAAAATAGTCGCTTGCTTCTTCCAGGCGAAACTGGATATTATTTTCGCAAACGAAGACAGTTGGGTGACAAGGATACCTTCTCAGCAGAGCTTGGAGTGGAAAAAAGTGATAAGGAAGCATGACCTACTTTGCATACAGGGGACATCAGCTAATCCAGTGATGGGATTTTACTTAAATCATAAAGTAAATCCTCTGCATGTAATGGTTAATCTGGATCTGGGGTTTCATGCACTCATCCACCCAGGACAGAGCCTACAGGCAGCCCTAATTCATCTAGCCAGAAAGAGAAAGAGAAAAAGCGAGTCCTTCCAACTGAAATTTTGGAACAGTTTAAAGTAGGGCTAGGCTGGGAAGTCAAAAATACAGTAGCAGAGGTGGGTTTCAGCAGGTTCTGACCAGTTCTGGAGAACCGGTAGCGGAAAACTTTGAGTAGTTTGGAGAACCGGTAGTAAAAATTCTGACTGGCCCCGCCCCCATCTATTCTCTGCCTCCGGAGTCCCAGCTGATCGGGAGGAAATGGGGATTTTGCAGTAGCCTTCCCCTGGATTGGGGAGGGAATGGAGATTTTACAGTATCCTTTCCCTGCCACGCCCACAAAGTCACGCCCACAAGGCCACACCCACAGAACGGGAGTAAAAAAATTTGAAACCCACCACAGTACAGTAGGCATCCCAGAAGGAAGCAGTGGAAAACAGTTTTCATTTTGCTGCCAAGAAAAGTTTGTGTATTTCGCCGATTGTGAATTACTGGGATTTGAACATGACTTGAAAGGAACTTTATGGAAGGGGTTGTGTCCAGTGGTGGGATTCAAGCAATTTAACAACCAGTTCTCTGCCCTAATGATTTATTCCAACAACCAGTTTGCCAAACTGCTCAGAAAGTTAACAACCGGTTTTCCCGAAGTGGTGCGAACCGGCTGAATCCCAACACTGGGTGTGTCATTGCCTTCTTCTGAATTACAGAATAACAGAGTTGGAAGGGATCTTGGAGTTGTTCTTTTCAGTTGCTATTATAGTTGTTTTCATTTCCTGAACGACCTTATATTCTCTAGGATTATTCTGGTGTCTCCCATTCATCTCCTTCTCCTTCTCCTTCTCCTTCTCCTCCTCCTCCCATGTCTAGATCAAACTTTAAACTGCCAGAATGAAGCCACCTTCTGGGGTTTGTCGTTGGCCAAAAATAAGTCATTATTAGTACATGTTTCTGGTAGTAGCTGACATACCAGCAAATGGGCTGGTATGTCACACTAGTTTAAATCTGGGAAAACCAAGGAATACATGTTCTAACCAGGCCCAATCTGCTTAGATTTCCAATATTAGCTAGGTGCCATCAACATTAGTTGGCTACAACTCTAAATCTGTAAAGATTAAAGAAGATAAATCTTCACAGAGACAATGCAGGATCCGTGACCCAGACAAAAGAGGCTAAAGCAGGGGTGAAATCCAGCAGGTTCTGACAGGTTCTGGAGAACCGGTAGCGGAAATTTTGAGTAGTTCGGAGAACCGGCAAATACCACCTCTGGCTGGCCCCAGAGTGGAATGGGAATGGAGATTTTGCAATATCCTTCCCTTGGAGTGGGGAGGGAATAGGGATTTTGCAGTATCCTTCCCTTGGAGTGGGGTAGGAATGGAGATCTTGCAGTATCCTTCCTCTGCCACACCCACCAAGCTACACACCACGCCCACCAAGCCACGCCCACAGAACTGGTAGTAAAAAATTTTGAATTTCACCATTGGACTAAAGCATTTTTTTTAAAAGTCCAGGACTACATTTGGAAGCGGATAAGCAGATGTCTCCTTAATTCGATGGCATATAAGAAGAAGAGGGTATAGCATGATCAGACTTCAAAAATTGTGCTATGATAGCCAATCTCAATAAATTACCTTTAGCCTTTCTCCTGCTTGGTCAGGGGGCTGGACTAGAAGACCTCTGAGGTCCCTTCCAGCTCTATTCTGATTCTGAGATTTATCTAATAACTCCTTGCACAAGCAGGGACCCTATACCATTTCAGACAAATGACTGTCAAGTTTCTTCTTGAAAGCCTCCAGTGATGGACCAACCATAACTTCTGAAGACAAGCCGTTTCACTGGTTAATTGTTCTCACGGTTAGGAATTTTCTCCTCAGTTCCAGGTGGCTTCTCTCTTTGATTAGTTTCCCTCCATTGCTTCTTGTCCTGCCTTCTGGAACTTTGGAAAATAGATTGACTCCCTCTCTTCTTTTCCCTTCCAGCTCTATTCTCATTGATTGATTGATGATGATAATTGGGGAGAAAATATCATTTATTTATTTATTTGTTTGTTTTAATTTGTATACCATCCTTCTCCAGCAGGACTCTGGGCGGTGAACAGCCAGAATAAAACAGAACATACAAAATTTAAAAACAGTGGCCTTTGGCTCTAAATTCCAGATGTACGCCAGCAAAAGTGGAATAATGTCCGAGTACTGGCAGAAAGTTAGAGATTAATAATTATGAAGAGACAGTGAAAAGATTTCACTGAACATCAGGCCAACCCCATGTGCCACCTCAGAGTTTGGATATCAGCCAAGCACACATAAAATCAATAATGTCTATTTGCCCAATTATAAAAGAGCGAGACCATTAGGAATTCATTGTCTACCTTTAGGCCCTCAAAAATGCTCCCAGCCTGGCTGAGTTACGGTGTAAAACTCAGAGGTCTAACTTTTCAGGGTTTCTGGCTTTGTCCTTCTGCTCAGCAAAAGGCTGGTTTTAACTTATCCGTGCCAGCGGTTGAATTGGTTTCAGCTTAGCTCATGCATTTGTGGGAAGAAAATGGCTTCACTTTTTCCAAACCTTTCCACTTTATAATCCTCCAGCGTCTAGGTCAATTCTCGTGTGTGTCTGTCTGGGTAAGAATTTTTTTCCCCTTTCTTTTGTACAGAAAAATCAAGAAGGAACCACTTACCAGCAATGCAATCATAAGCAACTTTTATTCATATTTTTTTCCAGTGGAGTCTAATCCCTAATAAATGTGAGAAGATGGCTTGTATCTGTTAATTCTGTGGCTTGCTTCTTCTTTTAATCAGAAATGGTCTCTTTCTTTGAAAATAGAGACTTGTTCAACATACAAAATTCTAATAACTGTGCTCAAAATCTATATTAAACTTCTGATTAATTTAAAATGCTGAGAACAGTACTCTGACTTAAAAGGAATTATTTGCTTCTCAATTGTGCTATCTGTGAATTAAAAAACAAAACAAAATAAGCTTCTTCTTTTTTTAGTTAAAGAGATACTATGTGAATACTATATTTGAACTTTATAATGGACAAACCAGTCCGTTATATTTTAATTGTTTTAAAATTTATGGGGGATTTAATTTTACAACCAATTAAGTCACAGAATAAGTATCTATAGTTATGCATTTTGATTTGCCAAGCCATACTGGCAGAATCAGAATTTATAAATGTCATGCAATTTTTCTGGATGTTTAGATATTTCCAAAAGAGCATGTAACTTGTTTTAATGTACTTGTCATAATATTGATTAGTGGTACGTTCATATGATATGCAATTGTATAGAAAAGCAGAACAAGCAATACAATAAAAATTACAACCCAATATAAACTAATATCAATACAGATAGTCCTCGATTTACGACAATTGAACCCAAAATTTCTGTTCCTAAGCAAGATATTTGTTAAGTGAGCTTTGCCTCATTTTACAACCTTTCTTGTCACAGTTAAGTGAATCACTGTAATTACGTTAGTAACATGTAGTTAATAACATGTAGTTACCCTAGTAAAAAATATATTAAAAAACCTGTTTGAACTGGCAACATAGTCTCAGCCAATTAAAGGATTGAAAGAAATAAACTGGAATAGGAAGAAATAGGCATCGATTTAAAGAAAGTTTCTGATCTTTAAGGCTTCCAAATGTTTGTATCCCCAGAGATGTCCTGGAAAATAATAATAATAATAAAAAAATGAAACAGGGGAAGAAGAGAAAGAGCAATCAGGGTGAAAGACGACATGTCTGGCTTTGTCCATTCAACTTAAAATCCTAGTTAAGACGGCTGATTCAGAGGAAACATGCTGCATAATCCAAAATCGGATGAAAGAAACACATCTGGATTGGAAATTGTGAATAACACCTGGATGTCGTTAAATATGCCAATTAAATTGAAAAGCAGAAATGAAAAATAAAAATCAAGGATCCAATAACGAAGTATGTTAGATCTGGAAAAGCAAAGATATAAATACAAAAAGCAGGCTAGTTAGAGCAACTGTCTTCCCTATAATGATATATATATATATATATATCATTATATACATAATATAATGATATACTATAATGATATAATATAATGATGTATATATAATGTATATAATGTAGGTCTTTGGTTATTCGGGTCTTCTCCCACGTAAAATTGGAAGTGTCTTGGCGACGTTTCGACGAAGTCTCATTCGTCATCTTCAGGCTGGTGTTCTCGGCTTCGTGCTTCCAGGAACAACTTCCATTGCTCCTGGAAGCACGAAGCCGAGAACACCAGCCTGAAGATGACGAATGAGACTTCGTCGAAACGTCGCCAAGACACTTCCAATTTTACATGGGAGAAGACCCGAATAACCAAAGACCTACATACAAACACCCGCGAAAACCTGAGAAAACAATGTATATAATGATGTATAGTCAAGGCTATGGTTTTCCCATAGCCTTTTCCCATGTAAAAGTTGGACCATAAGAAAGGTTGAGCGCCAAAGAATTGAGGCCTTTGAACTATGGTTCTAGAGAAGACTCCTGCAAGTCCCTTGGACTGCAAGGTGATCAAACCAGTCAGTCCTAGAGGAGATCAACCCTGACTGCTCTTTAGAAGAGTCTCCACCTTTGGGGTCTTTTTGTATGGGTTGTAGGGGGGCAAAAATTCCGACTTGGGGTCTGCTTCAGCCTCCTGGTGCGGGGCTTTGGGCAAAGGCTGGAAGGAAGTGCCGCTGGTAGCGAAGAGCCGAAGGGCCTTGTTCCAGTGGGACTGTATCATGGCCTGGAACTGGCTGACCATCTCAGCCTGCTGAGCCTCCGGGCGCCAGTACCTGGCCTTGCACTCCCGCAGGTCTTCCCTCTGCTTGGAAAGCCTATGCTCATAGTCCTCAGTGAGGTGCTTCTGCTGAGCCTCCTTCTTGGTCAGATCCAATTTGAACTGAGCCAGCTGTTTTGCCAACTCTTTTTCATGGTGGCTGCTTAGCTCCAACAACTGCTTCCTGTTGGGGCACTAAGGAGCCTGGGCGGGCAGGGGAGGAGGGGCTGGGAGGGGAGGGGCGAGAAGAGGCTGGCGAGGTGCCCCTCAACGTAAGTGACATTGAATTAACTACGCCTACCGAGTCACATGACCACCTAGCCATGCCCACCCAGCCAGTCATTAGGCAGATCGTATTAGTGATCCACGGGACTTAAAATTATGAATTTAGCGGTCCCTGAGGTCCGAAAGGTTGGTGACCCCTGGTTTAAATCATATAAAACCAGACAGATGACTAGAAGCTAAAGTCAGAAGATTACATTTAATTTACTTTGGCCATGTCCTATGTGCAAATTCATTGGAGAAGGAAATGATACTAAAAGGGGCAAGCAAAGAACACGCTGGCTTGATAACATCAAATCTGATGCGAAGTTGAACATACAACAATCGAAAGAAGCTGTGCTTGGTAGGTTAGCATGGAGAGCACTTGCCTATAAAGTCACCAAGAGTCGGGCACAACTAAACGTTTAAAACAACAACAATAACTAAAGTACACAAGAAAGCAACAATGGATCTCAGATCAAATCCTGAGAAACATCTACACATGAAATGAAGGGTTGAGCATAGACTTTTCCATCTGACTGAAAAAGTGCAATGGGAAATACAGGACTGAAACGAACAAAATCTTGTATTGTTGGTGCCTAATGAAATTAAAAAAAAAAAAGATATTAACATTTTACCACAGAGAAATGCAGTAGCACAAATAGTGATGAGTTCCCGTTTTGTATTAGTCACCAGCTGCCACCTAAGCTGACTCAGCAGAACCTGCTCGAAGCTGTCATTGAAGTGAGTCAGCGAGATGGGTCACTGACATGAAAGAAATACCGAGAGACTAAGTGACTTCTATGTAGGCAAAAATGAAAGAGAAAGCCCTGGATGACAGCTAGAACGAAGGTTTTGTGAGTTTTTCAATACAGAAAATCTGGAAAAAAAATAGCTATCTATAAGAAAACGAGATCAAGAGACATCACAGTATACTTAAATTTCTCATATACCATCAAGTTAGTGTTGACTCTTGGAGAACCCATATTGTAGATTGATTTTCTTCATAAAAGATCCGTCCCCAGTTTGATCCTTCAGATCTTCTGATACTGAGGCACCCTATCTGGCTACTGCTTGTCCTCTTCTCTTCCTTGCCACCTTTCCCAGTATAAAGATTTCCTCAGACAACAAAGTCTTCCTAGAATGCAGTGATGGCTAACTTTTTCCGGACCGACTGCCCGAAGTGCATGCGTGCACAAACCAAAATGCAATGTGTGCGGCCCCCGTGCATGCATGCCCCCCGCACATGCATGCATGTGCAGCCCCCTGCACAGGCCCCCCACATGAGTGTGTACCCCTGCACATCCCCCACCCCCCTGCGCATGTGCAGCAGAGACCCGAAGAGCAGCTGGCTGGTGGGAGGCTTGTGCGCATGCACAGCATAGCTGAATTGGGGCGACGGCTCGCGTGCCATCAGAGAGGGCGCTGCGTGCCACTTCTGGCACACATGCCATAGGTTCGCTATCATGGCTATAATGCATCAGAATAACTTTCTCACAGATCATATGTTCATGGCCTGTTTGGTATCCACATCACAGAACTATTCAGGCTAAACTTGTATATCTATCTGCTGTTGATTTTGGAAGAGTTCAACAACATGTTCTACCATCAACTGAGTTCCTTATAATTTGGTTCAGACGATAGTCTAGAACAGTGATGGCTAACCTTTTTGCCATCACGTGCCGGGGGGGTGGGTTGGGGCGTGTGTCCACACCCATAATTCTATGCACCCCTCACCCGTGCATGCAATCCCCCCCTGCTCCCCCCACTCCTGGCACGCAATGGCCTGGTAGGCCCATTTTTCTCTCTCACCTAGCTCCAGAGCCTTTCTAGGAGTCTGGGGAGGGCAAAACCGGCCTTCCCCACCCCTCCAGAGGCCCTCTGGAGGCCAGTAATGGCCCGTTTGCCAACTTCCAGTCCCACCACTCCTAGAAAGGCTCTGGAGGCTGGTGAGAGAGAAAAACGGGCCTTCCCACCACCCCCCCGAGGCCCTCCGGAGGCAGAAAATAGCCTGTTTCCCTTCTGGTGGTGTTGTGGTTCGCCAGCAGCCTGCAGAGCTGGCTGCGGACAGCAATGAGGCTGAGGAAGAACATGGGCCAGTCCTGGAGGCTGGGGAAGGCCCAGATGAGGGCTCTGCGTCAGAGGAAGAGATGGGGCCAGGGCCATCGGGGAGTGAGGTGCACACTCCAGAGCCTCCAGAGACTGATAGGAGTGAGGCAGAGGAATAGGAGGAGCCAGTTCCTAATGCACGCAGAAGAACTGCCAGAAGGCAAGAGCAGCTCAAGCAAAGAGGACAACTCGGGAGTAGGGCCAAGAGATGATTAGCCCCTCCCATAAGGCTTAAAACAGACCAGCAACGGCATTTGGGCTTTGCCAGAAAACAACATTGGTAGCTTCGTCTTCTTTTTCGTCTACGTCTTGCGTTTATTTTTGTATCTGTGACTTCTGAACGTTTGCCAAGAAAAGCCTTTGGCAGTTTGCCTAATTGGACTAAGGTTTGCGATAGGACTGAGGAATTTGTGTTGGGAGGAATTTGCTTTAATTTAGTTGAATGACACTGGGAATGAAGTAATTCTCAGCTGTTCGAATAAAATTTGTTTGTTTTTTCACTGACTGATTTTCCTACTACTTACTTGGGCCTGGGTCACAACAGGTGGGCCCAGAAGACCTGAAAATCAGCTGGAGCTGA
Source organism: Pituophis catenifer annectens (assembly GCF_029215685.1). Taxonomy (NCBI): domain Eukaryota; kingdom Metazoa; phylum Chordata; class Lepidosauria; order Squamata; family Colubridae; genus Pituophis; species Pituophis catenifer. Next base: position 7,320,978 of record NW_027256886.1, on the reverse strand, counting down.
GCTCGCATGCCCACTGATATGGCTATGCATGCCACCTGTGGCATGTATGCCATAGGTTCGCCATCACGGGTCTAGAATGATCCAGAAGATGAAACCACTTATTCTTCTGGACAAAACTCAAGGTAAAATCTCACTTAGCTGGGTATGATTAAGGAAGCAAGGACATACGCTGCTTTCAGCATAATGCATCTTTAATGCTACTCTGCAGTAAATACAGAATTTGGAAGGGGAATTATCCTCCTTTAAAATTAATTCATGGACGTGCAAGTCTCTGAAGGTATTTATTTACATAGATTTTAAGGAATGGGGAACCATTTGAAACATCTTCTTTCTAGGTTTTCCCTCAATTGGGCTAAGCTGCCATTTGTGAGATAAGCTCAGTGGTGGGATCCTGCTGGTTTAACAACTGATTTGGTGATCGTGTGCTTTGCTGCGCGTGCGTGCGTGCGCAGTTTTACGAAAACTTACCTTCCGCGTTACTGCTGGGGAGTAACACAGTGAGGCACGGCAATCCTCTCTGCCGCGCGAATCAACTGAGAAGATATAGGTCAGTAAAGCACAGGGGCAGGCGGGCGGGCCCACCTGATCGTCGGAGCGAACCGGTTCACTCCCAGCTGATCGTCAGAGCTCCCAGTTCGCCTGAACCGGTCTGAACCGCTGGAATCCCACCCCTGGATAAGCTCCCAAATGAATTTCTCCCAGTTCTGCCTTCCATTCTTCTCCCAAGCTTTCTGGAAGTTTTGTTCAAGCAATCACAAATAGAGCCCTCAAAGCTTGTTCCTCAAGTATGCTGGCTTGGTATTCAAGGAGTTATCAAACCAACATCTCATTACGAAGCTGGAAAGTTTGCACTAACAATTGTCTCTCACAGAGTTGCTCTGTGGTGGCCCCTCAAACTCATGATAGACTTCTCGGTTCTTCTAATGCTTAGGTCTGGGGGAGGGGGAGTAAGCAAGAGAGTGACAAGCCCAAATTTTCTATGATGATACCAATGATCCCAGATAGTCTTCCGAAAGATAGCCAGCTCAATACAAGCAGTCCTTGACTTACACCAGTTCATTTAGTGATCATCACGGCACTGAAAAAAAGTGATTTATGACCATTTTTCACATTGATGACCCTTGTAGCATGCCCATGGTCACATGATCAAAATTCAGATGCTGGGCAACTGATTCCTATTTATGACGGTTGCAGTGTCCCTGGGTCATGTGATCACTTTTTGTGACCTTCTGACAAGCAAAATCAACGGGTGAAGCCAGATTTACTTAACAATGGTGTTTGTAACTTAACAACTGCAATAATTCACTTAACAACTGTGGCAAAAAAGGTCATAAAATGGAGCAAAATCACTTAATTGTCTCGCTTACCAGCAGAAATTTTGGACATAATTGTGGTCATAAATTGAGGTCTACCTATATTAAATGCAAATAAGGAGCTAGATAAGCCAGCTAAAAGCTTACAAACACTTTTCTTGAGAGTGTAGATTCAAAACACAATTGGAGATGAAATAACATGTTTTTCCACTTTAAAAAAAATCCTCAGCTGTGGAAAATATTATTTCTCCTTTCCTTAATAACCTACTAATTTTAGATTTTTACCTTATTTAAGGAAGATTTTTTTTCTTTTTGCGGTACTGAAACATGATCTCCTTCAACAGCATTTAAACAGAAATTTTTAATGAAAAAATACATATTTACACATTAATGTCCAACATCTGCCCACAAAGCCAACATTTTAAATATGCCCGCCCCTTTTTGTTTTTTAAAATGCTGACTGATCTATGATATGCAACACTTATTTATAATTTAGATTATGTGATTATGATGGATATTTTTGTATGGGACTTAGCCTTCTAAACCTTTTCATCTTTTATGGGAGTGAAGCAAAATGGGAGGAAGTTTCAGACAAAGGCATTCAAGCCTGAGGAAAGGACTGGAGGGAGACTGAATTTTTCAAACATAAAATTCTTCCTGTTGTTTTTTTTTTTTTTTTGTCTAGCATAAAAAGACACGAATAAAGCTCCTTTTATCGCTGATTACATTACAATATTTATTTGTCTTAAACACAAAAGAAATGCTCGTCTGAAGTCTTTAACAACAATCTCTAACAATTATTTTGTTCAACCTCAGAATATTCATTTTCAATATTTCTCTCCCATTAAGACACTTGATTAAATTATTCATCTCCACAGACTGATCTGCAGCTAAACAGTACCGCAAGAAATCATATATTTTGCCATGAAACAGTTTCGCAGAAATACACATTTTACAGTGTCCATTTAAATAAATTCTCTCTGATCTGATGCTCTACACACCAGGTAGAGCACCAGGTCAAAAAATGTCAAGTTGTCAAACCATGCAGTTGAAGCCCCACCCATATGCAGGATCTGCATCAGTGGTGAAATTCAGCCGGATCTATCCGGATCGCACAATCCGGTAGCACTGGTGGCGAGAAGCTCCGCCCATCCACCCAGACCTCATCACGTCCCGTTTTTGACCCTCTGCGCATGCATGGAGGAGGCGCACGCTCACATTTGCGAACCGGTAGGGAAGGTAAGTGAATGTCACCCCTGATTGGCATAGTGCACCTGTCTTCCCTCCCTTCCCGATCTCATCCCCAAACTTAAATCCTATATGAATTAAAGTACTTGGTGGATCTGATGAAGTGAGCTGCAGCTCATTGTAGAAAATTAGCACCCTCCCTTCTAAGAAGAATGAAATATTCTAGGAAATATTAAAAAGGCAGAATATTATATTTCCCTGGATGAGAAATGGAGAAACATGTTTTTTAAGGCAGGAAGCAGACTCACTCTTAATAGCCCCCACCCTCCTCAGTAGCCCACAGCAGATGTCAGCACTTAAGAGATAAAGAGATGGCTAGGTCTATTCATAAGCAAATACCCTCACCCAAGATCCAACAAAGATAGGATTAGCCCTCAGCCATAATAGGAATTGCCCAAAACCATCTTCATTACATCATCACCCAGCAAGATTCAACCAAGCCTGGGACTCAAGACAACCTACAAAGTTACCCCTGCATGGCCCCATGGGAGTCTGACAACCAATCAGGATACCTGCTCGTACACAGGAACAGGAAACAGTAAGGTAGGGCCCAAGAGAGGGTATAAATAACTCTTTCTCTCTTCCATCTGCTCATTTTGCCCAGGACCCAAAAAACCCATGTGGTCCTGTCCACCATTAAACCATCTTCCCCACTTGGAACTGAACCCAGATGGACATTTCTTCCAACATCATGAAATCTTATGCCTGTTAATGAAATTTGTTAGTTGAAAAAGTTGCTACCAAACTCCTGATTTTTTTATGCCACCACGGAATTAACAAAGGTGTTTTCTCACAACAGAATTTCTAACCAAATGTGCTGATGGAGTTGGGGAAATTAGTAGATCGGTGTTTCTCAACCTTGGCAAAATTAACTCCAAGTTCAAGCTGGCTGGGGAATTCTGGGAGTTGAAGTTCACACATGTTAAATTTGTCAAGTTTGAGAAACACTACTGTAGACCAAAGCAGCTGGAGTTATTACCACTTAATCCATAGCTTAACTGGTGATTTGAAGAACAATTCCCCTTTTTTCTTAAAACACAGTTGTGTTGAATTAACTGCTTTAGCATTACAAGACAAGACAAGACAAGACAAGACAAGACAAGATAAGACAAGATAAGATAAACTTTATTGTCAGTTTTTATTATGAGCACACTGGCACAGATTAAAAATGAAATTATGTTGCATGCTCTCAAAAGAAAGTATATATTTATCAACCCATAAACATACATAACACACATATACACATGCTACATACATACATACATACATACATACATACATACATACATACATACCAGGGGTGAAATCCAGCAGGTTCTAACAGGTTTTGAAGAACCGGTAGCGGAAATTTTGAGTAGTTCAGAGAACCGGCAAATACTACCTCTGGCTGGCCCCAGAGTTGGGTGGGAATGGAAATTTTGCAATATCCTTCTCCCAGGAGGGAAGGGAATGGAGATTTTGCAGTATCCTTCCCCTGGAGTCAGGTGGGAATGTAGATTTTGCAATATCCTTCCCCTGCCATGCCCACCAAGCCAAGCCCACAGAACCGGTAGGGAAAAATTTTGGATTTCACCCCTGATACATACATACATACATACATACATACATACATACATACATACATACATACATGTTTTTCCTCTAGCCAGGTTTTTCCTACATAACCAAGGTTTTTCTGCAGCCCCAGCTCAGTAGAATCACATCCGCTCGATTCTGGGCTTTTTTCTTTTCTGGCAGCCAGCAAGTTCCAGCTGCCAGGTGAGAGACTTATAGATCTATATATATATATATATTATATATATATATATATATATTATATATATATATATATATATATGTATATGTATATGTATATGTATATGTATATGTATATGTATATGTATATGTATATGTATATGTATATGTATATGTATATGTATACTGGTTAAGTTCACAATACCTACAAAATTATGGTTTCGCAATCTCATTTGTTTGCCCCACATGCTACTCATAAACCATGGTTTATAAAGCTTAAAGCTGAGTTTTCACAACAAATGGCAGCACATTGTTGACCTTTGCCATTTACAAAAGCTAAGCAGAGTCACCCTTGGTTAATACTTGGATGGGGAACACATGGGAATCGCAAGGCTTGTTGACCAGACTGGGAAGTTGTAAACACATCCAGGAGGAAAGCAATGGTAAGCCATTTCTGTAACTTGGCCAAGAAAAATAGGTGGATCCAATCACAAGGGAATTGAAGTCAAAGCATCTTTGCTTTTACCTTATGCCAAAGACACACACACACACACACGCTCACACACACGCACATGCACACACACACACACACACAGCCATTTTTGCTAAAGCAAGTTGAGTGAAAGCAACCTTATCACATTTCAAGTTGAGTGACAGCACCCCAGGGACAGCTCAGAAACCTCCTATAATCCTATTCTGGAATTCTCACATTTTGTGATATTGTAACTCTCTAAATCTAAAACAATCGATTTCTCCAATTAAAATTAATGAAATATTTCCCCTAAAAGGGAGACAGAAACTCACCCTCCACACACACACACCTTTGTCAATGGGCCATTAAGGCCTGGGCCAGTCTATCCTACATAACAAAGATCTACCTCCTTCAGGCGGAAAGGAATCCCAAAGCCCTTTCATTACATCATCACCCAGCAAGAGTCAACCAAGCTTGGGACTCAGGACAGCCTATGGCCCCATGGGAGTCTGACAACCAATCAGAATACAAGCTCAAATTCAAAAGCCCAGAGAGGGCATAAAATCCTGGCACTCTCAGCATCACTTTCTTTTTTTTTTTTTGCCCAGGATCTCAAACCATGTGGTCCTGTCCACTGTTAAAAACCATCTTTCCAATGTTTCCAGTGTCTTTCTCCCCACTTGGAATTGAACCCAGATGGACATTTCTTACAACACTATATTATTTTGAGTTTCTTTCTCATGCTCCCTTTGATCTCTGGCCTGTGTTCTCTCTCTGTTCTGTCCCCATCTCACACACGCACACAAACAGACAGACAGCTGGGGGTTAAATAAACTGGCAGACAACCAATTCTTCCGATAAGAGGCTTGGCAGCAACCCAGTAGCTGCTTGCCAAGAACTTTACTCATAAACAAAATACACACAGTTCAAGCATTGTCCAGTTCGTAAAATAAATCCAAGGCAGATAATGTTGTTTCCAAAGATGCAATGTGACTCGATAGTAGTTAGTTTTGTCCGTCACAGTGTCTGACTGGTCACCTCACCCCCTTTTATACCCTGTGGGGTGTGGTCCAGTGACTCAGCTTAATCTCTGGCACGCCTTTTCTTCTGTTGCACGCACTTATCTCTGTGACGCTGCCGAGGATCCAGCCAAGACTCATTTCCCTCATCACTGTCCACCTGTGGCTGCGTGGACCTGCTTGGCCCCGGCCCTATCACTTGACCTTCGGCGGATACCGAAGGCATTGCCAGAGAGGAAGGTCCTGGAGAGGGAGGCCTTGCCAACTCCTCTCCTTCACTCTCGGAGTCCTCTCCTGCCGATGACACAGGCTCAGGTAACGGAGCCACAACACTCTCCTCCAAATCTCTCCTTAATGGTTCTTTCATATGTGCCTCAAGGTTAGTTCTAAATCCCTCAACACCGACCTTTTCAAATTCTTCAGCTATGGCATCTTCTCTTCCATCGGTCATTTTTTTTTCTCAAGGCTAACCCTACCCAACTCTTTCAATCTCTCTTCATAGGGCTTAGTTCCCAGTCGCCAATGATGTTCATTTGCCTTCCCAGAACGTCTCATGTTTCTCTGAATCCTTTTCAAAAATCATCCTCAGAACCGGATATGGGACTTGAGGTAAGGCTTGACAAAACAGAATAAATCTTGCGATTTAGAAAGGGTGCCCCTTCTGATACAGCCAAAAAATACATTTGCCCTTTTTGAAGCACAATATCCTTCCAGCTCGCACTGCTATCGACCAGTGTTCCAATTTTTTTCGTTTTCATTAATAGTATTCCCAAGCCAGGTTCCACCTCTCCACTTGCATCTCATCTACTTCTCTTCATCCTTCTCAGCCTGTCCCACTATTTACATGCAAATGTTTTTCACGTGAGCAGCTGCTGCAGCGCTAAAAGGATTTTAAATTGTATTTACAACGCACTGCTGAGCATTAAAGGAGCCAATATTTTTAGTTAATGGGCCTGCGTTGACTTCGTTTAATTCCAATTCAGATCTTGAAACAGAGATCTGCGAAGTTTATATGGGAGGCCAATATTACATCCTCAGATATTTTCCTTAATTTTTCTTTTTTTTTTCGGGCTGGCTAGGGAGTTGAAGTCTACATGTCTTCAACTTGTCAAGTTTGAGAAACTCTGGAGACCGTCTTCATTTTATCATTTTCCATTTAGGAGGCTGGGAAGATATTGATAAATAGCCCACTGTTTCTCCTTTAAAAACTATAGGTAGCCTTTGACTTACAATCACAATTGAACCCCAAATTTATGTTGCTAAGCAAGACAGTTAAATGAATTTTGCCCCATTTTACGCCTTTCCTTGCCACCGTTGTTAAATGAATCACTGTGCAGTTGTTAAGTTAGTAACCCGGTTGTTAAGTGAGTCTGGCTTCCCCATTGATTTTGCTTGTCAGAAGGTCGCAAAAGGGGATCACACGATCCCGGGACACTGCAACCGTCATAAATATGAGTCAGCTATCAAGCATCTGAATTTTGATCACGTGATCATGGGGATGCTACAATGGTCGTAAGTGTGAGAAATGGCCATAAGTCATTTTAGTCAGTGCCACTGTAAGTTTGAACTGTCAGTAAATGAACTGCTATAAATTGAGGACTACTTTTACACAGAATTATTCCAGTCTCAAATTCTGATATTATAAGGTAGGAAAAAAAGATACACTCCTTTGAGACGAGCGCAAATCCTGGTGTTTTCATGAAAAGGAGAATAATAATATAAAAGTGAATGTGCTTTCTTCCATTACAAGTCTGTAGAGATTCTCAGTCATCCAGGTCATGGTTGTCCCAAAGGTGCTTTTTTCAAGAGGCAACTGGACCTTTCTCGTTTTTTTCTTTTGAAGACGTTTCGCTTCTCATCCAAGAAGCTTCTTCAGTTTAGAATAGAATAACAGAGTTGGAAGGGACCTTGGAGGTCTTCTAGTCCAACCCCCTGCCCAGGCAGGAAACCCTCCGCCACTTCAGACAAATGGTTATCCAACATCTTCTTAAAAATTTCCAGTGTTGGGGCATTCACAACTTTTGCAGGCAAGTTGTTCCACTTATTAATTAATTCTAACTGCCAGGAAATTTCTCCTTAGTTCTAAATTGCTTGTCTCCTTGATTAGTTTCCACCCATTGCTTCTTGTTCTACCCTCAGGTGCTTTGAAGTATAGCTTGACTGCCTCTTCTTTGTGGAAACCCCTGAGATATTGGAACAACCCTATCATGTCTCTCCTAGTCCTTCTTTTCATTAAACTAGACATACCCAGTTCCCGCAACCGTTCTTCATATGTTTTAACCTCCAGTCCTCTAATCATCTTTGTTGCTCTTCTCTGCACTCTTTCTAGAGTCTCAACATGTTTTTTACGTCGTGGAGACCAAAACTGAATGCAATATTCCAAGTGTGGCTTCTTCCATTCCCCTCTATCCTGTCAGAGCTGAAGAAGCTTCTTGGATGAGAAGCGAAATGTCTTCAAAAGAAAAAACAAGGAAGTCCAATTGCCTCCTGAAAAAGCACCTTGGGGAGATCTTCCGTTACATTTTTTTTTCAATTTTGCACTCTTCTCTATAGTCTTGAGTTTCCCTAATCATCTCCCAGATATTAATCAGGTTCAACTCTGCTTAGTCTTATTTATTAACCAAATCAAATTATTATTAATTATTTAGTCTTTTGGAGATTAATCAGGGTCTACAAGGGTACAAAATGAATAAAGAATTTTCATTAGTTTCTTCATGTTAACGTCCCACTAAAAAAAAAAAAAAACCAGCAAAAAAAACCCCAGGTCTTTTCAAAAGTAATTAGTATATTCATCTACATGCAGGCTTTTTTTTTTTTTTTTTTTATTGTGCATGGTCTTTTAGCTCTACATTACATATAAATGGAAGCAGCCAGACTAAGAAAGGATTTTAACCAAAAAAGCATTCTGTGTCTGGAAATAAAAAGGGATGAAAAATTAGCTGCCCAAATATTAATGGAGATTGTATATTAAAATGAGACAGGTATAGTCTAGGGGTGAAATGCTACCGGTTCACCCCAGTTTGGGCGAACTGGTAGCGGCAGCAGCACCACGTAGTTCAGCTAATTGGTAGTGGCTATAGCGCGAGGCTCTGCCCATCCGCCTGGACGTCATTACATCCTGGCTTTCACCAGGAAATAACCTGTTTTTGACCCTCTGTGCATGAGCAGAAGGCTTTGCGAATGCTCAGAGGATCCAAAATCGGATGTGACGATGGCGCGTGTGCGAGTGGAGTGGGGACACGTGTGTGGCGCACACAATTCCAAACCGGTAGGGAAGGTAAGTAGATTTCACCCCTGGTATGGTCTAAAAAGTCAGGATGGGGATGACTATGGTGCATCTTTCTCCTGTCCTGGCCACTTTTTACAGAGACACGATTGAAAGCATTTTAACAAACTATATCACTGTTTGGATTGATAGCAGCAGTGTCTCAGATAGAAAGTCCATACAGAGAATGGTGAGGACAGCCGAGAAGATTACAGGAAGCTCATTTCCTGTTATTCAGAATACTGCTTATAAACTCTATGTGCTTAGAGCTCAAAGCATTGTTAGAGACCACACACACACATACTTTACGGTCTGTTTCTGTTTCTCCCCTCTGGGAGGAGGTTTTGAAGTATTTCTAGCAGGGCTACCAGATTCTGTAACAGCTTTGTTCCCTATGCCATCCATCTGGTAAACTCGCAAGATTCGTTTTTCTCGTCATGTACGTGTATACATCCAAACTGGACTGTGTCATTTCTCTGTGTCATATATGTGGGTATATGCATAATTTTGTATTCATTATTTTGTCATGTTTATGTAGTGTAAAATTAGAGGTGGTGACCCTTTGAGAGCGGTATGCAATCAAATTTCATTTTAATGTATGCAGATTAGTGTACATTCAAAGTGACAATAAAGTTATTCTATTCTATTCTGTTCTGAAGCTGTGAGTATTTCTTGTGTGTGTTGCACATGTGATTCACAGAAAAACACCTAGAACCGTGATGGCGAACCTATGGCACAGGTGCCACAGGTGGCACGTGGAGCCATATTGGTGGGCACGCGAGCTCAGCTCTGACACGCATGCATGCGTTGGCCAGTTGATTTTCAGGCCTTCTGGGCCCACCAGAAGTCAGGAAACACACTGTTTCTGGCATCCGGAGGGCCTCTGAGGGGGTGGGGAAGGCCGCTTTTGCCCTCCTCAGGCTCCTAGAAAGGCTCTGGAGCCTGGGGAGAGCGAAAAATGGGCCTACTGGGCGTGCCAAAAGCAAGGGGAGCATGGGGGGGCGCATAATATTATGGATGTGGGCACACATGTGTGTGACACACACCCCATGCTCCCCCCACTTTTGGCATGCGATGGAACAATGATTCTCAACCTTGGCAATTTCAATTGGACTTCAATTCTCAGAATTCCCCAGCTAGCTGTACCTCTGTAAGCAACCGTGGCATGTGTCTAACCTCAACTTTGGAATAGGATATTCCTCAATGTTGGGGAGGGAAGCACAGAGAAGGTGGCCTCCTAGCCCACACAGGTAATCCTTGACTTACAACCCTTCATTTAGTGACTGTTCAAAGTTACAATGGCACTGAAAAAAGGGGCTTACGGCCGTTTTTCACACTTACAACCATTGCTGTATCCCCATGGTTCAATGATCAAAATTTGGACACTTGACAGCTGTCATATTTAGGATGGTTGCAGTGTCCTGGGATCATGTGATCACCTGGGATCATGTGACAAGCAAAGCCAATGGGGAAGTCAGATTCACTTAACAACCATGCTACTAACTTAACAACTGCAATGATTCATTTAACAACTGTCATCAAATGGGGCAAAATTCACTTAAACAACTGTTTCATTTAGCAATGGAATGTTGGGGTAAATTCTGGTCCTACATCAAGGGCTACTTGTATCTCTTTCACCTCTTGTACTATCAACCCTTCAAGGTAGGCCAGATAAGAAATCAAACCTTTAATACTAACACTACCTTTATTGTAAGGTTATAGTAGCCAGACCCTTGCAGACAGTGGTGGGTTTCACATTATGTTACTAGCGGCTCGCTCCGCATACACATTCACTTTGTGTGCTCACGCACCAGGTTCGTGCATGTGCGCACCTTCCGTGCATGCGTCTGGCCTTCCGTGCATGCGCTTTGCTCATGCACATGCCTTTCGCACATGCGCCTGGCCTCAAAAACATGCCTAAATAGGCTGGCATAGAGCCGGGGTGGATTCCGCTACCGGTTCTGGTGAATTGGTCCGAACCAGCTGAATACCACCTCTGCTTGCAGAGTCTGAAAATGTATCTATCTCCACTTGCCTTTATTTTCCAGAAGACTAAAGGAGAGTCCCTTCTAAGATGCTTTCCACATCCCTATTCCTTCTGTGGGCTGAGATGTCTCCCATCTGTCTACTTGGCTACAGCTTTTTTTCCTCCTGTCTCTCAAGGATATTCCCACGGGCCATTATATGTACTTGGAAGACCTTGAGAAAAATGACTATTACAAGCTGGAGGGAATCAATTTGAGTAAGACAGTCCCTTTTGCAATCTTATACAGTAGATAACACTCAACTCTTTGAACTGGGCCCAGAAACTTATAGGTGGCCAACTCACCCACCACTAAATCCTACCACGGTAGGTTCCACTTATCCTACAATGGACGGTTTTTCTTGGTAGCAATCTGACTGCTGGATTCTGTGTCAATCACAGCTTCCAAATGAACTTCAAAAGTAGGCCCACAGAGAACACAGGTAGTCCTCGACTTAGAACGGTTTATTTAGTGACCTTTTGAAGTTACAGCGGCACGGGGGAACAGTGACCTATGACTGTTTTTCACGTTTTCGACTGTTGCAGCATCCCCAAGGTCACGTGATCAAAATTCGGATGCTTAGCAACTGGTTCAGTTTTATGACGGTCGCAGTGTCCCGGGGTGGTGTGATCATCTTTAGCGACCTTCTGACAAGCAAAGTCAATGAGGAAGCTTAACAAGCCATGTTACTGACTTCATTGCAATGATTAACTTAATAACCAAGGCAAGAAAGTTGTAAAATGGTCCAAAATTCACTTAACAAATGTCTCACTTAGCAACAGAAATGTTGGGCTCAATTGTGGTCATAAGTCGAGGACTACCTGCAAATGGCAGTAGTCAATGGCATGAATCGCCAAGCTTCCTCGCCCAACTGCAGTCACAGATAGTAACCGGCTGAAGCTAAACAAAGCTTCTTCCCTACTCTTATACATACACAGAATTTAACAACTAGTTTTTTTTTTTAAAGGGAAGTAGGAATCCTAGTAGACAATCACTTAAATATGAGCCAGCAGTGTGTTGCAGCTGCCAAAAGAACCAATGCAGTCCAGTGGTGGGATTCAAAATTTTTTACTACTGGTTCTGTGGGCGTGGCTTGGTGGGCGTGGCAGGGGAAGGATACTGTAAAATCTCCATTCCCTCCCCAATCCAGGGGAAGGTTACTGCAAAATCCCCATTTCCTCCTGATCAGCTGGGACTTGGGAGGCAGAGAATAGATGGGGGCAGGACCAGTCAGAATTTTTACTACCGGTTCTCCGAACTACTCAAAATTTCCGCTACCGGTTCTCCAGAATTGGTCAGAACCTGCTGAAACCCACCTCTGGTGCAGTCCTACACTAAATTAACAAAGGGAAAGAATGAAGATCATGTGAAGTGTTAATATCACTTTATAGCGCCCTGGTAACAACACACGTGGAATATTGCATCCAATTTTGGTTGCCACAATATATAAAAAAAAGATGTTGTGACTAGTGGTGGGATCCTTCCGGATTAACAACCGCTTCGGTGATCGTGCGTTTCGCTGTTCAACGAAAAATCACCTTCCGCATTAGTGCTAGGGAATTAAAACAGCTGAGGCGCGGCAACCCGTTCTGCTGCGCTAATCATCTGCGAAGATAAAGGTAGGTAAAGCGCAAGGGCGGGCAGGCAGGCATAGCTGATCGTCGGAGCTACCAGTTTGCCCGAACTGGTAGAATCCCACGCCTGGTTGAGACTCTAAAAAGAGTGCAGAGAAGAGCAACACCAAGATCCCTTCCAACTCTAATTCCTCATTCCGATTAGGAGACTGAAGGCTAAAACCTATGAAGAATGGTTGCAGGGATTGTACGTGTCTAGTTTAATGAAAACACTGAGACCAGTGTTTTAATATCTAAGAACAGGGGGGCTGGTGGGGGTGGGGGAAGTCAAGCTATTCTTCAAAGCACCTGAAAGCAGGACAAGAAACAATGAATGGAAACCAATCAAGGAGAGAACGAACCTACAACTAAAGAGAAATTTCCTGACAGTGAGAACAATTGTTCAGTTGGACCAGAGGTGGGTTTCAGCAGGTTCTGACCAGTTCTGGAGAACCGGTAGCGGAAATTTTGAGTAGTTTGGAGAACCGGTAGTAAAAATTCTGACTGGCCCCGCCCCCATCTATTCTCTGCCTCCCGAGTCCCAGTTGATTGGGAGGAAATGGGGATTTGCAGTAACCTTCTCCTGGATTGGGGAGGGAATGGAGATTTTACAGTATCCTTCCCCTGCCACGCCCACCAAGCCACGCCCACCAAGCCATGCCATGCCCACCAAGCCACACCCACAGAACCGGTAGTAAAAAATTTTGAAACCCACCGAGTGGAACGCCTTGCCTCCAGAAGTTGTGGGTACTCCATCACTGGAGGTTTTTAAGAAGAGATTGGACAACCATTTTATCTGAAATGATATGGGGTCTTCTCCACAAGCAGGGGGTTGGACTAGAAGAACTCCAAGGTCCCTTCCAGCTCTGTTACTCAGATACCAATTTTGTAAGAGAGGAATTGAGCTTGGGAGTGAACAAAACTAAGCCCTGGGTTATACCAAAAGAAAATAGAAAGTTTATTTCTCGCAGTATCTCTAACAGTATCACACCATTTGCAGTCTTTAATCAGTTCTTCGTTCTCCCTAGCCTTCCTATTGATTTGAGATTTCTAATTCGCTCCCTCCAAGTTTTCTTGGGGACTTTCTTGGGGACTGCAAATTCCCCAAACCCACTAATAGAATAATTCAGATGCAACAAAAGAGGACTAACAGTACTCCTGACGCGATTATTCAACATCCATTTCTTTGCAATTTAACGATACCTTATTCTCCTCCCTCCCTCTCTTTCCACTTAAAAGAGAGGGGGGAAAAAACACCTTGCTTTAAAAATTTTGTTCCCTGAGAATTTTGATCTCAAGAGAACGACATTGGCGATTGTAAGAGATTTCAACATACCTGTCTGTGCCATCTCCTCCAGTTCTGCACACTTTCTTAAGAAAGTATAATAGGACTTCATTTCTCCTTCTGTTATTCGGACGAGGGAGAAAGGAGGGCTCTGGCGAACGTATTTTCTGCACTGCTCACACCGGGAATCCATTGAAGGTCCCAAGGAAGTGTCAATCACCTTACACCTCTTATTATGCTGCTTCTCCCACCGCCGGCTTTTACTCATGTCAGCTCCCTGTTCTCGCAGGTGATTTATCTGGCTTAAGTTCATTGAAGGTCATTGTACTTTGCAGAAATCTCCCAGTGCTATTGGTCCAGATTATTATAGGTTTATTGACTGCATTTCTTCCCTCCCATCTGCTTTTAATACCAATATGGGTTGCTTTTTTTCCCCTTCTTCTCTTCTTTATTTCACTGAGTTTGTGGTACAGTATTGTGCAGAATGCACTTTTAAAAAAATGCTAATCACAACCAAAGGGAGGACAAATTATGATGGTTCTTTTTCCTGCACAAAACATGCCTTTCTCTTCCTTTCTGCTTCTGCCTGTTCCCGCTTGCGATTATCTTTTGCCAAGGAAGGAAGGACGTTCACAAATTTGTTCATTTTCTTGTGAGCGGTAAAAAGCTTTCAGCTTTTTGAAATAATCAGAATAGCTGATGCATTTTCCATGCAGATTTGAATATGGCATTGTGGCCAAGCTCCTTTGTAGAACTAGTCAAAATAAAGAGGTGGGGTTATTCAAATCAAAGCAGGTTCTTTGATTGGTTGGTGTCACCAGAGGAGGAAGCAAAAGTTTTAACTCTCTCACCCCACCCTTTATTTAATGCAAAGAAAGGGTGGTTATTAGCATTAAAAAGGAGATCTTTTCAGCTGTAGCTGTAATGGTTTATGAGAATGACCTTGGGGGATGGCTGCAAGCTGAACAACCAGAAACTCAGCTCACAGAAGGAGTGGAGGAGTGGGAAGGGTTTTTAGAAGGGATCCTCTTTAGTTTTCTGGAGAGTAAAAGGAAGGGAGGGGAATAAGAGAAATACAGAGTTGGAAGGGACCTTAGAGGTCCTCTAGTCCAATCCCCTGTTCAGGCAGGAGACACTATACCAATTCAGACAAATGGTTGTCCAATCTCTTCTTAAAAACTTCCAGTGTTGAAGCATTCACAACTTCTGTGTGAATGTTCCACTGATTAATTGTTCTCATTGTCAGGATATTTCTCCTTATTTCTAGGTTGCTTCTCTCCTTGATTAGTTTCCATCCATTGCTTCTTGTTCTACCCTCAGGTGCTTTGGAGAATAGTTTGACTCCCTCTTCTTTGTGGCAGCCCCTGAGATATTGGAACACTGCTATCATGTCTCCCCTAGTCCTTCTCTTCATTAAACTAGACATATCCAGTTCCAGCAACTGTTCTTCATATGTTTCAGCCTCCAGTCCCCTAATCATCTTTGTTGCTCTTCTCTGCACTCTTTCTAGAGTCTCCACATCTTTTTTTAAATAGTGGCAACCAAAATTGGGTAGGAGCCTTGGGAACCCCACTGCATACTTCCCTCCATGTAGATCAGGGGTGTCAAACCTACAGCGTCATGGTGGCGTCACGTGACATATTGGGACTTTCCCCTCCTTCGCTGGCTCCTTCGGGGCCAGCACATGACACATTCGGGCTGCGGGCCGCGAGTTTGACACCCCTGATGTAGATGTAGTTCCATTGAGGACTACACTTTCAGTCTTGTGAGATTCATGTTAACTCTTCAAGATATCTTTATTGTTCAACTACAATAACAAAAAAAAATCCTCTTGTCTCCCAAGATTCCCACATATTATCACAGTAGCTAATTGACTTAACCCTCTTATTCTAAGCCAGGTTAATCAGCCATGATTTATTAAAGTAGCCATGGGTGAGTTCGCATTACATGCCAAAACTACGTAGACCACATTATCGCAATGACTGCATGATATACAGGTAGTTCTCGACTTACAACCCTTTGTTTAGTGACCGTTCGAAGTTATAACACCACTGAAAAAAGTGACTAATGGATGTTTTTCGTATTTATGACAGTGGCAATCTCCAGGGGTCATGGGATCACCTTTTTGCGAAAATAAAAATGGAGAAAGAGATATAACTATATTCAGATATATAAAGAGAAGCTATTGGTTAGGAGGTGATGATGATGATGTATTTTCAAAGGAAAATAGGACCATGTATTTGTTGTAGCTACCTATGTATCTAAATCGTAAAAAGGTAAAGGTTCCCCTCGCACATATGTGCTAGTCGTTCCGGACTCTAGGGGGCGGTGCTCATCTCTGTTTCAAAGCCGAAGAGGCAGCACTGTCCGAAGACGTCTCTGTGGTCATGTGGCCAGCATGACTCAATGCCAAAGGTGCACGGAACGCTGTTACCTTCCCACCTTCCTACTTGCATTTTTTACATGCTTTCGAACTGCTAGGTTGGCAGAAGCTGGGACCTTTCAATCAACAAGCTCAGCATCATATCCACTGAGCCACCGCATCCTATGTAGATTTCCTCTAAATATAAGGAAAACCTTCCTGATTGTAATATGTGTACAATAATGAAACAGTCTACATATATATATATATATATATATATATATATATATATATATATATATGCATATTCTTTCTAGCCAGGTTTTCCCTACGTAGCCAAGGTTTTTTTGTAGCTCCAGCTCAAAAAAACCTTGGCTACGTAGGTAAAACCTGGCTAGAAAGAATATGCACATAAAAGCCTACGAAAAAGAAAAAAGATATATATATATATATATATATATATATAGATATAGATATATATATCAATTTTCTTACTTCTTCGTAGGGTTTATGTGTGTTTTTCTTCTAGCCAGGTTTTCCCTACGTAGCCAAGGTTTTTTTGAGCTGGAGCTACAAAAAAACCTTGGCTACGTAGGGAAAACCTGGCTAGAAGAAAAACATATATATATATATATATATATATATATATATATATATATATATATATATACATACATACATATACATATACATATACATATATACATATATATATATATATATATACAGGTAGTCCTTGATTTATGACCACAATTGAGCCCAACATTTATGTTGTTAAGTGAGAAATTTGTTAAATGAGTTTTGCTCCATTTTACAACTTTCCTTGCCACACATTTGTTAAGTGAATCATTGCAGCTGTTAAGTTAGTAACATGGTTGTTAAATAAATCTGGTTTCCGCATTGACTTTGCTTGTCAGAAAGTTGCAAAAGGGGATCCCAGGACACTGCAACCGTCATAAATATGAGTCAGTTGCCAAGCATCTGAATGTAAATCACAGGACCATGGTCTTAAGTGTGAAAAATTAGTAATTAGTAAAAAGAAGTAATTTTTTTCAGTGCCGTTGTAACTTTGAACGGTCAGTAAATGAACTGTTGTAAGTCGAGGACTACCTGTAGTATGCTCTTCATCTCTGAAGGTTTTTAGAAAGGGAACAGACAACCACTTCTGGAGGATGAGCTCAACTCTCTTGCAGAGGGTTGGACTAAATCAAGGGTCGGCAACCTTAAACACTCAAAGAGCCACAAAGGTCCTAACCGGAAGCCCCCCATTAATTCTAGAACCAACCGGAAGTCCGGTTCCCCCATCATAGAGTCTCCTCCTAGCATGGCATCCTTTTTCCTCTCCTGACTGGAAATCCACTTCCCCCACCATAGAGTCTCCTCCTAGCACAGCGTCCTTTTTCCTCTACCTGTCCTAACCGAAAGCTCTATCAATTGTGGAGCCAACCGGCGACAGGGAGCTGCAGCAATGGGATGAAAGAGCCACATGCGGCTCCAGAGCCGTGGGTTGCCGACCCCTGGACTAAATGTTCCTTGAGATTCTTTCCAACTCTTCAATCCCATGGCTCTATGACTCAAAACTTCATCAGCTTTTAAAGTTTTGTGGAATGCAGAGCAATTAATGACTAGTGTCTAGCATGATGACGTGTGATTGAAGGCCTCTTTCTGACCCAACATAATTTCTTCTCTCTGCCTTTTGAAAGATCAGGAAGATCCTTTTAAACAAAAGTCCAGGACTTTCTTGTCAGCTTCAGCATAAAAATATGAATATTGATCCACCTTAGACAGGACGTCAATGACATTAGAAATGTAACAGGTCTCAACATCAAATTCCAGAGAGAAGGCATTTATAGCTCTGCTTTGAACTTGAAAGAAGTTTTTTTGATCAGCAAAAGAGCAATTATAGTGCAGTCAATACAGCCCGAGCTATTGCAGTGAAGTTAGATGGCAGACCCAACACATTTTTTTCAACATGTATTTTAAGCAACACAATGAGACTTCTGCAATAGATGGTGGGTTGACATCATATTTAAATACCTAGACACTGAGTGTCCGGGTATTTAAATATGTAAAAATGAAACCTACAATTGGGAACTGCTATACAAGTAGTCCGCAACTTAGGACAATTGATCCCAAAATTTATGTTGCTAAGTGAGACATTTGTTGCGATTCCCCCCCCCCCCCGAATTTTGATCTTTCTTGACCTAGTTGTTAGATGAATCACTACAGTTGTTCAGTTAGTAACTCAGTTGTTAAGTAAATCTGACTTCCCCATTGATTTTGATTTTGAGAAGGTCACAAAAGGTGATCACATGACCACAGAACATTGAATTTTGATCACGTGACCATGAGGCTGTTGAGACTCTAGAAAGAGTGCAGAGAAGAGCAACAAAGATGATTAGGGGACCGGAGGCTAAAACATATAAAGAATGGTTGCTGGAACTGGGTATCTCTAGTTTAGTGAAAAGAAGGACTAGGGGAGACATGATAGCAGTGTTCCAACATCTCAGGGGCTGCCACAAAGAAGAGGGAGTCAAGGTGTTCTCCAAAGCACCTGAGGGCAGGACAAGAAGCAATGGGTGGAAACTCATCAAGGAGAGAAGCAACCTTGAACTAAGGGGGAAATTCCTGACAGTGAGAACAATTAATCAATGGAACAACTTGCCTCCAGAAGTTGTGAATGCTCCAACACTGGAATTTTTTAAGAAGAGATTGGACAACCATCTGTCTGAAATGGTATAGATTTTCCTGCCTAAGCAGGGGGTTGGCCGTGAAGACCTCCAAGGTCCCTTCCAATTCTTGTTATTCTATTCTATGTGTGATCATTCTATTCTTAAATATTTTTGCGCACTTCTGCAAGTCTTGAGTCTTTTCTGAGAATGCTGAGGTGTTGTCGATGCCTTAGGGCAGAGGTCTTCAAACTTGACAGCTTTAAGACTTGTGGACTTCAATTCCCAGAATTCTCCAGCCAGCTATGCTGACTGGAATCCACAAATCTTAAAGCTGCCAAGTTTGGGGACCCCTGCCTTAGAGCAAAGTGGGGAACTATGGTCCCTTTGTGAAATGTGGACTTTAACTCCCATAATTCCCGAGTCAAATGATACATTTGGTGTAGGTAAATAGGTCCAAGGTTTGTGGTGCCTGCTAAGAGCAGCACACTGCCTTAGCTCATGCTCTGTGGATCTTGACTGCTTACCTCATTGTTGGCTTGGATCTGTATTATCTCATCTTACCTAGAAAGGATGGCATCTTGAGAGAGGGGTGAATAGTTTATCCAATTAGAACCCTGTTACTCTCCTACCTTTTATCTTCCTGTGTAAAACTGTATAAAAATAAAAGCTCTCGGGGAAGCGAGAGAGACATCTTGGAACAGAGCAAAAGCCTGGACCTCTGATTTACAACAATTTGGTAGAAAGAGAAGACTTGAACACCTGGGTTCTTCAAGTTTCACAATTTTATCTGCCACTCAGAAAAATCTTTAATGTGCTAAGCGTCATATACAGGTAATGCTTGAGTCGCAACAGTTTGCTTAATCCGGTGGCACTGAAAAAAGGTACTTGTGACTTTTTAATCACACTTTATTTTTTAATTTTATTTTTTTATTATTCATATTTCTATGCCGCCCACTCTACGAGGACTCTGGGCGGCTTACACCAAAGACAGTATACTAAATAGCATATTGCCCCCAACAATCTGGGTCCTCATTTTACCTACCTTGGAAGGATGGAAGGCTGAGTCAATCTTGAGCCGGTGAGATTTGATCCGCTGATCTGCTGAATTAGCAGGCAGCTGAAGTAGCTGCAGTACTGCACCCTAACCACTGCGCCACCTCGGCACTTACCACCTTTGTGATATCCCCATGGTCACGTGATCAAAATTCAGACACTTGGCAACTGACTCGTACTTACGACGGTTGCAGTGTATTGGGGTCATGTGTGATCAACTTTTGTGACCTTCTGCTGAGCAAAATCAATGGGGAAGCCCGATGCACTTAACAACCGTGTGGCTAACTTGACAATGGCAGCGCTTCACTTAACAACAAGTGACAAGAAAGGTCGTAAAATGGGGCAAAACTCACTTCACAAGTGTCTCGCTTAGAGGCAGATATTTTGGGCTCAATTTTTTGGTTGTAAGATGAAGGTTACCTGTATGTGGAAAGTTCAGGCTGGGATCTTCAAGAAAATGTAGAGCAGTGTTTCTCAACCTTGGAAGCTTGAAGATGGGTGGACTTCAACTCCCAGAATCCCCCAGCCAGCGCTGCTGGCTGGGGGATTCTGGGAGTCGAAGTCCATCCATCTTCAAGCTACCAAGGTTGAGAAACGCTGATGTAGAGGGAAGATACAGAGTTTTACACAATTTCAAAGAAAGGGTTAAAAAAATCACCACGGACCCTGTTTTTCCTCTACCACAACTGAGCCCTATTAAAAGTGATTTGTGTCGGAGAAATTGTCATCTGGTTCCTATTCAGTTGTCTGGCTTAAAATATTTAGTCCTTTGGCTTTTTGAAGAGTTAAAAAAAACCCCTCAAGATTCTTAAACTCATCCAAATAACAAGTTTTGGGCATACTTGAGGAAGATCGATGTACTGATACAGTAATGTTTCTGCCATGGTTTTCTTTTTGTGTTTGTTTTGGGGAGCTTTAAATCTTCGATTTGCATTTCATGAAGTGGATTTATCTTAGCTTAGAGTTAACGGTGGTGGGATTTGTTGTATTCTGTTGTATTCACCAGGATTCAAATAATTTAACAACCGGCTCTCTGCCCTAATGACCGGCTGGGTGGGCGTGGCCATGGTGGGCGTGGCCAGGGGGTATGACAGACAGCACTTGGCCTCCTGTACTCCCCTGGGAGAAAAAATGGGCCGCGGGGGGGATGCGCCTCCCCCCCTTGCGCCTAGTTTTGGACCTACTAGGCCTCCCTGCAGCCTCCTGGGAGCAAAAATGGGCTGCGGGGGGTCCGTGCTACACCCCATATGCTCCATTTTGGGCCTAGTAGGCCTCCCTGAAGCCTCCTGGGAACCAAAATGGGGCATGTGGGGACTCCTGGAAGGGGAGGGGTGGGGAGGGTCGGGCCAGCCAGCAATTTAACTACCGGTTTGCCCAAACCGGCTGAATCCCGCCACTGCTTAGAGATATCTAGGAGAATATCATTGAACCCGACTGCAAATTTTGGGATGTTTGTGCCCTTAAAGGAAAAACCCGTCCTTTAAAACAGTGGACCCCAAAGGTTTGGGCACCAGTGACATGCTGCCTGCATCCCGCAGATGGGGCTTCATTTGTTTGTGTGGCCCAGTTCTGAGATGCCACAGACTGGTGCTGGGTCACGGACCAGGGTTGGGGACCCCCACTTTAAAAAAACTCACAGGATGCTAGAATTCCTGTACTGAAATGGATACATTATTTTATTTGTTCATTGAAAGAAAAGAGGAGAAAGTATCTGAGCTTTCCCAAATTGGGGCTCTCTAAATTAAATGGGCATAACATTTATTTTCTCCACTGCTGATGCCTATCCTGCCTCAATGTTCTCAGACACTATCAGTCTCCCAAGTCCTTCATCCATGGGTCTCTAAATGGGTGACAAACTTCAGTGGATTTTACGCATTTTGAAGCCACCCTTGGATGATGCCAAAATAAGGTGGGAAACTCCATCTGATACATCAGTTACATCAGGGCTCTCCAGACAGTCACTCATGCCCAGTAGTGGGATTCAAATTTTTTTACTACCGTTTCTGTGGGCGTGGCTTGGTGGGCATGGCAGGGGAAGGATACTGCAAAATATCCTTCCCAGCCCACTCCAGGGGAAGCATACTGTAAAATCTCCATTTCCACCCCACTCCAGGGGAAGGATACTGTAAAATCTCCATTCCCTCCCCACCCACTAACCTGCTTTCCAGCTCCGTTCTCCTGTGCAGGGCAACAAAAGAAGACCCAGCAGATCAGCTGGGACTCAATCAGCTGAGACTTAGGAGGTAGCCAATAGATCAGGGGCGGGGCCAGTCAGAAGTGGTATTTGCCAGTTCTCTGAACTACTCAACATTTCCGCTACCGGTTCGCTAGAACCGGTTAGAACCGGCTGAATACCACCTCTGTTCATGCCCTAGCCCAGGAATCCACAACCTTTCTTGGTTCAGTGGACCAGTGTCAGCTTGGTACGCATGCTTCAGCGGCCCGTTTGCAATCCACACGCACTTTTTCAGCTTGACTACTGTAATGTTCTGTACATGGGGCTGTCCTTGAGGACCACCCAGATGCTTCAGCAGGCCCAATGAGCAGTACAAGCAGTATTGGGCAGAGAGCGATGTGACCACCCCCCCTCACTTTATCACCCTCACTATCCTCAAGTTCAATGTTATTGGGTTGATTGTGAAGGAAGCACTCCCCCCTCTAGAAGAATGGAATATTTTGAGGAATATTAAAAAGGCAGAATATTATATTTCCCTAAATGAGAAATGGAGAAACCTGTTTTTTTAGAGGCAGGAAGCAGACTCATTCTTAATAGCCTCCCCCCAGCAGATATTTTGTGCCCATTAAGAAAGATTGGGCCAGCCCATCTACAAAACAAAAGACCTTCAGCTCCAGGATGATGGGATTATCCTTCAGGACGAAAGCCATTAAGCTACAATAGGAATTGCCCAACACCCTTTCAGAACATGAGCCCTTCATTGCATCACTCTCACAAACTACAACCAAACTTAGCTCAGACAAACACCTAGGATTTGTACTTTGCCTATAGAGCCAGCTATGACCCCTACATAACCTCTACAACAGTCAATACAATACATACTCTTGTACAGGAACAGGAAGCTCAAATGCAAAGCCCAAGAGAAGGTATAAAAACTCCCCACTCTCAACTCCATGTGGTCAGCTGCACCAGAACCCATGTGGTTCTGCTTCATTATTAAACCCTCTTTACAATCAGCCTCCAGCCTTGTTCTGCCCCAGCTACGGACCACAAAGAACACAGCACACACAAACTCTATACAAAGCTTATTTTACTCAAATAATTCAGTCCTTATCAACCAAAGGCTGTTAATAAACTGTCTTAACAGCCTACCAGAATTCTAAGATAAGGTAATCAGTCTTACTAGAGTTGGCAGAAAGCCCAGAAACAATTTTGCAGAGAATCCAGACGCGAAGGAGATTGAACTAAAGTTGTTCCCTACAGCTTGCTGCAAGCGGCGTTACTCCTTAAATAGGCTAAGGGAGTGGCCAGTTAGCCCCAAGCCTTACTCTTGAGGAGACCTCCTCCTGAGGAGCTACTCCTGCCTTTTGGCAGCTCTGCGCACCCGTGCATTGAGAAGAGGCTCCTCCTCTTCGTCCTCTTAACGTAAAGGAGCTTCTGGAGGTTCTGAAGGCCCTGACTGAATCCCTGCCTCTGGCACCACCTCTTCTCCAGCCTCCTCATTGTCCGACTCGAGCGCCAGCTGCACAGGCTGCTGGCACAGCACCACACCAGTCTCCTCGTTGTCGGAATCAGCTACAATCTGCACAGGCTGCTGACGGGCCACAACAAGCCTCCATTTTGTCTCCAGTGCCTTTCTCCGTGCTTGGAACTGAACCAGATGGATATTTCTTCCCACAATTGCAATTCCTGTTTTTGGTTGCCGTGAACCTCCCGGAGTTGACTCATACGAGTTTAATATATTACGGTGTTATTCACTATTATTAAATGTAACTTTAACCTCCGACCAGTTAAAAGACCACTTATGACAGTCTCATTCTTGATCTGGGAGTGAAATGAGATTTAGTAGTAGTAGTAGTAGTAGTAGTAGTAGTAGTAGTAGTAGTAGTAGTGGGAAAAAGACCCATAATCCTGATTCAAATGGAGACTCAACAGCTGAAGGCACAATGTGTCATTAAGCTGGAATGACTGATTGAATTGTGACTCTGTTTTCTTTTTCCCATCCAGCCCAGCTTTAATTTGGTATAGTGCGTAAAATATTGAGTAGAGAAAAACTGCATAAAACAATATCCAAGCTGACCTGGGCATATCCGGCTGTGTACAATGCGGTACCATTAATAAAGTGGCTCAGTTTACAATCCTAATGCAAAGTATGGCGGCTAATCATGACAGATGCCCATAATTCTCACGTAAAAGCATAACAGGAAGGAAACAAAATATTAAGCAGCAGAGGAAGTCTTTTGGCACAACCCATTGCTAGCTTTCCAGTACAGGAAAACACAACATTTGATATATTTTAAGATGCATCGCTCTGCAGACATGGGCATAGCATAATGTTTTCCAGCAGGGTGGATTTGATTTGATTTAAAAAGGCTTGATTCAAAATCAACTCGATTTAAATCATACTTTTTAAAGAGCAACTGGAGCATTTTAAGGAGCCTTGGTGGCGCAGCAGACTAAAGTGCTGTTAAGTAGCACCAGCTGCCTGCAATTACTGCAAGTTCAAATCTCACCAGGCTCAAGGTTGACTCAGCCTTCCATCCTTTCGAGGTAGGTAAAATGAGGACCCGGATTGTGGGGGCAATAAGCTGACTTTGTATAAAAAAGAACACCGCTTTGGGGGGGTGTATATACCTACTAAGCAGGTATATACAAAAGTATGAAGGCTATTGCTTAATGCATTGTAAGCTGCCATGAGTCTCCGGAGAAGGGCAGCATATAAATCGAACCAATAAATAAATAAATGAATAAATAAACGAATAAATAAACTGTCATCTCTGTCCTGCAGCGGCTCCTCCTCTGGCCTGCTGTTGACTCACCGACAGCCCCAATATTGCAGAATATACAGCCCCATGTTATACATCCGTGATGGCAAACCTATGGCACGCGTGCCCAAAGTGGCATGTGAAGCCATGTCACCCGGCATGCACGGTCTTGCCTGTTTGTCTTCTGGGTTTCTGGCGTGCATGCGCATGTGGCGATCAGCTATCCTTCATGTGCACGGCAGTGCGGAAAACCGGTGTGCGCATGCGCGCCAGCCAGCTGATTGTCGGGTGTGCATGCGTGCCAGAACCCAGAAGTTTGGCTTTTCCAGAGCACAATCTCTTTGCATGCAAGGCAGTGCCGAAAACTGGCCTGTGCATGCGTGCTGGCCAAGCTGATCATCGGGCGCAGTGCTGGGTTGCCCCCGGTTCGCACCGGTTCTATAGAACTGGTAGTAAAACCGGCGGGAGGCTCCACCCACCAACCCCAACATCATCACAACGCGTCTGCACATGCGCGGTCCTGTGGGGAACCGGTAGTAAAGGTAAGTAGAACCCACTCCTGGTCGGGTGCGCGTGCGTGCTAGAATCTGGAAGTTCGGCTTTTCCGGAATGCGGCCCTGACAAATGCAGGCACACGTGACATTTCCGCATGACCTTTTGGGCACTCAGTGCTGAAAAGGTTCGCCATCACTGCCGTACATAACTAAGCTCCATTTCATGCTGAATAAACTAAATTATTAATCTATCTTAACTAGAAAACTATCTTTAGGTAGATTTTTTACTCCAAAAACATTTTATTAAAATACATTTGATTTAAAAAAAAAAATCCGATTTAAATAAAAAAAAGTCCCATTTAAATTTAAAAAATCTGATTTTTTAAATTATTTTTTTTTTAAAAATCATTGATTTTTATCCACCCTGTTTTCTAGCCTGTACTGAACAGCCCTGAGAGAGAATGCATTTCTGTTCAGGTTTTCAGAATAAGATGCTGAGCTTGTCGATCAGAAAGGTCGGCAGTTCGGTGGTTCAAATCCCTAGTACAGGTCTCCTGTGTGAGCAGGGGGTTGGACTAGATGACCTCCAAAGTCTCTTCCAACTCTGTTACTGTTACGGGTTGCATTGGGGAAATTAAACCTTTTAGGGGGTGCTTATTGGCTAGTTTCTGGGCCACCAGTGATAGATAAATCCGTATCATTTTATTGTAATCTGTTAAAAAAAAAAAGCAATAACATGCAAGTACACGTAGCCCTTGATTTACAACCATTCTTTAGTGACCATTTTGAAGTTATTGAAAAAAGTGACTTACCACCATTTTTCACACTTAAAAGACTGTTGCAGCATTGCCATAATCAAGCTCAGCATCTGGAGACTTTATTAAAACATCGAGGGGTTGTTGTTGTTTTTTCCTTCTTGTTAATGGTTTCCGGAATTTTATTTTTTTACATTATTTCCAGGCTAGCCTATAGTCCTGGAATTTCATCTATGAATGGTTTACCAACTAAACATTTACCAGATTACCCTGCAAAGTGAGCCAGGAGCTAAGACATCAATAAAAAAAGCAAAAAATCCTGCAGTCAGCTAATAGCCAAAGTCCCGTCCCCATGAAATAAAAAGCAATTATATAATAACCAGAGGAATAGTGGACTTCCCGACAGCCTTTAAGATATATGGGCTTGTAAAAGGCTTTGGAAAGGAACCATTTCCCTCACCATAAAAACTGTCCTTTTCCTGGCCTCTACTAAGTTGATGCAGCTAAATCACGATTCATGGCTGAATCTGTCACTGAGCAATTGTGGGAATTCAGAAGGGACGATATATGGCTCTTGAGGATTAGTTAAAGTACAGGTGAGTGGTTCAGGCAAAGGACAGGAATAGTATTAAATAAATTTGGAATAAAGTTTTCACATGAATGCATTTTCATCCTGTCTTGGACAGATAAAAGAGCTCATACAGTACAGATCTTTCCTTTTTCCTGCAAAAATATTCATCAAAGCTATGGCTAAGCTGAGATCGATAATAGTGTAATGCAGGGGTGGGTTCTAATTTTTTTTACTACCGGTTCTGTGGGCGTGGTTTATTTTGTGGGCGTGGTTTGATGGTCATGTGACAAATTCTTTAGGATTTAGCAGAGGTACTGGTCTACCAGGCTTTTAACTGCTTGCAGAGCTGTGCCGGTCTACCCATTTGTTCTTGGAGCGTTCCGGTCTACCCATTTGTTTTTGGAGGCACCAGTCTACTCATTCATTTTTGGAGGCACTGGTCTACTCATTCATTTTAGAAGGCACTGGTCTACCACCACACTGCCTTTTAACACTGATCAGCTGTAGGGCGGCCCTTTGAAGCCTCCCGGCAAGAGTTCAAACAGTTTTTTTCCTTCTAGCTGATCAGCTGGGACTCAGGAGGCAGTGAATAGATTGGGGGCGGGGCCAAATAAAAGGTAAGAATAACACGGGGGCGGGCAGCTCCCAAACAAAGAGAACCGGTTCGGTGACGTCATATCGTCACCGTTACTGGCTCGGCTGAACCGGGCCAAACCGGGAGGAACCCACCAGTGGTGTAATGGTAAAATATATCTCCCCCCCACACACAGGTATTTCTTGATTTACAATCATTCGTTTAGTGATGGTTCAATGTCACAATGGCACTGAAAAAAGTGATATTAATTTTGTTGTACAAGGTATAATGACAATAAAGTAAGCTAAATTAAATATGACCATTTTTCACACTTTACGACCATTGAAGTGTCCCCAAGGTCACGTGATCAAAATTCAGATGCTTGGCACCTAGCTCCTATTTATGACGGTTGTAGCGTCCCGGGATCATGTGATCCCCTTTTGCGACCTTCGGATGAGCAAAGTCAATGGAGAGAGACCTCAGATTCGCTTAACAGTCTTGTGATTCACTTAACAATTGTGGCAAGAAATGTCATTAAAGGGGGGGCAAAACTCCCTTAACAACTGTCTCGCTTAGCAACAGAAACTTTGGGCTCCAGTTTGGTCATAAGGCGAGGACTACCTATGTGAGCGGCAGGGAGTGTGAAAACGGTCATAAGTCACTTTTTTCAGCACCGTCGTAACTTCGAATGGTCACTAAGTGAACTGTTGTAAATTGAGGACAACCTGGAGATAGCTTCTTTGGGTTTTTGAAAGCAAAATCTTCCCAGTTACTATAATTGAACTTTTATATAGCAATCATTTTGTTCAGCTTATATGACTTACTTGTCGTGACTTAGTAACTCTGTGATATGTAATGTTTTTAGTTTACTATGATCCTTAGGGTCATTTTACTAAATATCTTTTTTGGGTCACTTTCTTACAGACCCTTCTTCCTTTTCTACCTTGTCTGGTTAAAACAAAAGAAACAAAAGAAATTTACTGCTTTGAAAACCTATGTTAGATAATGTATCAAAAGAAGGAAGCTTTTACTTAAAAGTTGCAAAGGAAGTTCAGTCAGTGAAGTTCCCAAGAAGGTTTTTGTTCGGGGTGGGTTGGGTTGGGTAAAACTGCACAATATTAAGTCCCTGAAGAAACACTGTTTAAATTCTACTTGCAACTAATTGCTGGAAAGCCCCAACAGGGCAAAATGATCTAACGAGGAAGCTGTGGCAATATAATTCCTCCAGCCCTTTCAATGCTTATGCGGTGATAACAATCCCCTTTATGGTTGATAAATAACGTAACCAAATAGTGTGGGAAGAGACTGAATGCAAATATATATATAATATATTTGCACCTGGCTCATGGCCTGAAGCTGGGAGAAAGCTTGACAGTGGATAGTGGGGGACCTATTTGTATTTCCTTTAAATCTATTCTGCCCCAATTTTCAGAAGTAGTTGGGACAATAGAATAGAATAGAATAACAGAGTTGGAAGGAGACTTGGAGGCCTTCTAGTCCAACCCCCTGCATAGCAGAAAGCAAGGAAGATTAGCCCTTTCCAAACAAATTTTGTCTAATTTTTTTTCTTAGAAATGTGCTCAACATTTCTGGTAAAACTGTGGGTTATTTTTTAAAATCTTACTTTTATTAAATATTGCTTGCGTAACGCTATGAGCCATTCTGGTGCCATTTATTTGAATTTTTAGTGATTTAACATTTTTATTAAAAAGGGTCCCATTCAGGGGTGAAATTCAGCAGGTTCTGACAGGTTCTGGAGAACCGGTAGCAGAAATTTTGAGTAGTTCAGAAAACCGGCAAATACCACCTCTGGCTGGTCCCAGAGTGGGGTGGGAATGGAGATTTTGCAATAACTTTCCCCCAGGAGTGGAGAGGGAATGGGGATTTTATTTATTTATTTATTTATTGGTTCGATTTATATGCTGCCCTTCTCCGGAGACTCAGGGCGGCTTACAATGTGTTAACCAATAGCCTTCATACTTTTGTATATACCTGCTTAGTAGGGCTTTCGCCCCCCCCAAGCGGTGTTCTTTTTTATACAAAGTCAGCTTATTGCCCCCACAATCCGGGTCCTCGTTTTACTACCTTGGAAGGATGGAAGGCTGAGTCAACCTTGAGCCTGGTGAGATTTGAACTTGCAGTAATTGCAGGCAGCTGGCAGCTAAGTACTACTTTAACAGCACTTAGTCTACTGCGCCACCCAGGCTCCTGGGTGCAGTATCCTTTCCCTGGAGTGGGGTGGGAATGGCGATTTTGCAGTATCCTTCCCCTGTCAAACCCAGCAAGCCACACCACGCCCGCCAAGCCACGCCCACAGAACTGGTAGTAAAAACAATTGAATTCCACCACTAGTTCCGTTCCCTATTGGTAAGTTACTAATGCTGATTTGCAATCAGATAGTATTCCCCTTCATCTTTTGCTTCAGGTAATGTTTTAAAGAAGAATTATTGTTTTTTTTTCCCCTGCTGGTTCTTGTTTAATTTGCTGAAAGGAGGATTTTTTTTAAAAAAATTGATTTATATGCCGCCCTTCTCCGGAGACTCAGGGCGGCTTACAATGTGCTAAGCAATAGCCTTCATCCTTTTGTATATTTATACCCCCACAACTGGGTCCTCAATTTACCTACCTTAGAAAGGATGGAAGGCTGAGTCAACCTTGAGCCTGGTGAGATTCAAACCTGCAGTAATTGCAGGCAGCTGGTCTTAATAACAGGGTGCTTTAGACCACTGTACTACCAAGGCTCTTAGCATTTTTAGCTTTAGTATTGGCATCCATGCATTTATTTATGTTAAGCATGGCTGGCTGAGGAACTCTTGGAGTTGAAATCCATGCATCTTACAGTTGCTAAATTTGAGAAATACTGATTTACGTACAGTACTTAAAAAATAAATGTGCCTTTTTAATTTTTTTACCATCGACCACTCAATCACCCTGTCATTCCATGCTCAATTAAATTCTAAAAGAATGTATTTCTCCTGGATTATTTTTTTTTTCTCCAGCTTGAGTGCTGTGGCAGATAGTGGAATAAAAGTGATAGTAAGAGTGATAGTAAGGCATGCAGCAGAAAGAAATAAAATCCAACCTCAGCTATTGCATTTTGATCAAAGAAAAAAAAAAACCCGCCTGAAAACCTTGTATGAAGATCAAACGGATGACTTGGAAATTTGGGGATTTAAAAAAAGACCTAGAAGAAGTCTAGAAGTTAGGGGAAAGTGCAATATGATAGTTAATAGAAAGGGGGAAGGCACTGTAGGAAGCCCCCCTCCCAGAAGAATGAAATATTTTGGGAAATGTTAAAAAAAAAAAAAAGGCAGAATATTATATTTCCCTAAAGGAGAAATGGAGAAACATGTTTTTAGAGGCAGGAAGCAGCCCCCAGTCTTTCTTAATAGCCCACGGCAGATGCCAGCACTTAAGGAGATAAAGAGCTCATTGAAAGAAGAAGCCAACTATCTAGATGGCTCTATTCATAAGCAAAGCAAATACTGCCAGCAGAAGCTTGTTCAAGACAGGATATTTCGAAACCCCTTAGAGCAAAGTTTGACAGCTAACAAAAGCAGAATGGTAGGATTTAGAACAAGTAGCCCCTCAACCAAGATCCAACACAGGACGAAAGCCATTAGCCACAATAGGAATTGCCCAACACCCTTTCAGAACACAAGCCCCTTCATTGAACAACCCCCCAAAACAGTTAAAACTTCAAAGTCACAGAAACCTATAAAGATCCATCCGCTTATTCAACCATTTGGTCAGCTGTCCCAGAACCACATGCGGTTGGTGGTTCTGTTTCATCCAATGAACCAACTTTCTTTCCAATCAGCCTCCATATTGCTTCTTTCTCCCAGCGTGGAACTGAACCAGGTGGATTTTCCTTCCAACAGCACAATGGTATTTTTTTTCCTTTTTTCCCCTTATCTTTCTATCTCTTATTTTCCAACTTTTGTTTTGCACATTTTTCCATATTGAAAAAATGTTATTTTATATACATACATACATACATACATACATACATACATACATACATAGGTCTTGCATCTTCTGCCAGTGTTATTAACTTAACTACAATGGTGTTACTAACGTAACAACTGCAATGACCCATTTAACAACTGTGGCAAGCAATGTAAAATGGGAGCAAAATTCACTTAACAACTGTCTTACTTAGCTACAAAAATCTTGAGCTCAATTGGGTTTGTAAGTCGAGAACACCCTGTCACGAGGGAGAAGAATATGTATCAGTGGCCTTCCTTTGCTGGCAACCCACTGTTTTTTTTATTTACTTATCACTTATTATTTATATTTATTTATTATTTATGAATCACATTTAGATGGAAGTCTCTCTCAGACAAAGCAGCTCTTTCATCAGGGAAAATGGGTGGCCACATCAATTTTTAAGAGAAACATAAGGCAAAAACGCCTCTCATAGGACTTGCATGACCAGGCTTTTCCAACAAATCTCCAAGCTAATTTAACCTAATTAAGCCCAAACTGCAGCAGTCGGCAGTGGCTAGAATCCAGATATGTGATATTCCGCAGTAAATTGTCACCCTGACCTCATTGGCAAGAGAGACATAGAGGGGAAAGAAATTGAATGCTCTCCCATTTGGTGGAAAGGTGGAATGAGCATCCAAGGAAATGTTCAGGAATTTCAGATATGTATTTCCTCTTTTCAAACATTAGGATAGGATAGGGTAGGGTAGGGTAGGGTAGGGTAGGGTAGGATAGGATAGGATAGGATAGGATAGGATAGGATAGGATAGGATAGGATAGGATAGGATAGGATAGGATCGGGGTGAAATCCAGCAGGTTTTGACAGGTTCTGGAGAACCGGTAGTGGAAATTTTGAGTAGTTCGGAGAACCGGCAAATACCACCTCTGGCTGGCCCCAGGAGTGGGGAGGGAATGGGGATTTTGCAGTATCCTGCCCCTGGAGTGGGATGGGATTGGAGATTTTGCAATATCCTTCCCCCTGGAGTGGGGAGGGAATGGGGATTTTGCAGAATCCTTCCCCTGCCACACCCACCAAGCCACGCCCACCAAGCCACACCATGCCCACCAAGCCACGCCCACAGAATCGGTAGTAAAAAAAATTGAATTTCACCACAGGACAGGACAGGACAGGACAGGACAGGACAGGACAGAAGAGAAGAGAAGAGAAGAGAAGAGAAGAGAAGAGAAGAGAAGAGAAGAGAAGAGAAGAGAAGAGAAGAGAAGAGAAGAGAAGAGTTGAAAGGGACCTTGAAGGTCTTCTAGTCCAACCCCCTGCTCAGGCAAGAAACCCTGCCTACACCATTTCAGACAAATAGTTGTCCAATCTCTTCTTAAAAGCTTCCAGTGTTGGAGCATTCACAACTTCTGGAGGCTAGTTATTCCACTGATTAATTGTTCACACTGTCAGGAAATTTCTCCCTTAGTTGCAGGTTGCTTCTCTCCTTGATTAGTTTCCACCCATTGCTTCTTGTCCTGCCCTCAGGTGCTTTGGAGAACAGGTTGACCTGACCCCCTCTTCTTTGTGGCAGCCCCTGAGGTATTGAAACATTGCTATCATGTCACCTGTGGTCCTTCTTTTCATGGTTGAAGTCACCACAAAGGTGCTTATGTGTTCATTTGATATCTCGTGTCACTGAAACCCTCCCACTCCTGAAGTGGAAAAACCTTCTCGCTTGAATTTATAAGCATGCAAATACCCATAGATTTGATTTTGGAGGATTACCTCTATTAGATGATCTGCTTTAGAGTGCCCCAAAATGCAGTAGTATTGGGGTGGGGGGGAATCAGAAGATGTCTAAGAAACTATGTACAAAGCCAGCTGCGAGCTCCTGAATTTATTATTCTTACAAGAATCTTTCCCTTTATTTCTGGAGCCAGTTTTACAAATAGAGCTGCTGTCACAAGAGAAACCTGTTACTAGAAATTATTATTGTGGGGTGCCACAAGGGTCGGTCCTCTCGCCCCTTCTGTTCAACATTTATGTGAAGCCACTGGGTGAGATCATCCGTGGTTTCGGGGTGAAGTACCACCAGTACGCTGATGACACCCAGCTGTACATCTCCACCCCGGACCACCCCAATGATGCCCTTGAAGTGATGTCCTGGTGCCTGGAGGCTGTACGGATCTGGATGAGGAGGAACAGACTCAGGCTCAACCCATCCAAGACCGAGTGGCTGTGGTTTCCGACATCCCAATATAGTCAGTTGGTGCCATCACTGACTATTGGGGGCGAGTTGTTGGCCCCCACGGAGAGGGCTCACAACCTGGGGGTCCTCCTGGACTCACAGCTGTCTTTAGAAGAGCACTTGATGGCTGTGGCCGGGAGGACATTTTATCAGGTTCGCCTGATTCGCCAGTTGCGTCCCTTTCTGGATCGCGACTCGTTAAATACGGTCACTCATGCCCTCGTCACTTCCCGCCTGGACTACTGCAATGCTCTCTACATGGGGCTCCCCTTGAGGAGCACCCGGAGGCTCCAGCTGGTCCAGAATGCAGCCGCGCGGGTGGTTATGGGAGCGACGTGGCGCTCCCATGTGACCTCCCTCCTGCGTGAGCTGCACTGGCTCCCGGTGGTCTT
This sequence comes from Pituophis catenifer annectens, assembly GCF_029215685.1. Classification (NCBI taxonomy): domain Eukaryota; kingdom Metazoa; phylum Chordata; class Lepidosauria; order Squamata; family Colubridae; genus Pituophis; species Pituophis catenifer. The sequence continues at coordinate 7,287,018 of NW_027256886.1, read as the reverse complement.
CCGGGTGCGCTTCAAGGTTTTGGTTACCACCTTTAGAGAGCTCCAAGGCTTAGGACCGGGGTATTTACGAGACCGCCTTCTGCCACCAGTAGCCTCTCACCGACCAGTACGCTCCCATAGAGAGGGGCTCCTCAGGGTGCCATCGGCCAAACAGTGTCGACTGGCGGCCCCCAGGGGGAGAGCCTTCTCTGTGGGGGCACCCGACATTTGGAACGAGCTTCCCCCGGAGATACGGAGGATCCCGGATCTGCGCGCTCTCCACCGTGCCATCAAAACTTTTCTATTCCAGCAGGCTGGCCTGGCCTAACCTCTCTTTTAAATTGTTTCTAAAATATATTTAAAAAAAAAAAAAATTAAATTTGTCTTATGAATTTGGGTGTTTTAAATTTCGTTTTCCGGGCCAATTATTTAATTGTATTTTAATGGTTTTTTAACATTTGTATTATATGTATTTTATTTGGCTGTTCACTGCCCTGAGTCCTTCGGGAGTAGGGCGGTATACAAATTCAATTAATAATAATAATAATAATAATAATAATAATAATAATAATAATAATAATAATAACAACAACAACAACAACCACCTTTCATGCTTAGTGGTAAAAGGGATTTGAGCCTTAAATTGTCAGGAGGGGCAGTTTTAAAATATAATCATAAAATAACGTTATGGGGATTAAGCCCATTGCAAATAAAGCCAAAATAGTTCAGCATCTGCATTATATAGAATAGGAATAGCATCAACCTTGGAAGCTTGAAGATGGGTGGACTTCAACTCCCAGAATCCCCCAGCCAGCAGCACTGGCTGGGGTATTCTGGGAGTTGAAGTCCACCCATCTTCAAGCTACCAAGGTTGAGAAAAACTGATTTAGACTGATATAAAGATAGTCCTCGACTTATGACAGCTTGTTTAGTGACCGTTGAAAGTTACAATGGCAGCCAATAATGACTGTTTTTCACACTTATGACCGTTGCAGCATCCCGGTGATCAAAATTCAGCCACTTGGTAACTGGCTCATACTTAACAACGGTTGCAGTGTCCCAGGGTCATGTGACCCTCCTCTCTTGCAATCTTCTGACAAGCAAAGTCAACGAGGAAGCCAGCTTTCACTTAAAAACCATATTACTAACTTAATAACAGCAGTGATTCACTTAACAACAGTGGGCAGGAAAGGTGGTAAAACAGGAGCAACATTCACTTAACCAATGTCTCACTTAGCAACAGAAACTTTGGGCTCAATTGTGATTGTAAGTTGAGGGTTACCTGTACCTCCCCATAGCGCATTACGGCACTCTCTGAGCAGTCTACCATGGCAGCCTATTGCTCCCCAGCAATCTGGGTCCTCATTTTACCAACTCTGGAAGGCTGGGCCAATCTTGAACCCTGTCAGGATTGAACTCTTGGCTGTGGGCAGAGTTTACCAGCAATCCTATATTCTAACCTCTGTTATCACCAGAGTAGTCTTGATCAGGGCCCTCCAACCATTTGGGCACCAGGGACCAGTGGAGAGAGGTTTTTCCGTGGACCGGAGGCGGGGGGGTTTCGTGTGCTGCCTGCATACAGCAGATGGGGCTTTGCTTGTTTGCGCAGCCCAGTTTCTGGTATGCCATGGACCGGGGGTTGGGGACTTCTCGTCTAGATTACTTTAAAAATTGTGCTTTGCCACTGGCTCCAAGAAAGTTAGAAGGTCATACCTTAGCTAGCTACAGGGTGTCCACCAGTGGCGGGTTCCTCCTGGTTCGGCCCGGTTCCGCCGAGCCGGTAGCGGTGACGATATGACATCACCGAACCGGTTCTGCCTCCCCGTGTGTTATTCTTATCTTTTATTTGCCCCCACCCCCAATCTATTGTTGCCTCCTGAATCCCAGCTGATGGGCTATAAGGAAAAACTGTTTAAACTCTTGCCGGGGGGCTTCAAAGGGCCGCCCTACAGCTGATCAGTGGTAAAAGGCAGTTTGGTGGTAGACCGGTGCCTCCAAAAACAAATGAGTAGACTGATGCCTGCAAAAACAAATGAGTAGACTGATGCCTGCAAAAATACATGGGTAGACTGGTGCCTGCAAAAATACATGAGTAGACTGGTGCCTGCAAAAATAAATGGGTAGACCAGTGCCTGCAAAAATATATGAGTAGATCAGTGCCTGCAAAAAATAAATGGGTAGACCGGTACAGCTCTGCAAGCAGTTAAAAGCCTGGTAGACCAGTACCTCTGCTAAATCCTAAAGAATTGTCACATGACCATCAAACCACACCCACAGAACCGGTAGTAAAAAAATTTAGAACCCACCCCTGGCGTCCACCAAACAGCGGTAAAAAAAGAAACCAAGATAGTGACTACCACAGAACACTCAAAGCCTCACCTTTTTTCAATGTCCATGCAGGCTTTGCTCATGCCACCATCTTTGACATCTTTAATCTCTTTTATTTTCTCCTTTCCCCCCCCCCTTTTTATTATCTCGTAAATTTTATATTGGCATTATATTGTTTGGATGTAACGATATCAATGCAATATGAATTAAACATTATTGACAAACCAAGTTTTAGATAACTTAGAACATCGGCAATATAAATAAAAAAAAAGAAATATCCCATCAATACGAATGACCGTTTAGAAAGTCTTTTTTCATTCCCCCATGAATATCCAGGAAAGGACTTTTGATTATTAAAAATTTCCAGCCGCCTTGGGGCTTTCCTGACTGAATCTCATGGCACGAGCAATACTATTTTTCCTCCCCTACTTTCTGGAGGTATCAAAATCCAAGGCACCAACCAAAACACTTATCATGACCTAGAGTTCGCAGTTTGTTCCCTCTCTCTCTGTCTCTGTCTCTGTCTCTCTCTCTGTGTCTCTCTCTGTCTCTGTCTCTGTCTCTGTCTCTGTCTCTCTCTGTCTCCATCTCTCTCTCTGTCTCTCTGTCTCTGTCTCTGTCTCTCTGTCTCTCTCTGTCTCCGTCTCTCTGTCTCTGTCTCTCTCTGTCTCTGTCTCTCTCTCTCTCTCTGTCTCTGTCTCTCTGTCTCTCTTTCTCTCTCTGTCTCTGTCTGTCTCTCTCTGTCTCTGTCTCTGTCTCTCTCTCTCTGTCTCTCTCTGTCTGTCTCTTTCTGTCTCTGTCTCTCTCTCTCTCTCTGTCTCTCTCTGTCTCTGTCTCTCTCTGTCTCCGTCTCCCTCTCTCTGTCTCTCTCTCTCTCTGTCTCTCTCTCTCTCTCTGTCTGTCTGTCTCTCTCTGTCTCTGTCTCTATCTCTGTCTCTCTCTGTCTCTCTCTGTCTCCGTGTCTCTCTCTCTCTGTCTCTGTCTCTCTGTCTCTGTCTCTCTCTGTCTCCGTCTCTCTCCCTCCCTCTCTCTCTCTCTCTCTCTGTGTTTGTTTGTTTGTTTGTTTGTTTGTGTGTGTAACCATTCCTGCTTTATTAAGTTATTAATAAAGTTCAGCAGCTTTAAGATATATGGACATCAATTCCCAGAATTCCTCAACCAGCATTGTGGCCAAGGAATTCTGGGCGTTGAAGTTCACACATCCTGAAGTTACTGATGTTGAATAACACCAATCCCAAAAAACACTTGGATGGGACACCACCAGGAAATCCATGACTGGTAAAGCACGACTAGAAATCAAACCAATATTTTAATTACCTAAAAGAAGATAATAACCATCCACTTCCTTACTGCAGCTAAGAAAATAGGTGGAGAAACCCATAAAGTCATCACAATCAAGCATGCCGCAAAAAAAGCTTTACCATAGGTAATATTTCTCAATCTTGGCAACTTTGAGATGGAATGTTGGCAAGTTTTAAGATTCTTCAACTGCCAGAATTCCCCAGGTGGAAAAGTTCATGCATTTTAAAGTTGCCAAGGTTGAGAAACATTGCCTTAAGAGGAAAATAAATGAGAATAGTCATTCTATTTACCTGCCTATTTAGAGAGATTAATAAATGACAATCTAAGATGTTTCAAGCTTCCAATGGCACAGGCCTGCAAGCAGGAGCGTCTGCAGGGCCTGGTAAAAAAAATCAAGTTAGCAACTCTGATGGTGCAGTTGAAGTTCTACCAGGGACTGCCTTTGCCTGCAAGAAATGCCTTCTGTCATTAAACTTTGATCTTCAGTCCAGGCTTCCATCATCACCGGCTCTATAACAATTTGCCACATACCCAGAGGGAGAAGTTAGCAGTCTACACCAGCAATAAGGACAAAGAACATTCTCTACAGCAATGTTTCTTGACCTCGGTGACTTTTAAGACCCTTGGATTTCAATTCCCAGAATTCCCTAGCCAGCATGCTGCCTGGAGAATTCTGGGAGTTGGAATCCAGAAGTCTTAAACTTTGCCAAGGTTGGGAAAGAATGTTCTATAGCAGATTCCATGACGTGGTTAAAATGATTCTGCTATAGAGCAGTGTTTCCCAACCTTGGCACCTTTAACACTTGTGGACTTCAACTCCCAGAATTCTCCAGGCAGCTGGGGAATTCTGGGAGTTGAAGTCCACAGGTCTTAAAGTCGCCAAGTTGGAAAACACCGCTCTATAGCAGAAACATTTTAATCAACCAAATCATGGAATTAGTAAAGAATGTTAATTTCTGACAAACACCCCCCCCCCCCCATTTTATGCACTTAGTGGAGACACAAGCAAGCAAGCAAGCACGCACATAAATTAACACTACCTCTTGTGGCTGGAATTGGAGCATTTTCCAGCTCAGCAGTTCTTTTAAGATGCCACCCGTGGCACAGCTGTCTTTTCAATGGGCCAACAGCTTTACTAAGGAGCTTCACCAGCGAAAGTGTCCCCATCCAGTGCTGGATTAAGGGACTAATTGGGACCACGCCAAAAGCCTGGCTTGGCCGATTCCTGCTCCCGTTGCAGACACGGCATTGATGGTGGAAAGGCTCACCTGTGTAGGAGCCACAGAGTGGCTTTTTACCTCCCTTCCCTTCCGCAGCTGTTTTTTACCTCCCAGAATGTGAAAGGGCAAGAGGGAGGCGGATTTCATTCAAAACCAGGGAGAACAGCAATTCCTCCTGGATCATTTAAATACACACATATTAAAAAGCCAACAGCATCCCAAGCTCGCTGAGAACCATGCAGGAGAGAATTCATGAATCAATTCCAAGTCGGAAAATAAATAAATAATAATTTTTTTAAAAAAAAAATGGTAAGGAATGAGCCAGCCTGGGCTAACATTCAGTGGGCAGAAAAATGGAAACCCCCTTTGCAGTGAAAGATAGATAGATAGATAGATAGATAGATAGATAGATAGATAGATAGATAGATGATAGATAGATGATAGATTGATTGATTGATGATAGATAGATGGATAGATGGATAGATGGATAGATGATAGATGATAGATAAATGATAGATTGATGATAGATGATAGATAGATGATAGATGATAGATGGATGGATAGATGGATAGATAGATGATAGATAGATAGATGACATATTGATTGATTGATGATAGATAATAGATTGATTGATGATAGATGATAGATGATAGATAGATTGATTGATAGATAGATGATAGATGATAGATAATAGATGATAGATGATAGATTGATTGATGATAGATGGATAGATGGATAGATGATAGATGATAGATAGATAATAGATGATAGATAGATGATAAATGATAGATATTTAGATTGATTGATGACAGATAGATGATAGATAGATAGATAGATAGATAGATGATAGATAGATAATAGATGATAGATAGATGATAGACAGATTGATTGATGATAGATAATAGATTGATGATAGATGATAGATAGATAGAGACAGCAATAGAGATATATAGCCCCCCACACACCTTTCCTTCCTCCCCAGCTCTTCTCCCCCCCCCCCCCATCCGTAACACTGACATACAAAAGCTTCCCCAACCCTTCCGGGCATCACCCAAGCCGAGAGAGAGGGCGGTGATTTCTCTCTCTCTCTCTCTCCCCTCACCTCCCCCACCCCACCCCCCAATCCCCCAAACGGGCAGAAGGCCCAACGGGTTGGAGAAAGGCAGCCCAGGGCGACGCCAAGCGATGCCACCATCCTTACCCACATGGGTGATGACCGTTGCCAGGCGCTGGCTGAGTTCCCGATGCGACATTTCTTCTTCTTTCAGCCAGACCAGCATTTCACACCCGGAACCGTCGGCGCAGCCTTCCAGACCGAGCCTCAGCACCTTTGCTTTCCAAAGACCGCCCGCCGGAGAAGGAAGGCAAAGCAAGGCAGCTCCTGCCGCCGCCGCCGCCGCCGCGGGGACAATGCCCGCTGCCACTCCCACCGCGACAAAAAGACCACAAAAAAAAAAAAGCCTTTGCCGGGTCGCACCTGCCTTTTGACTTTAGCGCGGGCGGCTCTCGTCACGTCCCCCGCGGCGATGCTGGTCCGCCGGCAAGGTCGTTGCCACAGCCGCCGTGCATTTTGGTGACGCCCCCGCCCGCCGGTCCCAAAAATCCCAAATCCCGGCCCGCTAATGGACCAGTGGCGGCGGCGGCTGCTGCTTCTTTGGCTGCGCCCGCATTTCTCCTCAGCTCCGCTCTTTGGCTCGCTCTGGCTGAAATGAGCGGAATCTACCCAGGGGTCTCCCGGCGCCCAAACCAGGAGAAACCATTCCCAGCTGCGGGGAAGCAACGCTCGCGGGCCCCCGCCCCCCACTTTTTTTTAATTTTTATTTTTGAAAATAGAAATTGGTCCCTAAGGCTGTTTTCTGGGCATCTTCCCCCCTCCCCCCCCACTCTCCTCAGACCCGGTTTCTTCCCCGCCCCTCCCTCCCGCCCCTCCCCACCCGTTTGGCTTTCAAGGAACGGCGGTGGTTGTGGCCAGGCTGGGCGACTTGTGTGATGGAGACGCTGCAAGTGGGTTTCCTGAGAGACGTGGCGGGCATGGAAAAAAAGGCAGTTGGTTCTTCTACCTGGTCTATAATGACGATGGGCCTGGCGTTCCTTCTCTATCAACAGAAGGGGCGGGAGGGAGAAGAAATTGGATGGACCGGGTCTGACAAACATATGCCCAGATCGATCGATCGATCGATCGATCGATCTATATCTATCTATCTATCTATCTATCTATCTATCTATCTATCTATCTATCTATCTATCTATCATCTATCTATCTATCTATTTTCTCTCTCTCATTTATCTCTCATCTATATCTATCTTCTCTCTCTCATCTATGTATCTATCTATCTATCTATCTATCTATCTATCTATCTATCTATCTATCTATCATCTATCTATCTATTTTCTCTCTCTCATTTATCTCTCATCTATATCTATCTTCTCTCTCTCATCTATGTATCTATCTATCTATCTATGTATCTATCTATCTATCTATCTATCTATTTTCTCTCTCTCATCTATCATCTATATCTATCTTCTTTCTCTCATCTATCTATCTATCTATCTATCTATCTATCTATCTATCTATTTTCTATCTCTCATCTCTCTCATCTATATCTTCTCTCTCTCATCTCTCATCTCTCATCTCTCTCTATATCTATCTATCTATCTATCTATCTATCTATCTATCTATCTAATCTATCTTCTCTCTCTCATCTATCTCTCATCTATATCTATCTTCTCTCACTCATCTGTATCTATCTATCTATTTATCTACTCTCTCATCTATCTCTCATCTATATCCATCTTCTCATCTATCTATCTGTCTATCTATCTTATCTATCTATCTTCTCTCTCTCATCTATCTCTCATCTATATCTATCTTCTCTCACTCATCTATCTATCTATCTATCTATCTATCTACCTACCTACCTACCTACCTACCTACCTACCTACCTACCTCTTTTTAAAATGAGATCAGGCAATCATTTGTCTGAAATGGTATAGTTTCCTGCCTGAGCATGGGGTTGGACTAGAAGTACTCTGAAATCCCTTCCAACTCTGTTTATCTAGTCTTCCTTCCTTCCTTCCTTCCTTCCTTCCTTCCTTCCTTCCTTCCTTCCTTCCTTCCTTCCTTCCAGGAGATTGGATAGCCATTTGTCTGAAATGGTACAGAGTCTCCTGCCTGAGCAGGGGATTGGACTAGAAGACCTCCAAAGTCCCTTCCAACTCTGGAAGGGACTTTGATCCTTCCAACTGTAGCCTCTTTATATCTATCTATCTATCTATCTATCTATCTATCTATCTATCTATCTATCTATCATTCATTCATTCATTCATTCATTCCTTTTACCTGTAATTCTGTTCAATAATTTTATTTGTCATTCAATCATTCTGTCCATCATTCTATGATTCTATCATTCATTCTATCTTTGTCATTGTTATCTAGCTATCATTCTTTCCATAATTTAATCATTCTGTCTTTGTCTATAATTCAGTTATTCTATCTATCTATCTATCTATCTATCTATCTATCTATCTATCTATCTATCCATCCATCCATCCATCCATCTATTTCTACACTGCTCAACTCTAAATAGCTCCGAACATTTATTTTCTTGATAAAAGACATTTGGTGGGCCTCCTGTTAAATTTAAGCTACTTCACAGACACAGAACCAAAACACATCCTATCAGTATCCACATATTAATTACTGCACTGCTTATAAAGGAGAAGATATCAAGTAAAATATGAGTTTACAAAGGACAGAAGAATTCTCTCTTTTACCCAATAATTTTTGTGCTTTCCCTTCTTGTTATCTTGAAGAATATTTGGGGGTGGGGGCTATTTTTGTTAAAAATTCAGGATGGTGGCCCTGGCTGCGCAATCAAATACCATCATGCATGAAGATGTTAAAAAGGGACAGGTTTTTATCCCATAATCCTGACCACTATTTCGATTAATTTGTGTATCTCCTTCTTGAAAGCTTATGATTCCCCCCAAATTTTAGCAATTAATCTGTGGGATGCAAAAAAAATAAAAATAAAAAATAAAGCCTGTCTCTACTTTCAATTTATAATTTATAATTATTCCTGCAAATGAAAACAAATCATTATACAAAATACATAATCACAATACAGGAAGCACATCCTGGTAGGAAATGCACCATCAGCAATAACAAGGATTAAATCCTGTACTGTTTTTTTAAGGCTGGAGAAATTCAAAGCAATTCACATACCTTTTTTTGGATGGATGACTTCAGCCTAATGCAAGGTCCTTTTTATTCTACATGTCCAGCCTGACAACTTTCTGGCTAAAAAGATTGCATTCTTCCTTCAGACCGACCATCCTGAGAACTATTGAGGAATATCTTGACCAAATTGTTTATAGTATTGTTTTTGATACAGAGACAGATCTTTTTGACAATAAATTCATCCCCTCCAGCTAAAGGTTAGAGCTGAAATGTTGAATGTCTGTGTACAACAAGAAAGACAATGCATTGCTCTACATACAAGGGTGTTCACAGAGGTGGGCTGCTGGGGGTTTGCAGGGGTTTGGGAGAATCTCTAAGATTCTATGCAGTTTGGAGAACCCCCAAATCCCACTCCTGGCTGGCCCCGCCCACCCCTCCCCTCCCAGGAGTCCCCACGCAGCCCGTTTTGGATGCAGGTAAGTGCAGGGTGTGCACGGAGGCTCGGGGAGGGTGAAAAACAGGCCTACCGGAAGTTCAGGAAGGCCAGAGGGCCTCCGGAGCCTGGGGAGGCTGTTTTCGCCCTCCCGGAGACTCGAAGAAAGCCTCCAGAGCTCGGGGAGGGCAAAAACGCTACCACCACCCCGCTGTGGTGCAGGAGGCCAACTAGGCCATGCCCACCATGGCCACGCCCACACAGCAACCGGGCAGAGAACCCCTTGCTAAAATTTTTGAAGCCCACCCCTGGGTTTCCATGAGGTGTGACCAAGCCAGTCAAGATGGCGGCTGCATGATATGTTTAAAATTCACTGCCTGAGTTTTTTATACATGCACAATGCATTCAGAACAGGGGTAAAATCCAGCCGGTTCTGGAGAAGCGGTAGTGGAAATTTTGAGTAGTTCGGAGAACCGGTAGTGGAAATTTTGAGTAGTTTGGAGAACCAGTAGCGGAAATTTTGAGTACTTCGGAGAAGTGATAGCAGAAATTTTGAGTAGTTCGGAGAACCGATAGTGGAAATTTTGAGTAGTTTGGAGAACCAGCAAATCCCACCTCTGGCTGGCCCCAGAGAGGGGTGGGAATAGGGATTTTGCAGTATCCTTCCCCTGGAGTGGGGTGGGAATGAGATTTTGCAGTATCCTTCCCCTGCCACACCTACCAAGCCACACCCACCAAGCCACTCCACGCCCACCAAGTCACGCCCACAGAACCGGTAGTAAAAAAATTTGGATTTCACCACTGATTCAGAAGCTTTTAAAGAAAAGTCTGAAATCAATTTGATTCCTTTATCCAAAAAATATATTTAATTTTGTTTCTATTTGGAAATCACTTCTGGATTTTTGTGCTTGTGATGGGGGAAAAAAGCCCTGAAAGTTTGATTTTGTTTTTGCCTATTAGATAGGTTTGTTGTCATAGAAATGGTTAGCATGCCCCTTTTTTCCTTCCCCTAGTTTTCCATTACTTTTGGTTTTCCTTAGTATTTTATATTTTGATAAACTAATAAAATTTGTAAATGGAAAAAGAAGAGACTGGACAATCAGCTCTCATTTATCTCTTTTTTTCCATGCACATGACAGAGAGGTTGGCCTTCTTGGTCCTTTCTAAGGGTTGGTCTTTCTTTAGATGGCCATTTTTAGATGGCCTTAGATAGTCTTAGATAGAATTGAAGCCTTTGAACTATGGTGCTAAAGACTCCTACGAGTCCCTTGGACTGCAAGGCGATCAAACCGGTCAGTCCTAGAGGAGATCAACCCTGACTGCTCTTTAGAAGGCCAGATCCTGAAGATGAAACTCAAATCCTTTGGCCACCTAATGAGAAGGAAGGACTCCCTGGAGAAGAGCCTAATGCTGGGAACGATGGAGGGCAAAAGAAGAAGGGGACGGCAAGAGAAGGAGGTGGCTGGAAGAAGTCACTGAAGCAGTTGGAGTGATCTTAAATAGACTCCAGAGGATGGTAGAGGACAGGAAGGTCTGGAGGAACCCTATCCATGGGGTCGTGATGGGTCGGACACAACTTCGCAACTAACAACAACAACAAGATAGTCTTTTCTTAGGTGGCCCTCCTAATGGCCTTTATGGTCCCTTCTAAGTGTACAATCCTGTAACTGGGTGACAAATGCAACTGGTGACCTTCTTATTTTCTTTTTCTAGGGAGGAGGAAAATTTGTCATGTTGCTGAATGACAACCTCCAATAGGCCTTTGCCGAGCTTCTGATTCCTGGTAATGTGTGTATTCCAGTATTCCTCCCACCCGACATCTGTTTTCCCACTTATTCAGAAAGCAGGGGAGCAACCTGTTGTTTTATGAAGATCATAGGATGAAAGGGTTTAAGGTTCCCACACCCTGATCTACAGTGTTTTGCGGGTAAAATCATTGCTTCCTTCTGGATTTTACAGCAAAGAAGTAATCTGATACAGCAAAATTTCTGGTTGTGGTAGGGATTCCTTGGCAATCCTGTAACTGCAGAAAAAGTCATCCAAACAAAGAGGTCCCCTATTATTTTTCTTTTTTCTTTTCTTTTTTTTTATTTTTTTTTTATTTTTTTTAAAACACACAAATAAACATACAATACATCTGTTCAGACAGAGCATTGATCCGGTCATAAATTTGTTCAACTTTTTGTTCATCTTTAACAGAATGTTATATATTCTATTTTTGCCATAATAGAGATCCCGTATTATTTTTCATTTTCCAATTTTAAGCCAAAACAAACAGGAAGAGTTTAGAAATCGGACTTTTCTTAACTAAGGAGCAGACAACCTATTGCTCATTCCTGAATATACAATCTACCAGTCTCTGCAGTCTGGTGTCTAATGGTCATCTTGGACCACAGCTCCCAGAATTCCATTGGCAATGTTAGCAAAGAATTCTGGAAGTTGTAGTCTCAATACATCAGGAGGCCATGATGAATCACCACACTTTGGAAACACGAACTTTATAAAAGTAGCTCTCGACTTACAACCTCAGTTGGAATCAGAATTCCCATTGCTTATCAAGGCAGTTGTTAAGTAAGTCGTGCCTAGAACTCTTTTGCCATTGTTGCTAAGCGAAACACTGCAGTTGCTAATTATGTGGTCATTAAGCATTCCCCCATTGATTTTACTGCCCCAGATTTGTTCTGCCACAGCTATGGACCCCAAAGAACGCAGCACACACAAACTCTATACAAAGCTTATTTTATTCAAATAACTCAGTCTTTATCAACCAAAGGCTGTTAATAAACTGTTTTAGCAGCCTACCAAAATTCTGAGATAAGGTAATCACAGTCTTACTAGAGTTGGCAGAAAGCCCAGAAGCAATTTTGCAGAGAATCCAGATGCAAAGGAGAGTGAACTAAAGTTGTTCCTTACAGCTTGCTGCAAGTGGCATTCCTCCTTAAATAGGCTAAGGGAGTGGCCAATTAGCCCCAAGCCTTACTCTCAAGGAGACCTCCTCCTGAAGAGCCACTTTTGCCTTTTGGCAGCTCTGTGCGTCCGTGCATTGAGAAGAGGCTCCTCCACTTCATCCTTTTCACTTAGAGGAGCTTCTGGAGGTTCTGAAGGCCCTGGCTGAATCCCCGCCTCTGGCACCACATCTTCTCCAGCCTCCTCATTGTCTGACTCGAGTGCCAGCTGCACAGGCTGCTGGCGCAGCACTACACCAGCCTCCTCGCTGTCGGAATCAGCTACTAGCTGCACAGGCCGCTAACGGGCCACAACATTGTTGGAAGATGACTGGGAACTTCTCCATTGGCGATCACATGACCCCAGTACTTGTTAAAAGCTGGATCTAGCCCAATAACTCAAAGACAAACTCCAATTCTTTTCTGTAGCTTTATTATTGATCTGTTGGTACTGGAGGTCACTGACCTTGTACCTTTCTCTTTCAGGTATACATCTGGAATCATCTGTGGACCATGTGGTCGGACCTTTTGTACCCAGGAGGAGGGGCTAAGAGGTAAGGAGTGGTTATAGGGATTATGGGATATGTGGTTAGTTAACCCTTGAAGGTCCGGGTGATCAGGGAGATATAGTAGTTAGGCATTTATCATGACAAAACCCCCTCTAAATGCCTAACTGGGTACCTGGGGCGGTGTTTGCATACATACAGAGAATACACAGGTACAGGCATGAATTACAAGCAGACACGCATTTTTGACATGAGGTAAGCATGTTGTTTATGTGGTAGGGGTTTAGTGAGGATATCTGCTGTTTGCTCCTCTGTGTCACAGTGTACTGCCCTAATGAAACCTATCTCTGAAAACTGCCTGACGTGTTTGTATTTAATGTCAATGTGCCTAGAACGCTGACCTATGGCATCGGCCCTAGAGATCTCTATCGCTGCCTTGTTGTCTTCGTGGATAACTATTGGATATGAGGGTTCAGCCCAGATGTCGCAGAGCAGGTCATCGAACCATACTAAATTGTTTGCGGCCTTTGATAGGCAAACAAATTCTGCTTCCGTAGTTGATGTGGCCACCAGTTTTTGCTTTCCAGTGTACCAATGGATGGGGCAATTGTTGAGTAGTAGCACATAGCCTGAGGTGCTTTTTCTGCACTCTATGTCCCCAGCCCAGTCAGCGTCAGCATAGCAGGTTAGCTTTGGTTTCTCGGATGTTTCTGGTTCTAGGCAGAGTAGGGCATCCGCACTGAATTTTAAGTATCTAAGTAGTCTTTTGATGGCGTTCCAGTGTGTTACCGTGGGTTTGCTTACATGCCTGGACAGCAGATTGACGGCTAAGGCGATGTCGGGCCTAGTCCAGTTGGATATGTACAGCAGTGACCCTATCGTTGATCTATACAATTTGTTGTCTGTGAAAGGTTCAGATTCCTCATACATGGTCTTCAGGAACTCAGGTTGCATGGGGGTCTCGCTGGGTTTTGCTTCGGACATGTTGCATTTGGACAGCAGCTCGATGATCTTTTCTCTCTGGGAGAGGCGGAAACCCTTGTTGGTTTTTATCACTTGGACCCCTAGGTATCTGTCAATCTTTCCAAGTGACTTTAAGGAGAAGTGGCTACCCAGGTCAGTGGCGAACTTGTCACATCTGTCCTTGTGTTTGCTGATGTACAAGATGTCGTCCACGTAAACGAGCACACCTTCGAATGTGTTGTTTTCTCTCCTCGTAAAGAAGCATTTGTCGGCTGAGGTGGCCTCGAAGCCCATGGATCTGAGGGCCTTGGCCAGGCAGTCATACCACCTTTTGCCTGACTGCTTGAGCCCGTACAGGCTTTTGTTCAGCAGCCAGGTTTGGTTCTCGCCTTTGTTGTACCCGGGCGGCGCTTTGACGTATATTTCTTTATCCAGCTCGGCGTGCAAGTACGCTGTTTGTACGTCGAATTGGAAGACCTCCAAGCCCAGGATGGTGGCCACCACCAGGGCGCTTTTGACGCTCTCCGCCCTGACGGTTGGCGAGTAGGTGTCTGTATAGTCTTCGGGGTATCTTTGGGCGAAACCCTGCGCGACTAGTCTTGCCTTGTATAGGACCTTGTTGTCCTCTAATGTCTTAACCCTGAACACCCATTTGGTTCCTATTGGTTTTTTGTCCTCTGGAACTTGGGCAGGTGAGTATACCTGGAGGTTCCTTAGGCTTTCCATCTCCTTCCCCATGGCAGACATCCATTTTTCTTTCTCTTCCTGGGGGAGCCCGAGGATGTCTTCATATGAGCTGGGCGTGAAATGGGTGTTGTGGATGGTCATAACGTAGTCCTCTAACTTCTTTGGTAGCTTGTTTCTGGTTTCTCTGATTGGCCTGCTGGGGGTTGGCTCGGTTTCCTGCATGTTGTCTGCCTCTTTGTCCGTCAGGTCATCTATCTTCAGTGAAGGGTGCCCTTCTTTCCAACCTTTGACGCTCGCCTTGCGATGGTTGGCTTTGTGCCCTGTGACCTCTCTGACCTCCCTTTCCCCTTGGTCATGCTCGAACGTGACCCTATTGGTTGGGATGTCATTGGAGTGTACCCTCGACCAGTTTGCGTTTTCGTGGAAACTGGCTGATCTGGAAACCACAAAACGGTTATTGTTGTCGACAAATCTGTAGCCCTTTGTGCCCGGTTCGTAACCCACGAACCTCAACCTTTTTGATAATTTCTCCCCTTTTCTTCTTAGCTGTCTGGGAATGTGGACATCAGCTGGGGCGCCAAATATGTGTAAGTGTGCAATGTTGGGCTTTCTGTTGTATAGCATCTCATATGGTGTCTTATTGATAGAGCTTGACCACAGTCTATTCAGGGTGTAATTAGCGTAGTGTAATGCCTCTGACCAGAAATGCTGCCCCATCCCAGCATCCTCCAGGGCGCATCTCATCATGGTTTGCAACACCCCGTTTTTTCTCTCTGAGACTCCATTTTGAAAGGGGGAGAAGGGTGAAGAGGTGTAATGCGCTATGCCCTGCTCCCTCAGCCACCTTGTGAATTCTTTGGCCATGAACTCTGAGCCCCTATCAGTCATTATCTGCCTTATTCTCATGTTATGTTGCATATCTACTCTTCTGTGGAATTCCTTAAACCTTTGGAACACTTCGTTTTTGTGTCTGAGGGAGTAGACATACCCGTATCTGGTGTAGTCATCCACAATCGTGAGGAAGAATCGCTTCCTATGTCCTACAGAGGGTTTCATTGGCCCTACCAAGTCCATATGCACCAATTGGAAGGGGTATTCCGTGGTTCGTTTGGATCCCCTGGGGATGGCCTTAACCTTGATCTTAGAACGCTTACAAACTGAACACTCCAAGTAGTTTTCGCAGTTCTTTACTTTGAGACCCTCGGTACATTCCGTCATTTTCTTTACAATGGGGAAGCTTATGTGTCCCAGTCTCCTGTGGAGGAGGTGGGCGCAGTTATCATGCAATGGCTTGCCGATAGATACAGACTTGTTTGTCTTCTCATGGCTACATCCTGCCTCCTGCTGCACCCCCTCTGTTTCTGGATACTTATCTACCTTGTGGTTTGTGCTGGTATCAATGCCTTCTTCCTCCCTTGCGTTGGGTGTGAAGTAGGGAAGTCCCTCGTGTATGGTTACCTTTCCTATCTCTTTCCCTTGCTTGATCAAGTGTGCCTTTCCATCTTTAAATTTTATTTCTATATTTGTGTCTCGTGTCAGCTTTGTGATGGCTAGCACGTTGTGGGGAATCTCTGGTACGTACAGTACTCCTTTTAAGTCCCCTACCTGTGTGATGTGTACGTTTCCTTTCCCCACTACTTTGACCTTGCTTTGGTTTGCCACCTTTATTTCTGAGTCTATTTCTGTGAGTGAGTCTAGCAGCTCTGGGTTACAGGTAGTGTGACTTGTGGCCCCTGAATCTAGAAGCCATGAGTTTCTCTCTATCTTGTGTTTGTCATTTGGGTCATCGTGCCTGATCCCGTACATGGAGCCAGAGTTACTGTCCCTGGAGTGGTCTCTGCGCTCGTGGTGTTTCCTGGGGTTGGGTGACCACCCTCGCCCTCTTTCCTTTGGGAACCTGCGTTCAGGTGACCTTCCCCCTCTACTGTCATGCTGTCCCCTATCCCTATGGTTCCTGGGGCAATCCTTCTTTAAGTGGTTCCTTGATCCACAAGAATAACATTCTGAGGTATCCCTGGCCCTATCCTGGAAATCCACCCTCTTTGTGGGTCTAGGGTCCCCTTTGGCTAGTTGGCGTTCCCTCCTCAGAGTGTCCTCTGCAACGAGCTGACTGGTCAGTGCGCCTAGTGTGAGGTATTGCAAGCTGAGGCTATTTAGTTGGGTCATGAAGCTGTCCCAGCTGCTATCAAGAGAGTTTATGATTATGCTTATCATGCTCTCTTCAGTGATGATTTCCCCCCTCTGCATGAGTTCTGCCCTTGCAGCATTCATCTTTAAGATATGCTCACTCATGGGGACCCCTGCCTTATGCTTGGTGGAGTGGAACTCCCTAGATAGCCTAGTGGTAGTGGCTCTGCTTTGGCTATAAAACAGGTTACATAGTTTTTGCATAATATCATAAACAGTTAGATTGTCCTCAATAGATGGATACATAGCAGATGGAATGGAGGTTAACATGATGCAAAATGCCCTGTGATGAATGCAGTCAATTTCCAGTGACCAGGGCTTTTGGGGAGGTCTGTTAGCTAGGAACAGTGCATTCTCTCTCATGAGAGCAACTCTTAATTGTTGGCTCCATTCTATAATATTACCCCCATCTAACTGCAATTTTGGCAAATTGGTATAATTTGCCCCAGAAATATTAGTAAGGTTACTTACTGGGGGAAGCTGTCCATGGTCCAAAATGTGATTAAACTCACAATAAGGCTTTGGGATGTCTGTGGCCATTCTGTACTTGCTTGGATCTATGTAACTTGCTTCTCTTGTTACAGGCAGGTACTGGGCATGCGCGAAGCTCATTCCGCGCTGGAGTCCATCGGGTGAGGTTCCTGTTGCTGGAGCTCCCAGGCCTAGGCCTAGGCCTGTCGGTGGGAGGCTGGGCCCGCCCCCGGTGGGTCCGAAGATTCCTCCTGAAGGTGGACACCACTGCTGGATGGCCGGATCCCCGGCGAAGAAGGGCAGAAGGTGTGGGGGCGACGCGGTCGCAAGTCGAGGACTTTCGCGGGTCGGCGGCGCAGCAGCAGCGGAGGTCGTAGGTCGAGGATTCCCTGCACCCAGCGGCTCGGCGGTAATGGCGGCGGCGGCGGCGGGTCCTCCCTCGTGGTCGCTGGTCCCTGGTCGCGTGGACTGGCCTGATGGATGTCGTGGCGTTGGTGAGTAGCCGGTTCTTCTCTTCTCCCTCGGGCCTCGCGTTGTCGGTGTAGCGGGTGGTGAGTTCGAGTTCTGCGGTTGATTCTTCCTGCAGGTGGGCGGTCTTTTGTGCCGGTTGTTGGTGTGTGCGGTGTTTTTAGTTGGCTGTGACTCGGTTGCCTGGTCTTTGTTGGTTGTCCTGGCCTTCTTGTGCTTTCCAGGATTTTTCTTTGATTTATTGAGTGCCGCAGGAGGCTCGAAAGCAGAGCCTAGGGCAGCGGTGATGGTCTCGATTGCCTTTTGCAATTCGAGATCGGTAGGCGTTTTTTTCTTAGTTATTGTGATCTCTTCGTGGTCGCTTTCAGAGTCGGGCTCTTCGTAGTCGCTTTCTGAGTCCCCCTCGTCTGTTTCGGGGTTCGGGCATTTTCGCGCCAAGGGATTCAAATCCTGGCTTCCCATTGGCTGGTGCTCGTCCCAAGATGGCTGCCGGGAAGGGGGCGCGGAAATGGATTCTGCCGGCTCAGGATCATCGGGTTGGGATGGCTTACCCTTTTTTGCTGGCTTTTCTTTCTCGGTGGTCTTTGGGGCCTCAATCGCTGCTTCTTGTTGCTCGAAGAGGCTTTGAAGGTCCGCGATGAGGTTTTCTTTGTCGCTGCTTCCCTCCATCAGTTTCAGGATGGAGAGTTTGAATTTATTCATTTTCTGTGCTGTTTCTTCTTCGGGGGCGGTGATTTCCTTGGATGGCCCCTCTTCATCTGATTGTGAGTCCAGGCTGGAGTCCTGCTCGCTTCCAGCTTCTGTCTCCTCCATGGCTGTGGCTTTGGTTGCAAGCTTCTCAGCCATCTTCTTGGTAAGAGCTCTGGTCTGTGCTCTGTTTGCTTCTTCAGGGTAGGTGTTGGGTTCAGTCATTGTCTGGAGTTATGGGCAACCGACCTCTGCTACCATTTTGTTAAAAGCTGGATCTAGCCCAATAACTCAAAGACAAACTCCAATTCTTTTCTGTAGCTTTATTATTGATCTGTTGGTACTGGAGGTCACTGACCTTGTACCTTTCTCTTTCAGGTATACATCTGGAATCATCTGTGGACCATGTGGTCGGACCTTTTGTACCCAGGAGGAGGGGCTAAGAGGTAAGGAGTGGTTATAGGGATTATGGGATATGTGGTTAGTTAACCCTTGAAGGTCCGGGTGATCAGGGAGATATAGTAGTTAGGCATTTATCATGACAGTACTCTGCAATCATTGTAAATACATGTTGGTTATCAAGCACCCAAATTCTAATCACATGGCCATGGGATCCTGCAATGGTCATAAACGTGAGGACCAATTGTAAGTAATTTTTTCAGTGCCATTGTCACTTCCAGCAATCACTAAATGGTTGTAAATCAAGGGCTACATGTAAACAGGACATGATGTTACAACAAAGCAATCCTGTTTTGTGAGAATGATTGATATCTAAATAAGTCTAATTCTTTGGGCAAACATTGTAACTTTATACATATTGGTGCTGCCTGAGATACAAGGGAAATCCTGATTTAAGAATAAAGCCAACTGTTGATTGGCTGGTTGCCATTTCTAGAAATGGAGAAAAAGAGAAAAAGCACAAATCTTTAAAATGGGAGAAAAATACCCAAAGGAGAAACTAAATTAGAGAAGACAGGTCAGATTACAGATGTCCAGAAGAAAGTTCGCACTGGATATAGGCCTAGCTGCCGATGAATGGATCTCTTGGGGGTCTACAGATGTCTTACTAGATAATCAAATGGATATTATTGTTCTGGTATCAGTTTGGAGTCCAGCTGGTATATTAGTTTAACAGAATTACAAAGAGAAATAAATCAATAACGCAGTAATAAAACCTCCATTATATACTGCATGAGGGAAGCAGACATAATTACTACAAAAATCTTAATGAGAAAGCAAGATTTATTGCTTTTGACCTCACCCTTTAAAACCCAAGGAAAAATGCATTATAAGATTATGGTACAAGGGTTGGTTAAGGGGGGTGCATTCAATATTTACAACCTTTCTTAATTTAGCAGAGAGGGTGAAATGTACTTAATTTACATTTTAAAATCCCCACACACCCCAGTTCCATGAAAAAATATTTCCAAGAAAAAAATCCTTCTGACATGGGGGACATCAGGCAGTCAAACAAATCCTTTTATTTATATTTATTAAGAGTTTTCATATGGTGAAAGATAAACCAAAAGGAAAAGAAAAGAAAAGGCAAGAAAGAAAAAGGAAACTAAATTTAAGAAATATGTAAGTGATTTCCAGCCTTCTTTTCAACGGAATAACAGAGTTGGAAGGGATCTTGGAAGTCTTCTAGTCCAACCCCCTGCTCAAGCAGGAAATCCTATACTCTTTCAGACAAATGGTTGCCCAATCTTTTCTTAAAAACCTTCTGTAGGCTAGTTGTTTCACTGATTAATTGTTCTGCCAGGAAATTTCTCCTTTGTTCTTGATAATTATATTCCTATTATTCCTCTCCCATCTATTTTACAAATACCCTCACCCTCTATTTACTCCACATCTTTCTTAATCCTCAAATCCAAAAATCCTCAAATCAATTTATTTTCTTCTTTCAGGAAAAAAAAAACAACAACAACCCTACAAGATTTCCAGCCTATCCAAAAAGTTTCTGTAGTTTGCATGCAGCCTGGAAAACAAATCCTGAGCACTTTTCGTAATACATATTTATTTAAATAATCTGTTCTTCTAATCAATTCTGCTCTGCCTTCCCATTTCGCTAGTTGTTCCAGTAACCTACATAATCATCCGTTTCAGTTATAAAGTGAATATTGTAATAAAAATATATCTCAGATTCTGCTGAGGTTGAACTACGTGCATATATGCCCTACATGTATATATGCCCTGTTACAATATCCACTTTCTAATACCACCAATGCCAACAGAATCAACCAAGCTTTAATAAAAACCCTTCTATTTCTGTAATAATAGAATTGCGTAAAATGTCTTGTGGAATGAAAGGGGCTAAAGAATTTTTTTAATAAAAGAGGACTATTTTTAGATAGCTATAGTGCTCTATTTGGAGGAAAACATAGTTAGTATTGCTTGTATAACCTTGGGCCATGCTGTATGCCCCATAAACTTAATTTATATTTTTGAAGCATTTAAAACAATTCTCAGCCAAGAACAGAACGTTGTTTTGACTCCTTCTCCTTCTCCTTCTCCTCCTCCTCCTCCTCCTCCTCCTCCTCCTCCTCCTCCTCCTCCTCCTCCTCCTCCTCTCCTCCTCTTTCTTCCTCCTCTTCCTCCTTCTTCTTCCTCCTCTTCCTTCTCCACCTCCTCCTTCTCCTTCTCCTTCTCCTCCTCCAACTTCCTCCACCTCCTCCCCTTTCTTCCTCCTCCTCTTCCTCCTTCTTCCTCCTCCTCCTTCCTCCTTCTCCTTCTCCCTCCTCCTCTTCTCCTTCTTCTTCTCTTCTTCTTTGTCCTCCCCCTTCCTTCCTTCCTTCCTTCCTTCCTTCCTTCCTTCCTTCCTTTCTTTGTCAAACATGTACAAGATAGCAACCCTTTCTCCTGACAGTTTGGAAGATGATGATCATCTCCTCCTCCTCCTCCTCCTCCTCCTCCTCCTCCTCCTCCTCCTCCTCCTCCTCCTGGAGGCATAACTTCTGGAGGCAAGTTGTTCCATTGATTAAGTGTTCTGTCAGGAAATGTCTTATTAGTTCTAGTTTAGTTCTCTCCTTGATTAGTTTCCATCTATTGCTTCTTGTCTGCCTTCAGATGCTTTGGAGAATAGATTGACTACCTCTTCAAATCCTGCTATACTACCGCATTATAACGGGAAGAGTAAGCAAGGATGTTTCTGGGTGGACTGAGCAAAGAACACTGGGAATTTATTTATTTATTTATTGGTTCGATTTATATGCTGCCCTTCTCCGGAGACTCAGGGCGGCTTACAATGCGTTAAGCAATAGCCTTCATACTTTTGTATATACCTGCTTAGTAGGGCTTTCGGGGGCCCCTAAGCGATGTTCTTTTTTTATATAAAGTCAACTTATTGCCCCCACAATCCAGGTCCTCATTTTACCTATCTCAAAAGGATGGAAGGCTGAGTCAACCTTGAGCCTGGTGAGATTTGAACTTGCAGTAATTGCAGGCAGCTGGTGTTACTTAACAGCACTTTAGTCTGCTGCGCCACCAAGGCTCTCCATATAAGCCAACACCCCTCATGGGGTGAAGAAAATACATCCAACAAATAAACTGGGGAATGTATCTCCCCACTGCTCTCAGTCTTTTGGATATGACCAGGTCAAACCCAGTTTCTCTCTTTGCCCAATTCCATCAGACCCACATTGACCCTCCCTGCCTCAGACAACTCTCTCTGAAAGCCCATCTAAACCAAAGAGAAGTCTCCTCATCAGCTCACTCTACAGCCCAGACATGACCTCCCTCTTCCTCTTCTTCTCTTCCTCCTACATTAGCTAGGTATAGCAGTATTTATACAAAGTAAAGTACTTACTATTAATATTATAATAAGGCAGTCAACTTAAACCATTGCAGATAAAGAAAAGTTAATATCAATGTTAACTATAATTCTGAGAAGTTAATGCACATAAAATTGCTTGAATTGTACCTTGAAGCTAAGTAAGCCATAAAATATTGTGAAAACTGACTATTTTGACTCCTATTACAGCTGCCACTGGGAGAGCATGTAAGAAGAAAGGGGCTCCCATATGATGTGGCTAGAAGCAAGGGAGGGAGTCCTTCCTGATGCAAACTTGGCATTTAAAACCTGACCAAAGCAGGGGGGTTAGGGAGGAGGGGGGAAGAAAAGGGGGGAAAAATCTGTATTTGAAAAACTTTTTCAATTAAAAAAAAAAAAAAAACCTGACCAAAGCAGAATAAAATTGGGTCCTATCATGTAGTAAATGGCTTTTAATAGATGACTTTTCCCCTCTCCACTGAAGCTGTATCATACTTAGAATTATTTAATTGATTTATTTAATGTAATCTAACTGTTTAATTTTATCACTTGTCAACAAAAGAAGTATAATTTCAGAAGAACTGGGAAATAAAAAACTCCTGGATTAAGTTGTAATGATGAAAAGGGGTCAGTGGTGAAATTCAATTTTTTTTACTACGGGTTCTGTGGGCATGGCTTGGTGGGCGTGGCTTGGTGGGCATGGCAGGGGAAGGATACTGCAAAATCTCCATTCCCACTCCCACTCCAGGGGAACTATACTGCAAAATCTCCATTCCCACCCCACTCCAGGGAAAGGATACTGCAATTTGCTGATTCTCCGAACTACTCAAAATTTCCACTACCGGTTCTCCAGAATCTGCTGCATTTCACCCCTTTAAGGGGTCCACCTATACTTGATAATGTAAAAACCAAACTTTTAGAGATCTTAGTTTTCAAAATCTAGAAAGGTATATGTTGCAATATTTTCAGGATCAGACTCAATAAAGATAATGGAAGTTATAGGTTTAAATATAATTCTCTTTAATCATAATAGGCATTCTATATTCGCTGAATATTCAAGATAGAAGCAAGGAAAATGGGGAGGATGGCTCCTTTTATATACAAGGGGCGGAGCCAGGAATGGGAGTGGTAAAATATGAATACATTAAAGCTCAAGTAATAAGTTAACCCCTGATGTTCCATATATACATTATTTACACATTAGAGAATAAGGCATTTACATCTGACAAATCCCCCTCTAAATGCCGGTTCGTTATACAACACCAGTTACATTCAGATTCAGGACAATATAATACATATAATTTAGAAGTTAAATATTTGTGTTGTTTAGAAGGTAAGGGTTTTGTTAATATGTCAGCTAATTGTTCAGAAGTATCACAATGTATTGCTTTGATGAATCCGTCTTGAGATAGTTGTCTCACGTGCTTAAATTTTATATCAATATGCCTGGACCTTTGTCCAATTGCATCGGATCTAGAAATTTCAATGGCCGCTTTGTTATCTTCATGCATAATAAATGGTAAAGTAGGTTTCTTCCAAACATCTGTGATCAAATCATTGAACCATACAAGGTTATTTGCAGCTTTAGACAAGCAAACATATTCTGCTTCTGTGGTAGAGGTGGCTACCAGTTCTTGTTTACCAGTATACCAGTAAACTGGACAATCGTTCAATAGAAAAACATAACCAGAGGTACTCTTTCTGCATGATGTATCACCAGCCCAATCTGCATCAGCATAACAAGTAATTTTTGGTTCTTTGTCATTATTGGGTTCCAATATTAAACAAAAATCTAATGTACTTTTCAGATATCTTAAAATTCTTTTGACAGCTTCCCAATGATACAAGGTTGGTTTGCTAACATATCTTGACAATAAATTGAGAGGTAATGCAATATCTGGCCTAGTCCAATTAGATATATAAAGGAGTGAACCTATAACTGATCTGTAAAATGTGTTGTCTTTAAACTCAGGGGAAGATTCACCATTGTTTCTAAGAAAATCAGTTTGCATAGGTGTGTCACATGTTTTGGCATTATTTAAGTTACATTTGTTTAGGAGTTCAATGATTTTATCTTTTTGAGTAAGTTTGAATCCCCTTTTTGTTTTGTTAATTTGTACACCAAGGTATTTATTCACTCTACCTAGTGATTTCAATGAGAAGTGTTCGTTTAACTTATTTACAAAGATTTCCCTGCTCTCTTTATGCTTTCCAATATATAAAATATCATCCACATAAATTAATACAAATTCAATATGATCATTACTCTTTTTTACAAAGAAACAGTTATCAGCAGTGGTGGCGTTGAAATCCATGGTCTTTAGTACCTTTACCAAACAATCGTACCATCTTTTGCCAGATTGCTTCAATCCGTACAGACTCTTATTTAGTAACCAAATTTCGTTCTTATTAGTGTATTGACTGTGTGGTGCTCTTACATATATTTCCTTATCTAATTTTGCATGTAAGTATGCAGTCTGTATGTCATATTGAAACACGTCTAGATTGAGTGCAGATGCTACTACAAGAGCTGTTTTGACACTCTCTGTTCTCACAGTTGGTGAATATGTGTCAGTATAGTCTTCTGGATATTTTTGTGCATAACCTTGTGCAACTAGTCTGGCCTTGTATAAGGTATTACCTCCTTCTAAATTCTTAATTTTATAAATCCACCTGGTACCTATAATTGTTTTATCCTTAGGTGCGATCGCAGGTGTGAATACATTTAATCCTTGTAAACTTTTCATTTCTTTTTCCATAGCTAGTTCCCATTTTTCTCTTTCTTCACGGGGAAGTTTCAATACTTCCTCATATGTATTAGGTGTTATTTGTTCTCCATCCATATGCATAATATAATCTTTGTATTTATTTGGTATTTGGTTTCTATTATTTCTAATACTTCTTTCAGGTTTGCTATGGTTGTCATGCAAATATCTGGCTTCCTTTTTTGTTAATGTGTCTGTCTTTATTTTATGCTGACTATTTGTCCAAGTTTTGGTTTTGTTCTTACTTTTGTTAATATTTTGATTTTCTGTTGTTCCTTCCTCGCAAGATATATTATCTTTGCTTTTATTAGGAAAAATTTCATTAAGGTGCAACTTAGACCAATTGGCCTGCTCATGAAACACAGCTGTTCTGGATACTATAAATTTGTTATTATTATCGATGAATCTGTACCCTTTGGTTCCAGTTTCGTATCCCATGAATCTTAATCTCCTGGATACGTTTTCTCCCTTTCTCCTCAATTGTTTAGGTATGTGCACGTCTGCAGTAACTCCAAATATGTGCATGTGTGCTAATTTAGGTTTTCTATTGTACATCACCTCATATGGTGTCTTATTCACAATACTGGACCATGTTCTATTTTGAGTGTAATTTGAATAATGTAAGGCTTCTGACCAAAATTGTTTGCCTAAACCAGCATCCTCTAATGTGCATCTAATCATGGTTTGTAGTGTGGAGTTCTTTCTCTCTGCAATCCCATTTTGAAAGGCAGAAAATGGATTGGACGTGAAATGTAGCATCCCTCTATCCTTTAACCATTGGGAGAATTCTTTAGACATGAATTCACATCCCCTATCTGTCATAATTTGTTTTATTCTGATATTATGTTGTGTTTCTACGCGTTTGTAGAATTCCTTAAATTTCTGAAAGGTTTCATCCTTGTGCTTTAATGTGTAAACAAAACCATAGCGACTGTAATCATCCACTATTGTTAGGAAGTAACGTTTTCTATAGGTAATTGATGGAGTTAATGGACCAACTAAGTCCATATGTACCAAATCAAAAATATTGTTAGTTGATCTGTTAGATTTTTTTGGTCTAGGACTGGTTTTTAGTTTGGTGGATTTACATACTGAGCATTCTAAATAATTTTCACAATTTTTTATTTTTACACCTTCTGCGTGTTCAGTCATTTTTTGTACTACAGGAAAGCTAGCATGTCCTAACTTCCTATGTAAGATATGAGCACACTCATCATGAATTGGTTTACCTATTTTTGGTTTCTTCTCATTGTGTGTATTTTTGTTATCATGAGTTATTTTACATTCATCATTGTCACTGTTACTGACATTTTCATCATCTGCTTCAATACAATCTTCCATATTTGAATCAATGTTATGTAACCATCTTTCTTTGGTTATCAGATAGGGTAGACCCCCTTTTATCATCACAGTGCCTACATTTGTTTTGTTCTTTTCTATAGTTGCTTTCCCCTTTGAGAAAACTATATTGATGTCAGATTCTCTGCTTAGTTTTATAGCACTTAGTATGTTGTGAGGTATTTCTGGGATTAATAATACCCCCTCTATTTTCCCTAAACCAGGCAAGGTCACATTTCCTCTGCCTAATACTTGAACCTTTTCTTGATTAGCTACCTTTATCACAAACTTATCTTCTGTAAATGAAGATAATATACTTTTGTTATTAGTGGTGTGATTTGTTGCACCAGAATCAATAAGCCAATTATTGTTCTCATCTTGTTGTGTTTTGGTGCTGTCTTGTTTATTTAGCCCATTTAGTGACCCAGATTTTCTCTCTTTTGAATTTTCTCTACCCCCTCTACTTTCTCTGTAGTTTGGTGGACTTCTATATTTGTGTCTATCTGTGGAAGGTTGTCTGTAATTGTATTTGCTCCTATATTCTGGCCTATGTCTCTCCCTTGGGACTTTGGGACAGTCTCTTCTACTGTGTTCCCTGGATCCACAATTGTGGCATCTAAAGGCTTCATTATATTTATCTTGAAAGACTACTTTCCTAAAAGATTTGTGTTCTGTTTGGTTACTGGAACGATTTTTTCTTGAATTGTCTTCTACTATCAATTTGTTAGATAGACTTTCTATTGATAAATATCCCAAATTAATGGTATCTAAGTGTGACATAAAGCTATCCCATGATGGATCAAGTGAATTGATAATAACACTTTTCATAGTTTGATCTGAAATCACTTCCCCCCTCAATTGCAGCTCAGCTCTTATTTTGTTTAGATTTATCAAATGTTCACTTATAGAAACCCCTGGTTTCACTCTAGAAGAAAAGAAATCCTTAGACATTCTTGTGGTTGTGGCTACGCTATCGCTGTGAAATAGATTAAACATGCATTGAATTATTTCTGATACAGTTAGGTTTGGTTTGATGCTATGATACATTGCAGGAGACACGCTAGAAATTATTATGAAAAATGCTCTATGATGTAAACAGTCTATTTTTAAAGTCCAAGGTCTTCTTGGAGGACTAGTTATAAAGAATAGTAAATTTTCTTTCATAAAAATAACCTGAAGCTGTTGGTACCACTCTTGTAAATTAATGCCATCAACTCTAAGTTTTGGGAAGTCACTGGGTAAGTTCCCCACATTATTTTGTCCATTACTTACAACCTGAGGCAGTCCGTGGTCTCTCAAGTGCAGGAAATTACAGAACGGCATTGGGATGCTTGTAACGAGTCTGCGCGGTTCTCTGGCCAGTTCAAGTCTTTCGGGGCCGTCTACGTAGTTTTGCACATGCGCGTTGCTCATTTCTTCTTTGGCGCCGTTGTGGAAGGTTCTCTCCATTTCAGCTCTCTCGATCCGCTCCTCTTCAGATGAGTCGGTCTCTGGCTCGGTTTTTGGGGCTTTGGTGATGGCGGCGGTTCTTCTCTTTCTCTTGTGTGTGCTGGCACTCGATTCTGTCTGCGGTGTAGGGCGGAATCGGCATGGCTCTCTGGGCTCGGGTGTCGTCGTTTTCGAAGTCAGGATGGGAGCGTGCAGGTCTTGAGTTGTCGGTTTGATTTCTTGCTTCTTCGTCGATGTCTTGGAGATTTTCAATCTTGGCCCAAAAGCAGCAAAAAGCGTTTTCATTGCTGACTTTACTTGAGACTTTGTTAAATCGTCTTCACTTTCTGATTTTGGTTCATCTGAAGAGTTTGAGACTTCTTTTTCACTTTCTTCGTCTGATAGTGTTTTTCGCGCCAGAAATTTTGAACTGAGCGTTTTGATTGGCTCTGCTTCACTCTCTTTTGAAGTTCGTTGAAACCAAGATGGCTGCCGTTCAAAATTTCGCGCGGGGTCACATCTTTTCTTTTTTACAACTATTTTCTCAGTAGTCATTTCACTCACAGTTTTTTGATCTTTGGGTTTTTCTTTAATGACGTTTTTCTCTCTCGCTGCTCCGCTGTTCCTCAGCATCTCCTGGAGGTCCGCGATGAGGCTTTCATCATTCTTTTGGCTTTTTAGTATTTTTAATATTTCTGACCTGAGTTCGTTATTTTCTATCTCGATTTCTTCCTGGTCGTTATTTTCACTCATCAGTTCTTCTTCTTCAGTGGTGTATTCTTCGGATTCTCTCGAAATCGCATTAGTGGATTCGTTGATCATCTCTTGATCAGTTTCTATTTCTTTGCTGTAGGCCCTGGTGTTGGGCCTATCTTTCTTGGACATTTTTAATTACTTATTGAGTCAATTAACCATCCTCTGCTACCAGCTTGTTGCAATATTTTCAGGATCAGACTCAATAAAGATAATGGAAGTTATAGGTTTAAATATAATTCTCTTTAATCATAATAGGCATTCTATATTCGCTGAATATTCAAGATAGAAGCAAGGAAAATGGGGAGGATGGCTCCTTTTATATACAAGGGGCGGAGCCAGGAATGGGAGTGGTAAAATATGAATACATTAAAGCTCAAGTAATAAGTTAACCCCTGATGTTCCATATATACATTATTTACACATTAGAGAATAAGGCATTTACATCTGACAGTATAAATAACAGTGACACTTTGTTGCCCTTTAAGCAGAATGGCCTAATTCAATACAGAACACTGCCCTTTTGTCCAATAATAGGAATAAAAACATTTCAAATTGCCCCAAACTGAATTACAGCTTTTCCTTTTCAGAAATGATGTTATTTGAGTTTGCAGGCTGCTTTTGATCAACTGTTGTTGCTATAGACACTCAGTCTGGGGTCAACTTTGCGCAATCATAGAGTTCCTTTTCCAACAATACGTCTATTGTCTGGCTGAATTGTGGGATTGCACTTTCACTTGTTTGCTCAGTAATACAGGTGCAAAACATTTCATTTAGAGAACCTTGTCCAGTCTACCATGCAAGCGAGCAGGGTAGTTTAAAATCATTTGATTGAGTCCTTCTTGAATGCCTCCAGACCTGACACCTTAGTTACGGTATAAGTGTCGGGGCTACACAAATTCCTTGCTAGAATATAAAGAATTTTGGGCCCTGTGGTTCCAACGGTGTTGGGGGGGGAATGCCAAGGAAAACCTATTGCTGCTGACATTATTGATTTCTAAGGACGGACATCTTGTTTCATCATTTTCCTGCTAGACTACCGCAGTGCATTCTCCATGAGTCTTCCTTTGAAGACTACTCAAAAACTGCAATTGGTCTAGAAGGCTGCAGTCCATTTTCTTTTCCCCAGGATGTGCTCTATGTCAGTTTTTCTCAATTTCAGCAGCTTTAAGATGGGTGGGAGTAAGATTTCTGGGGGTTTAAGCCCACACATCTTAAAGCTGCTATACTGCTCTGGACAACTTCTCTTGGAATTATGGCTTGCATCATCCCTTTTAATATCCCAGAAACCACTTAAGGTGAATCTCCTCTGTACAACATTTAACCAGTTATTGCTGTTTTTAATTTCAATTTAACTGTTTTCTTTAGTCAATATTGCTTTTATTATTTCAATATTACTTTATATTTCATATATTGTATATTGCTTTGTGGGCTTATTGGATTAATCCATTTTCCGAGTTTGCCCAGTGTGCCCAATCATAAACTAACAAAGGGCTGGGCTATTTCTTTATTTAATTAGTTTCTATATGGTTTGTAAGCACGGTATGTATGTAGTTTTTATACACATTAGAGCACATATATAAATTAGGGCATGTCAAGTTACAAAAAGCAAATTTAACTGTTATCAAGTTCATCATGCTGTGTGTGTGCAATAGCCATAAAGTCTTTATCTAATCATTAGTATAAGATATATAAAACCGATGTAACTTAGAGGAATGGTTTCTGAGTCAGTCATTTTGCATCCATTGGTCTTGTTAAGTAAACAAAGCGAGACTCTTTATTTACTAATGAATTAAATCAAGTGGTGCTTAAATGAGTGTAATTTATAATGTACGATTTCATACAAAGCTATAGCAGAGAAGCTTCCAGTGATCCTGGGTTTGGTTTATGACACTGGTGGGCGTCACTGTGTGGGAGCATATGGTTCTTACATATATCTGTGCTAAAGTTTCCTGAGAAACTGCACATTTGAATTCTGACAGATATTCAAGTTAACGTCACGCTTCTTAGGAATGGTGGAAGCCAAACCCCGAAAGCCCTCAGTACGCTTACGCAATTGCGTTTTTGCTTTATTTTTTTTTTTTTTTAGCGGGAAGCCTGACATCACTAAAACAGGACGGCGGAACGAAGGTGCGCTTGCGCATCTCTCGCATATGACCTTTGCTGACCCGCACCTGTGTCCTAACGGTGGTGGTGAGGGGGGCGAAGGGAGGAGCTGCAGTTCCTCGCATGCGCACTACCTCTAGATTGCAAACCGGGCCTTTTTTTTCCCCTAGTTGACGTCAGTGCAGTAGATGACATAATTTATGGCGTGATACGTCATGACGCTAGCTTCTGATTTCGGTCCTGAGCACGGTGCCTTCTCTATGGTGCATTAGCTCCCCTAGAGCGCCTCCGGAAGTGGCCCCGCCTTTGAGGCGGCGGAAATAAAGACTGCTTTTGGCGGGAATTGAAAGGTAAGGGGCGCGCTGAGGGGGGAACCCGCCGACGTTTCTCAAGTGCTTCTCGGGAAGCGGCTGGGGACAATGGGCCCCGGTATTCTGTCTTCCCCGCGTACATTTTAAGCTAGAAAATGGGCCCACCGCTGTGGACTCGGCCGCTCTCTTGTCTCTGGGCCTGTTCCTTGCGGTGGCTCCGCCCCCCGCCCCGCCCCTTCTGTCCTTTCAGGGAAGTTGGGCGCCTTCACACGACACGATACACGCGGGTTCAGGTTGCAACCGGGAGGGATTTCTGCGAAAGCTTAATGGTTGGCGGGGGGGGGGCTCGAAGCTGGTTCGCGCAAGTGGTTAGAAAGAAGGCCACGAGGTGCTCACCAACCCCACTGGCCTGTTGTGTGAACAGGGCCTTCGACTGAGGGAAAGCATGAGAGAAGAAGCCATGGGTGGAAACTCATCAAGTAGAGAAGCAGCCTAGAAGAACAACTAAGGAGGGATTTCCTGACAGAACAATTAATCAGTGGAACGACTTGCCTCCAGAAATTGTGGGTAATCCATTACTGGAGGTTTTTAAGAAGATGTTGGATAACCATTTGTCTGAAGTGGTGTAGGAAGGGTTTCCTGCCTAAGCAGGGGGTTGGACTAGAAGACCTCTAAGATCCCTTCCAAGTCTGTTATTCTATTCTATGACACGTTCTGTTAGAAGACAGAGCCAGAGACCAGGATGTCTATGGGGATTCTCAGTCATCCAGGTCAGAGTTTCCCAAAGGTGCTTTTTTTTTTTTCCCCCAAGAGGCATCTGGACTTTCTGGGTTATTCTTTTGAAGACATTTCGCTTCTCATCCAGAGCTGAAGAAGCTTCTTGGATGAGAAGCGAAATGTCTTCAAAAGAAAAACCAAAAAGTCCAGATGCCTCTTGAAAAAAAAAGCACCTTTGAGACAGAATGAAACCGGTAGCACCTTTTCTGACTGATTTTATGAGCTGCGCGGGTTTACGGGTAGAGGAACTGCCCCAAAGTGACTTTATTTGCCCTGCTTTTGCCCCCTGAGAAGTCCCTCCTGGTGCAGATCTCGAGGGACCATTTTGGGAAAAAAGACACTTCTACTGCATACATGAGTCAGAGGTTGCTGAACTCGCATAACCCAGAAGATTTTAGCCAGTTTCAGAAGGTTAAAAAAAACACAATGGATGTTTTAATGTGTTATGATGGTTCTGGTTAAGGTATTCCAGATTTGTCTCATGTGAAATCTGCCTAAGCAATCTGTCTTTTCCCACTTCCTTATTTAAGGAAGTCTTTAAGGAATGGCTACATGAGTTTAGCTATTCTATTCATCTGATGAAGTGAGCTGCAACCCCCCCCCCCAAAAAAAACCCCTGATGTCTGTTAATAATATTTATTTGTCAGAAAAAGTGCTACCATATTTCTGATTTTTGGCTACTATAAACTAACAAGGTTTACCTCCTACTACCAGTATGTATTTGGACTGAATGAAAGCAAGCTGGTCGAATTACATGTGTCTTTGGATTGATGTTTTGGAATTCCGTGTATTTTTCTTTAAATGTTCTCAGGTTAGTGTGTGATGGTAATTGGCCCCCTATTCTCTAAATGTTTATTAGTATATAGTAATCTCTAATCTCTGTTGCTGGATGTGATTTCCCATTGGTCCTAGACAGTTGGTGAGTACACAGAGTAAAATGGAACTGTTGTGTTATAGGAGCAGTTGCAATGCAGGTAGTCCTTGATGTAAAGTCATTAGTTTAGTAACCATTCAAAGTTACTGAAAAAAAAAAAGATTTATGGCCAGTCCTCAGTTAACTACTGTTACATCATCCCCATGATCATATGAACAAAATTGGGGGATGGGCAACCAGCATATATTTATGATGGTTGCAGCATCCCATGATCAGATGATCTCCATTTGCAACTTTCCCAGCAAAGTTAAGGGGGAGAGCTGGATTTGCTTAATGACTGCGTGATTCATTTAACAATGATTCTCATAATTATAAAGTTGTAAAATCAAGTGTGACTTACTTAAACAGTGCCTTGCTTTTAGCAATGGAAATTCTGGTCCCAGTTTTGATTGGAAGTCAAAGACTACCTATGCTATAATTTTTCAAGACAAACAGTAACACAGGTCTAATCCTTTCCCATTCCTCCCTCTACAGGTTGCAACAATGCAGGCATTTCTGAAAGGTCCAGTCAGTGCTAAACCTCTCTCTACTAAAGAACGGGGAGCTGCTGCAACTGCAGGAAGCAGTGGGGAGAGCAAGAAAGTCAGACCCATTCCTTGGGTCGAAAAATAGTAAGAGTTTTGCTCTGGTTTGGAATCTGAGTAATGTAATTGCTGAGGATGAATGTGCAGACTTGCACTGCTGGGGAATGAGGATGTTTCAAATTATTTTTTTGATTGTAATCACCAGATCTCTCTGCTTTTTCTGTGTCTCTCCTTGGTTAATCTTTGGCATTTAATTGGACTTACATATCTAGCATATATTCATGCTAGTCCAAAGTGATTTTGGCCCATGTTTGCATTGTTAGGGGAGTTTATTAAATTTATATGCCGCTCATCTCACCATCAAGCGACTCTAGGTGGCGTACAAAAAGATAAAAATGATAATATAAAACAAAACAATAAATATTAACATTAAAATTAACAAAGATGGCTAAGGAGGGAACTTATGCAGCAGGGTGGAGAGCCTGCAATGATACGCTACAGTGCTTTGTATTTATTTCCAGTGTTACTGTTCAACAGAAAATATAAGATGGTTCAGTACAATGTTGTGTTTCACTTCATCACCTTGTTCTTTTAAAACATATTTAGACTTTTGCATTATTCAGTCATTACCTGAAATGACACTACCATATGTGCTCACTGGACCACCTAAGGAGATTGGAAAATATTATATGGAAGCTCAGTCAGTATTGAAGTTAATCCTTTATCTGATGATATGGAGACTAACCCAGTCTCCCCAGGAGGCAGTATTGCTGATACCTGATTTTTTTTTCCACACAGTGTGAAGGATAAATAATACACTTATGTGTAATGACTGTTATTATAACAATAGCTATATATTTGCATAATTTTAATTTCCCCCCCAGTAATTTATCATTGATTGCCTTCATCTTATTAAGACTATTAATGGCTGGAATTTAGATCCTGTTATTGTGGCAGGTACTTGCTCAGACTTCTAAGCAATAAAAGAGGTGCAAAGGTCTTTGATCTAAAGAATAACAGAATAACAGAGTTGGAAAGGATCTTGGAGGTCTTCTAGTCCAACCCCTGCAGGAGACCCTATATCAGTGATGGCGAAACCTTTAGACACCGAATGCCCAAACTGCGTGAGCATATGCCCAAACTGAAAGGTGCACATGCGCAACTATGCGTGAATGTGTGCATACATGGACATGTGCAAATGTGCACATGCATGGACGTGTGTATGCATATGCAGACATGCGCAAAATGTGCACATGTGCGAATGGACATGCGTGTGCATGTGCAGCAGAGGCTTGAATATCAGCTGGCCAGCGGGAGGCGGGGCATCTCAACACTGGCAGAGCAACAAGAGATAAGATCTTTTTCTTTTGTGAGCTTCTGTTTCGTCGTTCGGACCTGGGGCAATGGCGTGCGTGCCAGCAGAAGGGCTCTGCGTGCCAACTCTGGCACACGTGCCATACGTTTGCCATCACGGCCCCATGCTATTTCAGACAAATGGCTGTTCAATCTCTTCTTGAAAACTTCCAGTGATGGAGCAATGAAGATGTTGTAATCATAACATTCATTTTGATTTTTAAAGAGTAATTAGTACAGCATTTAATGCAGTGTTCATTTTTAAATATCTAGCCGACCAAAATGCATGGATGAAGTTGCATTTCAAGAGGAAGTTGTGGCAGTACTGAAGAAATCCTTACAGGGAGTTGATGTGAGTGCAGCAGTCATTAAAATAATTGTTTCATGTGGAAATTAAATGAAGATGGGAAAAATTTGTACTATTGCCAAGTCTTCATTGTTTTATCAAAATTCTACAGTCAAGTATACCCTTAACTGTTGAAAGATGCATATTGTGATTTTTTGGATTATCAGTAGTTCTGTTGGCAGTTGATCAGTTTTCCAAAATTGAGCTAAAAATCTATAATTGTGTGGAAATGGATAAATTAACATTCGAATTGAAAGATAAGGTAGACTCAAAATATTATATAACATGGAATAGATGGTATGATTGGATAAATCAGAGAAATGAAGGCAAATGTAAAATTCTGAATGAGAACAATTTTTTTTTAAAAAAAAGCACCGTCAATAAGACAATGGATATGTGACTAATGTCATTTTTTCTTTTCATGTAGTGTTGTTTATATGGATATATATGTGTTTAGTGTGTATGTATGTATGTATATGTATATATATATGTCTGTGTGTGTGTGTGTGTGTGTGTAGCATTTCATTTTTAAATGTTTAATAAAGTTTGTTTTGTAAAACCAAAAAGAAAAAAAAAAGAAAGATGCATATTGTGAATAAAGAAGCCAGTTTCCTAAATATTAAAGCAGCAGGTATCTTGTTTTTATCATACGGTAATTACATTGCCATTGATATTACATGTGCCAAGTGATAGTACAGGTAGTCCTCAATTTAAGATCACAATTAGCCCAGAATTTCTGTTGCTAAGCAAGACAGTTGTTAGGTGAGTTTTATCCCATTTTACTACCTTTCTTGCCACAGATACTAAGTGAATCACTGCAGTTCTTAAGTTAGTAACATGGTTGTTAAGTGACTCTGACTTCCCCAACTCTGCTTGTCAGAAGGTTGCAAAAGGGGATCACATGAGTCTGGGATCATGTGACCATGGGGATGCTGCAACAGTTATAAGTATGAAAAATGGTCCAGTGCCTTTGTAACTTTGGTCATGACTTGTAAGTCAAGGACTACCTGTACTTCTTAAAAGCTTGGTTTACATATTGGGTTTAGATATTGCAAGATATTAAAATTTGCAGCAGCTAAAAAATTCTAAATATATTTTATAACCTACTTTATGGATTACAGCTTCTGTTAATGATGTCTTATGTCCCTCTTTATGTTTTCTTACTACTTGTTGTTTACATAGCAACTTAGGAAAGTAATTATAAATTATATATATATCAATTTTTAAAAATGCTGTTGCTTCTCTTTTGAATTTGACTCCTTGTATAATGTAAGCTGACTGGCTGGTCTATTTTGATCCTGCTTCTTAGATATTTATAAAATTGGATTTAAACATTACTACATTTGCTGGCTAAATGGGAAAAATATTCATTCATTTATAATTATACTTCATCTTTTATTTTTCTTGTAACTAAGCAACTAATATTTAGAAATATTCATTATTTGAACATTACTGGCTGAGATTAAAAAACAAACAAAACCAAGCCACTTGCTCTGCATGTTGAAGGGTTTCTGGTTCCAGTATCTTCTACAAAATACTAAGGCAGTGGCCCCCAACCTTTTGGGCACTAGGGAACGGTTCAGTGGAGAGAGGTTTTTCCGCGGACCAGAGGGGGGTTTTGTCTGCTGCCTGTATCCCACGAATGGGGATTCACTTGTTTGCATGGACCAGTTTCTGGCATGCCACGGACAGTGCTGGTCCATGGACCACGGGTTGGGGACCCCTGTACTAAGGATTTTTATGTTTTTGTTTTTGTCTTTTTTAACCTGGTGGGTTTTGAAAGCATCCCTTGGTACAGTCTAGATATCTGCTCAAAGAAAGACCACTAAACACACACCTACACTACCTATTTGACTCTTCACCATTGTCTTGAATGCCTTGCTTTCAACATGTATTTAGACATGTTTGAATAACTGCATCTGTATTT
Source organism: Pituophis catenifer annectens (assembly GCF_029215685.1). Lineage (NCBI taxonomy): Eukaryota > Metazoa > Chordata > Lepidosauria > Squamata > Colubridae > Pituophis > Pituophis catenifer. Next base: position 7,250,331 of record NW_027256886.1, on the reverse strand, counting down.
TGTTGAAATGTGCTTTCTATGTAGCTTTCCACAGTTTTACCATATGTTTATCGTGAATTTTAATTTGTAAATATCCATGTATTTCTAACCTTTTCTGAATGGAATAACTGTCTGCAGGTACATTAATTTTATTGTTGGAAAGAATAAAATACAATAGATTGGTCATTTAAACAACCCTGTTTAAAATATGGCCATTCAATCTGCAATTCTTTTATACATTTCCCTGAAATTAGGTTCTGTTGAACCCGCTGGGCTTTTCTTTTCAGTAAGGTTAGAACATAGATGATTGGATATTTAAGAATGTGTGAATATGTGAATAAGGAGTAGATATAGCAACAGCATTGTGGAGAAAATATACATAGAAATTTTAGATTTTTTTTCTTTCTAACATTTTTTTCTTATGCTTCTTGTGGTTGTATGAAAAACAAGAAATATATATATATATATGTATATATATACTAAATGTATTATCATATTCTTTAAATTTCTTTCTGTTGTAGCTTCCCAACCTCTTGTTCTATGGCCCTCCTGGAACTGGGAAAACATCTACTATTTTGGCAGCAGCTAGAGAACTCTTTGGGTAATATGAAGTTTAGTGAAATTGAATTTGACTCTATCCATGTGTTGTTCTTCTCAGCAGTGTGCATGAACATTTTGAAATTTTATAACATAGTAAGAATGGGTCGTGTTCAGAATTAAGAATAAAATAGATGCTGTATATTTGTAAGGCTGATTGGTGAAGAATTCCTAAATGTGGACATGGATGCAAATACAATATCTAGGACAGCAATAGGAATGCTACCACACATTGTTTTGGACTCCAGGGTCATCAACCCCAACCTGTGTAACAAATCTCCAGGGGAAATGGGAGATGTAGTTCAAATCATGCTTCTCTGTCCTGTTTTAGGAACACACAAGGGAGTGGGAACTTGAGGGGCAGAATTACGGTAAATATAATGCAAGTTATAGCAGTGGGCAGATTTGGAATTTTGAGACCCTATTTTAGCAGCCTTGTGAAACAGCTGCCTTGCTGGGCATAGGAAATTCTGCTTTATCAGAAGGCAGAGTGATCAGATTGCTTCTCACCAGCTTCTCTAGTCCACCAGGATGATCTCTACCACCTCTGTTTTTTTTCCTAGGGTGCAATTCCAAAGAACCATCCCTATTTTATTTTCTAAATCCTACAAAGACTGTATGGATCCCCAAAGCATTATCGGAAATTCAGATTAGGCTTGAGTTTGATCCTTTATTTGGGAAACGATGGCTCCCTGCGTATTATTTTCATTAAAGATTCCAAATAACTAATAATATCAGGAGAGCATCAAGGCTGGTATCTACAGAGCTCTTGGTTATCCCTAGGCATTAAGTTGGCTCAGAAGTAACCTGAAACTATAGGGTATCTTTGATTTATGACCACAGTTGAGCCCAAAATTTATGTTGCTAAGTGAGACATTTGTTGAGTTTTGCCCCCTTTTATGACCTTTCCTGTCACAGTTGTTAAGTGAATCTCTGCAGTTGTTAAGTTAGTCACATGGTTATTAAGTGAATCTGGCCTCCCCATTGACTTGGCTTCTAAGAAGGTCTCAAAAGGGAAACACATGACCCCCTAGGACACTGCAGCCGTCATAAATGTGAGTCAGTTGTGAAGCATCTGAATATTGATCATGTGATCATGGGGAAGCTGCAATGGTCATAAATGTGAAAAACGGTCATAAGTCCCGTTTTTCACTGCCTTTGTAACTTTGAACAGTCACTAAACAAACTGTTGTAAGTTGAGGACTACCTGTAGATTTCTTTGAAATTAGCAGAAACATATTTTGATGCTAACTGTCATCAGCTAAAATTTACATTCTTGCAATTGCATTCCACAACTTGAGCTTCTAGATGTAGTAGGACTGCAAGTTCCTGAATTTCAGTGGGAAGCCATGCCCCCTGGGAAAAATTGGGCAATTGAATCCCAACGTACCTGGAAGATAGTACAATGGGGAAGTGTCAGCTCTTCAAGATAGACCAGCTTGCGAAACAGACACTGCATGAACACAGGAACTCTCGTTATGATTCATCTCAGACAGCTGTTCAAACCATAGGTGGCAGTGACCTGGGATAGGCAGATGTGGATGTTTCATGGTGTTAAAGGTATCATCGCAGGACCTAAGCTGTTCTGAGTAAATTGCCTTTTGCAATTGATTGATGGAGATTTTGTCAATGCCGATGGTGTTCAGGTCATGCTCCAGATGTTTTGGGATTGCACCCAAGGTGTCTATTACTATTAGTACTTCCTTTGCTTTTTTTTTTTGCCACATTCTGTTTCTATTTGCACGTCTTTATATTTTGTTATCATCTTTTTCTTCTATTCTGTCTTCAGATACTGCCACATCCACTATCCATTTTTTTTCTTTCCTATGGACAGTTGTTGGATAGGCAGGTACCTGTCTCTCTGAATTCTAAAGTCCCAGAGCAATTTAGCTTCTTCATTTTTTATTAATTACTCTTTTATTATTATAGTGTGCAGTAACAGAATCTTGAAAGTCAGACAGATTCTTTTCCCCCTAAAGCAGTGGTTCTCAACCTTCCTAATGCTGCGACCCTTTAATACAGTTCCTTATTTATTTATTGATTGATTGATTGGTTCGATTTATATGCTGCCCTTTTCCAGAGACTCAGGCCGGCTTACAATGCGTTAAGCATTGTGATGACCCCCAACCATAAAATTATTCCTAAGACCTTCGAAAATATGTGTTTTCTGATGGTCTTAGGCGACCCCTGTGAAAGGGTCGTTCGACCCCCAAAGGGGTCGCGACCCACAGGTTGAGAACCACTGCCCTAAAGAAAATAAAAATGGGACAATCTTCAGGTTTTTCTTCACTCCCTCCTCTCTATCCAGCCTAAACTGATGTTTAACTAAAAGATATATCCCTGTACTTTACTGCAGACAAGTTGCTACAGCAGTTTACTTTATGAGAATTCAAAATGTGAACCTGGGTTAACAGTTCTGCCTAAGACGTTTATAGTGTTTGTATTTCTTTTGTTATAAATAGTCCTGAATTGTTCCGGCAGAGAGTCCTTGAATTAAATGCATCTGATGAACGTGGAATACAAGTCATTCGAGAGAAAGTCAAGACTTTTGCCCAATTAACAGTATCGGGAAATCGTTCAGAGTAAGCTCCCTTGGATAGTATTTCTCTCTGTTTCAGGTTAACATTTATTGCTTTGTAATGCTAAAATAAACTACGAGTCAGCACTGCACTATGAGGCTCTCAGATGATGCCTTAGTCAGTCATCCAAACTTTACTATAATCTGAGGGGAATTTATCATTCACCAAGCGTACATACCTTTGCTAGTGTCTCCGATAGAACATGTGTAGGCACTGAAATGTAATACATTAAGATCCTTAAATTGTGTCCTTCAGTTAATTAAAATAGCAGCTTCAACTATCCGTTTGGGTAACTTCTCTCTCGATTGATCAGATTATGATAAGAAATAGATTAATGTATCAATCCTTTAAATATTCTATAGGTAGAAAGGAAAGATATAAGCCATATCGAGCTTATGTATTGAAAAATTTAAAGCAGAGTTTAGGAAAAGCATGAGTTGATTTGGCCTGTTTTTTCTGCTTGTTTTTTGTTTTTTTTTGCTGGGATTTAAGGACAAATAACTACTTTAGCTAAAATCACATTCTTTTCAATGAGAGGGATTTCTTAAATCCCTCTCTAAAATGGGGGAAAACAATTCAAGGGTTTTAAAGGTGAAATTGATGCCATAAACTTCTGTAAAGCTCAAGGATCAGATTTCGCCCTTAAAACCTACCCCCTAAAAGGCCAGAAACTTTGGCCTTGCTAAGTATGGACAAATTAGGGGAAGTCATAAAAGTGAATGCCAACACTTTCCATAAATGAATCCATGAGAAATAAAAAGCCTAGAAAAAAATAATGTGGCCTGTTTTGAATAACAGTGAGAGAGTTCCATGTAGTGCAACAGTATTTAGTTAAGTTGGGGAACAGAATGGGGAAGGTTCCAATTTAAATTTTTTCCCCACTTTAGGTTCTGAATGGGAAGCAATGTTTACGCCAGAATGTGTTTGCCAGTAGACTGTTGAAAGCACTGCTTGTGCTAGCACCATAAATGGCTCACACGTGCTTTTGTGATTGTTTGTGTTTAGCGGCAAACCATGTCCGCCTTTTAAGATCATAATCCTGGATGAGGCAGATTCTATGACCTCGGCAGCTCAAGCAGCTTTAAGGCGCACCATGGAGAAGCAATCTAAGACCACACGATTCTGCCTTATCTGTAATTACATCAGTCGGTGCGTATGAATTATAGCATGCGTTTGTATTTATTTACTCTTATGAAAAATGTATTAGGTAACTACACCTTGGAGTCCACTCACCTATTGGTAACATTGTGGGAATATTGCTGAGATTTTCTGGGGAATGTTACAAATGTTTTTATAACTGCTTTTTTTAAAGCTGATTTTTCAGCTTCCCACTCTAGCCTCCAGCCCTGGGATTTCCTGGTGTTTTCCCATCCAGATAACAACCAGGTCTGACCATGCACAAATTCTGAGTCTATATTTGGTTAGCTCTGTTTGTTAAAATATCTGTCTAAGAAATCAAAGAATGTATTTGAATTTTAAAGACAATTATGTTTTACTTACGGGAAAAAAATGAATATGATAACACAATTCTAATATGTGAAAATGTATATCCTGCCAACCTAGCAGTTCGAGAGCAAGCAAATGTGAGTAGATAAATAGGTACCACTTTGGTGGGAATTTAACAGTGTTCTGTGTGCCTTTGGCATACAGTCATGCTGGCTACACAACCACAAAAATATCTTTGGGCAATGCTGGCTCCCTAAGAAACAGATGAACACCATGCCCTAGAATTGGATACGACTGGACAGGGAAACCTTTACCTTCATATGCTGTGGAAAGAAACTGTTGTAAGAAAATAAGAACATAAAGTGTTTCTGTTTCCTCTGGTTACTGAGTTTTTCTTCCTGTCTTTGATAGAATCATTGAACCGATTACATCTCGATGCTCCAAATTTCGTTTCAAGCCACTTTCTGACAAAACCCAACGCCAGAGACTTCTAGACATTGCTGAAAAGGAAAATGTGATGATCAGCAATGAGGTAACATGCCAATTAATTATAAAATTCTTTGTCATAATATTGTGAACAAAAGGTAGTATTCATCAATGGTTTTTTTGCTTGTCAAAGAAGTAACACTTGTGAATGGAATTCCATGTCCCACCCCCCGAAGGTTTCTGCACGCAGCTTAGTTCTGTAGCACAGAATTGGAGAATCCCCTTGGACAGAGGAAAAGAAACCTCTGCTGAATTAAATACAACCTATAAAGTTTAATTGTGTGTTCTTTCAACTGAGAGCCTGAAACAGGCTGTCAGTCTTTTGTAAGGAATGGAGATAGATTAGACTTAGAACAGTCCTTCCAAAATGGAATCTCTAATTTTATTGATACTAACTCCAAATTGCCAGGATTGGGAAGATGAACTTAAATGTAATACTGGGAGATTGTACATAAACAGTCCTACAATTTGGACTTTGCATTCCAATCATTGAAATTCAATAGAAGTTTAACATGCCCTTCCCACCCGTATCTCCAGAAGAAATGCATAATCCACACTAATGTGGATTGAATTGCCTGTGGCTCACTACGAATGAAACTTCCTTCCTTCCTTCCTTCCTTCCTTCCTTCCTTCCTTCCTTCCTTCCTTCCTTCCTTCCTTCCTTCCTTCCTTCCCCTCCCCCCTGCCCTGCCCTTCCTGCATAAAAACAACAAATATACAGTCCAGATTAAAAACAGCAATAAACTGATGAAAGATCCAGTCAAACAAACATATCACACACTCAAAAAGGGACTCCAACTACTTAGCCCAAAGCCCTGGGACATCAGCCAACTCTTTTAAGACCCACCAGAATGCCATCAGGGTGGTAAGCACCTGGATCTCAGGGGGACCTCCCTTCAGTGGACAAACACTTGAGTCAGAGAAGACACTCTTCCGGGGTCCTGATAGATGGATGATTTCTCAAGTGAATCTGGAGCATGCCAGCTGTCGGAATCAACCAGCCAGGCTGACATCACATGAAATAGTCAATTCCTAAAATAATCATGTAGGACTTTATAGGTCATAACCAGCACTTTGAATTGCACCTGGGAGCAAACCAGGCAGCCAGTGCATCTCACAAAGCAGAGGTATCACATAGGCATACTGAAATATGTCCATCACTACCTATGTGACTTCATTCTAGGCCTAATTGAAGCTTCCAGGTGCTTATCTTGAAGCACAGCCCCCTGCAAAGTGCATTGCAATAATCAAGCTGTGAGTTGACCAGGGCATGAGTGATGTCTGAAGGGCCTCTTGATTTAGGAAAGGACAACACAGGTATACCAGATGAAGCTGGGCAAAGGCCTTCCTTGGCATAGCTGCCACCTGCTAATTGAGCAGGAGCTGAGAGTGTGGGAAAGCTCCTGAAGTGTGCATCACTTTTGAATGTGGATTTGTTCTGCAATCCAAGGTTAAAGATAGACTATCCCCAAATCTAGGTAGCCCAAACTTCCACACCACTCAGTCTTGGTAGGATTAAATTGATAGTTCCTCCCACACCAAACCTGCATAATCTCCAGACAACCTCAACAGTCCCACCTGACTGACTGAAACTATCCCCAAAGGAAGGAAAATCTCCATAAAATTGTGATTTATTCCTAACTCCTGGCCTTTTGAGCTAGCTCAAAAGGATATCATGATTGGCAATTTCAAAAGCCATTAGAGCTCAAGGAGAGTAACTATGGAAACTCCACTTCCATCCAGCTCCCTAGGTGGCTCAGTGGCTAAGACGCTGAGCTTGTCGATCAGAAAGATCGGCGATTCGACTCCCTAGTATAGGTCTGCGTGAGCAGGGGATTGGATTAGATGACCTCCAATGTCCCTTCCAACTCTGTTACTGTTACTGTTACATCCTAGTTCCACCACAGACTATTAACAAGCTGAAATATAAGTATAAGATGCTAAAAAGTTTGCTTTGCAAAATGGTATTCATTGTTTTCCTTTTCTGCATACAATTTCTTTTGTGTTTCTTTTATTTTCAATATTTATTGTGTTATACAGGCAATCGATTACCTTGTTCATGTGGCAGAAGGAGATTTGAGGAAAGCAATCACACTTCTTCAGAGTGCTACACGATTGACAGGCGGAAAAGAAGTGACAGAGAAAATTGTTATTGAAATTGCAGGGGTAAGCCTTGATTTGAGATGACATATTTGCTGTTGTAAAAAGTGATGCTTCAAAATTGTGATTTTTTTTTCATTAAAGACATACCTTCAGAAGCTGCACACTTATTTTTAAAGACTTGCCTAGAATAATGCTCTGGGAGCTTTGTGTGGAAGAGAGACATTTTTTTCTTGCCATAATTTGTATTAAGAATTTTAATTATAGTTGTAAAAACTAATGTGAACTAAACTTAGAGAAAAAGAAGAGAATAGGAAAGAATGCAAGAAAAAAGGATATAGAATGAAAAGAAGAAATACGTAAAGAAGTGATTTCCTACTTTAAATAGGAATAAATATTAAATATTCTTTTATTTGAAACAAACTTAATCCAAATATTGTCATAGGATTGGATTTCTCTTCAATTCTTCTTCGTACTATCACACCAATTTCTTCAAGGTTTTAACAAATCTCTGATAGAGCCGTCAAAAAATCATTTTTAGGTCACTCTTTTGATTTATCACTTGTATTTCCCATTTAATGTTTATTGCTTTCAACCTGGCTCTTTTCTATATTTCCAGTAATGTGGATATAGACAAAAATTGCTTGGGAGTGTATGGGAGATCAGTATGGTGTGAATGTGGTGGGACTTGGGGTGGCTGTTTCAGGGCCCAGGAGGGCGTGTGCAGGGCAGGTGCAGTGGGGCAGGGCTTTGGTTGCTGCTGCTGGAGGGGGTGCCAAGGGCTGCAGAAGTGTGGCAAGGTGCAGGTGGCTGCTGCCAAGTGCAGAAGATTTATCAGAGTGACTTGCAATCTTCCCTGCCAGCTTCCCCATTGATTTTGCTTGTGACAAGGAAGCTTGCAAATGGTGGTCACTTGCCACGTGACACTTCAACTGCAGTAATTGTGAGGCAGTTGCCTTATCACAATTACATGGCCGCAGGGGTGCCGGGATATCCAGAAATTCAAGGGCCGGTTGTAAGTACCACTTGCTCAGCATTGTTGTAACAGAATAGCAATAGCACTTAGACTTATATACCACTTCACAGTGCCTTACAGCCCTCTCTAAGCGATTTACAGAGTTAGCATTTTGCTCCCGACAATCTGGGTCCTTATTTTACTGACCTTTGTAGGATGGAACGCTGAGTCAATGTTGAGCCGGTCAGGATCGAACTCCTGGCAGTCAGCAGAATTATCCTGTAATTGTTGTGACCTAGGCCCAAGTAGTTATTACCAGACACAATCAGTCCTAAACAAACATTTTATTAGAACAGCTGAGAATTACTTCATTCTCAGTTTAGTCCAAATTAAGTCCAAAACAAATTCTTCATAAACAGTCCTTAGGTCTTATCACCAATCTTTGTCTCCTTTGGCACCCTGCCAAAAGTTTTTCTTGGGCAAAAGTTCAGAAGCAAGAGATGTGGACAAGAAACAAATGTAGCAACGTTGTTTTCCTACAAAGATCCCAAGAGCTGTTGCTGTTCTTTTAAGCCTTATGGGAGTGGCCAATCATCTCGTGGCCTTACTCCTAAATCGTCCTTTTTGCTTTAGCTGCTCTTGCCTTCTGGCAGCTCTTCGCATGCGTGCACTAGGAACAGGCTCCTCCTGTTCTTCTGCCTCTCTGCTATCCGTCTCTGGAGGCTCCGGAGTCCGCGCATCGCTCCCAGATGGCCCTGGCCCCATCTCTGCCTCCAATGCAGAGCCCTCGTCCGGGCCTTCCCCTGACTCTAGGACTGGCCCATTGTCCTCCCCAGCCTCCTCACTGTCCGACTCCGCTGCCAGCTCCGCAGGCTGCTGGCGGACCACAACAGTAATACTGCATTCCAACCACTGCACCACCATGGCTCAAATGGTGCTGGTGATGTGGTTTCAACCGAGGAATATCTGTATAGCAGGGGTGTCAAACTTGCGGTATCACGTGATGTATCACAACTTTTTTCCCCCTTCACTAAACCGGGTGTCTTCCTGGCCTGCGCATGACACATATGGCCCGCGGACCGCGAGTTTGACAGCCCTGCTGTCAGGGTTCCAAGTAACACCCCCAACCGAATAAGATTCTGAGGCCATCAGTTCCTTAAAGTTCCATTTTATTAGAGATGTCATATTGGCACATCTGGGAAAACCCGAATCCGAAAGAACCCCGGGTTTTCTCCACCCAAAGGAAAGTCACAGTCCTTTCCCCTGCACCCACAAGTCCATCACATGATCCAATCAATCCACCGTCCCAACTAAAGATGTTTCCAAGTTACGCCTTTCCAGGTGCAGGCTGAACGTCCTTGACTCTCAGAGAAAAGAATGTTATTTTGGCTATCTTATCTCTACCCACTCCATGCAACCCCCCCCTCCCAGTTTCCCACAGCAGGCCTATGCACTAAATGTAGCAGCCCTGAAGATCCAAAGAGAAAGATGGCCTCCAGGGCTGACACCTGCTGTATAGGAATGATCGTGGTAGGTTGAAAATGAAATTGAGATAAATGTTACAAATATTGGCATAAGGTAAGCTAGATGATGCAGGATCAAGTAAATGCGAGTGACCAAGTACAGAAGGCAGAGTCGGGTAAATTGTCTATGGATATGCTGGAAGCAAGGATGAAGAATAGAAAAAATATGGATAGATATAGTGAATGGTTTCGTATAAAGTAGATTTAACCATGATTTCCTTTTCTTTTTCTCTCAGCTCATGCCTTCACTTTCTCTGTCTTGCTGATACTCCTTTCCCACTTCTGCCTAACATTGCTTACCCTAAAAGGGAATAGCGCGATGGGCATATATGTATGCAAAATCAAGAATGCTGGCTGCATTTCTCATTTTTGGAAAAACCTGGGCTGAAAAGACTATACTGCTTGTGACCATAGGATTTTTGCTTGCCTATCTGTATTTTCTTATTGTCCTGGTGATTTACATAAAAAGAAACAGTTTTGTGTAATAGGAGATGGATAATGTATCTATGTTTTATTTCTACAACTTTATATTCTAGGTTGTTCCCAAAGAAATATTGGATGGACTGCTAAGTGCCTGTCAGAGTGGCTCTTTTGAAAAGCTGGAAGCTGTAACAAAGGTGTGTTCCTTAAGATTTGAATGAGATACAGCAAGTAGGATTTTGTATTATAGGACGCTCTTTTCTATGCTGGTAGGCGGTACATAGTACAATTGCGTAATCACACTGAAACTAAAAACCGCCTGCCTTTAAGCTAATCTTGTGTCAATGTAACATGAACTGCCTGACATTTATTTGGCTTATGACCTTAGGTAGAATAGAGCTCCTAAGAGGAGAAGTATAACTCCCTAGAATTAATTAACTTTCTAACTCCCTTTGTACAGTAAGGATATGTTATGTTCAGCTTGACTAATGTTCAGCTTCAGCATGTCTTTTTGAACAATTCAAGGTGGCGGGCACTAAAAGTACATGAAAATTGGGACGTTTGTGTGTTGTGCTCCATGTTTCCCACTCTTACATATTTTTCTCCTGGTCTACTTTAAGGAGCTATGATAAGACAAAAATAGAGAGGTGTCTCTATTTTCTTTTTCTTTTCTTGAGCTAGCTGATATTTTTGCTTTGTGTCTCTGTACCCAAGATTGGCTTGGGATATTTTTTTTTTCTCTGTGTAAAATGTATGTGTGAGTGAATTGTTTGGTGAATCATAAGGTTATAAATGATTTTAGAACCAATGGGGAAACTGCTTTGAAGTATGTATATTATGTATACATGTAGCCCCTGTCATTCTCCTAAACCACATTGCCCTATTCCAGGATTGTGCTGTAGAGTTGCTGGCAAATGCTAATTCAGTCTCCCCACATGCTCCAAATTCCCTTTGAAAGAAAAGCATAGCATAGCCCTGGTGTGCTCGGTGTGAGTAGGTGTTTTCTTGCTTGTATCGGGGTACAGGTAGTTCTTGACTTAGAACTATTTGTTTAGTGACTGTTAGGTTACAACGGCACTGAAAAAGTGACTTACAACTGTTTCTCATACTTACGACCAATGCAGCACATGGCTGCTGCAGCTTCCCTGTGGTCACATGATCCAAATTCAGACTCTTGGCAACTGATTGATATTTATGATGGTTGCAGTGTCCCGAGGTCATGTGATCACCTTTGACGACCTGAGAAGCAAAGTCAATTACTGACTTATCTGCAGTGATTCACTTAACAGTGTGACAGAGGTCGTAATATGGGGCAAAACTCACTTAAGAACTGCCTCTTAGCAATTAAGCTTAGCAACATAAATTTTGGGCCCAACTGTGATCATAAGTCGAGGACCACCTGTGTTCTGTAATCATTCCTAGTTTGTGTTTGGTACAGTGAGTGTTGTGCTCTTAAGGAACAAATGTGGTATTTAGCAATCGAGTTTGAAATCTCTCAATCAGTCAGTCATATATTTAGTTTCTTGGATAAATCTGTTTTGCATTCATCCATTTATTTTTTTGTGAAATGGGCTTTTGGGATAGAAAGCTAGGTTCAAAGGGGTAGCATTGCATTTTGGAGATTCATCTCTGCCTTGGACCCATATTTGGGGAATATATATATATTTTTTATAAAGCTTCAGGAATTTGTTTTCTGAGAAATGGGTAGTTGTGACAGGTTGTATGTTTTACAACTCACATTTTATGAATGAGCAAACATACCCTCCCCCCACCATGCAGTGCCTCTGTTAACTTTAGTATTCAAAATTTGATATAAAATCCACCGGCTCAAAATAGCTGCGTAGCTCATGTAGGTCGAAGGGAGGAGGAAGAGAAGTGATTTTCCTAAGCAGGTATTTTCTGAGACACTGCAGATAAGATTCCTGCTTTGAACAAGAATTTGTGAATTTTCCCCCCAAAGCAAATTCTATATCCTTATGGGAGCAATTTACTTTCCATATATAGTTGGAAGTCTTGACACACCCCCTCCCTCTTTGTATCACTATTGTCTCAGATTCTGTAATTATGTTGGCAGTGGTAGCAATTTTTCACACACTGTAAGAATAAGCAGTGATCTGCCTTGGAGCTAAGTAAATTCATCACTAGAATAGATTGTTCCTCTGTTTGCAAGAGCAATCCCTCAGTCTCTGAAGGAACACTGAGGAAGATTTAAATTCCACTTTAAAAATAGAGCAAGTATCTATACTCCTGCTTGTCTGCAGATTGTTAAACTGAAAGGGAAAAGCTTCCCTGTAGAGCAGTGGTGTCAAACTCGATTTCATTGAGGGCTGCATTAGGGTTGTGTTTAACCTCGGGGGGGGGCGGCATGGGGGGTGGCCAGCATGATGTCACTCATGTCAGGGGGCTGCCTGTAGCGGCCCGAGCACTCTACCAGCAAAAACAGGTTCCCAAGCTCCGTTTTCAACTGGGATGGCCTGCTGCAACCCTCTGCCAGCGAAAACGGAGCTCAGGAGGGCCACACGTGGCCCTCGCAAGCTCCGTGTTCGCTGGCAGAGGCACAGCGGGCTGGTCCTTCGCTGTTTCCGGGGTGGCCTTGTGGGCCAGATCTAAGCATCCTGCGGGACGGATCTGGCCCCCTGGCCTTGAGTTTGACATCCCTGCTGTAGAGTCTCCTTTAACAGTTAATGTTACAAGATTGGTACCTTCTTAGTACTTTGTTCATAGGCCAGTGCCAGTAACACCTTCACGTTTATTCCTGCCAAGTAAGGCTTCTGGTTAACTCAGATGTTACTAATCCAATAATCTGATTTATTCTTAAATATTCTTATTAAACCATAGCGCAGTAGTAGTGTTGAACAATATAAAATCATCTCCCCTTGTTGGGACCACCAAATAACCCGATAGAAAGTGTGCTGCTCTATTTTAAATGCAAACTCTCAAAAACTGTCAGTACAATTTTATTTGTTATTTCTGGTTGCCCTAGGCTTGTGGTTTGTTGCTTCTGATTTGGGTGGGTGCCAGAAGAGGCGGCCTCATTGGCTGGTTAGCAAGCTTTGCTTTTCCTGAAAAAGACACTGGCTTCAGTGGGATAGCTGGCTGAGCAAGGCACACTGGCAAAGGTGGCTCTCTTTAGGGGGGCAGAATGCAGAAGAATGACCACTGACCGGATCTTCTTGTGGGATAGTAGAACTTTGCTGTCTAACCCTGGATTTTGGGAATGCTGGGAGGATGGCATAGCTTGGCTGTTCCTGGAATGCAGACTGGTAAGCAGAACCCTGCTGAGCTGAGCTCTCAGTTGACTTGGTAAAACCAGCATGGAAGTGCAACATTCCATTATCACAAGAAGGAACCAAGTTGGCATTTAGGAACTTGAGGTCTGAGTAAATGAATAAAATCCCAAGTATTGACAGCCTTGCCACCTTGAATGATCTCTGGGAGGCAGAGAGTTTAATGAAATGGTCTATTTCACTGGCTGTTGCTCAGTTTCAACTTCTGCATAATAGTGCTCACTTGTAATATTTCAAGCAAGTCTATGGGCAACTTTATCCTAGTAAGGAATTAATAATTGAACTTAGTATCTCCTAGCTTTATACTATATAGGACCAGCAATCAGCACCCAGATAAGCATAGATTAACATCAGACAAACAATCAAGTAAACAATACCCCAATCAAGGAACTGCCAAACAAGCCAACAGTAAACAGCCAAACTACAACAAACGAACAGCCTAACCCTAACCAAAGAACCACCAACACCCACTCCTATCAACACTGACAGGAATATAAATTGAAAGCAAACCTCACTCCTTACCAGGACTGATGATTTGACTTAGTTTGGTTGTTTTCTTGCAGATTTTTCATTATCCAAATTCAGAGACCACCAAGGATCCCCTTACTATATAGGATTGGAAGTACTTTCACTAGGTTTTAAACCGATATTAAATTATTTAGTCTTAAGTCAATAATAACATCCACCTGTTAATACTAGTCCTTCTTATTTGTTCTTGCTTATAGAATGTGATCAGTGAAGGCTATGCAGCTACTCAACTGATAAATCAGCTTCATGATATCATCGTTGACAAAGAAGACCTCAATGACAAGCAAAAATCTGTAATTATAGAGAAATTTGCTGTAAGTCTTAAGTACTTGCATTCAAGCTCTCTCAGAGGCTAATGAAATATGTGGTTAAAAATGAATATGAAACATTAAGGACTTGTGGGAAGTTATATTTTAGAAATCACACACATTAAGACAGAGATGGGTGGTTTCTAAATGTGATATATAAATAAAAGTAAGTAAATAGTCATAAAGAATCAGTATGGTAAACAGTTTCACAAATTGTTCCGTGGTGGGGGGTTGTAACTTCACCAACTTTCCTGTGCTCTTTGGCTACTTGGTAGTAACAAGAACAAAAAATAGAAGTATAATGTATCTATGCATTTAGACAAATATTTAATAGAAGCTAATATTCTTGCCAAAACAACAAATAGATAATTCAACCATCTTCAGCCTGATATCTCCAGGTGCATTGGGCCATTTTCATGTCAGAATGGGACAACTCATCACAATCAACTCACTTTGGCCAATTTGCCGCAGCCAACTCACGGTGGAACAACTCACTGCAGGACAATTCAATTTAATTATTTAAAATAATATTTAAAATATTTTAATTTTTGCCATTCACATTTTATTTTGTCCCTTCTTTGGCATCTTTTCTTAATTATTCTAGTTGGCCATTTCTTCAATATTAGTGTATCCTGTGGCCAGATGACTGTGGCAAGTTGTTGTAGACCTTTCCACATTAGCTGGAAATTTTAGTAGGTATAACCTAACCTAACTAAATCTTGGGGGGTACAAGTTGGAAAAGGTTGGGTCAGCAGATTTTTCTGTACTGGCAACTAAAAGGACAATTGCTTGAAAAAATGGCTAAAAAAATGTTTCAGTAGTTTTAAAATTTGCTATGTTGCAAGGTCGTTGAATGAGTAGTTGTTAAACAAGGACCGCCTGTATATTAATGAATATTAGACAGGCGGTTTAATTTTATTCTTCCCTAGAATAAAAAAAAAGTTAGATACGTATCTTGCAAGGGAAGAGGAAATATATCTGCTAAAATGTTTTGCTTTATGCCAAGTATGATTGTTACCAAACTTGGCAAATCTTGAATGTTTTGTTTTGTTTTGTTTTGCAGGAAGCAGACAAGTGCTTGGCAGATGGTTCTGATGAGTTCTTGCAGTTGATCAGCGTCTGTGCAGTCATGATGCAGCAGCTAATTCAGAATAGCTAACTGTAGGGGACAAGTGGCCTTTTGATGATGGCCATCACTGACCTTTTCTCTGCAGTTTGGGCACACAGTTTGCAAACTGTTCTGTAAATATAGACTTTGCTATGGATTTTCATTTTGTCGCTTTCATTTTAGCTTTTCTGGTTCAGGTCGAAGCTACTGAGGAAAGGAAGAATCAAAGCTTTTTTCTGCTATACATACATACATACATACATACATACATACATTATACAAGCCATCTGGTGATCAGGGTGTTTACATAGTATGTGAAAACAGGGGTCCCCAATCTATGGACCGCAGTTCACTACCAGGCCGTGGCCTATTCACAACCATGCCGGTGTGCACAGACAGCCCAAGTCACACACACAAGTGGCAGGTGCTAGTGTGGGTGGTGGCCATGCACTTCTGCTCACACAAATGAAGATGTGCGCATGTGGTCCTGCTCCTCGCACAAAACCATCCCTCTTGTTAAAACAGAAGCTACGGTTAAGTGATATTATTACAATTATTACAATACAGCCAATTTGATATAGTTGACTAAAGGCATTAGCTTAGAGACTGTTTTAGTCCCACCTTTAGGCACAAAAGCCAGCTGAGTGACCTTGGGCCAGTCACACACACTCAGCCCTAGGAAATGGCAAACCACTTCTGACTTCTTTCCCAGGAAAACTGTACTTGCCATGAGTCAACATGGACAAAGGCACAGACTTGAACAAACACATGTAATTGGATACACCCAGAATATATGGCTTTAGATTTCAGTATTTTTTGCTACAGGTCCTCATTACATTATTAAAATGATTTATGTGGATAATATTAGTATTTGATGCTTACAGTATTAAAAATTGACAAACTTAAAAATATTTGATTTTGGATCTTCAGCTGTCCCCAGACAACTTTGAGGATTGCTGGCTTAGGTCATTTTCTGAGGCTACATCACAGTGGTCCCTCATCCTATAAAACCTAATCCTAAAGCCTTAAATTTAAATGAGGCCCCCATCAAATTTGTGGAACATCTGATAAAATTGGTAAATACTTTTTAAAAAAATTGTCATTTTCTTGAAATTGAAAAAAAAAAAAGCATTTAAATTTTGGTTTTAGTAGTCTAAGACATGAAAGAAATTAAGAAATGCACCAGATCATAAAATATTTAAATATACCGAACTTGTTTTAGAAACAAGGATGCTTTATGACAGATGTTAGAGATGAATGGAAGATGCAAGGTAAGTTTAAATCCATGTTAAGTAGAAAGCACCAGTTGTGTGCTAGTCATCCTCAGACATCTCTTCAGATTTTAATTCTGCCAAAACTCAACCAGCACTACTACTTGGGTGACCCAGAGAACAGAGAGAAACCTCCAAGTGCTTCACCGATCCTCTTAAGAGTGGTGTCAAACTCGTGTTTCCACGGCATCATGTGACATATCAGGACTTTTCTGCCCCTTCACTAAACCAGTAGGGGGGGGTGGCCAGCATGTGATCCAGCCTAGCTGGAGTTTTGACAGCCCTGCTCTAAAAGGATGCAAATGACCAGCTGTCTACAAGGAATATAAATCCTTCCATTCCCCACTATCCAGTCAGAGATGAAGCAGCATCTTGGATGAAAAGCAAAATGTCTACAAAAGAAAAAATCCAGCTGCCTCCTGAAAAAGCATCTTTGGGACAACCATGATCTGGATGATTGAGAATCTCTAGTTTTGCCAAAACTTGACCACATGTAACACAGCTGGCCTTTGTCTGCACACACCCTCCCCTATATAACAACTGCTTGATTTCTCCTTTTCTTTGGAAATTCTTTTTTGTATCCAGAATGCAAGCTTGTTTTGCTGCAGTATTGTCATTTCCAACCCTTCTCAATTTTTGTATTTCAACTTCCAGTTTTATGTTTGTAGTAGTTGCCCATCTTAAAAATCAAATCAATGCAAACTACATATTAGGCTAAACTAAAGCAAAAATAGAATGACAGAAACCGATACTGCATGCTTGATGTAACCCATCATGCTCTCCTCCCACTATGACATCACTCTTCCAGCACAAAAGGGTAAGGCCTGTAATTGTGAAGGCATGCTTCTGATCATTTGAAATTTAGGTTAACTTAAATTTTTAGACCACTAAGTTTTCAATTAAATAAACCACATCTTAAGCATTGAACACAATTTTATAGTCAACATTTCAGCAGTCTTGGCAGCTTTTAAACATTAGAATGTAGTGATAAAATACTTAGGAACAGCAATAAATAGGAAAAATAGTGAAACAAGATTGGCAACCTGGCCAATAGTTTTCCACTAACCTGAATAAACATATTGCTCAAAGTGCTTCTGGGTTTATGAAAATTGGAGATGTTCTATACATTTCTCTACTACTCAGGCAAGTCAAACTTTGCATTAGTACAGAGTAATAGTAAGCTTGGTCTTTAGCATCCTCCAACTCACTTAAAATAATTTATTTTTGAGCAGAGAAAGCAAAGCCTTAGGTCTCCTGGGCATTCTTAAATAGACAAATAGAATAAATTTGTAATTAAAGTGGTCAACAATACCCAGAGATTGGTTTGTCTAATCACTCTATAGTACTGATGAAATAGCAGTTTGGTGTCAGCTTGAACAAGATCTCCATTACTTATCTACTATCTGTAGATGACCTATGTGCTAATACAACTGAAGATGGTGAATTCACTCAACATTAGGTATAGTTAGTCCTTGACTGATGCCTGGTCACTTAGTGACTGATCAAAGTTACAACCTATCTCCCCAGAGTTACTTATTACCTGGTTTTGAAGCCATGATGGCTGCCCTCTACTATGCCAGCATTTACAGCTATTTATATACATTTGATGACTGCTTAACGACTGGCATGATTTATGAAGACTACATGTACCACTAGCTCCACTAGACAGACAGTAGAACACAAATCAATAATTTGCTACTATTATGTACAGTTGAATGTGGCACACTTGCATACCTGGCAGTCTTGTATAAAGATTGAAAACGGAAACCCAGAACTGCACTGCCAATTTCCAAAAAGCATCCAGTTCATCCAATGAAGTGAATATATAATATTTTATTGAACATTCAAACTTCATTAAGACATGTGCAATATGGCAATTTAATGGGTTTAAACCCTAACTAAGACAATAGTAATGATTGCTTGCAGGGTTTAGCAACAGGGTCCAGATCACACTTAACACTAATTAAATACTTTATTCAATAAATACATACCAAACAAAAATGCATTTTTATGTTCTTATAAAAGATTAGTCATTTTGAAAGGCCTTTCCAATTTACTCTAATATAGGATTATAACATACAATAAAGGTAGGTATGCTAGTTTAACATAATTGGCTGATTTTATACAGCACTTATATCTTTTAGTCCATAAGTAAATTATTAAATGATAAAGAACATCTAGCACTACCACTTCTACAGAACTAGGAAATAAATTTCTAATAAAGAAAAAATGTACAGACCCCATGACTTTCCACCCAACCCCAACAGTCTAAACCCTAAAGAGGAGAAAGCCAATGGCTCTCCCCCACAAAAGCTCACGACAAAATGTCGCTTTGCTTATCAAAAATCTGTATTTCTGATCCGTAATGAGCATTGAGACAAGATTCAATGTATCCCCCAAGAAGCACAATGCACGTTGTGGATCGCCTGGTCAGCAACAGCGAGCACTGCATTCCAAAAACATCTCATCCCAGGGATTAAATGAGGTCAGCCACATTCATAGGCATTTCCTCCACTGTAGTATTGTAGAAAGTCTCAATATCCCGAAGGATCCGCTTGTCCTCCTCAGTGACAAAATTTATAGCCACACCTTTCCTGCCAAAACGACCACCTCGACCAATCCTGCAAACAAAGCAAAGACATCGAACATTACTCCAGTCTTCTTTTTTGACAAAGAACAAAACCTGTTTTGGGGTGAGGGAGCCAGAAACTAGTAATGACGCTCATTGCCAGATTAATGTTATTACAATCACTTATGCTATTTTGTTGGGCCGAGCGTTTTAAAAGTAAACATAGCAAATATTGACTAATACTTTGATTATAGAACAGCTTCTCAGTTTTGGTGTAGAGTAGACAGGATATTACATTCAACGTGACTTCCAAATAAAAATTTTGCTTATCTCATTCCCTCCTTATTTTGGAGAACTTTGGCAAAAAGTTCTCCCACACCATTTCTTCTGAACACGGACAGAGCTTGATGTCAGCCTCCAAATTACCAAGCTTGTTTTAAATCAGAGACTCTCATTCCAATTGCAGTTCTTAAAAGCCAAGAGTTAATATTGTATTTTCAAAGAGACAAAAAAACTTTATTCATCAGTGGGAAAACTTATCACCATCTGTCAAAACAAACAACTTAAAAATTAAACAGTACTGGGCACACAGTAGATCTACAGGTTGACAAACCCACAACTTCTGCTTCTACCTGGTCAAACCATTAAGAGCTTTTTAAGACAAACATAGCTCACAACAGTCATTACAAAAGAAAAGTATATAAATACCAACTCGCTCTTTATGCAAACAGTGTGCCGCTTACGAATCCACGTCCTAAATTACGTCGTCGTTTCTGAGCACCATCTCGTCATCAACTGGGCTAGCGACTCCTGTATTTTTTTGTATCAAGTAATAAGGTACAATTTACTTCATTTACGGACAAAGCCACCAAGATAGACAACAGCTTAGGGAGGTAAATTTAAAGTTCTACTAGAAGACACCAGAGAAAGAATCCCACTGTAAGAGGAACCAAAGGAGGCAATGGAGGCATTGGCACAAAGAAATGTCCAATAAAGCAATATTAAGCTAACAACAACTTTATGAAAAGCGCAAACCTCTGAACATGTTTTCCTAAAATCACAATAATACACAATGGCAACTTCTTTAGAACATGTTTGCAAACTTCAAGCATCTAACTAAGAATGTTAATTTAGCAGTCTTCAATATCTTTAGTAATTATCAAAAATTGAATAAACAAGTTTTCCCACTGTTTTGTTTCATTGGCTAATCAAGAAGCTCTGCCCCTCCCATCCTCAACACACTATGCGCGCGCACAATAAACACACACACGTTATATAATGCAAGAAAGCGAGGGAGGTTTGAAGATGGAAAGAGTAAGACTTCAGAATTGAAATTCAAAAATGCAACTTACCTGTGAATATAGTTTTCACGATTGGTTGGCAGATCGTAATTTATAACCAACGATACTTGCTGCACATCAATGCCACGAGCCTGTAAAACAAAGGCAAAGCACTGAACAGCACACTTCAAGCCTGGAGGTCAAGGTATCTCAATTCTGCTGGATAATATAGTAAGATGCTGCAGTTAAGCAAGTCCATAGCATGGCATGGCATGGACTTGGGCTCTGCCAACAGCTTGGGGAAACTCATGTTACAATGACCCACATCAAATAAATCAGTTTAAGCTCAATGACTATTGAAACTCACCAGCAAATCAGTAGTAATCAGGACACGGCTTGATCCTGACCTAAACTCTCTCATGATAACATCTCGCTCCTTCTGATCCATGTCACCATGCTGTAGAGATTTTTTATAATACAAAGAGAGTTAATGTTAATCAGTTTTTATTACTTCGAGTTTTGCTAGTCAATTAAAAAAATGCAGGCCTTTCAAATAAGCTAGCATCTTTTACTGTATTATATTGTGAACTAGACAAGAGGAATTGAGCAGGTAGGACAGTCAGTAGATACAAGCATAATCCAGTATTTTTTTTTATTATTTCTAAGAGAATCTGGTAGTCACTCACCGAAGGACCAATACCTAAAACAAATTAAGGACCTACTGATGAAACTGCAATGTGAGTTCTGATGTTTTACATTTAAATTCATGAAGTTTGGGGCAAGACTGAAGTACTTTCTCAGCCTTTCAATACTACCCTTGATATAGCTTAGAGAACTGGAAAAAAGGGCATGTCCCAATATTTTGCCTTTGAACAGTATCATAGAACCTATCTTCAGATAAATTCTTACCAGAGCAGAAACAGTGAAGTCTCTTGCATGCATTTTCTCTGTAAGCCAATCTACTTTCCTTCTTGTATTGAGGAAAATAACAGCCTGGGTAATAGTCAAAGTTTCATATAAATCACACAGGGTATCCAGCTTCCATTCCTGTGAAATTAAGGAAGCGATCATAAGCACATAAAAGAACAGTGCAAAATAAAACTTTAAGCACTATATAGTGTTGCACCAAGTCTCCAGACTAGGACACTGGACATTAAGAAAGAGGTCCACCCAAGTCACACTCGATTCAGTGCATTTCTTCTTCTTCTTGTGTGTACCGTGCTAGCATTACCACAAAAGCCAAGGAAATACCCCAACTTGTGCAGTTTTAGCATAGTGCTTGTAACAAGAAGTCAAGCTAGCTTCAAACTGGTTCATCATCTTCCTTACCTCTCTTTCCACATTAATGTAGAATTGCTTGATACCCTCAAGGGTCAATTCTTCTTTCTTCACTAGAATACGAATAGGGTCTCTCATGAACTTTTTGGTCACTTCTAACACATCCATTGGCATAGTTGCAGAGAGCAATACAACCTGGTTCAAGAAAATTAACAGATTAGTCTGCCCAAAGGTTAAGAGGTGAATGTATGAAACCAAGCGTCTTTGTCTGCTACAGGATCAAAACAGACAAAGATAGAATAGAGACAATTTTGCTTTATGCAGGGGGAACGACAACACAGCACTTCACAGCTACATTGTAACTTTACCTGCATTATTACATGACTACATCAAGTTTCACTTTACCTGAATGTTTGTGCTTAACTTCTGAAAAATTTCATAGATCTGATCCTTAAACCCCCGGCTTAACATTTCATCTGCTTCATCTAAGACAAACATTTTGATCCATTTAGGTGCTACAAAGAAAAAAAACCAGACTCCGTTTAAGGATTCTTATAATATTTTGCACTATTAAAATTTTACTTTTACTTAAAAGTAACAAAATCATTAATTTTTAAACCAATGCATTTGATATATCCTAGAGAGATTTTAAATCAGCATTGAAATACTTACACAGATAGCGTCTATTTAACATATCAAATACACGTCCAGGAGTTCCCACCACAATGTGGGGAGCCTCTGCTTGGAGCTTCTGCATCTCATTGCGAACATTTGTACCACCAATGCAAGCATGACAAGTGGCGCCCATATAATCTCCAAGTGCCAAAATAACTTTCTGGATCTGAAATGACATCAATCTCAATTAGAATTTTACTACTTGGGGGAGGGGTGTCTCTACTGTGTTTCCATTGGCCAGTTTCCCAATGGGTTCATAATATAGCAATAGCACTTATATACCGCTTCATAGTGCTTTTTAACAAGCCTTTCTAAGCGGTTTACAATGTCAGCCCATTGCCCCAACAATCTGGGTCCTCATTTTACCGTCCTTGGAAGGTTATATCAACTTTGGGCCAATCAGGATCAAACTTCTGGCAGTGAGCAGTGACTTAACCTGCAATGTGCAAAACTGCATTCTAACCATTGTGCTACCACGGCTCTTAATATAAAACTGACAGGCACATATCTCCTATTTGATGAGCAAGCTCATCAAATGAGATTTGACCACCTTTCTTTACCCACAAATACCATATTTGTAGAATGTCAACTGATGCTGCATGAAGAGGGAATTTATAAATAAAGCTCTATAAAATAAAGCTGACAGCATCAGGCACTTCTCTATAGACTAGCAGAATCAATGTAATCTTTTGGAATTATCAGTTAAGTCAGCAAGATAAAACTGACCCTCCTTATTAGATGATAAAACACTAGCAGAGGTCTACATTTTGAACATTTCAAGTTCAAAAACAGGCCCCCCTCAAATATCACCAGAAATGTTGTCAACTTAAGAGCTCTCCCAAAAATGTTCAGGACATTATTGCTGAATACCTTCAGTAAGTTCAGGATAGCTATTCTGAACTTGAAACATGTGGAAACTTGAAATGTCCTGTACACCTCATTCTAAAATCAGGGATGTTGATGCATAACAATTTATGCAGCTGACATGATCAAAAAAGCTATCTACTGCAACTTTGGACTTGTTGCTTTGTCCTCAAGGAATAACTATTACGTAGTACAAGGTGAGTAGATGCCTAACTGCATTTTAGGTGTATGCTCAGATGCATTAGGAGTGTTTTTCTAAGGTTAGTCTCTGCATGAACATTTCCCCTTCACCAACAAAAGCATAGCACAGTATTGCTGTAAAACTGGCCTTCAATTTCTTCAAAATCATCACCAGATTATAGTATTTAGAGAGCCAGTTGGTCTAGTCATTAAGGCACTGGATTAGAAAGAGATCCTGAGTTCAAGTCCCTGCTTGGCCATGAAATGGATGACCCTGGGCCAGTCTCTCTCAGTTCAGCTTACCTCACAGGATTGTTGTGGGGAAAATAGGAAAAGGAATGTTTGTTGGGTAAGTTCACTGCCTTATTTGTAAAAATAATAAAGACTGAATATCAATAAAATAAAAAATAATAATTTAATAAAATTTTAAGTATAGCTCTGCAAAAACGCAGTTCAAAATAGAGGCCAAGAGACTGACACAGTATAATTTGCACACATAGAGAAAAACTGATTACATGCACACAGGTATTTTCATGTTGCAGAATCTACATGCATTCTAAGAGTACTTTTCCTCAGAGAAGTTGTTTGCATTTTGTTTCATTTTAACAATTTCCACTTAAGTTCCTGCACAGCTATTACTGCACTTCATTCCATTATCTGCCTCAGTCATATCTGATCTCTTGACCTTTTCCATATTTATTAACCACAGGCAATGAGCAGTCATTACAAACTTGCAAGAAATCCTGCTGTTATGTTATGACACTTGAAACCTATGCAACATGTAAGCAGCTTTTTCAACTACATTATCGATACCTGTTGAGCCAGTTCTCTGGTGGGGGCCAATACTAGTGCTTGGGTCTCCTTGAGATCAATCTCCAACTGTTGCAGGATTGAAATAGCAAATGTGGCTGTCTTGCCAGTACCTGACTGAGCTTGAGCAATCACATCATACCCTAAAAAAAGGATAGATATTTACTGCTCTCACACAACACATTAAGGTTGCAATTTATCTGTACAGTTCCTTTTCAAGTGATCAGAGTTACAAATAGTCTCCATTTTTAGGTCAGTCCCGAAAGATGGAATACCATCATCTCACTTCACAAGGAAATATGAATTGTATTTCCACCCAAGGCAGATCAGTTCAGACCAAAACTTGGTATCTGCTGTTAAAAAAAATCTTCACTGTGGCTTACCTTTAATACATGGAATAATAGCACGTTGCTGGATAGCTGAAGGCTTCTCAAAACCATAGGCATAAATTCCTCTCAGAAGGGATTCTTTTAAATTCATGTCATCGAAATTGTCAACAATTTCATTCCAATTGCTCTGCAAGAAGAAAAAGTAAATTTGAATATGCTTCATCATCTTTCTGCACGCTTGTAAAAAAAACAACAACTATTACTATCACTAACATACTAACCTCAATGACACCATCAGGATCCATTCCCTCGGGGCCATGGTCTCTATCAAATAAGAGAAGCACACATTGTTAACCACATTTAAGCATTCTTGAATTCTTATCAATATAACATATCTGAAAGTTGTCAAATATGCAGTAATTATTGCTAAGGCCATATCTAATCAACAGTTAAGTGTACTGCTTCATGATTCTGCTAACATTACTAAATCACTCATATGATCATATACATCATACCATTAAAATTATAAGTAGTTCCACTGAAGAACTTTTCTTTCTCACCAATCTACTTGTACTGTTAGCACACTACCTTGCGTTAGAACCATTCATTTAGTGACTGTTCAAAGGCACAGAAGGAAGTGACTTATGAGCCCTTTTCATACTTATGACTCTTGCAGCATCCCCGTGGTCATGTGATCAAAATTCAAATGCTTGGCAATTGGCTATTTTTGACAATTACAGTATCTTGGGATCGCATGGTTATTTTGTGGGATCTTCTGTCAGGTCAAATTAATGAGGGAAGCCTGATTCACTTAACAATTTTATCACTAATTTAGCTGTGGTTCACTTAATGACCATGGCAAGAAAGGTTATAAAATCCTCCTGGATTCACGGCTATCTTTAGAAGATCATTTGACGGCTGTGGCCAGGGGTGCCTTTTATCAGGTTCGCCTGATCCGCCAGTTGCGTCTCTTTCTGGATCGGGACACCTTGCGCACGGTCACTCATGCCCTAGTTACCTCCCGTATGGACTACTGTAATGCTCTCTACATGGGGCTCCCCTTAAAAAGCACCTGGAGGCTCCAACTGGTCCAGAATGTAGCCGCGCGGGTCATTATGGGCGCAGCTCGTTATGCCCATGTAACACCTCTCCTACGCGAGCTGCACTGGCTCCCGGTGGTCTTCCGGGTGCGATTCAAGGTGTTGTCACCTTTAAAGCGTTCCATGGCTTAGGACCTGGGCCTACGAGACCGTCTTTTGCCACCAATAGCCTCCCACCGACCAGTTCGTTCTCACAGGGAGGGACTACTCAGGGTACCGTCAGTCAAATTATGTCGACTGGCGACTCCCAGGGGGAGGGCCTTCTCTGTGGGGGCTCCAACTCTTTGGAATGAACTGACCCCGGAGATACGGAATATCCCTGATCTCCGTGCTTTCCGCCGTGCCCTCAAGACCCTGATGTTCCAACAGGCGGGGCTAAACATATGAACATGTGAATGATTTTTTAAATGTTATCTAATTCTGGGTTTTATTTAATTGACCAAACTAAGTAATAATTTTAATTAGCAATTTTATGATGTTTGTGTGTCTATATTTTTCTTGACTGTACACCGCCTTGAGTCCTACGGGAGAAAGGCGGTATAGAAATATAATAAATAAATAAATAAATAAAAATAAAATGGGGCAAAACTCATGATTGATTTGCATAACAAAGGAAATTTTAGGCTCAATTATGGTCATATGTCAAGGACTATTAGTACTTTGCTTAGTGTACATTAGGAATGCATGACTTCTCAAAATATACAGATAGTCCTCAATTTACAAATTTGTTTAGTGACCATTCAAAATTACAATGGCCCTGAAAAATGTGACTTATGACACTTGCAACCATTGCCGTATCTCCATGGCCATGTGATCAAAATTCAGACACATGGCAACTATGATGGTTGCAGTGTCCAGGGGTCATGTGATCATCCTTTGCAACCGTCTAACCAAATTAACTTGGAAGCCAGATTCACTTAATCATGTTACTAACTTAACTACAGTGATTCACTTAACAACTGTGGCAAGAAAGGTTGTAAAATGAGGCAAACCCCATTTAGCAGCAAAAATTTTGGGCCCAAGGAGTACTTGTATATACCTCTTCTAAAGCCTTGAGTGCATTTAATTATGGACTACCTGTCCAGGTGCCCTCAAAAGTACCTTCCCTGCTTTATGTTATCCTCACAACTCTGGGTTGTCTGTAGAATAGTCTGGGACAAAAGATAGCAACTGGCAATTGTTACTGCAGTTCTATATTTACTATCTCACTGGTGCTATGAAAATCAGTATGCATTGAAATATTTAAGCCTCAATCACATTATGGTGTGCATTTGGCCATCACTCATCCTTCTCTCATTTGAGAAAAAAAGCAAGCTTTCAAATGTTCTGCATTCATCTCCGATGCGAATAGTAATACTCTGGGGAAGTCAAAGTTCTAAATACAGCAAAGCATACGTTGCTCTGCTTCTGCCATAATACTTGGCAGTGATCTATATAAAGTATTTGGCTACATTTCTTTGTGTTCTCCAAAAACACTTTGAAGTGTTAAATCTATTTCTCTTGCCTTTAAAATCTAGTCCTAGAAAAGAATACACTTTTTCCCAATATCTATGGAGATTCTCAAGTCATCCAGGTCATAGTTGTCTCAAAGGTGCTTTTTGAAAAGGCAACTGGACTTTCATTTCTCAAGAACTGAAGATCAGAAGCGATTCTTCTTCCAAGAAAAAGAAAGTCCAGTTGCCTATTGAAATAGCACCTTTGGGACTCTTTCCCAATTTTACTGGGGGATTTTTGGGGGTAAAAGAGAACTTCTCATCACCTCACACAAGAAATGGCAAGACAATGATAGCTATGTATTGTGTACACACCCTAGGCTTAATAATCAAACAAGTAGATGCCTAGATTATGAAAACACACTCATCCTTATGTATTATTTTCTTCGACTAAACCGGGGCCCAGCATGGCAGATCCAATCAATTTAGGATTCCACCTGGGAAAAAGAATTCACTGGGTTGCCCAGGCAACCACGGCCACGTGGAACCCCAAAACGACCGTCTCGTGGAATGAAGAAAACGGGCAACGTTGGGAAGAGGAGGAAGGAGAGAAGGGCCGCATGCAAGAGGGGCGATGGGGGGAAAATCATTGGCCAAACGAGGAAAACGTGGACGGGGAACGTTATCACCGCGCCATTCCGGGCTTTCTCTTCCCCTCCCCCACCCCGCCCCTCAAAAAAAGTCCGCCGAACTCTCGCGAGAGCTCCACCCTCTCTAAGTCGCGAGCGCACGCCGGTGACGGACGAGGCTGCCGGCAAACCAACGGCCTACCAGCCCCGCCCCTCCCTGTTCTTCTTTCTCCCCCCCACCCGAAAATGGACTCGTCCGAGGCGGCCGACTGCCCAGAGGCGAAACCGCTTGGGCGAGACCATGTGGTCGCTCGAAGGGAGGGCAACAGGCCATCTACTGCACGCTCGAGACCAACGGTCGGGTTTTTTTTTTAATCGTCAACCCCCCTCAGTTCCCAGACAAGCCGCTTGAGGCACTGGCGAGGGAGAAGACCTCTTCCTTTTATCCCAAGGGCAGGAGGAGGAGGAAGCGCAGCCTGAAAGGGACCCTCCCCGCGGCGGCCGCCTCTAGGAACCCGGCTTGTTCTCGTCACACTACATCCCGGACCACCCTCGCCC
The DNA here is from genome assembly GCF_029215685.1 of Pituophis catenifer annectens. NCBI lineage: Eukaryota > Metazoa > Chordata > Lepidosauria > Squamata > Colubridae > Pituophis > Pituophis catenifer. The sequence goes on along the minus strand of NW_027256886.1, from coordinate 7,222,039 downwards.
TAAACAAGCTTCTTTTCAAAAACCTCCCCGCCGTCTTCTCTTCGCCCGCGCCAGAATATACCTGCTGTAATCCGCGGATCCGCCTGACATGTTCCGATTGCTGCCGCTCTCCTCAACTGAAAAGGCAGCGATTCCGCGGCGCCCGCTTTATATATCCCTCCCCCCCCCTTGGCCGGATCTACTTTTACTCCCTTTCCTCCTCCCCCCACCCCTTCGCCCTCCTTGCGGAGGAGTCTAAGAACTTAATTGCAGGGGGATCCCGAGCAGGTCTGCCCCGCCCACATGCCCCCCCATCCGTCTTCTTCCTATCCAGGGACACATCTCAGGCCCAGGGAGGTAGTCGGGAGAGGGGAAAAAAAAAAAAAAAAAGAACGGATGGCTCCAGGCGGACCGCAACTGGCTCGGGCCGTAAAAGGAACGGAGGCCGGTGGGAGGAACTACTTTAACGCCGCGAGACGCGGAAGGATATTGCAGCAGTACAGTGTGACGGGATGCATTTCGCTTCAAACCCCCCCACCTCTGAACTCACCTCCTCCCCCCCAACCCCCGCCTCGTAAACGGGGCTTCCTAGGCCGCCCCTGCCTCGGCGAAGGGAGGGAAAGCGAATGAAAAATGGCGGCACCTCTCTCTGCCTGAGGGGGAATTCTGGGCGGGAAGGCGGAGGAGAGGTGCCGGTGAGGGTGGGGGGGGAAAACAGGGTCTTTAAGCCTGGAAAGCGAGGCAGAGCCCCATCCTCCTAAGGAAAGACGGCGGGGTGTGTGATTTTAAAGGTTCTGCCTTCTCAGAACCCGCCGAGCCCTTTTATAATGAGTGAATTTTGGTGGTTACCGGCGGGTGGGAGATGATATTCTCCCCCCCCGGTGGGGCTTTTCCCCTCATTGGAGAGACGAGGGTCAACCTGCGGAGCAGAATTAGAAAAAGGAGAGGGGCAGCAAGAAGAGGAAGAGATGGGGGGGGGGTGTTTCTTCATCCCCCCCTCGTTCCTTTCCAGATCTGTGGAGGTTATGCCGTGCCGGGGACGGACGACGTCCGGCCTAGCATGGGAGGCGGGGGAAGGTTGCGGCTCGTCCTTATATTTCCTCCATCCCGCGACCCCCCCCCCAGTTTAGGATGCGCTTGGAGGGCGCGAGGTTGGGGGAGGAAGGGGACGGAGGAGGCCTGTGGATTTAGGAGACCTCGCCCGCCTCTTCCCTGAGATTGAAGTCGGTCGGGCTCGCCGCTGAGGGGCGAAGTGGCTGTTTTTGAAACGGGAAAAGCGCCCGGTTGATGGGCAAGCGAGCCTGGGGGGTGGGGGGGGGGGGTGGATAGTCAAATAGGTTGATTATTTGGTTGGCGGACGAGGCCACCAGACGTTGCGGGGTTGGGGGGGGAAGTTGACAGAAACGAGGATGGCCGGGAGAAATGGGGACCTCTGCGGGTCGCTTGGGGGAGAAAGAAGGAAGAAGAGGGCGAAAAGCAGGCAAAAATGGAGCTCGTCGATCAGAACTGGTCGGCAGTTCGGGCGGTTCGAATCCCTGGTGCAGGTCTCCTGCCTGAGCAGGGGGTGGGACTAGATGACCTCCAAGGTCCCTTCCCACTCTGTTACTGATGGATGGAAAGAAATGGAGGGGGAGGAAGGGGTGCACGGGAAAGGAATCTAAGGCAAAAGGGACACGAGTTGGCAAAGACTGTGGTGATTGCTTCTGGCTACACATCCTTTAAAAAAAAACCGAGATTATTGTACAGTACCTGTTTCATGTCTAGAAACTGTAAATTGGGAAGAGGGGGGCAGTTCATAGAGAAAAAACTAACTAGGTTTAGCAGTCTGGTGCCTGGTTGGAATGCAGAAGTTCTAGGGTGGGGAAGGGCTTGCCTGCATCAGTTAATTTTTCTGGGATCAAGCCAGGTGGTTGGAAACGTGCTGCCTGCTTCCAGATTAGTATGAATAAAGACTTTTTCTGCTATCTCTTCAAAGCAAGCATTGCTTAAGCTTCAGTGATAGCATTTAATATTTGTAACTATGTGGATTTTGAGTGTTCACTTTTAATATGCTCCGTATTCTTACTTTAAGCAAGCAGAAATGGTGTTTTGTGGAAAGCCACCTGACGAATTCAGAATGGAGCTGATAGTTGACTCAAAGTGCGAACTTTTCAGAAAGAATGCTAATGACCAGATGACTGCAAATGATCCTTCCATTCCCCCCTTTCCTATCAGAACTAATCCTTCCACCCCCATTATCCTGCCGGAACTAATAAAGCTTCTTGGATGAGAAGCGAAACATCTTCAAGGAAAAACAACTGTAATTTGGCTTTTGAAAAAGCACCTTTGAGACAACTATGACCTGGATGACTGAGAATCTTCAGAGTTAGCAGAATTATTCTTCTTTTAACTGTTGCAGTCTCTTGTGTTGAGGTTGAAAAGTTTCAGGCTGAAATCACTGCCCATTATTTAGTGAGTTTAGATTTAGTCATATTGTCCTCAAGTAAAGTTTATCAAGGTATAGAAGGATATATGTGGTGAGAACTAGTCTATTTGTAGAAGCTTTTGAAAAAGGATAGGTTAAAATTGTAATAAAAGTGATCGGTGAACAAAATTATTTTTATTTTCATATGTGAAATTCAAAATTGATTTTAAGGTGAGGCCTTGCGAGTAAAAGCTTGCCAAAAAGAATAGAATAGAATATTGGCCAAGTGTTTTTGGGCACACAAGGAATTTGTCTTGGTGCATATGCTTTCAGTGTACATAAAAGAAAAGATACATTCCTCAAGAATCAAGGTACAACACTTAATGATAGTCATAGGGTACAAATAAGCAATCAAATCATATTAGGAAACAGTCCTAATTTGTCCTTGGTGGTGGCGGCGGCGCAGTTGACTAAATGCTGTTAAAGTAGCACCAGCTTCCTGCAATTACTGCAAGTTCAAATCTTACCAGGCTCAAGGTTGACTCAGCCTTCCATCCTTTCGAGGTAGATAAAATGAGGACCCGGATTGTGGGGGCAATAAGCTGACTTTGTATAAAAAAGAACACTGCTGGGGGGGGGGGGCGAAAGCCCTATTAAGCAGGTATATACAAAAGTATGAAGGCTATTGCTTAACACATTGAGAGCCGCCCTGAGTCTCCGGAGAAGGGCGGCATATAAACAAGATTACAGTCATACGTGGGAGGAGATGGGTGATAGGAACAATGACAAGATTAATAGTGCAGACTTAGTAAATAGTTTGACAGTTTCCAAAAAGCTTTTGAAAGAATTGAATACAAGTGATAATAATTACTGTTTTTAGCTTGATCCTTTTTTTCACTCTAAGTAATGTTAATTTTAATATATTCTATAGGATAGTTCCCTGAAACCTTTTTCTGTTCACAGATATTCTTTTAAGAGTTGCATTCTGTTGGTGCCAAAAAAATAATGACTTAATAGCAAGGAATTGCACCCTTTGGGATGCATAGTTTACAAGTGAGGAAATTGGTTCTGTATTGGTTCATTGCCAGACTATTATTCATTGAGTTTAATCCTGTATGTAAATTAATGAAGTTTTCCTCCAGAAAAGGCTTAAAGATATTTGGATTAGTTACAAATGTTCATTGCTTAGGTAAATGGTTAAGAACTCTGGTTACTGCTCAGTTTCCACTTTATGCTGGTTGGTCTTTTCTCAGTATGTTTTTTTAAAAAATCACAAAGCACCATTCTACCATATCCGAGCCTGTTTTTCATTTTTATTCCTTGATTATAGAAGAATACAACATTTTAGGGATTGTAGGGCGTAATTTAGTTTCCCAACCTTCTGGAGAGCTCCAGACTGACTAAATAAAACTACAATTGATTTTTTTTCATACTTCAGAGGGTTTTAAGGTTTGCAGCTGATTCTTGGAGCCAAAAGAGCCATGTTTCAGTAGTGCATTTTTAGACCCGTGTGGGAGAAATTATAAGGATGGAATGGAAAGGAAATGGACTACCTTCCAGGGGTATGACTTTGATTTAAAAAATCCACTAAAATTGTTTTTAAAATCAATCTTATTTCTACCAGATTTCATCAGTGCAATTTCAGGTTACTAGGAAATTCATCCTACTTTTAGTGGATCATTTGTTATAGGATGCTCAGACATCATTAGGCCCAGTATATCTCTACTGCTAAACTTTTCAGAAATGAGATTACTGTTTGCATATAATAGTCCTTTATTTATGGATAAGTGCAGAGGAAAGGCAAACAGAATTTTGTAAACTATTGCTCTAAACAAAGGTAAAATTATGGAAAATAGCATACTAGAGTCAAGTTGTACAGAATACAGAAACTGACCCAACTGAGGGGGAAGTAGGAACATGTGCAAGAAGTTAAAACTCTAATTTTAACTTCTCTCTTGGCCAGATTTTATTGAAGATTTCAAATCCAAAGCACAATTTTCAATCTATTTAGCTCAGATCTCGTTGTAGGAAATTAAATTTTAATTAGAACTTCAGCCAATTGCATTTTATAATTTTTTTTATCTCTGTACTGTTCATAAATAAAACTACTTTAACAGTGATGCTATGCCAGTGATGATACAAAGTAGCATATCCTATTTTGACTAATGGGAATGTCCCAGAGACGAAGGTAGGGCATTTCTCTTTCTTGTGCCCTGTAATGTTTAGGTTGAGCTGCTGCCACTGAATTTAGTTAGTTAAGACTGTTTGAAAAGGGCATATTCCATTAGTGAGCTTTATTTGATCAATCTGAGGCTCTCCAGAAGGTTGGGAAACTAAATTATAGCCTCAATCCCTAAAATGCCGCCTTCTATAATTAAAATGAGAAACAGACTTGAATATGGTAGAATGGTGCTCTGTGATTTAAAAAAAAATCCTGAGCAAAGATCTTTATATCTGGATTTTATTGGCAAGTTCCTTTTACGTGCACACACTGCACCCCATTTAGGCCAGAGTTTACACATTTATTTTTGAACTGATATGTATTCATTGTGTGGAGTTCTTGCTATCGCCAAAGTAAGGTGTGGAATGAAGCTGAAGTAAGTTTTGGTCAGTTAGAAGAGTCAAGTATTTATTAACTAAATTCATAAGATATATCTTAAGATACTTAAACAACATGTTCTGTGGCAGTAGAGCTTGAAAAGGGCTGTCTAGCCCAATTGTTTACCCTTTTTCATCTTAGGATAAAACATTTCTTGCGCCGAGGTTTGACTGCTGTACAGTTCAAGATAGACTATTTCCAAGGCATCTCTGAATGTATCCCAAATTTTAACACCTCTGAATGTATCCCAAATTTTCAACTAAAGGTGGTACCTTTGAACTTCTCACATTATTGAAAACATTGAAGAATCTGGTAAGGAAATACCTCCGAAGAGATGACCCAAATAGTTGCCTAGCATATATTATTGGTATACAGTCCTGGCAAACTTCCTTCATCCTACCTATGAGCGCTAGACCATCAGAACGAGGCAATAGAACAGGTTTTGATAAACTCTATCCATAAATTTAGCAGTAGATAACACACACTGTAGAAAGGCATGATGCCTCTTCTCATTTTTAAAACACAAAAACATTTCAAACATTGATATCAAACATATTATAGAGCCTTGGTAGTACAGTGGTTTAGAACACCCTGTCATTAACACAGCTGCCTGCAATTACTGCAGGTTCGAATCTTACCAGGCTCAAGGTTGATTCAGTCTTCCATCCTTTCTAAGGTAGGTGAAATGAGGACCCAGTTTGTGGGGGCAATAAGCAATAAGCTGACTTTGTATAAATATACAAAAGTATGAAGGCTATTGCTTAACGCATTATAAGCTGCCCTGAGTCTCCGGAGAAGGGCGGCATATAAATCAAATTAAAAAAAAAAATGCCTCAAATCCATTTCTTAACATCAGGAAGATAAATTTCTATTTAGGGAAATTTATGTAAATCTCTAAAGCCAAAGCTCTTCATAAAATGGCAACCTCGATTTCAGGAATGTAATTCAACATTCCATTTACATATTTAACTTAGATTTTTAAAAGCAGAATTGAATTAGCATATGCTGTAATTTGAAACCAAAGTAGAACTGTGTGGCTGGACAAGATCAATTCCTGAATTAAAGAACCCTCAAATTTCTCAGTCTCGCTACCATTAGGACATTAATTTGCCATGGCACTTGCAGGAAGTTTCCTCCTTTTTAATTTTTGAGACATCAAAAAGTTTCTTGTGTATGTCAAGTGAGACATCCTTTTCTGTTCTTATAGCCTGTTATTTTGGATCCACTTTTGATGCCATTTCGGCATTTTCAGATAAAATTCGTTCCTCATCTGCCATTTCGTGCCCAGTTTTAAAATCATTTTTTATTGTGGCTTCCTGTAGGAAACACATTTCCTACAGGAAGGATTTTTTAATAACTAATTCAAAAAACTTACTCCAAACTTATCTGGAGCCTTAATCTGTTTATAACCTTCTAAGAGATCTGTCTGTCTGTCTGTCTGTCTGTCTGTCTGTCTGTCTGTCTGTCTGTCTGTCTGTCTGTCTGTCTGTCTGTCTATCTATCTATCTATCTATCTATCTATCTATCTATCTATCTATCTATCTATCTATCTAATCTGTTTATTCCACTAGGCACAGCCAAAAGATATTTATATGGCTACCTATTTCTCAATAAAAACAACAACATGCTTATTATTCATTGTTGGCTTCTTGTCTGTTATGTGATTATTCTTTTTTTGCCCCTTTTCATTTGTAAACTGCTTAAGGCTTTTTCGGAGGATTGAGTAGTATATAAAATTTAATACTTTTTAAAAATTTGCAGGTAGTCTTTTACACCATTTGTTTAGCAACCATTCAAAGTTTACAACAGTACTGAAAAAATGGACTTATGACCTGTCCTCATGTTTATGACTCTCACAGCATCGCTATGGCCTCCTGATCAAAATTTGGGTGTTTGGCAATCGGCATGTATTGATAAAGATTGCAGTATCCCAGGGTTACGTGATCGCCATTTGCAGCATTCCCAGGGATTTTCCAGCAAGCAAAGTCACCAAAGAAGCCAGATTCATTTAAGTGCAGTGATTTGCTTGAAGAAAAAAGGTTGTAACATTGAGTGCGGCTCTCTTTAACAACCGCCTTACTTAGCAATAGAAATTCTTCTAATTGTGCTTGTAACTTAAGGACAACCTGTGTATATGGCACTATTGTTTAGCTTGGAGGATATATTTCATTATATAAAGTATGCATGACATGGAGTAATTCTTTTTAAAATTTACTCCCAAGGTTATATACCTACTAGGTTTGCACTCACTTTACTTGCTGGGTTTTCACCTAATTTTTTTTTATTTAAATAGTCAACAAATAGTCAACCTCATCCCCACTATGACTGAAACCTGTCACTCAGCCAATGGGAAATAACCAGCTGCTCTTAGTGACTCAGATGATGTTAAACAGTTCGATTAATCGTTTTTATAACAATTCCAGGGCTGAGAACATCATGACAAAACACTAAAAATTACTGAGGGGAATACAATCATCCATCAGCTTTTAATTGCTAAGTTCATCGAAGCAGATGAAAATAATGCCAGTGAGTCACATGCTGAATTAGGCTGTTCTTTGTAATCCTGAATGTTTAGAAGGAACACAGCCTTTCCACTTCAGCCACCTGAAAGAAGCCAGTTAATTAGGGAAATTTGAAATGTGTGTATAATGAGAGGTTAAGTACAACATCCATTGAGGAAGGGGTTGCTTATTGGCCTAAAGGAGAACATTTTTCCTGAACATTTGTGAAAGATTTTACTTGTTCAACATGCAAAAAATCTTCATTGGGGAATATTGTAAAAAAAGGCTCTTCAGGCAGCACCAAGATAAAATAAGAGCCAATGCAGGTGTTTGCTGCTGATAAATTCAGAAATATGGTTGCATTAACATTTCATTTTGAAGGCTAAATGTTTACCGCAATGCCATGTATTTCATTTCATGCAACACTTAAGATGTGGGAGAAATAAGGATGTGTTTATTTCAATTCAGGTGTCCCTTTATTTAGGTCAGCTTTATCTTATATTTTCCTACTTAAGTCTCCTTATACATAGCTGTGAGCTGCGTTGATTCACCATGTAGAGTTTGCTGAATCTCTACAAATTCTGAATGAATTTACTTTCAGCAGGGATGAAAGGACAGGTGGCTGGATTTGCCTGCAGGTAGTCCTCCACTTAACAACCATTCGTTTAGTGACTGTTCAGAGTTACAGTGGCACTGAAAAAAGTGACCTGTGACCATTTTTCACATGATTGTTACAGCATCCCCCATAGTCATGTGAGCAAAATTCAGATCAGAATTTGGCAACTGGCATGTATTTTTGTTGGTTGCAGTGTCCCGGGTCACATGATCACCTTTTGGGAACCTCTGACAAGTAAAGTCAATGGGGAACCCAGATTCACTTAACAAACTATTAACTGCAGTGATTCACTTAACAACGGTGGCAGGAAAGAACATAAAACGGGGCAAAAGTAACTGTCTTGCTTAGCAAACAGAAACCTTGGGCTCAATTGTGGTCGTAAGACAAGGTCAGAGTTAACGTGTCTTGTTTACAAAGTGTAATAAAATTCTACCGGGAAAGTCTACAAACAAGAATTTCCCATACTCACTTGGGAAGGACTGCATTTCTAGTGATAACAGATTGTTTTTTTATTTAAAAAGATAATTCAGCAATTACAAAAAAAAAAAAAAATTATGAGGAAAAGCAAACTATGGGTTACACTGATCTCACAATGTGTGTATGTTGGGTGTTGGGGTGCACCTTTTTATATCTATAGGAAAATGGACAGCAGCAGTACATAAAAAAGCTAAAAATTGCTAAGTTTTGTGATAGTTCAGAAATTTTCCAAGCAAGGAAAGAGAATATTTCTGTCCAGAGAAAAATACCCAGTTAATGGAAAATTATGTTTTTATCTTAAGTTTCCTACATCGCAGGTCTACACTGTTTGTAAAGCCTGTGTATTCTGTCTCTCTTCTTCAAAGTGATGATTGCCGTGAAACCATCAGTAACTGAACGGTAGCACAAATCCGTTTCTTTTTCAGCTGTGTCTTTTTTCCAAGGAAGATGGAGACAGGTGTCTTTCATCATCCTGTATTTTCTCCAGTTTCTAATAGATTTTGGTCCTTGGAGGATTGCTTTTGGCACAGTCAGAAATGCCTTTGCTTTGGTAATCAGTTATCCACTACAGCCTTGAAATTTGAGCCTTCCCAGAAAGCAGCGCGTGTGGCAGCCAGGAGAACGATGTTCTTTGCACAACCAGGGTGGTTACTGAGAATTTGTGCTAGATTGCAAAACATTCTAGACCCCTTAGTTTTGTTGGGCGCATCCTTTCTGTCCCGAGTCGTCAAAAAACAGCCATTAAAAAAATCAGCCTCAGCATCTCTCCCTGCTTCCCTACAAAAAAAAACACAAACAAACCTGAGCAATTCATCGATAAGAATGTGCCAAAATGGTAGAAGACGTGGGTGTCAGCAAGGAGAGAGAAAGGGGGCAAATGGTATATGCCATATTGAGTGCATTCACTGTGGCCTTTGCAAGATAACATCACATGTGTCTTTTTGACATCATTGTTAGTACATATACACATACAGTAGATATACATGAATATACAAATATCTATATGTTTGTTTATCTATCTGTCGTGTTTTCCCAGAAATAAGACCCTGTCTTATATTTTTTTGAACCCTGAAATAAGTGCTTGGCCTTATTGCCATGTGCTCAAAAAGCCCGATTGGGTTTATTAAGGGATGTCTTATTTTGGGGAAAACAGGGTATCTATCTATCTATCTACCTATCTATCTATCTATCTATCTATCTATCTATCTATCTATCTATCTACCTACCTACCTACCTACCTACCTACCTACCTACCTATCTATCTATCTATCCCTACCTACTTACCTATCTATTTTTTTCTTCTACCTTGCAATACATCAGAAGAATAAAATAGAATGGAATGGAGTATATAGAGTAGAGTAGAGTAGAATAGAATAGAATAGAATAGAATAGAAGAATAGAATAGAAGAATAGAATAGAATAGAATAGAATAGAATAGAATAGAATAACAACAGAACACAACAGAACAGAACAGAAGAGAACAGAACAGAATAGAATAGAATAGAATAGAATTCTGTATTGGCCAAGTATTGGCCAAGACACACAAGGAATTTGTCTCCAATGCATAAGCTGTCAGTGTACATACAAGCAATACGTGATAAATCATTATCATAGTCATCGTAAAAATCATAAGATACAACACTTCATCATAAATCATAAGATACAACACTTAGTGATAGTCATAGGATACTAAATGGTTTTAGTTTCTGTTATAAGTAGTTTGTGGAAAAAGGGGGAAGAAGGAGGAGGAGGAGAAGAAAAAGGGAAACTTTTGAGACTATTCCAAATGAAAGATGTAGTGAGAATTATACAGTATTTTAGGGAGACTTTCCCAATACAACCTGCCTATATGAAACTTGATAGCCTTTATCTGCCACTTCCCAAGGTAATAGCAACAGCACTATGACTTACATACCACTTCGCAGTGCTTTGCAATCAGTCTGGTGAGATTCTTATAAAATAGGCGATCAACAATAAACTGTTTTGGCCTATTCCCAGAGCTGTTCCGGTTCCTTGCACCTGACCCCCAGCTACCATGTTTCCCCGAAAATAAGACCCTGTCTTATATTTTTTTGAACCCCGGAATAAGCGCTTGGCCTTATTTTCAGGGAGGCCTTATTATTTTGGGGCATGTGGAACAAGATGGGGCTCCTCTTGTTGTCTTACCTGATTTCCAGCTCTGCGTTTAAATATTTTTGGGGAGGGCTTCTTTTTTTGGAGAGGCTTATTTTAGTGCATGCACTCAAAAGCCCGATTGGGCTTATTATCAGGGGATGTCTTATTTTCGGGGAAACGGTACTTGTGGGACCATCTAAATTATCCCATATAATCTCTTTATTCTGGATGTTGCATTGGACAGAGGGCAATTTCTATGTTAGGTCCAAATGCTAGTTTATCGCCTTTAAAGCCCTTTGTGGCTCCAGACCTGGAATTTCTGCTCTGAAATGAATTCTCCTGAGACCAGAGTTGAGGATTTTGTCACTGAGGGAGCTTCATCTTCAGGACCCCATGAAAATGGGGCCTTTTCAATGAGGGCCCTCCTTCTGTAGCACAAGTCTCCCTCACACATCCAGGCTGCTTCCTCTTGTGCTGGATTTTCGCAGAGCCGTAGAAAACCAGGTGATTTCATAACGCCTTGGGGACACTAAATTGGCCTGACCTCGGGGGGAAGGCATTGTTATGTATTGTTTTTTTATTTTCCTTTTTTAAAAAAAAAAAACAACGGTGTTATGTTTCTTTCTTTATACATTGCTTAGAGCCAGTTGGGAATGGTACAGAGCAGAACTCTCCGTAATAAATAATAACAATAAATAAGGGCCAGTATTCACACCCACATCTCAAAAGGGACACGAAAGCCTTCTTTTACTGAGCATCTGGATACCTCCAAGTGAGGTACTAATACCACTCTATAAAGCCCTAGTAAGACCACACTTAGAGTATTGCATCCAGTTTTGGTCACCACACTATAAAAATGATGTTGAGACTCTAGAAAAAGTGCAGAGGAGAGCAACCAGGATGATTAGGGGACTGGAGACTAAAACATACGATGAATGGTTGCAGGAACTGGGCCTGGCTAGTCTAGTGAAGAGAAGGACCAGGGAGACATGATAGCAGTCTTCCAATATTTGAGGGGCTGCCACAGAGAGGAGGGGCTCAAACTATTTTCCAAGGCACCTGGAGGCCAGACAAGGAATAATGGATGGAAACGGATCAAGGAGAGTGGAAATAAGGAGGAACTTTCTGACAGAACAATCAACCAATGGAACAGAAGTTGCCTTCGGAAGTTGTGGGAGATTCATTGCTTGAAACTTTCAAGAAAAGATTGGACTGCCATTTGTCAGAAATGGTGTAGGATCTCCTGCTTGAGCGGGGGGTTGGACTAGATGACCTATAAGGTCCCTTCCAACTCTGTTATTCTATTCTAAATACTTAAAAGTATTCTAAATACTTAAAAACAATTTAAAAGTCAGCCATCAATACACCCCAATCAACAATTAATCTGTTAAACTTTTTCAGCCAGAGAAAACAATGCAAGGTTATGTGCACAGCATTCTCCAATGCATCATGTGCAAACTATACTATTCTGGGTGCAGAGGAGTTATAATTTCCTTGTAAGGCCTGGGACTTGTGTTTTCTACAATACAGTACTAATGAATCTATAGTTTCTTCCTCAGAAAGATTGACTTAATAAAGTAGATATTCTGCACAGTCTAGAGATCTGGGACCTATTATTTTCATACTATACCACAGTTTTTAATGGATCCTTGGCAGGAAAAAAATACTATTAAAATATGATGTATGGAAAAAAAGGTCTGCCGGTTTTGCCTATTTATTTCCCCAATCGTGCCTTGGGATTTGTGTTCCAGATCATCTATATGAGGCTGATCAGAACATATGGTTTGTTTCTATTTAGGAAAGTATATTATTCATAAAATAATGCATTTCTTTGGGTTATATTAGGTAAAATTATTTTTAAAAGCTGCACATTATAACCAAACTCTCTACTTTGTGCGTTTATATAAAAACCTTCAAGTTGCACAGTACATATCCAATGTGACAGATTTGCTGGTGCAGGATTTCTTTTAGATTTTTCCTGTCATAAACTTGCTTGGAAGCTTGGAAATGTGAGCCTTGCTCAATAACCGACAGTGCCAGAGCTGTGAAAAGTGATCTGCAGGGAGGGCTGATCTCGTCTTTCTCAAATCAGAGTGCCGTGTTCCACCTGAAACAGAGAATGGTGTCTTCGAATGGAGCCTTTGGAGGTGGCCGGTGATAATCATGCCAACCAGCATGATTGGCATGACACTTTCAGTCCTTCTCTCCATCCGTGCAAGCCAGCGTCTGCATTTCCTGTGACGGGGCACATCTTTCTCCTTCTGTCCTGGCCACTTTTTACATAGGCACGATCGAGAGCGTTTTAACAAACTGCATCCCTGTTTGTTTGGGGGCAGTAGCGCCTCAGATAGAAAGTCCCTACAGGGAGTGGTGAGGACAGCCGAGAAGTTTATAGGAAGCTCACTTCCCATTATTCAGGATACTGCTTATAAGCGCTAGGTGATTAGAGCTCGGAGCATTATTAGAGGCCCCTCACACCCACTAAATGGTCTGTTTTTGTTGTTCCCCTCTGGAAGGAGGTTTCGAAGTATTTCTGGCAGGACTAGAAGATTCTGTAACAGCTTTGTTCCTTAGGCCATCCGTCTGGTAAACTTGCAAGATTAATTTTTCCCGCCATGTACATGCATACATCCGAACTAGACTGTGTTGTTTCTCTGTGTCATATAATAATATATGTGGGTATGTGGGCATATGCATATTTATTTATTTATTTATTTATTTTGTAATGTTTATATAGTGTACATTGGAGGTGTACTTTTGAGAGCTGTATGCAATGAAAGTTCATTTTAATGTATGCCGATTAATGTACCTTTAAAGCAGTGATGGGTTGCTTCCGGTTCGGTCCGGTTCTTGCAAACCGGTAGTAACGGCAGCGGGAGGCTCCACCCACCCGCCCGGATGTCATCATGAACTATCTGCGCATGCGCACACGTGCGCTCCTGTTGCGAACCAGTAGTGGAGGTAAGTAGAACCCTCCCCTGATTTAAAGTGACAGTAAGGTTATTCTAAGTCTAAACCTTTTCTCAGAGCTGGTGGACTGAGTGATAGCAAGGAAGGAGGACTATGAAGCCCAGACAGCTTTACTGCCCCCTAATGGTCTAGATCAGTGGTGGGTTTCAAAATTTTTTACTACCGGTTCTATGGGTGTGGCTTGGTGGGTGTGGCATGGCTTGGTGGGCATGGCTTGGTGAGCGTGGCAGGGGAAGGATACTGTAAAATCTCTATTCCCTCCCCAATCCAGGGGAAGGTTACTGCAAAATCCCCATTTCCTCCCAATCAGCTGGGACTTGGGAGGCAGAGAATAGATGGAGGCGGGCCAGTCAGAATTTTTACTACCGGTTCTCCAAACTACTCAAAATTTCTGCTACCTGTTCGTCAGAACCTGCTGAAACCCACCTCTGGTCTAAACAGAAGAAACCAGAAGCCCAGACGTATCTTCAGGGTGCCTGGCGTTCTGATCGTAAAGGGACCGCCACCTAGTGGCTGTGATTGGTTTCTTCAGGCTACAACTTCGTAGCTGTCAATCAGCAGGACAGCTTAAAAGAGAAAGCGGAACCTTTCTGTTTAAAATAGGATCTTGCAAACAAGCTTACGGAAGGCTTTTTTATAAACAGCAATGAGAAAATAGATTACTGGGGGGGATATGATCGCGGGAGAAGACTAGTCACCAGAGTTTCTGTGTTGGTAATGGAGGAATGGAAACCTTTTTGGTAGCAGGAGGAGGGGATAGAAAATTACGGTCTCTTTAGCAGCTCTGCCAGCCCCCTGCCCCAAAAGAGGGGCTCCCTGAACCCCAGAGGGATTTAGAAACTGTTTTTGGCTCCTCTCAAGATTGCAAGGTACATTTTAAATGTTCAAGAAAGAAAAAAAGCCATGTCCTCTGTGTAGCCTGATGGATTTTGCAAAGCATGACGGGAATTTTTACACAGGCTGAGAATTTAGATAGGCAACTTATCGATTTAGTAAAATAAAACAAACTGAACTTTGTGGGAGGGATGACAGCTGGTTTTTGGCATCTGATGGCCAAGAATAACAACAAAACCAGCAGTTCTACCTTTTCCTATAAATTATCTCTCAGGCTCTGTGTTTTGCCCTTACAATTAATCATAGTCCTTTACTAGGCCTTTACACAGCTTTGGTGGTCAATTTTGGCTTTCATCTATACTACACTACCATGGATATACATGCACCCCGCTTGCACAGGCCAGATAATCTGATAAGTGGTCTTTGAAGAGTTTTATATCATTTGTTCCCTGTTGCCTTTGAGAAGGGCTGGTTCCCTTAAGTGCAAAGTCTTCCCACTATCAGAAAAGTGAAAATCTGCCTAGCTAAATCATGGAAAGCTTCATAAATGCTTAGAGTTGCTGGGAATCATGCATATAAATTTTAAGAATTTTAAGAAGCAAAGGTAGTACCCCATAGTAATTAATACCTTAAACATCATTGGCATTGGCAAAATCATTACTCACTGTATTTTTCGGTGTAGAAGACGCACTCCCCCCCAAAAAAAGTGGATGGAAATGTCTGTGAATCTTATAGAGTGAATGTTGCCAAAGCCCCGCCCACCCACTGGCCCTCACCGTTCGGTGTCTGCTTCCCAGCAGTTTGCCTCCTTGCAGCAAACAGCAAACAGCCTGGTAAACTTCAGCACAGCCTGATTTAGCACTAGCAGCTGATTGTCGGTTGGATCTGCCTCCCAGAATACTGCATATTAACTGTTCCAGGCTGTGGGAATTGCCGCTGCCCATTGCGCCACCGTCACCACCACCACCTATCGCCACCTCTATGCCCCATTTTCGGCCTGCGCATGTCCCATTTTTGGCATGTTCCAGGCGATGGGAATAGGTGACGGTGGCGATCACCGCCACCTGGAATGGGCCAAAAACAGGATGCGTGGAGGCCGAAAATGGGGTGCACGGAGGTGGCAATCCCCACAGCCTGGAACAGCTGACTGGTGGTATTCCAGAAGGCTGATCCAACCGCCAATCAGCTGCTCGTGCTAAATCAGGCTGTGCTGAAGTTGACCGGGCTGTTTGCTGTTTGCTGCAAGGAGGCAAATTGCTGGGAGGCAGAGACAGGGGCAGATTTTTTTTCTTGTTTTCGTCCCCAAAAGCTAGGTGCATCTTATAGTCTGGAGCGTCCTATAGTCCGAAAAATATGGTAATTGTTAAAGGCAGATTTACTCATAACAGCTTACAACAACCTGTGACAATATCTTGAACACCATCAACATCTGCATATCCCAGATCCTTGGGAAGGACATGATAGGTGGACAGAAATACCAAGTGCAGCCTAAACATCTGGCTGCCTGTGTGATAGTGATAATAATAATAATGTTTTGCTGCATGTCTGCAAGACAAGCATTCTAGGAAGAACCATCCAGTTCAGAGGTGGGTTTCAGCAGGTTCTGACCAGTTCTGGAGAACCAGTAGTGGAAATTTTGAGTAGTTTGGAGAACCGGTAGTAAAATTCTGACTGGCCCCGCCCCCATCAATTCTCTGCCTCCCGAGTCCCAGCTGATCGGGAGGAAATGGGGATTTTGCAGTAACCTTTCCCTGGAGTGGGGAGGGAATGGAGATCTTACAGTATCCTTCCCCTGCCATGCCCACCAAGCCATGCCACGCCCACCAAGCCACATCCACAGAACCGGTAGTAAAAATTTTTGAAACCCACCACTGATCCAGTTGCTGTGGCATGCATGGATATGTCAAAGCTTTAAGTTTTCAAAACATCAGGGATGGGGAAATCTTCATTTTGAGAAATTGTTCATTGCTCATGAATTTGGGCTCTGAAGTCTTAAATTTCACTAAAGCTCCAGTGACTTTTCTGATGTTCTAAACGAAGCAAATGTAGCCTTCAAGTGCTTTGGTACATGTCTTTTATTTGCGATAGCCAAAGAAAAGTGTATGAACAAAATGTATCGCCAACCAGTAATAGAAAGAGCGGGCTAATTAATATAATTGTATTGAACTTACTACAGCTTTATCATAAAATAATCATGGCGTAGGAAATAATCAAGTATAGTTCAAATCACATTTGAAATTCCACCCTGACTTGACTGCAGGGAAAATTAACATAATTCACCCACTGAGCTGCTGTAGATCTGCAAAGGCTCCTTTCTCTTCCAGGAAATATATTTTTCTCCAGGTTTAAATGCAGGCAATGCTGGTTCTGCAGAAGGCAGTTGTGCATCTTGCTGGCTGATCGAGCTGACTGAATTACAGTCCTTGTTTCATTATTGGCTAACTATTGTATCTTGCAAAACGTTAAGAAACTAGGGAGGCTGATGCTTGGCTGCAACTGTGTTTAAGTGTTACGCTTTTATGCAGTCAGAAATCCCAAGAACTCTTCTCATTTCCAAGAGTAGAACATTTCTGGAGAAATAACTCACTGCCTTTTAAAAAATTTAATCCTGGAGAGCATCCAAAAGATCAAAATCGCTAAAACCGGTATCTAGAGGCTCTGGATCTCTTTTAGGCTTCCATGGTGTCCCAGGACATTGTGGTGGTTCTGGTAGATCCGGCAGCCGATGTAAGAAAATGGGGGGATCTGTAGAGGTACCGTGTACTGGGGAGACATCAGAAAACCCAATAGGTTCTTCATGGGTACTGATGTTAGCCTCCTTTTCCAGAAAAGCTTGAGTTTCAACAGCTGATAGAACTGTAACTTCTTCAGAAGAACTCTCTGTTGGCTTTTTATGCCCGTGTCTGTGGCCGTGTCTGTGGCCATGTCTGTGGCCATGTCTGAGTTTGTGGACATGGCCATAGACCAACTTTTTTTCATGAGTGGGGCGTCCTCTCGGATCAGGATGGAAGTCCTCCACAACGCTTGGTTCTTCCGTTTGAGTAGCGACACTGCGTGCATTTCGGAAAGGGGTGAAACCAGGAGGTACCCTAAGTAATAGCTGAAATATTGTTTCGTTATTGGGAATTATCCAAGCAATGTATTTATTTAAATGCATTTAACATAATTTATTCCACATTTCTATTTTAACAAAGCACTAATATACTGTAATTATATCAGCCAATTCTCCTCGTTATACAGGAGGCAGAAAATTAAAACCATCCCAAAGAGGGGGGCGGGGGAAATTCAAGAAAGCAAAGTGGCTGTCTGATGAGGCTTTGCAAATAGCTGAGGAAAAAAGGAAAGGGAAAGAAAAGGGAGAAAGGGAAAGACATACCCAACTGAATGCAGATTTCCAGAGAATAGCAAAGAAAGATAAGAAGGCCTTCTTCAATGAACAAAGCAAAGGAATGGAGCAAAACAATAGAATGGGAAAGACTAGAGGTGCTGTCAAGAGAACTGGAGATATCAAGGGAACGTTTCCTCCAAAGACGAGCATGATAAAGGACAAAAATAGTAAAGTAAAAGAGATGAAGAAGAGGTGGCAAGAATACACAGAAGAACTATACGAGGAAGGTCTTAATGTCCCTGATATTTATGAAAGTGTAATCACAGACCTCAGGCAAAGTCCAGTGGGCCTTAGGAAGCATTACCAAAACAATGAAGCTGTCCGCACACAAATGCTCGGAAGCTGTGCGCGCGCTCACATTTTCGGCGGACTGGTGGCGAAATTATTTGAAATCCAACATTGAGCCCAACCATCTTCTGTCTAGAATATCTTTTTTCCATTTTATTACCTGAAGTTAAAGAGAAATAGGCACCTTCCCTTCCACCTAGAACAGGGGTCGGCAACGGGTGAAATTAAAAAATTTCCCCTACCGGTTCTGTGGGCGTGGTTTGTTGGGGGGGGAGGTCATGTACTGGGTGGGAGTGGCCAATTCAACATTACTCACATCAAGGGGCTCCTCAGCGGCCCCTTGCCTCCCATCCACTCCTTGTTGCAAATGGCAGGAAAATGGGGAGGGGAATATTCCTGCCTGCCATCCTTCCCTCAGCGTGTGCTGAGATTGAGGAATGGATGACAGGCAGGAAAATCCCCTTCCCCATTTTCCTGCCTTTCACAAAAACGACTCCATTCCAGCTGCTCCCCCCCTCCCCCTCCCTCCTGGGAACTACCTTAAAAGGGACAGGCTGCAGCAGCTCAGTTCTGAATGGAGGGAGAAAAGTTAGCATTCTCTCTGCTGCATTTAACATTGAATTCTGTGGAATATCTAGCGGCTGGAAGAGGTGAATGGCGACCGGCTGGGCGTGGGTGGGGCCAAGGAGGGGTAATTACTACCAGTTTGGCGAACTGATGCCCATAATTCCTAGCGGTTCCCCCGAACCGGTTTGAACCGGTAGGATTTCACCCCTGGTTGGCAACCCGTTGCTCTGGAGCCGCATGTGGCTCTTTCATTCCTTTGCTCCAGCTCTCTGTCACTCCACAGTTAATAGCT
Organism: Pituophis catenifer annectens; assembly: GCF_029215685.1. NCBI lineage: Eukaryota > Metazoa > Chordata > Lepidosauria > Squamata > Colubridae > Pituophis > Pituophis catenifer. Next base: position 7,203,009 of record NW_027256886.1, on the reverse strand, counting down.
GCACTAGGAGGAGACGCTATGGTGGGGGAACTGGTTGGCAGAGGAAAAATTCTGGTCCAAATGCATCACATTTGCCCCTGCTCATGTATGCTATGCTCCAACCCCAATGAGCTTTTAACCATTTTTAAGAGGAAAACAATTTCATGAGTGCACTGCACACAGGGCCGGATTTAGATGAAAAGAGGCCCTAGGCTATTCCACTTATGAGGCCCTTTCACCTATAGTGAAAGTGTAATTTTAATTTTGCTAACAATTTGAATGTAGGCCCCTCTTGATCTTGAGGCTCTAGGCTGAAGCCTAGTTAGCCTATAGGAAAATCCGGCCCTGACTGCACACCATATTTCTTGAACTTCTTCTTTACCACTTCCCTTAATTTATCTTCATAACTTTATAAACTGAATATCTGAAAAGCTGGTTACCAATTCCTTGGGAAATATACCAATTTCTCTGGGCCTATATGCACATTCTGTTTTCACATTCTGTTTTTAGGAGGAGAATGTAATTGGGGAGAGGGTGAAGGCAGATTTGAATACCTCTGAAATTCGGTCCTTGCTGCAGGTTATTTGAGGTTGAATGACTGACTCCCAGAGTTTCATGTAAACCCAGCCACGGCAGAACAATTGCTCCTGTCACACCCAAACAAAACAAAAGGGGACACACTGATCTCTTGTTCAACATTGACATAAAAAACAATCTATGGCGTAGAACAGGGGTCTCCAATCTTGGCAACTTTAAGACTTGTGGACTTCAACTCCCAGAATTCAAGGTTGGAGACCCCTGACATAGAATAATTATAATTTGAGTGCCATTGTGGGAAAATGTTCATTTTTCCAAGAGATGACAAAATATTTGTTTTCTGACTATTTTGATGACTTTGGTCTATGATTTGGGGAAGAACAATTCTTTTAGAAGGTTAAATCAGGGAATATAAATTAATACAATAAAATCATGACCTATTGCCCCTATATCATTTTGTGTCTGGATCTGTGTGTCTCCGTGTGCATATATGTGACGGTGCACTCAGAAAACCACTCCCAATGAAGGGATGTGCAAATGTGTTGGGAATCTTAATTTCTAGATGACCCAGCAGCTGTTTGGGGGGAAAAACTGGTTTATGGAGCTCTACTTCACCTAATTTTATCCCAATGCTATTTTCTTACTAAGATTTCCTAGTAACTAATTATGTTGTTGTTGTTAGTTGCGAAGTTGTGTCCGACCCATCGCGACCCCATGGACAACATTCCCCTAGGCCTTCCTGTCCTCCACCATCCTCTGGAGTCCATTTAAGCTCAGGCTGACTGCTTCAGTGCCTCCATCCAGCCACCTTGTTCTCTGCTTTCCCTTCTTCTTTTTCCCTCAATCTTTCCCAGCTTTAGGCTCTTCTCCAGGGAGTCCTTTCTTCTCATTAGGTGGCAAAGTATTTGAATTTCCTCTTCAGGATCTGGCCTTCTAAAGAGCAGTCAGGATTGATCTCCTCTAGGACTGATCGGTTTGATCACCTTGCAGTCCAAGGGACTTGCAGGAGTCTTCTCTAGCACCATAGTTTAAAGTTCAAACAAATTATAGTATTTTAGTAAACCAAAAAAATGGCTCTTGGTAGTTCAAAGTGGACATGAGGCCATCCTATTAATCCTTTGGTTTGTTTGAGTTAGGGTTTAGAGTTTAAGTAGAGATACATAGGATTGTCCTATCAGAAAGATTACCTCAAGGCTTAATATTCATCTATGGCAGTGTTTCTCAACCTTGGTAGCTTGAAGATGGGTGGACTTCAACTCCCAGAATCCCCCAGCCATCTTCAAGCTTCCAAGGTTGAGAAACCCTGATCTATGGGGAATTGCATCATTTCTCACCATTATATTTCAAGTATGAGCTTTAAAATTAACTCTTGTTCTCTGAAGTAAAATTAACAGATTAACAGAGTTGGAAGGGACCTTGTAGGTCACCTAGTCCGACCCTCCGCCTAAGCAGGAGACCCTACACCAGGGGTGTCAAACTCAATGCCCGCGGGCTGCATCCGGCCTACATGGGTGCTTATATCTGGCCTGCCTGGTTGCCATGAAAACAACGAAGGACTGCCCCGCGGTGCCTCTGACAACAAAAACGGAGCTCCGGAGGACCGTGCACGGGTCTTCCTGAGCTCTGTTTTTACTGGCGGAGGGTTGCAGGAGGCCGTTGCAGCTGGAAATGGAGCTCGTGAAGGCTGCACGTGGCCCTCCCAAGCTCCGTTTTCGCTTGGGCCACTACAGGCGCCCCCGACATGAGTGATGTCAAGCTGGCCATGCCCATCCTGGCCACACACACCCAGCCCCCCCCCCCCGAGGTCAAGCACAACCCTGATGCGGCCCTCAATGAAATAGAGTTTGACACCCCTCCCTACACTATTTCTGACAGATGGCAGTCCAGTCTCTTCTTGAAAGCTTCCAATGATGAAGCTCCCAAAACTTCTGTATATTCTGAAATATTCCTCTTGAACTAATCCCAGTGTCATCCCGAAACTGCTTTTTCAAAAGGCAATTGGGCGTTTCTTGGTTTTCCTTGAAGACGTTTCGCTTCTCCTCCAAGAGAGGAGAAGCGAAATGTCTTCAAGGAAAACCAAGAAACGCCCAATTGCCTTTTGAAAAAGCAGTTTCGGGACAACCATGACCTGGATGACTGAGAATCTCCATAGGCTTAATCCCAGTGTCTTACACCATCTTCAGCAGTGGTACAATCTTCAGTTAACTTCTCAACTTCAGCCTTGGAGCAATTTGTTTTCTGAATTATAATTTCAAATCGATACATTGTCCCAGCCACAATCTGAAATTCAAGGAGAAAAATGATTAGCAGCTGCATTTAGAATAGGAATAGGAATAGGAATAGGAATAGAATAGAATAGAATAGAATAGAATAGAATAGAATAGAATAGAATAGAATAGAATAGAATAGAATAGAATAGAATAGAACAGAATTCTTTTTTAGCCAAGTGTGATTGGACACACAAGGAATTTGTCTTTGGTGCATAGGCTCTCAGTGTACATAAGGAGAATGAAATACGTTCGTCAAGAATCATAAGGTACAACATTAAATGATAGTTATAGGGTACAAATAAGCAATTGAATCATACTAGGAAACAATCAATATAAATCGTAAGGATACAGCAACAGGTTACAGTCATAACAGTCGTAAGTGGGAGGAGATGGGTGATAGGAATGATGAGAAGACTAATAGTAATACTGTAGTAATGCAGACTGACTGAATAGTTTGACAGTGTTGAGGGTGTTTAGACCGGATGCTGAATAGCATGAACCAGGAAGAACAAAAAAAAAAACCTCTTGGCTTGCTATCTGATCAGCTCATGTTGGATTCTGTGGCCCCAAGGATCCATTCCTTCTCCAGGATTCTAATAAAAGGGCCAAAGAAAGATGGCCGTCCCTTAGAGGCATATAAGAAGCTGCCGTGGATCAAGTCAAACCATTGACCTACAATGCCCAGAATACTTGATGTTGACTGACAGGACTCTGCAAGGTTTGGATCAGGAATTCCTGTCTTTCCCAACCCTTACTGGAGATGTCAAGGATTCAAGTTGAGATCTTCTGCCCACAAGTATGTGCTTTGCTGCCAAAGTCATGCTCCTGAGGCATAGAGTTTCTGCTGCCTAATGGCCTTTCCTAGCTGATGCCTTCCAGCTTTCAGTCTCCAGACACTTTGACATAATAGGTAGTCCTCGACTTACAACAGTTTGCTTAGTGATTATTCAAAGTTACGACAACACACTGAAAAGACTGATTTACGACTTTTTGTTGTGGTCCGTACACGGCCTGTGCAGCTAGTAGCGGATCCAGACAGCGAGGAGGCTGGTGTGGTGCTGCGCCAGCAGCCTGTGCAGCTGGCACTTGAGTCAGACAATGAGGAGGCTGGAGAAGATGTGGTGCCAGAAGCAGGGATTCAGCCAGGGCCTTCAGAACCTCCAGAAGCTCCCTTAAGTGAAGAGGACGAAGAGGAGGAGCCTCTTCTCGATGGATGGGCGTGCAGAGCTGCCAAAAGGCAGGAGTGGCTCCTCAGGAGGAGGTCTCCTCGAGAGTAAGGCTTGGGACTAATTGGCCACTCCCTTAGCCCAGGGATGGGCAATTGTAGCTCTTTTACAACCTGTGGACAGCCATCTCAGGAATTCTGGGAGTTGAAGTCCACAGGTTGTAAAAGAGCCACAATTGCCCACCCCTGCCTTAGCTTATTTAAGGAGGAACGCTGACTAAGTTGCAGGGAACAACTTCGTTCACATACCTTCGTGTCTTGTCTTGCTTATCTTATCAGCTTCCTGCAAATTGCTTCTGGGCATTCTGCCAACCATAGTAAGTTTTCAGTTATTCTTCTTTGAATTCTTGGCCGGCTGTTAATGCATTTAATTAACAGCCATTGTTATAAAAGACTGATTTAATTTATTAAACTAAGGTTTGAACGGACTTTGTGTGTGCTGCGTTCTTTGGGGTCCGTAACTGGGGCAGAACACTTTTTTTCATACCTACAACCATTGTAGCATCCCCATGGTCACATGATCAAAACTCAGCTGCTTGGCAACGGATTCATATTTATGAAGGTTGCAGTATTCCCGGGCCATGTGATTGGCTTTTGTGATCTCACAAGCCAAGTCGATGGGGAAGCCAACTTCGATTTACAACGTGTTACTAATTTAACAACTGCAGGGATTCACTTAACAACTGTGGTAAGAAAGGTCGTAAAATGGGACCAAACTCACTTAACAATCGTCTTGCTTAGCAACTGAAATTTTGGGCTCAATTGTGGTCATAAGTCCAGGACTATCTGTATCTGCACTACGTCTCTAACAGTGGTGGGTTTCAAATTTTTTTACTACTGGTTCTGTGGGCGTGGCTTGGTGGGCGTGGCTTGATGGGCATGGCAGGGGAAGAATACTGCAAAATCCCCATTTCCTCCCGATCAGCTGGGACTTGGGAGGCAGAGAATAGATGGGGGTGAAGCCAGTCAGAATTTTTACTACCGGTTCTCCGAACTACTCAAAATTTCCGCTACCGGTTCTCCAGAACTGGTCAGAACCTGCTGAAACCCACCTCTGGTCTCTAAGATATAAAAATCTCTGGTCTTCCTGTATAAAATTTTTTTCTGCAGAGCTGGGAAGCTCAGAGGTGACTGTTTTAATCCAAACCAGATTTTTTTAAAAATCCAAAATTGCAATATAGTACTACATACAGGCAGAGTTCAAAGCTATTTGTAATTTTGATTACTTCTACATCTTTAGAACAGTTTAAGTACAGGTAGGCCTCAACCTACGACCGCAATTGAGCCCAAAATTTATGTTGCTAAGGGAAACATTTGTTAAGTGAGTTTTGTTTGACTTTCATTGTCCCATTGGTTCAGTGAGCCACTGCAGTTGTTAAATTAGTAACACGGTTGTTAAGTGAACCTGATTTCCTTGTTGACTTTGCTTGTCAGAAGGTCGCAAAAGGGGATCACGTGACCCCGGGACATGGGCCTAGGGCCAGGGGTGGGTTCTACTTACCTTTACTACCAGTTCGCAACAGGGCTGCATGCGCAGAAGCGTTTTCATGACATCAGGATCAGTGGGCGGGGCCTCCCGCCAGTTTTATTACCGGTTCTATAGAACCGGTGCGAACCGGGGGCAACCCACCACTGGCCAGGGCCATCTGGGAGTTATGTGCTGACTCCGGAGCCTCCAGAGTCAGACATCAACGAGGCTTGGAGATGATTGGACCCTCCCATAAGGCATAAAGGAGGAGCAAAGGGACATGAGCCTTTGCAAGAAGCAACTTTGTTTGTTCTGGTCAGTTTGAACTCTGAAGCTCCATCTTGACTTTGTGCTCCATTTGGCTTTGCAAAGCTAATTGGCAATTAGGTCTTTGGCAGGGTTTCAAGGGAGATAAAGGTGGGTGCTTATCAGCCTTATCCTAAAAGACTGTGGCAGACTTCTGTCATCACAAACTGCTTGGGATTCGTTACGGGCTGTGAATAAACATAATTCGCAGCCTTGGAAATAAAAAGAGGGTTTCTGGGACTAAGCCTGTGATTGTTACTGTCTCAGGAAGTCTTGGTCAGAATACACTATAACCGTCATAAACGTAAGTCACTTGTCAAGCATCCAAATGCAAATCACATGACCATGGGAATGCTGCAAGGTCATAAGTGTGAAAAATGGTCATAAGTTACTTTTTTCAGTGCCATTGTAATTTTGAACAGTCACTAAGCAAGCTGTTGTAAGTCAAGGACTACCTGTATTTCAGAATACCTTCCAAAGGCTCCATTGGTTTTTTTAATGGAAATAATGAACACACTTTATTTATTTATTTGTCATTTATCAATGCAAAGTTTCTGCAGCCTGAGGATCTGAACAGTGGTGGAATTCAATTTTTTTTTACTACCGGTTCTGTGGGCGTGGCTTGGGTGTGCTGTGGCTTGGTGGCCGTGGCTTGGTAGCTGTGGCAGGGGAAGGATACTGCAAAATCTCCATTCCCTCCCCACTCCAGGGGAAGGATACTGCAAAATCCCCATTCCCGCCCCACTCCTGGGGGAAGAACACTGCAAAATCTCCATTCCCACCCCACTCTGGGGCCAGCCAGAGGTGGTATTTGCCGGTTCTCCGAACTACTCAAAATTTCTGCTACCAGTTCTCCAGAACCAGTCAGAACTGCTGAATAACACCCCTGGATTCAGGTTCAGACCAGGTTTTCTTAGCGAAGTTGCAATACAGCGGTAGAGATAAAATTCAAACCTGTGTTGTTGCTTCTGTGACTCCTATAATTTTGAAATGAAAGTCACTGTTGTTGTTTGCGTTAAAGGATTCTAGAGCAATTTGCAGAGGCTCCTTTAGTTCTGGGCTGTCCGTTGCAATCGGGCGGGAGCAGCCAGGACACACATGAATGGGCAGTCCCACTTTTTCTTCAACTGATGAAAATATATGGATGAAAAACACAGGTTTATATCAGGTTATTGTAAAAAGGAAAGACTAACAAGAATAGCAGCCTGCATCTATGTTGTTGTTTTTTGTAAGAGATTATTGAACACATTTTGGCCATGCAAAAAAAATGTGTGAGTGCAAATTGTTCTGTAGCAGTTTGAAATTTACTGTGGTTATTATCTAGAGTTGCATCACGGCCACCAATTTATGTATATAAAAAGAATGCTTTATTCCATTCCTCTATATAGTACTGCCTATTACAGGTAGCCCTCGACTTACCAAAGTTCATTTAGTGACCATTCAAAGTTACAACATCACTGCAAAAAGTGACGTATGACTATTTTTCACACTTATGACCGTGGCAGCATTGCCCATGGTCACATGCTTTACATTCGGATGCTTGACAACTGGCTCGTATTTATGATGGTCGTAAAATGGGGCAATATTCACTTAACAATTTTTTCACTTAACAACATAAATTTTGGGCTCAACTGTGGTCGTAAATTGAGGACTACCTGTACTAAAAATGGCAGACAGCATTGTCCTTCCTTGAGCCACTGGTTACTTTCAGGAACCACTGAAAAGTGTTGAAAACAGGCTGGATAGGTAGTCCTCGAGTTACAAATGTAATGGAGCCTTCCTATTCTATTCGTAACCCAAGGATTTGTGGGAGTGAATCTCGTATCTTGAACAGGATCACTCCCTCCTTTCGCCCATGCATTTGCTAATCGAATGCGAGGCTCGTTAAGCACATGTGAGGTATTTTACAGTAGGAAAGGCCATGGGAGGGGGGGTTCCTACTGATGAACAGGCCACCTGCCTAAGACCACTCAAGGGCTCCCTGACCCACTGAAATACCTCATGGTCCCCAAATTGCTTTCCCCCCCAATCTGCCGCTCTGCCTAGCAAGAGGCTGAAGAGGAGACTAGCAAGCAGTCTCCTCTTCAGCCTCTCAGCCACGTGCAGTTCCGTTTGGGATTCCGCGGGCCTCCCCTGGCTCATTGCAGGGCAAAATGGAGCTATTGAGGGATGAATCCGGCTCTCTGACTCTCTGTTTGGCCCTCCGTAGGCCTCCCCTGGCCCGTTGCAGGCCCCAAATGGAGCCTCCAAGGGAGGCCTCTGGATGCTCGAATGGGGCTTCCGAGGGGTGGATCTGCCCCTCAGAAGTTCCATTTCAGCCGACAACATGCAGGACAAATGTTGCAGAGCCTCTGCGATTGTTTGTAAGGACGAACAACAGCTGTGGGGCTGCAAGATTCATAGTTTCGGGCCTTGTTTGCAAACTCTATGAGGCGCTTATCGCACAACTTCGAACATTCACTAACAGAATGTTCGAAAACCAGGGATTACGTGTATATCAAAAACATGCGGCATCAGCATTTCGTTGGCTTGAGGAAGGAGGACGCTGTCCACCAATCTTAGTATGTGTCAGCTCCTTCATATCTATGAGCCATCCTTAAGTCAAACATTTTTAACCCAGGGACAGGCTGTAGGTAATTCTGGAAGCCAAATTAACCTGATGCTTTTTGATCATTTCTGTTTTTAGATGGCCAATCATTGTTTGTGATGGTGGCAAATATCTGTAGCTCAGGTGTAGGATGAGGGTGGAGGTCCGTTCTCCAAGCTTGTGGGTTGGTTTCCAAACGTTTCATTACCAGGCTAAGTAACATCTTCAGCGGCGTTTAGGGAACCTGCTAACGAAATGTTCAGAAACCAACCCACAAGCTTGGAGAGTGAACCTCCGCCCTTCAATCTTTGTGTCTCCAAATCTTGAACTGCAAGTCGCATCAACCTCTCTACTCTGTCTGGTTGGCTGGGGCCTGATGGGTTCTACCCATTCCCTGCATCTTTTGGAAGTATGGCCAGAGGAGGAGGATGATTATGGGAACTCTAGTTCAACAACTTTATCAGGGCTTTGACATCTACCCTGTTTCCCTGAAAATAGGACCCAACCGGAAAATAAGTCCTAGCATGATTTATTAGGATGCTTGTAATATAAGCCCTAACCCCAAAATAAGCCTCAGTTAAGATTATCAGACAGATGGGTGCATCTGTATTAAATGTACTGTATTTCCCCCAAAATAAGACCTAACCAGAAAATAAGACCTAATGTGTCTTTCGGAGCAAAAATTAATATAGGACCCGTTCTTATTTTCGGGGAAACATGGTATAGTAGAAGACCCTAAAGAACTGAATGCATGCAATATGAATTTGTCATCGTCAAGATACTTCAAGCTCTTCTGAATCAAGTGGTTACAAAGCACTTGTTGCTGGAGAAGGGTAGTATAAAAATCAAATAAAATAAATAATAAAATAAAAGTTCTCTGTGTGCGCTCCTACCCTCTGGAATGAGTTACCCACCGAGCTCTGGACAGCGCCTGATCTCCGCTCCTTCCGTCGAGGCCTAAAGACTTGGCTATGTCAACAAATGGGCTGAGTTCTGATTCTGGGGTTTTATTATTTATTATTTTGATTTTAATTGGTTTTAATTAGATTCTTCTTTTATCATTGTATGTTTTTAGCTTGTGTTCGCCGCCCTGAGTCCCTTGGGAGAAGGGCAGCATATAAATATGTGTTAAATAAATAAATAAAAAGTTACAAACCTTGCATTTTGCAATCCTGTTGTGCATGGACCAGTGTGTTTGCATTGTCAATGTGGGCAGTAACTGTACAGGAACCTTCTTGCTGGAAAAGGAAAAAAATATATATGAGAAGGCTAAACTGTGCATTTTATCAAGCAGCTCCTTTGTTTCACTCAGTTTTTCCAGATGGCATCCCTGTGAGTATGACTGGCACAAAGTACGAGCTCATGCACAGAATACATATCCCCTATTCCAGATAACTTGCACCCACAGAGAAGGCCTTTTGCTATATGCACATGGCATCAGATTATCTTGGCCTCTACCATTCTGCAGGATATAGGGAAAAGCTTTCATCTCTTCAAATCTTGAGGCAGAATTCTTTTAACAAACTGAGTTTTTTAATCTTGCTAATCCTGACATGGCCCATATTGCTGATGCTGATCTATCTCAAAGGAAGTAATGGAATATTTTTCCATTATTTGTATTTCTCTGTGTTTTTCCAGGTCTTACTATCATAAATGGAGAGAGAGAGGGAGGAAGGGAGGGAGAGAGAGAGAGAGATAATCTCTATCTATCATCCATCTATCATCTATCTATCCATCCATCTATCTCTATTGCAATAGCACTTACTTATATGTCGCTTCACAGTGCTTTACAGCCTTCTCTAAGCAGTTTATAGAGTCAGCATATTGCCCCCAACAATCTGGGTCCTCATTTTAGCCACCTCGGAAGGATGGAAGGCTGAATCTACCTTGAGCCTGGTAAAATTCGATCCGCCAAATTGCAGTCAGCCAGCAGAAGTAGCCTGCAGTACTGCACTCTAACCACTGCGCCATCATGGCTCATCTATCTATCTATCATCTATCTATCTATCTATCTATTTATCTATCTATCTATCTATCTATCTATCTATCTATCTATCTATCATCTATCTATCTATCTATCTATCTATCTATCTATCTATCTATCTCTAATCTGTCATCTATCTATCTCTATCTCTATCTATCTATCTATCTATCTATCTATCTATCTATCATCTATCTATCTATCTATCTATCTATCTATCTATCTATCTATCTATCTATCTGCTATCTATCTCCATCTAATCTGTCATCTATCTTTATCTACTTAGCCTAGGAATATGATATAAAAGAAGTTAACTTACACCTTCAGGAAGGTGTCTACATGCTGGGCTCAAATCTAGAAATTCACTCTTGGAACAATTTGTTTCTTTTATCGAATATTCCAAATTGTAATTCCATCCATTAACCACCTGCAAGAAATTTAAGAGAAGTTGCACAGAACAAGTATCTTGTTAAGAGAAAAGAAATTACAATGGTACCTTGGGACTCAACTGTTTTGAAACTCATTGAATTTTGGTACTCAACGCATTTTGACAAGAAAATTTTGTCCCGGTACTTGACATTTGTTTGGTACTCAACGTGGAAGCTAGAACTTGTTGGTGTCAGTTGCCTCGTGACTCACTACTCCTTCCAGCCAAAACAAAGGTGACACGTTAGTCATGCAGTAACTCTTACTCTGTGCATATCTCCAAGATATGCACAGAGTGGTGCGCTTCAAGGTTTTGGTCACCACTTTTAGAGCGCTCCATGGCTCGGGACCTGGTTACTTACGGGACCGCCTGCTACCACAAACAGCCTCCCACCGGCCAGTACGCTCTCATAGAGAGGGGCTCCTCTGGGTGCCGTCAGCCAAACAGTGTTGACTGGCAGCCCCTAGGGGGAGGGCCTTCTCTGTGGGGGCACCTACTATCTGGAACGAGCTCCCCACCCCGGAGATACGGAGGATCCCGGATCTGTGCACTTTCCGTTGCGCTCTCAAGTCCTTTTTATTCCACCAAGCTGGCCTGGCCTAATTTTTTTCCCTTTTTTCTTTGTTCTTTTTACAATATACATTTTAATCTGTTTTAAATTATTGGGGTGTTTTAAATTTGTCTTGGGCCAAATTGTTTAATTCGGTTTTATTCTGCTTTTAAATTTTGTATTTATGTGTTTTACTTTGTGGCTGTTCACCGCCCTGAGTCCTTTGGGAGTAGGGCGGTATATAAATCTAATAAAAAAATAAACTAAAATAAAAAGATCCCTTCCAATTCTGTTATTCTATTCTATTCTAAATACTTAAAAACAACTTAAAAGTCAGTGTAGTTTTATCTTAGCATCTGTGATCATTTTGTGTATTTTTGTGCTTCTTTCCCTCATCGGTACAAGTGAATAGAATAGAGCTGGAAGGGACCTTGGAGGTCTTCTAGTCCAGCCTCCTGCTCAAGTAGGAGAACCTATACCATTTCAGATAAGTGACTGTCTAGTCCAGTGATGGCTAACCTTTTTGCTGTCGTGTGCCAAAAGCGGGGGGAGCACAGGGGGTCGCACACATGCATGCCCACACCCATAATTCAATGCACACCCCCACGCATGGACGTGTGACTCCCCGTGCTCCCCCCGCTTTTGGCACGTGATGGCATGGTGGGCCCGGTAGGCTCGTTTTTCACTCTCCCCAGGCTCTAGAGCCTTTCTAGGAGCCTGGGGAGGGCGAAAACAGCCTCCCCCCCCCGAAGGCCCTCTGGAGGCTGGAAATGGCCCTTTTGCCAACGACCAGTGGGAAACGGGCCATTTCCAGCCTCTAGAGGGCCTCCCCAGACTCCTAGAAAGACTCTGGAGCCTGGGGAGAGCAAAAAACGGGCCTTCCCCACCCACCCCCAGAGGGCTTCTGGAGGCTGGAAACAGCCTGTTTCCCAACTTCTGGTGGGCCCGAAGGTGGAGCTGAACTAGGGCAATGCTTGCGTGCCCACCAATATGGCTCCGTGTGCCACCTGTAGCATGCGTGCTATAGGTTCACCATCATGGGTCTAGTCCCTTCTTAAAAACCTCCAGTGAGGGAGCGCCCATGATTTTTGAAGGCAACTTCTGTTCCACTGGTTAGTTGTCCTCACTGTTAGGAAGTTTCTCCTTAATTCCAGGTTGCTTCTCTTTTTGGTTAGTTTCCATCCATTGTTTCTTGTCCTGCCCTCAGGTGCTTTGGAGAATAATTTGACCCCTTCTTCTTTGTGGCAGCCCACAAGCACGGGTAAAGTGAAGTTTTTTTTAAATTTAATCTAAATATTTCTTGTGAATGAAGGCGAATATATGTGTCCCAGGATAATGTTGCAGGATCTAATCTGGGTCGGTCATTGGGACAAGAGGTTAAGTCTTCCGAGCTTTCAGACTCGTGCTGAAGCCTGGTGTATGATATTTATAGTGCCTGTTGTATATGGCTTTTTAGATGTTGATTGGGGTGTATTGATGGCTGACTTTTAAATTGTTTTTAAGTATTTAGAATAGAATAACAGAGTTGGAAGGGACCTTGGAGGTCTTCTAGTCCAACCACCTGCTCAGGCAGGAAACCCTGCACCACTTCAGACACATGGTTGTCTAATCTCTTCTTAAAAACTTCTCATGTAAAGTAGGGATGAAATGTAAAATTTGTTACTACCGGTTCTGTGGGCGTGGCTTGGTGGTGGTGGTGGTAATGTGACTGGGTGGGCGTGGCCAATGTTTTTTTTTAACTTTTCAAAGCATTTTTTCTGCAAATGCAAAAAAATGCAAAAAATGAATTTTTTAAAAAGCCTCTCTGACGATCCCAGCTGAGTTGTTTGATCGTCAGATAATTTTTTAAAAGCCTATATGATGATCAGGCAACTCAGCTGGGATCGTCAGAGAGACTTTTAAAGCATTTTTTTCTGCAACCTCTTCCGGGGAAGAGGTGGTTAAAAAAATGCTTTGAAAAGCCTCTGACGATCCCAGCTGTGTTGCCTGATCGTCAGAGGCTTTTCAAAGCATTTTTTAAACCACCTTTTCCCCGGAAGAGGTTGCAGAAAAAAATGCTTTGAAAAGCCTCTGAGGATCCCAGCTGAGCCGCGCGATCATCAGAGGCTTTTTTTTTTTTTTTACTTTTAAAAGCATTTTTTTTGACGGAAGAAGTTGTAGAAAAAATGCTTTTAAAAGTAAAAAAAAAAGCCTCTGATGATCGTGCGGCTCAGCTGGGCATGTGGCGGGGGGGGGGGCGCAGGGATTTTTGCTACCGGTTCTCTGAACCATCTGCCGCCATCGCTACTGGATTGGGTGATCCGGTCCAAATCGGGAGCATTTCACCCCTGATGTAAAGTAATGATATACAGTCCTATCTTTTTATGTATTGCCTTAAAAATGTGCATTGTTTTTTGTTTGGGAACACATGATATTTATTTATATTATTCCGTATAGGAAAAATTTGCTTGGTACTCATCGTTTTTGGTACTCATCGCACCTCCCAGAAACAATTAATGACAAGTATCGAGGTACCACTGTAGTTTAAATAAAACCGCACAGACTACTATCAGAATTATATTTATAATTTGTCTGTTTTGCCAACATTTGACTGGGCTGTTGTTGTTTTTTTTAAACAAGTGAAGGTTTCACAAACATACCCAAGGGGAGGACATTCCACGTTTTCAGATTTAACTATAAATCCATCCAAATCACCTAATTCTGGAAAATTAAAATGGGGCATTATTGCAACATATACCGACCAATATATACATATACCAACATATACCACCGTGAGGGATGTGGTGGCTCAGTGGCTAAGACGCCGAGCTTGTTGATCGAAAGATCGGCAGTTCAGCAGTTCGAATCCCTAGTGCCGCGTAACGGGGTGAGCTCCCGTTACTTGTCCCAGCTTCTGCCAACCTAGCATTTCGAAAGCACGTAAAAAATGCAAGTAGAAAAATAGGGACCACCTCTGGTGGGAAGGTAACAGCGTTCCGTGCGCCTTTGGCGTTTAGTTACATGACCATGGAGAAGTCTTTGGATGGCGCTGGCTCTTTGGCTTTGAAACGGAGATGAGCACCGCCCCCTAGAGACGGGAATGATTAGCACATATGTGCAAGGGAAACCTTTACCTTTACCTTATACCAACCTGACGGGTCGCTTTTTTCATTTCTTTAACTTCGAATAAGGCAGATTGTTGACTCTGATTGTTAAATTGCCGTATGGTGAATCTCACAATAGGAAGCACTTCCAAACTCTTAGGATCTATGGGATGCCAGCACCCCAGGCAATTTGCAAAAGATTGTACTACGTTCTCCTCTCCTGAAAGCAAGCCAACCATAAATTAGAAAAAGGGAAACAAAAGCAAAGAAATTAAAAGTGAAAGTAACATGGAAATTACTGCAGCACTCAGAACACAAACAGGTAAAGGTCAGAGATTAAAGAAAGGCCAAGGAATGAAAAGAGTAGTTTAGGAAAGGATGAGCGATATGGGGCAATTCAGTGGTGAAATCCAAATTTTTTTACTGCTGGTTCTGTGGGTGTGGCTTGGTGGGCATGGTGTGGCTTGGTGGGCGTGGCTTGGTGGGCATGGCAGGGGAAGGATACTGTAAAATCCCCATTCCCTTCCCACTCCTGGGGGAAGGATATTGCAAAATCCCCATTCCCACCCAATCTGGGACCAGCCAGAGGTGGTATTTGCTGGTTCTCCGAACTACTCAAAATTTCTGCTACAGGTTCTCCAGAACCTGCTGGATTTCACCCCTGGGGCAATTCACCTTTAGAGAAATTAATGGTACACAAACAATTATATCGTACGTTGCCTTTCAACACTGAGGTTTATTACGTCTAATCTTTGCACATATGGTAGTGTGGAAAGCCCCCCCCCCAAACAATGAAATATTTTGGGAAATATTAAAAAAAAGGCAGAATATTATATTTCCCTAAATGGAGAAACATGCTCTTAAAGACTGAAATCAGCCCCCAAGCCTTTCTTAATAGCCCATAGTAGATGCCAGCACTTAAGGAGGTAAAGAGTTTATTGAAAGAAGGAACCAACTATCTAGATAGCTCTATTCATAAGCAAAGCAAATACTGCAGGCGGAAATCAATTCAAGACAGGATATTTCAAAACTCCTTGCAGCAAGGTTTGACAACTAACAAAGGCGGAATGGTAGGATTAGAACAAGCAGTCCCTCACCCAAGATCCAGCATAGGATGAAAGCCATTAGCCACAATAGGAATTTATTTATTTTATTTATTTAACTTATATGCTGCCCTATCTCCAATGGACTCAGGGCGGCTCACAACAATAAAATCCACAATAA
Source organism: Pituophis catenifer annectens (assembly GCF_029215685.1). Classification (NCBI taxonomy): domain Eukaryota; kingdom Metazoa; phylum Chordata; class Lepidosauria; order Squamata; family Colubridae; genus Pituophis; species Pituophis catenifer. Next base: position 7,187,372 of record NW_027256886.1, on the reverse strand, counting down.
CCACAGTGCAAAGTTAAAATACCCAATTAAACCAGATAAAAATTAAAAAACCCATATAAAACCCCTCAGTCCAGGCCGGGAGACTTGAATAACCAAGTTTTTAATTCGCGGCAGAAAGTGCGAAGGTCAGGAGCCAGCCGGAGCCCCAAGGGGAGTTGCCCAACACCCTTTCAGAACACAAGGCCCTTCATTGCACCCCCTCCCAGAAGAGTTCCAACTTCAAAGTCACAGAAACCTCTGCTTCCCACACCAGATAACTGCGTAGATTGTGAGGATCTAAGTGACAGTAAGGTGGGAGACTTATCACCTGCTATGCTTCAAATGTTGCTGCAAAATTTAACTTTTTTTCCACGTTGTAGTATCTGGGCTGAACCATGAACTTGTTCAAATTCATGGTTTTCCTGAATTTTAAAATCTTATACTCCGAAAAATGCGGTAATTCTATAGACGGTTCGGACTATAAGACGCACCTACCTTTTTGGGGGGAGGAAAACAAGAAAAAAAAAATCTGCCTCTGCCTCTGCTGCTGCCTCCCAGCAATTTGCCTCGTTGCAGCAAACAGCAAACAGCCTGCTTTAGTTTCATTTTCAGCACATCCTGATTAGCACAAGGAAAAAAAAAAATCTGCCTCACAGCAATTTGCCTCCTTGTAGCAAACAGCGGAGGCCCTCGCCAACGGCAATCCCTGCAGCCTGAAACAGCTGAGGGTCGGGAGGCCGATCCAACCAACAATCAACTGCTTGTGCTAATCAGGCTGTGCTGAAGCTGAAATGGGCTGTTTGCTGTTTGCTGCAAGGAGGTAAATTGCTTGCAGGCAGAAGCCAAAGGATGGGAACCAGCGGGTGGGCGGGGCTACATTCGGTGTATAAGACGCACCCAAATTTTCACCCTCTTTCAGGGGGGAAAAAGTGTATCTTATACTCCGAAAAATACGGTAATAGCTGATCAAATCTCTAACAGAGTTGGAGAGAAGGGATGGAGAAGATGTCCTAATTGTCCCTTTTTTTAATCCAAGCACAAAGAGGAATTTTTGTAGAGGCAGAAGTGCATTTTTTGGGTCATTTTTGAATTTTAACTTTGAAAACACAATATCCTGGCCACTGAATGCTGCTGACAGCTAGGTGTCACCATTACATTGGGAACATGTTTTAAACCACAAAGTTTTTTTTTTTTAAAAAAGCAAACCCTGCCTTTTTATTTTAAAAAGTTTAGTTCAATGATGTCGCTTAACAATCTGAGATGCACCTGCACAGACATTTTGCACAGGGATTGCTGGAGAAGGACTAACTCTCGTGACTGAATTCACCAACATATATTACAAATCTTTAGAACTGATAGATGGAAAGAAACAGAATAACACAGTTGGAACCTGCTGGATTTCACCCCTGCCCTATGTGCTGTGGTTGGCACAGCTCTATTTTTTTTCCCATTTTTAATTTGGTCAGCAGAACAATGACTTTAGTGCAGCCAAAATACAATGTTCCACAAAGCTGGATTGATTTCTGCATTGAAAAGTGGAGCCTGTTTGTGTGTGGAAAGTGAAGGAGTTGTGACTGAAAATCTCATTTCTTTTTCACCCATCTCCATTAGTCCAAGTTTTGGAGAAAAAGTTTAGCTATGATAAGCAAGGGTGTGTGTTTAGAATAGAATAGAATAACAGAGTTGGAAGGGATCTTGCTTGGAGGTCTTCTAGTCCAATCCCCTGCTTAGGCAGGAAACCTTATTTGGAGAAGAACATCTAGCACAACTTACATTAGCTTTTTAAAAAATTGTTGTTTAAGGGTATTTGGGTTGATTAAGTTGAGAAAGGAGGAAAGGCATTAAGGGAAAAGACATTTGTTGTGCTCTCTAAAATCCCTCATCACTAAAATTGAACTTACTTTTCCCATGGGAATTTTATGGAGTAATATCTTAATGTAGGAATTTTTGGAGAATGATAAAGGGCTGAATGGTTTAAAAGACTTAACTTTAAACCATTTGGTTGTTTTATTGTTGTTCAAAAATCCTAAACAGTTTTTCTCCATTCTATTTCAACAATATGCAATTCCTTATTTGGCAAGCGAGCAATCCACTTCTTAAATGTCACCTGGCCCACAATGTACTAAGTTACACAACGGAAAACGAAGGTGGAGTTACTCTAGTATCACCCTTTCCTGATTTTTTTTCCTTTCACAAGTATTGGTTTAAATCAGATCACTGATTTTCCCTCACCCCCTCCATTATCATCAAGAGTAGGATAGGAAAATGGTTATATATCTATATCTATATCTATATCTATATCTATATCTATATCTATATCTATATCTATATCTATATCTATATCTATATCTATATCTATATCTATATCTATATCTATCTCTATCTATCTATCTATCTATCTATCTATCTATCTATCTATCTATCTCTTAAAATTTACTTACCTGGGCCAAATTTGCAATTCTGTGATATTGACTCTTGTGAGGCAATATCAATGATAGCTGTACAGTTTCCATAATCCTGTGACAGAAGAAAAGAGAGACATCAGTTGAGCTCTTATGTGTTCAGTGGGACATCACAGGAGTTGCCAAGGAGTTGTGTATATTCACTTTCCACTGTTAAGAAGTAGAATTCATCACATTTCATAGCTTTTTGATATTGTTTGATAATCTGTCAAGGGGTTGGTAGTGCTGCCTATACTTAAATACAGGTAGTCCTTGACTTATGACCACAACTGAGCCCAAAATTTCTCTTGTTAAATGAGACATTTGTTAAGTGACTTTTGCCCCATTTATGACCTTTCTTGCCTTGGTTGTTAAGTGAATCACAGCAGTTGATAAGTTAGTAACCCGGTTATTAAGTAAATCTGGCTTCAGAAGGTTGCAAAAAGTGATCACATGATTTTAGGACACAGCAATGGTCATAAAATACATCTGAATTTTGATCATATGATTATGGGGAATGCTGGAAAGGTCATAACTGTGAAAAATGATCATTAGTCGCTTTTTTTCAATGCAGTTGTAACTTTGAACGGTCTCTGTTAAAAGTCGAGGACTTTTGTTGTAAGTCGAGGACTTCTTGTATTGCAGTTAAGATCCTATATTTTTTTATAATGTGTGATGGAACGCATGCAGATAGATCTCTGGGGAGACCAATAAAGCATCGTATTTTCTCAGTTGGGTAGATGGCAATCTTCATTTGTTATCATATCATTTGGCTGTGCCTAGTGGAATAGACAGATAGATGATGATAGATAGATAGATAGATAGATAGATAGATAGATAGATAGATAGATAGATGGAAAGATAGATAGATAGATAGATAGATAGATAGATAGATAGATAGATGGAAAGATAGGTAGATAGATAGATAGATAGATAGATAGATAGATAGATAGATAGATGGAAAGATAGATAGATAGATAGATAGATAGATAGATAGATAGATAGATAGATAGATAGATAGATAGTGTTGTGGCCTGCTAGCTGCCAACAGAGCTTGTGGCAGACTTGAACAATGAGGAGGTTGGGGAGGAACTTGGGCCAGCTCTGGAGTCTGGGGAAGGCTCTGATGGATGTGTCAGACGCAGAGATAGAGCCAGGGCCGTCTGACATTTCCCAGCCACCGGAGAGGCAGCTGCCTTTGGAGGCTGAGACAAGTGGGGAGGAAGAACAGCTGGGGCCTGTTCCAGATGCATGTATGCCCAGAGCTGTTAGGAGAGGAGAACAATTGAGGGCAAGGAGTTGACTTGGGAAGCAAGGCACACATCGATGCTGAATGTCCCCTCCCTGGCTGGGGAATAAATAGAAGGAAAGGGGAGTGGTGGTCATAGAAGACAACAGTTCGGATTTCTGAAAATTTTGCTCATTGCCTTTCGTGCCTCAGAGACTGCTTGCCAGAATATAATTTGCAGGCTGGGAGCTCACGGCCTGGCAATTATCGCAAGGAACTTGTCAGGTCTGTTACTGCAGTTAACTCTTTGAAGGACTATTGCCTGGACTTTTTGGTGTGTAAATGCCATTAATTCACAGGAGATAAATAAAGAGGGTTTTTTTGTGACAAGGAGTCTGTTTCTTGTTTCTGCTAAGGCTGGGTCAGAACAGATAGAATTTAAATAAAGAAGCTCCTAATGTAATTCTAACTCAATAACTTTCAACCTTGTCTGAAGTCACCCCTCATCCTAGATTCCAGCCAAGATATCTAAATTTTTCCCACCCAAATCCGATAGAAATCTCTTCTTTCTTTCTATTGGCCTTTAAGGGTCAGGTGACACCACCTGGGCACAAAAGGTGGGGTTATTTTTTAATGGGCCAACTGTTCCCCTCAATAGTCACATGACAATATAGGCCAAATTGGCGGCTTTGAGGAATATGGGCTTCCGCTCCCAGAATTCCTCCGCTAGCTTATTAGCAAGAGAACTCTGGGAGTTGAAGTCCACATGTCTGAAAACTGCTAAGAAATCTACCTAATAGTACCCAACCTTGAGGCTGGTGCCAAAATGCAATTTCTCCACAAGACTATTTTAATGACATCTTTTGTCTCGTTGCATATGGTGATCCTAGCAGCACTATATACCGTACATCTCTCTCTTTCTTCTTGCTGTCCACCATGAACCTCTTTCTGGTCACTTCAAAGGAGGAAGAATGAATACTTACTCCTCCTGAAAAATCACAGTTTTGCCAAGGCTTGTCCGCAGCAATTGGACACGTGGTTTCTCTTACTTGATAGATGACATGGAATTTTTTATCTGCCTGAAAAGAGTATTTACATGAGTGCTGTTGCAATTTCATTTATTTATTTAATAAATCGATACGGCCGCCCATCTCAAATACACGATTCTGAGTGTCTAACAGTTAAAACAACACAGGAATAAAGTGAAGCCCAACCAATGATTAAACATATAAATAACATAATTTATCTCAAAGTTGCATTTTTATTTTGATGGCCATTCCACCTGTAATGGTCCATGTCCTAGTAATGTTCTGCCCCAGCTACGGATTCCAAAGAACGCAGCACACACAAAGTCTGTACAAACCTTAATTTACTAAATTAAATCAGTCTTTTTCAAATAAAGGCTGTTAATTAACTTTCTTAACAGCCTACAAGAATCCAAAGAATAAATAATTGTAATCTTACTATGGTTGGCAGAAAGCCCAGAAGCAATTTGCAGGAAACTGATAAGAGAACTAAGATCAGGATGCGAAGGAGAGTGAATGAAGTTGTTCCCTGCAAATTGCCTCAGTCGTCGTACGTCCTTAAATAGGCTAAGGGAGTGGCCAATTAGCCCCAAGCCTTACTCTCGAGAAGACCTCCTCCTGAGGAGCCACTTCTGCCTTTTGGCAGCTCTGCGTGCCCGTGCATCGAGAAGAGGCTCCTCCTCTTCTTCCTCTTCACTTATGGGAGCTTCTGGAGGTTCTGAAGGCCCTGGCTGAATCCCCGCCTCTGGCACCACATCTTCTCCAGCCTCCTCATTGTCTGACTTGAGTACCAGCTGCACAGGCTGCTGGCGCAGCACCACACCAGCCTCTTCACTGTCGGAATCAGCTACTAGCTGCACAGGCCGCTGACAGGCCACAACAAGTAATGAGAAAAATCTGCCAATGTTCTTCTATGTTTCTACAGCATACAGATGCAGTTTAACAGAGTTGGAAGGGACCTTATAGGTCATCTAGTCCAACCCTTTGCTCAGCAGGAGACCCTACACCGTTTCTGACAAATGGCAGTCCAATCTCCTCTTGAAAGTCCCAAGTGATGGAGCTCCAAAGAACCTCAAAGAAATACTTAAAGTTATATCAACCCAGGTAGTCCTCAACATGCAACCATTCCGTTAGCAATGGTTCGAAGTTACAATGGCATTGAAAAGGTGACTTCCAACTGGTCCTCATACTTATGACTGTCACAGCATCACCACAGTTGTATGATCAAAATTTGGGCGCTTGGCAACCAGCATGTATTTCTCATATCATCTTGGGCTGATGTGATCAGCATTTTTGACCTTCCCAGCTGACTTCTAACAAGCAAAGTCAATGGGTGGTGGTGGTGCTAGATTTGCTTAATGACTGCAGTGATTTGCTTAACAACCATGGCAAAAAAAGGTTGTAAATTCGGGTATGACTGTCTTAACAACCGCCTTGCGGAATGTAAATTGAGGATTACCTGTATGTAAAACTATTCAACACCATCGACAATGCTGCTACCCTACAAAGAGACCTTGACTATGTGACAGAATGGTCAAACAATTGGCAACTCCAAATCTCAACCAACAAATGCTCTGTCTTACACATTGGCAAAAAAAAATCAGAACACAAAATACAAGCTGGGCGGATACGACCTTGTAGACGATCCTCACTCTGTCAAGGACCTTGGAATACTGATCTCTAATGATTTAAGTGCCAGAGCTCACTGTAACAGCATTGCCAAAAAGGCATTAAGAGTTGTTATCCTAATCTTGTGTAGCTTCTTCTACGGTAATGTACTGCGAACTAGGGCATACAAAACTTTTGCTAGACCAATTCTTGAATACAGCTCATCTGTCTGGAACCCGCACTGCATATTGGACATGAATACAATTGAACAAGTCCAGAGATATTTAACAAGAAGAGTCCTCCACTCTTCTGCTCGCAACGGAATACCTTATGCCACCAGATTTGAAATTTTGGGCTTAGACAACTTAGAACTTCGCCGCCTTGAGTCCGACCTATGCATAGTACATAAAATTATCTGCTATAATGGCCTACCTGTCAATGAATACTTCAGCTTCAACCACAAGAATACACGAGCACACAATACATACAAACTTAAGGTAAACTGCTCCAAACTCGATTGCAGAAAATATGACTTCAGCAACAGAGTGGTCAATACCTGGAATGCACTACCTGACTCTGTGGTTTCTTCTCCAAAACCCCAAAACTTTAACCTTAGACTGTCTACTGTCAACCTCACCCCATTCCTAAAAGGTCTGTAAGGGCCGTGCATAAGCGCACCAGCGTGCCTATCGCCCCTGTCCTACTGTCCCCATTTACTCGTATCCATATCATGTATTCATAATCATGTTTATATTTATATCTGTCATCTAATACATGCTTGATGAAATAAGCAAGTAAGTAAGTAAGTAAGTAAGTAAGTAAGTAAGTAAGTATAGAGCTGGGAAGCACTTTGGATTCAGAGAAGAAAAAGTGTTTTCCTAGGATTGTGTGAGCACCCTCCCCTGATGCAATATGATCCCAGAAAAGGACTCATTTGATTTAGGAAGTTGTCCACAGTGGCTCTATGTCTGCACCCACAACGTCTCAGGACTTCTTCCCCGTGGAATCCAAGCAAACCTTCATTCCCTAAATATTATATACCTGTAGGGCGGGCATGCAGTGGCTCAGTGGTCAAGGACACTGAGCTTGTCAGCTGGCCGACAGCCCAAGTTCGAGACCTGAGTGCCTTGCAACAGGCGAGCTCCTGTTACTTGCTCCAACCCCTGCCCACCTAGCATCTGGAAAGCATGCAAAATGTGAGTAGATCAATAGGTACCCCTTTGGTGGGAAAAGTAACAGCATTTTGTGGTTTTTGTCCCATGGTGTGGGTTGCAGCATATTGTCATGTTAGCCATATGACCCTGGAGCCAGTGTTGTTGGCTCCCTCGGCTAAGAAACAAAGATGAACACTACCCCAAAGATAACTCAAAGATGAGTTAGATACGATTGGACAGGGAAACTTTTACCTTTATATCTGTAGGATCCTAGATTTAAAAAGTGTTCTTCAGCTTTAATTAAGGAAACCCTTATTTTGGTTGACTATTTTTCCACACAAAACAACAAAGTCAGCAAAAGCAGTTTAGGGCTAGCTCTCTTGATGATCTGCTGTTTTTTTCAGAGTAGAAATCAGTGGTGGGTTGCTCCCGGTTCGCCCTGGTTTGGGCGAACCAGTAGTGACGGTGGTGGGAGGCTCTGCCCACCCGCCTAGACGTCATCAAAAACGCTCTGCGCAAAGCGAGTGCGCCCGCCTGCCCGCTACTGATAGCGAACCGGTAGCCCCGGGATTTGAAACCCACTACTGGTAGAAATGTACTATTTTTACAACTCCCATGTAGGTAGAACTGCTACAATCCAAACAGAAGTTTTTATACCTTTATTGCTGCTTTGGAGACAAAAATGCATGCTGGCTGGGGAATTCTGGGAGTCCAAATCCAACCTCTTAAAGTTGTCAAGGTAGAGAAATCTGGATAAACTCGTCTTAAAGCTAACTAACTTTGCAATGATCACGGCAGCTTCAAGAATCAAAAACATTATTGGAGTCAAAATCCTTGCAGGTGTCTGCTGTGCCGCAAAACAGTCCTTTTAAGAGGCTTAGCCAATTTCGTTGTATACATGACCAGACCACCCCAATGATGCCCTTGATGGGATGTCCCGCTGTCTGGAGGCCGTGCGGGTCTGGATGGGGAGAAACAGGCTCAGACTCAACCCTTCCAAGACCAAGTGGCTGTGGCTTCCGGCGTCACGGTATTTATTTATTTATTTATTTATTTATTTATTTATTTATTTATTTATTTATTTATTTATTTATTGAATTTCTATACCGCCCTACTCCCGAAGGACTCAGGGCGGTGTACAGCCATAAAATAAAACACATAAATATACAAAATTTAAAATCAAATAAAATGAATTAAATAAATTTGGCTGAATTAATACCCATAATTTAAAATACCCATAATTTTAAAATACATTAAAAAATTTAAAATTTACACTTAAAAGGGAGAAGATTTAGGCGAGGCCCGCTTGATGAAATAAAAGCGTCTTCAACTCGCAGCGGAAGGTGCGCAGATCCGGAATCCTCCGTATCTCTGGGGGGAGCTCATTCCAGATCGTTGGTGCCCCCACAGAGAAGGCTCTCCCCCTAGGGGCCGACAGCTGACATTGTTTGGCCGACGGCACCTGGAGGAGCCCCTCTCTGTGGGAGCGTACTGGTCGGTGGGAGGCTGTTGGTGGTAGTAGGCGGTCCCGTAAATAACCAGGTCCTAAGCCATGGAGCACTTTAAAGGTGGTAACCAGAACCTTGAAGCGCAGGAGAGGTGTTACATGGGAGCTCCATGTTGCTCCCATAACCACCCGCGCGGCCGCACTCTGCGCCAGTTGGAGCCTCCGGGTGCACCTCAAGGGGAGCCCCATGTAGAGAGCATTACAATAGTCCAGGCGAGAGGTGACGAGGGCATGAGTGACTGTGCGTAACAAGTCCCGATCTAGAAAGGGACGTAACTGGCGAATCAGGCGAACCTGATAAAAAATCCTCCCGGTCACGGCCGTCAAGTGCTCTTCTAAAGACAGCCGTGAGTCCAGGAGGACGCCCAAGTTACAAACCCTTTCCGTGGGGGCCAATGATTCGCCCCCAATAGCCAGCGATGGCGCCAGCTGACTATATTGGGACGTCGGAAACCACAGCCACTCGGTCTTGGATGGGTTGAGCCTGAGCCCGTTTCTCCCCATCCAGATCCGTACGGCCTCCAGGCACTGGGACATCACTTCAAGGGCATCGTTGGGGTGATCCGGGGTGGAGATGTACAGCTGGGTGTCGTCAGCGTACAGATGGTACTTCACCCCGGTATAGTCAGCTGGTGCCATTGTTGACTATTGGGGGTGAATCTTTGCCCCCCACAGAGAAGGCTCACAATCAGGGTGTCCTCCTGGATGCACGGCTGTCTTTAGAAGAGCACATGACGGCCGTGGCCAGGGGGGCTTTTTATCAGGTTCTCCTGATCTGCCAGTTGCTTCCCTTTCTAGACCGGGATGCCCTACACACGGTCACTCATGCCCTTGTCACCTGCTGTCTGGACTTCTGTAATGCTCTCTACATGGGGCTCCCCTTGAAGAGCACTCAGAGGCTCCAACTGGTCCAGAATGCTGCCGCGCGGGTGGTTATAGGCGCAACTCATTGCGCCCATGTAACACCCCTCCTGCACGAGCTGCACTGGCTCCCAGTATTTGTATTTGTATTTGTATTTATTGAATTTGTATACCGCCCTACTCCCGAAGGACTCAGGGCGGTGAACAGCCATAAAAATAAAACATGGAAATACAAAATTTAAAATAGAGATAAAACAAATTAAATAAATTTGGCTGAACCATATTTAAAACCCCAATAATTTAAAACCAAATTTAAAGTTCCCATTTAAAAGCGGAGAAGTTTAGGTCAGGCCGGCTTGCTGGAATAGGAACGTCTTAAGCGTGCGACGGAAGGTACGCAGATCCGGAATCCTCCGTATCTCGGGGGGGAGCTCGTTCCAGATAGTAGGTGCCCCCACAGAGAAGGCTCTCCCCCTGGGGGCTGCCAGTCGACATTGTTTGGCCGACGGCACCCGGAGGAGCCCCTCTCTATGGGAGCGTACTGGTCGGTGGGAGGCTATTGGTGGTAGCAAGCGGTCCCGTAGATAACCAGGTCCTAAGCCATGGAGCGCTCTAAAGGTGATAACCAAAACCTTGAAGCGCACTCGGAAGACCACCGGGAGCCAGTGCAGCTCGCGCAGGAGGGGCGTTACATGGGAGCGCCACGTCGCTCCCATCACCACCCGCGCAGCTGCACTCTGCGCCAGTTGGAGCCTCCGAGTGCTCCTCGAGGGGAGCCCCATGTAGAGAGCGTTACAGTAGTCCAGACGGGAGGTGACGAGGGCATGAGTGACCGTGCGTAACGAGTCCCGATCCAGAAAGGGACGCAACTGGCGGATCAGGCGAACCTGATGAAAAATCCTCCCGGTCACGGCCGTCAAGTGCTCTTCTAAAGACAGCCGTGAATCCAGGAGGACACCCAAGTTGTGAGCCCTCTCCGTGGGGGCCAATGCTTCGCTCCCAATAGTCAGCGATGGCACCAGCTGACTATATCGGGACGTCGGAAACCACAGCCACTCGGTCTTGGATGGGTTGAGTCTGAGCCTGTTTCTCCCCATCCAGTTCCGTACGGCCTCCAGGCACCGGGACATCACTTCAAGGGCATCGTTGGGGTGGTCTGGGGTGGAGATGTACAGCTGGGTGTTGTCAGCGTACTGATGGTACTCCACCCCGAAACCACGGATGATCTCGCCCAGCGGCTTCACATAAATGTTGAACAAAAGGGGCGAGAGGACCGATCCTTGTGGCACCCCACATATAAGGGGCCTCGGGGTCGACCTCTGCCCCCCTGTCAACACAGACTGCGACCGGTCGGAGAGAAAGGAGGAGAACCACCGTAGTACGGTGCCTCCCACCCCCAACCCTTCCAACCGGTGCAGCATGATACCATGGTCAATGGTATCAAAAGCTGCTGAGAGATCTAATGATCTCTAATGATCTTCCAGGTGCAATTCAAGGTGTTGGTTACCACCTTTAAAGCACTCCATGGCATAGGACCAGGGTATTTACGGGACCGCCTTCTGCCACCAATAGTCTCCCACCGACCAGTTCGCTCCCACAGAGAGGGACTCCTCAGGGTGCCGTCAGCCAAATTATGCCGGTTGGCGACACCCAGAGGAGAGCCTTCCCAGTGGGAGCTCCTGCCCTTTGGAATGAACTGCCCCCAGAAATACGTACAATCTCTGACCTCCGGGTTTTTCGCTGTGCCCTCAAGATCCTACTGTTCGGACAGGCGGGGCTGTCTATTTAAATGGTTTTTAAATTGGAGTTTTAACTTGGGGTTTTAAATTTTGGCCGAAACTGTTTAATTGATTTTAATTACTTTTAATGATGATGTCTGTATATTTATGTTTTTAAATTGGCTGTACACCGCCCTGAGTCCTTCAGGAGAAGGGCGGTATATAAATAAAATTAACATTAACATTAACATTAACATGTACAATGACAATAAAGGCTGTACTATTATGAAGGCAAATCAAGTTGAAATCCAAAGCAAACTTTCAGTAAATGTCTAACTGATCAAATATTTAACCTCTGTAAACATCGCCTGATTTTTGCTTGGACAACATGAAAGTCAGAGGTAGGAATGCATTGCCTATTTGTAACATCTACTGCTTTAATCCAAAGATAAATGGCATGACTCCATTTTGCCCACTGAGTACAATCCAAGGACTGAGCCACAGAAAGGGGGAAGTGCTGGAGTGGGACCAGGGCAAAAATATATAATCCAATTAAATTTAAGTTAAATTAGGTGTATGCAACTCCTCTGATCAATCCCCATGTTCATGCCTAGATACATAGGGTTTATCATGTTGAGCTACTTCTCACAATACCCTAAACCACAAAGAATTCAACCTCAGTTTTGCTTTGATGGCCATCCAATTGGATTCCGTAGATAGATATATAAGAAGTATTAATAGTGGATGGTCTGGTGGCGCAGCAGACTAAAGCACTGTTATTAACATCAGCTGCCTGCAATTACCGCAAGTTCAAATCTCACCAGGCTCAAGGTTGACTCAGGCTTCCATCCTTTCTAAAGTAGGTAAAATGAGGACCCAGATTGTGGGGGCAATAAGCTGACTTTGTATAAATATACAAAAGAATGAAGGCTATTGCTTAACGCATTGTAAGCCACCCTGAGTCTCCGGAGAAGGGCAGCATATAAATCAAATAAAAATAAATAAAAAATATTGCAGTGAGGGTGAACCTATGATAAACATGTCAAAAGTGACATGCCACAAAGTGTTTATAAATGCCCGACGGCTATTCTTGAAAGCATGCTCTACACTCTTGCGATTTTGGGGCCATGTGAGAATGAGGTGTGCTCTTGTATAGTTTTTGGACCTACTGGAAATTGCATGAGAGGGCCGTGCTTCCCTGTGGTTTTTGGAGGCTGCAGAGGCCACAAAAGAGCATTCTCTGAAATTGCTTCAAGAATGACATCCCAAAGGTGCTTTTTCAAAAGGCAACTAGACTTTCTTTTTTCCTTGAAGATGTTTCGCTTCTCATCCCAAAAGCTTCTTCAGTTCTCCACCATTCAGTCAGAACTGAAAAAGCTTCTTGGATGAGAACTGAAACGTCTTCAAGGAATAAGAAAGTTCAGTGGCCTTTTGAAAAAGCACCTTTGCGACTACCATGCCTTCTCTGTGGGGGCACCAGCCCTCTGGAATGAGCAGCCCCTAGAAGTCCGTTTTAGCTCCAACCTGCGTACCTTTCGCCGCGCCTTGAAGACTCTTCTGTTCCAGCAAGCCGGGCTGGCCTAATACGAATTTTATAATGGGTGTATGTGTGTTTTAATTTGTGGGCCAAATTTTTTATATATTTGATTTTAATTGGTTTTAAATTTTGTAAATCTATGTGTTTTAATATGGCTGTACACCACCTTGAGTCCTCCGGGAGAAGGGCAGTATAGAAATCTAATAAATAATAATAAAAAATAATAGTGCAGAAACAGGGATCAATGTTAACGTTGCCAAAATTCAAATTTATGGAAATCCAAGTTAGACAATGTTAAATGGAAACTGCCAAATGGTTGCATCTATTATGTTTTTTGTTTTTTTTAAAAATTTGATTTATATGCCGCCCTTCTCCGGAGACTCAGGGCGGCTTACAATGCGTTAAGCAATAGCCTTCATCCTTTTGTATATTTATACAAAGTCAGCTTATTGCCCCCACAAACTGGGTCCTCAATTTACCTACCTTAGAAAGGATGGAAGGCTGAGTCAACCTTGAGCCTGGTGAGATTCAAACCTGCAGTAATTGCAGGCAGTTGGTCTTAATAACCAGCTTAATAACAGGGTGCCTTAGACCACTGTACTACCAAGGCTCTTGTTTTGTATGACAAAGCAGCAGAATTGGGAAGGTTGCTCTCCAAAAATGTGAGACTACAGCTCCAATAATTCCCCACTCAACGTACTTGAAAGTACCACCATACCTCTGAAAGTTGTTTGAAGAATTGGAAGAATTTCCCCCTTCCCGAAACAAAGTTCTTGTAAATAAAATAATTGGTTGGAATGCAAAGCCCCTGAGAGCTTCTGGAATTACAAAGAGCTGAATTATAGTAGTTTTAGATTATTTGAGGAAGGGTCCGCTTTGTGTCATTAAAATGCTCATTCAAGCAGAAAGGGGCAATTTTTTTGGTGTGGGGGGGAATGGGATTTCAAAAAACCCAAAATCGAACAAACGAAACACTGTAAAGATGACTCCTTGCCGTGCATGTAATGATTTTTCTTTCTTTCTGTTAAATTAAACATTAAATCTGAGGAAAACTCTCAGATGACTACTATTCAACGTCATACAATGGTACTGATGGTGCACTCTTGTGCAAGTCCCCAACTACAAAATTCCCGTTAATTAGCTTTTTTGACGTTCTGGTTGTTACCAAATTTACTTACTATTCTGTGGGCATGAAGGACGACATTGAGAGCAAATTTATTTCCTTGAGTTCTCTCTTCATTAAGTTCTTTTATTGCTCTAGCCACAGCTTCAAAAACTTCTGGGTCATCACAGCTCACTTCATCTTGGACAAGACCGGCTTGGCAAAGTCCAATGCTGAGGACTAGCAGAATGAAGACTTCCATAGCCAGGTGACAGAAGCTTCTTTGAGCTTCTGATGAGCGTGGAAAGGAGAGAAAGAGCTTCAAGATAACTGGTGAGGTATGTCTTCCTAGCAGATACCAGAGAACTCAAAGTAAACAAAGCTATTTCATGGCCTCAAGTCATATAAGCCGTGTAAACAACCTTTGTGGTTTATTTAAGCCCCAAACTTTTTTTTAAAAAAAACCAAGTTTATTCACCTGCAGTTCACAATGCAAGTTGGCACTTTACAATCTCAAAGTCAGAACATACAGTTTTGATGGTAGGTCACGTTGGGTAAATTCAAGGATATTTTCCAGAATGTTAACGCAGGGGGTCCTTGATTTATGACTACAACTGAGCCCAAAACATTTGTTTCTAAGCAGTTGCTAAATTGAGTTTTAGCCCATTTTACAATCTTTCTTGCCACAATAGGTTGAGTAAATCACCCCAGTTGTTAAGTTAGCAACATGGTTGTTAAGTGAGCCTTGCTTCTTCATTGACTTTGTTGTCAGAATGTCACAAAAGCAGATCATGTAACTAGGGGTGGGATTCAACCGGTTCAGACCAGTTCGGGCGAACCGGATGTTAATTTTAATCTGGTTCGCCAAACCGGTAGTTGCAAGGACTGGCTGACTCCGCCAACCTTGCCCCTCCCCTCCCAGGAGTCTCCACGCAGCCTGTTTTGGATTCCAGATAAGTGCAGGACCCACGCAGAGGTTCTGGGAGGGTGAAAAACAGGCCTACTGGAAGTACCAGAAATCTGGGCCCATTTCCGGCCTCTGGAGCCCGGGGGAGACCGTTTTTGCCCTCCTGAAGGCTCAAGGAAAGCCTCTAGAGCCTGGGGAGGGTGAAAACACTCCCCCGACTGTGATGCAGGAAGCCGTCTAGGCCATGCCCCCATGGCCACGCCCACCCAGCAAGCGGGCAGAGAAACGGTTGCTAAAATTTTTCAATCCCACCTCTACACATGACCCCAGGACATTGTAACTGAGTCTGCCATTGTAACTATAGAGCATTGTGACTTTAGAGACAGATAGCAAATTGTATATTATATTCTTGTATAGCGCCATCTCCTGTAGATCTATAGGAAGAAACCCTTTGCTGTATGTGATTTTTCTTCACTTCAGATTTGTCTTCCATTCATTATCTACAACTATTTTACGGAGAAACTCAAAAATACACCCACAATACATTCTTTTTTCAAAGAAGAAATCAAATAGGTTTTTCAGTCAAAAGCGTTATCAAATCCTTGAAGCCTTTAACATATACAGTACTAATTCAGTGGTGGGTTTCAAAATTTTTTACTACCGGTTCTGTGGGTGTGGCTTGGTGGGCATGGCATGGCTTGGTGGGCGTGGCAGGGGAAGGATACTGCAAAATTCCCTTTTCCTCCTGATCAGATGGGACTTGGGAGGCAGAGAATAGATGGTGGTGGGGCCAGTCAGAATTTTTGCTACCGGTTCTCCGAACTACTCAAAATTTCTGCTACCGGTTCTCCAGAACTGGTCAGAACCTGCTGAAACCCACCTCTAGTTTGAGACTATTAAGAGCACATTGATTGTTTCTGTTTCTATTTAGAAAAGTGTATTATTCAGGAAAACAATGTATGCATTTGGGTTCTATTAGGAAAAATAATGTCAAAAGTGCATATGAGAGCCAAATTATGTGTGTTGCATATTTGGAGACTAGTACCAAATATACCAAAATATACGCACATTTTAGTGGAGACTTTTTATAAGATTCCTAACACATCAAATACAGTATGACAGTTTTGCTGGTGCAGGATTTCTGTGAGATTTTCCTGTCATAAACATGCTTGCAGGCTTGGAAATACGAGCCTTGCTCAATAACTGACAGTGCCAGAGCTGTGAAAAATGATCTGCAGGGAAGGCTGATCTCTTTCTCAAATCAGAGTCCATGCATCATCCGAAACAAAGAATGTTGTCTTTTGAGATGGCCCCTGATAAACACGCCAAACACCTGGCACATCTGTTGTCCAAGTTACGGACAGTCATTCTGTCAGGCTTGACCCAGCTAGATCCCTAGAAAAGAAAGACCCTCAACTCCATTGGATTGAACATATAAATTCTATATGTTCTTTCACTAAGGATTAATGGTTGTAAACAAAGCAAGGCTAGAACTAAAGTTCCCATACAAAACGTTGCAACATTTTCCCCTTCTCCCCATCCCTCCTCCCCTTGACCGGTCTGTCTTTGTCCAATGATGTTCCGTGTAGGTGTTTTGGGAACCGCTCGGATGTTTGGTGTTGCTTGGTGCAATTCACATTCCTTTCCTAGGCTCGCCAGCCTTGAAGGCTGGAATCTACTGGTTCTCACACTTCTGGTTTCCCTCAGGACTGTCTCTCCACCCCCCCACCCCTCTCTACTTTATTTTTATTATTATTATTTATTTAATTTGTATACCGCCCTTCTCCAACAGGACTCAGGGCGGTGAACAACCACGGTAAAAATACAACATATAAAATTTAAAAACAATTTAAAAAACATTAAATAATTTTGGCCATCAATTTAAAAT
Organism: Pituophis catenifer annectens; assembly: GCF_029215685.1. NCBI lineage: Eukaryota > Metazoa > Chordata > Lepidosauria > Squamata > Colubridae > Pituophis > Pituophis catenifer. The sequence goes on along the minus strand of NW_027256886.1, from coordinate 7,170,417 downwards.
ACCCCAATTAAAACCAATTATAAATTTAAAACTGTAAGGATGGGGTCAAGCCAGCCCGGCTAGATGGAATAGATGTGTTTTCAGGGCCCGACGAAAATTCTGGCGGTCTGGTATCGTGCGTATCTCTGGGGGTAGGTTGTTCCAGAGAGCAGGTGCCGCCACAGAGAAGGCTCTCCCCCTGGGGGTCGCCAGCCAACATTGTCTGGCTGACGGAACCCTGAGGAGGCCCTCTCTGTGTGAGCGAACTGGCCGGTGGGAGGCTAAGAAGCCCTCTCTGGACCCAGCTGTTTTACCAAATTATCGTCCAGTTTCCAACCTTCGCTTCTTGGCGAAGGTTGTTGAGAGTGTGGTTGCGCGACAGCTCCCGCAGTACCTGGATGAAACCGTCTATCTAGATCCGTTCCAGTCCGGCTTCAGGCCCGGGTACAGCACGGAAACGGCATTGGTCGCGTTGGTTGATGATCTCTGGAGGGCTCGGGACAGAGGTTGTTCCTCTGTTCTGGTCCTATTAGACCTCTCAGCGGCTTTTGATACCATCGACCATGGTATCATGCTGCGCCGGTTGGAGGGGTTAGGAGTGGGAGGCACTGTTTTACGGTGGTTCTCCTCCTATCTCTCCGACCGGTCGCAGTCTGTGTTGGCTGGAGGGCAGAGGTCGACCTCAAGGCACTTGGTTTGTGGGGTGCCACAAGGGTCGGTCCTCTCGCCTCTCCTGTTCAACATTTATGTGAAGCCGCTGGGCGAGATCATCCGTGGTTTTGGGGTGCAGTGCCATCTGTACGCTGATGACACCCAGCTGTACATCTCCACCCCAGACCACCCCAACGATGCCCTTGAAGTGATGTCCCGGTGCCTGGAGGCGGTGCGGGTCTGGATGGGGAGGAACAGGCTCCGACTCAATCCCTCCAAGACTGAGTGGCTGTGGCTGCCGGCGTCCCGATATAGTCAGCTGGTGCCATCGCTGACTATTGGGGGCGAGACATTGGCCCCCACAGAGAGGGCGCGTAACTTGGGTGTCCTCCTGGACGCACGGCTGTCTTTAGAAGAGCATTTGACGGCCGTGGCCAGGGGGGCTTTCTATCAGGTTCGCCTGATACGCCAGTTGCGCCCCTTTCTGGATTGGGACTCCCTATGCACGGTCACTCATGCCCTCGTTACTTCCCGCCTCGACTACTGTAACACTCTCTACATGGGGCTCCCCTTGAGGAGCACCCGGAGGCTCCAACTGGTGCAGAATGCGGCCGCGCGGGTACTTATGGGGGCGACATGGCGCTCCCACGTGACACCTCTCCTGCGCGAGAGGTGGCTTCACGGTGGTCTTCCGAGTGCGCTTCAAGGTGTTGGTTCTCATCTTCAAAGCGCTCCATGGCTTAGGACCCAGTTATTTACGAGACCACCTTCTGCCTCCGATAACCTCCCACCGGCCAACACGCTCCCACAGAGAGGGTCTCCTCGGGGTGCCATCTGTCAGGCAATGTCGGCTGGCGACCCCCCGGGGAAGAGCCTTCTCTGTAGGGGCACCCGCCCTCTGGAATGAGCTACCCCCAGGGATACGACTAATCCCGGACCTCCGGACTTTCCGCCGGGCCCTGAAGACTTTTTTATTTCAGCAAGCCGGGCTGGGTTAAAATTTTTAATTGGGTGAATTTTATGGGTAACGGGGTTTTAAATTGGAGTAGCCTAAGATAATTTAATTTTGTTTTAATATATTTTAATATTTGTATTGTGTGTTTTTACTTCTGGCTGTTTACCGCCCCAAGTCCTTCGGGAGAGGGGGCGGTATAAAAATTTAATAAATAAATAAATAAATATTGGCGGCAGAAGGCGGTCTTGTAAATACCCCGGCCCTAAGCCATGGAGCGCTTTAAAGGTGGTCACCAACACCTTGAAGCGCATCTGGAAGACCACAGGAAGCCAGTGCAGCTGGCGCAGGAGAGGTGTCACATGGGAGTGCCCCTTCGCTCCCATAATCCCCCACGCGGCCGCATTCTGGACCAACTGGAGCCTCCGGGTGCACCCCAAGGGAGCCCCATGTAGAGAGCATTGCAGTAGTCCAGGCGGGAAGTGACGAGTGCCTGAGTGACCGTGCGTAGGGAGTCCCGCTCTAGAAAGGGACACAACTGGTGTATCAGACGGACCTGATAAAAAGCTCCCCTGGCCACGGCCGTTATATGCTCTTCTAAAGACAGCCGTGTATCCAGGAGGACGCCCAAGTTGCAAGCCCTTTCCGTGGGGGCCAATGATTCACCCCCAATAATCAGCGATGGCACCAGCTGGCTATATCAGGACGCCGGAAGCCACAGCCACTTGGTCTTGGAAGGGTTGAGTCGGAGCCTGTTTCTCCCCATCCAGGCCCGCACTTTCTACACACCAATTCCTTTCCTCCCCTCTTCGCCTAACAATTTATGGCAGGATGCCAGCAAAGTGCTAAGCTGAAGAGGACAGATCTGACATATTCCCTCCATAAACTTTTTCTGAGAGCTGGCAAAAAGGAGGTAAGCTGAGCGATCGCAAGGAAGGAGGACTGTGAAGCCCAGGCAGCTTTACTGCCCCCTAATGGTCTAAACGGAAGAAACCAGAAGCCCAGACGTATATTCAGGGTGCTGGTGCTCTGATCGTAAAATGACCGCCACCTAGTGGCTGCGATTGGTTTCTTCAGACTATAACATCGTAGCTCTCAATCAGCAGGACAGTTCGAAAGAGAAAGCGGAACATTTCTGTGTAAAATAGGATCTTGCAAACACGCTTACCAAAGGCTTTTTTATAAACAGCAGTGAGAAAATAGATTACTGGGAGGGATATGATCGTGGGAAAAGGTTAATCACCGGGGACACAAGAAAGACTGACAAAGGACGCCATAGGGTGTATACTGCTGTTGGGAGGAATGAGGCAATGGACCAGGAGGGATAGGAGATGACGGCTTCATTTCCAGCTCTGCCAGCCTCTGCCACAAAAGAGTGACCCCCCCCTGTATCTCACTTTAAGACCTCAGAGGAACTTTAGAAGCTGGTGTCAGCTTTGGAAGCTATATGAGACCGGAATATGGCCTCCTCTTCTCCCCAGGTTCCAAGAAACATTTTAATAATCACCACGTCTTCTTTGCAATCTATCTGATGGATTTTGGGAAGCACAAAGGGAATTTTCACACAGGATGAGGATTTTGGGGCTTCTGGTCTCAAACTATCTGGTGGCACAAGACAGAAGGTTTATGGGACACATGGCCACTGGTGTGGTTTTTTTGGGGGGCAACTGATGGCCAAGAAAAACAACAAAACCAGAAGCTCTGCCTTTTTCTACAAATTATTCTTGGCCCTTGTGTTTTGCCCTCACAATTCATTGGCTTACACAGTTCTGGTGGCCAATTCTGGCTTTTATCTATAGCACCTGTAATGAATACAGGTGGCTCACTGCCAGGTAATCTCACAAGGAGCCTTAGGTCATTGATTGCCCTTAGAGATGAATGTTGGAGAGCTGTTCTGGTATCAAAAGTGGGTCCCTCAACTATAAGGCCTATCCACCATCAGAAAAGAGAGAAAAAAAGCCTGCCTAGATCAATCATGAAAAGCATCACAAATGCATGGAGTTACTGGGAGTCATGCTGCATATAAATGTTAAGAGGCAAAGAGGCAATACCGATAGCAATAGGTGCAATCCCAAGCAACTGGAGCACTTCTTGAATATAATCATCATTGACAAAATCACCATCAATCGTTAAAGGCAGCTTTACATGGAACAGCTTACATCCTGTGAAGATACCTTTAACAAACGCCAACATCTGTCAGGTTCTTTGGAAAGACAAATGCCAGATCCAGTCTGAACATCTGGCTAACTGAGTGATTAATAATAATAATAATAATAATAATAATAATAATAATAATAATATAATGAGAAACTCAAGATCTTGTGGGACTTTAGGATTCAGACTGACAGGCACTTGGTCAACAACACACCTGACACCTGACACCTTCTTTTTCTTGAAAAGAAAAAAGTATGGTTCATTGACATTGCAATACCTGGTGATGCACGGATTGAAGATAAGCAGCAAGAAAAAATCACAAAGTACCAGGATTTGCAAATTGAAGTTGAGCGACTGTGGAAAAAGAAATTCGTGTGTTGTCCCGATTGTAATTGGAGCCCTTGGAGCTCTTGGAGCAATACCCAAAGGGCTACCCCGCTATTTAGAAATTCTAAATTTACCAGACTTGAACATTTTGACTCTACAAAAAACCATCTTACTCGGAACAGCTTACATCCTCCGACGATACCTTAACAGTTCCTAAGTCCTTGGTTAGGACTCGAGCTGCTGAGCTATTAACCAGCCTCAAAGGCTGTGAATCTCACTAAAGATTAACTAATAATAATGATGATGATGATGATGATGATGATGATGATGATCATGATGTTGTAACACAAGACTACAACACAGGCATTCTAGGAAGATCTAGTAGTTTATGTTAAGACCTGGGCCATGCATGGATGTCTTAGCTTGAGGTTTTCAAAATATGAGGGAAGGACGCCTTCATTTTGTGTAGTTCATTGCTCGTGAATTTGGGCTCTGAGGATGTAAGTCTTCAGTGACATTTCCGATCTTTCAAACGAAGCAAATCTAGTCCTCCAGTATTTTGATACATGTCTTTTATTTGTGACAACCAAGGAAAGGCATACGATCAAATGTATGTCAATCCAGTAATAAAAAGATCGGACTAATTAATATAATTGTACGGAATTAGTGCCGTTCCTTATACATTTGTTCTAAAATATTCATTAGAATGAGGTATAGGAAAGTAATTCACATTTGAAATTCCATCCTGACTGACTGCAAGAAAAACTTAACAATTCACCCATGGAGTTGTTGTAGACGTGCAAAGGCCCCTTTCTCTTCCAGGAAATATACATATTTTTCTCCAGGGTTGAAAGCAGTCAACGCTGGTCCTGCAGAAGGCAGTTGTGCATATTGCTGTTTGATCAAGCTGACTGAATTACAGTTCTTGGTTCGCTGTTTGCTAACTATTGTATCTTGCAAAACATTAAGAAGCTAAGCAGGCAGATGCTGCAGGCCAACCTTGGCTGCAACTGTGTTTAAGTGTTACACTTTTATGCAGTCAGAAATCCCAAGAACGTCATCATTTCCGAGAGTAGAACATTTCTGGAGAAATCGCTCACTCTCTTTTTTTTAACAATTCTGGTGCTCAATGATAGTTTCCATAATCTTCAGTGACGACGACAAAGTAATCCTCTGAATTTTGGGATTCTGCCAATTCAGTAGCCTGGAAGGGCACACAGAAAAAATGGTTTTCAGATGGGTCAGGTAAAGGCTTTGCAGGTTGGAAAGGAAGACGCAATCAACATCTTGAACCGAACAGTGAAATGCAGAAATAAGCCTCTGAGTCCCTGTGGTTTTTGAGGCATGAGGCTACAAGTTTTTATTTTATTTTATTTTATTTTATTTTATTTTATTTTATTTTATTTCTTTCTTTCTTTCCTGCCTTTTTATTATCTTTCCAAATGACAGCGAACATATCTAACACACCTTCCTCCTCCCATTTTCCACACAACAACAAAGTTGTGAGGTGAGGTGGGCTGAGAGAGATCCGAGGTCTCCCGGCTGGCTTTCATGGCTGATGTGGGACTTGAACTAGCGGTCTCTTGCTCTCTAGCCCAGTGCCTTAACCACTAAACCAAACTGGATCTCATAAAAGATTGTAACCCCGCCCCCCCTCAGCTTCCCTGCTCTCACATGAGTGGCTGAAGGAAAAAAATACTGTCAAACTTCGCCAGCTGAGATGAACCAGGTGCCCGCCTTCCTGTCCCGGCCTCTTTTCACTCAGAAAGGATCAGTCGCAGGTTTTTTTTTATTTTTTATTTTATTTTTTTTAATTTTTATATGCCGCCCTTCTCCGGAGACTCAGGGCGGCTTACAATGCGTTAAGCAATAGCCTTCATCCTTTTGTATATTTATACAAAGTCAGCTTATTGTCCCCACAAACCGGGTCCTCATTTTACCCACCTTAGAAAGGATGGAAGGCTGAGTCGACCTTGAGCCTGGTGAGAATTGAACTCGCAGTAATTGCAGGCAGCTGGATGTTAAATACTGCCTTAGTAGGAGGCATTAGCCTCCTATGCCACTCAGGCTCCGCTATGTTAAAACCTGCTATGACCCAAAAACTCTTGGGCTTAGACAATTTAGAAGAAGCGAACCATCAGCAAACTAAATTGAAACCCACTACTGCTCTGTATGTATTAGTTGGCAGTTTCTAGCAATTAAGGAAGAGCCTTGGTAGTACAAGGGTTTAAGGCACCCTGTTATTAAGCTGCTTAAGACCAGCTGCCTGCAATTACTGCAGGGTTCGAATCTCGCCAAGGCTCAAGGTTGACTCAGCCTTCCATCCTTTCTAAGGTAGGTGAAATGAGGACCCAGTTTGTGGGGGCAATAAGCTGACTTTGTATAAATATACAAAAGGATGAAGGCTATTGCTGAGCACATTGTAAGCCGCCCTGAGTCTTCGGAGAAGGGCGGCATATAAATCAAATTAAAAAAAAAAAAAAAAAGGGAAATGGGGTCCAAATTAACATCATCAGCTCCTGCCGATGTATACTACCCTCCAATACCAATGAGCTTTTATCCATTTTTAAGAGGAACAATTTCATGAGTACAATTAATATTTCTGGACTTCTTTTCTACCACTTTCCCTAATTTATCTTCATAACTGAACATCTGAAAATCTGATTATCAATTCCTTGGGAAATATACCAATATTTCTGGGCCTATACATGGATGATTGCATTCTGTATTATGACAAGAGAGTGATAGAAGAGAGGACGGAGGCAGATTTGAATACCTGGAAAGGTTGGTCGTCTGTGCAGGTCACTTCTGGTACGACTGATGGCTCCCAGGGTTTCACATAAATTAAGGCGTGGCAAGTCATCAGTTCCTGTCAATCAAACAAAACGAAAAAAGGAAAACACTCATTTCTTGTCAAATATTGGCATAAAAATAAAATACCATGTAGAATAATTATGTTTTCAGTGGCGTTTTGGAAAGAACGTTCTCTTTTTCCAAACGCTGACCATTTTTCAAATTTGTTTTCTGAATAGTTTCTTTTATCTATGATTTCTTTCTTCAGGGAACAGGAATTCATTCAAAGTGTTGAGGCGAGGAGTATAAATTAAAGCCATAAAATCATGACCTACATCTGTGTCAGTGTTGGGTTGTTCCTGGTTCGGCCCGGTTCTTGTGAACCAGTAGTAACAGCGGTGGGAGGCTCCACCCACCCACCCAAACGTCATCATGAATGATCTGTGCACTCCCGTTGTGAACTGGTAATGGAGGTAAGTAGAATGGTCTGATCTGTCTGTCAGTGTGTGAGTGCACACATGTGCGTGAAAAAAAAAAATCCCGATGAGGGTATATAAATGCCAGCTGCACCGGCTCCCGGTGGTCTTCCGAGTGCGCTTCAAGGTTCTGGTTATCACCTTTAAAGCGCTCCATGGCTTAGGACCTGGTTATCTATGGGACCGCCTGCTACCACCAATAGCCTCCCACCGGCCAGTACGCTCCCATAGAGAGGGGCTCCTCCGGGTGCCGTCGGCCAAACAATGTCAACTAGCGGCCCCTAGGGGGAGAGCCTTCTCTGTGGGGGCACCTATGATCTGGAACGAGCTCCCCCCGGAGATACGGAGGATCCCGGATTTGCGCACCTTCCGTCGCGCGCTTAAGACTTTCCTATTCCATCAAGCTGGCCTGGCCTAAATCTTCTCCCCTTTTTAAATGTAAATTTTTAAATGTAAATTTTAATTTGTTTTAAATTATGGGTATTTTAAATTCAGCCAAATTATTTAATTTGTTTTTAATTCATTTTAATTTTTTTGTATTTATGTGTTTTATCTCGTGGCTGTTCACCGCCCTGAGTCCTTCAGGAGAAGGGCGGTATAGAAATTTAATAAAATAAATAAATAAATAAATATTTTTGGGGTCTTGGGCTTTCCAACTGATTCAACAGCAAGTTGGAGCAAACTGGAGCATAGATCTATTTCACTTAATTATAGCCCAATACTAAACCAAATAATGAGTCTAGGTAGATTAAAGTGGTCATATTGGGTGAATGAGGCCATTCTTTTAATCTTATGGTCTGCTTGGGCCCAGGAGTTTTGTTAACTTGTGGTTAGTGCTTAGGTTTGAGTAGACATATATCGGATTGTCTTATCAGAAAGATTATCTGAAGATTATCTCAAGAAATAATATGCATCCATAGAGAAATGCAGCATTCCCCATCAATGTTCTATTTCAAGAATCTGCTTTAAAATTAACTCATTCCGTTAAGTCGTCCCAAAGGTGCTTTTTTCAAGAGGCAACTGGACTTTCTGGTTTTTCTTTGAAGATGTTTTGCTTCTCATCCAAGAAGCGTCTTTGGCTTTGAAGAAGCTTCTTGGATGAGAAGCGAAACGTCTCCATAGACAAACCAGAAAGTCCAGTTGCCTCTTGAAAAAAGCACCTTTGGGACAACCATGACCTGGATGACCTCCATAGACATTGTTCCCTTAAGTCAGGGGTTAGCAACGTGCAGCTCTGGAGCCGCATGTGGCTCTTTCACCCCTCTGCTGTGACTCCCTGTCATTCAAAATATGCATCATTACCGCCAATGTGCGACACCCACCAACATGCGATTTATTGAGCTTTTCAACCTCCAGTAGGCCAACCATGCATAAATCCAAGAAAAGAAAAGTTTCAGAAGAAAACAGAATGTTAAATTCAACTACATATGCTAGTTTTGTGGCCACTCAAGAAATAGTCAGGCACGGGAAGGGTTTTGTGGCTCCCGGTGTTTTCTTTTCTGTGGGAAATGGGACCAAATGGCTCTTTGAGTGTTTAAGGTTGCAGACCCCTGCCTTAAGTAAAATATTCATCTTGAATTAATCCCAGTGTCTTACACCGCCTTTTACAGCAGTACAGTTGTCATCTGGCTTCTCAACTTCAGACTTGGAGCAATTTGTTCTCTGAGCTTTGAAGTCAATTCGATATACATGTCCAACCAACATCTGGAATTCAAGGAGAAAAACGATTAGCAACCGTATTTAGACTGGATGCTGAACAGCCTGAACTGCGAAGAACAAAAACCTTGGTTTGCTGTCTAGTTAGCTCATGTTGGATTCAGTGGCCCGAAGGACCCATTCCTTCTCCAGGATTCTAATAAAAACAAGCAGGAGAAAGGGCCAAGGAAAGATGGTTTCCCCTTAGAGGCATATAAGAAGCTGCCATGGATTAAATCAAACCACTGATCCCTCATGCCAGTGGTGGGATTCAAATTTTTTTACTACTGGTTCCACTTGGTGGGCGCGGCATGGCTTGGTGGGCATGGCTTGGTGGGCATGGCAGGGGAAGGATACTGTAAAATCTCCATTCCCTCCTCACTCCAGGGGAAGGATACTGTAAAAACTCCATTCCCATCTCACTCCAGGGGAAGGATACTGTAAAATATCCATTCCCTCCACACTCCAGGGGAAGGTTACTGCAAAGTCCCAATTCCCTCCCGATCAGCTGGGACTCGGGAGGCAGAGAATAGATGGGGGCGGGGCCAGTCAGAGGTGGTATTTACCATTTCTCCGAACTACTCAAAATGTCCGCTACCGGTTCTCCAGAACTGGTCAGAACCTGCTGAAACCCACCTCTGCCTCATGCCCAATATTGTTGATGTTCACCAGTAAGACACTCCAAAATTTGAGTCAGGAATCTTTCCCATGCTTACTGGAGTTGCCAAGGGCTCAAGCTGAAATCTTCTGCCACACAAATATGTGGTTTATCAGACTCGTCATCTATCAACACAATTTCTGCAGGCTTTCTCAATCTGGTGCTTTCCAAGCTACATCCCTAATTATCCCACCCATCTATCTGGGCAAAGTTCAAACATATAAACCACTGGTCTTCCATTACAATATCAACATTGTATGAGGCCAGCTGAACTGGGAAAGGAGTCAAGCTCAAAAAATAATTCTCTATCTCAAACCATGTTTTTTTTTTCCTTAAAAAAAAACTATGTTATACAGTTATAGAGTCAGAATTCACACCTGTCCTGATATTTTTGTTATTTCCACAATTTTGAAATAAAAGTCACTGCTGTTTTTGAGGTTAAATAATTTCACAACAGCTTCCAGAGGCTTCTTCAGTTTTTGACTGTCCGCTGCAATCGGGCCGTGGCAACCAGGACACACTTGGGCTAAAGATCTCATATTGTCTTCACCTGTTAAAAATACATAAATGAAAATGCAGATTAAAATTAAATTAAAATGCAGGTCATTTTAAAAAAGGAAAGAGTACAAGAATGACAGCTTGCATCTATCTTATTTTTTGTAAGTGATTAGCGAACACGTTTGGCCTATGTAACAAAATGTATGAGTGCAAATTGTTCCGTAGCAGTTTGGAATTTGTTTGTTTTGTTTGTTTGTTTTGTTTTATTAGATTTATATACCGCCCTACTCCCGAAGGACTCAGGGCGGTGAACAGGCACAAAATAAAATACATAGATACAAAAGTTAAAAGACATAATTAAAACCAGATTAAATAATTTAGCCCGAGACAATTAAAAAATCCCAATAATTTAAAACAGATTAAAATTTCGATTTAAAAGAATTTTAAAACAGGGGAGAAAATTAGGCCAGGCTGGCTTGCTGGAATAGGAGAGTCTTAAGAGCACGGCGGAAAGTGCGCAGATCCGGGATCCTCCGTATCTCTGGGGGGAGCTCGTTCCAGATAGTGGGTGCCCCCACAGAGAAGGCCCTCCCCCTGGGGGCCGCCAGTCGACATTGTTTAGCTGATGGGAATTTGCTGTTAGTGGTGGCTATCTACAGATTCATCATGGCCATCAACTTGTGCATATAAAAATAATGATTTATTCCATTCCACTATAGCAGGTGTCAGCAACCTGCGGCTCCGGAGCCACATGCGGCTCTTTGAGTCCTCTGCTGTGACTCCCTATCAGGTGATCCCACCATTGGCTGGCCCCACCCCTCGCCCTCCCCTCCCAGTCACTCCTCGCCTGGCCTGAGAAGGTAAGGGAGATGGCGGGTGATGGAGAAGTGGTCAGGGCAGAGACAGAGAGATACAGACAGAGGGGGAGAGACAGAGACATAGAGAGATACAGAGAGAGAGGTGGGGAGAGAGGGAGGGAGAGGGGAGGGAGAGAGAGAGATGTCAAAAGGGTTTTGTGGTTCTCAGTGTTTTTTAACAACCGGTTCTCTGCCCTAATGACCGGCTGGATAGGTGTGGCTGGGGGGGGTCATCTGATTGGTGGAAGTGAGTGACATCAAGTTGGCCACGCCCGCCCAGGTTTTGTGGCTCCCGGTGTTTTCTTTTCTGTGGGAAACGGGTCCAAATGTCTCTTTGACTATTTAAGGTTGCAGAGCCCTGCACTATAGAGTACTGCCCATTACTAAAAATGGCAGATAGCACTGCCTTCCTTGAACCAACAAAGCGCTGATGCTGTGCAGTGCTTTCAAAAACTGCTGAAATATTGCTGAAAATAGGCTGTAAATCAAAAACATTCGGCATCAGCGTGTCACCGACTCGAGGAAGAAGAACATTGATCCCAATTTCAATAATATAGCGTGTTGATATCTATGGGCCATCCTTAATTCAAACAATCTAAACGTTTAGCCTGTAAATAATTTTGGAAGCATTCCCTAACCTGACCTTTTCGATCATGTTTGTTTTCGGACGGCCAACCTGTGAACCTCCAAAGGTTGAACTCCAAGTCCCATCATCCCCCTCTAATTTTGTCTGGTTGGCTGTGCCTGATGGGTTCTGCCCATTCCCTGCATCTTTTGAAAGTATGGCCAGAAGGGGGAGATTCTAGGAACTGTAGGTCAGCATCTCTAAAGAGGGTTTTGATCAGGGATGAAATGCTCCCGGTTCGGACCGGATCGCGTGATCCGGTAGCGATGGCATCGGGTGGTTCGGAGAACCGGTAGCAAAAATCCATTCCCCCCCCATGCCCAGCTGAGCCGCACAATCATCAGAGGCTTTTTTTTTACTTTTAAAAGCATTTTTTTCTACAACCTCTTCGGCCAAAAAATGCTTTTAAAAGTAAAAAAAAAAAGACTCTGATGATCGTGCGGCTCAGCTGGGATTGTCAAAGGCTTTTAAAAGAAAAAAAACTTTTTTTTCTTTTAAATGCCTCTGACGATCCCAGCTGAGTTGCCTGATCGGCAGAGGCTTTTTAAAGCATTTTTTTACAACCTCTTCACCAAAGAGGTTGTAGAAAAAATGGTTTTAAAAGTAAAAAAAAAAAAATGGCCATGCCCACCCGGTCACATTACCCCCCCCCCACCAAGACACACCCACAGAACCTATAGTAACAAATTTTAGATTTCACCACTGGTTTTGATATCAATATTAGAAAACCTAAAGAATTGAATGCGTGCGACAAGGCTTTCTTGTTACTCAGGAACACCAGGCAATACTGAATCAAGGAAACAATAGTTACAAACCTTCCAGTCTGCATTCCACTTGTGCAGAGACGAGTTTGGCTCTATTGTCAGCATAGGCTTTAGCTTTACAGAAAGCTTTTAGCTGGAAGGGGACAAAAAGCAAGAAGTTTTATCAGGCAGCTCCTTTGTTTCACTCAGTTTTTCCAGATGGTATCCCTGTGAGTATGACTGGCACAAAGTACGAGCTCACACACAGAATACACATTCCCTATTCCAGATAATGTACATCCACAGAGAAGAGCCTTTTGCTACATGCACATGGCGTCAGATTATCTTGGCCTCTAACCCTCTGCAGGATATAAGGTAAAGCTTTCATCCCTTCAAATCTTGAGACAAAATTCAGACAGAAGCTGAAAACTATTGCTGAGAAAAAACCAGAGATCTAAGAGTGTTCTATAGTGGTTTGACATTTAACATTTCCAGGAATCTGAGGAAACTCCAGGTAATTTAAAGCAGAGTGAACATCTGTTTATATGTTATTTTATTTTATAATAGGTAACAATTGGTGGCCAGGATTCTAGTGTTCTTACTTGTTTTTTTTACACAGTTCTAATTTTCTCTATTTCTCTCTATAAATTATCATTTTGTGTCATATGTCATTCTTGCATCTTGCTCAAGTTTATGTCAAGATATTATATTCTACAACCTGCTACCAGTGATTATTTGAATTCCAGGTCAAATACTTTTATGGGAGATTACTGTAAGTAGACTAGAACTGGGTTTTCTTTCTGTAAATTATCTTTACCACACTAAGTGCAAGTACTCCTCGCTTAATGACTACTTGTTCAGCAATCATTTGAAGTTACGATGGCATAGAAAGGATAGCACTGGTAAATTCCAAATGAGTCTAGCAGGAATTTGTATGTGTCATTAAACAATACACTATTGCTGCCTTGGTATTTTAATCTTTGTCTTTCTTTTACGTCCGTTTGCCAAAAAAACCCAAAAAACTTACTTGAGTGCTGTTTCTGGAAGTTTCTAAAGACAGCTATTGCTACCCATTATTTTGGCTTCCATCACTTCCCTGATACTGGTTGTCTGGTCTTTTGTTTGGCAAGAGTTGGTACATTCTAGCAACTCTCTGACTCTGCCTAATTAATTTTGTTCTAATTGATGGATGGATGAGCAAGGAAATTGCTCAGATTAACTAAGTTTGGTCAGTTATCATGATTCAACCTGAATCATGACACCTTTGGCCTGGATGACTGAGTGTTCATTAACATATTGTCTAGTCATACTTTTCCTGTTCAAAACTATTCACAAGCTGCTCTCAACCTATCATCTGTCTGTCTGTCTGTCTGTCTGTCTGTCTCTCCATCCCTTCCTTCCTTCCTGCCTGCCTGCCTGCCTGCCTACCGTACCTTCTTACATACTGTTCAGGAATCTCTCTCTCTTTCTCCTAGGAATATGACATAAAAGAAATTCACTTACACCTCCAGGAAGGGGTCTACATTCTGGACTCAGATCTGCAAATTCATTCTTGGAACAATTTGTTTCTTTTATGAAATATTTAAAACGGTAATTCATTCCATTAACCACCTACAAGAAAATTTAAGAGAAGTTGCACAGGACGAGTATCTTGTGAGGAAAAAAAGAAATTAGCTTGCACAGTTTCTCTCAGGCCTGTATTTATTTTTTTAAAAATGATGGTTTCAAAAATATACGCAAGGGGAAGAAATTCACATTATTCAAGGAAGAGCCGTGGTGGTGCAGTGATTAGAATGCAGTACTGCAGGCTAGCTCACTGCTCAATCCAGCAGTTCGATTCTGAATGGCTCAACGTCGATTCAGCTTTCCATCCTTCCGAGGTCGGTAAAATGAGGTACCCAGATTATTGGGGACAATATGCTGACTATGTAAACTGTTTAGAGAGGGGCTGTAAAGCACTATGAAGCAGTACATAAGTCTAAGTGCTATTGAATAGAATAGAATAACAGAGTTGGAAGGGACCTTGGAGGTCTTCTAGTCCAACCCCCTGCCCAGGCAGGAAACCCTACACCCAGGGGTGGGTTCTACTTACCTTTACTATCGGTTTGCAATGGGGCTGTGCTCACTTTGCTCATGCACAGAAGTATTTTGATGACATCAGGGTCGGTGGGCGGAGCCTCCCGCCAGTTTTACTACCGGTTCCATAGAACTGGTGCGAACCGGGGGCAACCCACCACTGCCTACACCACTTCAGACAAATGGTTATCCAACATCTTCTTAAAAACTTCCAGTGTTGGAGCATTCACAACTTCTGCAGGCAAGTTGTTCCACTTATTAATTGTTCTAACTGTCAGGAAATTTCTCCTTAGTTCTAAGTTGCTTCTCTCCTTGATTAGTTTCCACCCATTGCTTCTTCTCCTGCCCTCAGGTGCTTTGGATAATAGTTTGACTCCCTCTTCCTTGTGGCAGCCCCTGAGATATTGGAAGACTGCTATCATGTCTCCCCTTCTTTCCATCAAACTAGACATACCCAGTTCCAGTAACTGTTCTTCATATGTTTTAACCTCCAGTCCCCTAATCATCTTTGTTGCTCTTCTCTGCACTCTTTCTAGAGTCTCCACATCTTTTTTACATCGTGCTATTTAACTTTTTTCAGATTTAACTAAAATCTATTAAAACCACCACGTTCTGTAAAATTAAGATGGAAAATTATTTGAACATATACAAACCTGATTTTCAGCCTCTTTCATTACTGGAAAGCCAAATAAGGAAATATGTTGACTCTGATTGTTATATTGCCGTATGGTGTGTCTCACAATATGACGCACTTTTCGACTAAGAGTGTGCATGTGATGCCAACAACCTGCGCATATACCACGGGATTGTGCTACAATTTTCTGACCTGGAAGCAAGCCAATAATAAATTACAAAAAAGGGGAAACAAAAGTAAGCAAATTAAAAAGAGAAGCTACATGGAAATTAGTACAATATACAAATAGGTAAATTTTACAGATTAAAAAGAGAGAGGTAAGGAATCAAAAGAGTACTTTGGGGAAGGACGAGCAATAAGGGGCAATTCACCTTAGAGAAATTAATGGTAGACAAAAAATTATACCTTCCCTTTTAAACATTGGTTTATTACATCTAACTTTGCATATATGGTTGTTTGCACATTCATATAAAAAGAAGTGAGTTTAGTCTCAGCCTATATACCAGTGATGGTTAATCTTTTCCAGATCGAGTGCCCAAAGCATGTGCACACACATGTGTGAATGTACACACACACACACACACACACACACACACGCCCGAACTCCCAAAATGCAATGCCCCCATGTACGCCCCCACTCCCTGCGCATGCGCAGCAGAGACCCGAAGACCAGCTTGCCAGTGGGAGGTGCACACACATGTGTGGCAGAGCTGAACTGGGGCGACGGCCCATGTGCCCACAGAGAGGACACTGCGTGCCACCTCTGACACGCATGCTATAGGTTCGCCATCATGGCTATATACGTTTGGCTTGTATAAGCTTGCTAGACAAAAGGATATATAGCACTCTACTCCAACTGTATCCTTCTGGTGATCACTGGATCTATTAGAACTATAAGTCCCAGAATTCCTTTCCACTATTCTTCTAGCAATGAATTCTGGGAGTTCTGAATGCAACTTACTGTATAAAGTAGGAATGTATAAGGTTGAGGTGCAGCGCTTTTAAGGGGCAAAATGATTTTTTTACGGTTTAAAAGTTCAAGTTTAAGATCATCATTCAGCCCTTAATCGTTCCCCAAAAATTCAAACAGCCCAAACATTTTTTCCCTGCACATTCTATTTCAACAATATGTAACTCCTTCTTTTTCAGTGGAGCGATTCACTTCTTAAATGTAATCTGGCTCATGAGGTACTGAGTTACACATTGGAAATTGAAGCTCAAGTTACAGGTAGTCCTTAACGTGCAACAATTCAGTTAGTGACCGTTCAAAGCTGCAACGGCGCTGAAAAATGTGACTTATGACCGTTTTTCATAGTTATGACCTTTGCAGCATCCTCATGATCACGTGATCAAAATTCAGATGTTAGGCTTCCATCGATGGCACTTGGCACCAGTGAGATTGGTCAAAATGTTCCCAAATCTATCACCTAATTGTTGGAGATGTGGTTACAAATTAGGCACATACTACCATATGTGATGGATGTGCCCAGGGGTGAAATGCTCCCAGTTCGGACCAGTTCGGGTGAGTAGATAGCGATGGCGGCGGGCAATTCGGAGAACCTGTAGCAAAAATCCCTGCCCCCAGCCCCCATGCCCAGCTGAGCCGCGTGATCATCAGAGGCTTTTTTTCTTTTAAATGCCTCTGACGATCCAGGCTCTGATGATCCCAGCTGAGTTGCCTGCCGATCAGGCAACTCAGCTGGGATTGTCAGAGCCTTTTGAAAGCATTTTTTTACATGGTTTTACATGTAAAAAATGGTTTTAAAAGTAAAAAAAAAAAATTGGCCACGCCCACCCAGTCACATTACCCCCACCACCACCACCAAGCCATGCCCACAGAACCGGTAGTAACAAATTTTAGATTTCACCACTGGATGTGCCCCAAGATAAAAAAAAATTGGCGTAAAATTAAAAATTGTTTGGAGGAAATTACCCAATTAAAAATGGAATTTAAACCAGAACTCTATTTATTAGAAATAATCAATCCCAAAATAGACAAATCTTCACAATATCTAATACTACATATTTTAACGGCAGCAAGGATTACTGTTGCATATGGGTGGAAACAAAATAACGTATCAGGAGAGGAAACAGTAGTTCGAAAAATTTTACAATGTGCAGAAATGGATAAGATGGCACTGGAAATTAAGGAGAGGGAAGAGTCGGAATATTATAGAATGTGGAACAAATTATATGAATGGTTAGAAAAAAGGAATGAAAACAATAATTCGGAATGTTAAATTAATTGGGTTAAAACTAGGAAGTGTAAATTACTGAATAATGTTAACCTGACAGTGATGGTTGTGTAAATAGATACAATGTAAATATAAGTACGTAGATGAACAATTGAATAAAAATAGAGAATATATATCCATGTCGATACAGTAAACTGTAAAATAATATATGATGTAATGTTATGTTTTTATGTGTTTTTTTTTTTTTTTTTTTAAATACTTTATTGAATTTTCCAATTTTTAAAAAGACAATATACAATCACAATCTTAATCCGAGGTGCAATGTTACACATTTCATTAGATCAAACATTAAATGAAATCTATCCATAGCTATACAATATACAGTTCTATACAGTTCTCTACGTTTCTATACAATTAAGTCCATTTCGGGTGTCTAACAGATCGTAGCCTATTATCATATTTTTATTTTTATTCTATTCTTTAACCAGTTATACCAAATTCCCCAAACTTCGTAGTACTTAAAGTTCTCTTCGTTTTTTTAGCTCGCTCGTCAATTTAGCCATCTCTGCGCACTCTAGAATTTTATTTATTAATGTTTCTTCAGAGGGGGTAGAGTTGGATTTCCAGAGTTTCGCAAAGGCTAATCTAGCCGCAGTAATAATTTGAATTGCCAGTTGGGTTTTGTTGTTGTCAAGACCATCTTCAATCATACCTAAGAGGAAGTATTCCGGGGCCAGGGCTATCTCTTGTTTTTATGTGTTTTTAATGTGTTTTTGTTTTTGTTGTATTTTTCTTTATTTTGTTTTTAAAAGTCAAAAGTTCAATAAAAGTTTAAAAAAAAATCAGATGCTAGGCAACTGGTTCCCAGGAATCATGTGATTCCTAGGATCATGTGATCCTCTTTTGCGACCTTCGGAGAAGCAAAGTCAAAGAGGAAGGCAGGTTCACTTAACAACCAAGCTACTAATTTATCAACTGCAATGATTCACTTAACAACAGTGGCAAGAAATGGGGCAACACTCACATAACAAATGTCTCACTAAAACAACAGAAATTTTGGGCTCAGTTGTGGTCATAAGTTGAGGACTATCTGTACTGTGGTATCATCCTTTCACGATTTCCCCCCCTCCTCACAGGCGTTGGTTTAAATCTGGCCACTTTATTTTCTCCATTATTGTCAGGAACAGGGTAGAAAAGGGGTGTGATTTTTTTCAGACTTCTAACTTAAACATTTACTCACCTTGGCTAATTTGGCATTTTTGTGAAATGGAGGTAAACTGTTGGGACTCACTAATGTCAATGTCAGCTGTGCAGTTTCCAGAGCGCTGAAAGAGAAGCAAAAAGAAACATTCAATTTGACTCTGATGTGTTAAATAAGGTTATTGCACTTACCTGTGAGGAATTGTCCAAATCCACTTTCTACTGTTAAGAAACAGAACTTATCACTTAAGCTTTTGATTTGAAGTGCATATCTTCATTCCCTTACCTGTATTATTCTACTACAGGGGTGTCAAACTCAAGGCCCGGGAGCTGGATTCGGCCTGCGGGGTGCTTAGAACTGGCGCACAGGGCTGCCCTATAAACAGTGACGGACTGGCCCATGGTGCCTCTTCCAGTGAAAACGGAGCTCAGGAGAGCTGCATGCGGCCCTCCCGACCTCCGTTTTCATTGGCAGAGGGTTGCAGGAGGCCGTCGCAGCCGAAAACGGAGCTCAGGAGCCCGTTTTCACTGGCAGAGCGCTCAGGCCACTACAGGCGCTTCCGACATGAATGACAGGGTGCTGGCCACACCCACCCTGGCCACGCCCACTCCAACCACCTGAGGTCAAACACAACCCTGATGGGGCTGTCAATGAAATCGAGTTTGACACCCCTGTTCTACTCCATTATCTCTGAATCCTGTTATGCACTTATATATCCTTCTATTATTAGTCGACCAGGAAAGAGGAAAAGAGAAAGAACAAACTGTAGAATATAGACTAGAGGTGTCAAACTCACGTCATGTTGTAGTCATGTGACATATTGCGACTTTTTCTCCCTTTGCTAAAATGGGCGTGGGTGTGGCCAGCGCATGATGCATCCAGGCCGCAGGCCGTGAATTTGACACCCCTGATATAGACTAAGAATATAGTCACTAAGCAATCAATCTGCATCATTTAGAGCTGATCAGTGGAAACAGACTCATAGAAATATCTGTCATCTGACAGAATGTGTGGTATTGATAAACATGCCTTCGTTTCCTTGAGAAAGGAAACAACACATCTCAACAAGAAGAAAAGGGTCGAGGGCACAACGAAGTGTCAAAATGTGTGGGAATCATCACAGCTACTATGATATGTTTTTGGGGAAAACTGAAAAATATTCTCACAAAAAGCTATTTGGAATCAGTGGGGTTTTTGTGCTCTCTGAGCTTGGTCATTTCTTTGCAGACGTTTCATTACCAAACTAAGCAACATCATCAGTGCTAGAAGGGAGTATGGTTTCTTCTCATTTAATATACTGGTAGCATGCCTTTCGGCATTTGTGGGACTAGGCTGTTGTTTAATATTTGTCTGAGTTGATAGTTCCTTGACTAGGATATTGTTTGCTTTTTGATTATTGATCTAGTGTTCATTGTGGTGTTACTCCGCTTAACTGGTGTAGATTGTTGGTGAGATGTTTTGATCTTTTCATTTCCTTTTGGACTTTTTAAAAAAATGTACTTTAATCCTCCAGAGCCGCCTCTATAATCTCTGTGTAAACATGAGGTGGGGGAGAGGCAGAGGAAAAAGCATAGCTAGGTAAGCCACGGCCGCAGCAGCTGCTTAGACGAGTGATCAAGTAATCCTCCTAGCCTTTTCTTTACCCTCTCTCTTCTTCTTGCATCTCTGTTTGGTTTCCGTCACTCTGCTCTTGGACTTTTGGGGAGGGTCCCCCCTCCCCCCACCTGAAAGGAAGTTGAACGAAAACCAGATGTGTTCCGGAAAACACAGATTTATCATAACCAGTTCGCCAAACTCCACAAAAAATTAGCTACCAATTCTAACAAACTGGTGCGAACCGGCTGAATCCCATCACTGGAATCTCCCCAATCTTTCACCGATTGGGCCAATGGGCGAGAAGGGCCCTTTCTATTTCACCTATGTTTATTTTTCCTGTGGGTATGTACTGTACATTATATTTGTGTGAGTGGATATGGATGTGAGCTTGCAAAACATGGTCTAATAAAGTAGTTAGAAAACAAGCAACAGTTTGTTTGTAGGACCTTTGTTCTCTGTACTCAAACATTGCAGATAAGAGTCTCTATATTTTACAATATGTTATGGATAGATGTTTGGCAGATAGGTGTTTGGCAAGGATTGAGGTCCTACCCTGAATCCAAAATGGGAAAACAACTCGGAGTTTAGTAGGTCAGCCAAGCTGAGGCAGCTGCCAGAAGGCTACCAGTCAACTCCAGGAGTGAATTTTATGAAAACAAAATCAGTTTCCACACATGTAGTGCAGAGTTTGTGTTTTAAAAAAATCCTAACTCAATAACTTTCAACTTTGGAGTTCATCCTGAGCTCCAATCAAGAAAAGACACCTAAACTCTTCTCGTCCAACCTGACAGAATCTGATTCTTTCCTTCTATTGGCCTTCAGGGGTCAGGTGACTTTCTCTGGGCATGATAGACAGGAATTATTTTTGAAAGGGCCACCTGCTCCTCAATGCAGACTTGCATACAAACTCAATAGTCATTGCTTGGGGGCTGGGAAATTCCGGTAATTGAACTGCACATCTCTTAAAATAGCCAAATGTGAGAAATATTGTCCTAGGCAATGCATCTAATTGTACTGGGGGAGGGGGGGATTCGGCCTATTCTCCAAAGCACCTGAAGGCACCTGAAGAAGCAATGGATGGAAACTAATCAAGGAGAGAAGCAACGTAGAACTAAGGAGAAATTTCCTGGCAGTGAGAACAATTAATCAGTGAAACGACTTGTTTCCAGAAGATGTGGGTGCTCCAACTCTGGAAGTTTTTAAGAAGAATGGACAACCATTTGTCTGAAATGATAAGGGTTTCCTGCTTGAGCAGGGGGTTCAGCTAGAACAGGGGTCTGCAACCTTAAACACTCAAAGAGCCATTTGGACCCGTTTCCCACAGAAAAGAAAACACCGGGAGCCACAAAACCTGGGTGGGCGTGGCCAACTCAACGTCACTCACTTCCACCAGTTACATGACAACTTTCCCCCAGCCATGCCTATCCAGCCGATCATTAGGGCAGAGAACCGGTTGTTAAAAAACACAAAACCCTTTTGACATCTCTCTCTCCCTCCCTCCCCCCTCCCTCCCTCCCTCCCTCTCTCACCCACTCTCTCTCTGTATCTCTCTATGTCTCTGTCTCTCCTCCTCTCTCTGTATCTCTCTGTCTCTGCCCTGCCGCTTCTCCATCACCCGCCGTCTCCCTTACCTTCTCAGACCAGGTGAGGAGTGACTGGGAGGGGAGGGGGAGGGGCAGGGCCAGCCAGTGGTGGGATCACCCAACAGGGAGCCACAGCAGAGGACCCAAAGAGCCGCATGTGGCTCCAGAGCCGCAGGTTGCTGACACCTGGGCTAGAACACCTCCAAGGTCCCTTCCAACTCTGTTGTTATTCTGTTATTCTGTTATTCGGTTATACCCATCCTTGAGTCTGGTGCAGGGGTGGGCTTCAGATCTTTTAGCAATGGGTTTGCTGCCCTGTTGCTGGTTGGGTGTGGCCATGGTGGGCGTGGCCTAGTTGGCTGCCTGCACCATGATGTGTGTGGGGGCTTTTTTGCCCTCCCCAGGCTCCAGAGCTTTCCTCGAGCCTCCGGGAGGATGAAAACTGCTTCCCCCAGGGTTCAGAGGCCCTCCGGAGGCCGGAAACAAGCCCGTTTCAGGATTTCTGGAACCTCCGGGAGGCCTGTTTTTTGCCCTCCCAGACCCTCTGGTGGCCCCTGCACTTACCTGGAATGATGAACGGTCCACGTGGAGACTCCTGGGAGGGGAGCGGCGAGGTGGGCGTGGCCATTCAGGGGTGGCATTTGGGGGTTCGCTGAACCCCGGTGATCCTTGGCTAGAGGATCTCCTGAACCCTGCCGAAACGCCAGGAGCCCAACCCTGGTCTGGTGCCAAAGCATAGTTTCTCCTCAAGTTTTATATTAAGGTACTTTTGGTCTGGTTGCATATGGTGATCCTGGAAGCCTCTCTCTTTTCTCCTGCTGTCCCCCCTAAATTCTTTTCTGCCACTTCAAAGGAGGAAGAATGAATACTTACTCCTTCTGAGGTCCTTAAAAGTTCACACTTTTGCCAAGGCTTATCCACAGCAATTGGACACACGGTTTCTCTTACTTGATAGGTGATATGGATTTTTTTTTCAGGACCTGTCTGAAAAAGATGACTTACATGAGTGCGGTTGCAGTTTCATTTATGTATTTAATAAATCGATATGGCCGCCCATCTCGAATACATGATTCTGGGTGGCGAACAGTTAAAACAACCTAGAAATAAAGTGAATCAGAACCAATGATTAAAAACATAAATAGCTGTTCTGCCCCAGCTACGGACTCCAAAGAACGCAGCACACACAAAGTTTGTACAAACCTTAATTTACTAAATTAAATCAGTCTTTTTCAAATAAAGGCTGTTAATTAACTTTCTTAACAGCCTACAAGAATCCAAAGAATAAATAATCGTAATCTTACTATGGTTGGCAGAAAGCCCAGAAGCAATTTGCAGGAAACTGATAAGAGAACTAAGATCAGGACACGAAGGAGAGTGAACGAAGTTGTTCTCTGCAAATTGCCTCAGTCGTCGTCCTTCCTTAAATAGGCTAAGGGAGTGACCAATTAGCCCCAAGCCTTACTCTCGAGGAGACCTCCACCTGAGGAACCACTCCTGCCTTTTGGCAGCTCTGGGTGCCTTTGCATCGAGAAGAGGCTCCTCCTCTTCTTCCTCTTCACTTATGGGAGCTTCTGGAGGTTCTGGCTGAATCCCTACCACTGGCATCACATCTTCTCCAGCCTCCTCATTGTCAGACTCGAGTGCCAGCTGCACAGGCTGCTGGCGCAGCACCACTCCAGCCTCCTCGCTGTCGGAATCAGTTACTAGTTGCACAGGCCGCTGACGGGCCACAACAATAGCATGATTTATCCCAATGCTGCATTCTTGTTTTGCTGGACAAACTACTTGGGTGGCCCATGTCTTAGCAGTTAAAAAAAACTGCCACGTACTTCAGCGGTTCAAATCCCTAGTGCTGCGTAACGGGGTGAGCTCCCTTTACTTGGTAATTCTTTATCCTTTAATTCTAGACTGTGGAAAATGCATGCAAGAGTTTAAGAAGGTTTAAGTAATTTAACATTGTTTTGTTTTAATTTGTCAGTCTGTAGAGTATAGCTCAGTGGCTAAGACGCTGAGCTTGTCGATTGAAAGGTCGGCAGTTCAGCGGTTCGAATCCCTAGTGCCGCATAACGGGGTGAGCTCCCGTTACTTGCCCCAGTTTCTGCCAATCTAGCAGTTTGAAAGCTTGTCAAAAATGCAAGTAGAAAAATAGGGACCACCTTTGGTGGGAAGGTAACAGCCTTCCGTGCACCTATGGCGTTGAGTCATGCCAGCCACATGACCACGGAGATGTCTTTGGACAGTGCTGGCTCTTTGGCTTTGGAACAGAGATGAGCACCGCCCCCTAGAGTTGGGAACGACTAGCACATATGTGCGAGGGGAACGTTTACCGTTACCTTACTGGGCAGCACTTTGGATTCAGAGAGGAAAAGGTGTTTCCTTGGATTATGCAGGCCCTTCCCTATTGCAGCGTGATCCCTGGAATATACCCGATCGATTTAGGAAGCTGCCAACAGGGTGTGTGTGTGTGTGTGTGTGTGTGTGTGTATGTGTGTGTGTGTACCCACAATCTCTCAGAAGAACTTCTGACCCTTGGAATCCAAACGACTCCCTTGGATCGATTTCAGGATTACCAATCAATTCCATGAATTAAATTCACACAAATCCCAAATTAGGCAATGTTAAATGGAATACACCAAATAGTTGCCTCATATTATGTTTGTATGGCAAAGCAGCAAAATTGGGAAGGAAGATTGTGCCCCCAAATTTGGGACTTCAGCTCCAATAATCCCCCCAATTCCAGGGACTTAAATCAGGGGTGGGCTTCAAAAATTTTAGCAAGGGGTTCTCTGCCCGGTTGCTGGGTAGGCTTGGCCATGGTGAGTGTCTCCTGCACCACGGCCCTCCCCGGGCTCCAGAGGCTTTCCTTGAGTCTCAGGAGGGCAAAAACGGCCTCCCCAGGCTCCGGGGGCCCTCCAGAGGCCAGAAACAGGCCCGTTTCTGGCCTTCCCGACCTTCCGGTAGGCCTGTTTTTCATCCTTCCCGAACCTCCGTGCACGCCCTGCACTTACCTGTATCCAGAATGGGCCGTGTGGGGATTCCTGAGAGGGGCAGGGTGGGCGGGGCCAGCCAGGAGTGGGATTTGGGGGTTCTCTGAACTGCACAGAATCTTAGCTAGAGGTTCTCCTGAACCCCTGCGAACACCCAGCAGCCCACTCCTGACTGAAATCCAATCTACTTCAAAAGTGCCAGATTTATGAAGGTTGTTTGAAGACCTGGAGGAAACCACCAACCCCCACTCCCAAAACAAAGTTTTTGAAAATAAAATGGGTAGTTGGAATGGAAATTCCCTCACAGCTTGTGGAGTTAATGATATAGAGATGAAGTTCAATATTTTTGGATTATGATGGGAAGGTCCACCTACTAAATGCTCTTTGGAGTAACAATGGGGTTCCTTTCAGCAAATCTTAGGGTGGAGGAAATGTGATTGCAAAAGAGAAAATTTCCAGGTCAGATGAACTAAATACAGTAAAGATGACTATTTGCCATGCGTGTAATAATTTTTCTTTCTTTCTGTTAAATTAAACATTAAATCTGGGGGAAATGACCCCCATCCAGTGTTGGGTAGGAGGCGCTGATGGTGCATTCTTGCGCAAATCCCCTATTATGAAATAAGCCATTAATTAGCTTTTTGATGTTGTTACCAAATTTACTTACTATTCCGTAGACACGAAGGATGACACCTGGGGCAAATTTATTTCCATGACTTCTGTCATCATTAAGTGCTTTTATTGCTCTAGCCACAGCATCGACAACTTCCGGATCATGGCTGTCCAATATGTCATAGACAGCTGTGGCTTGGCAAAGTCCAATGCTGAGGACTAGCAGAATGAAGACTTCCATATCCAGGTGGTGAGAGAAGCTCCTTCTGAAATCTGATGAATGTGGGATGGGGAGAAAGAGCTTCAATATATGGGGGGGTATAGCCTCCTAACGGAAATCGGAGCGCTTTAAAGTAAACGAAACACAGCCAAAAAAGTCTCATGAGCTTGGGTCGTACTGAACTCAAGTATGTCAGCGTGAACATCCTTTGGGGTTTATTTAAGCATTTGCTTTTTTTTTTAAAGGAATACTAAGTTTTGAAATTCACAATACAAGTTGTTACTTTACAATGTCAGGGTCAGAACATACGGTTCTGACTGTAAGGTCGCGTTGGGTTGGCTCAAGAATATTCTCCAGATTGATAATAAGCAAGTTTCAAAGGGAGGAAGAATGGAACTTAATTGTTTCCAAGGTTTGTAACTTTTCCTTCTCTTTGGCCAAGCTTGAGGAGATAATTATGTCCATAACAGGAATAAAATATATATATATATATATGGTGGGATTGCTGGTTTCATCAGAACTGCAATGATTTTTCTCCTTTTTTTCATTTTGCTGTTTTAAAATACTCCAAAGAAGGAAAAATGAGTTTGTTCTTTTTTGTTTAAAAAAAAAAAAATCAGGGATGGAGAACTTATTATTTATTTATTTATTAATTAGTTCAATTTATATGCCGTCTTTCTCCAGAGACTCAGGGCGGCTTACAATGCATTTAGAAAACCATTATAAAAACATTTAAAAATTAAAACATTAAAACCCATTCACACCATTCATGGCCGGATCTCATAAGATCGCAACGTCATACTTTTGTATATACCTGCTTAGTAGGACTTTCGCCCCCCCCCCAAGCGGTGTTCTTTTTTATACAAAGTCAGTTTATTGCCCCCACAATCCAGGTCCTCATTTTACCTACCTCGGAAGGATGGAAGGCTGAGTCAACCTTGAGCCTGGTGAGATTTGAACTCGCAGTAATTGCAGGCAGCTGGCAGCTAAGTGCTACTTAACAGCACTTTAGTCCGCTGCGCCACCAAGGCTCCTTTGTTTGATTATTCCAAAATTTAGAGGTTCAGGAATAGCATCCTATATCTGTGTCGATTTTGGAATAGAAATAATGAACACACTTTACTTATTTATTAATTTAAAACTTATATGCCGTCTATATCGGTGACTCTAGGTGACTTACAATCAATAAAAACAACAATATAAAACATTAAAATAATAAATAGTAACACCAAACGTGGTTTAAAATTGACAAAGATGGCTAAAGAAAGGAGCAGGATGCCCAAGAGAAGGAGGTGCCATTTTATCTTAGTCCATTAACCACCTCCAGAATGACGTGTCCCCATTGTGGCCCAGGCCAGTGGTCAGAGCCAAGTCACCTCATGGAGGGGGGGATGATGTTCCAGAGCAGGGGTCTCCAACGTTGGCAACTTTAAGACTTGTGGACTTCAACTCTCAGAGTTCCTCAGCCAGTAAAGCTGGCTGAGGAACTCTGAGAGTTGAAGTCCACAAGTCTTAAAGTTGCCAACGTTGGAGACCCCTGTCCTGGAAGGCATTTTACTTGGGGTTTTGCCAATTTGAGAAATTGTTACGTTGCAGTTTACATTTGCTGCGAGTGATCCCATTGCGTGTTTCTTCATTGCATCACAGTCGTTTATATGTGTACACAGACAGGTTTGGAATGGTTTGTTCTGTTCCATTGTAAATAGTTGTGGAAGCTCTATGTAATCCAACATATTTTTTTAAAAAAAAATTGGTCGTATCTTCAGAAGGTTAACCCGTGCTCTTCCTGATGTTGAGCAGCAGGTACACCCATCAGTTCCCAGAATTTGGATGCTAAGAATATCTGGAAGGCTCCCAAGTCAACAAACTGGGTGACTAGAAAAATTTCTACTAAGTAATATTAGTGTCAGCTCTTCAGGAACCTTGTTGCTGGAAGGAGGCAAAAAATGAAAAGGAGAATAAACACTTATTTTACCTTGGTCTCATTTAGGGGATTTTTTTCCCCAGGGATCCAGATGGCATTGGTGGCACAAGCTAAGAGCTCTCACACACAGAATAGAGAAAAGGAACACAAGTTGCATTATCTGTAAGAGATCACTACATCGGTATTGAAATGCACAAACCAAGAATTAAAGTCCCCTTGAATGCATATGGGTTGTTTATTATTTATTTTATTTTATTAAATTTCTGTACCGCCCTACTCCCAAAGGACTCAGGGCGGTGGACAGCCACGAAGTAAAACACATAAATACAAAAAATTTAAAATTGAATAAAATGAATTAAATAATTTGGCTGAATTTAAAATACCCAGTAATTTAAAAACAAATTAAAATTTACACTTAAAAGGGAGAAGATTTAAAAGAGTTAATATAAAAGGAAAAAAAGAATGACATTTATTTATTTATTTATTTAATTTTTATACCGCCCTTCTCCCGAAGGACTCAGGGCGGTGCACAGCCAAAAATAAAAACGAACACATATAAAATTTAAAACAGTTTAAAAGGGAATTAAATAATTTGGCCCATTTCAATTAAGACAAAGACAACCCATATAACTTAAAATTGATCTTGGTATTCAGGCCAGCCCAGCTTGTTGAAACAACAGCACCTTGAGGGCACGACGAAAGGTGCGTAGGTCAGGGATCATCCGTAAATCCCAGGGCAATTCGTTCCAGAGGGCAGGTGCTCCCACAGAGAAGGATCTCCCCCTGGGAGTCGCCAGTCGACATAGTTTGACCGACGGCACCCTGAGAAGTCCCTCTCTGCGGGAATGTACTGGCTGGTGGGAGGCTATCGGTAGCAGAAGGCGATCTCGTAAGTACCCAGGTCCTAAGCCATGGAGCGCTCTGAAGATAGTAACCAACACCTTGAATCGCACCCGGAAGACCACCGGGAGCCAGTGTAGCTCGCGCAGGAGGGTGTTGCCATAGGTAGGTGTATATTACAGGTAACATCCAGGCCATGGTTGTCGCAAAGGGATTTTTTCCAACAAAACAACTTGACTTTATTGGAAATGATGAAGCTTCTTGGATAAGAAGCGAAATATTTTTAAAGAAAAAAAAACAAGAAACTCCAGTTGACTTTTGGAAAAAGCACCTTTGCTTTTTCCAAAAGCAAATTACCCCTGCAGCAGTGGTGGGTTCCTCCCGGTTCGGTCCGGTTTGGCCGAGCCAGTAGCGGTGACGATATGACATCACCGAACCGGTTCTCCCCCCCGCCCTTCCCCCCAGCCCCCCACGTTATTCTTACCTTTTATTTGGCCCCACCCCAATCTATTGCTGCCTCCTGAGTCCCAGCTGATGACTAGAGGGAAAAAAACTGTTTAAACTCTTGCTGCAGGGCTTCAAAGGGCCGTCCTACAGCTGCTCAGTGTTAAAAGCAAACAAATGAGTCGGGTCGTAAGTGCGAGGACTGGTCGTAAGTGTGAGGACCTTCCAGAAATGACTCTGACCAGCTAGCCACGCCCACCTAGTCACATGACCTCCAAGACACACCCACAAAATAAGCCACGCCCACAGAACCGGTAGTAAAAAAATTTAGAACCCACCCCTGCCCTGCAGGATACTGAAAAAAGTTTCTTCCCTTTCAAATACCGAGGCAGGGCTCAGGCAAGTGCACCAGGAAAAGTTAGAAATTCTCTTTAGAATTTAGAATCACTTGACTCAGGGTTTGAACAGGTGGTAGAACTGTGTGTGGAGATTCTCAATAATCTTGATTTTTTTTCTTTGAAAATGTTTCGCTTCTCATCCAAGAAGCTTCTTCAGTTCATCTTCATTGTTTTAGTTCATTTTTTTCTTCAGAACTGAAGAAGCTTCTTGGATGAGAAGCGAAACATTTTCAAGAAAAAAAAACCAACAAAGACCAGTTGCCTTTTGAAAAGCACTTTTGGGACAGGTTGTAGTAGAACTGTAACTTCTTCAGAAGAGCCCTCTATTGACTTTTTATGACCATGTCTGTGGCCTCGCCTAGTTTCATGAATGCTGTATCCTCTCAAATCAGGATAGAATTTCTCCTCAACTCTTGGTCTTCTGGTATGAGTAGAGATTCTGGGCATATTTCGGAAACCTGGAGGCATCTTAAGCAGTGGTGGGATCCTACTGGCTTAACAACTGGTTTGGTGATTGTGCACTTCACGTGTGCAATTGAACGAAAAATCACCTTCCGTGTTAGTGCTAGGGAATTAAAATCTGCTCTGCCATGCTAATCAGCTGCGAAGATATAGGTAAGTAAAACGCAGGGGCAGGCGGGCAGGCCCAGCTGATCATTGGAGCAAACCGGTTCTCCTGAACCGGTCCGAACCGGTAGAATCCCACCCCTGATCTTAAGATACCTCTGAAATGTCGTTCAGTTATTGGGCATTCTCCAAGCAATGTATTTATTTAAATGCATTCAACATATTTCACTCCACATTTCTACAGAGGAATTATTGAGTCTGTCATCTGCACCTCTATAACTGTCTGGTTTGGCTCTGCAACCCAACAAGACAGACAAAGACTTCAGAGGATAATTAGAACTGCAGAAAAAACCATTACTACCAACCTGCCTTCCATTGAGGACCTGTATACTGCACGAGTCAAAAAGAGGGCTGTGAAAATATCTACAGACCCCCTCACATCCTGGACATAAACTGTTTCAACTCCTACCCTCAAAATGATGCTATAGAGCACTGCACACCAGAACAACTAGACACAAGCAGTTTTTTCCCGAATGCCATCACTCTGCTAAACAAATAATTCCCTCAACACTTTCCAACTTTTTACTAAGTCTGCACTACTATTAATCTTCTCATCATTCCCACCACCCATCTCCTTCAACTTATGACTGTATGACTGTAACTTTGTTGCTGGTATCCTTATGATTTATATTGATATTGTTTCCTGATTGCTTATCTGTACACTATGACTATCATTAAGTGTTGTACTTTATGATTCTTGATGAATGTATCTTCTTTTTATGTACACTGAGAGCGTATGCACCAAAGACAAATTCCTTATGTGTCCAATCACACTTGGCCAATAAAAAACCTATTCTATTCTATTCTATTCTATTCTATTCTATTCTATTCTATTCTATTCTATTCTATTCTATTCTATTCTATTCTATTCTATTCTATTCTATTCTATTCTATTCTATTTATTATTTATTGGTTCAATTTATATGCCGCCCTTCTCCGGAGACTCAGTGCGGCTTACAATGCGTATATACTTCATATTTTTGTATATACCTGCTTAGTAGGGCTTTCGCCCCCCTCCCTCAAGCGGTGTTCTTTTTTATACAAAGTCAGCTTATTGCCCCCACAATCCGGGTCCTCATTTTACCTACCTCCGAAGGATGGAAGGCTGAGTCTTCTATTCTATTCTATTCTATTCTATTCTATTCTATTCTATTCTATTCTATTCTATTCTATTCTATTCTATTCTATTCTATTCTATTCTATTCTTTCCACTTTAACAAAGCACTAATATACTGTAATTATATATCAACTGATTCTTCTAGCTCGATGAGCCCAACTGACTGGTATATTCCCCCCACCCCTACACACCAACACACAACATTTTATTGCCTGAAATTAAGTAGAAATGGGCACCTTCCCTTCCCCCTAGAAAATACTTCTGATCACTAAGAGGGCAACTTTATTATTATTATTATTATTATTACCGTTTTGCTTTTCTGGGCAACAAGACCTGCTGTGAGATAAGAGAGAGCCAAGTTGGCAGGCTAGGATTTTCATTTTTCCATATTGTCTTTTTTTTTTAAAAAAATGTGTAGTCTGGCATTGTCTGTTTTAAAAAGCAAAGTGCTGCTTCTATGCTTCCCAGCTGCCCCCCTCTCCCCAACATCCTTCTGTTGCTCTTCTACATCTTTTGCCCGAGGAAGCTGTGTCCTTCTACCAAGTGGTAGGGCCATCTTGAAGATGTTTTAAAGGCAGTTTCCTTATTTCTGGTGATTATTGGATACAGTCAAGGGTGGGCTCCTGGGGGTTCGGCAGGGTTCGGACGATCCTCTAGCCAAGGATCGCCGGGGTTCAGTGAATCCCCAAATGCTTTTTTACACGTCTTTGGTCTTTTTTTTACACGTCTTTGGTCTTCATTAAGCACATTTATCATTTTAACCGCAGCATCAACAACTTCTGGGTCATCCTAATCCATTTCATCTTGGAGAGAATTGGTTGGCAAAATCTAACGCTGAGGACTAGCAGAAGGAAGAGTTCCATACTGAGGGGGAAAGAAGCTCCTTCTTAAATGTGGTAAAGTGTGGGAAGGGGAGAAAGAGCTTTAAAATACCGGGTGGTATTTTTGCCAGCAGAATCTGAGCACGCTACGGTAAACTGATATGGGGTTACAAATATTTCATAGACTGGAATCATACACTGAAAAAATCCTTACAGGTTTCTTCAAGTACTTGTTTCTTCAAGTACACCCCCACACACCAGGGGTGGGTTCTACTTACCTTTACTACTGGTTCGCAACAGGATCGTGCGCGCACCGAGCTTCTGCGCATGCGCAGAAGTTCTGAGCATGCGCAGATCACCTATGATGACATCCGGAGCGGTAGGCAGAGCCTCCCGCCAGTTTTACTACCGGTTCTTGTGAACCGGTCCGAATCGGGGGCAACCCACCACTGCCACACACCCAAGTTTATTTACCAGCAGTTTAAAATTCATGTTTGCAATTTACAGTGTCAGGGTCAGACCATGTTTACAACTGTGGGCGGTTCTGGGAATTTCAAGAACATTTTCTAGGTTGATAACAAGTCAATTTTAAAGGGAGAAAGAGTGGAATTTGCAAATCTTTCCCAAGAGTTGATGCTTTCCCCTCTCTGTTGTCAATATTGATGAGGTAAGCGAGTGCATGATTCAGGGAGTAAAAAGGTAATGTAAATGCTGAGCCAACAGGGCTAGCAGTCTGCTTGGAAACCTGCCCAATATTATTTACCTTTGTCAGCCTGGCAAAAGCAGTTTTCCAGAGCCACACAAAACATCCTTCGCTTAGCACTTTTGTAGGACAGACATTTTAAAATCCGACCGACAGAATAAACTCGTCCTGTAGATCCAAGGATTGAAAACGGTTCTCAATGTGCTACTATATTTGGAATAGATATACCTAGATCAGGTGTGGTGAACAATGGCCCCCTTTATGACTTGTGGACTTCAACTCCCAGAATTCCTGAGCCAGGAATTCTGGGAGTTGAAGTCCACAAGTCATAAAGGGAGCCATCATTCTCCACCCCTGACCTAGATGTTGAGTTTACAGTAGGGGAAAAAAAAACAATTTAATGCTGAGTAAGATGCAAATGGATGAATTTTTAGATTGTTTATTTTTTACAAGGCTAAGCATAATCATGTGTAAACTGCAGTTGAGGCCTACTCTATATTCCATTTTGTATTCAGGCCTATCAAGGGTGAAATGCTGCCGGATTGTACCGAATCGCCCGGTCTGGTAGCGATCTTGGCTGTTGGTTCGGCAATCCGGTAGCAACGGGGGAGTGAAGCTCCGCCCACCTGCCCGGGTGTCATTACTTCCTGGTTTTAACCAGGAAGTAATGTGTTTTTACCTTCTGTGCATGTGCAGAATGTTTTGTGCATGCGCAGAAGGTCTGCGCACGTATGTGACGCACACAGACGGTGCATGGACTTTTGAACCGATAAGCAAGGTAAGTAGATTTCACCCCTGAGGCCTATGTGCAATTGTCTGAGAAATCATTGTTTTATAATTTTATGAGCAATGGCCCATGAGGTTGTGGGTTGTCTCGGTTTGCGCTAAAATCACTCCTTGTGGGTTTTTTTTTTTTTAAATTTGATTTATATGCCGCCCTTCTCCGGAGACTCAGGGCGGCTTACAATGCGTTAAGCAATAGCCTTCATTCTTTTGTATATTTTTACAAAGTCAGCTTATTGCCCCCACAAACTGGGTCCTCATTTCACCTACCTTAGAAAGGATGAAAGGCTGAGTCAACCTTGAGCCTGGCGAGATTCGAATTTACTAATTGCAGACAACTGGAGTTAAATTACAATGCATTAGTCTGCTGAGCTATCCAGGCTCAGCATAAATTTATTAATTTGAAATCAATAACAGAAAGACAAGATCAAGATAGATTGCATTTAAGCAATACAGGAACAGTTGTCACTTCTTTCTGAATGACATACAGGTACAGATAGTTTTCGCTCACTTATTGTCAGGCGCAAAAACAGGAACACTCACTGAGTTCAAAGCACAGAAAAATGTATTATCATTTCCTCCACACAAGAATCTAATCAACTAATGGTGAAAGTTAAATTGGCGCTAGATAAGGGTCCATGGAATTCATGGAGGGGTGGACATAGGTCTTTTGTGGCTGTGCAATGATTCCAAACTTATGACGTGTTTAACCCTACCTTCCAGCTCAGCCTGCTCATCTTTCACATCTATAGCTCCTATCAGGACTTGTGCTATTGATTTCAAAGTCCTTCTGCCAATTTTGAAAACCCTTAAAATACATTTGCAGGCTACTCATTAAACAATAAGCTAACCAAGTCAGTTGTACCTGCATAATATGCTACTCAAGGCTGACACTAACTCAATATCTTGAGAGCCTTGGTGGTACAGGGGTTTAAGGTACCCTGTTATTAAGCTTATTAAGACCAGCTGCCTGCAATTACTGCAGGGTTCGAATCTCGCCAAGGCTCAAGGTTGACTCAGCCTTCCATCCTTTCTAAGGTAGGTGAAATGAGGACCCAGTTGTGGGGGCAATAAGCTGACTTTGTATAAATATACAAAAGGATGAAGGCTATTGCTGAGCACATTGTAAGCCGCCCTGAGTCTTCGGAGAAGGGCGGCATATAAATCAAATTAAAAAAAAAAATATCTAATGCATATGCCACTGAGTAAATGTGTTATGGAAATACGGTCTCTGTTGACCATTTTTACTGATGAATAGAATAGAATAGAATAGAATAGAATAGAATAGAATAGAATAGAATAGAATAGAATAGAATAGAATAGAATAGAATAGAATAGAATTCTTTATTGGCCAAGTGTGATTGGACACAGAAGGAATTTGTCTTTGGTGCATAGACTCTCGGTGTACATAAAAAGAAAAGATACATTCGTCAAGAATCATAAGGTAACAACACTTAATGATAGTCATAGGATACAAATAAGCAATCCGGAAACAATCAATATCAATATAAATCGTAAGGATACAAGCAGCAAAGTTTACAGTCACACAGTCATAGTGGAAGGAGATGGGTGATAGGAATGATGAGAAGAGTAATAGTAATAGTAATGTAGCCTTAGCGAATAATTTGATAGTGTTGAAGGAGGACTTATTTTAGCACATGCACTCAAAAGCCTGATTGGGCTTATTATCCAGGGAGGTCTTATTTTTGGGGAAATAGGGTATGTTTTTCAAATGATTTCCAGACCATGCATCACTCTAAGATTATATATAAACTATGCTCTCCATATAAGAATATTTATACAATATTCTTGGTTACAATTTATACGGAACTTAAACTAAAATCAACATATAAATGCAGATATTATTATTTTTTCCATGAAAAGCTTTTTAACGTGCTTTTTAATGTGCTGATGGTGTAGGAAACAAAGACAAAAAGCTTGGCAAGAGGTCATATTTGGGCTTCCCTGGGCATGACTTTGATCCTGAGGAAACCTCCGGGAAAGGTTGTATTATGAGTTTTCCATGTCTTCCTTGGTCAGGCAAGGGATGGTCAAGAAAGTTGGCACCAGGAGCTTGGAGGACATCGTGCTCACCCAGAATTGGAATGCAATGGACAAAGTCCACGCTGCTACGATGGAAAGAATGATGGGTGGTGAATGAATCTTGGTCTTCTGAGGATCCGCTTTCTTCCCTTTTACACGCAGTGTCATTAGACCTGTGATGATGGTGGCGGCAACGACAGTCAAATTTAGGAAACCTCCTATAGGGCCGTCGGTGGTAATCATCTGGTCTATGAGGAAAAGGTCTGGGAAGTGGAGGCCCAGGAGGCGGTTGTGGATATTTACTAGGAGGAAAATGATGGGGACCCCCAGGAGGAGGAGAAGGGTACTGAGGTCCTGGAGGAGGGGGAATGCCAGGATGTTCCTCTTGGGTCTGTTCAGACTTATGGCTGCCCCTGGGACCTGCAGGACTTGCTTGATAAGTATCATAGATTTCACAGGAGTCTACTACAATCACATCTGGGGCTCCTGACTCTTTAACTATTCGTCCTACGCAAAATCCCAGATTCTACAGAGAAAAAGGAAATGATAACAGTTGAGATGAATTTTGTAAATTTGACATCTCTCTCTCTTTCTCTCTCCCTATCTCTCTGCCTCTCTCAGTCATCCTCCTTGATTTATGACCACAACTGAGTCCAGCATTTCTGTTGTTAAGCAAGATGGTTGTTAAGCGAGTCATGACCAATTTTATAACCATTTTTGCAATAGAACGCATTGCAGTTGTTAACTGCATCATGTGGTCTTTAAACAAATCCAGCTTTCCCCATTGACTTTGCTTCTCAGAAGCTGGCTAAGAAGGTCATAAATGATGATCACGTGATCCAGGGATGCTATAACCATTGGACATACATGCCAGATACCAAGCAACCAAATGTTGGTTGTAAGTGTGAGGACTGGTTGTAAGTCACATTTTTCAGTGTTGTTATAACTTTGAATGGTCACCAAATGAATGGTTGTAAGTTGAGGACTCTCTCTCTCTCTCTCTCTCTCTCTCTCTCTCTCTCTCTCTCTCTCTCTCTCTCTCTCTCTCTTTGTCTGTCTATTCATCCATCCATCCATCCATCTCTCTACCCATCCATCCATCCATCCATCCATCCATCCATCCATCCATCTCTCCATCTCTCCATCCATCTATCCATGCATTTCTCCATCCATCCATCCATTCATCTCTCCATCCATCCATCTATCTCTCCATCCATCTATCCATCCATTTCTCCATCCACCCATCCATCTATCTCTCCATCCATTTCTCCATCCATTCATCTCTCCATCCATCCATCCCTCCATCTCTCCATCCCTCCATCCCTCCCTCTCTCCCTCCCTCCATCTCTCCATCCATCTATCCACACACGTGTACA
Source organism: Pituophis catenifer annectens (assembly GCF_029215685.1). Classification (NCBI taxonomy): domain Eukaryota; kingdom Metazoa; phylum Chordata; class Lepidosauria; order Squamata; family Colubridae; genus Pituophis; species Pituophis catenifer. Next base: position 7,133,829 of record NW_027256886.1, on the reverse strand, counting down.
AACACACGTTACAGTTTTATAATGTTTAAATCTGTTACACCATTAAGAAATAAAAAATGTCAACAGTTTAATAATAAAATTAGGCATTTTCCTCTGAAAATTTCCTCTTCTTCCTCTCTGTGCAACTGATGTCTTCCTAGTCTTTCCTCTCTCCTCCCTTCCCCTTTCCTTGTTCCCCAAGGACCCACCTTCCCACCCTAATCTTTTCCTGAAAACAAGAGAAACTTAATCTGAGGAAGGAATAAGCATGGGAATTTATAAGTTTCCTTTCAAGAGTATTTAATTACACCTTGTAACTTATCACACCATATTGTATATGTTACATCTTCTTATATCATAGAACACTGTTTCTCAATCTTAGCCCTTTCAAGACCTGATCGGGGAATTTTGGGAGTTGAAGTCCACGCATTTTAACATTGCTAAGGTTTTTGAGAATCACTGCTGCAGGAAATGCTGTGCTACCTCTCAGTTTTGCTCACAATTTAAAACTGAGATAACAAAACTGTGATGGAATAAAAAGGTCAATGGGGCCAGAACAAAAGTGTAATCTAATGTCACTGATAAAAAAAAATGCATTGAATTAATTAAATAAATACAGTTAAGATGATAGAAAAGGGAAAGTCACCCTCAAGTTAAGGTTGATCCCTGGGGACTAAACAAACATAACCCTGCAGTTTTCTTGACAACATGACAATAGTGGGTGTGACATTTTCTTCTACTAGGTTATTTTTCAGTTTCCCAAGTCAGCTCGGGAATTAAGGTCTCCCATCAAAATACTAACCAGATTTGATTACGCTTAGCTTCTGAGCCTGAGAAAGCTAGGCAATATTTTTCCTTTATGCTGCTAAAAAAATCTGATAAAATGTCAATTTTTCTAGGAGTTTTGGAAACCACACACACACACAAAGCCTCTTGGTATGCCCAAGATTGTGCAGAAATGGGGAAATTGCAGTTCTCCTCAAATTACTGAATTACAATTCCCATCACAGCAGCCTTTCTTCGTTTATACAATATATTTATAAGGCTTGACTGCAACAATTTTAACAGGTGAACAACAATAAAAACAGACTGTAATAATTATGGGGCTCCTTATTAAATCAGTATCTACATCTGCTATTCTTCCCTTTAGCAGCTATAGTTTAAGTAAAGTTTAAAGGCTTTTCTCTCCAAGGCATACGTATCAATCCACTGATCCTTGTTACTGAGATACATTTGAGGATCTATAATAGATCCTGAAAACCTCTATATAGCAATTGTCTATTTACTTCCTACAGTTTGTTAGCCAAACTACTTTTGCATATATTATCTCCACTCACAGCTTTTCCATCAGGCAGGAATTCACATTGGGAAACACTTGTTGGGTCGGTGTTTCTTGGGCATCTTGTCTCTTTTATGGTGAATTCAACAATGAATACCGTACGGTCGGCCACCTGCATAAAATAAACAAAACAGGGATCAAATTATATCCAACTTTTCCAATATTGTAGTTCACTTTGGCGTTCGCATCTAAGGATGACTGCAGGGCGGACGTAATTTTTTTGATTAAAATTTTCACCTAGGAAAGTTTTAGAAAAATCAGGCTATTCCACCAGGGTCTGTTCAGAATTAAATCAGAATAATCCTAGGCATAAGATAATGGAGGAGGAAAGAGGACTAAAGATGCCCATTCTCGACACTGCTAGTACAATAATGATGTCCGCTTTGGAAGCCATATTAGGCCGGAAGCTTCCATGCTGCCACCTTCTCATGTGTGGGAAAGTAGGAGGGGGGATTTAGTAGAGAGGTTGCCTGTAGACATAATGGCATTCTTCCTGTCAGTCAAGGTCAGGGAGATCCTGCACCTGGTCAGAGTGATGTTTCAAGATGGGACGGCGGTTGATTGGAGCATGTGATCGACTGAGGACTGAGGGGATGGTTTGGGGTTTTTTGATTTACTGAGGAAAAACCTGGACCTCTCAGATTCGGGTTTTCCCAGATGTGCCAGTTTACCTATTCTGGTAAATAGAACTCTGAAAATGCTTGCTTCAGAGTCTTTACTTGGAGCTGGGTTTTTTTCTGGAGCGCTGACAAATGACACTACGAAAGGGCTTTAATACAGTTAAAGGTAAAGGTTCCCCTCGCACATATGTGCTAGTCGTTCCCGATTCTAGGGGGCGGTGCTCATCTCCGTTTCAAAGCCGAAGAGCCAGCGCTGTCCGAAGACGTCTCCGTGGTCATGTGGCTGGCATGACTCAACGCCAAAGGTGCATGGAACGCTGCTACCTTCCCACCAAAGGTGGTCCCTATTTTTCTACTTGCATTTTTTACATGCTTTTGAACTGCTAGGTTGGCAGAAGCCGGGACAAGTAACGGGAGCTCACCCCATTACGCGGCACTAGGGATTCGAACCGCTGAACTGCTGACTTTTCGATCGACAAGCTCAGTGTCTTAGCCACTGAGCCACCGCATCCCCTTTAATACAGTTAAGAGATGGGTTAAACTTGATATGTGTTCCATTCATAAAAATAGCAACTATAAGAATAACACTTTTAAGAAGGAAGGAAGGAAGGAAGGAAGGAAGGAAGGAAGGAAGGAAGGAAGGAAGGAAGGAAGGAAAAGAGAATAGTGAAAGGTGCTTAAGTAGAATTGATTTAAACCATTTTCCACTGCTGGTCCTTTCCTTCCTGATATCTTGGGAAATAATTTTTTACATAAGCCTACAGATCCAAGAGGAGAACACGGATACATACTGCGCTGAAAACTTTCTGGACTTTCTCCACCTTGAAATAATTTGACTCATTGCTCTCTAGTCTGTATTTCTCTAAAATCTTGTTGGCTTCTTCGGTGTGCTTCTCAGTGTCCTCTAGAACTGTTACTCTTACAGGGCAACGCTTGCATTCATATATTTTTGGTGGAACTGTAAAAAAAAAAAAGCACCATTATCAACGCTGCATTGATCTGAGTTGCCTTCACACATTAAAGCTGGAGCAAATTAGTAAAAAGTAATCTTCCCATGTAATCTTTAAATGCTAAAGTCCTCAAAAAATTTCCCTTTTAAATTTTTGATGTCAGCTAAGTGATAATATCTATTACCACATTGTTTCTGCCACCAAAAATTAAAAATTCAAAAGTCTCATGTTCGGCAGCCAAAACATTTTCCTCCTCTATGGTAAGATGGGATATTAAGTTTTCTAGTAGAATTTCTATTTATTTATTTTATTTAGGTATTTATAAAATTTATTGGCTGCCCATCTTACTATAGGGTATCTCTGGACAGTTTATAGATGTATAAAATCTAAAACATAAAAACACTAAAAGACAAAACATTAAAACCAAAGGCACATGAGGAGGGCAGGAGGGGAGCTGGGATCTATTAATACTCAATCAACCACCTCTATTGCGCTGTTCCCCCATTGCAGTGGTGGGTTTCAAATTTTTTTACTACCGGTTCTGTGGGTGTGGCTTGGGTGGCGTGGCATGGCTTGGTGGGTGTGGCAGAGGACGGATACTGTAAAATCTCCATTCCCACCCCACTCCAGGGGAAGGATACTGTAAAATCTCCATTCCCACCCTACTTCAGGGGAAGGATACTGCAAAATCCCCATTTCCTCCCGATCAGCTGGGACTCTGGAGGCAGAGAATAGATGGGGGCGGGGCCAGTCAGAATTTTTACTACCGGTTCTCTGAACTATCCAAAATTTCCGCTACCGGTTCTCCAAAACTGGTCAGAACCTGCTGAAACCCACCTCTGCCCCACTGGGACCCCCAAGCTGACTGGCAAAGCCATGTCTTTAGATAGGAGGGTTGGAACCAACTTCACATTGGGGGTGGGTGGGGGGACACAAGATATTCCAGAGGGCAGGAACCATAGCAGAAAAGGCCCTTCTCCTAGACCCGTGATGGCGAACCTATGGCACGCGTGCCACAGGTGGCACGTGGAGCCATATCGGAGGGCATGCCAGCATTGTCCTAGCTGAGCTCCAACGTGCATGCGTGCCGGTCAGCTAATTTTCAGGCCTTCCGGGCCCACTGGAAGTCGGGAAACAGGCTGTTTCCGGCCTCCAGAGGGCCTCCAGGGATGTGTGGAAGGCCGTTTTCACCCTCCCCAGGCTCCAAGAAAGCCTCTGGAGCCTGGGGAGGGTGAAAAACGGGCCTACCGGGCCCAACGTGCCATCACGTGCCAAAAGCGTGGGGGCGTGGGGGGGGCTGTAGTGCATTGAATTATGGGTGTGGGCATGCGGACGCGCGACACCCCCATGCTCCCCATGCTTTTGGCACACGACGGCAAAAAGGTTAGCCATCACTGTCCTAGACTCTGCCAGCTGGAATACTTGGGCTGACGGGACCCGCAGCATGCCTCCTCTGCCAGCATGAGTGGGACGGGCTAGTCCCAGTGGGTGAAACGGTCCCTCAAGTAACCTGGATTATCTATTAGTTAATAGGTTAATAGTCATCTGAGGTTGTGCAGATGAACTGGTGAAGTATTGAGAGAAGCACATAAAAGCTGTCCTCCATGTTTATCTGTGTCCAGGGGTATCCATGGAAAAGGATCTGATAAATATGACTATAAAAATATGGTTTTGAACAGGCAGTTTCATCCACCATCTTGATTTTTTTGAACCTCCTGTTACCTCTTTCTATAACCTCAAATCCTGACTCACTCTTATCTCTGCCTTTCCCCAAACTGCAGTTGGATGCCTTGCCTTGTTTCATGCATCTATACATTTAGACGATAATTCCTGACTGTCTGCCTAGCTCTTCCTTCCTTCCTTCCTTCCTTCCTTCCTTCCTTCCTTCCTTCCTTCCTTCCTTCCTTCCTTCCTTCCTTCCTTCTTTTTCTCTCTCTCCCTCTCCCTCCCTCCCCCTTCCTTCCTTCCTTCCTTCCTTCCTTCCTTCCTTCCTTTTTTCTCTCTCCCCCTTCCTTCCTTCTCTCCCTCCTGCCCTGCCTTCCTCTTTCTTTCTTTCTTTCTTTCTTTCTTTCTTTCTTTCTTTCTTTCTTTCTTTCTTTCTTTCTTTCTTTCTTTCTTTCTTTCTTTCTTTCTTCCTTCCTTCCTTTCTTTCTTTCTTTCTTTCTTTCTTTCTTTTATCTATCTATCTATCTATCTATCTATCTATCTATCTATCTATCTAATTTAAAACTGAAAAAAACGATTAAGGAAAGTGGCATTTGTTATGGACGTGCAGACTTATCATCATCCTCTGCAAAATCGGAAGCACCAGACTTTTACCCCAAACTTTTTCTAGCAGACAAGATTGTACATTTTCCAAAAGTGCATAGCCTACATAGCCATCTAGGTCACTGAGATGTTTCTTTATCTGATTCCGACTTGTAATTTAGAAGAACGTGAATACCTGGACTGACAGTGCAGTTGTACGCATACAGCAGTTTTCTTTGGGAAAGTTCATTTATATACAGAACAGCCTTACATTGTCCCAAATCCTGGAAAAAGACACAAGAAAAGGCATCAGTTCCAAGTTGTATTTTAGGGAAAGGCAAAAGGTCTTGAGTAGAAGTTGACTCCTAGCAATGTCTTGGCCACGACCCTGGAAAGTTCTTGTCTGGAAGAAACATGAAGAAAATAGGAAGTGTGCACCTCATGAGCCAAGGCAACACAATGCTAATTCATTAGCTTCCAAATGGTTAGATAATGTAATTGAGACACTGAGCAGGGAGGCCTGGTGTGCTGTGGTCTATAGGGGCATGAAGAGTCGTACTTGATTTAGCGACTGAACAACAAACAACAAAAAATACTTCTAAAACATGCAGATGATATTAGAATTAGAATTTTTTTTATTGGCCAAGTGTGATTGGATACACAAGGAATTTGTCTTGGTGCATAGGCTCTCAGTGTACATAAAAGAAAAGATACATTCATCAAGAATCATAAGGTACAACACTTAATGATAGTCATAGGGTACAAATAAGCAATCTGGAAACAATATCAATGTAAATCATTAGGATACAAGCAACAAAATTACAGTCATACAGTCATCAGTGGGAGGAGATGGGTGGTAGGAACGACGAGAAGATTAATAATAGTGCAGACTTAGTGAATAGTTTGACAGTGTTGAGGGAATTATTTATTTAGCAGAGTGATGGTGTTCGGGAAAAAACTGTCCTTGTGTCTAGTTGTTCTGGTGTGCAGTGTTCTATAGCGTCGTTTTGAGGGTAGGAGTTGAAACAGTTTATGTCCAGGATGTGAGGGGTCTCCGCTGGGGAGTATAAATGTGGAGAACTTTGGGGCCTCACCCAAGAAAATCCCTTTTCTAAACCTTAGTATTTGTGGGTGGGATTATGTGGCAGTACAAATAATGTGCTAACGTCACATTTCTGTTGGTTTGTGGTTACACAAGCAGGACTTTTCACAGAAGTATACGTCAAATAGTTAATGTTTAGAAAGAATAGAGATGGACATTACTTGCCGTTATACTTAAGAATGGTCGCTGCTCACAGGATGACCAATGTTTTCTGGATATTACAGGACATGGCGTTTCCAAGACATCCAAAGTTAGGTATGCTATGGATGTGTTTTCCTGAAGTGGGGAAAAAAAGAGCAAGATGGAAGAAAAATCAGGCATGTTCTGCTGAAGATGTTCATTAAAAAAAGAGAGAGATAAATTTTCATTTTCAAAAACTGGCTCACCATCTACACACCATCTGCACATTATAATGTGGATCTTGAACCACAGCAGTGAAAATCAGTATTGCTCATTTCCAGCAATAAACCAGATAAATCTAAGTGCTAAGAGCAATAGCACTTAGATTTATATACCACTTCATATTGGTTTACATCTCTCTCTAAGTGGCTTACAGAATCAGCATATTTCCCCCAACCATCTGGGTCCTCATTTTACGGACCTCAGAAGCAGAGGTGGTATTCAGCCGGTTTGTACCAGTTTGGACGAACTGGTAGCGGCGACTGCGGGTGGGGTGGGCCTACCCACCTGCCCGCCCGCCTGGACTTAATGCCGTCCTATTTAGCCATGTTTTTGAGGCCGGGTGCATGCGTGGAAGGCATGCATGCAAGCAAAGCACATGCGTGAAAGGCTGGGTGCATGTGTGGATGGTGCACGCAGCGAACCGGTGGTAAGAATATTGGAAACCCACTGCTGCTCGGAAGGATGGAAGGCTGAGTGAAACCTGAGACATTCAGAATCGAACTTCTGAAGTGAGCAGTAAGTTAGTAAGTTGCCTGGCCTGTCGGACCTGTAAACATAGTGATTGGACCGTGGTCCATTGCCCAGAGACAATGCCCAATTAAGTCCCACTGGACACGAGAAACTCCTTGAGCAAAATCCCTTTATTGATGCACAACAACAGGTCGCCTCCAAGCAAAGAAGAGGAGCCCCCAACAGCGTCATACATAGCTTTTTTTCATTTTTCACAGGAAACAAGCAAAGTGTTGCAATTGGTTACTTGCTAATGTGCAGGCGGACTTGATTAATTAAATCCCACAATGTTTGAGGTGTGTATTTTAGGATGCTAATGAGGCTTTCTGGGGCAAAAGGGCTGGTCTTGAGGCTTTCCCGAATCTTGCAGAACTTGACACTTGATGCTGCTTTGGCTATTTCGAGTTAACACCTTACTGTGTTCCTTCGTTTTGGGACCTCATCTTCCTGAAATGGTGACCATAGTGGCTGGGACAACATCAGTGGTGGGATTCTACCAGTTCAGACCGGTTTGGCCGAACTGGTAGTTCTCAATTCCTGCTGAGAACAAACCGGTTCTCTGTTGCTGTAAAAGTGGTCCCTCCCGCCCGCCCTGGGTTATACCGACCTTTATTTCTGCTTCTGAAGCACAGCTGATCAGGGGCGGCAGATTGAATTGGCCCTCCTCAGCTGTTTTCCTTGCTCCTTTCCTTGTTTGCAATGTGGAAGTTCAATTTTATGGAAACTGTGCACGCACGCACTCAGCGAACCGGTTGTTCAACCGGTAGGATCCCACCCCTGGACAACATCCTCTTGAAACTGCAACCAAACTTGCTCTTAATTTTCTCTTCCTTCAGGCCGATGCAATGCAAAGCTCAGCTTTCCAACAGAGGCTGTCTCATGGCAACCAGGTGCTATTCTGTAAGCAGGGACTCTTTTCGCGATCCTGTAAGGGGCACTCTGGTTTTTAAGGAAGCGCCACAGACTCCACGAACTGATGGAGCAGGCAAATCTTTGGGCTGGCTGAGCGGGAAGCAGGCCTCGGCCTACCACCTGCAACAGCCCCCAATGGACCGATAGCTTCTCCTGCCTGGCTTTGGTTTCCCTTGGGTGGCTGAGTGGCTGGATTGGGAGCAGATGAAGGCACGCAGATGAAGACTGGATGGGGGAGATGGGGCAGGTATCGCTGCAGTGTACCTGTGGTTGGTTGTAAAGGTAAACAACTGCAGAGGCACTGCAGCAGCCTTAACTTTGAAACCTGGTTATAAGTAGATTTTGGGAGGGGGGAGGGTTGTAACTTTGATGTAACTTTGACTGGCCGCTAAGCAACCGGTCCTAAGTCAAAGACTACCTGTATTGTAGTGTAACTGTGATTTTAAATGTGAAAAATGTTAAATAAAAATTATTTAAAAAACAACAAAAAAGACTACCTATATTGTTTGTTCCCCCCCCCCAAATAGATGGATGGAAAATAAGAGATTCTAGGTTTCTCCGCATTCATTGTGGCATATGTTATATTTGTACTTCAAAATGAAGCACATTTTAAAATTAAGTCCAAGTAAGTTTATGAGCGCCACCAGTTTTTTTAAAAAAACATTTTAAAAAAAGTTTTTTAAAAGTGCCATTTAAAAAAAACAAAAACAAAACCCATAACAACTCCTAAGTAACACAAAGAAGTACTTCCAAAATGATCACACGATGCAGTCAAATAATGATTCACCTGTTTGCATTAAATCAGAGAATTATGACAGGCATGGACTCCATGCTGGAACAACCAGTGCAGTGGTGGGTTCTAACCGGCTTTACTACCGGTTCTCTTTGTCACATGCTTTGTGCGCGATCGCCGTTGGGAATCTGCCCAGCTGAGGTGCGGCAATCCACTCTGTCGCACCTATCAGCTGGGCTAAAAAAGAAGAAATAAAACGTAAGAATAACGCGGGGGCGGGTAGGAGGGCCCAGCTCCTGGACAAAGAGAACTGGTTTGGTGACGTCAGATTGTCACCGCTACCGGCTTGGCCAAACCGGGAGGAACCGGGAGGAGCCCACCACTGAACCAGTGAGGAGCCACCCACAGCTGCGGTACTTACCAGGTGTTGGTAATGAGCATCAGCAACCCGGAACAGGGCAAAAATGTAGCCTTCTTTGCGATATTGATTGATTAAATTCAGGGCCACCTCTGCATCATTCTCTATTCTTGTATCATTGCAGTCTTCAGGGACCATCAGGGCACGGCAGGATGTGGTCCATGCCACAATAAATAGAGCACAGGCTAGCAATTTCATTTGGGCTGTGCGATGGATTAATCCGCTTAAGCCACCGGACTGGAGCTCTTTTGAGCTGATATTAAAAAGTCAATTCCATAAACGCGTTTATGTTTATTTTTTGGTAGCTCTGGTCTCAAGGTTCTTGAACCAGTTGCCTTGATCCCTGGTTAAGCAAAATAAATAGAAAATGAATGATTGATGGAGTAAATAAGGAGGGAAAGGGGATCCAAAATGAGGAAGTAATATTTGAAGCAATGGATAAAATAATGTGAAATTCTGACATTGCATAGGGCCGTGATGGCGAAACTATGGTATGCGTGCCACAGGTAGCATGCAGCGGCCACTCTGTGGGCACGTGAGCCGTTGCCCAAGTTCAGCTCCACCACACATGCGTGTGCCTCTCGCCGGCCAGCTAGTTGTTGGGCAGTGGTGAAATCCACTGAAATATTTTTTACTATTGGTTCTGTGGGCATGGCTTGGTGGGCATGGCAGGGGAAGGATACTGCAAAATCTTCATTCCCTCCCCACTCCAGGGGAAGGATATTGCAAAATCTCCATTCCCACCTCACTCTGGGGCCAGCCAGAGGTGGTATTTGCCGGTTCTCTGAACTGCTCAAAATTTCCGCTACTGATTCCCCAGAACCTGTCAGAACCTGCTGGATTTTACCCCTGTTGTCAGGTCTCTTCCGTGAATGCATGGGGGTGGGGTGCATGGGTGGGGGCACGTGTGCATGCGCAGAGGCGGGGCGTGTGCAGGGGCCCATGGGTACATGTGGTACACATGAACAGGGTGCATGTGCATTGCATTTTGGGGGTTCATGCACACACACATGCATTTGTGCATGCATGTGCACACTTTGGGCAAGGTTAGCCATCACTGGCATGGGGCAATGATTGTGGGCTACAGGAAGTTAGAGGTAGCTTGCATTGATTCGAAGCTCTCAGTACAGGTAGGCCTCAACATGCAACCACAATTGAGCCCAAAATGTAGGTCGTTAAGTGAGAAATTCATTGAGTGAGTTTTGCCCCATTTTACAACTTTTCTTGCCACATTTGTGAACATAAGTGAACCACTGCAGTTGTTAAATTAGTAACACGGTTATTAAGTGAATCTGGCTCCCCCGTTGACTTTGATTGTCAGAAGGCCATAAAAGGGGATCACATGACCCTGGGACACTGCAACCGTCATAAGTGTGAGTCAGTTGTCAAGCATCCGATTGCAAATCATGTGACTAGGGGGATGCTACAACTGTCATAAGTGTGAAACTTTAATTTAATTTAATTAATTCAATTTATATGCTGCCCCTCTCCGAAGACTCAGGGCGGCCATAAAAACGGTCATAAGTCACTTTTTTCAGTGCTGTTATAACTTTGAATGGTCACTAAGTGAACTGTAAGTCCAGGACTACCTGTATACAGAATTCTGTGCTAGTTGAACAAACAATGAGACAGTCCAAAGTATGAACTACGGTACTTTTATGCGTCTGTTTTTTTCCATGTAAAATTGAAGTTGTCTTGCCAATAATTGACAAAGTCACCACCTTCTCTTAGAATTAAAGACCCACAATTGGGCTTGATGGTGGGACATTAGAGCAGAGGTGTCGAACTCGATTTCATTGAGGGCCGCATCAGGGTTGTGCTTGACCTTGGGGTTCCAGGGTGGGCGTGGTCAGGGTGGGTGTGGCCAGCTCGATGTCACTTGTGTCATGGGTGCCTGTGGTGGCCCAAGCGCTCTGCCAGCGAAAACGGGCTCCCGAACTCCATTTTTGATGGCAGAAGCACTGGGGGCCGATCCTTCGCTGTTTCCAAGGTAGCCTCGTGGATCTAAGCACCCCGTGGACTGTATCTGGCCTGCGGGCCTTGATTTTGACACCCCTGCATTAGAGGCAGAATCTGTACAATGAGTTGCGCTATAACGATATTTCTTAGTCTTTAACTACTTGGGTTTTTGAGCCATGATTTATGAAGTAGCCTGCTGTGTGCATGCAGCCAATTGCTTATTCAGTACCTCATGATTAAATAATCGATCACTTCCCACAGTATATGAATCCAGACAGTATTTTATTGATGAAAATGCTAACAACAATCTGCAATTCTCCTCGTGTATGGATCTAGACTAACTATGTGCAACTGTTTATCGCTATGTTATATGGTCACCGGTGAGAGAGAAATGAGGTTGGCTGCAGAAACATAATGTACATTGAGTTTCCTTAAAAAAAAATTATGTTCCAATGCATTTTTAAAATTTATTTCATTTTTGCATGTCATAGATGTCGTCCATTGATTAACCCAGGGGTGAAATCCAAACTTTTTCTCTACTGGTTCTGTGGGCGTGGCTTAGTGGGCATGGCAGGGGAAGGATACTGCAAAATCTCCTTTCCCACCCAACTCCAGGGGAAGGATACTGCAAAATCCCCATTCCCTCCCCACCCTGTAACCAGCCAGAGGTGGTATTTGCCTGTTCTCCTAACTGCTCAAATTTTCCGCTACCAATTCTCCAGATCCTGTTAGAACCTGCTGGATTTCGCCCCTGGATTAACCCATTTCACATGATGTAGCTCATATATTCATTTGAGTTTGAAATCTCCGATACACAAAGTAGAGAAAAGAAAAAGAATATTTTTTATCTGTATCCAACCTTTATTATTTTTTTACAAATAACTCAAGGCGATGAACCTATCCTAGTTTTCCCCAACAACAATCTTGTGGGAAGATTGTTGGGCTGAGAGAGAGAGAGAGAAAGAGAGATAGAGAGAGAAGAGAGAGAGAGAGAGAGAGAGAGAGAGAGAGAGAGAGAGAGAGAGAGAGAATGACTGACTGACTGACTGACTCAAAGTCGCCCAGCTGGCTTTCATGGCTAAGGTAGAACTAGAATCCTCAATTTCCTGGAATGAGACATAAATATTTGGGAATAATAACTAGTGTAAAATAAGGGAAGGAGTAGGAGGGAGGTTACTTAGTGCAGGGGTCTCCAACCTCCAACTTAATTGCATAGATCTTTCCACTAAGTCAGGGGTCTCCAACCTTGGCAACTTTAAGACTTGTGGACTTCAACTCCCAGAATTCCTCAGCCAGCTGGCTGAGGAATTCTGGGAGTTGAAGTCCACAAGTCTTAAAGTTGCCAAGGTTGGAGACCCCTGACTTAGTGGAAAGATCTATGCAATTAAGTCAAAACTCCTTTGTATTTTCAAGTTAATTAAAACTTTTTTTTTAGTATCCTACAAAACGTTGCAAACATGGAAACCAAGAAGGTCCTGCCTGTATGGGAAGATTTGATGAGTTCCTACTAGGTTTCAGTATTGTACAGTACATCATTCAGTTTTAGTGAAGTTTTGGCCTATGAGGGTGAAGGCAGTTGAAGGCCATAGATCTCTATTGCAAGGTCTCCTGGGCACGATGGTGATTCTGAAAACCTATTGGGGAAGGGAGGAATGGCTGGCCTGGTTGACTGTACTGACCGAGGACTGGCCTCCTGTTCTGGAGAAGTCAAACTGGATTTAGAGCTTGGTTTGGGCTCCTGGACTTCTGGTAAGGAATGTAGCGAGACATGCTTGCTTGAAGGAGGATAAATGACCACCCGCCCCAATATTTCCTTCTGGCCTGGTAGTATCTTAGTGATGTTAGCTGAGCGGTGAGGGTAGCGTGGCTCCTGATCTTCATGCTTATGTCCATGATGTTTGTGGTGGTGGGGATGGGAGTGGCGATGATGGTGTCTGCCCTCTTCGTGGTGATTTCTGTGTCTTTTATCGTCATCTTCATGATGTTCCTCCTGCCCAGGTTTAGAACCAGACTGTGGAGTTTGTTCATCTGTAACTGGTGGCTAATAAGACAAAAGATACAGAAAGTGGTTTAGGGAGATGTACTACTAACTAGAGCATACGAAACATTTGCTAGACCAATTCTCGAATACAGCTCATCAGTCTGGAACCTGCACTGCATATTGGACATTAATACAATTGAGAGAGTCCAGAGATATTTTATGAGAAGAGTCCTCCACTCCTCTGCACACAACAGAATACCTTATGTCACCAGACTTGAAATTTTGGCCTTAGACAACTTAGAACTACGCCGCATTTGGTCAGACCTAAGTGTAGTACATAAAATTATCTGCTACAATGTCCTACCTGTCAATGTCCTACTTCAGCTTCAATCACAACAATACACGAGCACACAATAGTCATAAACTTAAGGTAAACCGCTCCAAACTTAATTGCAGAAAATACGACTTCAGCAACAGAGTGATCAATGCCTGGAATACACTACCTGACTCTGTGGTTTCTTCCCCAAACCCCCAAAACTTTAACCATATCTGGGCCTATAAATTGTGCTTATTTATTTTGTGAAATATTCAAGACAGTTGGTGTTAATAACTTCTCGGGATTCAGCAAGGTGAGATCTTTCCAATTATATGCTCTCGTGGTACCCTTAATTACCTATGAACTTATTGATGCATTTTTTTTAAAAAAAAATGGGGGATGGTGTTCAGTTGTATCTATTTATATTTGTTCATTTCATTTCATTATTTTATTATTGTATCTCATTTGAGGAGTTATGAAACTACCTCACTTCAGAGGCTTTAGGTAGGAATCCAAAATTGAAATATAATGAAAAGCATTACAATAAAAACAACTAACAGTAAAGTTGTTACGCAGATCTTCTCATGTCTGCTTAATCAAGCGAGGTCTTAACTAATGATTTTTAAAGCTATTATTTAACTGAGAAATCGATTGGGTAAAGTGTTGGGTAAACTTCAGTCAATGATTTAAAAAAGTAAACCATGTTTGACAAACTGAGAGAGGGAATATTTTCTGCAGATGATAGCTGTCTGAGCAGGGGTGAAATCCAGCAGGTTCTGACAGGTTCTGAAGAACCGTTAGAGGAAATTTTAAGCAGTTCGGAGAACCGGCAAATACCACCTCTGGCTGGTCCTAGAGTGGGATGGGAATGGAGATTTTGCAATATCCTTTTCTCAGGAGTGGGGTGGGAATGGGGATTTTGCAGTATCCTTCCCTTGGAGTGGGGAGGGAATGGAGATTTTACAGTATCCTTCCCATGCCATGCCCACCAAGCCATGCCCACCAAGCCATGCCACTCCCACAGAACCGGTAGTAAAAAAAATTGGATTTCAACACTGTGTCTGAGGAACGTACCAGGTGTGGGAAGAAATGGCATTTTACACTGACAAATTTCCGATTTTCAATCCGACTGTTTACCACTGAGCCTTTGCATAGGCCTGCCTCCTAGAGCAAAAGAGAAATTTTTCATCAAATAACGAAGAAACCCAAAAGGTTTAAGTTGGCCAGATGTTTTGAATATGCAGTGGGACAGCAATACATATTGTTCTTCAGATGTTCTGTATTGAAGGGCCTTCTCTGTTACCCTCTATGGTTGGCATGCCATTTCTCCTCCTCAAAATAACTGTTTCTGTGCTCCAGGATGGATCTCGCATGGCAAACCCGAATTTTGTGTGCTATGCTTGTTAGAAACAGAAATTCTTTCTTTTTCTCATTTCTTTGGCCTGTAGAACCTGAGCTACATGTGGAATAAAACTGATTCTTAAATGTGAAGTGAAGATACATTTTGTTGGTACTCTTGTACTGCAGGTTATTCCAATGTACACTTCCTGTTCTGTGAGGCTATTCATCAGTTCCTCTCTATTTGTGAACATAACACAATATTTTGGGAATGCCAAAGAATTCTGTTTCCTTTCAAACTGCACTGATCCAACTGTTCTAGGAGTAGCTGAATAGTTTTCTGGAAAACGGAAATATTTTCAGGTGTTACAGAAGTGAAATCATTTTTTTAAATTACTGTATTCCTATTGATATATAATTTTGGTTCTTGAAGAATTGCCCTGGTAAATTATAATGAACGTTATGATTTATACATTGGTTTAAAGAATACCAAATGATACTGTATAGATTGAACAGCCTGCTTCCTTGAGTTATGGGTGCTGCATCTCTAGAGGTTATCAAGCAAAGTATGGACAGCCAGTTTTCTAGGAATGAAATGGGACAATCCGTGAGGCCAACTCGTCGTGGTAATCTTGCCATGGTCATCTTTCCGGGACCAGCTCAGCACAGTCATTTCACTACAGCCAACCCACTATGGCCATCTTGTCATGTGACAACTCACCACGGTCAACTTACTACGAGACAACTCGCGGTGGACAACTCCGTGCGGGATAACTCAACGGGATAAATATCAATGGAAATAATGCCAAAGAAACAGTGGCGGATAACCGGTATCATATTGAGCTATCCCATGTGGAATTGTCTGCGGGGCGTTGTCTTGCAGTGAGTTGGCCATGTGAGTTGGCCACAGCGAGTTGTTCTAGACCAGGGCTGTCAAACTCCTGGCCCGTGGGCTGGATGCATGATGTGCTGGCCACGTCCACACCTGGTTTAGCAAAGGGGAAAAAAGTCCTGATACATCAGATGACACCACCATGACGACGTGAGTTGACAGCCCTGTTCTAGACCCTTGAAGGGACGATATGAGAATTCCTGTGCAATATATACATATTTTTTTCTAATGAAAGCATAAAAATAAGACATTTTAATTACATTTGAGGTTTCTCTTCTACCCTCTCTTTTCCTTCTTTTCACAACAAACCTTCTTCTCGTTCTTCTTTCTTTCCCTTCCTCTTCTCTTCTACTTTCTTCCTCCTCTCCTCTCCTCCCCTACTTCCCCTTTCTCTCCCCCACTCCTCCCCTCTTTCCCCCCTTTCTCACCTTCTCTCCTGCTCTTGTCCCCTATCCTTTCTTCCTCTCCTTCTCCTTTCTTCCATTCCTCTCTCTCCCTCTCCTCCTTTCTCCCTCTCCTCCTCTCCTTTCTTTCTCCTTTATGATCAATTATGGATAAGAAAATGTACATTTACAATATGTGTATAAGAAATAAATATAAAAAAACTTTTTAAATTAAAACAAAAAGAGAATTCCTGCGGAAGAGGTTCTAACATTATCATTGTCTGGTTCCTGTCCGTCTCTACAAAATCTAATTTTAGATTTAACTTCTTCTGCTTATTCGTCGTGGAATTATTACCGTTTCTTCCATTTCTTTTCAAATAAATTTATTACAGCTATATTAATATCTACCTAACAGTTGTCCTTCATGTAGAATGGTTGGGTTCATACAACATGTTAAATCCTAAACCTAGGCTAACTAAAACTGATTCCTTACTCACACAAGAGGTTATTTCAAATTAATATACTTTAGCATGGCATAAGATGATTCCTTGGCTCATGCAACCTATAAGATTAGAGGTGGTTCCCCCCCCCCCCACACACACATTTATTCAGTTCCATTTTTTGTTAGATCTGGAAAAGAAATTGTACTGACAAATTTTGTGCAAGATGTCTGAATACTCACTGCAGTATTGGGTGGGAGCAGAGGACACTTAGTGATGACCGACACCGGCTGGCTTTTGGGACAAGAGGTCTCTTGGATGGTGTACTCCACAAAATTGGAAGGACCAATAACCCACTGTGAAAAAGTCAGAGACATGTTAGAACAGGTTCCACGAGAGTTATGAAAATCAAAATCTAAGAATTATGGGAATGAAAGTCCTACTGATCCATAGAGCATCAAATTGCAGAATGTCGTGCTCCAAAAAACCAAGAAAGACATGCTAAATAATTTCGAAGATGTTTCCTTTATCATTCCTCACCTATAGACAGAAATGTTGCCAAACTAAAGCAATTAAGGGTCTGAAGCAGGGGTGAAATGCTCCCGGTTTGGACCGGATCGCCCGATCTGGTAGCGATGGTGGCGAGTGGTTCAGAGAACTGGTAGCAAAAGTCCCTGCCCCCCCCCCCCCATGCCCAGGTAAACCGCATGCGTAGCTGAGTTGCATGATCATCAGAGGCTTTTTTTTTTTTTTACTTTTAAAAGCTTTTTTTTCTACAACCTCTTCGGCTGAAAAAATGCTTTTAAAAGTAAAAAAAAAAAGCCTCTGATGATCATGCGGCTCAGCTAGGATCATCAGAGGCTTTTCAAAGCATTTTTTTCTGCAACCTCTTCAGCCGAAGAGGTGGTAAAAAAAATACTTTGAAAAGCCTCTGACGATCCCAGCTGAGTTGCCTGATCGTCACAGGCTTTTCAAAGCATTTTTTTCTGCAACCTCTTTGGCCGAAGAAGTTGCAGAAAAAAATTCTTTGAAAAGGTAAAAAAAAACAAAAACTTGTCCACGCCCACCCAGTCACATTACCCCCCCACCCCCACCAAGCCATGCTCACAGAACTGGTAGTAACAAATTTTTCATTTCACCACTGGTCTGAAGACCTGTTTGGCCTAAGGACTCAATAGGGGAATACAGGTAATCCTTGATGTATGACAATTGAGTCCAGCAAGTGAGGCAATTGTTAAGCGAATTCTGCCTCTTTTTATGACTTTTTTTTTGCCACAGTTGTTAAGTCAATCACTGCCAGCGTTAAGTTAGAAACACGGTTCTTCAGTGTATCTGGCTTGCCCATAGAGTTTGCTTTTCAGAAGGTCACAAAAAGGGAATCACATGACCTTGGGACCAGTGGTGGGTTGCTACCAGTTGGTCCCGGTTCTGGCGAACCAGTAGCAGCGGCAGTGGGAGGCTCCGCCCATCCTCCCAGATGTCATCAAATACGCTCTGTGGATGTGCAGAAGCTTCTGTACATGCACAGAAGTGGCGTGTGCACGAGCGAACCGGTAGCAAAGATAAGTAAAACCCACCCCTACTGCAACAATCATAAATATGAGTCAGTTGCCAAGTGTCTGATTTTGATCATCTGACCATGGGGATGTTGCAATGGTCATAAGTGTGAAAAATGGTCCTAAGTCACTTTTTTTCAGTGCTGTCGTAACTTTGAACGGTCACTAAATGAACCGTTGAAAGTTGAGGACTACCTGTGCCACAGTGGAAGGGGCTACTTGACTAATCAGCTGACCCCATCTCCTCCCTGTGTTCCTGTTCTCCCTACCCATCTTTTAATTCATATTATTGCCCATTCCGTGTTTATTTTTATTGTTCCATTGCTAGGCTATTGTTATGTTTACATTTTTTATTATTTTTTCTGTTTGACTGTTGTAACTTGGTCAGAGTAGCCTCACAGCAAGATGGGTGGCAAATAAATTTAACAAACCAACAAGAAAATAAATGATTTACATCATTAAATATATTTTTTTGAGAAGTCAGAACTCTTTTAACAGTCTCCCATCCAAATATCAACCCAGCCTAACCCTTCTTAGCTAGGTCGGTAGTTTCTTGACCAATAAATAGCATTGAAGAATACTTGTCCTTAGAACTGGGAATTATGACTGGTGGCTAGACAAACTTGTTTACCAATAAAGCAACTTTTCCTAATTTGATTTTCTACGAAGTTTAGGAACTGTTATTTCCACAATTCTTTGAGTTTTATCCCCAACACATCTGAAGGATGCCAGATTGTGAATTGCTAGGAGAATTAATCTGTTCCATCCAAACCAAGGATACAGCATTGAATTTTCGGTGTTACCTGTGATCTAGCTTTGGTGACATTGAGGATGGTGAAATAATGAACATGGTTGCTTTCAGCATTGAATTTGGCCAGGCTCTCGGCTGCTGTTTCCCAAAATGTGGCTTCAGAAGGATCTCCAGGAGTTGGACAATCAGGGCAGATTTTTGCCATAGCCGCTGAAGAAACTATAGAGAACGATATAGCAAATATTTAGAATAGTGTTTCTCAACCTTGACAACTTTAAAGAGGGTGGATTTCGACTCCCAGTCAGCACTGATGTCTAGGAAATTGTGAGAGTTGAAGTTCACCTATCTGAAAGTTGCCAAGGTTTAGAAACCCTGAATTAGAAGATTGGTCTAATATAGAATTGGATTTCAGCTCATATATTTAAATGAAAGCACAAACTGAAGTGCAGAGAACTTGGATTTGATTGAAAATTGAGCATCTTTGTCTCTTGACCATGTTACCGTATGAGTTTATTGTCTAAATCAGAGGTGGGGAGTGATGGCTTCTTTATGACTTGTGGACTTCAATTCCCAGAATTCCTGAACCGGCTGGCTCAGGAATTCTGGGAGTTGAAGTCCACAAGTCATTAAAGGAAGGGCCATAGTTCCCCAATCCTGGTCTAAATGGATGATCCAGTCTACAGGTGCTTATCAATTATTTCTTATGTTTTTGAAATCTGTGCTTCTTCCTCAAACTTAGGTACATATAATTGAAAAAAAAAACAATGCAAAGCCATCTTGAGGAAGTTATAATATGATATAAGAGCCACGGTGGCGCAGTGGTTAGAGTGCAGTACTGCAGGCTACTTCTGCTGACTGCCGGCTGCCTGCAATTTGGCAGATCGAATCTCACCAGGCTCAAGGTTGACTCAGCCTTCCATCCTTCAGAGGTGGGTAAAATGAAGACCCAGATTGTTGGGGACAATATGCTGACTCTGTAAACTGCTTAGAGAGGGCTGTAAAAGCACTGTGAAGCTGTATATAAGTCTAAGTGCTATTGCTATATGTGAAAGCAGGATAATGAACTACATGTTATAGTCAATCTGACTGTGTTTGATTATACACAATAGGCCTTACTGGGCTTCCAAGTCACACAGTGCTTCTTGAATTGAACCTAAAATGTAATTTTGGCTCGAATAGAAGATTTTTAAAAATCTGAATTCCATTCTTGGATTAATTACGAATATTTGTTTCATTGTTTGAATTTGAGGGAGATTTTCAGTTGCTATTCCCCTCCTCGTGGTTTAATTCAGGCATTAGAATTAGATGCAAAGAGATTTGTTCTGTCAGGATTTTTTTCTGTACACGTGCAACAAATTTGCACTTTATAAAATTACTGCAATACCACAACAACATGGAGATCATCACGTTTTTGAGTCTGATGGTCAATTTTTCAAATCCAAAAATCTGTTCAGAAATACATCTGTATCAAAGTGCAAAGTGTACAAAATAAAAATGGACAAATAATTCATTAGAATAAAAAAAAAAAGTTGTGAGAAACTACACATGCAAAATGCATGCGAGTCACTTGAAAATTTATAGAAAATGAAATTGAGCCAAATAGCACCTTTGGTTGAGAAATAGAGCAAACGGAAATTCCAGATGTAGCTAAGATATCCTGAAGACAGAAACAAAGTCTTAAAAAATTAATGTCGGGGGGGCCTTTGCATCTACTTTTTAAATTTCTGTGGGGAAATCTGTAAAACTGCAATTGGCAGTTATATGTGCTTGGATAGATTTTTCTTGCAAAAGTATTGTAGGAAAATATGAAAAATACATACGTGGGCGTAAAACACAGTCATAACTGTACAATTGTGAATGATTTGAATTCTTGTTGAAATGAATTATTACTTTGCATTGTCCATAGACCTGGAACAAGAGAAGGTAGTCTGGGTTAGTGCCACCCATGTTTTTTACCAACGATTCCATGACACATGATCAAAAACTTATCTTTTTCACACATTAGACTCCAGTTTACATTCCTTCCAAAATGAGGAGAGTCAATTCTTCTATCTTTCTTGTTCTCCACATCTCTACAGTCCCTACATTTCTTCCTGCAATTTTGTACAACCCAGGGGTGGGTTCTACCTACCTTTACTACTGGTTCGCATTGTGTCCGCACGCCCTCTTCTGCGCATGTGCAGAAGCTTCTGCGTATGCGCAGATCACTTCTGATGACATCCGGATCAGTGGGCGGAGCCTCCTGCTGGTTTTACTACCGGTTCTTGCGAACTGGTCTGAACCGGGGGCAACCCACCACTGGTACAACCCCATTTATACTATGGATCAGAAGTGGCAGCTCACTGCAAGGAATGATCGTGTATGTGCACACATGCTAAGGGGAACCAATGGAAAGAGTAGAGAAGTGGTGAAGGATATTCCAGAGAGACATGTTTGTTGTGATACGACAAGTGGGTAGAGTGACAGCCTCAACCTCCTTTGCAAACCAGTTCAAAACCCAGATTTGACTTCCTTCCAATCCCAGTTGGTAGTTTTTTTAAAAACTTAAGTAGATCTGTTACTTACTATCTCATGTGCATCTCTAATTTTACATTCTTTCCACAATTTTCTGCTCTGGACATGGCATTCAGTTTCTAATACATCCAAGGTGATGTAGAAAAGCGAACCACCCATCCACTATGGACAAACAAAAGGAAAACTTTTGAAAAGGCAAAGCAATGTGTCAATCACCATAAGTACATTAGGTAAAAGTAAAGGTTCCCCTCGCACATATGTGCTAGTTGTTCCCGACTCTAGGGGGAGGTGCTCATTTCCGTTTCAAAGCCGAAGAGCCAGCGCTGTCGAAGACGTCTCCGTGGTCATGTGGCTGGCATGGCTAAACACCAAAGGTGCATGGAACGCTGGTACCTTCCCACCAAAAGTGGTCTCTATTTTTCTACTTGCATTTTTTAAGTGCTTTCGAACTGCTAGGTTGGCAGAAGCTGGGACAAATAATGGGAGCTCATCTCATTACGCGGCACTAGGGATTCGAACCGCTGAAATGCCGACCTTTCAATCGACAAGCTCAGCATCTTAGCCACTGAGTCACCATGTCCCTTATAAGTATGACTGTAACCTTGTTGCTTGTATCCTTACGATTTATATTGATATTGTTTCCTGATTGCTTATTTGTACCCTATGACTATCATTAAGTATTGTACCTTATGATTCTTGATGAATGTATCTTTTCTTTTATGTACACCGAGAGCATATGCACCTAAGACAAATTCCTTGTGTATCCAATCACACTTGGCCAATAAAAAATTCTATTCTATTTTATTCTATAAGTACATTACATGGAATTAAATTAATCTTCAAAACCTCATTTAGAAAAAGGCGAGAATTCAGCTCACTTTCACTCAGTGTCAGGAAACCAACTTCTGTTGGAATCCAGCAATGTCTGGTTAGAAGATGAGCAAGGATGGTCCATGGGATATGGAGTCACTCATCTGGATCTGATTGTAATGGAGATTGATTTTTTTCTTCTTCTTTAACTCCCATGTGGAAGAGATGGGATCATAAATTAAGTTCCTGAAGGGAAAATTTTAATCGTGTACAACCTGCACACGATCATCCAAGTCCAAAATATACATTATGTAACACCAAAAGAGTTGGTTGTATGCCACAGAAATGCCATTACCTTACTGGATGACTAGCAGATAAAGCAAAGAATTAGGTGGCAATGAATAGCTTTCTGGTTTTTTCTTTTTTACCAGTCCAGATAGACCTAGTTTAACAGGACATCTTTAAAGATGGATGCTATCAAATTGAAGGATAGAAAAAAGTCAATAGAAGAGGGAGATCTTACCTGGAGTATTTCATGGACATCAAAAATGCGCTGGAGGCCAAGAACGTAGCCTTCTTTCCGATGTGCATTGAGTTGGTTTAGAGCCACTTCTGCAGCCACCTTTACCTCCGAAGAATTGCACATTGGGGGAAGAAAGTGAAAAGGCGGAGAAGTAACTACCAAGTGAAGCATCTGAATGCCGATGAAGAAGGAAATCAGAAGAGACATTTTGGAAACATTTGAAGAATCAGAGAAGACAGCAATTGGAGCCAAGCTGGGAGGACAAGGCTAGGAAAGATCTTCACCTTTCTTTATATACTTTAAATCAATAGCTAATATTTGTTTTTTCTATCTCACAGTGACCATCAACTTTGAACCTCAACATATACATTATAAACACTGAGTCAATGATTAGAAGTCTATAAGTTTGCAGAGTGGCTCTCACTAAGCAACAGCCAAGTGGTTGGATTTAAATCACTGCATCGAAAAACTATGTCTGCCTTCAATTAAAAATGAGATGTAGGACCCAGCAAAGTTGACTCACCACTAGAACAAAAATACAGGTAGTCCTCAACATACGTCCACCATTGAGCCTAAAATTCCTGTTGCTAAGCGAGACGGTGGTTAAATGAGTTTTGCCCCATTTTTATGACTTTTCTTGCCACAGTTGTTCAGTGAATTACTGCAGTTGTTAAGTTAGTAAGACAGTTGTTAAATGAATCTGGTTTCCCCATTGTCTTTGCTTGCCAGAAGGTCACAAAAGGTGATCACATGACTCTGGGACACTGCAACTGTCATAAATATGAGTCAGTGGCCAAGCATCTGAATTTTGATCACATGTCCACAAGGATGCTACAATGGTCCTAACTCTGAAAAATGGTCATAAGTTACTTTTTTCAGTGCTGGTGTAATTTCGAATTGTCACTACATGAACTGTTGTAAGGTGAGGACTACCTGTAGTCTTCCTGGTTATCATAATTTATTTTTATTTTATATTTATATATCCAACATCTTAACCATAAGGTGACCAATTGTCCTCCTTTAAGGGAGGACAATCCTTCTTTTGTAAGTTCTGTCCTCTCTCGAAAAGTGTCCTCCTACATGTCCTCCTTTTCGATATTTGAAGACTAATCTGTAAATCTCCATATTCGATCGATGCTGAGCCGATCCGTTGTGTGTAATGTGACATATTTGTATTTGACATGACGATTCGTCAAGGCTCGGTACAGTGCAGCGAGACGCGATTAGGAGACGTATGCGCTCCGCGCAGGATAATTGTTTTGAGAGAATGCGCTGCGCGCAAGAGTGCACCACACTCTTTGTTTACTTCTGAATGTATTTTTAAATTCTGAAAAATTAATACAATGGGAAAATAAACACATTGAAATTGATAAAAGATGGGTGGAAATATTCAGCCTTTTCAAAATGAGCGTATTCCATTTGAAAATTTATTTATTCTTGTTCAATTTACGTTGTGCTGTCCTGGAACTAATGTAGCAGTTGAAAGGGTTTTTTCAATTGCTAATGATTTTTGGAAAAGTGAGAAATCGAGATTGGATGTTGAAGAGCCTTGGTGGCGCAGCAGACTAAAGTGCTATTAAGTAGCACCAACTGCCTGCAATTACTGCAAGTTCAAATCTCACCAGGCTCAAGGTTGACTCAGCCTTCCATCCTTTCGAGGTAAGTAAAATGAGGACCCGGATTGTGGAGTCAATAAGCTGACTTTGTATAAAAAAGAACACTGCTTGGGGTGTGTGTGTGTGAAAGCCCTACTAAGAAGGTATATACAAAAGTATGAAGGCTATTGCTTAACGCATTGTAAACCGCCCTGAGTCTCCAGAGAAGGGCGGCATATAAATCGAACCAATAAATAAATACTCTAGCTCAGCACTTGCTGTAAAATTCAATATGAAGGATATTTCTTGTTCAGATATTTCCAATATATTGTTAGAAGATGATACATTGACAAAAAATATTCATTCAATGGAAAAGTATTCACTTAAATAATAATTAATAGGCATGTAAGCATAATTATAATACAAAATGTTATTGTTACAAATGTTTTTTACTATGCATTTATCATATTATAGTGTATTCTGTATTATTGTTGCAATGAATAAAATGTTTCTTTTATTTATGATATTTTTTTCTTCAATTTATTTGTGTCCTTCTCATTGTAAAAAAGTTGGTCACCTTATTAACCACCCATTTCCTTCATAGAGGAAAATCATGTTAGAACTGTGATCTTTCCCAGAGTCCAGATGTTTTAAAAAGAAATGAAGGTTTCTCATCGCTGCTGCAAATAGGCAGAGACCAGACTAAATTCCACCCAGTTGCAGAGGAGTGGCCCATTGTATTTCTCCCAACTGCTTTGATTGAGGTGGGAGAACATTCTCGGTAGGACAGGTGGACTGAAGTCCAGAGACCTTATTTTTCGGTCATTGGGATAGCCCTACAAAATGGCCTCCCACGAGAAGTTTAGTGGGTTCAAAATGGCTTCCTAGGACAAGTTCATTGAGTTCAGCGGAGGAGTATACAGGATACTGTTTTGGATTGCAAGTATATTTTTCTTTTCTTATATATTCTTACATCATTATTCTCTGAGATCCTGAGAATGTCCATGATGGCGGGATATATATTCAATGAATGAATGATTGGTGCAGAAGCTTCCAAATCTCCAGAATTAACCCTTCATGAAGGGCGCTTGTGACAATATTAGGCAACCAATGTTCAAGAGAGATCATGGGTCTTCTTCACTGCATATATTCAAGAAAAATGTAGAGGATTTTTTTCCTGGGATGCCGTAAATGGGATTCCTGCACTAAGCTATGAGTTGGAGCAGTGGTCTCAATCAGTGTTTTTCAACCTTAGTTGGATGTGTGGACTTCAATGCTCAGAATTCCCCAGCCAACATGCAAACCCTGGTCTCCTCTTAACACTTTGTAATATTGTCTACTTTGCTGTATTTTAGGCATCTTATGAGAAGTATCTCCGTTCTCCGTTCTTTTCGCCGTGCCCTTAAAACTTTTTTATTTCATCCAGCTGGGCTGGCTTGACCCCCCGCCCTTTAGACATTTTTAATTATTAATTGATTTTAGTTGGGTGTTTTAAATTTTATATTGGGCCAAAACTTGTTTAATTCTTTTAAAATTAATCTTAAATTTTGTATGTGATGTTTTTATTCTTGGCTGTTCACTGTCCTGAGTCCAGTAGGAGAAGGGCGGTATAAAAATCTAATAAAATTAAATAAATAAATAAATAAATAAGTAAAGAAATGTTTTGGATTTCTATACGTCAAATAACTTCTACTAGCCAAATTCAAAAAGCATTTACTCCAAGCTCTGAAACATCCACGGAAAAATCAGGTGTCCATAACTACTATAAATATATTTATGAGAATGTTGAAAACTACTAGTGATCTTAATTTTTCTGCTCCTTGTAACAGGAAAAATGCCTGGCATTCTCCCACGGTCTTCTGCATAGGAAGTGTATTTGTTTCAAAAGAATAAATGAAAAAAATAATCTGAGTTTTGAAATAATCACTACCAAGTCTTGTAGCATGGTTTCTTTTATTGAATGTTTTTAATATTTCCTTGAACAGAGAAGCAGTTGCTGTTCTTGTGATAGGAAGGGAGGGGGGGGAAGGAGGACAGATTCCTGAATAAAGTTTTCAGTGCTGTACATCACTCTCTGTTGGGGAAGTTTCAGCGTGTAGTGGTGAAGGTAGTTGAAGACCAGGGATCTCTATTGCAACCTCACCTGGGCATGAAGCTGATTGTGACAACCTTTTGGGAAAGGGAGGAATGGTTGACTTGGTTTCCTCTGGTAGAAAAGTGGAGAAAACTTCTGGAACATAGGTGCTCCAAGGATAATCAGTCACGTCTGTGAATGGTGGTTCTTCTGTCGCATTAACATGAAGATGGTGTAGCTCTTGGTGTTCAGACCCAGACTGTGATTAGACAAAAGATACCAAAAAGTGGTTCAGGCAATTGACCATTATCAACATTATAGATTTTGTTAATTTATTTTGTGAAATGTTCAAGACAGTTGAGGTTCATAAATTCTGTTCTCTAGATGCAGCAAAGGGAGACCTTTCCAGTTGTACTTCCTCACAGGTAGACCTTAATTATTGTCAGTCTTTGCTAGGAGGATGGACAAGAAACACACCCAGATGAGCCAATTCTGCTTTGTTGTGTGGATACATTAAGAAAATCTTGCAAATCTGAAGGTACAATAGCCCCACCTCCTTTACACCCCAAGAAACTAGTGAGGGTACTTTCTGAGCTTCTTTCTCCATCCATTATGGAGCTGCTGGCTATCTGTCCTAGTGGCGCAGGTTAAAGTGCAGAATTGCAGGCAAATTCTGCCCACAGTCTGGAGTTTGATGCTGGCAGGGCTCAAGGTTGATTCAGCCTTCAATCTTTCAGAAGTCGGTAAAATGAGATTGTTGGGGGCAATATGCAAATAATGTTTACATTATAAACCGCTAAGAGAGTGCTGTAAAGAACTATGGGATGATATATAAGCCTAAATGCTATTGCTATTGCTCTCTTTGTACCACATACATTTACAATTACCTATGTACTTCTTTCTCTACTTATTTAATTGTGAGAGGGATGTCATCCGACTGTTGCTAATCATTTCATTGCATTACTGTATTTTAGGTGTTATAAACTTCCTCACTCCAGAGGCTTTAGGCAGAATTTAAGATCGAAATATAATAAAGATCATTATTAAAATAATGGCATCACACAAAAATCTTATTAAGCAGATTTTCATCTGCCCGCTTAATCAAGTCAGGTCTTAAGAAGTGATTTATTGAGTTATTATTTAACTGAGAAATCTGTTGGTTTGCTGGGTTGAAGTCCAGTCAATGTGTTTTAAAAAATAAATGATGCTTAACAACCCAGGAATAAATATTTTCTTCAGATGATAGCTGTCCGAGGAACTTACCGGATGTGGAAATAATTCGCAAGTTGCAGTGACAATTGTGGAAGTTTCATCCCCTCTGCCTATCACAGAGCCTTTGCACAGACCTTTCTCCTAGAACAAAGGAGAAAGTTTCCATCAACAAAATTCAAGAAATTTAATCTGCCACGATTTGTAATATACAGTGAGATAGCACTGGATATGGTTGATCAGATGTTCTGTATCAAAGGGCTTTCTCCATTTCTCCCTGTGGTTGACATGCCATTTCTCATCAGAATGACCATTTCTGTTGTCCCAATAGAGGAGATGGAGCCTCCACGGGAAAACTGAATTCTTCTGCTATGCTTTTTAGAATTTTAAAATCTTTCTTAGCATGGTCATCAAGCCATTCTATGGATTTCTTGAAGTCGGTTTTCCAGAATAGGAAATGCGTTTTGGTGTTCCGGATATTAATTTTGCTTTTTTAATAATTATATTGCTATAATTATCCCTAGTCCCTAATCCCCTGCGAGTCCTTTGGACTGCAAAGTGATCAAACCGGTCAATCCTAGAGGAGATCAACCCTGACTGCTCTTTAGAAGGCCAGATCCTGAAGATGAAACTCAAATATTTTGGCCACCTAATGAGAACGAAGGACTCACTGGAGAAGAGCCTAATGCTTGGAAAGATGGAGGGCAAAAGAAGAAGGGGACGGCAGAGAATGAGGTGGCTGGATGGAGTCACTGAAGCAGTAGGTGTGAGCTTAAATAGACTATGGGGGATGGTAGAAGACAGGAAGGCCTGGAGGAACATTGTCTATGGCGTCACAATGGGTCGAACATGGCTTCACAACTAACAACAACAATAATTATATACTCTTTGATCGTTGTAGAATTCTCCTACAAAATTTTACAAATTGATAACTAACTTTATGGTTCATGGGTTGGCTTGGAAAATAATGAATTACTATGTCTGAATTCAGATGCAAACTAACTGGAACAGACTTCTTCCTTCATTTGTTAAAGGCTTATTTAAGATTGGAAAGCCAATTTTTTTGGGGATGATAAGATTATTCCAGCTAGGAATAGAGTTTGTTTGGACCAGAATACCACCAATGTCCATTCCAACATGACTCTAATTCCTGCTCACCATTTCTAGAAAAGGGACATGTAGAATATGTCCTTAGGTTGAATGGTGAAAGCAATGGTCTGAGAGTAGGTTTAGATATTAGCCTCTTCTGATGCTTCAATGTGGTTCATTATTTACTTGTTTATTAAATTTATATGCTGCTCATCTCAGTGTCCTGAGTGACTGTGGTGGCTTACAATAGAATAAAAACATAGGAATAAACACATTAAAATCAAGATCAGTGACAATGACATAAGAGTTAAAACCAAGAGCACCAATGGTACAGGGGTGGACTTTTGTCTCTCATTCAATCAACCTCCATTGTCCCCACATTTATTCTTTGTATGTTTAGATAGATTTATTATAGCTAATATGAGCATCTGCCTCCCAGTTGTTCTTCATTTGCTAACCTGCTAAACACATTGTTGAATAAAAGAACTAAAGAAGAAACTGCTCAAGGAGGGAAGCAACCTAGAACGAAGGAGAAATTCCCTGACAATTAGAACAATTAATCAGTAGAACGACTTTTCCCAGAAATTATGGGTGCTCCACCACAGGAGGTTTTTAAGAAGAGATTGGACAACCATTTGTCTGAAATGGTATAGGGTTTTCTCCCTGAGCAATGGATTGGATTAGAAGGCATCTTCAAACTCTGTTGTTCTGTTCTGTTCTGTTCTGTTCTGTTCTGAGTAGTGTAAAATTTGGTTCTTTAGAAGGCATGCTTTGAATCGTGATGCCAAGCTAGGTTTTATGCAAGATTGTGAATACTTACTGCAGTTTCAGTTGAGAGGAGAGAGCATTGAGTGATGTCAGACACAGGTGTACTTTTATGACAGGAAGTCTCCTGGATGGTGAATTCTATAGCGTTCAAAATACCATGAACCACCTATAGAAAGTAATAAACATTTCGAGTATAGGTCACATTGTCTGCAGGAAATGTTCCTCATAATCTTGGGTGCCCTATCAATCTTTATTCACCTGAAGCCTTACAGAGACCCCCCATAATTCTTGGCACTAGGACAGGGGTCAGGAACCCACAGCTCTGGAGCCGCATGTGGCTCTTTTATCCCTCTGCTGCGGCTCCCTGTCGCCGGTCAGCTCCACAATTGATAGGGCTTTTGGTTAGGACAGGTAGAGGAAAAAAGATGCCATGCTAGGAGGAGACTCTATGGTGGGGGAACCGGACTTCCGGTCAGTTCCAGAATTGATGGGGGGCTTCCGGTTAGGACCTTTGTGGCTCTTTGAGTGTTTAAGGTTGCCGACCCTTGCACTAGGAGAACTGGTAGGATGTCAAATGTTGTTATCAAGAAGAGGACACAGACACATTCAGTAATCAAATGGAATGTAACATTGTAGAAAGATCAGAGTCCCATCCACGTGGGAAATCGGACGTTCCTGGGAAGCCCTCTGGCAGATTAGCATTTTCTTTAAGTCAGATTTCTGCAGACTTTGCGAATCTGTCTTTTCACTTCCTTTGGCAATAATGTAGAAATCCACTGCCCTCTGCTGGAATTATTTCTATTATTTTTCATTCCTACATTTCGCAGAAACCCTGGGTTCTGTAGCAGTCTCTATACAAATCAAGGATACAGCATCAACTTTCTTGCTCAAAAATACTCCACCTCAACTTTACCTGTGAAGTTGCTTTGGTGACTTTAACAATGGCAAAATAACGATCGTGGCCATTTTCAGCATTGAATTTGGCCAGGCTTTCTCTTGCTATTTCCAGATATCTGTCTTCAGAAGGATTTTGGCGAATTGGACAGCCAGGGCAAGCAGGAGACGAATCTTTAGGGGGGAAAAGTATCATTTAAAAAATTGAGACAAGGCATTTGAAATATGAGCTTGTATGTTTAAATGACCTGAAATCTGAAAGTTTCTATCAGCTTGAAAATTAAACATCTCTCTCCATGCTGCATTTAGTCAGGGCCATAGAACTGCAGAAAAAACAATTGCTACCAACCTGCCTTCCATTGAGGACCTGTATACTGCATGAGTCAAAAAGAGGGCTGTGAAAATATTTACAGACCTGTCACATGCTGGACATAAACTGTTTCAACTCCTACCCTCAAAACGACGCTATAGACCAGTGGTCCCCAACCCCCGGTCCGCGGACCGGTGCCGGGCCGTGGAGTACCTGGCACCGGGCCGCGCAGCGGCCGGGGGACATGAACGCTGCAGCGCAAAGGCTCCTGGGCCGTGCGCAATGGGCCGTGCGCAAAAGCTCCTGGGCCGTGCCCCCACCCCTGCATGCGCTCAGCGGGCCGCGGCGATAAAAAGGTTGGGGACCACTGCTATAGACCACTGCACACCAGAACAATTAGACACAAGGACAGTTTTTCCCCGAACGCCATCACTCTGCTAAACAAATAATTCCCTCAACACTGTCAAACTATTCACTAAGTCTGCATTACTATTACTATTAATCTTCTCATCGTTCTGATCACCCATCACCTCCCACTTATGACTGCATGACTGTAACTTTGTTGCTTGTATCCTTACGATTTATATTGATTGTTTCCTAGTATGATTTGGCTGCTTATCTGTACCCTATGACTATCATTAAGTGTTGTACCTTATGATTCTTGATGAACGTATCTTTTCTTTTATGTACACTGAGAGCATATGCGCCAAGACAAATTCCTTGTGTGTCCAATCACACTCGGCCAATAAAGAATTCTAATCTAATCTAATCTAATCTAATCT
The DNA here is from genome assembly GCF_029215685.1 of Pituophis catenifer annectens. Lineage (NCBI taxonomy): Eukaryota > Metazoa > Chordata > Lepidosauria > Squamata > Colubridae > Pituophis > Pituophis catenifer. The sequence goes on along the minus strand of NW_027256886.1, from coordinate 7,102,433 downwards.
AATCTAATCTAATCTAATCTAATCTAATCTAGTTGTTTTGCAACCTGACACAACGGTACAGAATCAGTGAGGCCTGTCTTTGGGAAGGGTACAATTCTGAAGGCAGGAACCAACAGAAGAGAATATCTGTAGCTCAGGATTGGACTGTGGAGTTCTTGGTGCTCTCTCAACTTGGTGGCTTTGCTTGTAAATGGTTTGTTACCTAAGACCATCTCTGCCTCCTTGTGCCAATCAGCATTTGACCGGAACCTCCAAAAGCAAACTCAGTTCAGATTTCCCCCCCACCCTTCTGTTTAATTGTGTCTGATTCTGGAGACTTCCTGGATAGGACCCTACAATTTTCTTGTCAAAGGTTTTTCAGAAGTGGCTTCCCATTATCTCCTTCCTACAGCTGAGAGAAAATGACTAATCCAAGGCCACTGCTGGCTTCATGGGCAAGGTGGGACTAGAATTCCCATTCTCCCAGTTTCTAGCTGGATGCCATAACCACTACAGTAAACTGGCCGTCAATCTGGAATACTTTTTTCTCTTATGATATAATGAGATTCTAGAACCGTGATGGCGAACCTATGGCACGCGTGCCACAGGTGGCACGCAGAGCCATGTCACCTGGCATGCCAGCTCAGCTCCAGCATGTGCCTTCTGGGCCCATCAGAAATAGGGAAACAGGCTGTTTCCTGCCTCCGGAGGGCCTGGGGGGGTGGGGTGGGGAAGGCCCGTTTTTCTTTCTCACTTGGCTCCAGATCCTCTCTATGCATCTGGGAGGGTGAAAACAGCCTTCCCCATCCCCTTGGAGGCCTGAAACGGTCCATTTTCCAACTTTCGGTTGGACAGGAAATGACTTTTTTGCTGTCCCCAGCCTCCAGAGAGTCCTAGAGCGGCTCTGGAGGCTGGGGACAGCAAAAAAGTCACTTTCTGTCCAACTGAAAGTTGGAAAACAAGCCGTTTCGGGCCTCTGGAGGGCCTCTGAGGGGGTGGGGAAGGCTGTTTTTGCTCTCCCCAGATGCATAGAGAGGATCTGGAGCCAGGTGTTCTGTCCCCGTCCCCCCACACACACACAAACAGCCAGCCAGGGGTTAAAGAAATACTTGGCACACACAAGGTTCATTATCAGGAACTTGGCAGCAATACAATAACCATCTGCCAAGTGCTTTACTACAAGAAGAGGGAGTGTTCCTCCACCAGATAACACCAACGAATACACACCGTTTTCAAAACAGTCCAGCTCAAACATGAAACCTTCAGCAGATTTGGCATTGTACAAAGTGACTAGCCAGAAGTTAGCTTTGTCCATCACAGAGTCTAAATGGCCACCACACTCTCTTATATAGCCTGTGGGGTGTGGTCCAGTGACTCAGCTTAATCCCTGGCACGCCTCCTCATCTGCTGCAAACGTTTACCTCGCCTTCGTTGGCGTGGATCCAGGAACGACTTATCACCCTCATCGCTGTCATCGGAGACACCTGGCTCCTGGTCAATCTCCTCTCCCTCAGCAGACACCTGAGGCATTGCCAGAGAGGAGGGGCCTGGAGAGGGAGGCCTGGCTGGCTCCTCTCCTTCATGTTCGGAGCCTTCTTCCTCCGATAAGATAGGCTTGGAGGACGGAGCCACAACACTAGGTGAGAAAGAAAAATGGGCGTACTGGGCCATCACATGCCAGGAGCGGGGGGGAGAGGAAGGGGGGGTCGCTCGCGCATGCATGGGGTGGGGCGCATAGAATTATGGGTGTGGGCACGAGCACGCACGAACCTCCCCCGCCCCCCCTTCCTGGCACGTAACGGCAAAAAGGTTAGCCATCACTGTTCTAGAAGATAATACCATTTGATAATGAATATGCCAAAACTGAAGTAACTGTTATTCCATGATCGATTAACACCTGATGAAGGAGATGCCTCTTTATCTAAAATTCAGAAATCATTTGCAACAACTTCTAGTTCACACAATTCACTTTCTTGCTGACAAAGCCATGTTGGTAAAACTTGAATCATGCATTAATTGCCAAGGTTCAATCTCATGTATTGAATTGTGTATGAATCAAAGCAGGTTGTTTTGCAAAACAGACTGAGACATAATCAAGTAAAAGAGCCTTGATAGTACAGTGGTTTAGTGCACCCTGTCATTAACACAGCTGCCTGCAATTTCTGCTGGTTCGAATCTCTCCAAGGCTCAAGGTTGACTCAGCCTTCCATCCTTTCTAAGGTAGGTGAAATGAGGACCCAGTTTGTGGGGGCAATAAGCTGACTTTGTATAAAATATACAATAGAATGAAGGCTATTGCTTAACGCATTGTAAGCAGCCCTGAGTCTCCGGAGAAGGGCGGCATATAAATCAAATTAAAAAAAAAAAAGTAGCCATTTTTAAAACCTAAGTAAGAAACAAGAGTATATAGTAGTTGCTTAGCAATTTTTGCTCATTTCTCAAAGTTCACGCTTCTTCTAAACATTCGTACTCATAAATTTACAATATGACACAAGTAAGTAAAATAATCTATAGTGAGAAATAACTTGTCAAAGTTAATGTACCTTTCAACAACAGCCCTTGTTAGAAAATAATATCTTATACTAAGAAAAAAATGCTGGTAGAAAGTGCACACAGAAAAAAGTGTGTGAAAAATGCATAATTTTGCAATAAAAATACAAAAGGAAATTGGGCCAAACTCTATCTGTGGTTCAGAAATGGAATAAAATGAAATTACAGATTTAGCCTAAGATACCCGCATGAATGAAACTCTAAAATTTAATTTTGGGGCTTCTGAATCTACTTTTTAAACTTAGTTAAAAAGGGGATATTTGTAAAATTGCAATTGCAAGATATATATGCTTGGATAGATATTTTTGGCAAATTTACATGCAGCAAACATGGAAAATACATACGAGGGTGTAAAATGCAGTCATTTTTGTACAGGAACGAATCATTTGTATTCCTGTTGAATTTAATTATTGCGTTGCATTGGCCAAAGACCTAAAACAAGAGAAAGTAGCTTGCATTAGTGCCACCCATTTCTTTTATCAATGATTCCATTTACACGTAATCAAAAGTTGTATCATATCCACATCTTAGATTCAGAATGTCATTATCCTTCCATAATGTTTTCTACACCTATACAGCACCCACATTTCTTCCTGTGATTTTGTACAACCTCACTGTCTGTTTTATTGCACTGCAGAATGTATTTGGGGTTACAAGGAAACGCTCATTCGTGCAGCACCGATGATCAATCCAGCAGACATGTTCTCAGTACCACCTGATCTACTTCCTGCTTTAGACCAAACTTGAAAGGCCAAAGGCTAAAAGTATTCCCTCGGAAAATTCGTATACTTTTAGGGGGATTCAGAGAGATGGCAAAGTGTCAGAAAAGGAGAAGAAAAATGCCCAACCTTAAATGGCATAGGGCCTAGCTATCTCCGAGACCGCCTGCTGCTACCGACGACCTCCCATCGACCCATGCGCTCCCACAGAGAGGGCCTCCTCAGGGTGCCATCAGCCAAACAATGTAGGCTGGTGACCCCCAGGGGGAGGGCCTTCTCTGTGGGGGCACCTACCCTCTGGAATCAGCTGCCCCCAGAGATAAGAAGAATCCATGACCTCAATGCCTTCCGTCGTTCCCTGAAAACCTATCTTTTTCAGCAAGCCGGGTTGGCTTAGAAGAAATTTTTAGATTCTTTTAATTAGTTTGTGATTCTTAACTTTCGGGCCAAAATTTATATATATTTTTAAATGTTTTAATATTTGTATTCTATGTTTTTTATCTTGGCTGTACACCGCCCTGAGTCCTCAGGGAGAAGGGCGGTATATAAATTGGAAATTAAATTAAATTAAATGTGATGTGAATGCTTTGTTTGACAAAGGACTGGGAGGGGAAGGGGGGAGAAGATGGGGCCACCTGTGGTACCAAAAAGAGGGTCATTAAGAAGTAGTCTAAGAACTGCTTCCTCTCCTTTCAGGGTGCAGACATGGAAGAACCAGTTTAAGTTGCAGAATAAAGTATTCGGAGAACCTTTTCCAAGTGTAAGAACTGTGGGACAGCAGGACTGGCCTGCCAAGAGAAATTATGAGCTACCTGTATTTTTCGGAGTATAAGATGCACTCCCCCCGTATAAGAGGATGAAAATTTGGGTGCGTCTTATACTCTGAATGTAGCTTTTTTGAAGTTTTTTTTCCAGCCCTAATGAGGCACTAGCGAGGGAAGCGATCTTCCGGGCTTTGTCTGCTTTTCTCATTGTTTCTCTCTCCGAAGATCAGCTGTGCTTTAGAAGCTGTTTTTTATCCTTAATGAGGTGCTAGTGAGTGAAGTGATCTTCCGTGCTTCACCTGCTTTTCTCATTGCTTCTCTCTCTGAAGATCAGCTGTGCTTTAGAAGCTGTTTTTTATCCCCAACCCAGTGTGCGCGTGCTCAAAACCAGCAAACTAATGTGCTAAAGCTGACCAGACTAAGGACGCTAGCCAGATGAATATCTGGTAGGCAGATTCCCCCCTCCCCTATTTTCCTCCCCAAAAACTAAGGTGCATCTTATACTCCAGTGTCTTATACTCCAAAAAATATGGTATTGTTTGAGTTCCTGTAGTGAGTTGAGGTTGGACCCAGTGGTGAAATCCAAATTTTTTTACTACCGGTTCTGTGGGAGTGGATTGGTGGGCATGGCAGGGGAAGGATACTGCAAAATCTCTATTCCCACCCCACTCCAGGGGAAGGATACTGCAAAATCTCCATTCCCACCCCACTCCAGGGGAAGGATACTGCAAAATCTCCATTCCCTCCCCACTCTGGGACCAGCCAGAGGTGGTATTTGCCAGTTCTCCGAACTGCTCAAAATTTTCGCTACCAGTTCTCCAGAACCTGCCAGAACCTGCTGGATTTCACCCCGGTTGGACCCCTTCATCTCCTTCCCTTCCAATGCTGTTATTCTCAGGTACAATGCCATTGATTTAAAATGGCAACTAAATGCAGGGAACTATCATGAACACAAAAATGCCAAGAGAGAAGTAGTGAAAGTGTTCTGAAAAGAGATCTTTGTTACCGCATGGCAAGTGGGTGGAGTGACTCCTTCAGCCTTCTTTGCCAACAAGTTTCAAAACCCAGATTTTACTTCTTTCCAAACCCTGCTGATAGTTCTTTAAAGAAGGAGATTGATTACTTACTGTCTCGTATGGATGTCTAAACTCGCACTCTTTCCACAATTTCTTACTCAAGACATGGCATTTGGTTTCTAGCACATCCAACTTGAGGTATAAAATAGGATCACCGTCCTTCTACGGAGAAAAGAAACTCTTGAAAAGGCAAGGCTTAAAGTTAATCTCTTTCAGCACATTAGATGAAAATAAAGTAACCTTCAAATAAAGACAGGAGTTCCTTACTCCAGATGGTTTGTTATGTGCGGCAAAACATTTAATTTTAATCCTAGCAAGGGTGAATATCTATTATCATGAAACCTGATCTCAAATGATTATCTTAGAATGTTTTGGACCAATATTACGCTGTCCCATTTTAAAAAAGGGGATGGGAATGACCAGTGATAACAAGATCTGCCATTAAATAGGTTACTTTTACTTTTAATTACTTTTAAAGGTAAAGGTAAAAGTTCCCCTCGCACATATGTGCTAGTCATTCCCGGCTCTAGGGGCTCATCTCCGTTTCAAAGCCAAAGAGCCAGCGCTCTCCAAAGATGTCTCCGTGATCATGTGGCCAGCATGACTAAACGGCAAAGGCGCACGGAACACTGTTACCTTTCCACCAAAGGTGGTCTCTATTTTTCTTCTTGCATTTTTTACATGCTTTCGAACTCTAGGTTGGCAGAAGCTGGGACAAGTAACGGGAGCTCACCCCATTACATGGCACTAGGGATTCGAATTGCTGAACTTCCGACCTTTCGATTGACAAGCTCAGCATCTTAGCTACTGAAACACCGTGTCCCCGTGCCACTAAATACATACAGGTATTAGTTGTTTGACTTAGTCTAATGGTAAAGCTGGACCTACTTTGAGTATGTCTTTTAATTAGGGCTACCAAGTCTAGGCTATGTCTCTTGGGTGCCATCAAGTGATTTTGTAGATTTTGTTCCCTGCTCAAATATATTAATGACTGGACACCAGAATGGCTGGTGTTAAATGCAAGGAAAGAAAAAAGGCAATAGAAGGAGGAGATCTTACCTCAGTTATTTGGTGGGCATCAAAAATGCGTTGCAGGCCAAGAACGTAACCTTCTGTCTGATATTTATTGTGCTTGTTGAGGGCCAGTTCTGCAGCAGTCTTTATGTCCGAAGAGTTGCAAGATAGGTGATGAAAATGAGGATGTGGAACGGAAGCCACTGTGTGAAACAGCTGTATCCCAATTAAGAATGAAATTAAAAGGGCCATTTTGGAAATTTTTGCAGAATCAGAGAAGACAGCAACTACAGCTACACTTAGAGAGCAAGGCTCTGACAGAGCTTTGTCTTTCTATATATACTTTGAAATCAATAGCTAATATTTGTTGTTCTACTTGCATGGTGTCCCTCACTTTTAAACTTCAACCTGTGAGGCAATGATTGCATAATATATAGCTTGGCAGGGGAATGTTCATCTAAGTTTCATCTAGGTTTTGGATTTATATAAGTTTCACTGCAGAAAAAGACCTCCCTCCCGCCCTCGGTTCTTCCCTCCCTTCCTTCTATAAAAGTAGACATTATACTTAAATGGATGCACTTTGATTTAATCAATATATTTTTTTCATTTAAATGTATTGGCTGCCTTACTCAAGTGGACTCTGGAAGATATTTCTAGGCTGACCGTAGATATTAGCAAAACATTGAAAGAGCTGAAGTATGCTTACTTGACCATATGACCAGAACATATTTTTTGATACTGTGCATATTATTAGCAATAAAATGACACTGTGGTTGTGACTTAGGGGTGAAATCCAGCAGGTTCTGACAGGTTCTGGAGAACTGGTAGCGGAAATTTTGAGTAGTTCGGAGAACTGGCAAATACCACCTCTGGCTGGCCCCAGAGTGGGGTGGGAATGGGGATTTTGCCGTATCCTTCCCCTGCAGTGGGGTGGGAATGGAGATTTTGCAGTCTCCTTCCCCTGCCACGCCCACCAAGCCACGCCCACCAAGCCATTCCATGCCCACCAAGCCACGCCCACAGAACCGATAGTAAAAAAAATTGGATTTCACCACTGTTGTGACTGATCAGAAAATGGTTGATATGTTCATTGCAAAAGCATTTTTTCTACAACCTGTTCAGCCAAAGAGGTTGTAAAAAAAATGCTTTTAAAAGTAAAATAAAAAGCCTCTGATGATCGTGCGGCTCAGCAGGGATTTTTGCTACCGGTTCGCCGAACCACCCACTGCCCTCACTACCGGATCGGGTGATCCAGTCCGAACCGGGAGCATTTCACCCCTGCTAGGTAGTATTCAGAGTGGCTTCTGGTTTTTTTTTTTTTTTTGCACTTTAAAATTACGATAAGCACATTTCAAAACAAATTATCTCAGGTATTGTTATGAGCGTGCTAAATTAATTAGTAAAATGTTGAAAATATTATTAATTTTGAAAATGATTTTTACCCTAAAACGTACGTTTCAAAAATGATGCAAACAGATACATCCAAAATGATCACACAATATAGTCAAATACTAACTAAATTCCAGTATTTGAGGGGCTGCCACAAAGAAGAGGGGGTCAAATTATTCTTCAAAGTACCAGAGGGCAGGACAAGAAACAACGGATGGAAACAAATCAAGGAGAGAAGCAACCTGGAATTAAGGAGAAGCTTCTTAACAGTGAGGACAATTAACCAGTGGAACAGCTTGCCTCAGGAATTATGGGTGTCCATCACTGAAGGTTTTTAAGAAGAGTCTAGAGTCAGTTGCTTATTTAAAATGGTATAAATTCTCCTGCTTGAGCAAGGGAATGAACTAGAAGACTTCCAACTCATTCTATTCTAAACTATCTGGGGATTGCATTAAATCAGAGTACAGGTAGTCCTCGACTTACGACCACAACTGAGGCCAAACTTTTTGTTGAGACATTTGTTAAGTGAGTTTTGCCTCATTTTACGACCTTTATTGCCACACTGGTTAAGTGAACTATGGCAGTTCTTAAGTTAGGAACATGGTTGTTGAGTGAATCTGGCTTCTCCGTTGACTTTGCTCATGAGAAGGTCACAAAAGGTGATCACAGGACCCCAGCACACTGCCACCGTCATTAATATGAGTCGGTGGCCAAGCATCTGAGTTTTGATTACGTGACCATGGGGATGCTGCAATAATCTTGTGAAAAACGGTCATAAGTCACTTTTTTTTCCAGTGCCGTTGCAAGTTTGAACAGTCACTAAATGAACAGCGGTTGCACCTGAAAATCAGCAACACGAAACATGGCAAAACATAGCATCCTTTGCAAAGTTTATTGATTAGATTGAGTGCCACCCCCTTATCCTCCTCTCTTCCAATTTTCAGGGACTATCATACCTTGGCTTGGTCCATTCCACGATAAACAGAGTGCTGACATGGCCTGTGCAACAGTTTCTCTGAGATTAGAAAGTAAAAGATATTACGTAGTTAGCTGCAGAGTGCGCACATGCACACATGCATACTCTCACACACATGCCTCTTTCCATTTCTCTATTTTCCTACTTTATTAGCACATCTTCAGTCAGTATAGTGCAGTTAGTGGTGCTGGATCTGAACTGGAGAGAGTCACTGGATGAATTTGGACCTGACATCCTTTCTTAACACAGCCTCCATCGCAAGGCAGTAGTCGTGAGAAAATGCTTTGGACTTGGCACTGGGTGAGCTGCAGAGTGCATTTTGCCCAACCACTTTGCTTGAGATGGGAGAACATTCTCAGGAGGAGAGGTGGACTGAAACCCGGAGGCGGTGTTTTTCAGTCATTGGGCTAGCCCTGTTCTGTTCTCCAGGCATCTGGCTCTACTGGGAACAGACAGATAAACTCTAGCAAACAGGTTTTCATGCAGATTATATTTATTTCGGGTATCCTCAAACATAGACTTACAATCATGGTGAGTCAAGGTGAGATTCATCCAAGTATTTCATAATCTATCCCATTTCCGAGTATAATTTCCTAGTTCCGTCCCCCTGTTCAGAAAGCATGCTTCTCTCTTCTGTGGTAGTTCATAATGGCCAGGTTCTTTGTTCTGCACCTAGGCAGAGAGCCTCAGTGGCCAATCAGACACAAAGATGTGGTCACATGTCATGGACTACATTTCCCATAATGCAATCTCTCTCTACATCTCCCACAATGCAATCTCTTAAGGAGACAGCTCTTAATTCTTAAGGTAATTAATTCACTATAACTCACTATCTGAAACAGCACAGGCCCTGCAAAACGGCCTCCCACAGGAAGTTCAGAGGATTCAAAATGACCTCCTATCAGAGGTGGGTTGTACTTACCTTTACTACCGGTTCGCAATGGGGCCACATGTGCGCGCTTCTGGCATTGGGCAGAAGCTTCCTGATGGCATTGGGATCGGTGGGAGGAGCCTCCCGCTGGTTTTACTACCGGTTCTTGCGAACCGTTCCAAACCGGGGAAAACCCACCACTTCCTCCTATGACAAGTTCATTGGGTTCAGTGGAGGTGTATACAGGATACTGTTTGGGATTGCAGGTATGTTTTTATTTTTATTTTATTTTCTGAGGTCCTGAGAATGTCTTTGGTGGAGGGATAGATATTCAATGAATTAATGTATTAATGACATTGCCTTGATGCATAAGATTCCAAAGTTCAAAGTTGCAAATTAACCCTTTATGGAGTATGCTTGTGGTTGCATAGTTAGGGAACCAATAGTTGTTGGATCCTTATCCTACGGTTGGGTAGATAATATGTACTGTAACTTTAACTGCTACAAGATGACTAATTGATTAAGTGGTTAAAACAGAAATAAAAGGAAGGCAGGAAGTTCATTCACTCCTGCTCACTCCTGCTCGTGATATTACTGCTAAAGATACTGTGTCGGTGTTACGGAACTAGAACTGTAAGCAAACTTTGTTTTGTATTGAAAGTGTTATCTTTGTTTATGAGAAGCCAGGTTTGTTTGTTTTACAACAAGTAAAGACTATTTTTCTAACAACGTTCAGAGTCTGAGAGTATCTGTGTTGCAACGCTGTCTGGTCCGTCGCTCTACTCTGCAGAGGGCAGTTTACCCTCAACAATGGTCCTGCAAGATCTTGGGGTCTCCTTCAATACATATATTCAAGAAGAATTTAGAGGATTTTTTTTTCCTGGAATGCCTTAAAATGGGATTCCTGCACCAAGCCATGAGATGGACCAGTGGTCTCATTCTATGTTTTTCAACCTTAGCTGGACGTGTGGACTTCAATGCTCAGAATTCCCCAGCCAATGTGCAAACCCTGGTCTAAATATCCTCTTAACATTTTGTAGTATTGTTTACTTTGCTGGTTTTATTAGGCATCTTATGAGAAGTAAAGGAATGTTTGGATTTCTAGACATCAAATAACTTCTACTACTACCCAATTTCAAAGAGCATTTTCTCCAAGCTCTGAAACATCCAGGGAAAAATCAGGTGCTGCTCCTTACAAGAGGGAAAATACCTGGCATTCTCAAGGATCCTCTGCGAAGCCTGTGTGTTTGTTTCAAAAGAATAAATGGGATTTATTTTTTTTTTGAAATAACCACTACAAAAACTGTCATGGTACATGGGTTCTTTTATTGAATGTTTTTAATATTTCTTTTTTTTTAATTGAAAAGTTTTAAAAGTTTTACATATATATCCCCCCCTTCCCTCCACCCTCCCCAACCCTCCCCCTCCCACGCACCCCCCTCCCTACTTCCCAGAGCAAAATACAGGGTATAACATTCAACAATCATAATCTAACATAGTCTAATTAATTATAATCTCTTACATCTCTCTAATACTTTAACTCCTCATTTACCAAACTAAATTTGAATACATAATAACATCTCTCTATCTATTCGTAAGCTATTTGAATTTTTTTAATCCGGTATTTATTTTGAATATAATCTATCCATCTTCTCCATTCTATCATATATTTCTCATTTGAATAGTCCTTCAAATACGCTGAGATCTTTGCCATCTCTGCTAAATTTGCTACTTTTAATATCCATTCTTAAGTAGTAGGCAAATCTTCCTTCTTCCAATACTGCACCAACAACAATCTTGCTGCAGTTATTAAATTCAGGATCAAATTAGTCTCTATAACCGTACAATCCGTGATTATACCCAACAAAAATAACTGTGGAGTAAACTTTATCCTCTTTTTAAGAATATTTTGAATAATCCACCAAATTTTTATCCAAAATGCTTTAACCTTTTTACAAATCCACCATACATGAAAATAAGTAGCGTCATCACAATCACATCTCCAACATTTAGATTGTAAATTCGGATACATACAAGCTAACTTTTTGGGATCTAAATGCCATCTATAAAACATTTTGTAAAAGTTTTCTCTCCAATTTTGCGCTTGTGTAAATTTTACATTTCTTACCCATATCTTTTCCCATGTTTCCATCATTATTGGTTGTTCAAAGTTTTGTGCCCATTTTATCATACAATCCTTAACTAACTCTGTTTCCGAGTCTGTTTCTATCAATATATTATACAAACTTTTTATATGCATTTGACTCTGGTCTCTAATTTGTTTCACCAAATTTTCTTCACTTTGTATGATACCAATATTTAATATTTCCTTGAGCGGAAAAATAGTTGCTGTTCTTGTGATAAGTAAGCGAGTGAGTGAATGAGTGAGTGAGTGAGTGAATGACAGAAGAAGGGAGGGAGGCTTCCTCTGAATTAATCTTTCAGTGTTGTACATCACTCTTTGTTTGGGAAGTTTCAGCCTGTTGCCGTGAAAGCAGATGAAGGCCAAATATCTCGTTTAAAACCTTTCCTGGGCATTCAGCTGATTCAGAAAGCCCTTTGGGATAAGGAGGAACTTCTGGCACGTCACGGTTGCTCGAAGGATGATACTCAATCACCTGTACCACTGCTTCCTTCTGTTGTGGTGGCGTTTCTGTGACAGTAATATGAGGGTGGTGTAGCTCCTGTGTTTCAGACTGTGTTTGTGAAGTCTGTCCATCTTTAACTGATGGCTAATAAGAGAGAAGATAGATAAAGCGACTTAGAGAATTGTCCATATGTGGCAGGGGTGAAATCTACTTATCTTTCTTCCCGATTCGGAAGTGCATGCATCACATGCGCGCACAGAACCTCTGCGCATGCGCAGAGGATAAAAAACACATTACTTCCTGGTTAAAACCAGGAAGTAACGACACTCGGGCGGGTGGGCGGAGCCTCGCACTGCCATCGCTACTGGTTCTCCAAACCATCTGCCACAATCGCTACCGGATTGCCTGATCCGGTCCGAACCGGGAAGATTTCACCCCTGATACGTGGCCTATCAATTGTGCTTAGTTATTTTGTAAATTGTTCAAGACAGTTGATGTTCATACATTCTGCTCTCTGGATGCAAACAAGGAGAGATCTTTCCAACTGTACATCCTCAGGGGTCGATCTTAATCACTGTCAGTCTTGCTAAATGGATGGACTGGAAGCATGTCCAGATGAGATAATTTTAATTTCTTTATGGATACTTTAAGAGAATCTTGCAAATCTGAAGGTACAATAGCCCCACTCCTTTACATCCCAAGAAACTAGGGAGGGTCTCTTCTGAGTCTCTTTCTCCATCCATTATGCAGCTAAGAAGTAGCTCTTCTTCCCTAAGAAGCCATCCTGGTAGCACAGTGGTTAAAGTCCAGAATTGTAGGCAAATTCTGCCCCCATCCTGAAGATCGACCCTGACGGGGTTCAAGGTTGACTCATCCTTTCTCTATTTATTTAATTGTGGGAGGGATGTCATTCGATGGTTGCTAATCCTTTCACTACATTACTGTATTTTAAAAGTTACAAAGTGCCTCACTCCAAAGACTTTAGGCAGAATTTAAAATTGAAATTTAATAAAGATCATTCTTAAAGTAATATTAACTCATAAAAACATTATTAAGCAGATCTTCATCTGCCTGCTTAATCAAGCCAAGTCTTAACTAGTGATAATTATTGAATTATTATTTAACAGAAAAATTTGTTGGTTTGCTGGGTGAAATACAGTCAATGTGTTTTAAAAAGTAAATTAAACTGAACAACCCAGAAATAAATATTTTCTGCAGTTGATAGCTGTCTGAGAAACTTACCGGATGTGGGAAGAAATCGCATTGTACAGTGACAGTTTTTTCAAATTTTATTGGTTTGTTGATTACGGAGCCTTTGCATAGACCTGCCTCCTAGAGCAAAAGAGAAAGGTTGATTAAACCAAAAAGTTTAATCTGCTCAGAATTTTGAATATGCAGGGGGATAGCAGTGGATGTGGTTGATCAGAAGTTCTGTATCAAAGGGCCTTCTTCATTGCTCCACTGAATGACAGTTTCTGTGGTCCCATTAAAGATGATGGAGCCTCCATCGGAAAGCTGAATTCTTGTGCTGTGCTTCTTAGAATTTTTAATTCTTCCTTTTCACAGTCATCCAAACAGTGGTGAAATGTAAAATTTGTTACTACCAGTTCTGTGGGCGTGGCTTGGTGGTGGTAGGGTAATGTGACTGGGTGGGCATGGCCAACTTTTTTTTTTTTTACTTTTAAAAGCATTTTTTTCTACAACCTCTTTGCCTGAAGAGGTTGTTAAAAAAATGCTTTTAAAAGCTTCTGACGATCCCAGCTGAGTTGCCTGATTGTCAGAGGCTTTTGTTTTCTTTTAAAAGCATTTTTTTTTGCTTTTAAAAGAAAAAAAAAGCCTCTGACGATCAGGCAACTCAGCTGGGATCGTCAGAAGCTTTTAAAAGCATTTTTTTCTACAACCTCTTCCACCCAAAAAATGCTTTTAAAAGTAAAAAAAAAAAAAAAGCCTCTGATGATCACGCGGCTCAGCTGGGCATGGGGAGTGGGCAGGGATTTTTGCTACCAGTTCTCCAAACCACCCACCGTCATCGCTACCGGATCGGGCGATCCGGTCCGAACCGGGAGCATTTCATCCCTGCATCCAACCAGTCTATGGATTTCTTGAAGCAAATTTTCCAAATTAGGAAATGTGTTTTGGTGTTCCAGGTATTATTTTTGGTATCTTAATGATTATATTCCTATAATTATATACTATAGTTATATACATATAATTTATGAAACAAACTAAGAGAAGGTCTGGATTCCCACAGATTTTAGGCCAGGCTAAATGTTCTATAAATGCAGCCATTGAGTCTGGCAGACGTAGATGAATAAAGAACACGATATGAGCAGTGAAAAATTTGATTCTTCAGAAGAAATGAGCTAGGTTTTAGGCAACGTTGTATTGAGCCATGATGTCGGATTAGGTTTTATGTAATGTTGTGAATACTTACTGCAGTTTCAGTTGGGAGGAGAGGGCATTGAGTGATGTCAGACACAGGTGTACTTTTGCGACAGGAAGTCTCCTGGATCGTGTATTCTACGTAGTAAGAAGGACCAAAAACCCACTGTAGAAAGTAATGAACTAGAGTGAGTCACATTCTCTGTGGGAAATGTTCCCCATAATCTTTAATAACTTGAAGCTCTCCAGAGAGTCTCCATGATTCTTAGTACCAGGAGAACTGGTAGAACATTGTCAAATGTTATCAATAAGAGGACACTAAAATATTCAGTAAGCAAATTGAAAGTAACATTGTAGAAAGATTAGAGTCAAACCCATGTGGGAAACTAGATTTCTGGGAAGATCACTGGCAATTAAAAATTAAAATATACTTTAAGTCAGATTCCTGCAGACTTTGACCATCAGTCCCTATACTTCCTTTGGCAATAAGGTAGAAAGCAGCTGCCCTCTTCTGGAATTATTTCTGTTATTATTTTCAATTTCTACATTTCCCATAAACCCTGGTCTTTGCAGTACTTTCTATATAAATCAAGCATACAGCATCAACTCTCTTGCTCAAAAATACCCTGTTTCAGCTTTACCTGTGAACTTGCTTTGGTGACCTCAAGAACAGCAAAATAATGATTGTGGTTACTTTCAACATTGAATTTAGCCAGGCTCTCTCTTGCTGTTTTTTGAAAAATGTCTTCAGAAGTGTTTCCGCGTCGTGGACAGTCAGGACAACCAGATACAGAATCTTTAGGGGAAAAAACATCATTTGAAAAGGTCAGGCAAGGCGTTTGAATATCAGCTTGTACATTTAAATCAAAAAGCTTCGATCAGCTCGAAAATTAAGCTTCTCTGTCAAACCTGTATCTCATCAGGGTCATAGTTGTTTAGCAACCTGACACAACCCTCAACAGCACAGAACCAGTGAAGCCTGTCATTGTGAGCGGGAACAAATCTGAAGGCAGGAACCAATAGAAAAGAATAATGTCAGGGGTTCCAAGTAACACCCCCAACGAAAGAAGACTCCAAAGCTTGAAGTTCCTCAAAGCTAACTTTTATTAGAGATGTAATATTGGCACATCGGGGAAAACCCAAATCTGAAAGCTTCCGGGTTTTCCTCACCCACAAGAGAGTTCAAGACCTTGCCCACATCTCCCACATGTCCACACAGCTCCAATCAGTACTTTCCCAAACAGAAGACATCCTCCAATTTCTTCTTTGCACAGCTGCCGGACACCATGGCCTTGAACTTCTCTTAGAGAAGTTTGTTATGGCTATCTGTACTCCACTCATACAATCCCTCCCTCCCAACTTCCCACGGTATGATTGTGGCAGGCCTGGATCCTCAAGGCACACAGACAATATGGCTTCTAGGCATGACAAATATCTTATAGCTCAGGGTTGGATTGTGGCCAGGGGTGGGATTGAAAAATTTTAGCAACTGGTTCTCTACCCCGTTGCTGGGTGGGCATGGCCATGGGAGCGTGGCCTACTTGGCCTCCTACACCATGGCAGGAGGGGGGGCATTTTCACCCTCCCCAGGCTCCAGAGGCCTTTGTTGAGCCTCCGGGAGGGCAAAAAGGGCCTCCCCTGGCCTCTGGAGGCTCTCCGGGTGCCAGAAATGGGCCCATTTCCAGACTTCCGGCACCTCCAGTAGGCCCGTTTTTTGCCATCCCCAGGCTCCGGAGGCTTTCCTAGAGCCTCCAGGAGGGTGAAAATGGCCTCCCCTGGGCTCTGGAAGCTCTCTGGAGGCCAGAAATAGGCCCATTTCTGGACTTGCAGGAGGCCCATTTTTCCCCCTCCCAGAGCCTCTGCATATGCCCTGCACTTACCTCACATCCAAAACGGGCTGCACAGATACTCCTGAGAGGGGCGGGGGGGGGGGGGTCAGTCAGTCCTTGCAACTACCGGTTCGGTGAACTGGATGTAAAATTAACATCTGGTTCGCCCGAACCAGTCAGAACCGGCTGAATCCCACCCTTGATTGTGGTGCTCTCTCAGCTTGTTGGTTTTGCTTGTAGATGTTTCATTAGGTATGTAGCAGGTTCCTAGCAATTTTTCCTCATTTCCCAAGGTTTATACTGTATTTCTTTCAAACATTCATACTCATAACTTTATCATGGAGGGTCAGTTTTAGGAAGTTACCATATGGTGCAAGGCAGCAAAGTAATCATTAGTGAGAAACAACTTGTCAAAGTTAATATACCTTTCAACCACAGCTTTTACTAGATTTTTGATGTTAGCAGAGGCTGCACCTCTTCTATGCTGACAATCACACAATGCATCATGAATTGGCTGGAAAATGGGATTTGGGTCTGAGTAGGAGTTGTTTTTATTTTAATTTGATAGTGCAATTCAAAAACCAGCATGGAAATGCAGGCGTAGTTAGTAGAAGATAATATCTTATAGTAGTAAAAATGCTGGTGGAAAAAAGTGTGTGAAAAATGTATAAATTTGTAACAAAAATTTACAGAAAAGGAAATTGGGCCAAGCTGCACCTGTGGTTGAGAAACAGAGCAAACTGAAATTACAGGTGTAGCTCAGCGGTGAAATCCCCCCCGGTTCTGTCCTGCTCACCGAACTGGTAGTGCCCACCTGCCGGGATGTCATTATGTCCCGTTTTTTACCATTTGCACATGTGGTAAAATGCGCACTCCCATTCCTGAACCGGTAGTGAAGGTAAGTGGATTTCACCGCTGGTGTAGCCTAAGATACCTGGAACAATGGAACAAGTCTTTAAAATTTAATTTTGGGGCTTCAGAATCTACTTTTAAAACTTCATTGGGGATCTGTGTAAAACTACAATTGCAAGATGCATGTGCTCGGATATATATTTTTGGCAAGCCTCCATGCAGCAAATATGGAAAATACATACGAGGGCGTAAAATGCAGTCACTTTTGTATAACAATGATTCATTTGTTTTCCTGTTCAATTTAATTATTATTTCGCAATGGCCAAAGACCTGGAATGAAAGAAAATAGTGTGTTAGTGCTACCCATTTCTTTTACCAATAATTCCATGACACATAATCAAAAGCTGGATCTTTCCCATACCTGAAACTCAGGTTTACTTTCCTTTCATAATGTTTTCCACATCTCTACAGCACCTGCATTTCTTCCTGTGATTTTGTATGACTTCCTGTGGTCCGCTAGCAGCCTGCGGAGCTGGCAGTGGAGTCGGACAGCGATGAGGCTGAGGAAGAACAGAAGCCAGTCCTGGAGGCTGGGGAAGGCCCGGATGAGGGCTCTGCGTCGGAGGCAGAGATGGGGCCAGGGTCATCGGGGAGTGATGTGCAGACTTCAGAGCCTCCAGAGGCTGACAGTAGAGAGGCAGAGGAACAGGAGGAGCCTGTTCTTAGTGCACGTATGAGAAGAGCTGCCAGAAGGCAGGAGCAGCTAAAGCAGAGAGGACGACTCTGGAGTAAGGCCAAGAGATGATTGGCCCCTCCCATAAGGCTTAAAAGACCAGCAACGGCTCTTGGCCTCTTTGCCGGAAAACAAAGAGATTTGTTGAGAGATTTGCTTCGTGTTTGGATGTATTTCTTTCTTGTCAGCGTCTTCTGTTCCTGAACTGTTGCCAAGAAAAGCCTTTGGCAGTTTGCCTAATTATCCCAAGGTCAGAGATAAACTGAAGAATGGTGTTTTGAGGACTTTGCTTTCATTGAATTGGGAATACGCTGAGAATAAGTTAATTCTCAGCTGTTTTAATAAAATCTGTTTGTTTTTTTGGAACTGTTTTGCATTTAATATTAACTACGTGGACCTGGGTCACAACAATGACCCCACTGTCTGTTCTATTGCACTGAAGAATATATTAGGAGTTACTAAGAGTTACTCATTCGTGCAGCACAGATGATCGATCCAGCAGGCATGATCTTAATTCCACCTGATCTACTTCTTGCTTTTAGAGCAGACTTGAAAGGCCAAAGGCCAAAGTATTCGTTCAGAAAATTAATATACTTAGTATATCTAATTAGTATACTTAGTATATCTAATTATACTTCTATATTTAGAAGGATTCCGAGAGAGAGAGAGAGAGAGAGAGAGAGAGAGAGAGAGAGAGAGAGAGAGAGAGAGAGGGAGAGAGAGATGGAAAAGTGTCAGAAAAGGACAATGAGAATGCTCACAAGTCCTAAATTAAGAGATTGAAGGTGACGTGAATGTTTTGTTTGACAGAGGACTGGAGGGGAGGAGGGGGCAAGGATCACTTTGGTACCCAAAAGGGGGACATTTAGAAGAAGGCCAAGAATTGGATCCTTTCCTGCCATAGTGTCGACATCGAAGAACCCGTTTAGGTTGCAGGAGCGGATTTTGAATTGAATATTAAGAAATCTTTCCCAAGTGTAAGAGCTATGGAACAGTGGGACTGGCCGGCCAAGAGAAAGTATGAGCCATTTCTTGAGTTCCTGCACTCAGTTTAATTCATGTGTACAATCCCATTGACTTGAAATGCCACCTCAGTGCAGGGAATTATGATGAACACAAGAGATGTGAAGGAACCAGTAGTAAGATGGGAGAAGTGGTGAAGGCTATTGTGAAGAGAAGGTTTGTTACCACATGGCAAGCAGGTGGAGTAACTCCCTCAGCCACCTTTGCAAACCAGTTCAAAATCCAGTTTTTACTTCTTTCTAAACCCCATTGGGAGTTTTTTTTTTAAAAAAATAAGTAAATTGATTACTTACTGTCTCAGGCAGATGTCTAAACTCACACTCTTTCCAGGATTTCCTGCTCCGGACATGGCATTTGGTTTCGAGCACATCCAAAATAAGGTTGAAAACAGACTCATCACCCTGTTATGGACAAAGGCAAACTCTTGAAAAGGCAAGACGGGTTGTTAATCAACTTGAACACATCAGATGAAAATGAATTAACCTTCAAATCAAAACTCAGAAAAAGACAGGAAATCATCTGATTTTCACTTGAGGTCAAGAAACGGAACTCCATTCTCAGATAAATCCAGAAACTTCCTTGAACTGGGCAAGGATGTCCAATTAATTTAAATTATATGCCGCCCATCTTGCTTTTGAAGTAATGCAGGCATAGTTGTGTTTGTCTTGTGATGCAAGACTAATATCTTTTTTACCTGCTTGACGATATTGTGCGCATGCCAAAAAGACTTGCAGCTCTGGTGGGATACTGCAATGCTGCTCCTTAGTCTCTGATGAATGGGGGGCGAGAACCAGGGGTGGGTTCTAAATTTTTTTACTATCAGTTCTGTGGGCGTGGCTTATTTTGTGGGCATGGCTTGGGGGGTAATGTGACTGGATGGGTGTGGCCAACTTTTTTTTTTTTACTTTTAAAAGCATTTTTTCTACAACCTTAAGAGGTTGCAGAAAAAAATGCTTTTAGAAGCTTCTGACAATCAGGCAAATCTGCTGGGATCGCCAGAGGTTTTAAAGGGATTTTTTTTCCCTACAAAGAGGTTGTAGGGAAAAAAATCCCTTTAAAAGCCTCTGGCGATCCCAGCAGATTTGCCTGATCGTCAGAAGTTTCTAAGAGCATATTTTTCTGCAACCTCTTCAAGCTTCTGCTGATCAGGCAACTCAGCTTGGATAGTCAGAGGCATTTAAAAGAAAAGAAAGCCTCTGCCGATCAGGCAACTCAGCTTGGATCGTCAGAGGCTCTTAAAAGCATTTTTTCTGCAACCTCTGAAGAGGTTGCAGAAAAAATACTTTCAGAAGCCTCTGACAATCCCAGCTGAGCCGCGCGATCATCAGAGGCTTTTTAAAAAAACTTTTAAAAGCATTTTTTCAGCCAAAGAGGTTGTAGAAAAATGCTTTTAAAAGTAAAAAAAACCCAAAGCCACTGATGAGGTGGGCGGGGTAAGCGAGCGGCGACTGGGCCAGGGACCAGTTCGGGGGCGTGACCAGCCAATCTTATTACCGGTTCTCCAAACTACTAAAATTTTTTACTACTGGTTCTTGCGAACCGGTGTGAATCAGGAGCAACCCACCACTGGCGAGAACCTGCAGATACTGGATGAATCACTCAATATTTTAATGTTCTATGGATCACTGCATCTTCAATGCATCTTGGGAAATGAGTTAAACTCTTTTCTTCATTGTTTAAATTTCCTTCCCTGCATTTGGCACAGCAGTCACCTACTTCTTTGAGAAGCTTAAATGACACGGGACCAGTTCTGTTGGGGACTTAGGCAGCAAAAGACTGTAGCATATTGGAACTTTGTATGCCAAGAAATTTAGAGGGAACCTGTCATGCCTCTGTCGGAGCCTGAATCTGTGGGGGAAGGTGAGCTGGAACAAGAGCCGACAGAGATTGAGAAGGCATCTCTGTTGGCTTTGGAGGAAACTGGGGAAGGGCATAGTCAGTCTGGGCAAGGCTTTTCAGGAGTATAGAAAGGCTTGTAGACCGGGAGGAGCAGGAGAGACAGAGCTCAGGCGAAGAGCAAGGACCACCCCCTCCTGATCCTAGAGCACGAAGAGAAGAGAGAAGGCGAAAACAACGCAGACTGAGCCAGCTACGAGGGAGGAGAGTGCCCCGCCTCCCTTCACAAGGCACACCTGGGGACTAAGATGTAAGGGGGTGCTGGCGGGAGGGGAATTTGTCGGGAACAAGCGTGGAGCCTCGTGTGCACTTGCTGACACCTGGAGATTACTATGCTCTGTCTTGTGGGGCTTGCCCGATTTGCCTGCTTTGCTGAACTTCTTGCTCTGGTTGCTGTTTGGCTAACCTGGGTTACTGGACTGCTGGCCCTGGTTACTGTTTGGCTAACCTGGCTTACTGGACTGCTGGCCCTGGTTACTATTTGGCTAACCTCGCTTCCTGGACTACTCGCAGCCAGAGGCTGCTGAAGGTGCATGTGAGAGCTTTGCTCCAGGACTTGTAGTAAATGTGGGGACATTTGGGGGGAAAGTTGGAGCAATAAAGGGGAGTCAGACCTGTTCTGTGTTGCTTTCATGTCATGCCGCAGGTCATCACAGAACCAGTGTCCACAGAATCATGGTTTACTCCAGCTGGTTTGTTACATGCAGCAAAAGATTTATTTTTAATCCTAGCAATGGTGAATATATTATATTGAAACCTGATCTCAAATCATTAATTTAGAATGCCTTGGACAGATAGTACACTGTCCCATTTAAAAAAAGAGGATGGGATTCACCTGTGATAATAAGATCTGCCAGAAAATATATATTAGTTGCTTGACTCAGTCTAATGGTAAAGCTGTCCCTACTTTGAGTATGTCTTTTATTAGGGCTACCAAATCTAGGCTACATCTCTTGGGTACCATCAAATGATTTTGTAGATTCATTCCTGCTCAGATACATTAATGCTACCATGATTGGACACCGGAATGGCAGGTGCTGAGTGGAAAGAAAGGAAAAAAAAATCAGTAGAAGGAGATCTTACCTCAGTAACTTCTTGGGCATCAAAAATGCGCTGGAGACCAAGAACGTAGCCTTCTCTCCGATTTGCATTGAGTTTGTTGAGGGCCACTTCTGCAGCAGTCGTTACCTCCAAAGAGTTGCATGATGGGGAAAGGAAGAGAGGAAGTGGAACGGAAGCCACTGCATGAAACAGCTGTATCCCAATTAAGAATGAAATTAAAAGGGCCATTTTGGAAATTTTTGCAGAATCAAAGAAGACAGTAAATAGAGTTGTACTGAGAGAGCAAGGTTCTGACAGAGCTTAGTCTATATATACTTTGAAATCAATAGCTAATATTTATTCTTCTACTGTATGGTGTCCCTCACCTTTAAGCTTCAACCTGTGAGGCAATGATTAGATGTGCATGCCTTTGCAAGTTAATTCTTACCAATGGTCATATTCTTGAATTTAAGTTTTGCTGTACCTTCCTTTTTTCTTTCTTTCTTTCCTCCCTTTCTCTGTTTAATTTTGAGAGACATAGGACCAGAGGTGGGTTTCAGCAGGTTCTGACCAGTTCTGGAGAACCAGTAGTGGAAATTTTGAGTAGTTCGGAGAACCGGTAGTAAAAATTCTGACTGGCCTCTCCCCCATCTATTCTCTGCCTCCCGAGTCCTAGCTGATCAGGAGGAAATGGGGATTTTGCAGTAACCTTCCCCTGGAGTGGGGTGGGAATGGAGATTTTACAGTATCCTTCCCCTGCCACGCCCACCAAGCCACGCCCACCAAGCCACACCCACAGAACCGGTAGTAAAAAAATTTGAAACCCACCACTGCATAGGACCCGGTAGAGTTGACTATACTTTCTGTTGCTAAGTGAAGCATTTGTGAAGTGAGCTTTCCCTCATTTTACGACCTTTATGGCCACGTTTGTTAAGTGAACCATGGCAGTTGTTAAGTTAGAAACATGGTTGTTAAGTGAATCTGGCATCTCCATTGACTTTGCCTGTGAGATGGTCACAAAAGGTGATCCCAGGACCCCAAGAGACTGCAACTGTTATAAATATGGACAAGCATCCAAATTTTATTCATGTGATCATGGGGATGCTCCAATAACCTTGTGAAAAACGGTCATAAGTTACTTTTTTTTTTCATTCCTGTTGTAACTTTGAACAGTCACTAAACAAACAGCTGTTGCACATGAGAATCAACAACAAGGACAGGGAAAAATGTAGCCTGCTTTGCAATGTTTATTGATTAGATCAAGTGCCACCCCCACATCCTCCTCTATTCTTGCATTGTTGCAATCTTCAGGGAACTATCATGCCTTGGCTTGGTCCATGGTACAATAAACAGAGTGCTGACATTGTGCAACTACAGATCCTTTGACATAAAAAGTAAATTCCAGAAGTTCAAAGGAATATTTGTTTTATTGTAGGTCTGGCATTTTGAATCGGTTGTCTTGATTTCTGGTAAAGAAAAAATAAATAGAAAATGAATGATTAATGGAGAAAATAGGTGAGGAAGATGATCCAAAATGAGGAACTCAAATCTAACTCAAGGGGTAAAATAGGGTGAAACTCCAGTATCGCAAAGGGTAATGATAAAGACAGGTAGAAAGGGACACCTTGCATAAATTTAGGGGTAGATCTCAATACATTTGAATTCTGAATGTTTTAAAAAGAAATGAAGGCTCCTCATCCCTGCTACAAATAGGCAGAGACCAGGCTAAATTCCTTTCAGTTGCAGAGAAGCGGCCCAGGACACTTGCACACCAGTGAATTCACACATGAGTCCACCAAGGGAATGACTGAGTTCACATACTGACCTAAGCCACATTGTGACTTGCTTCTCTCTGGCTTAATACATTGAATTTTGAGACCACATTTCATGCTTTAGTGTGCTGTGGGAGCCCCCTCACTCGTGGGCAGTAGTGGGTTCCTCCCGGTTCGGCCCAGTTCCACCGAGCCGATAGCAGTGACGATATGATGTCACCGAATTGGTTCTTCCCCTCCGCCCCCCGCCCCCCCGCGTTATTCTTATCTTTTATTTGGCCCCACCCCCAATCTATTGCTGCCTCCTGAGTCCTAGCTGATCGGCTAGAAGGAAAAAAACTGTTTAAACTCTTGCCGCGGGGCTTCAAAGGGCTGCCCTACAGCTGAGCAGTGTTAAAAGGCAGTGTGGTGGTGGACTGGTGCCTCCAAAAACAAATGAGTAGACCGGTGCCTGCAAAAATAAATGGGTAGACCAGTGCCTCCAAAAACAAATGAGTAGACCGGTACAGCTCTGCAAGCAGTTAAAAGCCTGGTAGACCAGTACCTCTGCTAAATCCTAAAGAATTGTCACATGACCATCAAACCACACCCACAAAATAAGCCACGCCCACAGAACCGGTAGTAAAAAATTTTAGAACCCACCCCTGCTCACGGGGTATTGCCATCAGGATCTCTGGGGAAGATCAAAGCCTGTAGGATGGATTTTGGCCTTCTCCCCAGATGCTGCTGGTTTATTCCGACAACCATTTGTCCGAAATGGTATAAGGTTTCCTGCCTGAGCAGGGAGTTGGACTAGAAGACCTTCAAGGCCCCTTCCAGCTCTGTTATTCTGGAGTTAATTCAATGTGTTGGTTATTACCTACAGGCATAGGGCCAGGCTACCTACAGGACTGGCTTTTATTATTTATTTATTTATTTATTTATTTATTTATTTATTTATTTATTTATTTATGTATTTATTTATTTATTTATAAATTTTGTATGCCGCCCTATCTCCAAGGACTCAGGGCGGCTCACACAACAATTGACCAACAACTGTTAAAATCAACAAATATACACAAAAAATATAAAAAGTTTTAAAAATTTTTAAAAAATTAAAATATGCTACCCCATCAGTCCAGGCTAGGGGACATAAATAGCCAGGTTTTCAATTCACGGCAGAAGGTGCGAAGGTCAGGGGCCAACCGGAGCCCCAAGGGAAGTTGATTCCAAAGGGTGGGGGCGCTCACAGAGAAAGCTCTACTCCTGGGGGTCGCCAGCTGACATTGTCTGGCCAACGGCACCCTGAGTAGGCCCTCTCTGTGAGAACGCACCTGGCGATGGGAAGTTGACGCTGGGTGCAGGTGGTCCGACAAATAGCGTGGGCCTAAGCCATGAAGGGCTTTATAGGTTAACACCAGCACCTTGAATCTCACCCGGAGGGCAACTGGCAACCAATGCAAGCCACACAGGAGAGGTGTAATATGGGAGTATCGGGTCCCTCCCGTAACAACCCGCGCGGCCGCATTCTGTACCAGCTTTGCCCCATCACATCAACCTGTCCCACTCATTCAGGAAGGGCAAGTGTATTACAGACTCCATCGGTCAAAGAATTTCAACTGGTGGGACATCAGAGGTAGGTTCTATATAATGGGTTCAGCCATAATGACCATTTTTTTTTATGAGGTTACCTCATAAAATTCTTTATTCAATACCTCACAATTAAATAATCCATCATTTCCCATAGTACATGAATCCAGACAGTACAGTTATTCATGAAAATACTATCTGCAATATTTTCTTGATGTATGGTTTTACACTAATGATGTGTACCTGTTGGGATTACTAATGGAAGTGGCGATTTGAAGGTGGGCAGTCATCCCTTCAGAGATGGCAGAGATTCTCCAGGGGTTCAGGAAAGCTCTTCTTTATTGAAGGAGACTCTGGAGCTGACAGCACCCTCTCCAGTTCTGGCAGCTGCCTGGACTTCTCGTCATCCTTCCACTCGGGGTCCCCAAGAACTTCTCCCTGTTCCTGAGCTTGAGGCACAAACTCGGATGTCTGAACTGAGTTGCTCTGGCCCCATCTCAGTGCCCGATGTGGGAGAGGCTGTCCCAATGAACTCCCATGACCACAAACAGTTTCATACAGCCCTTCAGGTCATAGTTCCTCTTTTTTCTCTGTTGTCAGGCCCCTAAATGACTTGAGCCTTCTCATATGTCATCTTCAGGTCTCAACTGATTCATGTAGCTTCGGTATGGAGTGAGTGGGACCGCCTACTACCATCAATAACCTCCCACCGGCCGGTACGCTCTCATAGCGAGGGGCTTTTCCGGGTGCCGTCGGCTAAACAATGTTGACTGGCAGCCCCTAGGGGGAGACCCTTCTCTGTGGGGGCATCTACTATCTGGAACGAGCTCCCCCCGGAGATACGGAGGATCCTGGATCTGCACACCTTCTGCCGTGCTCTAAAGACCTTTTTATTTCACCAGGCGGGCCTGGCCTAACTTTCTCCCTCTTTTTAAACATTTTAAATATTTTTTTAATATTTTTTAGTATTTTTAATATTCTAAGTTTAAATTTGTTTTAAATTGATTGGGGTTTTAAATCTGTCTGGGCCAAACTATTTAATTCGATTTTATCTCTGTTTTTTAAATTTTGTATGTATGTATTTTATTATTGGCTGTTCACCGCCCTGAGTCCTTCAGGAGTAGGGCGGTATATAAATCAAATAAAAGTAAAGTAAAGTAAAAAGTGAGGTCTCGTCCATGGAGAAGACAGACACTATATCTACCAACAGTTGAGTGTTTCTGTCAAACATCGATTGGTATGGAGAGTACCCTGTAGCATCTCTTGGGCTATGGGTCTCCTTGTGTAGGGTAGGGAGTGGTGTGTGACTTCTGAATGTCTAGTATGTCTAATAGTTGTTTGACGAGCCTGCTCTTGAAACCTCTGCCTTGATCGGAATGTATGCACTGAGGTAGCCCATAATCCACAAAGAACTTTTCTACAAGTACCTTGGCTGCCGTGGTCATGCACTGATCCTTCATTGGGAAGGCCTGTGCGTAGTGAGTGAAGTGATCGGTCACAACCAATATATTCCCTGTCCACTGGTATCTGGTTCCAGACACAGGAAGTCAACGCAAACTAAATCAATGGGCCCACGACTTTGCAGGAAAAAAAAAATGAATTTCAACAACTGTAGAATCAGGCTGCAGGATAACAAAACTGACAAAAGTGAAGGGGGTGGGTGGGGTCTGAATACTTTCTGAATGCACTGTATATTCAGTGACTGAATGTATGAATTATTGCATTGATGAAGAAGCTTCCAAAGTTCCAATTTTCAGATTAACCCTTCATGGAGGGTGGTTGTGGCATAGTTAGGGAACCAACGGTCTAACAAGATCTTGGGTCTCTTTCAATACATATATTCAAGAAGAATTTAGAGGATTTTTTTCTGGAATGCCTTAAACGGAATTTCTGCACCAACATATGAATTGGTCCAGGGGTCTCAATCAGTATTTTTCAAACTGGGTTAGATATATGGGCGTCAATGCTCAGAATTCCCCAGCCAACATGCAAACCATGGTCTAAATAACCTCTTAGCACTTTGTAATATTGTTTACTTTGCTATTTTTAGGCATCCTATGAGAAGTAAATGAATGTTTTGGATTTCTATATATCAAATAACTTCTACTACTCAATTTCAAAGAGCATTTCCCCCAAGCTCTAAATTTGAAACATCCAGAGAAAAATCAGGTGACCATAACCACACAATATATATAGGTGCATGTTTATTTTATGAAAATGTTCAAAACTATTGGTGAACTTAATTTGTCTGCTCCTTACAATTGGAAAAAAAGCCTGACATTCTCTCAGGGTCTTCTGCATAGGGTGCGTGTTTGTTTCAAAAGAAAAAAAAATGGGGAAAAAACCCCCCCAAACCTAGTTTTTGAAATAACCACTACAAAATCCAAGATGGTAAATCCAAGATGGCGCCGCCGAAGGCTGCCTCTAATGGTTTATTTATTTTTAATTATTCTCTGTGACTCACTACGGATTTCTTACTCACGAGACCATCTGCTAAAAATTAAGCAACGTGTTATATCCCTGTTAGGGACGAACGGACTGAGGCAAGACAGGTTGAGGTAAAAGCTAAGAGGATTTATTTCACTAATATTGTTCTAACAGGTTTGCTAGCATTGCGACTGTCAGGTTTTGGTGTTATCTTAAATAAACTTCATTCTCAAACGCAAAGTCTCTGATGAATCTTTTCTTTATTTAAGAATAAAAACAACGTCATTCCTGAACTCTGAGTGCAGCCAAAACTGGCATCTCCTTCCAAACCCCTCCCTTTCCGTTCTTCATCCCCAATGTCTCATTGGCCATTGTGCAGATCCATCTCTCCGTCCCAAGCACTTTAGTCTGCTGCGCCACCAAGGCTCTTATAGAGGGCGCACACATAGTCCTCGAGGTAGGCCGGCCTTCTCCTAACACATCCTGACCTCCGAAGGCCTTCTGGTTCGTGTGGATTAGGTGGAAGCTCCGAAGAAGTCCCTGAAGTGGTGTCAGTAGGTTCTTTTTCGGCTTGGAGAGGTGCCGTCGCTGGAACAAAGTCCTCAGGTCCTGGTAAGTTGTCCTCGACTTCCGACTCTGGCTTGCTGGGCTCATCTGTAAGAAACCTTTTATCTGGTGGTTGTGCTTTATTATTTGAATCATTTAAGTCAATGTGTCGCCCCCTTAATTGGTCTATGTGTCTTCTCCACATTCTTCCATCCCCTAGGGCCGTGATGGCGAACCTATGGCACAGGTGCCACAGGTGGCACGTGGAGCCATATCGGTGGGCACACGAGCTCAGCTCCGGCACACATGCATGCGCCAGCCAGCTGATTTTTGGCCCTTCTGGGCCCACCAAAAGTCAGGAAACACACTGTTTCCGGCCTCCGGAGGGCCTCTGAGGGGGTGGGGAAGGCCGTTTTTGCCCTCCCCGGGCTCCTAGAAAGGCTCTGGAGCCTGGGGAGAGCAAAAAATGGGCCTACCGGGTCCATCGTGCCATTGTGTGCCAAAAGCGGAGAGAGCACAGGGGGGCATAGAATTATGGATGTGGGCACGTGTGTGTGTGACCCCACCACGCTCCCCCCCTCTTTTGGCACGCGATAGCAAAAAGGTTAGCCATCAGTGCCCTAGGGTTATTACATACGACCTGGGGCCTGTAACTTGTGTCACTATCCCAAGGAGCCATAGTGGAGGGCCTGAGTAATTCCTTGCATAGACAGAGTCCCCTGATTTGAAACTTCTGAGGCCTGGATGGGTTACCCTGGTTGTGTCTGGTGCATATATTGGGTGTAGTTTGTCCAATTTTGTCTTTATGCGTCTTCCCATCAGGAGTTCAGCTGGGCTTAGATTAGTGTCTGGGCAAGGGGTGGCATGTTGCATTAAGAGGTATTTAGAAATTTTAGAGTTCCAGTCTCCCAACCCCATCCTTGCCAGAGCCTCCTTTACAGAGCGCACAGCTCTTTCAGCTCGGCCATTTGTAGCTGGAAAAAAAGGGGCTGTGAGTGAATGTTTGATGCCCAGCCCTGCAAGGAAAAGTTCGAAAGGTGCCGATACTAGTTGGGGACCGTTATCTGAAACCAAGCAATCTGGTATGCCATGTGTTGCAAAGAGGTTCTCCATTTTCCGTGATCTCTATTGATCTACTATTGAGCAAGGTACCATATATACGGTACCTGTGCATTTTGTTTTTCTTGCCTAAATGTAGAACCTTGCTTTTTTCACCATTGAATTTCATTTTGTTAGATATCGCCCAATGTTCATGGTTCTTGACGATCCTTCTGTATCTTAAGCCTCTTAAGATCTGTATCTTAAGATCCTTCTGTATCTTCTGTATCTTATATGTTTGCTATAAAATGGTGAGTGTGGCTCGTCACGAAAGGATCTTATGGGTGTCATTAGTCAACAAATGCCTGATATTATGGGTATTGTTAGCTACAAAGTGTCTGGGATTGTGGGGGGGTCATTAGTCAGAAAATGGCTGATTCTGTGGGTGTCATTTGTTATAAAATGGCTGCCATTGGAGGTGCGGCTGATTGCTAAGCATTTATTAATGACAAGTAAATTGGGAAAGTGTCAATCCTTCTGAAGAACCAATGTTCAAATCTGCAACATAATACTTAATGGAGAATGTTTGTGGCATAGTTAGGATCTCCTTCACAGCATGTTTTCAGGTAGAATTTAGAAGACTCTTTTTCTGGGATGCATTAAATGGGATTTCCACACCAATACTGAGTTAGACTCGTGGCCTAATTCAGTATTTTACAACCTTGGTAACACCACAATGTAGGGACCTCAATGTTAGAATTCCCCAGCCATTATGCAAATTCTGGTCTAAATAACCACTTATAGTTTTGTAATGTTGTTTACTCTTGCTGTATTTTTTTTTGTTTTTTGGACAAATAAAGAGATGGTGCAATGTGGAGCTAGAAAATAGCGCTATGTATCATATGAGGAGTATAGAAATGTTTGGATTTCTATATATCAACTTCTACTAGTCTATTTGAAAGAGCATTTTTCCAAGCTTTAAGTTTGAAACATCCAGAGAAAACCATGTGTTCATAACCACCTTATATATTCTTTTTTATTTATTTTTTTTAATGTTCAAAACTACCGGTGATCTTTATTTTCCTGCTCCTTACAACAGTAAAAATGCCTGTCATTGCCACATGGATAGTGGTGGGTTGCCCCCGGTTCAGACCGGTTTGCAAGAACTGGTAGTAAAACCAGCGGGAGGCCCCACCCATCGCCCCAGATGTTGTTATCAGCGATCTGCACATGCGCAGAAGCAAGGTGCATGCGCAGAAGCAAGACGCATGTGCAGAAGCAAGGCGCACACGCTCATTTCACTCTCACATGCGCGCGATCTCGTTGTGAACCGGTGGTAAAGGTAAGTAGAACCCACCCCTGCACAGGAAGGATACTGTGCCTGGGCTGTGCCTCTAATGTAAATGAAGCGGGCTCTGATAGATGACCACTGGATAACTTTCTATTCACTCTATTCTAAAAAGCAATGCATCCGGTTGGAAAAAGTACAAACTCAGCCAAAATCCTTTTGGTTCCTCTAGGAGGCCTCTAAGTTGTCAGAAGAAAGGAACATTCTAATGACATACAGCTTAAAGGTTGGTTAGGTCAAGGGGATCCACATGAGTTAAAAGTTGTCTATCGTCAGAAGATGATTTGAATCTATGCTTCAGTAATCTACAAAAAGAATTATAACTGTTTTGCAAAGAAACTCAGTAATTAGGAAATGTCAATTAAAAATGACAAATGTATATGACCATATGAATTGCTGAGTTAACAGAATCCTTTGTCTAGAAGGGTATAAAGCCATTGTACCTAATTTCTGTCTTTGTTCAACGCTTCATGTACAGAGCTTTGAACCTATTGCGCAATATATAAAATTTGTCTCTGATTAATCTAAAAGTTGTGTTTGTCTTATTAAATCCACAACACCTCTGCTTCAAAAGTGAAAATGGAAAAAGAAAAACTTGTGATTTCTGACATAACCAGGGGTGGGCTTCAAAAATTTTAGCAAGGGGTTCTCTGCCCGGTTGATGGGTGGGCGTAGCCATGGTGGGCATGGCCTAATCGGCCTCCTGCATCATGGCAGCGGTGGGGGTGTGTGGAGTTTTGCCCTCCCCAGGTTTCGGAGGCTTTCCTTGAGCCTCTGGGAGGGCGAAAATGGCTTCCCCAGGTTCTGAAGCCCCTCTGGAGTTCTGGAACCTCCGGTAGGCCCATTTTTCACCCTCCCTGAGCCTCTGTGCGCACCCTGCACTTGCCTGCATCCAAAATGGGCTGCATGGGGACTCCTGGGAGGGGCGGGACGGGAAGGGCCACCCAGGAGTGGGATTTTGGGGTTCTCCAAACTGCACAGAATCTTAGCTAGAGGTTCTCCCAAACCCCTGTGAATCCCCAGCAGCCCACCCCTGGAAATAATCACTGCAAAGATAGTTTCTTTTATTGAATATTTTTAATATTTCCTTGAGCAGAAAAGTAATTGCTGTTCTTTGTAATTTCTGATGAAGGAGGGAAGGGAGGGAGGGAGGGAGGGAGGGAGGGAGGGGAAGGTTTCCTCTGAATTAAGCTTTCAGTGTTATACATCACTCTTTGTTCAAGGGCTTTTATCCCTTGGTGGGAAGTTGAAGACCTGGGACATCTATTGCGACATCTCCTGGGCATTTAGATGATCTTGAAAATCCTTTGGGGAAAGGAGGGATGGTTTGCACGATTTGCCTGAATGAGTAAGGAGATTGGCGTTTCTAATAAGACAAAAGATACAGAAAAGTTGCTTAGGCAGTTGACCATAACTGGATTATAGATTATGCTTACTTATTTCATGAAATGTTCAAGGAAGCTGGTGTTCATAACTTCTGCTCTCCGGATGCGGCAATGGTAGACCTTTCCAACTGTACTTCCTCATAGGTAGGATCTTAGTTATTGTCAGTCTTACAAGATGGATGGACAGGAAACACGTCCAGATGAGCTAATTCTACTTTGCTCTAAGGCTACGTTAAGATAAATGTGCTAATCTGAAAATACCTATCTGCCAAATCTCCCGTATCCTTTACAGTTCAAGAAACTAGGGAGAGTCCCTACTAAACCTCTTTCTCCATCCATTATGCAGCTGCTGGCTATCTGTTCTTTAAGAAGCATCTCTTTGCGCCATCTCCCAAGGTCTTTCCCATATAACATTACAATTTTCTCTGAATGTATTTCTCTACCTATTTATTTATTTATTTATTTATTTTATTTTATTTAAATTTGTATACCGCCCTTCTCCTAGTGGACTCAGGGCGGTGAACAGCCAGAACTAAAACACATGCAGATACAAAATTTAAAATTGTTAAAAGAATTATATGACTGGCCCAATTTAAAACAGTTCAATTTAAAACCCCATGACAATTTAAAACTAAAAACTAAAAAGACTAAAAAAAAAGGGGGGGGTTTCACGCCAGCCCTGCTTGATGGAAAAGAAAAGTTTTCAGGGCATGGCGAAAGACCTGGAGATCCGATATCCTTCGTATCTCCGGGGGCAAATCGTTCCAGAGGGCAGGAGCTGCCACAGAGAAGGCCCTCCCCCTGGGGGTCGCCAGCCGACATTTAATTGGGCGGGGGGATGTTGTTCAATTCCATGTCATTTTATTACTGTATTTTAAGAGTTATAAGTTGCCTCACTCCAGAGGCTTTAGACAGAATCTAAAATTGTAATATAATAAAGATTATTAATAACAGTTTTTCCCCGAACGCCATCACTCTGCTAAACAAATAATTCCCTCAACACTGTTAAACTATTCACTAAGTCTGCATTACTACTGTATTACTATTAATATTCTCATTGTTCCTATCACCCATCTCCTCCCACTTATGACTGTATGACTGTAAATTGTTGCTGTATCCTTACGATTTATATTGATTGTTTCCTAGTATGATTTGATTGCTTATTTGTACTCTATGACTATCATTAAGTGTTGTACCTTATGATTCTCAACGAACGTATCTTTTCTTTTTATGTACACTGAGAGCATATGCATCAAAGACAAATTCCTTGAGGAATGGACATTAAAAGTTGTGCATTTGGCGGAAATGGCAAAAATTTCATCATATCTTAAAGACCATTCAAATGAGAGATATATATTGGAATGGAGAAGATGGATTGATTATATTCAGAAGAAATATCCGAATAAGAATATTCATATAGCTTATGAATGAAATAATTTTAAGTAGTTTATGTTTGTTTGTTTTTTTGAGTTATAAGGAGTTAAGGACCTAGGGAGAATATGAAATGTAATAATTTGTTAGCATATTTTAGTTTTTGATTTGTGAATGCTATACCCTGTGCTTGTTCTGGGAAGTCTAGGGAGGGGGGTGGGGGGGGGAGGGAGGGGAAGGAAGGGTGGGGGGGGGGGTGAAAATGTTTGTATTTCTTATAAAACTTTTCAATTAAAAAAAAAGACAAATTCCTTGTGTGTCCAATCACACTTGGCTAATAAAGAATTCCTATTCTATTCCTAACTCACAACAAACTTATTCAGCACAACTTTGCCTCATTAATCAAACCACATCTTAACCAATGATGTAATGAGTTATTATTTGACTGAAAAATCTGTTGGTTTGTTGGACGAAGCCTGGTCAATGCATTTTAGAATGTAAACTATGCTCAACAACCCAGGAATGAATATTTTCTGCAGATCATAGCTGTTTGAGGAACTTACCGGACGTGGGAATAAATCGCATTTTACTTCGACAATTTCCTGAAATTGCTTCCCTTTGTTTATCACAGAGCCTTTGCATAGACCTCTCTCCTAGAGCAAAAGAGAAAGTTTTCATCAACAAAAACCAAGAAATTTAATCTGCCAAGATTTGAAATATGCAGTTGGATAGCAGTAGATGTGGTTGTTCAGACGTTCTCTATCAAAGGGAATTCTCCATTTTTCCCTGTGGTTGGCATGCCAATTCTCCTCCTTAAAATGATGGCTTCTTGTCAGTATGAGAGTTCATGAATTGGGATAGACATGGTACCAGGTCAGCCAATGGGGAATTTCTGGATTCTGAGTTCTGGTTCTGGCTTCTGCTGTATGGTATTGTATATACAGAAGTTTCTTATATAAATGAATCCTGCTGAATTATTTACTTGTGTGCTGGTTGAATTGCTGCAAATTCTAATACTTCTGTGGTCCCATTAGAGTGGATGGAGCCTCCATTGGGAAAGCTGAATTCCTGAGCTATGCTTCTTAGAATTTTAAATTCTTTCTTTTCAACCATTCTATGGATTTCCTGAAGCAGATTTTCCAGAACAGGAAATGCGTTTTGGTGTTCCAGATATGAATGTTGTTAATTTAAGGATTATATTCCTATAGTTATATACTCCGTGATCATTGGAGAATTCTCCTGCAAAATTTTGGAAATTGATAACTAACCTTTGTGGTTCATAAGTTGGTTTGGAAAATAATAAATGACTAAGCTTGAATTCAGATACAAACTAACTGGAACAACCTTTTTCTTTCAGTTGTTAAGTGAGGTCCATCATTTAAGGTTGGAGAGCCAGTTTTCTGAGATGATAAGAAGATTCCAGGCAGGAATGTTTGGTTTAGATTAGAAGACTACCAAACTCCATTCTAACCTAATTCTATGCCTCCTTTCCATTTCTAGAAGGTGGACCAGAGGTGGGTTTCAGCAGGTTCTGACCAGTTCTGGAGAACCCGTAGTGGAAATTTTGAGTAGTTCGGAGAACTGGTAAATACCACCTCTGACTGGCCCTGTCCCCATCTATTCGCTGCCTCCCAAGTCCCAGCTGATTGGGAGGAAATGGGGATTTTGTAGTAACCTTCCCCTGGAGTGAGGAGGGAATGGAGATTTTACAGTATCCTTCCCCTGCCATGCCCACCAAGCCACACCCATCAAGCCATGCCACGCCCACCAAGCCACACCCACAGAACCGGTAGTAAAAAAATTTGAAACCCACCACTGAGGTGGACATTTTAGATTATGTCCTCAGGTTGAATGATAAAAGTGTGATCTGGAAGTAGATTTACATATTAACCTTTTCTGCTGCTTTGAGGTGGGATGATTACTATGCATTCATTTATTTATTAAATTTATATTCTGCCCATCTCAGTGACCTGAGAAAATCTGGCATCTTAAAACAGGATAAAAACATAAGTATAAAACTTTGAAAACTGTTAATTCAAAATCAGCAGCAATGAAATAAAAGTTAAACGGTAATAGTAAGTGGTGGAATTTCACCTCTCTCCAGTCAACTACCATTGGTTATTACTTATTACTCTTATTTGTTTCTAGATCTATATAGCTAATATAGCTGATATTAGCATCTGTCTCCCAGTTGTTCTTGATTTATAAAGATAGCTTCATTCAACCGCAACAATACACAATACACAAGCACACAATAGATACAAACTCAAGGTAAACTGCTCCAAACTCGATTGCAGGAAATATGACTTCAGTAATAGAGTGGTCAATGCCTGGAATGCACTAGCTGACTCTGTGGTTTCTTCCCCAAACCCCCAAAACTTTAAGCTTAGACTGTCTACTGTTGACCTCACCCCATTCCTAAGAGGTCTGTAAGGGGCGTGCATAAGCATACCAACCACCTATTGTCCTTGTCCTACTGTCCCCCATTTATTCGTACCCATTTCCTGTATTCATAATCATGTTTATACTTATATCTGTTACCTTAAACATGCTTGACAAATAAATAAAATAAAAATAAATAAATAGAATTCTAAACAGGCGAGCAAAACCCAACTCCTGTATTCACTTAAGAATTTATGTCCAAACTAATGAGCTTTTGTGTGAGTTTTCCTTTCTTATCCTTTTGCGTCCCCTGGGACTTTGAGAACATAGAGACTACATGGCGGTGCAGAGGGAGAAAAAGAGAAATGATGAAGGTGCAGAAGATGAATTTTGGGAGAGAGAGGGAGGGAGGGAGAGAGAGAGAGAAAGACAGAAAGAGAGAGAGACAGAGAGACAGACAGACAGAGAGACAGACAGACAGACAGACAGACAGAGAGAGACAGAGAGAGAGAGAGAGAGAGAGAGAGAGAGAGAGAGAGAGAGCTGTGTTACCTTTACTGCTAAGGAACGTGGGTGGTTAAGAACACAATGGAAAAGAGAAATTTGCAACCTTGTTGAGTACTGTAAATAGTATGTCATTTGTTAATATAATATAATATTAATAGGTATATGAATTTGCATAGAATGCACTTAATATATTAGGGATGTATTGTTTGTGTAATAAATCTACCTCTTGTTTATACGAGAAAAGAAAATAAGCATTCAGCCTTCCACAATGCAATGGCCAAACTAATAACCTTATAACATGACATAATGGGGTAGCTTGATTTATACAGCAAACTAAGATAATTTCTATGTTCCAACAGACTGTCCAATCCGGCAAATTTAAATGTTGTATAAATGCAGCCATTGAGTCCGGCAGATATGAATGAATAAAGGACATGATTCTGTATGAGCAGTTGAAAATTTGGTTCTTGAGAAGGAATGCATTGAGCCATGATGTCGGATTAGGTTTTATGTAATGTTGTGAATACTTACTGCAGCTTCAGATGGGAGGAGAGGGCACTGAGTGATGTCAGACACAGGTGGACTTTTGCGACAGGAAGTCTCCCGGATGGTGTATTCTACGTAGTAGGAAGGACCTACAACCCACTGTAGAAAGTCATAAACTGTTAGAGTGGGTCACATTCTCTGCAGGAAGTGCCCTCATAATTTAGGTGCCATGCCAATCTTTATCAGCCTGATGCCTTCCAGAATAGTCCCCATAATTCTCAGCACTAGGTCCTGGAGAATTGGTAGGACATTGTTAAGTGTCCTCACTAATAAAAGAATATTAATCAAATTGAATGTCACATTGTCCAAAGATCAGAGACCCATCCATATGGGAAACTGGATGCTCCAGAGAAGCCCTCTGGCAGATAAAAATTAAAATCATCTTTACATCAGATTCCCTGCAGACTTTGTGAATCTGTCTATGCACTTTCTTTGGCAATAATGTAGACATAAATTATCCTCTTTTGCAGTGGTGGGATTCAGCCGGTTCGGGCCGGTTCGGGTGAAGCGGTAGTTAAATTGTTGGCTGGCCCCTCCCCTCCCTGCCCCGCCCCTTCCAGGAGTCCCCACATGCCCCATTTTGACTCCTAGGTAAGTGCAGGGAGGCCTCCTAGGCACAAAACAGGGCACGGGAGGGCAGCGCGCCTCCCCCTGCGGCCTGCTTTCACTCCCAGGAGTCTTCAGGGAGGCTTCCTAGGCCCAAAATGGGGTGTGGGGGGAGCACAGCGCATCCCCCCCCGTGGCCCATTTTTGCTCCCAGGGGGTTGCAGGAGGTGCTGCCTGTCACACCCCCTGGCCATACCCACCAAGTCACGCCCATGGAACTAGTAGTAAAAATTGTTTGAATCCCACCACTGCTCTTCTGGGATTATTTCTATTATCTTTTTTAATTTCTACATTTGGCATGTAGCAATTCTCATACAAATCAAAGCTACAGGATTAAGGTTTTGCTCAAAAATACTCCACTTCAACCTTACCTGTAACTTTCCTTTGGTGACATCGACAAGGCCAAAATAATAATTGCGGCCACTTTCAGCATTGAATTTGGCCAGGGTCTTTTTTGCTATCTTCTGAAAACTGTCTTCGGAAGGATTTCCAGGTTGTGGACAGTCGGGGCAAAAGCGTGAATTAACAGAACTAGAAACTTTAGAAAAGCAAAGAAGTATTATTTAAAATGGTGAGGCGATACATTTGAATTTGAGCTTGTACATTTAAATGAAGCGAAATACAGAAACCTTGGATCAGCCTGAAAATAAGCCATCTCTCTCAAACCTGTATCTAGTGAGGATCACAGCATTACTACTGTAATGCTCTCTACATGGGGCTCCCCTTGAGGAGCACCCGGAGGCTCCAACTGGGGCAGAGTGCAGCCGTGCGGGTGGTTATGGGAGCAATGGGGCATTCCCATGTAATACCTCTCCTGCGTGAGCTGCACTGGCTCCCGGTGGTCTTCCGGGTCTTCCGGGTGCGCTTCAAGGTTTTGGTTACCACCTTTAGAGCGCTCCATGGCTTAGGACCTGGGTACTTATGGGACTGCCTGCTGCCACCAGTAGCCTCTCACTGGCCAGTACACTCTCATAGAGAGGGGCTCCTCAGGGTGCCATCGGCCAAACAGTGTCGACTGGCAGCCCCCAGGGGGAGAGCCTTCTCTGTGGGGGCACCTGCTATCTGGAATGAGCTCCCCCCGGAGATATGGAGGATCCCGGATTTACCACCTTCCGCCGTGCCCTCAAGACCTTTTTATTTCAACAGGCTGGCCTGGCCTAACTTCCCTTTTTAATTGTAAATTTTTAAATTTGTCTTAAAATATTGGGGGTGTTTTAATTTGTCTTGGGCCAAATTATTTAATGGGTTTTTATATTGTCTTTTAAATTTTGTAGTCTGTGTGTTTTATCTCTTTGGCTGTTCACCGCCCTGAGTCCTTCAGGAGTAGGGCGGTATATAAATCTAATAAAGTGAAATGAAAATGAAATAGTTGTTTAGCAACCTGACACAACAGTCAACAGCAGGGAACCAGTGAAGTCTGTCATTGTAAGAGGGAACAAATCTGAAGGTGGGAACCAATAGAAGAGGATATCTATAGCTCAGGGTGGGACTGTGAAGTCCTTGGTGCTCTCTAAGCTTGGTGGTTTTGCTTGAAGAGGATTCATTACCCAAAACCTCTTCTGCCTCCAGCATGAGACTGGAATCCCCAACTATAAATTCAATTTGGATTTCCCCCCACCCTTCCATTTATTCATGCCTGATTCTTGGAGGCAGCCTGGACCACTCAAAATTTCCGCTACCGGTTCTCCAGAACTGGTCAGAACCTGCTGAAACCCACCTCTGGTTTGCTCAGAAATGTAGGCATTAAGATTGTGTAAGAGATCAATATAGAAGTGGTTTGAACCGTTCAGTGGTGTCGAACTCTTGGCGACTTTATAGGCTCTCAATGCTATACTGTCAAACGAAGATCAATATAAATGCACTCAGAAAAAACTGGGTAAAAATGAATAAACTTGCAACAAAAATATATACAGTAGAAAAGGAAACGGGACCAAATAGCACCTGTGGTTGAGAAACAGACCAAAATGAAACTACAGATGTAGTCTTAAGATACCCTGAAGAATGAAGCAAGGCTTTAAAATACAATTTTGGGACTTGCATCTATTTGATTTCTGTAGGGAAATCTGTTAAACTGTGACTGAGAGATATATGTGCCCGGATCGATATTTCTTGTAAATCTACATGCAGCAAACATGGAAGATACATACAAGAGCGTAAAGTGCAGCCATGACTGTAAACGAACGAACTCTTTGACTTCCCGTTGTACTGAATTACTGCTTTGCATTGGCCATACATCTGGAGCAAGAGAAAGTAGTTAGTGATAAGGCCACCCAATTATTTTCCCAATGGTGAAAATAATGAAACTGAGACCTTGAAGGAGATGTCAATGTTTTGTTTGACAATGGACTGGGGGGTGGTGGTGAAGGGGGAAGGGCCACCTTCAATACCAAAAACGGGGTCACTTAGAACTGTGATGGCAAACCTATGGCACACGTGCCAGAGGTGGCATGCAGCGCCCTCTCTGATAGCATACAAGCTATTGCCCCAGTTCAGCTCTGCTGCACATGCGTGCGCGTGCCTCCCACCAGCCAGCTGGTCTTCAGGTCTCTGCCATGCATATGCGGGGGCTGTGTGCGCATGCAGGGGGTGCGTACGGGGGCTGCGCATGTATGCGGGGCCCCGGGATGCATGCGTGGGGGCGGGGCACATGCGGAAGCTGCGCGCGCATGCATGGAGGCCGCGTGTGATGGCGTGTTATGTGTGGGAGGCTGTCCGTGTATGCATGGGGCGGAGCGCATGCACAGGGGATGGGGCACATGTGCAGGGGGTGTGGCACATGCATGGTGACCGCCCATACATGCGTGGGGGGTGGGGCACATGCACGGGGGTGCATGCACATTGCATTTTGTGGGTTTGGGTGCATGCACATGCTTTGGGCACTCGGTTAGCCATCACTGACTTAAAAGATAGCCGAGAACTGCTTCCTCTCCTTCCAGGGTACAGACATGGAAGAACGAATTTACGTTGGAGGAAGGAAATTCAGATTGATTATTCAGAGAACCTTCCCATGTGTAAGAGCCAGTGGGACAGCAGGACAGGCAAGAGAAATTATGAGATCTCTCTGTCCCTAAATAGGTTTACCTTACCACCAGGTGCTCTGAGAGCCCTCGGTCAGGAAGGCTGTCCCTTGAGTTCGTGCTGTGAGTGGAGGTTGGATCCCTTCGTCTCCCTCCCTTCCAATGCCATTCCAACTTCACGAGTACAATGCCATTGAATTGAAATAGCACTTCAGTGCAGGGAATTATCCTCAGCACAGACATGCCAAGGAGCCGGTGGCAAGATGGGAGAAGTGGTGAGGGCTATTGTGACGAGAGAGATTTGTTGCAACAGGGCAAGTGAGTAGAGTGACTCCTTCCGCCTCTTTTGTAAACCAGTTCAAAACTCAGATTCGACTTCCTTCCAAACCCCGTTGGTAGTTCTTTGAGTAAATACATCGATTACTTACTGTTCCCTGTTCACTTCTAAATTTGCATTCTTTCCACTTTTTCCCGCTTTGGATACGGCATTCGGTTTCTAAGACGTCCAAGGTGAGGTAGAAAAGAGAATCACCATTTTTCTATGGACAGACAAAGAAAAACTCCTGAAAAGCCGAATCAGGGTGTCAATCACCTTAAGCACATTTAGATGGAAATAAATTAACATTCAAATCACCATTAGGAAAAAAAAGGAAAAAAAAGGACAGGAGGTCAGCCGATTTTTCACTTGATGTCAAGAAGCCAGCTGTGCTCTCGGTTGAGTCCAGCAGCTTCCTTGAAAAGGACAAGGGGTCCAAGTAATTTTATTTATTTATTTATTTATTCCATTGGTATGGCATCCATCTAGCTTTCCAAGTAATGCAGGCATTGTGATCCAAGACTAATGACTTAAAAAAAAAAAACTGTTTAGCCATCTTGTGCACATGTCAAAAACATTTGCAATTCTGCTGGGATGCTGCAATACCACCACTTAATCTTTGATTTATTTATTTATTTATTGGTTCGATTTATATGCCACCCTTCTCCGGAGACTCAGGGCGGCTTACAATACGTTAAGCAATAGCCTTCATACTTTTGTATATACCTGCTTATTAGGGCTTTCGGCCCCCCCAAGCGGTGTTCTTTTTTATACAAAGTCAGTTTATTGCCCCCACAATCCGGGTCCTCATTTTACCTACCTCGGAAGGATGGAAGGCTGAGTCAACCTTGAGCCTGGTGAGATTTGAACTCGCAGCAATTGCAGGCAGCTGGCAGCTAAGTGCTACTTAACAGCACTTTAGTCCGCTGCACCACCAAGGCTCCTTGATAAAGAGGAAGAGAACTTCTAGGCCTCAGGATGAATCTCCCAGTATTTTAATGTTACAATGGATAGCAACTACTACATCGAGAATAAACTGGTTACTTTGGTGTGCAAAGAACAGGTCGTATAATGTGGATGCCTTTCAAGCTTTTTCTTTTCATCGTCCCTTGTTTAAATTTCCGCTCTCTGAATTTAGAACACCAATCGCATCTTTGAAAATATATAAACCCTAAGCTCTGTTCAGTTGGAGAGTTGGACAGAAAAAGACTATATAGCAGTGATGGCTAACCTTTTTGCCATCGTGTGCCAAAAGCAGGGGGAGCGTAGGGGGTTGCACACACCCATAATTCAATTCAGCCTGCCCCTCCATGCATGCGCGTGACACCCCCCCGCCCCGGCGTGACCCCCGCTTTTGGCACATGACGGCACCTACAACTTCTGGAGGCAAGTCATTCCACTGATTAATTATTCTAAGATCTAGGTTACTTCTCTCCTTGATTAGTTTCCATCCGTTGCTACTTGTTCTGCCTTCAGGTGTTTTGGAGAATAGGTTGACCCCCCCCTTCTTTGTGGCAGCCCCTTAGATATTGGGACATTGCTATCATGTCACCCCTAGTCCATCTCTTCATTAGACTAGACATATCCAATATTCCTGCAACCATTCTTCATATGTTTTCGCCTCCATCTTCTTTATTGCTCTTCTCGCAGTAAAGCTGTCCCTGCATCTAGTATGTAGGACGAACAAAAACTTCCCACTTACTCTCATTTTATCAGGGCTACCAAATCTAAGCTATATCTCTTGGGTGCCATCAAGTGATTTTTGCAAAGTTTTTTTCCCCCCTGCCAAGATACATAAGTGCTTCCATAATCTGACAGCAGAATAGCTGGTTTTGAATGGAAGGAAAGGAAAAACTCAGCAGAAGGCGGAGATCTTACCTGGGGTAGTTCATGGACATCGAAAATACGCTGGAGGCCAAGAACATAGCCTTTTTTCCGATTGGAATTGACTTCGTTAAGGGCCACTTCTGCAGCATCCTTTACCACCAAAGAATTGCAAGACGGGTAAACAAAGGAAGCTGTCGAGGCAGCCAACGTATGAACTATCTGTATCCCAATTAAGAATGAAATATAAAGAACCATTTTGGACATTTTTGCAGAATCAGGGAAGGCAGAAACTGGAACTATGCTGAGAAGAGCCAGGTTCTGAAAGAGCCTTGTCCATCTCCCTCTATATATACTTTGATATTAATCAATAGCTAATATTTATTCTTCTACTATAAAGATATGGTGGACCACACCTTTAGGCTTCATTCTGTGACTTAAAGAGTGTATCTTGGCAGGGAAATTTTCATCTGCGGTCATATTCTTGGATTCAAACCAGTTACACTGCAGAAAGAACCCTGCCTTCTTTCCTTGGAAAAGTGTCACTAATGTATAATAATTTATACTGTGAGTATTGTTGATGGTAAAATAACCTTGTGGGTGTGGCTGGTCAGAAAATGGCTCATACATTCACTGCAAAATGTCTGACACTGTGAGTGTGTGTCATGGCTATATATATATGCAAAAAATTAAAATCTCGGGTGTTTTCCCGCGGCATTATAAATAAGTTGGTTAAAATATTTAAAATCCTGGTTAAAATCCCAGCTTAAAATTTTCTAAAAATCCTTACAGCCCTGCACACCCGCAAAAACTTAAGAAGACATATATATATATATATTCTGAGGTTTTCGCGGGTGTTTATATGTAGGTCTTTGGTTATTCGGTTTTCTCCCACGTAAAATTGGAAGTGTCTTGGCGATGTTTCGACGAAGTCTCATTCGTCATCTTCAGGCTGGTGTTTTCGGCTTCTAGGATTGCTCCTAGAAGCACGAAGCCGAAAACACCAGCCTGAAGATGATGAATGAGACTTCGTCGAAACGTCGCCAAGACACTTCCAATTTTACGTGGGAGAAAACCCGAATAACCAAAGACCTACATATATATATATATATATATACTCTCAAACCAAGTGCATGCTGGGAAACCAGACTCCATTTTCCTTTAGCATTTGGAGAAGGCAGAAGCACAAAGAAGAATCCATCTTAATCTGTGGCACATGGTCATCCAAGAACAAATCCACATCCCACACACAGAGCATTGCTGGTGAGATTTAAATTGCTTGTATTTATTCATTGTTATGTTTAGCAGTAACTCAATATGGTCTGTCTTATTTTTGGTTCTCATTGTATGTATCCCTATTTTCCTCAGTTTCACCATATCTTGTTCTTTCAATAAAATATTCAGATCTATGCACGCAGTCTGTTTTATTGGAGCAGGGGTCTCCAACCTTTTGGACTTCAGGGACCACTAAATTCATAATTTTAAATCCCGTGGACCACTAATATGATCTGCCTAATGACTGGCTGGGTGGGCGTGGCTAGGTGGTCATGTGACTGGGTGGGTGTTGCCAACTTGATGTCACTCACATTGAGGGGCGCCTCGCCGGTCTCTACTCACCCCTCCCCTCCTATCCACTCCTCGCCTGCTCGCCCGGGCTCCTTAGGGCCCCAACAGGAAGCAGTTGTTGGAGCTAAGCAGCCACCATGAGAAAGAGTTGGCAAAACAGCTGGCTCAGTTCAAATTGGAT
This sequence comes from Pituophis catenifer annectens, assembly GCF_029215685.1. NCBI lineage: Eukaryota > Metazoa > Chordata > Lepidosauria > Squamata > Colubridae > Pituophis > Pituophis catenifer. Next base: position 7,058,350 of record NW_027256886.1, on the reverse strand, counting down.
CTGACCAAGAAGGAGGCTCAGCAGAAGCACCTCTCTGAGGACTACGAGCCTGGGCTTTCCAAGCAGAGGGAAGACTTGCGGGAGTGCAAGGCCAGGTACCGGCGCCTGGAGGCTCAGTGGGCTGAGATGGTCAGCCAGTTCCAGGCCATGATGCAGTCCCACTGGAACAAGGCCCTTCGGCTCTTTGCCACCAGTGACACTTCCCTCCAGCCTTCGCCCAAAGCCAAGTTGGAATTTCTGCCCCCCTCCGACCCACACAAAAAGACCCCAAAGGGGGAGACTTTCTGCAGCAACACAAGCACGTATTCGGCCCAGGGGCCGTAGTTTGAGGACCCCCGATTTGGTGCAATATTAAAAATACAAATAATTTTTCTGCGGACCACCAAAATTTTCTCACAGACCACCAGTGGTTCACGGACCACCAGTTGGTGACCATTGTATTGGAGGATAGGTGGGTTTAGCTGCATATGGAGCTGCACATAGACTAACATGTAGTCAGGACAGAACTGTGTGGTTAGTCACAAGACATGCATTGATGTGAAGACTAACTGGGAAAGTGTTCTCTCTCTCTCTCTCTCTCTCTCTCTCTCTCTCTCTCTCTCTCCCCCTCCCTCCCTCCCTCCCTCCCTCCCTCCCTCTCTCTCTCTCTCTCTCTCTCTCTCTCCCCCAGTATTGTCTATTTTCCCTGATTACCAGCTCATTATAAATTAGTAGTATGCATTTTGTGGTACTGAACTGCTGAGAGGCAGTGGATGACTCTGGGGCAGCCATTATTTCCCAATTCAGTCTATATTACAGGTTGTTGCTTTAATTTAGGGTGAAATTCAGGGGGAGGAGGTCTTATGGACAGTGATAGGGAAAGGGTGGGATATGAATGTAATATCAAGGTTGCAGAAAAACAATGCTTCCAATGTTAAAGAGCCCTTGATTTACAACCGTAATGGAGCCTGGAATTACTTCCATAAGTTACTGCAGTTATTCAGTGGGACACCATATGATCAGGCCTGATTTTGCAACCTTTTTGCAACCAGTCATTAAGCAAATGCTGTGGTCTTTAAGTGAAGCCATTATACCTCTTATACAATTTTTTTTTGCTGGAAACCATCGTAATTTTGAATAGTTACTAAGCTCAACTTCCATCTGGGTAATTCTTGGGTTACTTAATCCTTCTAGGACACCGTGGAAAGTTTTTCTTTACCAGATCTTAAAAATTACCACTTGGAGATAACCACATTGGCATCTACTTAGGGGTGGGCTTCAGATCCTTTAGCAACGGGTTTGCGGCCCTGTTGCTAATGGGCGTGGATCCTCAGATCCTTTAGCAATGGGCGGGGCCACCGTGGGCGTGGCCTAGTCGGCCACCTGCATCACAGGTTCCAGAGGCTTTCCTTGAGCCTCCAGGCAGGTGAAAACTGCTTCCCCTGGGGTCTGGAGGCCCTCTGGAGGCCAGAAACAGACCCATTTCCGGACTTCCAGAACTTCCGGGAGGTCCATTTTTCACCCTCCCTAGGCTCCAGAGGCTTTCCTCGAGCCTCTGGGAGGGAGAAAACAGCTTCCCCCGAGATCTGGAGGCCCTCCAGAGGCTGGAACAGGCCCGTTTTATTATTATTATTATTATTATTTATTAGATTTCTATACCGCCCTACTCCCAAAGGACTCAGGGCGGTGCACAGCCAGACAATAAAAACACATACAATACAAAATTTAAAAAATGGAATAAAATCAAATTAAATAATTTTGGCCCCGACAAATTTAAAACCCCAAACTTTTAAAACCAATTTAAAATTGAATATATAAATACTAAAAGATATTTAAAATTTTAAAAATCTTTTATAAAAGAGGGGGGAAATTAGGCCAGGCCGGCCTGGTGAAATAGTAAGGTCTTTAAGGCGCGGCGGAAGGTGCGCAGATCCGGGATCCTCCGTATCTCTGGGGGGAGCTCGTTTTATGCTCTACCAGACCTTTCGTGCAGCCCCAGCACTTACCTGGAATGATGAACGGGCTGCGTCGAGACTCCTGGGAGGGGAGGAGTGGGATCGGCTTGCCAGCTAGGGGGGGCATTTGGGGGTTTGCCCAACCCCGGCGATCCTTGGCTAGAGAATCACCCGAACCCTGCTGAACCCCCAAGATCCCACCCCTGCAATTACTGTATAAAAAAGAAAGAAATTGATGTTAATTTCTAACAGCTCTCCTTCAGAGCACCAACAATTCTTTTTCTCTTTCAGGCTGCACTGATTCAGCTGTTCTAGAGGTGGCTGAATAGTTTCCTGGAAGAAGGAAGCTATTTTCAGGTGTCCCAAAGATAAACTTATTATGTTAATTAATGTATTCCTATTGGTATATAGTTTCGGTTCATGAGGAAATGCACTGTGAAATTTTGGAAAATTACAATTAACATTACGATTCATAGGTTGGCCTGGAAAATGCTAAATTATACTGTATAGGTTTTTATTCAATTGGGACAGCCTGAATTCTAAAGTTATGTGTATTGTACCATTGGAGATTCTCAAGCAAAGATTGGGACACCAGGCTTCTTGGATGATATGAGAATTCCTGTGCAGAGGGTACAGGAACCGTATCTCTGTGTGGCTCCTGTCCACTTCTACGAGATGGAGATATAGACCCTATCATCAGGCGCAGTGGTAGTGCAGTATTGCAGGCTAATTTTGCTGACTGCCAGCAGTTTGATTCTCACTGTTGTGGCCCGTCAGCGGCCTGTGCAGATTGTAGCTGATTCTGACAACGAGGAGGCAGCTAGCGCTTGAGTCAGACAGTGAGGAGGCTGGAGAAGATGTGGTGCCAGAGGCGGGGATTCAGCCAGGGCCTTCAGAACCTCCAGAAGCTCCTTTAAGTGAAGAGGACGAAGAGGAGGAGCCTCTTCTCAATGCACGGCCGCGCAGAGCTGCCAAAAGGCAGGAGTGGCTCCTCAGGAGGAGGTCTCCTTGAAAGTAAGGCTTGGGGCTAATTGGCCATTCCCTTAGCCTATTTAAGGAGGAACGCCTACAGCAAACTGTAGGGAACAACTTTAGTTCACTCTCCTTTGCGTTTGGATTCTCTGCAAAATTGCTTCTGGGCTTTCTGCCAACCCTATAAGACTGTGATTATCTTATCTTACAATTCTTGTAGGCTGTTAAGACAGTTTATTAACAGCCTTTGGTTGAAAAAGACTGAGTTATTTGAGTAAAATAAACTTTGTATAGATTTTGTGTGTGCTGCGTTCTTTGAGGTCCGTAGCTGAGGCAGAACACTCACCAGCTCAAGGTTGACTCAACCTTCCATCCTTCCGAGGTTGATAGCAATAGCAACTTAGATTTATATACCGCTTTACAGTGCTGATTCATTGTGGAATTATTACTGCTCCTTTAATTTCTTTTCAAAAAGATTTATTACAGCTATAATAGTAATATACAGTAGCTGGCCATCATTTAGAATAGAATAGATTTTTTTTATTGGCCAAGTGTAATTGGACACACAAAGAATTTGTCTTTGGTGCATAGGCTCTCAGTGTACATAAAAGAAAAGATATGTTCATCAAGAATCATAAGGTACAACACTTAATGACAGTCATAGGGTACAAATTTAAAATGGCTTGGTTCCTACAACGTATTCAGTCCTAAACCTAAGCTAACAAAGACCAATTCCTAGACTTATATAAGAAGTTATGCCAAACTATTGTGCTTTATTGTGGCAAAAAAAGTGATGGCTTGGTTTACATCAGTTAAAAGCTGGCTTCGCCCAAACTATTCAATTCCATTTTAGTTGATTCTGGAGAAAAATGTACTAGACTTCAATGACACACTTGGTATAAGATGCCTGAATACTCAATGCAATATTGGAGCAGAGAACACTTAGGGATGGCAGACATCAATCACCTGGATTTTAGAAGAAGGGGTCTCTTTGATAGGGACAAAGTTGAAAAGATCAACAATCCACCATCAAAAAGTCATAGCTGAGTTACGGAAGATCTTATTGCCTGCAGGATGTGACCCTTAGTCAACCCGGTTAACAGTTCTCGGAAGCAAAGTCCAATTAATCAATACAACACCTTAAGTAATCATCAGGTATTATAGAGAACCACTTCTAGGGAATACTTTATTGTTATGTGCATCCAGATTGAAATATCCGTGTTTGCTTTAGGGAGGGTTTTAGTAGAAGAATACAAATGCAAAGCATTTGTTTAAATGATAAACTCCTAACCTTAAGCAACTAAAAAAATATTAGACAATAAGTCTTAATATTTACCCACAGGGGCTTAAAGTCTGGGAGGTAAAACATTGATACTTCAGATGGGAGTATTCTTTTTTTTTTTCCAAAGTTTTTTTTTTTTTTTCAAACAAAAAACAACATAAAAGCATCATCCTTTCAAACAATTACAGACAGTGTTTCGGTCGGTTAAAATCTTTTCGTGCTCACAAACTCTTCAAGATATCAATATATGACACATGTTTCTTTTCCACTAAGAAAAAAAACAAATTTTTACACATTTTATCTTAATTTCATTTCATATATCATATTTCATCTCCATGTTTTATTATCTATCCATTGATAAAATAAATCCCATATTAAATAATATTGTTTATCTTCCTGTTCTCTTATTTCCAATGTCAATTTACTCATTTCAGCACAATCCAACATTTTCTTAATAATGTCTTCATCAGTAGGTATCTTCTCTCCTTTCCAACTTTTGGCAAATACAATTCTAGCTGCTATTAAAACATTCACAATTAAATATTGCAATTCTTTATTAAATGTCTCTGGTAAGATCAGATGGGAGTATTCTTAAAATCAGGGAAGTGTGGCTATGAATCTTATCTTTTTGGAGGCGAACTCAAATTCAACTGTTGGCAATCTCATGGACCCATCCATGTAGTTTCATTGACAAGAAGTTCAGAATAGTTTGCTATTGCCTGTATATAATTTTTAATTTTTTCCCTCTTAAAGCTGGCTTGCAAACATTTTCAAAATGTTTGAGGAATCAGAATCAGGTCACTGAGTGAATCAATGGTACCCTATCAGTGTGGTTTTGCTGAAAACTGGAAGTAAATGTCCTTATTTTTGGGCAAAATCATTGTAAAAGATGATCACATGACCACAGTATGCTGGAAATGGCTGTAAAAGTGGCCTGGTTGACAAGTGCCAAAAGTTTGATCACATGACCTGGGGGAGGGGGGGAAATGACCATCGGAACTTTGAATCTGGTCATAAGTTGCCCCCAGGTAGATCCAGCCTAACTTCAAAAGGTCACAATGACTAGCAATAGGTTGAGGACTCACTGATTTAATAATGAAGCAGAATTTAACATAATCAAAAGATCTGAATCTCATCCATGAGGAAGGAAGGTAGGAAGGAAAGAAGGCAGGAAGGAAAGGAAGGAAGGAAGGAAGGAAGGAAGAAAGGAAGGAGACATAGAGCAAGATGTTTTCAACTGTTTTATTGTTTTCTGAGAGAAGGCATTCTGTGCAGTTGCTCAACAATCTGCTTGAGGATCCCATAATATATGGATCCCGGCCAATACGCTCTCACAGAAAGGGCCTCCTCAGGGTGTCGTCGGTCAAGCAATGTCAGCTGGCGGCCCCCAGGGAGAGAGCCTTCTCTGTGGGGGCACCCGCCCTGTGGAATGAGCTATCTCCTGGAATATGACTGATCACGGACCTCCGTACCTTCTGTAAGGCCCTGAAGACTTATTTATTCCAGCAAGCCGGCCTAGCCTAAATGGTTTTTTAATGGGATTTTTAAATTTTATAGACTTGGGGGTTTTAAATTGGGAGGCCGATTGATTTAATCTCTTTTAATTATCTTAACTTTTGTATTGTATGTATTTTAATTTTGGCTGTTCACCGCCCTGAGTTCCTTTTGGGAAAAGGGCGGTATACAAATAAAATAATAAAATAAAATAAAATAAAATAAAATAAAATAAAATAAAATAATAAAATCAAAATCAAAATCAAAATCCTGAAAGACTGCAGCAAGGGGCGAGGTTCTGAGGAAAATGCACACTTTTTTGAAAAACATACCCGGGACTCCAAAATTTTGGAGTGAATTCATTTGAGCCTTACATGCCATTGTGAAAGTAATGGGACTTTGAAGCATGGCAGAGCTGAGAAGAAGTCCTTATGCAGTTGGAAGCAGAGATCTGAAACTTCAAACAGCAAGAAATAGTGAGACTGAAATCTGCAAGGTTATATAAAGACCAAACCTGGGCCTTTTTTAAAAAAAGAGCTATTATTTGTAGCTCTGGATTCAACTATGGAGTTCTTGGTGCTCTCTGAACTTCTTCTTCTTATATTTTTTTTAATAACAGAGTTTGAAGGGACCTTGGAGGTCTTCTAGTCCAACCCCGTGCTTAGGCAGGAAACCCTACACCACTTCAGACAAATGGTTATCCAACATCTTCTTAAAAACTTCCAGTGTTGGAGCATTCACAAATCCTGCAGACAAGTTGTTCCACTGATTAATTGTTCCAACTGTCAGGAAGTTTCTCCTTAGTTCTAGGTTGCTTCTCTCCTTGATTATTTCCACCCATTGCTTCTTGTCCTGCCCTCAGGTGCTTTGGAGAATAGCTTGACTCCCTCTCCTTTCTTGCACTTGTTTTCTTACAGATGTTTCATTACCCAGCTTGGTTACATCTTAGGGTTTCAGTGAACAACCATTGAAAGAAGGTCATAAAATCAGGCACAGTCATGTGATGATTGTCATGAATGCCAGCTGTAATTGCAGGTTCAATTACAGTCATAAAACTGATGACTTCCTGTAATCAGGACAGCACCATTGGTTAAGATAGCATCAGTAAACTAAAAAGACAATCACATATGGTGCAGCAGCTACCTATAGAATCATTTAGTTAAAAACTAAATTTGATAAAAAAATAAGATATCTGATCCTACATATACTAACAGCAGCAAGAATTGTGTTCACGCAATATTGGAAGGAACATAACTTACCACTAGAGGGATTGATTATTCAGAAAATGTTTGAATGTGCTGAAATGAATAAACTAACTTTAGAATTAAAAGAAAAAGACAATTCGGAATATTATGTGGTTTGGGAAAAACAAAAATAGGTAATATTCATAATATTCATCTGCCCTAGTTTATCAGGCGGTAAAAAGAGATGGTGGAAGATTTGTACTTTCAGACATTCAAGATTCTCTAATGTAGCCTTACAGTGAAGAAGAATAAGCCGATCTGGTCATATTTCCTTTCAGGCATTCTTGGAAAGCTGACCTTGATGGCATCTTTGTTGCTCCTCCTGCCTTTTGCTTTGGTGTTCTCTTTTTTCCCAGCTTAGCAGCACATCATGAACCAGTATTGTCCGGTTAGTGGGGTTGGACCTGAACTGGGGAGAGTCACTGGTTGCCTTTGGGCCTGGCATTCTTCCTTAACACGCCTTCATCGCAACATGGTTGTCATGAGAAACTGCTTTGGGCTTGGGGTGGGTTGGCTGCAGACTGTATTTCTCCCAACTTCTTTGATTGACCTAGGAGAACATTCTTGGGAGGAGAACATTCAGGCAGGCTGAAGCCCAAGGACCTTGCCTTTTGGTCATTGGGTTGGCCCTTGAAAATGTCCTCCTATGAAAAGTTCAATACATTCCATGGAGGTGTGTACAGGATACTGTCTTGGATTGTAAATATGTTTTTTTTCTCATATATTCTTATATTATTAATCTATGAGATCCTATATAGTGATATATATTCAAGGAAGAAAGGAAGGAAGGAAGGAAGGAAGAAAGGAAGGAAGGAAGGAAGGAAGGAAGGAAGGAAGGAAGGAAGGAAGGAAGGAAGGAAAGAAATTGCATTGGTGCAGAAGATCCAAAGTTTAAATCTACAATATAACACTTCATAGACAGAAGGAGGGAGGGAGCAAGGGAGCGAGGGAGGAAAGAGGGGAGGAAAGAAGGAAGGAAGGAGGGAGGGAGGGAGGGAGGGAAGGAAGGTGAAAACTCTTATGATGGTCTTTAGGCACAGGAGAAGATTGTCTTCTGTTGGGAATAAAGCAGTAGTGGGTTTCAAATCCACTAGTAGTTCACTCGTGCGCATGCGCAGAGACATCCGGGCGCGTGGGCAGAGCCTCCCGCCACCGCTGCTACCGGTTCGCCTGATCCAGGGCGAACCTGTAGCAACCCATCACTGGAATAAAGATCTATAAATGCAACAGAATTTGTTGAACGTTACACGTGATCCCTTTTAAATACACAAAATGTCACAAAAGGGCTTTGAATGTTTTGCAGGAATGTTTGAAAAGCCTATCGGTTATGCCAATTGCAGTGTTTGCTGCCACTCAATCCCTTACATCACGCCACTTCTTCCATGGAAAAATGAAAAACTTTGCTGTGGAAAAGCGCAACAGGGTAGTATGTTTTCAGGAACAATTCCAGTTTTAATGTGAGTTCTGTTTCAAAAAGAAATACTGATTCTGAATATTCTCTCTCTCTCTCTGTCTTTCTCTCTATGTTCCTTTCTCTCTCTCTCTCCCCTCCCTCTCTCTCTCTCTCTCTGTCTTTCTCTCTCTGTCCCTTTCTCTCTCTCTCCCCTCCCTCTCTTTCTCTCTGTCTCTTTCTCTCTCTCCCTTTCTCTTTCTCTCTGTCTCTGTCTCTGTCTTTCTCTCTCTGTCTCTCTGTCTCTCTCTCTGTCTTTCTCTCTCTGTCCCTTTCTCTCTCTCCCTCTCCCTTCCCCTCTCTTTTTCTGTCTCTCTCTGTCTTTCTATCTGTCCCTTTCTCTCTCTCCCTCTCCCTCCCCCTTTCTTTTTCTGTCTCTCTCTGTCTTTCTCTCTGTCCCTTTCTCTCTCTCCCCCTCCCTCTCTTTCTCTTCCTCTCTTTCTTTCTCTCTCTCCCTTTCTCTTTCTCTCTGTCTCTGTCCTTCTCTCTCTGTCCCCCCTCTCGTCCAATTCCATAATTACAGAAATATAGGAGAATGAATGAATAATAATCTGGCTGTCATTTATACGTCTAACTTAAACCAAAGATCACAGGAATTAAGGAAGCTTAATTACCAAGGTTTATTTACTTCCATATCAGAAGGATGCTTTAATATGCTCACATATATCAATTCTGTCTACATCCACATTTTCCAGATACTTTTGATAATGAAAGAGCTCTAGAATGTTTTCCCTTCCTTTGGTTTCCTGCTCATCCAGAGGGTTTTTGCTCTGTTTCCTCTGAATTAAAGCTATCAGTGTTCTACATCACTCTTCGTTTAGGAGGTTTCAGCCTGTGGCTGTGAAGGCAGTTGAAGGCCAGGGATTTCTACTGCAGTGTCTCCTGGACATTGGGCTGATTTGGAAAACCCTCTGGGGAAGGGAGGAATAGTTGGCTGGGCTGGCTTGGCTGAATGAGGCCCACCTTCTTGTTCTGGAGAAGCAAGTGTGGGGCCAGAGGTTAAATTGGGTTCCTGCATTTCCAGAAATGGATTTTTGCTCGAAGAAGGATGGATGATCACCTGGCCCACTGGTTTCTTTTGCTTTGATGGTGTCTCCTGGATGCCAGCTGTGGGGTGAGGCTGGTGTGGCTTCTGGTCTTCCTGATCCTGTCCATGATGTTTGTGGTGGTGGAGATGAGAGTGGTGATGATGGCGTTGATTCTCATCTCTGTGTCTTTCACCATCATCCTGATGCTCCTCCTGCCCAGGTCTAGACTCGGATTGTGGAGTCTGTTCACCTGTTACTGGTGGCTAATAAGACAAAAGAGACAGAAAAGTGGCTGAGGGGGTTGATCGGATCTGGACTATAAATCATGCTTATATATTTGGTCAAATCAGAGGTGGGTTTCAGCAGGTTCTGACCAGTTCTGGAGAACCGGTAGCGGAAATTTTGAGTAGTTCGGAGAACCGGTAGTAAAAATTCTGACTGACCCCGCCCCCATCTATTCTCTGCCTCCCGAGTCCCAGCTGATCGGGAGGAAATGGGGATTTTGTAGAAACCTTCCCCTGCCACACCCACCATGCCATGCCCACCAAGCCGTGCCACACCCACCAAGCCGTGCCACGCCCACCAAGCCATGCCACGCCCACCAAGCCACACCCACAGAACCGGTAGTAAAAATTCTGACTGGCCCTGCCCCCATCTATTCTCTGCCTCCCAAGTTCCAGCTGATCGGGAGGAAATGGGGATTTTGCAGTAACCTTCTCCTGGATTGGGGAGGGAATGGAGATTTTACAGTATCTTTCCCCTGCCACGTCCACCAAGCCACACCCACAGAACCGGTTGTAAAAAATTTTGAAACCCACCACTGGGTCAAATGTTCGAGACAATTGGAGTTTGTAACTTCTGCTCTCTGAGATGCAGCATTGGGTAGACAGGGAAGATCTTTTCACCTGTACTTCCTCACAGGTAGATCTTAATTACTGTCAGACTTAATGGGTAAATCCAACCAGGTGAGCTAATTCTACTTTGTTTACTTTCTGGTAAGTTTACTTGACCAGAATTAAAAGAATCCCAACATCTTTAATGGAGAATATTTGTAGTTTAGGGTTGAAATTAGGGGTCCTTGGTGCTCTCTGAGCTTGGATGTTTTCCTGCAGACATTTAATTACCCAAACTGGGTAACATCATCAGTGCTAGTGATGTACTAGCATTGATGTTTTTACCTAGTTTGGGTAATGAATCGTCTGAAAGAAACCAACTAAACTCAGAGTACTGAAGGCTCCTCAAGTTCTTTCCCACATAAAATTACAATTACAATTACAATTATGAACTTGTTTGTGTACTTATTTAATGGGGGGGTGGGTGGCAGCAAATGTTATTCAATAGTTTCCATTTCTTTTCATTTCTTTATTGTATGTGTTATTTTAAGAGTTATAAACTGACTCGTTCCAGAAGCTTTAGGCATCATTAAAAGTAATTAATTAACAATAACTTTATTAAATTGATTTTCCTCTATCTGCTTAATCCAGCCAGTCAATGATCTTTAAAAATAAATTGTTCCACCACCCAGGAATGAATATTTTCTACAGATGATAGGTGACTGAGGAACTTACCAGATGTGGGAAGAACTCACATTTTACAGTGACAAATTTATTTTTGTCTACCTCACTGATCATCACAGAGCCTTTGCATAGACCTCTTTCCTAGAGCAAAAGAGAAAATTTTCATCAACAAAAACAAAACAAAAAAATTAACCTGCTCAGGTATTTCTACTATGGTGTAGTGTAACTGTAGTGTGGAGAGATTAAAAAAAAGGAACTATGAAGGTGCAGGGTGTGAATGTTGGTGGAGAGAGAAAGAGTGTTGAGTTGGAAAGCTGAAGGAGAAAGCAATGGTGCATAAAACTGCACATAAATGGTTTGGTGGAGTCTAACAGCTCCACTAATAATATGTAATATGTAATATGTAATAACAGAAGGGATGCGGTGGCTCAGTGGCTAAAATGCTGAGCTTGTCGATCGAAAGGTCGGCAGTTCAGTGATTCAAATCCCTAGTGCCACGTAACAGGTTGAGCTCCCAGGGTGAGCTTCCGCCAACCTAGCAGTTCGAAAGCATGTAAAAATGCAAGTAGAAAAATAGAGACCACCTTTGATGGGAAGGTAACAGCGTTCCGTGCGCCTTTGGCATTTAGTCATGGCGGCCGCATGACCACGGAGACGTCTTTGGACAGCGCTGGCTCTTCAGCTTTGAAACAGAGATGAGCACCGCCCCCTAGAGTCAGGAACAACTAGTACATATGTGCTAGGGGAACCTTTACCTTTACCTTTAACAGCTTTACAAGCCTTCCAAAGACACAGACCATCTACAGCTAGTCAGCAGTGAGTAATTGTTCCCCCCTCACCCTTACAAACTGAGAAATCCTGAGAGATTGAGAAGCAAATGAAAATAAGATAGCTATAACACTAGCAATGGCACCCGGGAGTAATACCAGTGGTGGGTTGCTCCCAGTTCTGTCCAGTTCTATAGAATCGGTAGTAAAACTGGCAGGAGGCTCCGCCCATCTGCCATGACATCATCATGGGTCCTCTGCGCATGCGCAAAAACGCGTGTGTGCGCTCCCACTGGGAACTGGTAGTAAAGGTAAGCAGAACCCACTCCTGAGTAATACCCTATGCGTATTGGGAGGAGCAGGTTGGGAAAACATAGCATCAAGTGTAGCTTGAACGACAATTTAGCCCTGCGTAAAGAAATAGGATTTGCAGTCCCTAAAGTCAGAGAAAGAACTGTGTTACTACTACCTTTACTGTTAAGAAACATGGATGATTAGGAACACAGTGGAACACTGAAATTTGTAACCTTGTGGAGTGCTGTAAATGATATCCTTATCACTTATATATAAAAAAGCATAACAGATGGTGCATAAATCTGAATATAATATGCGTAACATATTAGGGATGTGTTATTTGTACAATAAATCTACCTCTTGTTAATCTGTCAGAAGAAGCATTCAGCCTTCCACAATGCAATGGCCAAACTAATAAACTATAGCATGGCATAATGTGATGGATTTATACAACAAACTAAGATCATTTCTATGTTCCCACAGATTATGTAATCCCATTTTAAGGTAGTCTAAATGCTGTATAAAAGCAGCCATTGAATGTTGTGGCCCGTCAGCAGCCGGTGTAGCTAGTAGCTGATTCCGACAGCGAGGAGGCTGGTGTGTTGCTGAGCCAGCAGCCTGTGCAGCTGGCACTCGAGTCAGACAATTAGAAGGCTGGAGAAGATGTGGTGCCAGAGGCGGCGATTCAGCCAGGGCCTTCAGAACCTCCAGAAGCTCCTTTAAGTGAAGAGGACGAAGAGGAGGAGCCTCTTCTCGATGCACAGGCACGCAGAGCTGCCAAAAGGCAGGAGTGGCCCCTCAGGAGGAGGTCTCCTTGAGAGTAAGGCTTGGGGTTAATTGGCCACTCCCTTAGCCTATTTAAGGAGGAATGCCGACTGAAGCAATTTGCAGGGAACAACTCCGTTCACATACCTTTGTGTCTTGTCTTGCTTATCTTATCAGCTTCCTGCAAATTGCTTCTGGGCATTCTGCCAACCACAGTAAGCTTTCAGTATTATTCTTTGAATTCTTGGCGGCTGTTAATGCAGTTAATTAACAGCCGTTGTTGTAAAAAACTGGTTTATTTAGTAAATTAAGGTTTGAACGGACTTTATGTGTGCTGTGTCCTTTGGGGTCCATAGCTGGGGCAGAACATTGAGTCCAGCCATCACTGATGAATAAAGAACGTGATGTCAGCAGTTGGAAATGTGGTTCTTGAGAAAGAATGCATTGAGCCATAACGGCAAGTTAGGTGTTATGCAAGATGAGTGAATACTTACTGCAGTTTCAACTGGGAGGAGGGGGCACCGAGTGATGTCAGACACAGGTGGACTTTTGTGACAGGAAGTCTCCTGGATGAGGTATTCCACAAAGTAGGAAAGACCAATGACCCACTGTAAAAAAAATCACACACAAGGAGTTAGAGTGGGCCACATTGTCTGCAGGAAGTGCCCCACCTAATCTTAGGTGCCCTGCCAATCTTTATTGACCTGATGCCCTCTAGAATTGTCCCCGTAATTCTCAGCACTAGGTCCTGGAGAATTGGTAGGACATTGTCAAGTGTCTTTATTAATAAAAGAATATTTATATTCCGTAATCACATTGAAAGTCTCATTGTCCAAAGACCAGGGTGACCAGTGGTGAAATGTAAAATTTGTTACTATAGGTTCTGTGGGTGTGGCTTGGTGGTGGTGGTGGGTAATATGACTAAGTGGGCGTGGCCAACTTTTTTTTTTTTACTTTTAAAACCATTTTTTCTACAACCTCTCTGAAGAGGTTGTTAAAAAATGCTTTTAAAAGCCTCTGACGATCCCAGCTGACTTGCCTGATCGGCAAAGGCTTTCTTTCTTTTTTTTAAAAGCCTCTGACGATCCCAGCTGCCTTACCTGATCGGCAGCTTTTTTTAAAAAGCCTCTGACTTGCCTGATCGGCAGAGGCTTTTTTTCCTTTTAAAAACATTTTTTCTATAAGAGGTTGTAGAAAAAAATGCTTTTAAAAGCCTCCGATGATCCCAGTTGAGCTGTGCGATCATCAGAGGCTTTTTTTTTTTTTACTTTTAAAAGCATTTTTTTCGGCCAAAGAGGTTGAAGAAAAAATGCTTTTAAAAATAATTTAAAAAAAGCCTCTGATGATTGCGCGGCTCAGCTGGGCAATGGAGGGGGGGGGGCAGGGATTTTTGCTACCAGTTCTCCGAACCACCTGCCTCCATCACTACCGGATCGGGCAATTCGGTCCTAACCGGGAGCATTTCACCCCGGCAGGGTCCCATCCATGTGGAAAATTGGATGCTCCTGGGAAACCCTCTGGCAGATAAAAACTAAAATCAACTTTACATCAGACTCCTGCAGACCTTGTGAATCTGGCTCTGCACTTCCTTTGGCAATAATGCAGAAGTCAATCACCCTCTCGTGGGGTTATTTCCATTTATTATTTTTAATTTCTGAGTTTAGCTTATACATTGCAGCAGTCTTCATATCAATGAAAGATACAGCATCAACTTTCTGGCTGAAAAATGCTCCATTTCAACTTTACCTGTGAACTGGCTTTGGTGACTTTAACAAGGACAAAATAATGATTATGTTCATTTTCAGCATTGAATTTGGCCAGCGTCTCCAGTGTTGTCTGCTGATACTTGGCGTCAGTAAGATTTCCAGGCATTGGGCAGTCGGGACAAAGATCCAGAATAACCGAACTACAAACTTTAGAAAAGCAAAGAAGTGTTATTTAATAAGGTGAGACAAGACATTTGAATTTGAGCTTGTACATTTAAATGAACTGAAATACGGAAAGCTTGGATCAGCTTGAAAATTGAGCCTCCTTCTACCAATCAGCATCAGACTTGAATCCCCCAGAACAAAGTCAATTTGGATTCCCCCTCCTCCCCACCTCTGTTTAACCATATCTGATTCCTTGAGACTGCCTGGATAAGTCTCTGTAATTTTCTTGGCATGGTTTTTCAGTAGTGGCTTGCTATTACCGTCTTCCTAGGGCTGAGAGAAAGTGGCTGGTCCAAGGTCACTGCTGGCTTCGTGCCCCAGGTGGGACTAGAATTCACGGTCACCCAGTTTTTAGCCTGATGCCTTAACGCAGGGATGTAAAACTGAAGGCCCGTGGACCGGATCAGGCCTGAGTCTTAGATCTGACCCACGGGGCTGGCCTGGAAACAGCAAAGGACCTGCCTGCAGTGCCTCTGCCAGTGAAAACAGAGCTAGTGGCCGAAAATGGGGCGCGGGGAGGGGGGGCACACACAGCCCCCCCCCGACCTCTGTTTTCACTGGCAGAGGGCTATCAAAATAAACTAAAAGCAAAACAAAAGGAGAACTGTTTCCCCTTTTGCATTTGAGCATGCAAGAAGGGACAGGAAAAGGAGAAAGGGAAAGAGGAAGACAAAGAAAAAAGAAGAAAAGATGGGAAGAGAGCAAGGAAGGAAAAATAAGGAAAGAGGGGAAGGAAGAAGAAGGAAGAATGAAGAGGGAAAGAAAAGAAGGAGGGAGGGAGGAAAGGAAGGAAGAAAGGAAGGAGGGAATGAATGGAGGAAGGAAGGAAGGAAGGAAGGAAGGAAGGAAGGAAGGAAGGAAGGAAGGAAGGAAGGAAGGAAGGAGATTATAATGAGAGTGAGGAAGGGTCTCAGAAAAGTCCTGCCTTAGCATTTGGCCACCACAGGTGCACCCCAACACGAGTGATGTCGATCTGGCCAGCCCCACCATTGCCACCCCCACCAACCCCCAGCTATGGTTACCCCCGGCCCTCCAAGGTCAAACACAACCCTGATGAAATAGAGGTTGACACCCTTGCCTTAACCACTACATTAAACTGGCTCTCAATCTGGAGTTCTTTTTATTTTATGGTAGAATCGGATTAGACAACGTAGTAACATCTACTGAATGACTCTACCAAGACCGAATAACTTTTATTTAAACTGTGTTTGCAGCAACTTCTACTTTACCCAATTCACTCTCTAGCTGGCCTAGTCCGCTATGTTGATAAGCTAATTATTAACTAATTGCCTCCCTAGTACAAGCAGGCAATTACTTGACTCAATGACCAGTCACTTAGCGATTGTTCAAAATTATGACATATCCTCCTCCCCCACAAAAACGACCTACTTACAATCACTCCTTGTAGCCATGTGACCACATTTTGGGTGCTTGGGGCCTGGTTCACTCTTAAAGCCATTTGCAGTATTTTGTGGCCAGACCGCTACAATTTTTGAAGGGATTTTTTTGCAAGTGTCTGACATTTACTTCTGGTTTTTGGCAAAAAAAACACCCACTAGGCAAAATGGCTATGGCATTCAAAAGCAAGTTAATGGCCTCCTTAAAAAAAAATGTCATAAAATGAGGTTTGGGCATGTAGAGACCCAATTAATGGCCTCAATAACTTATGATCACATTCAATTGCGGTCATAAATTGAAGACTACTTATAACTACACTATGTTTTGATCTAACTAAACATAAGAGTCCTCTACTCCTCTGCTCACAACAGAATATTTTATGCCCCCAGGCTTGCAATTTTGGGATTAGACAATTTAGAATTATGCCGCCTTTGGTCTGACCTAAGCGTAGTACACAAAATTATCTGCTACAACGTCCTACCTGTCAGTGACTACTTCAGTTTCAACTGCAAAAATACTTGAGCAAGCAATAGATACAAACTCAAGGTAAACTGCTCCAAACTCGATTGCAGAAAATACGACTTCAGCAACAGAGTGGTCAATTCCTGGAATGCACTACTTGATTCTGTGGTTTCTTCTCCAAACCCCCAAAACTTTAACCTTAAACTGTCTACTGTTGACCTCACCCCATTCCTAAGAGGTCTGTAAGGGGCCTGCATAAGTACATCAAAGTGCCTACCGTCCCTGTCCTAATATTCCTTTTTACTTACTCTTTTCATGTATTCAAGTTATGTTTATACTTTTACCTGTTATCTTATATATGCTTGACAAAATAAACATGATTATGATTATAAGGCAGAAGCATTTTGGGGCTTCTGTGTTTATTTTTTATGTTTCTGTGAGGAAATCTGCAAAATGGCAATTGGGAGGTGTCTGTGCTGGAGATATTTTTCTTGCAAAGCTACATGCAGGCAAACATGGAAAATACGTACGTGGGCGTAAGTCACAGTGATAACTGTACAAGTGTGAATGATCAGAATTCCTGTTGAAGTGAATTATTACTTTACATTGGCCATAGATCTGGAACAAGAGAAGATAGTGTTAGACTCCAGTTTACTTTCCTTCCAAAATGAAAAAAAAAAAGTGAAAATGTCTACATTTCTTGTTTTCTATTGTAGGAAGTTAACACCCACTCCTCTCTTGGAAGAATGAAATATTTTAGGAAATATTAAAAAGGCAGAATATTATATTTCCCTGGTTGAGAAATGGAGAAGCATGTTTTAAAGATGAAGCAGCTCCCACCTTCCTGCCCCCCCACCCTTTGTCAATGGACCATCATCTGCAACACAATAGGACCCATCTAGCAACAGAAATTAACACAATAGGATCCATCTAGCAACAGAAACTCACCACATGGCACCTGGGAAGATTACATCAGCAAGCAAGGCTAGCTAAGACCCCCACCCCCTGGGAGTCTGACAACCAATCAGGATACTCTTTCTGGGCTCCAGGAAGTTCAAAGCCAGAGAGGGCATAAAACCCAGGGACTCGCTGAGTCTCGCCCCTTTTCTGTTCAGGAACTCAAACCATGTGATCGTGTCCACCATTAAACCATCTTTCCAAGCAGTCTCCATGTTTCCAGTGTCTTTTTCCCTACTTGAAGCTGAACCCAGAAGGATATTTCTTCCTACACTATATCTCTACACTTCCTACATTTCTTCTTGTGGCTTACAACCCCACTGACTTTTTGAACTGCAGAATGTATTTTTACAAATGCTCATTCGTGCAGCATTGGTGATCGATCCACCAGACATGATATAAATTCCATATGATCTACTTCCAGTCTAAGAGTTCTCCGAACTGCTCAAAATTTCCACTATCGGTTTTCCAGAACCTGTCAGAACCTGCTGGATTTCAGCCCTGATATTAGTGCAATGTTAGTACTACTTTATAATGCCTTAGTAAAACCACACCTTAGACTAGTGCATCCAGTTTTGGTCACCGTGATATAAAAAAGATGTTGAGACTCTAGAAAGATGCAGAGAAGTCTAACAAAGATGATTAGGGGACTGGAGGCTAAAACATACAAAGAACGGTTGCAGGAATTGGCTATGTCTAGTTTACTGAAAAGAAGGCGACATAATAGCAGCCTTCCAATATTTGAGGGGCTGCCACAAAGAAAAGGGGGTTTCCAAAACACCTGAGGGCATGACAAACAGCAATGGGTGGAAGCTCATTAAAGAGGGAGCCAATCTAAAACTAATTTCCTGTCGTTGAGAACCATTAACCAGTGGAATGGCTTGTCTGGAGGAGTTATGGGTGCTCCATCACTGGAGGTTTTTAAAAAGAGATTGGACAGCCATTGGTTCAGAATGGTATAGGGCAGTGATGGCGAACCGTTTGCTCCCGGTTCAGTCCAGTTCTATAGAACCAGTAGTAAAATTGGCGGGAGGCTCTGCCCACTTGCCCGGACGTCATAAATAACGATCTGCGCATGCACAGAAGCCCACGTAGCCCCATTGCGAACAGGTAGTAAAGGTAAGTAGAACCCACCCCTGGAGTGTGCGTGTGTGTGCGTGCGCTTGTCGGGGACACAACCCGGAAGAGAAGCTGCCAAGTGGGCATTCACACATGGGGAAGTGAACTTCCGGTTTCCGGCACGTGCATGTGAACCAGCCAGGCAGCCTGTCTTCCGGTTACTGGCATGCATGCACATGCGCCAATCAGCTGGCTGGCGCGCATGCGCACAATTCTTCCGGTTGTGCGCATGCGCGCACCAACTCTTTCGGTTGTGGGCATGCACGCACCAACTCTTTCGGTTGTGGGCATGCACGCACCAACTCTTCTGGTTTCCGGCAGGGCCAGATGGGCAAAAAGACAGCTGACCATCGTGCGTGCATGCACGCCAGAAACCCGAAAGAGGAACGGGCCACGCCATGTGTGCCAGCCGACATGCCTCCACTTCAGGCACGCGTGCCATAGGTTCGCCATCACGGATATAGGCTCTCCTGCTTGAGCAGGGGATTGGACTAGAAGACCTCCAAGGTCCCTTCTATGCAGTTATTCCATTATTAGGAAACCTTTCCCAAGTGTAAGAGCTACGGGACGAACTATTCAAAACTCTGATGTGGCTTCCTGTTAATCCTCCTTGGTGGTTCTTTTAACCGAAGTAGATCAGTTACTTACTGTCTCGTGCATGTCTCTAATCTTGCATTCTTTCCACTGTTTCCCAGTCAGGACATAGCATTCCGTTTCTAATACATCCAGGGTGAGGTAGAAAAGAGAACCGCCATTCCGCTATGGACAAACAAAGACAAACCCTTGAAATGGCAAGGCAGGGTGTCCATCATCTTAAAGCTGGGGTCTCCAACCTTGGGAACTTTAAGACTTGTGGACTTCAACTCCCAGAATTCCTCAGCCGGCAAAGCTGGATGAGGAAATCTGGGAGTTGAAGTCCACAAGTCTTAAAGTTCCCAAGGTTGGAGACCCCTGCCTTAAAACACATTGCAAGGAAATAAATGAACCTTCAAATCAACCTTCAGAAAAAGTTAAGGGGTCAACCTGGTTACATGATGTCAATGGAAGCGCAGCGGTGGTGGCCTTGCGATGCTAGACTGATGTCTTTTCTCTTTGGCAATATAGTTAGTCCTCGACTTATAACCACCGCTGGGACCAGAATTTCCATTGCTAAGCAAGGTGGTTATTAAGTGAGTCAATGCTCAGTTTTATGACCCTTTTTTCCCCATGGTTGTTCAGTGAACCGCTACCATTGTTAAGGGAATCAGGTTGTCAATAAGTGAATCTGGCTTCCCCCATTGACTTCCTCCAGGGAAGCCGGATTCATTCATTCCCTTAACAACCGTGGCAAAAAAAGGTCATAAACATAGAATAACTTTATTGGCACTTGGAATGTACACTAATCGGCATACATTCAAATGAAACTGATTCACTTAGCACACGTAGCCAGAAAGGTCGTAAAATGGGGTAAAGTTCACTTACCAAATGTCTCACTTAGCAACAGAAATGTGGGGTCTTGTTTGTGGTCGTAAATCAAAGACCATCTGTATGCCAAGACATTGAGAGGGCGCATGGTGCAAAATATGTATTTTAATCCTAGTAACAGGTGAGCATCCGTTATCACCAAACTTGACCTCCAAAGATTAACAGACAATCTGGAACAGGCATTATTCTGTCCCCTGACATTTGCTGTCAGCAGATAAGAATTGACTCAAAGGTGCTTTTTCAAAGGGGGATCTGGATTTTGTTTTTCTTTGAAGATGTTTCACTTCTCATGCAAGAAGCTTCTTCAGTTCCGGACAAAGTTCAGTTGTCTTTTGAAAAATCACCTTTGGGATAACCATGACTTCTGTGACTGAGAATCTCCATAGATATTTAGCAAAGAGTTGCTTTACTCTGCCTCATGGCTCTTAGTATGCAGGAGAAACATACCTTTATTTTATTAGGATTAAGGTAAAGGTAAAGGTTCCCCTCGCACATATGTGCTAGTTGTTCCTGACTCTAGGGGGCAGTGCTCATCTCCGTTTCAAAGCCGAAGAGCCCGCGCTGTCCGAAGACGTCTCCGTGGTCATATGGCCAGCATGACTAAACGCCAAAGGCGCACAGAACGCTGTTATCTTCCCACCAAAGGTGGTCCCTATTTTTCTACTTGCATTTTTTACATGCTTTCGAACTGCTAGGTTGTCAGAAGCTGGGACAAGTAACGGGAGCTCACCCCATGACGCGGCACTAGGGATTCAAACCTCTGAACTGCCAACCTTTCGATCAACAAGCTCAGCTTCTTAGAATTCTGAGCTGGGCTGACCAGTAGATTCAAGGATAGCATGACAGCTTCCTCTATCTTCTGGGAGCTATCAAATGATTTTGTAGATTCCTTTCCTGCCCAGATACATTAGTGCTGCCATGTCCCAAAGGTGCTTTTTTCAAGAGGCAACTGGACTTTCTGGTTTTACTTTGAAGACGTTTCGCTTCTCATCCAAGAAGCTTCCACGACCTGGAGGACTGAGAATCTCCATAGACACAGTGCTACCCTGATTCAACAACAGAATGGCTGGTGCTGAGGGGAAGGAAAAGAAGAAGAAGAAGAAGAAGAAGAAGAAGAGGAAGAGGAAGAGGAAGAGGAAGAGGAAGAAGAAGAAGAAGAAGAAGAAGAAGAAGAAGAAGAAGAAGAAGAAGAAGAAGAAGAAGAAGAAGAAGAAGAAGAAGAAAAGAGTCAGTAGAAGGAGTAGACCTTACCTGGGGTATTTCACGGGCATCATAAATGCGCTGGAGGGCAAGAATGTAGCCTTCTGACCGATCGGCGTTGAGTTTGTCAAGGGCCACTTCTGCAGCGGCCTTTACCACCAAAGAATTGCATGACGGGTAAAGAAAAGGAAAAGGGGACGAGGCAGCTACCAAGTGGAGCATCTGTATCCCAATCAAGAAGGAAATTAAAAGAGACATTTTGGAAGCTTTTGCGGAATCAGAGAAGACAGCAACTGGAGCTACGCTAAGAGAGCAAGGCTCTGACAGTGCTTTGTCTTTCTATATATACTTTGAAACCAAGAGCTAATATTTGTTCTTCTACTCCATGGTCACCCTCACCTATGAAATTCAACCCGTGATTCAATTATTGGAAGTTTATACTTTGGCAGGGTAATTCTGACCTAGAATTATTGTCATGTCCTCTAAACCAAGTTCATTGCAGAAAGAACTACTGTATGTCTTCCTTCCTTCCTTCCTTCCTTCCTTCCTTCCTTCCTTCCTTCCTTCCTTCCTTCCTTCCTTCCTCCCTCCCTCCCTCCCTCCCTCCCTTTCTCCCTTCCTTCCCCCCCTCCTTCCTTTCTCCCTTCCTTCCTTCCTTCCTTCCTTCCTTCCTTCCTTCCTTCCTTCCTTCCTTCCTCCCTCCCTCTTTCCCTTCCCTCCTCCCTCCCTTCCTTCCTTTCTCCCTCCCTCCCTCCCTTTCTCCCTTCCTTCCACCCTCCCTCCTTTCCTTCCTTTCTCCCTCCCTCCCTTCCTTTCTCCCTCCCTCCCTCCCTCCCTTCCTCCTCTCTCCCTTCCTCCCTCCCTCTTTCCCTTCCCTCCTTCCTCCCTTCCTTCCTTTCTCCCCCTCCCTCCCTTTCTCCCTTCCTTCCTTCCTTCCTTCCTCCCTCCCTCCCTCCGTCCCTTCCTTTCTCCCTCCCTCCCTTCCTGTCTCCCTCCCTCCTTCCCAACCTCCCTCCCTGGACATAAGACCCAGTGGAGTTGACTCACCATTAAAATGAGGCTGGCTGTATGTAGTAGTACAATATTGAAAGAACTGAAGGATGTTTTAAAAATTATGGGTATGACTCAGTGGTGAAATCCAAATTTTTTTACTACTGGTTCTGTGAGTGTGGCTTGGTGGGCGTGGTGTGGCTTGGCGGGCGTGGCTTGGTAGGCGTGGCAGGAGAAGGATACTGCAAAATCTCCATTCCAGGGGTGGGTTCTACTTACCTTTACTTCTGTTTTGCAATGGGATTGCTTGCGCATGCTCCTTGCTTCTGTGCATGTGCAGTAGCTTCTGCACATGCGCAGTTCACTGATGATAACATCTGGGGTGGTGGACGGGGCCTCCCACCGGTTTTACTATCGGTTTTTGCGAATTGGTCCGAACCGGAGGCAACCCATCACTGCTCCATTCCCATCCCACTCCAGGGGGAAGGATATTGCAAAATCTCCATTCCCACCCCACTCTGGGGCCAGCCAGAGGTGGTATTTGCCGGTTTTCTGAACTACTCAAAGTTTCCACTACCGGTTCTTTGAACTGCTCAAAATTTCCGCTATCGGTTCTCCAGAACCTGTCAGAACCTGCTGGATTTCACCCCTGGTATGATCAGAATCTAATCTAATCTGTGGGTATTGTGAATGACAACGACGTTGTGGTTGTGGCTGGACAGCAAATGGCTTGTATGTTCACTGCAAAATGGCCGAGATTGTGAGGGTTGCTAAGTGTTGAAATGATACTATGAGTATATTGTTTGGATTATGTGTGTGTCATTAGCTGCACAGTGGCTGACACTGGGGATGTGATTAATCACAAGGAATCCATTGATGAGAAGGCAAATTGGGAATGTATCTTTATTTCCCTGAGTTCTTTATTGTCCCAGATTACTAGCTCATCATTAACTAATAGAATGCAGCAGGCATTTAACTGCGGAGAGCCAAAGGATAACTGCCTTTTTGTTGTTTTTCAAATCAGCCTGTATCACAGGGTTGCTGTTTAAATTTAGGGTAAAATTCAGGAGGGGCCTTAAAGACAGTCATGAATTCTTAGAAGAAATGCGTAGACTATAAATGCATCATCAAGCTTGATGGCAAGCAATGCCTCCAAAGTTGTTTTACGTAGTCCTCAGCTTACAAATATAATTGAGTCTAGAATTATAGCATATGTCTTTGCAGTTATTAAGCAGCTCACTATGTGACCAGATCTGATTTTATGTCCTTTTTTGCAGTAGTCATTAAGCAAATGCTGCAGTCATTAAGCAAATCCACTATACTCAATGGGTATTTTTTGCCACAAACCAGAAGTAAAACAGAAATTGGTAAAAAAAAACCAAAAACTTCAAAAATTGCAGGCCCATGACTGCAAACAGCCATAAAGTTTGAAATTAGGTCGTAGGCAGTGGTGAAATCCAATTTTTTTTTTACTACCGATTATGTGGGTGTGGTTCGGTGGGCATGGTGTTGCTTGGTGGGTGTGGCAGGGGAAGGATACTGCAAAATCTCCATCCCCACCCCACTCTGGGGTCAACCAGAGGTGGCATTTGCCGGTTCTCCGAACTACTGAAAATTTCCGCTACTGGTTCTCCAGAACCTGTCAGAACCTGCTGGATTTCACCCCTGGTCGTAGGTACTGTCAACCCTGAAACTGGCCTGACTGAGCTCTCAATCTCTGGTCTCAAAATGGCCTCAGTCAAGCCAGCTTCAGGGTTGACAGGTACTTTTTGTGGACAGGCAGCGTAATTTCAAACAGTTGCTAAGCAACTGATCACAAGTTGAGGATTACCTGTAGTCACCAACAGATGGCAGCAGTGAGATGTAAGATGCTGTGACCTGTTCTTCAGCAGCTGTTCTGTCACTTCAGTTGTGAGAAGTTTCTGTAAGAAAATATTTATTGCTAAGTCCCAAAGGCAACTGGACCTTCTTGGTTTTTTGCCTTCAAAACGCTTCCCTTCTTATCCAAGAAACTTCTTAAATTCTCCCAGAAGCTTTTTGGATGAGAAGAGAAACATTTTCAAGAAAAAAAAAAAAACCCAAGAAAGTCCAGTTGTCTTTTGAACAGCATCTTTGGGACAAGCGTGACCTGGATTATTGATGATCTCCATAGACATTTTGTTGATAAGGCTTGTGGAGCCTGCAATGAGTTCTTATCACTATGCAGACAGCTGACGAAACATGGGCTCCATGGAATAGCATCACAAAGTTTCAGTTGGGAAGAAAAAAAATTCTAGGCCTTGGCAGAACTTATTAGTACAGCTGTTCGGGACACAGCTGGAAATGCTGATAGGGATTTCCTGGAATCTGGCACCACTGTTAGGTCACAGTGCTATGCTGCAACTTTCAAAACTTTGAAACCAAAAAAAAATCAGCAAAATTTGTCAGCCCAGGGAGAAAGTTGTGCAACAACACAATAATGCCATTGTGAAACTGGGTCTCTCCATCTCACCCCATCTGCTGTATAGGCCAGGTGGGACCAGGTCACTTCCACCTTTCCCCTCAAAAATGCGAGCATCTGTTGGTCTCTAATGGAGAAATGGAAGAGATGGAAAGGCCCATCAGGAAGTTGGTGGAAGAGATAAAACTTTCATGCTAGCTTTAAGACGTTTGTCCATCACTGGAGAAGTAGTACAGCAAATGTACATAGTAAATGCAGTCCCAAAGGTGCTTTTTCAAGAGGCAAATGTTAGCTTTGGAAGCCATATTAGGCCGGAAGCTTCAATGCTGCCACTTTCTCATGTGGGGGAAAGTAGGAGGGGGGATTTAGGAGAGGGGTTGTTGGTAGATATAATAGCATTCTTCCTATTGGTCAAGGTCAGGGCAATCCAGCATCTGGAGAAGGAGTTGTCGGAGTGCTGAGTCGAGATGGGACGGGCGTTGATTGGAGCATTTGATCGACTGAGGAGTTGAGGGGATGGTTTGGGGGTTTTTGATTGACTGAGGGAAAAGGATTTTGATTTACTGAGGGATTTACTTTCAGATTCGGGTTTTCCCAGATGTGCCAATTTACCTATTCTAGTAAAGAGAACTTTGGAAAATGCTTGCTTCCGCGTCTTTACCCGGAGTTGGGGTTTTCTGGAACGCTGACAACTGGACTTCCTGGTTTTTCTTTGAAGACGTTTCGCTTCTCATCCAAGAAACCTCTTCAGCTCTCAAACCAGAAAGTCCAGTTGTCTCTTGAAAAAACACTTTTCGGATAACCGTGACCTGAATGACTGAGAATCTCCATAGACTTTTAGCGATAGTAAATGCAGGGAACCAAACACCTCAGTTCAAGGATTATTTTCCTGTTTTCTTTATTAAATCATTCCTAATTAAACTACAATTATGGGACTGGAGAAATTACTTTGCATTCAACCCTCCTTAAATTGGGTTTCGCAGCATGTGAACCCCAATGGATTCTGTCCCTCATCAGATTCCTGGACAGCACCAACTTCTCTCTGACTTTTTCCTCAGATCCAGGAAAAACTGACTGGCTCAATGTTGACTCAGCCTTCCACCCTTCCAAGGTCGGTAAAATGCTGACCCTATAAAACCGCTTAGAGAGGCCTGTATAGCAAGCACTATACAGGTAGTCCTCAACTTACAACCTCAATTGAGCCCAAGATTTCTCTTGTTAAGTGAAACATTTGTTAAGTGATTTTTGCTCCATTTTACGGCCGTTCTTGGAAGAGTTGTTACCCGAATCACTGCAGTGTTAAGTTAGGGACATAGTTGTGAAGTGACTCTGGCTTCCCCATTGACTTTGCTTGTCAGAAGGTGATTCCAGGACACTGTGACCGTCATAAGTATGAGTCAGTTGCCAAGTGCTTGAATTTTGATCATGTGACCATGAGAATGATGCAATGGTCGTAAGTGAGAAAAATCACCATAGGTCCCTTTTTTTTTTTTTAATTTGATTTATATGCCGCCCTTCTCCGGAGACTCAGGGCGGCTTACAGTGCGTTAAGCAATAGCCTTCA
This sequence comes from Pituophis catenifer annectens, assembly GCF_029215685.1. Lineage (NCBI taxonomy): Eukaryota > Metazoa > Chordata > Lepidosauria > Squamata > Colubridae > Pituophis > Pituophis catenifer. The sequence goes on along the minus strand of NW_027256886.1, from coordinate 7,032,078 downwards.
TACTTTTGTATATTTTTTATATAAAGTCAGCTTATTACCCCCACAAACTGGGTCCTCAATTTACCTACCTTAGAAAGGATGGAAGGCTGAGTCAACCTTGAGCCTCTCAGTGGCCTTTCAGTCCTGTTGTAACTTCGAATGGTCACTAAAGTAAGGTAAAGGTAAATTACTCCCTTAACTTTAGATCATGGGATTTCCAGTTATAATAAAAATCCTTCCCTCCACATTTTGTTTCCTCCATTTTCCTACTTCTCTTTTCTAAGAAGGAAAAAAAATATAGCTACAAGCTTTGGCTCTATTCTTATGGATGGCTTATATTAATGGTGAATGTGTTAAGGGCCCCATTTCAGAGGTGGGTTGCAGCAGGTTCTGACCAGTTCTGGAGAACTGGTAGCAGAAATTTTGAGTAAAAATTCTGACTGGCCTCACCCCCATCTATTCTCTGCCTCCCGAGTCCCAGCTGAGAGGGAGGAAATGGGGATTTTGCAGTAACCTTCCCCTGCCACACCCACCAAGCCACGCCCACCAAGCCATGCCATGCCCAACAAGCCACACCCACAGAACCAGTAGTAAAAAAATTTGAAACCCACCACTGCCCCATTTCCTGACTGTATTGTTAATGTCTACGTATCTTGCTCCCATCTGGTTTAAATCTGGATGTTTTTAGTGTTTTTATTGCTTTAAAATCTATTTAGTATTTTAATTGTAATTTTTTAAAAAATTGTAAGCTGCCCGGAGTCATTGACTGAGATGCACGGCTATAGAAATTGAACAAATAAATTTTAAAAAAATGTTCCCAGCTCAGAAAATTATATTACTGATTCGTGTTAAGCTCAAACAAATCACCTGATGACTTGTAATTATGTACACTGCTTAGGACATATCCATGCAATCACTATCAGCATAGGTCATCTAGCTCTTCTGAAGTTCAGGAACAGATAATATCATACCCATGTCCTGCACTGTGGCTATTTTTTGGCCATTATCCCCAAACAGTATTTTTTGAGGACCTGCATACTGCACGAGTCAAAAAGGGGGCTGTGAAAATATCTACACACCCCTCAAAACGACGCAATTTTTCTGGAAATCTGTTCATATCCCGTATCATTTGAAGGGCGTTCATCCCAAAGTGCATCTTGAGAGAGTTATATCTATATAACTGATTCGCCAGTTGCAGCCCTTTCTGCACCGGGACGCCTTGCGCATGGTCACTCACGCCCTTGTCACCTCCCGGCTGGACTATTGTAATGCTCTCTACATGGGGCTCCCCTTGAAGAGCACTCGGAGGCTCCAACTGGTCCAGAATGCGGCCGCGCGGGTGGTTATGGGCGCAACTCATTGTGCCCATGTGACACCCCTCCTGCGTGAGCTGCACTGGCTCCCAGTGGTCTTCCGGGTGCGATTCAAGGTGTTGGTCATCACCTTTAAAGCGCTCCATGGCACAGGACCCGGGTACCTTCGAGACCGACTTCTGCCACCAGTAGCCTCCCACCGGCCAGTTTGCTCCCACAGAGAGGGTTTCCTCAGGGTGCCATCGGCCAAGTTATGTCGGCTGGCGACACCCAGGGTGAGGGCCTTCTCTGTGGGAGCCCAAGCCCTGTGGAATGAACTGCCCCCTGAAGTGTGTAAGATCTCCGATCTCCGGGTATTTCGCTGTGCACTCAAGACCCTGTTGTTCCGCCAGGCCGGGCTATCAACATAATAATTTTAAATTGTGTGTTTTAAATTTCTGGGGTTTTAAATTGAGCCGAATTATTTAATAATTTTAAATAATTTTAATTGATGTTTGTCTTGTGCTTTTAATAGGCTGTACACCGCCCTGAATCCTTCGGGAGAAGGGCAGTATAGAAATAAAATAATAATAATAATAATAATAATAATAATAATAATAATAATAATAATAATAATAATATCTCTCTCTCTCTCTCTCTCTGTGTCTGTGTCTGTGTGTGTTATGTGTATGGGTAGATATCTACTTTCTTTTGAGAACAGGCAACAAAATTTCATTTTTAATATGTGCCAGTGTACTCACAGTAAAAAAATGACAATTAAGGTTATCTTATCTTAATTATCATGGTATAAATAGTTGAATTTATAATTCTGCTATTAGAGATAGTCCTCGGCTTCCAACCATTCTTTTAGCCACCGTTCAAAGTTACAATGGCACTGAAAAAAGTGACATATGACCATTTTTGTCAGCCTCTATGATGCTTGCTTGGTTTCGGCTGCCATAGTAATGGGAGGTGGGGTATAATAGGTATTTGGGAGGGGGGAAGTGAGCTGGTGGAGATCATAATCATAATCGTAAGTTTACTTGTCAGGCATATATAAGATAACAGGTAAAAGTATAAACATAATTTGAATACATGAAAAGAGTAAGTAAAAAGGACGGTAGGCATGCTGGTGCACTTATTCACGCCCCTTACAGACCTCTTATGAAAGGGGTGAGGTCAACAGTCGACAGTCTTAGGTTAAAGTTTTGGGGGTTTTGGGATGAAACTACAGAATCAGGTAGAGCATTCCAGGCATTGACCACTCTGTTGCTGAAGTCGTATTTTCTGCAATCGAGTTTGGAGTGGTTTACCTTGAGTTTGTATCTATTATTTGCTCATGTATTGTTGTGGTTGAAACTGAAGTAGTCATTGACAGGAAGGACATTGTGGCAGATAATTTTATGTACTATGCTTAGGTCAGACTGAAGTCAGCATAGTTCTAAGTTGTCTAAGCCCAAAATTTGGAGTCTGGTGGCATAAGATATTTTATTGCGGTTAGAGGAATGGAGGACTCTTCTCGTAAAATATCTCTGGACTCTCGATTGTATTTAGGTTCGATATGCAGTGCAAGTTCCAGACAGATGAACTGCATTCAAGAATTGGTCTAGCAAATGTTTTGTATGCTGTAGTTAGTAGTTCAACATTACCAGAGAAGAAGCTACGCAAGATTAGGTTAACAACTCTTAATGCCTTTTTGGCAATGTTGTTACAGTGGGCTCGGGCACTTACACAAGATATCTCGTGAAAGGGAGGAAAATTCTCACTGTCTTTGTAGCAGCTGCAGGAAGTGCTGATAGCAGTCAAGGTCAACCGTTCTGGCATACCAAATAGATGGGACCATCTGAAGAAGTACTCCACATGACACTTTGGGGAGATGTGGATTGGACATTCAACTTGAATCCTTGGGGGGGAGGGATTTGGAGATGCTTTCAATATGTAATTTTCACGCCTATTGCCTCAGACTTTGCTTTCCTTTCATTGCATTCAGTTCATACTCAGCAAAAGTACCTTTCTCTACAAACATGGAGTTTTGAACGGAGGCACACCTGAGAATTTTTCACACTTATACGACCGTTGCAGCATCCCCATGGCCACATGGTCAAAATTTCGATGCTTGGCAACTGGTTCATACTTATGACATGTTGCAATGTCCTGGGATCATGTGATCAGCTTTTGTGACCTTCTGACAAGCCAAGTCAATGGGGGAGCCAGATTCAATTAATAACTGTGTTACTAACGTGACAGCTGCAGTGATTCACCTAACACGTATGGCAAGAAAGATCATAAAATGGGGCAAATTAGCAACTGTCTTGGTTAGCAGCAGAAGTGTTGATCTCAGCTGTGGTTGTAAGTTGAGGATTACCTGTACTGAATTCTATTACTTTCTTTAGATTCTACTTTTAGTGGAACTATTATATCATCATCATAATAATAATCTTTTAACGACCCCATAATCCTTTGCAGGGTGGAGTCTGGGCAACGGAGCTAGCAGAGTGTTTAATGGCCAGATGCCCTTCCTATCGCCAATGCAGAGTTTTGTTCAGCAGATATATTGTTGTGGCCCGCCAGCGGCCAGCGAATCTGGTGACAGAATCAGGGAGTGAGGAGGTTCGGGAGGAACATGGGTCAGTCCTAGAATCTGGGGAAGGTTTTGACAAGTGCTCTGCATCGGAGGCAGAGATGGGGGCAGGGCCGTCTGACAGTTGTCAGCTGCCTTCGAAGTCGGACATCAATGGGGCAGAAGAACAGCCGGATCCTGTTCCCAGGGTGCACATGCACAGAGCTGCCAGGAGAAGGGAACAGCTAAGGAACAAGGGTCGACTCAGGAGTAAAGCCACAGGTGGACGGTGAATGGTCCCTCCCATAGGGGATAAAGAGGAGCGAAGGGGAGGGGAGTTTGCAGGAGACAATTCGTTCATTTGCAATTTTCATGCATTTTTGCCAAGTATTGTCTGTTACAGTGTGGAGTCTGAAAGCCTTCTGATTGTGAGGCAAGAGTTAGTGGAACTATTATATATTGGAATTAAAATTGTGTGAGAGAATACTTTAACAACAACAACAAAAAAAAGCTCTACCACATTGGCTTAATCAGTCATTAAGCCAGGGTCGCTACCGTAAAATAGTCTGGGACAGAGAGAAGAAGAGAAAGTTGATGGTATGAAAATTATCTGACCTGATCAAAGATGTTTGAATCCCAGGGGGACCAAAACAATTTTTGCAAATGTTGATACCCCACAGTTTGCATTCCATCATAAAGAAGAGATGTCCAAGATATACCTTGAACATGGGGTAGAAAAGATGCTGGCTCTTCTAATATTTATTTCTTCATTGTCAAATGTTTTTATTTTTATTTTATCCTTTTAATTGTCAAGACATTTATTTATTTCTAGGTTGATTCTCTGATCAGTTTCCACCCATTGCTTCTTGCCCTGCCTTCAGGTGCTTTGAAGAATAGGTTGACCCACTGTCCTCCCCTAGAGGTGCTGAACTATAATTCCCAGAATTCTCACCCAGGCTGACCAAAGCCATCTGGCCCACGAACGTCAAGCAAGACAAAAGGGCAAGCCCATTTTAGAATTGAACATTTTATTTAGGAAGTACCCCGTGCTTTTTGCTGTCAATATATTGGACTTTGTTCAACATTGCCCCTGTAAAATAATGTAGCATGATGAAACATTCAGAGGGGGGGAAAAATCTCATAAGGAATAGAGGTAATGAGCAGATATTGTCAAATGTTACGCATTTTCTCTTAAAAAAAAAGAAGAAGAATTTTGACTTTGGGGCTAATATAACTTCTGTTCAACTTTCTTCTAGCTCCTTGGCTGAAGAGAGAGAGACTGGAAGATGTTAAGTTTGCAGTGAGCACCTGCATTTCTAAAAGCAGAAAGGCATGAATGCAAAGCCTCTTTCTCGTAACAACAACGGGTGATCACAACACTTGGCCAGGACGGTAACGTATCAGGGTAAAAACCCCCTTTTTTTTGGATTCAGGGTTTAAGTTCCGATTTGGAAAAAGGGGTTTTGCATTTAACTGGGCGGCTTCTCTCTGCTCTGTGTCACAGCTGGCCTAAATCTTGAAGTGATGTACTTTTCCGGGACAAAGGTTTGTAGCGTGTGTGTGATCATGTGGTGCCTCTGTTGGAGCTTCCCTTTTGACCACAGGAGCGGCGACTGTCGCCACGTGTTCGTGAGAATGAGTCTCGTGTGAGGCGCTGGTATGGTTGTGCGAATGGACGAGGTCCAGGACAGTATTGTTGTGTCCTGGGGAAACAATATTTTTTGCATAGTGATGCTCGATCAAATGGGCGTGAGGAATTCCCACCTGGAAAACAAAACAAAAACAACAACATGCAAACACAGGTGAGTCTTCTTCGGTCATGAGCCGCGGTGGCGCAGTGGTTAGAGTGCAATACTGCAGGCAAGTTCTGCTGACTGCTGGCTGACTGCAATTTGGCAGTTCGAATCTCGCCAGGCTCAAGGTTGACTCAGCTTTCCATCCTTCCGAGGTGGGTAAAATGAGGACTCAGATTGTTGGGGGAAAATATGCTGACTCTGCATACCGCTTAGAGAGGGCTGTAAAAGCACTGTGAAGCGCTATATAAGTCTAAGTGCTCTTGCTATTTTATCCTGCTTTGAACTCTCCAACACATTAACCCAAAAGTGAATTAAGAAAATCCACTGAAAATTGAAAAAAGAAAATCAAGAAAATCGATGGCTCTTAGTATGTTCAATACGGGGACTCCTCATTCGTTTAGTGACCCTTCGAAGTTACAACAGCCCTGAAAAAAGTGACTTATGACTGTTTTTCACACTCATGACCATTGCAGCATCCCCATGGTCAAATTTCAGATGCGTGACAACTGACTCACATTTTATGACGGTCGCAGTGTCAAAGGGCCCTGTGATCTCTTTTTTGCGGCCTTCTGACAAGCAAAGTCAATGGGGAAGCCAGATTCACTTAACAACCTGGTTACTAACTTATCAACTGCAGTGATTCGCTTAACAACTGTGGCAAGAAAGAGTGTAAAATGGGGCAAAACTCACTTAACAACAGTCTTGCTTAGCAATGAAAATTTGGGGTTGTGGTCATAAATTGAGGACTGCCTGTAACCTGGCAATTGGCAAATGTTGGAGTAGAAGTCAAATGAATAAAGCTGAAAAGTGGCAGTTAGTCCTGCAGTTTAATGGAGGGTTGTTCTTTTTGTTATTGTAAGGCATATGGCTAAGGCATAATTTGTTATAACCGCAGTTTGTTGAAAGAATAGCATGGCAGTTAAGGGGCCAGTGTTAAACTGGGGAGATCTAGATTCAAATCCTTCCTGGCTAGGTAAATTTCTGGGTAGCTCTGAGCCAGTTATTCTGTTCTCAGCCCAGCCTACAATCCAAAGGGCAGTGGTGAGGTTCAAAATAATAATCTCAGAGAAAAGGAAGTATATAAATAAAAGAATCTATGGTTTACAAATCATAAAAGGCTGCATTATGCTAAGGCAAGCTCAAACAAACCCAGGGGTGAAATGCTCCCGGTTCGGACCAGAATGCCGGATCCGGTAGCGATGGCAGCGGGTGGTTCGGAGAACCGGTAGCAAAAATCCCTGCCCACCCCCCCTACACACCATTCCCAGCTAAGCCGCACAATCATCAGAGGCTTTTTTTTAAATTTTGAAAAGCATTTTTTCTACAACCTCTTCCGAAGAAAAAATGGTTTTAAAAGTTAAAAAAAAAAGCCTCTGATGATCGCGCGGCTCAGCTGGGATCATCAGAGGCTTTTCAAAGCATTTTTTTCTGCAACCTCTTGGCCGAAGATGTGTTAAAAAAAAATGGTTTGAAAAGTATCTGACGATCCCAGCTGAGTTGCCTGATCATCAGAGAGGTATTTTTTAAAATGCCTCTCTGACGATCCCAGCTGAGTAGCCTGATTGACAGAAGCTTTTCAAAGCATTAGAAAAAATGCTTTGAAAAGTTAAAAAAAAAATAATTTGCCACGCCCACCCAGTCACATTACCACCCCCCCCCCCCCCACTAAGCCATGCCCACAGAACCGGTAGTAACAAATTTTACATTTCACCCCTGAACAAACCGTATTATATATCAGAGCTATTATATTATATACCCATGTGAAGGGATGCAGGGGAATCTATAGCTGGAACAGGAAGTCAATTTTGAGCTCCTTGGATGGACAGAAACCAAGAGATACGTGGAGTTCAACTTCCAGAATTCCCCAACCTTCTGGCTAGGGAATTCTGGGAGTTGAAGTCTACACATCTTAAAGTTGGTGAGGATGAGAAACTCTGGTGTGGAGGAAGGGGAAGGAGGATGAGCAAAATTGCCTTTAATGTACATACCTTGACATCAAAGATGATACAGTCTGACTCATACTTTTCATCTTTAGGTTTTTCAGTGGCAGCTTGCGATCTAAACACAGTCGCTCTGCAGAATCCAACATGCTGGAGAGAAAGAGGGGGAAAAGGAAACATTAAGATATTTCCATGTGAGCCCAAAAAGCTACTAATGAATTAAAGAATCTGGTCAGGTCACAAACCAATTCCATTGCGCCCTGGTGGCGCAGCAGACTAAAGCACTGTTATTAACATCAGCTGCCTGCAATTACTGCAAGTTCAAATCTCAAATCTCACCAGGCTCAAGGTTGACTCAAGGTTGACTCAGCCTTCCATCCTTTCTAAGGTAGGTAAAATGAGGACTCGGATTGTAGGGGCAATAAGCTGACTTTGTATAAAATATACAAAAGTATGAAGGCTATTGCTTAACGCATTGTAAGCCACCCTGAGTCTCTGGAGAAGGGCAGCATATAAATCAAATAAAAAAAAATTTGTTAGAGTACTCGGCATCATATTCTTCTTCAGATATTGATGGAAAGGTTGGGGATGCATTATTTCTGGAGGAATTGTGATGAAATTGACATTGCACAGAGGTTAAAGCAGGGGTAGGTTCTACTTACCTTTACTACCGGTTCGCAACGGGGCTGCATGCACAGAAGCTTCTGCACATGCGCAGAAGCATTTTGATGATGTCCGGGCCGGTGGGCGGAGCCTCCTGCCGGTTTTACTACCGGTTCTATAGAACCGGTGTGAACCGGGGGCAACCCACCACTGGGTTAAAGTGTAGGATTTGGGCTGGTGAAAGCCAGAATCAAGTCTCTATTTCTCTATGGAATATTTGGCCTTGCATATTTGTTTGGAATGTGGTCCTGGTTTGCTAGGAGAAAGAGGGGGGGGGAGGAAGGGAGGAGAGAGAGAGAGAAAGAAAAGAGAGAGAGAGGAGAGAAAGAAACAAAGAAGAGAGAGAGGAGAGAGAAAGAAAAGAGAAAGAGAGAGAGGAGAGAGAGAAAGAAAAGAGAGACAGATGGACAGACATGGCAATTGCTCAGATAGGTTTGGAGTTGACCCTCACACTTACTCCTTCTCCTGCTGCTTTGGGGTGGCAGTCATGATGGTTATCATGAGCTTCCTTAGCAGAGCAGTTGGTCTCCACAATAGCAAACTCCACATAGTAAGCTTCAGGCTCCAACTGAAATCAAAGCAAGAGACGTTTCAGCTGGATTGTGGGTAGAAATGGCTGGGAGAATGAAATTTTAGTCCTGTCTGCTGCATATCCCCACCATCACCCGTGGTCACCTGTTCCGACTGAATTTCCCAGCTTCCTTTGGCAGAGGGAGAGGTAATTTGTGATTCCCCAGAGCCCCGAAGAAATAAGGATTTCCTAGCTTTTGCATGGCTGTTTCATCGCTTCTGTTTTAGAATATTTACAATAGAATAGAGCTGGAAGGGACCTTGGAGGTCTTCTAGTCCCGTTTCCTCTGCTCAAGCAGGAGAACCTATACCCGTGATGGCGAACCTATGGCACGCGTGCCACAGGTGGCACGCAGAGCCATATCGGTGGGCACGCGAGTGTTGCCCTAGCTCAGCTGATTTTCGGGCCTTCCGGGCCCACTGGAAGGCTATTTCCGGCCTCTGGAGGGCCTCCGGGGGAGGGAAGAGCATTTTTGACCTCCCCAGGCTCCTAGAAAGGCTCTGGAGGCTGGGTAGAGCGAAGAATGGGCCTTCCAGTCCCACTGGAAGTCGGTATATAGGCCATTTCTGGCCTCCGAAGCGCCTCCAGGGGGATGGGGAAGGCTGTTTTCGCCCTCCTCAGGCTCCAAGTAAGCCTCTGGAGCCTGGGGAGAGCGAAAAACGGGCCTACTGGGCACGCCATCGCGTGCCAAAAGCTGGGGGAGCGCAGGGGTGTCACGTGTTCCTGCGCGGGGGGGAGCGGGGTGCACTGAATTATGGGTGTGGACACGTGTGAGTGCGACAACCCCCCCATGCACTCACTGACCGATACCATTTCAGTCAAGTGGCCGTCCAGTCTCTTCTTAAAAAACCTCCAGTGATGAAGCACCCACAACTTCTGGAGGCAAGCTGTTCCACTGTCCTCACTGTTAGGAAATTTCTCCTTAATTCCAGGTTGCTTCTCTTCTTGATTAGTTTCCATGCGTTATTTTTTGTCCTGCCTTCAGGTGCTTTGGAGAATAATTTGACCCCCCTCTCAATTCTTCTTTTCTTTAGACTAGCCAAACCCAAAACCTGCAGCTGTTCTTCATGTGGTATTTCATTTGGTGGCTGTTTCTAAGTTTCACTTGACTGGGTATTGGCCGTAATTATATTTTATCAATAAAATGTCAGTGAATCCTTGTTCACTAGAGTCAGAGGCTTGGAAAGTAAATTTAAAAAAGCCAGCTTCAGCCCCTGGTTCTTGAAAAGGTATCTATCCCCTTTTTTTCTTAGCAGCTGGTTCTTTGCAGAGTCTTGGTGCTCTCCGATCTCGGTTGTTTTCTTGCAGACATTTGATTACCCAAACTAGGTAACATCATTGGTGCTAGTTGATCATTGGTGTAGCACTGATGATGTTACTTAGTTTGGTTAACGAAACGTCTACAAAAAAAAAACCCCATACACCCGAGCTCAGAGGGCACCAAGGACCCCTCATTTCAATCCTGAGCTACAAATATTCTCCTTTGTTGATTTCTGGTTCTTTTCCTAGACTTTTGCAGAGCATAATTGGCCCCCTGCTATCTCCTCCTGCTTTCTCTTAGTTCTATGAAGTATCAAAGCTTTAAACTGGAAGAGGTAATCGGAGATTTGCATACTAACTTTGTGCTGCCCTCTTGAAATCTCAAGGACTTCATAAGAGTGTTCGGGCAGTTGTTCATTGTGTTTATGGAGCACGTATTCAACAGATTCTACCACATGAGGGTCATTCCGAGGCAACAGAATTGGACATTTTGGACAGTTAAATAGCACATCTTCAGCAGAATCTGAAAAGACAAAAAAAAAAAAAAAAAAGTCAAGAAGGGCATTTACAGATACAGATTAACAGAGTTGGAAGGGATCTTGTAGGTCATCTAGTCCAACCCCCTGTCCAAGCAGGAGACCCTACACCATTTCTGACAGATGGCAGTCCAGTCTCTTCTCGAAAGCCTCCAGTGATGAAGCTCCTACAACTTCCAAAGGCAACTTCTGTTCCATGGGTTGATTGTTCTCACTGTCAGGAAATTTCTCCTCATTTATAGATTGACTCTCTCATTGTTCCGTTTCTATCCATTATTCCTTGTCTGGCCTTCGGGTGCCTTGGAAAACACCTTGACCCCCTCCTCTCTGTGGCAGCCCCTCAAGTATTGGAAGACTGCTATCATGTCTCCCCTGGTCCTTCTCTTCTCGTCACTAGACTAGCCATGCCCAGTTCCTGCAACTGTTCATCGTATGTTTGTAAAGCGGGCGGCAGTCTTAGCTGAAAACGGCTGCAAAAAAAGCAGGACATCGTGTACCATTTCGGACAAATGGTTGTCTAGTCTCGTCTTAAAAATTTCTGGAGGCAAGTCGTCCCACTGATTCATTATCCTGACTGTCAGGAAATTTCAGGCAGAAGGTTAAAAAAAAAAATAGTTGGGCAGCAAGTTCAAATTACAGCTTTTGCAATGGGAGACCATACGGACAGACGGTGCTTGAGTTATGACCACAATTGAGCACAACATTTAGGTTGCCGAGCGAGACTCTTTTTAAGTGAGCTTGCCCCATTTTACGGCCTTTCTTGCCACCGTTCTTAAGTGAATCCCTGCAGTTCTTTAATTAGTCACACACACAGCAAAGTCAATGGGGAAGCCAGATTCATGTAGCAACCATGTTGCTACCATAGCTTAACACCTGCACTGATTCAGGAGACTCCAACCTTGGCGACTTTAAGCCTGGTGGACTTCAACTCCCAGAATTCCCCAGCCAGCAAAGCCTCTCATTTTGCAGTTAAATGTTTTGATGTTTGCTAAGGAAGAGCCTTGGTAGTACAGTGGTCTAAAACACCCTCTTATTAAGACCAGCTGCCTGCAATTACTGCAGGTTCGAATCTCACCAGGCTCAAGGTTGACTCAGCCTTCCATCCTTTCTAAGGTAGGTAAATTGAGGACCCAGTTGTGGGGGCAATAAGCTGACTTTGTATAAATATACGAAAGGATGAAGGCTATTGCTTAGCGCACTGTAAGCTGCCCTGAGTCTCCGGAGAAGGGCGGCATATACATCAAATTAAAAAAAAAAATGTTCAATAGACATTGAGCCATAATTTTTCCTAGTTGATCCGAATAATGATTGTTCTTGTTCTAGATAATGAAATTGATTGGGAATGCCCTAAATGCAAACTAAATTGGAAAACTTCCATAGCAGTTTTCCAATTAACAGGAAGTACCAACAACAGAGTTAATTCTCCTGCACTTTCATTTCCTGGACGGGACAGCTTAGGGTTCTGTTTGGCTGGGAAGAAAGGAAGGAAGGAAGGAAGGAAGGAAGGAAGGAAGGAAGGAAGGAAGGAAGGAAGGAAGGAAGGGTTTATACAAATTTAATAAAATGAAACGAAGGGAGGGAGGGAGGGAGGGAGGGATGTTGAATGCTTTATTAAGGGTGTGTAAGTGCTTCCAGTCCATATCCAAACATCAAATTGATTTGAACTGTCAGTTTGATTCAAGCCCATCATTTGAATGGACTGAAAGCAGCATTTTAATTTGTATTCCTAAACAGATTGAGAAAGAAAAGGTTTTGCAGATGCAGAATAAACAGTTTGGCAGCATCTGATTCAGTGATCCATTCTATCTGATTAGATTGGCTTGAATTGCCTTTCAACTGAATTAAAGCAATGCATAGTTAGCTTCTCTGGGGGGGGGGGGGGTGGAGAGATCTCAGGACCCTAAGATGCTGCTGAATTTTAAAGAAGGGCTGGGTTAGTAACTCCACCATCATAAAAAGTTAATAAAGCAGGACAGGAAATGACAAGAGGCCAGTGGCTCAGCTCTTAGTTTCTTGAACCCAGCCCAGTTAAGAATCCAACTGGGACAAAGATGAATTACCTGGATCTGAGTGGCATTTCACAGCAACCACTTTCTCGACGCCCTCATCACTGAGAATCTTGACATCACAATCTCCTTCAACAGCCTGGAGATACAAGCCATCAAATTAAACAGGTTAAACTTTAACTTAACGTTATTTAACTAACCATTTTGGGCTAGTGCTTTAAAACTGGTGCTTCTGGGGGGGGGGATTTATAGCATTAGTAGGATTTATTATGGTCCATTATAGCACATTTCACGTTCTTAACAGATAGGAGATTATTAAAATGAGCACAATGCACTAATAACTTTGGTAAACTAGGTTGTGAGGCAGCATCATTACAGTAGCTAGAGCACTGTGGTGGAATGTAGTCTGGATTCCCAGGTGGGAGGGGTTGCATTCCAGAGAAGCAAGAGACATCAAAGTTTAGACAGTTTGGTTGGGAAGAAGAACGTCAACACAGCTCCTCTGTAGAAGTTCTCAGAGTACTGTATGCATTTAATGATGCAAGAGGTTTGCTTTAGTTTGGCACAATTTTGGTCTATATGTAAGGAACAATAAAGGAAAATTGTTTTGCCCTAATTTAGCGGGAAGGGGCAGGGTGGCTCAGTGGCTAAGATACTGAGCTTGTCGATCGAAAGGTCGGCAGTTCAGCAGTTCGAATCCCTAGTGCCGTATAATGGGGTGAGCTCCCGTCACTTGTCCCAGCTTCTGCCAACCTAGCAGTTCGAAAGCACATAAAAAATGGAAGTAGAAAAATAGGGACCACCTTTGGTGGGAAGGTAACAGCTTTCCATGCGTCTTTGGCATTGAGTCATGTCGGCCACAGACCGCAGCGCTGACTCTTCGGCTTTGAAATGGAGATGAGCACCGCCCCCTAGAGTTGGGAACGACTAACACATATGTGCGAGGGGAACCTTTACCTTTACCTTTAATTTAGAGAATCTTTCTTGGTTTTGAGCCTGACATGCATATTTGCTCCAAAACTATCTTATTGGTGCCTTTGGTGAAACATTTGCAGGTGTGGTAATATGAGAACTTCTACTTGGCCAGTTCCATGTTGATAAAAATTGGACAGTAACCTTAAACCTGGGGCATCCAACCTTGGACATAGCTTGCTGGGGAATTCTGGGACTTGAAGTCCACAGGTCTTAAAAGTTGCTGTGGTTGGATACCTCCTGTAAGGCACTTTTCATGGAATCTGGCATGGGAACAATTCAACTTTGGACATCACGGGGTGAACGTGAAATAAGGATTGCCTTCTTAATTCCTGGCTAATTCATTGTTCAGAGTTGAAATGAAATCTGGCTAGGTAATGTGCGCTCAGAATGAATGCCCATGGAATACGTTAGATACCGCTGAGGTTTCATTAACCCTTTGTTCACCAATACATCAGTTTGTGTGTATGTGTGTTCAGAAACTCAATTTACTCTTGGTGGAGTGGTAAGAAGCCACCTGTCCTCTCACAAAGTCTTACATTTTCAAGAACTTTCAGACACTTACATGGTAATGTTGGGGTCTTACAGTACATTTCTCGAGAGGGGATGGATCCAACACGTGACAGACTGTTTCCAGAAGACTTAGCTCAAGGAATATTATCTTCCCATGGGGTCTCTAAAACGAAAAATTGGCATGAGAATGACTTTTCTCCCTGCACATTTCTGTCTCTGTTGCATCAGCTGACTCGGAAATGTTTGAATTGACACTCAAGTTAAAGATATCGTCCTGGTGTACTTCTCAGTTATCAACTGCTTTGAAGAAAATACACCCAACAGGAAATTTCAATGCTGCCTTAAGTTAAACATGGTTCCTTTGGAGGTTGCAAGGCAGGAATGGACAAGGCTGTCCTGTCCTGACGTCAACATCTGCTCTGCTCTGCATGTGGTATGAGGTTTTCTTGTAGGCCTCAGTTGATTACCCAGTTGTTGTTTTTGGCCAAGTCTGGGTGGAAAAAAATTGCCTCTTTCTGACATTGCATGGTTCACATGTGTGCATATTGTCTATTCAACCACCAGCATTGTGGCTCCAAAAAATGGCATTGGGTAGTCCTGGCCTGTCTACCTACAGATACTTAGGACAACAGTTTGGGACAGGGGTCTAATGAAGATCAGATTGTTGGGAAGGAGCTAACATTTTGTTCAGTTGGAGAGTTCATACAACACTTAACCCAGTTGCAGAACGAACCATTTCCTAGATTTCCATCCCACGCTGAACCATTAAATAATCCAAGGAGCTGAGCTGACATAACAAATCCAACTGGTGCTCACACCAAATTCTGCATATCCAAATGCAGTCACAGAAACATGCTCTGCGCTGGTTAAACCTGTTGTGCATATGGTGCAGATCACGAGATGACCCCCCCTTCCCTTTCTAAGGATCTGACAGCTAAAGAAGCAGCAGTCAGGAGTATAAGCATTCACTGGGATGGGTCGGGGGCAGTGTGTGTCACTATCAACAAAATGGTGGACACCTGTTGTCCACACCCGTCTAGCAATTCAGCTGAAAATGGAAGCTATGAGATTACAGAACATCGACTAGAAAGAGGCTGTAGATTGCCCAGATCTCAGCAGGAAGGCTACAGAAACTGACTGGCACAACATCACCTCCCCAAAACAATCACCTAACTGTCATTGATTTAGTAAATGAAACTAGGAAAAATTTTCCTCCCATTGTACTTACCCGGGGTACGACATGAGCATCCTTGATTATATTGAGAGCTTGTCTGTATCCATGTAGAGTATGCTCATTGATGTAGTCCACTGCCAATTTTGCTAATCTTTCAGCTTCTTCGCCATTGCAATCGAATTGCGGCAACAAGTGATGGCTAAATGTGCATCCTATAATCTGACCCAGGAGTACGAGAGCTACCAGGGAATTCATGGCTGGGTTCAGAGATGATCTCCCAGGCACTGACGGAAGGAAGGTAGAGGATCCGATGTCAGGTGCTCCTTTTTATGGAGTATTTCTGTTCGCTGTCCCCCCGCCACCTGCCACTTGCATTGGCTTATTTGGGAGGATGCAATATTTGCCGAAGGTCCTGCAAACAAGAGGAAAGGAAAAATAAATATGTGGAGACATCTAGTCAAAGTTTGATTAGATAAGGGGAAAAAATGCAGATTGTGCGAAAAGAGGACAGTCGGTCATATTAATCCCAGGATACCACTGCAGAAAAGGGTATTTTAAGAATACAAAATTATATAGCAATGATGCACAAAGATAGTGCAGGGAATCGAACCCCGGTCTCCCACGTGACAGGCGGGGATACTTACCACTTGACCGACAGGAAGAAAGCTATTATGTCCACTAACCCCCTCTCCTAAATCCCCCCTCCTACTTTCCCACACATGAGGAGGTGGCAGCATTGAAGCTTCCGGCCTAATATGGCTTCCAAAGCTGACAGGCGCCCCCCCTGCAGAAAGACCTACATCCTGAAAAATAAAGCAGATAAAACACAAAAGAAAGGGTTAACACCTAGCGCAAAGCCCCTTAACCCCCCAGTGGGACCTTTTGGCTTCTCAGGAAATTTATTGTGAAACTGTTTCACGAGCGCATCAGCATTTACATCCCAACTCTTAACCCAAGTAGCTTCAGCTAACGGGTAGCCTTTCCAATGCACCAAATATTGTAATCGACCCCTATAGAGTCTAAAGTCCAGGATTTTCTTCACCTCATAATGAGTCTCGCCTTGCACTACTAAAGGAGGTGGTGGAGCACAGCGCATGCGCTTCCGAATCCGTAAGGAAGGTAAGTAGATTTCACCCCTGATCAGTACTGTTACCGCCATGTGAAGCAGAACGTTGGAACATTGTAAAAATAACCCCAATTAATATATTAAAAGTAAAATTAAAATTAATAAGCAAGTTAAGAGGTTGTATTGTAGATTCTGCAGAAGGCTTAGTGTCACCATTGTGTGATGAGCTTGTGCTTACTCTGCAACAGAGTGCAGCACAAGAAAGAAAGAAAGCTCAAGCCACAACATTCACAGTTTTCCGAGCAAGCTAAGCCAGGAATCTCAAAGTTGGCAATTTTAAAACTTGTGGACTTCAACTCCCAGATTCCCCATTCAGCATAGCTGGCTGAGGAATTCTGGGAGTTGAAGTCCATAAGTCTTAAAGTTGGCAAGTTTGAAGACCCCTGGGCCAAGCCATAAAACCCTAGCCAAGTCGAGTGTTGGTTTTATAGCTGATCTGATTAAGTGCGTCCGTATATTATGTAATATCTTGTGTGAACAAAACACGTGTAACAAAATTGATGGGCTTTGTGTTGTGATGGCCCAGTGTTCCTCTTTGCCATCCTCACAGATGTTCTTGTCTATGGTTATAAGTCATCCACAAGAATTTCCATAACAAGAAGTTTTACTAATAATCCAGGTTAAGGAATTCTAGGTGAAATTAGAAACCAGAGACAAACACTCTCCAGGATTAATTAAAAAACAACAACAGAATAACAGAATAATGGAGTTGGAAGGGACCTTCGAGGTCTTCTACTCCAACACCCTGCTAAAGCAGGAGACCCTATACCAGTGATGGCTAACTTTTTTTGCCATCACGTGCCAGGAGTGGGGGTGGGGGTGGGGGTGGGAATTGTTGTGTGCATGCGTGCCTACACTCATAATTCTATGCACCCCGCCCTGGCGTATGTGCACACGACTCTCCCTTCCCCCCACTCCTGGTACACGTTGGCCCGGTAGGCCCATTTTTCTCTCTTCCTAGGCTCCAGAGCCTTTCTAGGAGTTTGGGGAGGGCGAAAACCCCTGGAGGCCCCCTGGAGGCCGGAAATGGTCCATTTGCCAACTTCGGTGGGACCGGAAGGCCTATTTTTTGCTCTTCCCCAGGCCCCGGAGCCCTTCTAGGAGCCTGGGAAGGGTGAAAATGGACTTCCCCATCCCCCGGAGGCCCTCCAGAAGCTGGAAACAGCCTGTTTCCCTACTTTCAGGTGGTCCAGAAGGCCTGAAAATCAGCTGGCTGGCGCGCGCATGCGCCCACTGATATGGCTACCATAGGTTTGCCATCACGGCACTATACTATTTCAGCAGTGGTGAGATTCAGCCGGTTTGCACTGGTTTGAGTGAACCAGTTGTTAAATTAACCGCCCGCCCGCTATCGAAGTGGATCCTGGGCGCTGCGCTGCAATGGAGAAATGGGCAACAGAGCGGCCGGTGCGAGGGAAGGCGAAGGCCGCTTTCCCTCTTTCTTCTCCCTGCTCCTCCTCCTTCTCTCGTGCCAGCCGCTTCATTGCCTGTTTTTCCATTGCAGCGCAGCGCCCAGGATCCACTTTGATAGGTGTGTTTGTGGGGGAATTTAGCAACCAGTTTGCCCAGGGTCAGGTTGCCCATTGCAGGAGGCTTTCCCGCATGTGTGGTGGAGCTGGAGGACAGGAATGGGCCATGCCTCCCACAACAGCCAATCTGACCCTGGGGCAAACCAGTTGTTAAATTATTTGAATCCCACCACTGCATTTCAGACAAATGGTTGTCCAATGTCTTCTTAATAACCTCCAGTGATGGACCGCCAACAACTTCTGAAGGCAAGCTGTTCCACTGATTGTTTTGTCAGGAAATTCCTTCTTAGTGCTAAATTGGTTCTGTCATTGGTTAGTTTCCATCCAATGCTTCTTGTCTTACCCTCAGGTGCCTTGGAGAATAGCTTGACTCGCTCTTTTTTGTGGTAGCCCGTGAGATATTGAACACTGCTATCATGTCACCCCTGGTCCTTTTTTCACTAGACTAGACATACATAATTCCTGCAACCGTCCTTAATATGTTTTAGCCTCCAGTCCCCTAATCATCTTGGTTGCTCTTCTCTGCACTCTTGTGAGCAACAAGAAGTCAAGAATTAGAGTAACAATGCAATTTTCACAACTGACACTACTTGGGACAATGCTTTCTATGAATATGGCTGAGCCCGTCATCCATCATTTTACAAGTTCCAATGAAACCCACTGGATTTCTGGTCTTCTGAATGAAGACCTCAAGGTCATTAATAGAGCCATCCAACCATTAGTGTGCCAAAATTACAATAACGTGAACAGACTTGATATCATTTCAACAATGGCTGGGTGATCCCAGTATGAAGCTTGGAGGCCTCAATGGAGCCACAGCTATAGAATTGCAAGGTATATTCAGATACTGGGGATTAAACTGTGCTCTTTCAAGAAGGAACTGAGGAATAACAAACAGGATCTGGTGGTCCTTTGTGGCAACACATTTGGGACCTCTAATTTCACTAAGAGACCTTCCCTAATTTTAATGAAATATGGAACTGTGGAGAGCATTCTATGTGACATCAAAAGGAAAGACTTTTCCACTACGCATGGACAAGGACATCAAATATGTTCAAAGTCAAAAATTGAGGTGAATGAACAAGGCTTAAATCAACAGAACTGTTTGTCTGAAAAGTAGCCAAAGCTAACATGTCTTGATAAAATATTTTACAAGTTCATGGACAGGTAGTTGCTGCAGTCCATCCCAAAGTCACAGTTTGCTCTTTTCCCTCTGCTGATTCCATAGATTTAGACCACCCACTCCCCTTTTTTGTTATAGGTAGACCTTGATTTACAGCTCCAATTGAGCCCGACATTTCCATTGCTAAGTGAGATGGTTGCTAAGTGAGTTTTGCCACATTTTATGACCTTGCTTGTCACAATTGTTAGTGAATCACTGCAGCTCAGTGGTGAAATCACTGAGTGTACTGCACGCTGGCTGCGCATGCTGCACTTTAGTGCGTACTGCGAAGGTAAATAAGTAAGTAAAAGCCTTGGTGGTGCAGCAGACTAAAGTGCTATTAAGTAGCACCAGCTACCTGCAATTACTGCAAGTTCAAATCTCACCAGGCTCAAGGTTGACTCAGCCTTCCATCCTTTCGAGGTAGATAAAATGAGGACCCGGATTGTGGGGGCAATAAGCTGACTTTGTATAAAAAAGAACACTGCTTGGGGGGAGGGGGGCGAAAGCCCTACTAAGCAGGTATATACAAAAGTATGAAGGGTATTGCTTAACGCATTGTAAGCCACCCTGAGTCTCCGGAGAAGGGCGGCATATAAATCAAACCAATAAATAAATAAATAATAAATAAATAAGTAGAACAGCGTAGGTGTATAGGTGTGATCAACTGTGGCACATGATCGTGGGAACCTTTTAAAAAACTTTTTAAAAGCATTTTTTACTACCGGTTTGGGCGAATAGGTAGTAAAAAATGCTTTAAAAAGTTTAAAAAAAAGGTTCCGACGATCGCACAGCACAGCTGTAACCAATTCCTGCAGAATCTTAGTTGCTCTTCTTTGCACTTTTTTTCGAAGTCTCAACGTCTTTTTTGTAATGTGGGGAGCAAAACTGGATGCAGTATTCTAGGTGTGGTCTTACTAAGGCTTTATAAAGCAGCCCAGAGATACCCAGGAACCATCTATGGTTGAGTTCTTCATATGTTTCAATTTGGGCAATTTGGGCAAACTAATTAAGTTGAAGCTACTTCCCACTTCAACATCTTACCTATAATTCTGCACTGCTTCTTGGAACGGAGAGAAGAAGTGGCTCAAAGTCTCCCAGTGAGCACGATGGGCAAAACAAGCATCACAATGCCATTGTGCCAGTTCCATCTTTTTGTCTGTGTGCATGTCACAACATTGCATCCATGTTCAAAATAGGGGCAATGCTTGCATGGCAAGATCACCATTTCCGTTCTGCCATTTTGATGAAACGGATGGATTCTGCAAATGTCCACGGCCAGGTCATTGGGCCCTACAAAGGTCTCATAGGTATAGAAGGAAACATCTGGAGATGTTTGCCTCCTAATTAAATGAAAGTTCTGGGGATGTTTAGTTTCCAAATTTGCTCATAGCCCTCAAAGATTGAGAGCTAAATTATAATCCTGAGGATGGACCTTTAACTACTGCGAGAGTGAAAAAACAATCAGTGGAACAACTTGCCTCCAGAAGTTGTGAATGCTCCAACACTGGAAGTTTTTAAGAAGATTTTGGATAACCATTTGTCTGAAGTGGTGTAGGGTTTCCTGCCTAAGCAGGGGGCTGGATTAGAAGGGACCTCCAAGGTCCCTTCCAACTCTGTTATTCTATTCTATTTATCTAGAGCACCCTTAAAAAGATTCTGAATGCATATATACACGTGTGGTTTAAGAAGCTGGTTTCCTTTGCAGCTTTGTGGAATTCCTCTGGATTTGCCCCAAGAAGGTCAAAATTAAGGCTGCTGCTGTAAAAAAAATACTTCAGGTGATGAGGTCCCTCATCTCATTTCTAAATCATCCAGTGCCTAAACTTCCTCCTCAAAAGCCTTTAAGACTCTATTCTGATTTTTCTCCCCTTAGCGGATTTTAAGGAACAATAATAATAATAATAATAAAAACACAGCAACAAAAAGGAAAAAAAATGAATTTACAAATGGAGGATGTTTCTCATTTGGTGCTCTTGTAAATTTACCCTTGAAAAGGCTACGAGGTTGCACAATGGAAATTTCTAAAAAAACAGCCTCTGAACCTTTGTGGATCAATAAAAGAAATCTCTGCCCCAATTCTTATCTTATCACTTTAGGTGAAAGTTTAACTCGGAGCCTCCATGGATTGCCCATGCATCATTACAAAACTTAAAGAGACCCTACAACTCCCTTTAATGTTTAATTATATAAAAAGGGCAGCATGCACTGCACCCCCTCTTCCCATGTTCTCTCCAACCCGAACTCTAAGACAAATCCATTCTAGCCAAAATCACCCAGGGAATTTCTGTGGCTGACTGTGGAATAGAAACTGCAACTGCAATGAAGAATAGAGGAAAAAGGGGAGGAACAGGGGATGGAAATGGGATAAAAAAGAAGAGGGGAATGGTGTTGGGAAACAAAGGAAAGAGAGGAACAAAACTGAATAGTGATCAAGAGAGGTAAAAAAAAACCCCAGGAGATAGTAATCAGAGATAGAAAGAAAGAAGATGTATAATCTCCTTTCAGGTGGAGTTCTTATGGAAAGATGTGAGAAGATCTGGAGATGTGGGATTTGAGAAAACAGGTTTTGAAGGAGACACAGTGTCATTCCTCCTGGCAGGGAGTTGGCGTTAGGAATAATTTTAGAGCTGGCATGGACTAGTGTTTTTTTTTTTTTTTTAATTTGTTTTATATGCCGCCCTTCTCCAGAGACTCAGGGCGGCTTACAATGCGTTAAGCAATAGCCTTCATTCTTTTGTATATTTTATACAAAGTCAGCTTATTGCCCCCACAAACTGGGTCCTCATTTCACCTACCTTAGAAAGGATGGAAGGCTGAGTCAACCTTGAGCCTTGGAGAGATTCGAACCAGCAGAAATTGCAGGCAGCTGTGTTAATAACAGGGTGCACTAAACCACTGTACTATCAAGGCTCTGTAGTGTTGAGGGGATACAGCTAATCTACAGAAATGAACGATCTTATCTAAATTACAGTAGTGGCCAAAATTGTGGAAACCTTTTGGGAAAAGTGTATTTTCTAAAACTAGCTAATAACGTCACTTTTTTGGGGGGGGGGGGGAGTAGTACCATAAAATTATACATCAATGGAAAGATAATTTAATCAAGAGTGTAATGCAATAACTTTTATGAAGGATTTGCTATTAGAATAGCAGTTACAGTATAAAGAAGAAAAGTGAAACACGCAGAAAAAAATGAGATATAAACAAATTATCACCAAAGAAAAAACGAGATACACAAAAATTATTACGTCAGTTAATACTTAGTTGGGTAACCTTTAGCATGAATTACGGCCTTACAACGTCTTCCCATGGAATCTTTTAGTTCTGCAGCTGTTATAATGCGAAACCAAGATTGAATTATTGCTTCTATTAACTCGGTTTTATTGCTGGGTCGCTTCTGACCAGGGGTGAAATGCTCCCGGTTCGGACCGGATCACCTGATCCGGTAGCGATGGCAGCGGGTGGTTCGGAGAACCAGTAGCAAAAATCCCTGCAGCCCCCCCCTCAACCATGCCCAGCTGAGCCACACGAAAAAATGCTTTTAAAAGTAAAAAAAAAAAAAGCCTCTGATGATCGCACGGCTCAGCTGGGATCATCAGAGGCTTTTAAAAGCATCTTTTCTACAACCTCTTTGGCCGAAGAAGTTATAGAAGAAATGTTTTTAAAAGGAAAAAAAGCATCTGCCGATCAGGCAAGTCTGCTGGGATCGTCAGAGGCTTTTAAAAAAAAAGAAAGCCTCTGTCGATCAGGCAAGTCAGCTGGGATAGTCAGAGGCTTTAAAAGCATTTTTTAAATAACCTCTTCAGCCGAAGAGGTTGTAGAAAAAATGGTTTTAAAAGTAAAAAAAAAAAAAAAGTTGGCCACGCCCACTCAGTCATATTACCCCCCTCCCACCAAGCCACGCCCACAGAACCGGTAGTAACAAATTTTACATTTTATCACTGGTGCTAACTTTCTACAACTGCCTACCAACTAGAAGTCAATGGCCGGTAACCACACAGGCACCCAAAAAGAGATGGCAAGACACCATCAACAAAGATATACAAACCATGTAGTGTTGTAGTCCGCTAGCAGCCTGCGGAGCTGGCAGCAGAGTCGGACAGTGAGGAGGCTGGGGAGGAACATGGGCCAGTCCTGGAGCCTGGGGAAGGCTCGGACGAGGGCTCTGTGTCAGAGGCAAAGATGGGGCCATCTGGGAGGTACGTGCTGCCTCCGGAGCCTCCAGAGTCAGACCTCAGCAAGGCAGAGGAACAGGGGGAGTCTGTTCCCAGTGTGCGCATGCGCAGAGCTGCCAGAAGGCAAGAACAGTTAAAACAAAAGGGAGTAAGGCCTGGAGATGATTGGCCCCTCCCATAAGGCTTAAAAGAGGAGCAAAGGCACGTGGGCCTTTGCAGGAAGCAACATTGTTAATTCTGTGCAATTTAAAGCCTGAAGCTCTGTTTGATTCTGGACTCCGTGTGGCTTTGCCAATTAGGTCTTTGGCAGTGTGTCAAGGGAGATAAAGGTGGGTGATTATAAGCCTTATCCCGAAGGACTCTTTACAACTATTTGGGACTCATCTGTGAATGAACAGAATTCACAGCTGTTGCAATAAAAGAGGTTTTTGGGACTACTCGTGTGTTTTACTGACTCAGGAAGCCTAGGTCAGAACGCGCGGGCCTGGGCCCTGGAGATGCAGCTGACTGTGCAAAGTGGCATTCAATTATCCGAAAAGCGGACCCTACACCTGCGGGAATACGCTAGGAAGAAGAGGAAGAGAAGGAAAAGGAAGAGGAAGAGGAAGGAGGAGGAGGAGGAAAAAGAAGAGGAAGAGGAAGGAGGAGGAGGAGGCAGGATCTGTTATGGATTTCAGAGTGAATGAGCTGGCACAAATTATCAAAATACCTGTTAGGGCAGCTAAGAGAGGCAGCTCAGCTCAAGCAGCGATAAAGGATAATAATAATAATAATAATAATAATAATAATAATAATAATAATAATAACGACTCAGCCTTCCATCCTTCCGAGGTAGGGAAATTGAGGACCTGGATTGTGGGGGCAATAAGCTGACTTTGTATAAATATACAAAAAGGATGAAGGCTATTGCTTAGCACATTGTAAGCCGCCCTGAGTCTCCGGAGAAGGGCAGCATATAAATCAAATAAAAAAAAACCAAAACTAATAAATAAATAAATAAATAACAACAACAACAACAACTATAACTTTTCACTAAAAATTCTGCAGCAAAAAACGTATATTGGGAAATTACATATAAAACCCCATAGGCTAGGCATGTTTAAAGTGCTTACCACAAAACTGCATATATTAAGGGGAACCAGCAGCTTACTAGGGCTGTGCCGGATGACAAAATCTGTTTGCTTTCACAGAGACCTTTGCATTGCTTACGAGTTTTCTGCACCTGCAGTTCTGCACGTAACCCTGCAGTTTTTCTCCTATGGGTTAGAATTGGAGCAGTCCTTTGGCTGTTTACTGGAAACCAGATGCAAAGAACCTTGCAGTATTTCTTGTCTGCCAGGCGATGGCGCCGTTGCCAGTCTCCTCATTCATTTCCGCTAACTCAATGCTTTTCAACCTTGACAAATTCAGGATGCTGGCATTCTGGGAATTGAAGTCCATGCATCTTAAAAATTACCGCTATTGAAAAAACACTACACTAAAATGTTTGAAGGCGGCCAATTACAAGTTCAGGAGAAGGATTTACCACACATGATTGAAGGTTGTGCAGCTGGGTACATGCCACAACAGCGTACAGCAGGTGTCCTCCAACTGCTGTTTGTACACAGTTACAGAGAGTATAGCTGCAGTCCTGAACAATTGGTAGGGAGTTATATTCCCCTTATGAACTGTGGAAGGATAACAAAGAAGCACAACAGGTGAATCCAGGAAAATATTCTCCTTGGCTTGTGTGGTGAAGATAACTGGCACGACTGCTGAGGTGTGTGGGAAGCTACCCGCCTCCTAAAAGAATGAAATATTTTGAGAAATATATATATATAAAAGGCAGGAGAAGATATTTCCCCTAAAACAGAGAGGCTCAGCTCCCTGCTCCCATCCCCAGCAGCTACTGAGCTGGGGCAGCTTTTGAAATGCAGATTTGGTAATCCATTACTCCCTGCAGCAAGGTCTGAACCAAGGTAGGATTAACCCACTACCATCTAGCAGCAGAACTCACCACGTGGCACAATCTCCTAAGGACATTGCATCACCCTCCAAACTTCAACCAAACTTAGCTCAGACAACCTACAGAGCCAGCTATGACCCCTACAACAACCAATAGAATACGTGTTCTTGCACAGGAACAGGAAGTTCAAGTGCAAAGCCCCAGAGAAAGTATAAATACTCCCCATTCTCAACTACATGTGGTCAGCTGCCCAGAACCCATGTGCTTCTGCTTCATCATTAAACCATCTTTCCAATCAGCCTCCATGTTTCCAGTGTCTTTCTCCCAGCTTGGAACTGAACCAGATGGATATTTCTTTCCAGTGGTGAAATCCAATTTTTTTTACTACCGGTTCTGTGGGCGTGGCTTGGTGGGCATAGTGTGACTTGGTGGGCGTGGCTTGGTGGGCGTAGCAGGGGAAGGATACTGCAAAATCCCCATTTCCTCCCCACTCCTGGGGGAAGGATATTGCAAAATCTCCATTCCGACCCCACTGGGGCCAGCCAGAGGTGGTATTTGCCAGTTCTCCAAACTACTCAAAATTTCCGCTACCGGTTCTCCAGAACCTGTCAGAACCTGCCGCATTTCACCTGTTTCTTCCAACAGGTGCAAAGGCAGAATTGGATCTGTTGAAATCACTATTATTATTATTATTATTATTATTATTATTATTATTATTATTATTAACTGTTTCAATCCCTACAGGGCATTGCAAGCCAAAACAACTAGACACAGAGACTGTTTCCCCCCAACCTTATGCCATCACTCTGCTGAATACCTAATTCTCACGGTACTTTCTAATATCTATGTGTATTTTTTCATATAGTGTGGGTGTAGCATTATTATTTATCCTTCTTATTATTATTTTTTTTACTCCACCCTCTTTTTGATATTATGATGATGATGATGATCATTATTCTGTTAGTTTGTATGAGAGCTTTGGCACCAGAGAAGAAAAGAAAAGAAAAGAAAAGAAAAGAAAAGAAAAGAAAAGAAAAGAATAGAATAGAATAGAATAGAATAGAATAGAATAGAATAGAATAGAATAGAATAGAATAGAATAGAATAGAATTCTTTATTGGCCAAGTGTGATAGGTGCATATGCTCTCAGTGTACATAAAAAGAAAAGATACATTCGTAAAGAATCATAAGGTACAACATTTAATGATAGTCATAGGATACAAATAAGCAATTGAATCATATTAGGATCAATCAATGTAAATCGTAAGGATACAGCAATGTTACAGTCAAACAGTCATAAGTGGGAGGAGATGGGTGATAGGAACAATGAGAAGATTAATACCATGTTTCCCTGAAAATAAGATCCTATCTTATATTTTTTTTGAACCCTGAAATAAGTACTTGGCCTTATTGCCATGTGCTCAAAAGCCCGATTGGGTTTATTATCAGGGGATGTCTTATTTTGGGGGAAACAGGGTAGTAATTGTAATGCAGACTTAGTGAATAGTTTGACAGTGTTAAGGGAATTATTTGTTTAGCAGAGTGATGGCGTTCGGGAAAAAAACTGTCCTTGTGTCTAGTTGTTCTGGTGTGCAGTGCTCTATAGCGTCGTTTTGAGAGTAGGAGTCAAAACAATTTATGTCCAGGATGTGAGCGATCTGTAAATATTTTCACAGCCTTTTGTGAATCCCTTGTGTGTCTAATCACGCTTGGCCAAATAAAGTATTCAAAATTAGAGTAACAATTTCTGGATATCTAGTTTTATGTTAAGATCAATCTGGCAATGGTGGTTCCAACACATCTGCAGATCTTCATGGAAACAGCTACTGTTATTTTGCCTGGAAGTCTCAAGAGGAAGCCAACAGGATGACAAATCTTAAACCAGCTTTAGACTAGACTCTCTTATCGCTGAAGCTACAAATGGATCATCTTGATGATACCAATGCAAGTGCTTTAAACAATCTGTGCAGTCCCTTGGCAATATTTTTTCCCCCTTTCCCTAATAACGTAACCCATTTTGTTCTGTTACGTTTCTGGCAAGCTCAACTGCCGTAATAAATGAGCACCATTAAGCTGGAAGAGACCTTGTTGAGGGCTGATCCACACATCCATCTATCTGTGATCAGAGGATATCAAAACAAATGTAAGCTCAGATTACTTAGCATGAATTATGTCACTGGGATTGCTCTCAAGAGAAAGCAGAGAACTTCTTTCTTGAGGATCATTTGCTTTGCTTAAGGGTTTACTGACCTGGAGTCCATTACAGCTACTAAAGTAGTTGACCCTTTAGATGCACTCCATTAGTCTGTTAGTTATCTACTCATCTACAAGGCCATCCATGTTTAAGGTCACTGCTCAATGCACCCGCGGTGATTCACACAGCCCATTCAGTGTGGTAGCAGGCTGGGGGAAAAGAAATCTGAGTTCCACTGTGAGTTGCATAAAGTCTTCCTATATGCTTCAATCCTACATGTACTTCAAAGATCTCCCTGTTCCTGAAAATCAAAAACGATGAAAGCGGGTCGACTATAGATTTTAAGAATTACATTAAAACAATGTCGACTGGTGGTTCCCAGAGAAAGAGCCTTTTCTGTGGGGGCACCTACCCTTTGGAACAGGTTACCCCCAGGGATACGAATGATCCCAGATCTTCGTACTTTCCGTCGCGCACTTAAGACCTTTCTCTTTCACCAAGCTGGGCTGGCAAAAATCTCTTATTGTTCTAAATCTTTATGCTGAAAATTCTTAACCGATGAGCCAAATTGGCTTAATCATCTTATATTCACATTTTATATGTATGTTATGTTAACTGTTCACCGCCCTGAGTCCCTCAGGAGAAGGGCGGTATAAAAATTAATTAATTAATTAATTAATTAATTAAATAAATAAATAAATAAATAAACAAGGTTCTCTAGGAAGGTACGTCTTTGGGTGTCCCTTCAGGGAGCCTTTTTCAGATAAGAAAGGATGGCAAGGCCAGACTGGTGGACCTATGGCCAAACAGGGTACCCCAAGGCTCTGTCTTAGATCCAGTACTCTTCAATATCTTCATCAATGATTTAGATGAGGGGATAGAACGGGAACTCATCAAATTTGAAGATGACACCAAGCTGGCAGGAATAGCTAATACTCCAGAAGATAGGCTCAATATACAGAAGGATCCAGTGATGGGATTCAGCTGGTTCGGGTTAGTTCGGGCGAACCAGTAGTTAAATTGCTGGCTGGCCCCTTCCCTCCTCTCCCCACCCCTTCCAGGAGTCCCCACATGCCCCATTTTGGCTCTCAACTAAGTGCAGAGAGGCCTCCTAGGCCCAAAACAGGGTGTGGGGGGGTGCGGTGCCCCCCAGCCCATTTTCACTCCCAGGAGGCTGCAGAGAGGCCTTATAGGCCCAAAACGGGCAGTGCGGCTCCCTCGTGGCCCGTTTTCCCACCCAGGAGGCTGCAGAAGGCCAAGTGCTGCCTGTCACACCCCCTGGCCACGCCCACCATGGCCACGCCCACCCAGCCGGTCATTAGGGCAGAGAACTGGTTGTTAAATTATTTGAATCCCACCACTGAAAGGATTTTGACAGACTTGAACACTGGGCCCTAACTAACAAAATTGAATTCAATGATGAGAAAAGATTTTACACTTAGGCACGTAAAACCATGTGCCCTATTTAGATTAAGAGAATATATATATATATATATATATATATATATATATATATATATATATATATATATATATATATATATATATATTTGTTTTCTGAGGTTTTCGCGGGTGTTTGTATGTAGGTCTTTGGTTATTAGGGTTTTCTCCCGCGTAAAATTGGAGGTTTCTTGGCAACGTTTCGACGAAGTCTCATTCGTCATCTTCAGGCTGGTGTCTTAGGCTTCGTGCTTCTAGGAGCACTTCTTGAAGTTTGGGAAGGCTGGAAACGGGCTCATTTCTGGCCTCCAGAGAGTGTCCAGTGCCTGGGGAGGCCATTTTCACCCTTCTGGAGGCACAAAAAAATCCTCCGGAGCCTGGGGATGACAAAAACACCCCCCCACCACCACTATGGTGGAGGCCAACTAGGCCACACCCACCATGGCCACGCCCACCCAGCAACCGGGCAGAGAACCCCTCACTAAAATTTTTGAAGCCCACCCCTGACTAGAACTCACCGTCTCCGGGTTTCAAGGCCAGGACCTTAGCCATTACATCAAACTGACCCACTGACACGTCAAGCAGGTGGTTGTGAGAAATGGCACCAGAGCAGGGGTGAAATCCAGCAGGTTCTGACAGGTTCTGACAGAGAACCGGTAGCGGAAATTTTGAGTAGTTTGGAGAACCGGCAAATACCACCTCTGGCGGGAATGGAGGTTTTGCAGTATCCTTCCCCTGCCATGCCCAGCAAGCCACGCCCACCAAGCCACACTATGCCCACCAAGCCACACCCATAGAACCAGTAGTAAAAAAAATTGTATTTCACTACTGCACCAGAGTAGCCACTGCCTGGATTAGATTATTTTGAAACAGGATTGTGTAGGCTGAACATTGAAATTAGATTATTCTGATGGCCGTAATTCTCTCTGAAAGAGGGAGAGGGAGAGGCCTGGATACAGACAAGATAAGCAGCACCCAAGATACCTATAAAAAAATATTTTATGTATTTTATAACAGTTGGAGTCAGTTTAAAAAACTCAAATTCTTACCAGCAATTTCTGTGGTGATACTGTCAGAACAATTTCATCTGAATTTGCTTAACGCATTGTAAGCCGCCCTGAGTCTCCGGAAAAGTGTGGCATATAAATCGAACCAATAAATAAATAAATAAATAAATAAATTTTCTTTTTCTAAAATCGAGGCAGTGCCTCATATCATTCAAAGGGTAACCTGACTTTGATAAACTTGGAAGTTGTTTTGAAAGCATGAAAGAAAAATGGTACCAGTTATGTGGCATATCTTATCAACATCTTTTATTTTTTAATGTTTTCTCTGTGGAGAAGAGCATCTGGATGTGTTTTTCTTACACAGATTTACTACTTGGATTCCTACTCCAAAATTAAAAAGAGACTCTGTCTTCCATTTTCTTTTCTTTTTTTAAAAAAACAAAATCTATTCATCAGCCTAATGTGGCTGAGTCAACCCAAAGGAGTTTAAAAAAAGAAGATTATTTATTATCTCTTTTATTTTTCTATGCATAATTCAGGGCCAAAAAGTATCTTCCCAGTGGCAAGGCAAGTTTATTTCTTTAATCATTTGTCCTAAACTCGTTCTTAGAGGGATGTTTTTAAAGGGAACCAAGATTCAGATTTGGCTAAAGTTATGGATCCAAGCAGCTTGGAAAATAGTGGAGGAGACACAATCAAAGCTGTAAGACAGGGGTGTCAAATTTGATTTCACTGAGGGCTGCATCAGGGTTGTGTTTGACCTCGGGGGTGTGTGTGGCCAGGGTGGGCGTGGGCAGTTTGACGTCACTCGTGGGGGGGGCGCATGTGGTGGCTCGAGTGCTCTGCCAGCGAAAATGGGCTCCCGAGCTCCGTTTTCAGCTGCAACAGCCTCCTGCAACTCTCCCAAGCTCTGTTTTCACTGGCAGAGCCACCGCGAGCCGGCCGTTCGCTGTTTTCAGGGTGTAAGTACCCTGTGGGCCACATCTGGTCTGTGGGCCTTGAGTTTGACTTCCCTCCTGTAAGAGATCCAAAATCTCCCATGTTTAACTGAACTAGTTTTATATTAAATGGATACAGGTGGTCCTTGAGTTACAATGATTCATTTAGTGACCGTTCAAAGTTACAATGGCACTGAAAAAAGTGACTTATAACCAGTGGTGAAATCTAAAATTTGTTACTACCGGTTCTGTGGGCGTGGCTTGGTGGTGGTGGGTGTAATGTGACTGGGTGGGTGGGCCAACTTTTTTTTTTTTTTTTACTTTTAAAACCATTTTTTCTACAACCTCTTCGGCGAAGAGGTTGTAAAAAATGCTTTTAAAAGGCTCTGACGATCCCAGCTGAGTTGCCTGATTGGCAGAGGCTTTTTTTCTTTTAAAAGCCTCTGCCAATCAGGCAACTCAGCTGGGATCGTCAGAGCCTTTTAAAAGCATTTTTTTTTACAACCTCTTTGGCCGAAGCGGTCGTAGAAAAAATGCTTTTAAAAGCCTCTGATGATCCCAGCTGAGCCGTGCGATCATCAGAGGCTTTTTTTTTTAACTTTTAAAAGCATTTTTTCTGCCAAAGAGGTTGTAGAAAAATGCTTTTAAAAATAAAATAAAAAGCCTCTGATGATCACGTGGCTCAGCTGGGCAATGGGAGAACCACCCGCCTCCATTGCTACTGGATTGGGCGATCCGGTCCAAACTGGGAGCATTTAACCCCTGCTTATAATCATTTTTAATACTTACGCCTATTACAACATCCCCATGGTCACATGATCAAAATTTGGATGCTTGGCATGCGGTATGGATTTACCATGGTTGCAGTGTCTCGGGGTCACGTGATCATCTTTTACAACCTTCTGACAAGCAAAGCCGATGGGGAACTGAGGTTATCTTAACAACCCTATTATCAACTTAACAACTGCAGTGATTCACCTAAGAACCGTGGTAAGAAAGGCCGTAAAATGGAGCAAATTTCATAACAACGGTCTTGCTTAGCAACAGAAATTTTGAGGTCAATTCAGAGGTGGTATTCAGCTGGTTCGAACTGATTCGTCCGAAGTGGTAGTGGAAATCACGGGTGGGGCTGCTCACCCGCCCTGGCTCTATGCCATCCTATTTAGGCACATTTTTGAGGCCGGGCGCATGCCCAGAAGGCACACGCATGAGTGAAGCTCCTGAGCGGAAGTCTGGGTGCATGTGTGGAAGGCAGGCATGTGCGTGAACCGGGTGCACGCCAGTGGTGGGTTGCCCCCGGTTTGCACCGGTTCTATAGAATCAGTAGTAAAACCGGCGGGAGGCTCCGCCCACTGACCCCGACATCATCAAAATGCTTCTGCGCGCACTTCTTCCCCTCTGCAAACTGGTAGTAAAGGTAAGTAGAACCCACCCCTGGTGCATGCACGCGTGCAGTGAACCAGTAGTAGCATAATGTGAAACCTACCGCTAGGTCAATTGTGGCCATAAGTTCAGGACTACCTGTACTCATTATCCTCTTCAGGTTTGGACTAAAAGCCACAACAGTTTTGGTGCAATTGCTCCATTAAGTTAGTCTTGCTATCAAATAAAAACTCAAAAAAGTCCTTTTAAGGCAAACTTGAATAAGTCCGTCAGATGAGACGAATCTGGTTTAATTTCTTGCCACTTCTACCCTGTTCCAAGCAGGCAAGGATTTAGAACATAGGGTGTCCCTCTTGCTACTTACTCCATGTTTGATGGTTGCAGAATTTCTGGATGTATATTGTTACAAAAACTCCAATAGAAGAGAATTTATGCCGCTCGGGGTAGAACTGTAGAGTATTTGGTGCTCCCTGAGCTTGGGTGTTTACCTGCAGATGTTTCCGCAGTCATTATCCTATTCCCTAGATGTTATCTTACATATCCCTAGACATTTTTCTAGTTGGGTAATGAAACGTCTGCAACAAGCAAGTTCAGAGAACACCAAGGACTCCACAAAACCTGTATTGGCCTCCCTTGTGAGGAGTGCAGATATAACTACCCAATGTACAACTTCTGAATATTTTGGGGAAGGTCAGAAATGGAGGAACTCCTTTGCTTGAAGAAGATCCCAGGTTCCACCCCAGGCATCTGCAGCAGAGGTGGTTCTCAGCAGGTTCTGACCAGTTCTGGAGAACCGGTAGCGGAAATTTTGAGTAGTTCGGAGAACCGGTAAATATCACTTCTGACTGGCCCCGCCCCATCTATTCTCTGCCTCCCAAGTCCCAGCTGATAGGGAGAGAATGGAGATTTTACAGTATCCTTCCCAGTGGTGGGTTCCTCCCGGTTCGGCATGGTTCGGCTGAGCTGGTAGCGGTGACGATATGACATCACCAAACCGGTTCTCTTTGTTTGGGAACACCCCCCCCCCCCGTTATTCTTACCTTTTATTTGGCCCTGTCCCCAATCTATTCGCTGCCTCCTGAGTCCCAGCTGATTGGCTAGAAGGAAAAAAACTGTTTAAACTCTTGCCGTGGGGCTTCAAAGGGCCGCCCTCAACTGATCAGTGTTAAAAGGCAATGTGGTGGTAGACCGGTGCCTCCAAAAACAAATGGGTAGACCGGAACGCTCCAAGAACAAATGGGTAGACCGGTACAGCTCTGCAAGCAGTTAAAAGCCTGGTAGACCAGTACCTCCGCTAAATCCTAAAGAATTGTCACATGACCATCAAACCACGCCCACAAATTAAGCCCCACCCACAGAACCGGTAGTAAAAAAATTTAGAACCCACGCCTGATCCTTCCCCTGCAGGAAACACAGAGCTGTTTCTCTCCCAGCTGAAGGATGAACAGCGGCTTAAAAAAAATAAAGTCTGACAAATATGAAAGGAGATGGAAGGGTCGCTTAGCCCTTTCTGGCAAGTCCTTCCATCTTGCCCAAACGCTGTTCTGGTTCTCTACCACCAGCAGCACCTCCACAAAGAGCTCTCCATCCCCCACTCCCCCTTGGATTCATACGTTTTTAAGGAAAGGAGGCTCTAGACTTTCCTTAGACTCTTCAACTCTCTCTGAGCATCCATCATTGTAGGAGAGATCTGCAACTTCTCATTCAGTGAGTGCTGCAGCTGTCTCTGTGGAGAAGGAATCCAGATTTAGCATTACAGATTTCCAGCTCTAGTTTTTGCCTGGCACAGATGGATGATGCAGAATTAGAGGTTAAAGAGGTGAGCAGAAAATGAAGAAAAAGGGGCAGCCAGATGCCTGAGTAAAATTATCAACAATGAAAAGTACCTTTGATTCAAACTTTGCTTTGCTTTGTTTTCCTTTGCTTTGCCCTTCCCTTCCTTTCCCTTCATCCTTTCCTTCCCCCTTTCTTTTCCTTCATCCTTCCCTTCCCCCTTTCTTTTCCATCATCCTTCCCCCTTTTTTTCCTTCAACTTTCTCCCTTCTTTCCCCCATCCTTCACTTCCTGTCTTCCTTTCTTTCCCCTCATCCTTCCCTCCCCTCCCCTCCCCTTCCTTTCCCTCCCCTTCACCCTTTCTTTTCCTTCATCTTTCCCTTTCCCCCTTCTTCCCCCATCCTTCACTTCCTGTCTTCCTTTCTTTCTCATCCTTCCCCCTCCTCCCCTCCCCTTCCTTTCCCTCCCCTTCCCCCTTGCTTTTCCTTCATCGTCCCCTTCCCCCTTTCTTTTCTTTCATCCTTCATCCTTTCCCTCCCCCTTTCTTTTCCTTCATTCCTCCCCCGTTTCTTTTCCTTCATCCTTCCTTTTACCCTTTCTTTTCCTTCCTCCTTCCCCCTTTCTTTTCCTTCATCCTTCACCCTTCATCTTTCCCTTCTCCTTTCTTTCCCCTCCTCCTTCCCTCCCCTTTCCCCTTGCTTTTCCTTCATCTTTCCCTCCCCTCCCCTTCCCCCTTTTCTTTTCCTTCCCCCTTTCCTTCTCTCTTACTTTTCCTTCATTCTTGCCTTCTCTTCCCCCTCTCTTTTCCTTCATCCTTCCCTCCCGTCATCACCCCAGCCGAATTTAAGAACCACTGTTTGAGGCGGACCTACGAATCTGCTGGTATAAGGGGGGGAGATAATTAACAATAATAAAGCAATGGACTTAATCCTTCTCACTCGTGGCCTGAGGCGGAGGTGAGGGGGAGCCTATGGACAGATGGCAGCAAAAGGAGATTGCCAGAGAATGTTTCCGCCATATTACATGAAACGGCCTGATTCTCACCACTCCTATGGAAACGGATGTGGATTGCTATTGGAAGGCTCCTGTTCTCATATACAGGTACTCCTCACCTTACGACTGGTCGCTACATTACAATGCCTCCCTCCCAAATACTTAGAACCCAGTTCTGAATTTTCAATGTCAGCCTTCACTTAACAGCTGTGGCAAGAAAAGTCATAAAACGGGTCAAAAAAACTCACTTAACAACTGTCTTGTTCAACGATGGATGTTTGGGGCTCAATTGTGGTCGTATGTCGAGGTCTACCTATACACACTGGCTGAATGTTATCCCAGCTCAGTTGCCCAAGTAAGCCAACTCCCCTGATTTGGCTTGGCTGCCTCTCTGGTTCCTCCTGAGCTTTCAAATTATTTTTAAGTTGCAATATTTATTATTTATTTATTTATTTATTTATTTATTTATTTATTTATTTATTTATTTATTTATTTATTTATTTATTTATTGGTTCGATTTATATGCCACCCTTTTCCGGAGACTCAGGGCGGCTTACAATGAGTTAAGCAATAGCCTTCATA
Organism: Pituophis catenifer annectens; assembly: GCF_029215685.1. Taxonomy (NCBI): domain Eukaryota; kingdom Metazoa; phylum Chordata; class Lepidosauria; order Squamata; family Colubridae; genus Pituophis; species Pituophis catenifer. Next base: position 6,996,569 of record NW_027256886.1, on the reverse strand, counting down.
CTTTTGTATATACCTGCTTAGTAGGGCTAAGTAGGGCTATTAGTAGGGCTAATAGTTCTGTTTCTCTCCAGCTTCTGACTTCCAGATTGAGGTGGGGGCTTGCTTATTGGTCAGGTCATGCCAGTGGACAGAGACCTGATGAACTAGTACAGAAGATACAATTAGAAGAAGGATGATCTTATTACCATAATAATCAGCAACCAAGCAAAAGTGGGGGCGGAAGATGGTAATGTAATATCTGACTGAAGTAATGGGCAACTTGGATGTAAAGACTCACCAATTCAGTGACATGATCAGGGCAAAATGGAATAATAGTAGAAAAATAGTAGAAAAATGTGGACAGCTTGGCTATAAAGAAGAAGGTCATTCAGCTTCCAGACACAATATAAATCGAGGGACCTTTACTACTATTACTTTAGTTTAATTCTGCTTCAGTGGAGAATGAGGAAATTGCAGGAGAGAAGTCGTGTCCCATTTAGTTTTATTTCGGTTGGGTCAGGAAAGCTCCAGTAGATGCATTTCTTCTCCACAACTGCGGTTTCTCTGAATTCAGAATTCTCTGAATTAGGGCCTGGTGGCTCAGCAGACTGATAGCATTGTGATTAACACCAGCTATTACTGTAAGTTCTGCAATTACTGTAAGTTCGAATCTCACCAGGCTCAAGGTTGACTCAGCCTTCCATCCTTTCTAAGGTAGGTAAATTGAGGACCCAGTTTGTGGGGGCAATAAGCTGACTTTGTATAAATATACAAAAGTATGAAGGCTATTGCTTAATGCATTGTAAGCCGCCCTGAGTCTCCGGAGAAGGGCGGCATATAAATCAAATTAAAAAAAATTAAAATTAAAATTAAAAAAAAAATTGCACTCACTGAGGGTGGCATTTGCTTGTGTTGCTGAGAGCGAATTTGCATCTTCCCCTCGTGTATTAATTGCAGAAGGATAGTGACAGGAGAAGGGCATCTCCTACTTGTGGCTCCACCAGAGGGTTGGCTGTTGGCTATTGTGAGAAAGAAAAAGGCTAAAATGCATTTCAGCCTGGGAAGGAAGGAAGGAAATAAATGAAGGAAGGAAGGAAGGAAGGAAGGAAGGAAGGAAGGAAATAAATGAGAAAGGAAGGAAGGAAGGAAGGAAGGAAGGAAGGAAGGAAGGAAGGAAGGAAGGAAGGGTCTTCAAGTGGCCAAGGATGAGAAACTATGGCCTAGAATGCTCCCTTTCAACTCCAGTATTCTGAGAAATTAAAAATCTCTTCTTTATTCTGACCCTAGCAAAAAAAACAAGAAGCAACTTTCTTAGGGCACCCATATATCCCATTTTGCTATCCTAACCCTTTTTCTTGTTGTTGTGCTCTATGGCAGATGCAGTTTTTTGAGATGACTTCATATTACTCTCTGCGGTGAGCCTACATATACATCCATCACAGCTTCCCTGCTGAGTTCGGGTCTGTGAGTGAGTCCTCCTCCTCCAGAGCCCTCTGTTTCGCAGAGAAAGGGTGAGTGGGAGACTGAGAAGATGGGTGCTTTATTAATCACCAGAGAGGATCACCCTTTTAATCCCCAGCGCAAGAGCCTGCTATTAATACCCTTCAGTTCGAGACAAACAATTCCCAGAATTGCTGGATCAGGGAGAAATAGCAGGCTCTTATTTAGTCCAAAATGAAAAGACATGGTTGCATGAGGAGGAGAAACTCAGGAGAGGAACATACATTCCTAACATTTCTTTCTTGGTATCTTTCTTTTCTTCTGTCGTCTGGTATTCTCAAAAGCCAAGGTCATGATTTCATTTGAATTCTTTCAGGAGAAGCGTTAAATATGAGAAGAAAACCTGGTCACCTTCAGATGTTTTGCAGTAAAACCCTGATTAGTTTATTTTTATTTTTATTTTTACTTTTATTTTATTTTATTATTTTATTTTATTTTATTATTTTATTTTATTTTATTTTATTTTATTATTTTATTTTATTTTATTATTTTATTTTATTTTATTTTAGAGTAGAATAGAGTAGAGTAGAATAGAATAGAATAGAATAGAATAGAATAGAATAGAATAGAATAGAATAGAATAGAATAACAGAGTTGGAAGGGACCTTGGAGGTCCTCTAGTCCCACCCCCTGCTTAGGCAGGAAACCCTACACCACTTCAGACAAATGGTTATCCAACCTCTTCTTAAAAACTTCCAGTGTTGGAGCATTCACAACTTCTGGAGGCAAGTTGTTCCATTGGTTAATTGTTCTGTCAGGAAATTTCTCTTTAGTTCTAGGTTGCTTCTCTCCTCGATTAGTTTCCACCCATTGCTTCTTGTCCTACCTTCAGGTGCTTTGGAGAATAGCTTGATTATTTTATTTTTATTATTTCTTTTCATTTCCTATAGCCGCCCAACTCAGCCAAGTGACTCTGGGCAGCTTACAAGTCTAAAATGCTAAAACTATTAAAACAAATTTAAAAGACATTAAAACAATAAAAAAGAACATCCACAACATAAATAAGTATAAACGGCAGCTGTGATGTTTAATCAGCTAATAGTAAAACCAAGTAATGAGGCCCTTCACATTAGGCCCGGCTATCACAGCCAGTAATAATGGGAGATGTCATTCAAAACATTATCAAGGAGGTAGGTTGTTGTATCACAACTTCTAGCATCAAGATCAGAGGTGGTATTCAGCAGGTCCGGGCCGGTTTGGGCGAATCGGTAGCGGAAATTTTGAGTAGTTCGGAGAACCAGCAAATACCACCTCTGGCTGGCCCCGCCCTCCCGCCCCCGCCTTTCCCTGTCCTATATTCCCTTGTTTTTCTTAGCTCAGCTGATTCGTGCGGCAGGGTGGATTGCTGCGCCTCAGCTGAGGTAAACAACAGCTCAGCTCAGCTCACCAGCGCTGACACCAAGGGCGGTCTTTGAGTGCTGCGCATGTGTGTGAAGCACACGTTAGATGTGTGCGCACGCAAAGCACACTCTCATAGAACCGGTATGAAAAGATTTGGAATCCCACCATTGATCAAGATGTTGAAACTTTGGGAAGAGTGTAGAAAACAGCAACAAAGATGATTAAGGGTGTGCCTTAAAACAATGAAGAACAGCTGCAGGAATTGGGTAGTAGGACTAGTCTAGAGAAAAGAAGGACCAGGGGTGACATGATAGCAGTATTCCAGTATTTGAGGAGCTGCCACAAAGAAGAGGGAATCAACTTATTTTCCTTTTTTTCAACCTATTCTCCAAAGCAGGGGTCTCCAACCTTGGCAACTTTAAGACGTGTGGACTTCAATCCCCAGCTCTGCAGGCTGAGGAATTCTGGGTGTTGAAGTCCACATGTCTTAAAGTTGCCAAGGTTGGAGACCCCTGCTCCAAAGCACCTGTGGGCAGAACAAGAAGCAACGGATGGAAACTAATCAGGAGAGAAGCAACCTGGAACTAAGGAAAAATTTCCTGACAGTGAGAACAATCAACCAATGGAATAGCTTTCCTTCGGAAGTTGTGGGAGCCTCATCACTTGAGACTTGCAAGAAAAGATTGGACTGCCATTTGTCAGAAATGGTATAGAGTTTCCTGCTTGAGCGGGGGGTTGGACTAGATGACCTACAAGGTTCCCTTCCAACTCTGTTAATCTGTTAATGTGCTTGTCTTACCAGAAGTTCTGGGTGCTTCCATTCCCCACCATCCAGTCAGAGCTGAAGAAGCTTCCTGGATGAGAAACGAAACGTCTTCAAAGAAAAACAGGAAAGTCCAGTTGCCTCTTGAAAAAGCACCTTTGGGACAGGAAGCAGGAAACTTCTCTACAATTGCCAACGACTGCCTCATCCATCACAAATTTGCCAAGTTCCCCTTTAAGAAGATATAAGTCAGTGGCCATCACTGCAATTAATGCAAAACTGCTGTATCACACACAAAAATCATGGAAACCTCTCATCAAAGCACATCAGATTCTTCGGAAGAGCCCACTGACTTACCAATGATGTTTTTCTTTACGAAGGATAATAATATTTTAAAAAGTTTAAACCATAAATTCAAGGAACCCCAAAACAACCTATGTCCGTAACTTTGAAAGAGGAGATGGAACCCCATTTCTTGTTTTGAATATTACTATTAATGCTGGGGTAACCTTTGATCTGAAATAATTTTGTTGCTCTTCCAAATATGAGGACTCATTTCTTGCAAGTGCAGTGATGCTTTTTTTTAATGTGCCAGAAAGATGAATCTGTATACCGTGTTTCCCCGAAAATAAGACACTGTCTTATATATTTTTAAACTCTGAAATAAGTGCTTGGCCTTATTGCCATGCGCTCAAAAGCCCGATTGGGCTTATTATCAGGGGATGTCTTATTTTGTACAGGCAGTCCTTGATTTATGACAATTGTGACCAGAATTTCCATTGAGAAGCAACCTTTTTTTTGCCAGAGCTTTTGTTAAGCAAATCACTAGAGTTGTTAAATGACTCATGCGGTCGTGAAATGCATCTGGCTTCCTCCATTGGCTTTGCTTGTTGGAAGCAATCCGGAAAGGACACAAATGGTAATCACATGACTCTGGGATGCCAAAACCATCATAAGAGCCGAGGTGGCACAGTGGTTAGAATGCAGTACTGAAGGCTACTTCTCCTGTCTGCCGGCTGCCTGCAGTTCCACAGTTCGATCCTGACCGGCTCAAGGTTGACTCAGCCTTCCATCCTTCCGAGGTGGGTAAAATGAGGAGCCAGATTGTTGGGGGCAAGATGCTGACTTTGTAAACTGCTTAGAGAGGGCTGTAAAAGCACTATGAAGTGGTATATAAGTCTAAGTGCTATTGCTATGGCTATACATCCGTGCCAAACCCCCAAATTTTGATCATATGACCATGGGGAAGCTAGAGTAGTTGAAAGTTCAAAGGACCACTCATCAGTCCCTTTTTTGAGCATTGTGGTAACTTCAAACGGTCACTAAACAAACGGTCGTAAGTCGAGGAATACAGGTCGTCCTCAACATATGGCCACAATTGAGCCCAAAATTGATGCTGTTCAGCGAGAAATTTGTTCAGGGAGTTTTGCCTCATTTTATGACCTTTTCTTGCCGCATTGGTTAAGTGAATCACTGCGGTTGTTAAGTTAGTCACACGGTTGTTAAGTGAATCTGGTTTCCTCACTGACTTTGCTGGTTAGAAGGTCACAAAAGGGGATCATGTGACTCCAGGATGCTACAACTGTAATAAATATGAATCAGTTGTCAAGCATCTGAATGTCACGTGACCATGGGGATGCTCCAACGATCGTAACCAATTCAAATAATTTAACAACTGGTTCTTTTCCTTAATGACCAGGTCGGTAGGCGTGGCTCGGTGGTCATGTGACTGTGTGGGCATGGCCAACTCAACGTTACTCATGTCGATGGGCGCTTCGCCTTAGCTGTTACAATGTAATAAGGGTTAACCAGAGAGGCAGTTTCTGTTAGCAGGGCAATAAAGATTAGGCTAGAAACAACACCAGAATGTTTCCTTCCTGCCTTCCTTACAGGATAAGTCCTGTAAAGTGGGGAAAAAAAAAAGATTTCTTCCAACAACCGATTCTCCGAACTGCTTAGAAAGTTAACAACTGGTTCTCCCGAATAGGTGCGAACTGGCTGAATCCCACTGATCGTAACTGTGAAAAACAGTCCTAAGTCACTTTTTTCCAGTGGTGTTGTAACTTTGAACGGTCACTAAATGAACTGTTGTAAGTCGAGGACTACCTGTACCTACACTTTGTTCAGAATGTAAAGCACTTAAAAATAATAAGGCAGACAATCCAGCAGAGGGCACTGAAGCCACATCATTCATATATATATATATGAATATATATATATATTGCATTTATCACAGAATATGATATATATATATATATATATATATATATATATATATATATATATATATATAAATTTTCTTACTTCATATATCACAGAATATATATCATATTCTGTGATAAATGCAAGAAGGATAAACTTCCTTAAATTGTATTTCTTACTTTCTTTAGCCCTGCTCAGAAATGTGGGCATCCATCCTTGCTTAGCAGCTAAATCTGGCTGATTCGGGTGACAATAAATATCAAACACCGTTTTGGTGATTCATGTGCACCAGGGTTGTTTGGGGTTTTAGTCCAGCTTCCAAACCGTGTGGCTTTAGATATGTGTTTGTCTCTACAGTATATAAATCAACAGCCGATATATTGTCGGCCTGTTGGTGTTTGTACAGATTTGCACCACCGAATGAGACGGTGTGGGGCTGTTCCCTTCTATGCTCTTGAGGAGACTAAATCTTACTGAACTCCGTGGAATGTGCTTCTGAGTGAACATTTTTAAGTTTGTGCAGTCAGACCTAATTGGCTTTCCATGGGGAGAAGAGAAAATGCAAGAGGTTAAGACACGGAGAAGCCTGGAACCATTAGAGGCACACGGGAAAATTGAACTAGTCAGTCAGTTAATTCTTTACTAGAGTCAATGACCAGCGTTCCATCTAGAAAACCACACCGGTTGAAATGGGTTAGATAATGAAAACATATAATGCAATAAAATTTGGCAAGGAGAAAATAATAATCAGATAAACAGCCAGATCTAAATGATTAGCCTAACAGACTAAGTTTGCACGTTGTATAGATTTTAATTTTATGCATGATTGCTATTAGCTAGCCAAGTATGGTCTCATTTTTTTTAATGCATAAAATCTGTACGACCTACAAACTTTACGTTAACAAAGGGTTAACTTTCAGGCAAAATCAACCCTGGTCCCCTAATACTAAATCAGATGACTCGGAAAATCCTTTGTGGAGAGAGAGAGCAATAAAAGCAAACTTTATATCCAAAAGAAAAAGAGAGTAGATTTAAAATCAGAGGTGGGCTGCTGCCGGTTCGGACAGGTTCCAGCGAACCGGTAGTTCCGACCACCTGCTGGGCCCACCTCCCCGCCTGAGCACTATCTCGTCCTATATATCTCACTCTCTGGCTCGCTCTCCCCGCCCACACAGCCCAGGTGATTGCCACGCCTCATCCATTCTACTCACCGCGGCTGCCCGAGAAGGTGTGCTGGAAGCCACATGCGTGAAATCACCATGTGTTTGAAGCTGCATGCAAGCGCAGAAGGCATGCGCTCACATTTTTGGTTCTGCACTAGGCGAGCCAATTGTGATGTAGGCTTACTGAGTCATTACAAGACACAATTAGTCTCAAACAAAATATTATTTTATTGTAACAGCTGAGAATTACATTCATTCCCAGTTGAGTCCCAATTAGCTGCAAAACAAGTCCTTCGGAAGAAGTCCTTCGGGATAATCACCAAGCTTTATCTTCTTTGACACCCTGCCAAAGACCTTACTTGGCAAAGCCCCACGAAATTCAGAAACAAACAAGAGATGTCGACTGGAAACAGAGTTAGCAACGTTGCTTTCCTGCAGAAAGGCCCAAGTGCCTTTGTTTCTCTTTTAAGCCTTATGGGAGGGCCCAATCATCTCCTGGCCTTACTCCTGAGTTGTCCCTTTTGCTTTAGCTGCTCTTGCCTTCTGGCAGCTCTGGGCATGCGTGCACTAGGAACAGGCTCCTCCTGTTCCTCTGCCTCTCTGCTGTTCAACTCTGGAGGCTCCGGAGTCCGTGCATCACTCCCAGATGGCCCTGGCCCCATCTCTGCCTCTGATGCAGAGCCCTCGTCCAAGCCTTCCCCAGATTCCAGGACTATCCAGGACTCTATTCCTCCCCAGCCTCCTCACTATCTGACTCTGACTCCGCAGGTTGCTCGTGGACCACAACATCGGTTGTTAAATTATGTGAAGCCCATCTCTGTTAAAATAATAATAATAATAATAATAATAATAATAACAACAACAATAACAACAACAACAACAACAACAACAACGACTACGATGACGATGATGTGATTATTATAATAATCACAGGTAAAAATTTTGTTAAGAAGGGGATAAAAATTACAGGCTGTTCCAATACTAGAGAATAATCTATAAAAGTTTTCCGATAGAAAAGCATCAAAGAAAATCTTTAGGTTCCAGGTAAACCACAAGTTAATGCTGGTCTGATCCTAATTTAGAAGAACTTCTGTTGAAAAGTAATTCCATGTGATATAAAGCACACAAATACTGAGTTACAGTAACATGATAAATATCAGAGACAAAATTTTAGACTTATGAATATTCAATCAAAATAAAAAAATGAGCCTTCTACAATATTTCAAACTAAACTTCTTATCTGCTGCTTTGGATGACCAGATGCCTAAAGAGAAAGTCCCCTTATCTGCTTTCTTTGACTTTTTTTTTCTTATAGATTTTTTTTTGTAGATTTTCCTTTGATCAGAAGCTCAAACCCAAATATTTAATTTCTTTCTTTCTTTCTTTCTTTCTCTTTCTTTCTTTCTTTCTTTCTTTCTTTCTTTCTTTCTTTCTTTCTTTCTTTCTTTCTTTCTTTCTTTCTTCTTTCTTTCTTTCTTTCTTTCTTTCTTTCTTTCTTTCTTTCCTTTCTTCTTTCTTTCTTTTCTTTCTCTCTCTTTCTTTCTCTCCCCCCTCTTCTCTTTCTCTTTCTCTCTTTCTCCTGCAATTTTCAAAAGAATAAAGTATTTTCCATCTGGACAAGCTGGAGTTGTGTGGAATCTCTCAAAATATAGATGTTGTCTGACTTAGTGGAATAGGGATTCTTTATTTAAAAATAAGTAAATAAAAGCCCCACCCCACTAGAAATGGCCAAAACATGCTTCCTTACTAAAAATGGGTAATCGCAACTTGCTGTCAGGAAGAAATCTGTTTCCTAAGTATGATTAATTAAATAAGCCATAATTGATTGATTCCATCATGCCAAGTCACCAATCTGCAAATCATAAATGGCACATGGTATGTCTTCATGTGTAAAAAATTTTTTTTGACCATTGAGTGATATCACCAGAAAACTGAAAGCCCCACTTATAAATTGTCTGCTCTTGTCTAGAAAAACAGAATTTTCTTGTAAAATGGTGGCATAAGAAACTCTGTGACTTGACTGCTTCCAGATGATTAATCTGAATTTTAGGATAGGGATGTGTATTTATCTCATGCCTAAGAATTCATTGCTCTATTTCACACTTCAGGATTTTGAGAGGAAGATGTGAGGTCATTTAAAAGTTACCCACAGAAGCCAAAAGGAAAAACGAGGCATAGTTTGTCTTTTTTTCATTAAAGAAGAACGATGAGTCCATGACTAAGTTTCTTTTGATTTTGATTTGATTTATTAATTTTAAATGGCTGCCAAGCAACAAATATTCTCTGGCTGTCTTTCAGACCAAGATGAACTTAAAAAAAAAATGCTAACATTACAAAATGCAGGAAGTATTTTAAATAGCAAAAAATTCAGCCTAATAAAATTTTCAATAGTGACAATAAGCAACAGCACTTTAGATTAAAAACCATACCAAAATAGTGAGAACTATATCATCCATCCATCCATCCATCCATCCATCTTCTGTCTGTCTGTCTTCCTATCTATCTAGTGCAAGGGTCAGCAATCTGTGGCTCTGGAGCCACATGTGGCTCTTTCACCCCTCTGCTGTGACTCCGTTACTCAAAATATGTGTCACAACCACCAATGTGCGACACCTGCTGGCACGCGATTTATTGAGCTTTTCAACCCCCGATAGGCCAACCAAGGATAAATCTAAGAAAAGAAAAATTTCAGAAGAAAACAGAACATTTAATTCAACTACATATGCTAGTTTTGTGGCCACTCAAGAAATAGTCAGGCACGGGAAGGGTTTTGTGGCTCCCGGTGTTTTCTTTTCTGTGGGAAACGGGTCCAAATAGCTCTTTAAGGTTGCAGACCCCTGATCTAATGTATCATCTTCCATCCATCATCTGTCTATCTATCTCTATCCTATCAACATACCATTTCCAATTAAAAAAATCAAAGCTACTCTTTGGTAAGCCTCAATTATCCTCTTGTAGCTGTTCACTGTATTTTGCTTGATGGAACATGTAAATACTGTATTCCCTTTTGATTTGCTTTTGATTGATTGGTCAAGTGCCATAAGTTGGTGTTGATTCTTGGCGAGCATCTAAATCAGAGGTGGAGAATTACGGCCCCTTTATGACTTGTGTACTTCAACTCCCATGCCGCTCAGAAATTCTGGGAGTTGAAGTCCATGTCATGATAAATGCCTAACTATTACTTCTCCCTGACCACCCGGTCCTTCAAGGGTTAACTAACCACATATCCCATAATCCCTGTAACCACTCCTTACCTCTTGCCCCCTCCTCCTGGGTACAAAAGGGCCAACCACATGTTCCACAGTTGATTCCAGATGTATACCTGAAAGAGAAAGGTACAAGGTCAGTGACCTCCAGTACCAACAGATCAACAATAAAACTACTGAAAAGAACTAGTCTATGTCTTTGAGTTATTGGGCTAGATCCAGTTTCTAACAAAATGGTAGCAGAGGTCGGTTGCCCATAACTCCAGACAATGACTGAACCCAACACCTATCCTGAAGAAGCAAACAGAGCACAGACCAGAGCTCTTACCAAGAAGATGGCTGAGAAGCTTGCAACCGAAGCCACAGCCATGGAGGAGACAGAAGCTGGAAGCGAACAGGACTCCAGCCTGGACTCACAATCAGATGAAGAGGGGCCATCCAAGGAAATCATCGCCCCGGAAGAAGAAACAGCACAGAAAATGAATAAATTCAAACTCTCCATCCTGAAACTGATGGAGGGAAACAGCGACAAAGAAAACCTCATCGCGGACCTTCAAAACCTCTTCGAGCAACAAGAAGCAGCGATCGAGGCCCCAAAGACCACCGAGAAAGAAAAGCCAGCAAAAAAGGGTAAGCCACCCCAACCCGATGACCCTGAGCCGGCAGAATCCATCTCCGCGCCCCCTTCCCGACGGCCATCTTGGGACGAGCACCAGCCAATGGGAAGCCAGGATTTGAATCCCTTGGCGCGAAAATGCCCGAACCCCGAAACAGACGAGGGGGACTCAGAAAGTGACTACGAAGAGCCCAGCTCTGAAAGCGACCACGAAGAGATCGCAATAACAAAAAGAAAAACGCCCACCGATCTCGAGTTGCAAAAGGCAATCGAGACCATCACCGCTGCCCTAGGCTCTGCTTTCGAGCCTCCTGCGGCACTCAATAAATCGAAGAAAAATCCCGGGGGGCACAAGAAGGCCAGGACAACCAACAGAGACCAGGCAACCGAGGCAGAGCCCACAAAAAAACTCCGCGCACACCAGCAACCGGCACAAAAGACCGCCCGCCTGCAGGAAAAGTCAACCGCAGAACTCGAACTCACCACCCGCTACACCGGCAACGCGAGGCCCGAGGCAGAAGAGAAGAACCGGCTACTCACCAACGCCACGACACCCATCAGGCCAGTCCACGCGACCAGGGACCAGCGACCACGAGGGAGGATCAGCCGCCGCCGCCGCCATTGCCGCCGGGCCGCTGGGAGCAGGAAGTCCTCAACCTACGACCTCCGCTGCTTCCGCGCCGCCGACCCGCGAAAGTCCTCGACTTGCGACCGCGTCGCCCCCTCACCTTCTGCCCTTCTTCGCCGGGGATCCGGCCATCCAGCAGTGGTGTCCACCTCAGGGAGGGATCTTCGGACCCACCGGAGGCGGGTCCAGCCTCCCACCGACAGGCCTAGGCCTAGGCCTGGGAGCTCCAGCAACAGGAACCTCACCCGATGGACTCCAGCGCGGAATGAGCTTCGCGCATGCCCAGTACCTGCCTGTAATAAGAGAAGCAAGTTACATAGATCCAAGCAAGTACAGAATGGCCACAGACATCCCAAAGCCTTATTGCGAGTTTAATCACAACTTGGACCATGGACAGCTCCCCCCAGTAAGTAACCTTACTAACATTTCTGGGGCAAATTATGCCAATTTGCCAAAACTGCAGTTAGATGGGGGTAATATTATAGAATGGAGCCAACAATTAAGAGTTGCTCTCATGAGAGAGAATGCACTGTTCCTAGCTAACAAACCTCCCCAAAAGCCCTGGTCACTGGAAATTGACTGCATTCATCACAGGGCATTTTGCATCATGTTAACCTCCATTCCATCTGCTATGTATCCATCTATTGAGGACAACCTAACTGTTTATGATATTATGCAAAAACTATGTAACCTGTTTTATAGCCAAAGCAGAGCCACCACCACCAGACTATCTAGGGAGTTCCACTCCACCAAGCATAAGGCAGGGGTCCCCATGAGTGAGCACATCTTAAAGATGAACGCTGCAAGGACAGAACTCATGCAGAGGGGGGAAATCATCACTGAAGAGAGCATGATAAGCATAATCATAAACTCTCTTGATAGCAGCTGGGACATCTTCATGACCCAACTAAATAGTCTCAACATGCAATACCTCACACTAGGCTCACTGACCAGTCAGCTCGTAGCAGAGGACACCCTGAGGAGGGAACGCCAACTAGCCAAAGGGGACCCCAGACCCACAAAGAGGGTGGATTTCCAGGATAGGGCCAGGGATACCTCAGAATGTTATTCTTGCGGATCGAGGAACCACTTAAAGAAGGATTGCCCCAGGAACCATAGGGATAGGGGGCAGCACGACAGTAGAGGGGGAAGGTCACCTGAACGCAGGTACCCAAAGGAAAGGGGGCGAGGATGGTCACCCAACCCCAAGAAACACCACGAGCGCAGAGACCACTCCAGGGAGAGTAGCTCTGGCTCCATGTACGGGATCAGGCACGATGACCCAAATGACAAACACAAGATAGAGAGAAACTCATGGCTTCTAGATTCAGGGGCCACAAGTCACACTACCTGTAACCCAGAGCTGCTAGACTCACTCACAAAAATAGACTCAGAAATAAAGGTGGCAAACCAAAGCAAGGTCAGAGTAGTGGGGAAAGGAAACGTACACATCACACAGCTAGGGGACTTAAAGGAGGTACTGTACATACCAGAGATTCCCCACAATGTGCTAGCCATCACGAGGCTAACTCGAGACACAAATATAGAAATAAAGTTTAAAGATGGAAAGGCACACTTGATCAAGCAGGGGAAAGAGATAGGAAAGGTAACCATACACGAGGGACTCCCCTACTTCACACCCAATGCAAGAGAGGAAGAAGGCATTGATACCAGCACAAACCACAGGATAGATAAGTATCCAGAAACAGAGGGGGTGCAGCAGGAGGCAGGAAGTAGCCATGAGAAGACAAGCAAGTCCGTATCTATCGGCAAGCCACTACATGATAACTGCGCCCATCTCCTCCACAGGAGACTGGGACACATAAGCTTCCCCATTGTAAAGAAAATGACGGAATGTACCGAGGGTCTCAAAGTAAAGAACTGCGAAAACTACTTGGAGTGTTCAGTTTGTAAGCGTTCTAAGATCAAGGTTAAGGCCATCCCCAGGGGATCCAAACGAACCACGGAATACCCCTTTCAATTGGTGCATATGGACTTGGTAGGGCCAATGAAACCCTCTGTAGGACATAGGAAGCGGTTCTTCCTCACGATTGTAGATGACTACACCAGGTACGGGTATGTCTACTCCCTGAGACACAAAAATGAAGTATTCCAAAGGTTTAAAGAATTCCACAGGAGAGTAGATATGCAACACAACATGAGAATAAGGCAGATAATGACCGATAGGGGCTCAGAGTTCATGGCCAAAGAGTTCACAAGGTGGCTGAGGGAGCAGGGCATAGCGCATTACACCTCTTCACCTTTCTCCCCCTTCCAAAATGGAGTCTCAGAGAGAAAAAACGGGGTGTTGCAAACCATGATGAGATGCGCCCTGGAGGATGCTGGGATGGGGCAGCATTTCTGGTCAGAGGCATTACACTACGCCAATTACACCCTGAATAGACTGTGGTCAAGCTCTATCAATAAGACGCCATACGAGATGCTATACAACAGAAAGCCCAACATTGCTCACTTACACATATTCGGCGCCCCAGCTGATGTCCACATTCCCAGGCAGCTAAGAAGAAAGGGGGAAAAATTATCAAAAAGGTTAAGGTTCGTGGGTTACGAACCGGGCACAAAGGGCTACAGATTTGTCGACAACAATAACCGTTTTGTGGTTTCCAGATCAGCCAGTTTCCACGAAAACGCAAACTGGTCGAGGGTACACTCCAATGACATCCCAACCAATAGGGTCACGTTCGAGCATGACCAAGGGGAAAGGGAGGTCAGAGAGGTCACAGGGCACAAAGCCAACCATCGCAAGGCAAGCGTCAAAGGTTGGAAAGAAGGGCACCCCTCACTGAAGATAGATGACCTAACGGATAATGAGGCAGACAACATGCAGGAAACCGAACCAACCCCCAGCAGGCCAATCAGAGAAACCAGAAACAAGCTACCAAAGAAGTTAGAGGACTACGTTATGACCATCCACAACACCCATTTCACGCCCAGCTCATATGAGGACATCCTCGGGCTCCCCCAGGAAGAAAAAGAAAAATGGATGTCTGCCATGGAGAAGGAGATGGAAAGCCTAAGGAACCTCCAGGTATACTCACCTGCCCAAGTTCCAGAGGACAAAAAGCCAATAGGAACCAAATGGGTGTTCAGGGTCAAGACATTAGAGGACAACAAGGTCCTATACAAGGCAAGATTAGTCGCACAGGGTTTCGCCCAAAGATACCCCGAAGACTATACAGACACCTACTCGCCAACCGTCAGGGCGGAAAGCGTCAAAAGCGCCCTGGTGGTGGCCACCATCCTAGGCTTGGAGGTCTTCCAGTTCGACGTGCAAACAGCGTACTTACACGCCGAGCTGGATAAAGAAATATACGTCAAAGCGCCGCCTGGGTACAACAAAGGCGAGGACCAAACCTGGCTGCTGAACAAAAGCCTGTACGGACTCAAGCAGTCAGGCAAAAGGTGGTATGACTGCCTGGCCAAGGCCCTCAGATCCATGGGCTTCGAGGCCACCTCAGCCGACAAATGTTTCTTTACGAGGAGAGAAAACAACACATTCGAGGGTGTGCTCGTTTACGTGGACGACATCTTGTACATCAGCAAACACAAGGACAGATGTGACAAGTTCGCCACCGACCTGGGTAGCCACTTCTCCCTAAAGTCACTCGGGAAGATTGACAGATACCTAGGGGTCCAAGTGATAAAAACCAACAAGGGCTTCCGCCTCTCCCAGAGAGAAAAGATCATCGAGCTGCTGTCCAAATGCAACATGTCCGAAGCGAAACCCAGCGAGACCCCCATGCAGCCTGAGTTCCTGAAGACCATGTACGAGGAATCTGAACCTTTCACAGACAACAAATTGTATAGGTCAACGATAGGGTCACTGCTATACATATCCAACTGGACCAGGCCCGACATCGCCTTAGCCGTCAATCTTCTGTCCAGGCATGTAAGCAAGCCCACGTTAATACACTGGAACGCCATCAAAAGACTACTCAGATACTTAAAATTCAGTGCGGATGCCCTACTCTGCCTAGAACCAGAAACATCCGAGAAACCAAAGCTAACCTGCTATGCTGACGCTGACTGGGCTGGGGACATAGGGTGCAGAAAAAGCACCTCTGGCTACGTGCTACTACTCAACAATTGCCCCATCCATTGGTACACTGGAAAGCAAAAACTGGTGGCCACATCAACCACGGAAGCAGAATTTGTTTGCCTATCAAAGGCCGCAAACAATTTAGTATGGTTCGATGACCTGCTCTGCGACATCTGGGCTGAACCCTCATATCCAATAGTTATCCACGAAGACAACAAAGCAGCAATAGAGATCTCTAGGGCCGATGCCATAGGTCAGCGTTCTAGACACATTGACATTAAATACAAACACGTCAGGCAGTTTTCAGAGATAGGCTTCATTAGAGCAGTACACTGTGACACAGAGGAGCAAACAGCAGATATTCTCACTAAACCCCTACCACATAAACAACATGCTTACCTAATGTCAAAAATGCGTGTTTGCTTGTAATTCATGTCTGTACTTGTGTATTTCCTGTATGTACGCATACATTACCCCTGGTATCCAGTTAGGCATTTAGAGGGGGTTTTGTCATGATAAATGCCTAACTATTACTTCTCCCTGACCACCCGGTCCTTCAAGGGTTAACTAACCACATATCCCATAATCCCTGTAACCACTCCTTACCTCTTGCCCCCTCCTCCTGGGTACAAAAGGGCCAACCACATGTTCCACAGTTGATTCCAGATGTATACCTGAAAGAGAAAGGTACAAGGTCAGTGACCTCCAGTACCAACAGATCAACAATAAAACTACTGAAAAGAACTAGTCTATGTCTTTGAGTTATTGGGCTAGATCCAGTTTCTAACAGTCCACAAGTCATAAAGGGGCCATAGTTCCCTACTCTGAACATAAATAGATCCTTTCTTGCACCCATTCCCATTGTAATAAAATCCATCTATCTTGCTGCTGATTGTATTCTTCGTTCTCTTCCTTTATGCTTTCCCCATCATTATAGACTTCTCTAAACAACTTTTCTAGAGAAGTCCATATTTTGGATACTTTATGCATTACGGACTTCTCAAGACAACCGTCTTGAGAAGTCCATAATTTATCCAAAATATGATACTTTGATCTTGGTAATTTGTGTCTGGAATTGATTGGTTTGATGATCAATGGATTTGTTTTCTGGCCTAACCATGGTATCCACAAAGTTCCAAAGTGTCAATATGTTGTCTATCCTACTTCTTCCAAGTCCACGTTTCGCTGGAGTGCCACAAAAAGAAATCATTGCCTGCAGGATTCTGTTCTTTGTAGGTAGAGATAAATCCCAGCATCTGAATATCATGGTTCCTCTACCAATTGCTAGTCTGTGATACATTTCATGATGACTTGTTCCTTTATTATTCAGTTATTCAAGTCTAAAAGACATTAGTTATCTACCCCTTCAGAATCTTCATTGTCAGTTCTGAGGCTGGTTGCTATGCCTGCGTCATTAGTTTGGTCTGCGATATATTTAATCTTAATCCTTTTTCGCCGTGCTCCCTTACTTTCATTAGTAAGGTTGCAGATCATTTATACATTCAGGGATCAGAGTAGTGTCATTGGCATAGCAGAGATTATTGATGTGTCTTCCTTTAAAACCAAAGCTCATCTTTTTCTAATCAAGCTTTTCTCAATGTACGTATATTCAGCACATATGTAGAATAAATAAATAAGAGAGCATTCGGCTTTGTCTAAATTCTTTGCCAACCAGACTCAGCCTGTTAGCAGATATGGACATGAGACAGTAACCGGTGCATTTTCTGGTATCAACAACAGTGTACAGGTAGTCCTTGAGTTATGATCACAACTGAGCCCAAAATTTAAGTTGCTAAGTGAAACATTTGTGAGTTTGTCCCATTTTACAACTTTTCTTGCCAGAGAAACACGGTTGTTAAGTGAAACTGGATTCCCCATTGATTCTGCTTGTCAGAAGGTCGTAAAAGCTGATCACATGATCCAGCAACGGTCATAGGACCGTTGTGAGTCAGTTGCCAAGCATCTGAATTTTGATCATGTGACCGTGGCGATACTGCAACGGTTGTTAAGTGTGAAAAATGGTCATAAGTCACATTTTTCAGTGCCGTTGCAACATGGAACAGTCACTAAATAAACTGTTGTAAGTCGAGGACTACCTGTATATGTGCAGTATGATACAAGTAGTCCTTGATTTAGGACTGGTCACTTAGTGACTGTTTAAAGTTATAAACGGATCGCCCTGGAGGTACTTACACCCTAGTTCAGAAGTTCCAGTGGCTTGTCCAGTCACATTACTGCAAGTTGAGCATTTGGCAACCAGTCCGCATTTATGGCCGTTGGCAGTATCTTGCGGTCACATGTACATATTTTATGACAGAAGCGGTCCACAGCAAATCATTGGACCAACTGCAGTGCTCACTTAACAATTGCTGCAAAATACTATTATGGTAAAACAAAAAGTTGTGATTTGTTATTAATGCCTTATTCTACTGCAACAGATAAGAGTCAGAAGTCAATGCTTCTTTTTCTTTCCCTACCCTTCCTCACTTTTCTTTCCCCTTTCCCCTTTACTGTCCTCTTATTTGCTTTTGTATTTCATAATACTTTATAACCTAATAAAAATGTATTCTGAAGAGCAAAAAATCAAAACTAATAATTAAAACAATTGCTGCAAAAAAAAAAAAAAAAGATTGTAAAATTGGGTGTCGTGTGGTTGACCCAACGTGCGAATGTTGTTCTGTCCCCGTACCACGCACACACCCCGACAGACGGACCGGAGTTAATAAGCCACACGACAAAACTCTTTGATGATAAAGCTGGCAGCAACCTAGTAGCTAGCTGCCAATTCAGACTTTACTCACACAAAACAAAGATTAATCCAAATGCAGTCCGATAAAGCAGGCAAAGTCCAGTAAAGCAGAGATCATGGAGTATTTCCAGTTTTTGCTCATCACAAACTGAACCGGCCACCACACCCACATTTATACCCTGTCGGGTGTGGTCCAGTGACTCAGCTAATCTCTGGCACACCTTCCCCTCTGCTGTGCACGTTTCTCCCTGCGCCTCTGTCGAGGGTCCAGCCAGCACTTATCTTCCTCGTCGCTGTCCACCTGTGGCTGCGGGGATGTGCTTGGCTCTGAGCCTATCGTTTGGCCTTCGGTGTCCTCCGGAGGCATTGCCAGAGAGGAGGGTCCTGGAGAGGGAGGCCTTGCCAACTCCTCCCCCTCACTCTCAGAGTCTGCCTCTGTCGATAGCCCAGGCTCAGGCAACGGAGCCACAACAAATGTCATGACTTGGGACCATGATTGGCAGGTTCCATTAGGTCGTTAAGTCGAGGACTATCTACACAGACTTTGTTTTCCTGTGGCCTCTTGGTACACGTCGTGGCCCTCCATTATGTCTCTAACCTGTGGGCCCCTTGAAATCTCCTAGGACCCCAGGATACCATATGGTTTTTATCTGAGAAGTACTGGAGCAGTTGATTCATATAATCCTTCATTCCGTTGACCTTTCCCATGTTCCTGCTTCTTGCAGTTTATGTTCCCATTGTAATTCTTTCTTTGCAGCTTTTGGATTTGGGCGCTCTTGGCGCACACTCCTGTTGTGCTCCACTCAACCTTCCCAGGAAACCCTTCCCCACCGTAATCCTAGTCCATCCCTAGACAGGGTAAGTTGGCCAACTGACAAGAAAAGCAATGATCTGAAAAGGATCTATAAATATATTTGACTGAATGCATTCCCAACCAGGTCTGTGCATAAAACTCTGAAATAGGGATTCAACATTTTTATGTTCTTTTGGTAGACGGATATAAACTCATGAATGTGAAATGACATCGCTTAAACAAGAAAAGAAAAATAAAAGGAATGTTAGTAAGAGTTAACTCTATTAATATATTAATAAGAATTTGTTAACTAATCAATAATGTTAATTAATCAATTTGTTAATAAATATCTGCAGGAGGTCACCTGTCTGAACACACATCCCCCCTATTTTGTGAAACTTTTGCCAATCTTCCTTTGAGGGAGGGAGGGAGTTTCCTGTAACCAAGTCTTAGTGAACGAAATTGAACTAATCATATACAGGTAGTCCTTGACTTATAACAGTTCATTTACTGACTGTTACAAGTTACAACAGCACTGAAAAAAGTGACTTTTGACCATTTTTCACACTTATGACTATTGCAGCATCCCCATGATCATGTGATTCAGGAATGAAATCCAGCAGGTTCTGACAGGTTCTGGAGAACTGGTAGCGGAAATTTTGAGTAGTTCGGAGAACCGGCAAATACCACCTCTGGCTGGCCCCAGGGTGGGGTGGGAATGGAGATTTTGCAATATCCTTCCCCAAGGAGTGGGGTGGGAATAGAGATTTTGCAGTATCCTTCCCTTGCCATGCCCACCAAGCCATGGCCAAGCCATACCCACCAAGCCACACTACGCCCACCAAGCCATGCCCACAGAACCGGTAGTAAATAAAATTGGATTTCACCACGGATGTGATTTATATATTTGAATGCTTGACAACTGACTCACATTTATGATGGTTGCAGTGTCATGGGGCGATGCAATCATCTTTTGCGACCTTCTGACTAGCAAAATCAAGGGGGAAACCAGATTCACTTAACAACCATGTTATTAACTTAACAACTGCAGTGATTCACTTAACAAATGTGTGGCAAGAAAGGTCGTAAAATGGGGCAAAACTCACTTAGCAACATAAATTTTGGGCTCAGTTGTGGTCGTAAGTCCAGGACGATCGGTATTCTCCCTCCATCTCTCCACTACTGTAAATCCTTTGGATTAAAAAAACTTCTTTCTTGGATTCTGTAGAGACAACAATATGTTGAAATGCTTTTTTGTAATATCCAATAAGTCATCTAAGCCTCAGTATTCACAGAACATGCTTAGCCCTGTTAGTAAAAGCAACATTGGCTCCATTTGCAAAACACGCTAAGCTTGACTACAGTTCCTCTAAATTTATCTCTCTGTGTAGCTAGGGTGTTACTGTATGTGAAAACAGCCAGATTGATTAATTTATGCTTTGGTGCATTACGTCACCCCAGAAAATGGGTGAACTCAAAACCCAGGTTATTCACATCACACACTGAGTCACAAACCAGCCAGCGCCATTCCGCTTGGATCGTTGTGTGTCACTAACTCATAAAGTCAATTTCTAGTTCAAGGGATTGTGCAAACCTTGGATGAAGTATATGAACATTGTGTCTAATGCTTCAAATGAAATTAAATATATAATAATAGGGCTGGCCCTAGTTCCCAGAAGTTAAAAAAGACAGACTTAGGTAAGCAGCAATGCATATGTGTGAGGAGACTTGCCGCGTAAAATATTCTGGGTTTGTTCAATGACAAGAGTGCATGAAAGATCCCCCTTTTTTTCAAAAGGCTCAGATCTGCCAGAACAGGGGTCAGCAACCTGTGGCTCTCGAGCCGCATATGGCTCTTTCACCCCTCTGCTGCGGCTCCCCGTCACTCAAAATATGCATCACAACCGCCAATGTGAGACACCCACCGGCACATGATTTATTGAGCTTTTCAACCCTCTGGTAGGCCAACCATGGATAAATCCAAGAAAAGAAAAATTTCAGAAGAAAACAGAACATTTAATTCAACTACATATGCTAGTTTTGTGGCCGCTCAAGAAATAGTCAGGCATGGGAAGGGTTTTGTGGCTCCCGGTGTTTTCTTTTCTGTGGGAAATGGGTCCAAATGGCTCTTTGAATGTTTAAGGTTGCAGACCCCCGTACCAGAACATCATTCTCTCCATTCGGGTTTCCATCTAAGTTATGCTCGCCCCTGAATAAATGTTTTCAGCTTCTGCAACCTCTAAGTTTGAGGCACTTGTCACAGAGTGACGAGAGACCCTTTGAATGCGGAGAGTGGTAAGGACAGCCGAGAAGTTTACAGGAAGCTCACTTTCCATTATTCAGGATGATGCTTATAAGCGCTATGTGCTTAGAGCTCGAAGCATTATTAGAGACCCCACACACCCACTTTACAATCTGTTTATGTTGCTCCCCTCTGGGAGGAGATTTCAAAATATCTATAGCAGGACCATCAGATTCTGTAACAGCTTTGTTCCCTATGCCATCCATTTGGTAAACTCGCAAGATTCGTTTTTCTCGTCATGTACATGTATGCATCGAACTTGACTGCATTGTTTCTCTGTGCCATATAATAATATATGTGGGTATATGCATAATTATGTATTTATTCTGTCATGTTTATGTAGTGCATATTGGAGGTGGTGGCCCTTTTGAGTGCTGTATGCAATTAAATTTCATTTTAATGTATGTCGATTAGTGTACAATAAAGTCATTCCAAGTTTCTAAGTCTAAACGCTGCTTTGGGTGAATGAGGAGAGACAAACAGGCAGACGGAGGTCACAGCCACCACAGTGCTTGCACCAATACAAATCCCACCATCCATCTCCTTCCACCTATGACTGCATGACTGTAATTTTGTTGCTTGTATCCTTACGATTTGTATTGATATTGTTTCCTGAGTGCTTATTTGTACCTTATGACAGTGGTGGGATTCAAATCATTTAACAACTGGTTCTCTGCCCTAATGACCAGCTGGGTAGGTGTGGCTCGGTGGTCATGTGACCGTGTGGGCATGGCCAACTCAACGTCATTCACTTCGATGGGCGCTTTGGTTTCTGTAAGCAGGGCAATAAAGATTAGGCTAGAAACAACACCAGAATGTTTCCTTCCTGCCTTCCTTACAGGATTAGCCCTGTAAAGTGGAAAAAAAACAAAAGAAGATTTCTTCCAACAACCGGTTCTCCCGAATAGGTACGAACTGGCTGAATCCCACCACTGCCCTATGACTATCATTAAGTGTTGTACCTTCTGATTCTTAATGAACGTATCTTTTCTTTTATGTACACTGAGAGCGTATGCACTAAAACAAATTCCTTGTGTGTCCAATCACACTTGGCCAATGAAGAATTCTATTCTTATTCTGTTCTATTCTAAATCAGCTGTCCTTTTCCTGGATTTCAGATAAACCTTTCACTATTTCATAGGAAGTTGGAAACAATGAAGTTCCCGGCTCAGTTCAGCAGAACTGATAAAATCACTTGTCCTTCCTTAAAAATGTCCCTTGAAAGAAACTGTATTTTGAGGAAAATCAGTTCTTAGAGGTGATATGTTTACCCCTAACTTGGGGTGTCCTGCTTGCGGTATTTGAACTCCATTTCAAGAGTACTTATTTATTTACTGGTTGAATTTATATCCCAACCTTATTAGGTAGGTTGGGCTGCCAGGTTCACGCTTGAGGTCAAATAAGGACTTTAATGTTTAACTTCGGGTTAAAAGTCCAATCTTCACCTTTAGAAAACAATGATCTCACAAGTTATTTCCGCTCTAATAACCAGAATTCAAATATTTCTACAATACTACATGAGGCTTATGCCTCATGTGAATCCATGAATTCTCCCTTCTGACATTCAAATAAATGCGCCACCCTCATTCAGACATTCAACATCAACACGTAACTTAGAGGCCTTTTAGACGAATGAGTAGAACGCTCCGCCCACAAACAGGGGCGGGGCTTATTCTCTACTTCTTTCCCGTTTTCTTATTGGACACCCGAAGGGGAGAGAAGAACCGCTTGTATCCTAGCAACGGGAAATCAATCGCGCAGCCGCACCTGTACCAAGAGGAATTCGCTCGCGCACGCGCCTTGCTCCCTCTCTTTTTTTTCTCTAAGAGAAATGACGGCGGCGCTTCCTTCAGTTTGTTCTTTCTGTATTGCCCCGCCCCCCCTCCACCGATTCCGAGGTCCTCCAACCTCCCTCCCGCTTGCGCACAGACGCCTGCGCAGAACGGCCCCCTCGACTCTCCTTCCTCTCTCTCTCTCCTTTCCGTCCTCCCCCCCCACCGCGTCTCTCTCTCTCTCTCTCTCTCTCTCTCTCTCCCCGCCCGTCGCTTTTGTCGCTGGAGGATGACGTAGGCCTGCTGGGGCCGGTCGCCGCCGTGTAGGTTGTGGGAGCCTGACCCACGTGAGTCGTTGCTGAGGCGGTTGCCGGGTGCTGTCGCTCAGGGGAGAGTGGTGGTGAGGAGGGAGGGGGGACGGGAGCGGGGGAGGCCAAGCCCTACTCGGAGGCCGGGATGCGCCCAGCGACGAAGGTACGCGCCGGACTGGCAGCGGCGGGAGGGGGCGTGGTGATCCGGGGGCTCGCGCCACGCTTCCTGCGGGGGGGGGGTGTGAGTCACGGGTGGGCAGGGCCGGCTTTCGGCCTAGTGGACCCCCCCACACACACCCGTCCTCCGGCCGGAATCCTCTTAGGGGCGGGGGTTCCCGTGGGGAGGGGGGGTCTTCTGTACCCCTAACTTCGGAGGGGGGGGAGGGTGGCGAGAATGGGCGTCCATTGAGGGATGCAGGTGCCTCCCCGGGGCCGGGTGGGGGAGGGGAGGGGGGGGCTCCGCGCTCCCAAAGGGGCTCGATTCGGATCAGCCTCAGGCCCCTTTCTAATGAAATCTATCCCCCGTTCCGATGAACTCGATCAACCCGGGAGGCGCCACCGTTTCCTCGATTTTAAGCCTCCCCCCAAAAAAAACAAAAAAACCCGAGGGAACTTGAGGCAACCAAAACGAACATGGCTTCTTCCCCCCGCCCCCAGCAATCTCTCCCCTCTCTTTCCTCAATAGAATCCGAAGGTCCAGCCATTTAGAACCTGATCCGGAGGGGGGGGGGAGAGAAAAAAATAATTAAAATTAAAGTCCTAACGCTGGTTTATTGTGACTTCTGTTTATTGAGGATACTCGCTTGCCAAATAAAATCCCACCTGCAAAAAAAAAAACATTTTTTTTAAATGTTTTTCTCTGTGCTCTTAAATTGGTATGTTGTGGTAGCAAGAACTGATTGGAGCTCTGACACAAAACACATCTGGTTTAGCTCTGGCCTCCCTTTTTTTTTTTTTTTTTGCTTTAATTTATATGCCGCCCTTCTCCAGAAACTCAGGGCGACTTACAATGCGTTAAGCAATAGCTTTCATACTTTTGTATATTTATACAAAGTCAGCTTATTGCCCCCACAATCTGGGTCCTCATTTTACCTACCTTTGAAAGGATGGAAGGCTGAGTCAACCTTGAGCCTGGTGAGATTTGAACTTGCAGTAATTGCAAGCAGCAGATGTTAATAACAGTGCTTTAGTCCACTGTACTACAGGCTCTGTCCTTCTCCTTCAATAATATTACTTGAAGCAAAAAACAACAACAACACATATTTTTTCCTGTTAAATAACTTGGCAGTGGGAATGGAAATAACCCTTAGATTTATATACCGCTTCATAGTCCTTTTACAGCCTTTATGCACATCTCTTTTTATCCAGTGTTCTGCAGGAATTAAAAGGAACTATAGAAATGGACAGTGAAGGTTAAGAGCTCCAGAAAGTAATGACTGTATATGCAAGCCTGGGAGTGTTAGGGAAATTAAAAGAGATTGTGAATCCGTGTTGTCTGCTGAGATTTCTTTTCCCTATGGTGTGGAGAAGTTATAGTATGGAAAAGGGAGTGAAAATGATGATGTATCTAATTTCAGAAAGAAGATTCAGAGAACATGCTTATATAAAAGCATATTTTAAGTAAGGTAGCAGTAAAAGAAATGTTTCATCTTAAGATTTTCCAATGAAGAAAAATATCAGAATAGGAGGTAGTTATATATCTAAGAAAGCAGGGGTGTACATGAAGTACAACAGCTGCTTTAAAGATATACAGACAGGGCTGTATATCTTCTCCGAAGATCCTTATTAGAATTAAACCTGAAGGGAAGGGGGTACATATTCAGGCTGCAAATTGTACAGACCTAAGTTGCTGATGCCAAGCAGATTTTTTTTTTTACTTTATCTTTTCTGCTGAGAATTTTTTTCACAAGATGTCTGAAAAAGCTGTTTGGAAATACTTCTTGTATTTTTTTCAAGGGCAAGCACTTTATTCCTCTTGGCTGCAGGGGAAAATACAGAACTGTTTAAAGCACTTAGGTTCAATGTATTTTAGTATAGTTACATTCAAGGAGCTGCTAAGATCTAGATCCTGCCCTCATAATATTTGAGTTATTAAATAAAACTGATGATCAGGGTTGAAATTTAAATTAAATCAGACATTTAATTTATGGAACGTGCTTCCACAAGTTATGCTGACAGTTGCTAATGGGTGGATTTAAGGCGGATTAGACAACCTGTAAAATAATGCTGGTAGAAGCTCCTAGTCAGGAGAAATCCCTTTGTGTCTTGTTTGTGGTTCTCAAGAGACATCTGATAGATCACTATGGAAGGTGGTGACTGATGTTGATCTGCTGGTCTGATTCCACAGATTTTTACGCTGCTCAGAAAATGTCAAAAAAAGAGAGGCCATTTTCATATTTCAGGTGTTTTTACCGAATCCAGTGTGAAGAGGTAGAACTGATGTAATGGTCACTGGTGAATATGCATGCTTGTACTGATTATACTTAAGAAGCTGGATAAGAATAAATGGGTGAGTGTTACATTGGCAGCTTATGCTTACATGGAAACAAGCGTCTTGATTGTTAAATGGCTGCAGATGGGAGGGTAGAAAGCGTAAAGATTTTACATTATAAAATTTCGTTAGCCAAAGAACACAGCTATTTCGTAGGTGGAAGAATTAGATACGCTTAGGACCTGGCTTGTTGGACATTATTTTTAGGACAGTCTTTCCTCCACTCTTTATTATTTTCCTCTTGCATAAAGAAAAGTCTGGCCAGGAGAACCAGACAGGGACTTGCCAGACGCTGATCAGTTTTAAGTCTAAAAAATGGAGACTTTCAAGTTCATAGTGCATTAAGTCAGTGGCTCTCAACCTTTTTCTTCACCACAGACCCTCTTTAAGTAGCTTTTGTGGCCACGGACCGCCAAGACCTAATTCAAGATTTAAATCATAACATTTGGTTCAAGCCTTCACGAACCCCCAGTGATGACATCGCATCCGTGGACTACAGGTTGTGAACCATTGCATTTAGTTAAACAAAGAACTGCACCCTACTCTGTATGTTGAAAGTGGTATTGCAGGGAAGAGCACAATCCTGGTAAATGCACTGTGTACGGCTTGCCTTCATAATCTGTGGTCTGGCGTGTACCTACAAGTCAGATTTCTCTGACTTTGGGACAGTGTCTGTGTTGCAGCATATTTTAGGGTGTGACAACCTTATAATTTAGCAATTTTAAACAGGCTAGTATTTAACAGCTTCCCTGACAGCCATAGGCAATAGGGAAAGTGATGCAGGAGAGTATATGGAGTTCCAGGCTGATGAACGAGTTGGCTGGAAAAAAACAACAGATCCCTCCTCTGGTTCCTTTGCCATTTGCACAGGGAGAAATACTTCCTCTGCAACCAGCAGAGAAAGATCAAATATTCCACATCCTTCAGAGGCCAATGACTTCTTTGTGGACAAGTTAACATCTTGCAGGCTATAAATCTGTGATCTGATTTTTCAAGTTGAGTTTAGAATTTTGGTAGAAAGCCTTTCATATTAAAAAGAAAAAGTTTTGTGTGGAGTGGGAGACGGACCTGTGACATTGAGATGAGGGGGATAAGAAATCTGAAAGAGATGGATCCTAGTTTCTGCAAATTTTGAATGTGTAGCCTATTTATCACATTGCTGGGAAAACGGTGTGTTTCAAGGCCAGGATGGCTTGAATTTAGTTTTACAAGGCCGAGCTGGTGGAGAGTGAGCACTTTTTTTCCACAGAAAGTGATGTCATGAAATTATCCTCATTTACAATTGAGAACAATGAACTTAAAATGTGCAGTTCTCTCCTCTGCCAGTGTTATATTTTTGGAGGACAGAACAGAAGAAGGTTTTGAGTTGTGTGCAAACTTTTTGAAATGGTTTCGAACAATAACATCTCAGACTCTCAGATACTTTTCCTCATATCTGGGTAGATCAGACTTCTTCCAGTTGTGTTTTTCAGATGTGTTGACTTTAATTTCTGCTTACAGTGCAGCCTGAGCAGATTTGAAGGGCAACAAGTCAGAAAAGGGTTTTTGTAAACCGATATTCCAATTTGTTTTTGAAATGAGTTTGTTGTTTTTCTTCTGAATTTTAGAGCAGTTGTTTTCAGTGATGATCAGCTGGTCTAAAGTGGAAGAAAGCTGAGTATGGTCCATGTCTAGTCTTTTTTTTTTTTTTTTGGTACTGTTTTACCTCTCCAGAACATTGTGCTGCAATATTGTTTTACTATTTTTATATTTTTGTGATTATTATGCCGTCCCCTGTAGCAAAACTGCTTAGATAACTAGAGTTCCCCACATTTTCCAGTAGTTCCTCTGGCACTGAATAATTGCCCACTTCTGCTTGTGTTGCTTTTGTTACTTGCCAATTTGTGGTCAGTCAGTAACTGTTTACACAAGAATAAAATGTACAGTTTTCCAAAAATGTGCTGTTTAGCAGACAAAAATTTTCACCAAGAGATTACTAATAATTGACTTTTAAATATATAAAGCATGTGAAGCTATGTATAGTCTTCCGATATTTTGGACCTTTGAGAAAATAGCTTGACTTACAGCCAGGAAAATTTCTTAGAGTGAAACCTTGGTAAAGTCTGAGCAGAAAATGTTTCAGAATTTCTATTGTTTGCAGTTCCTTGGGGGGGAAAAAACCAAGTCAGTGCTATATATTATTTAATACGAAACATAAGCATTCTGAAACAAAAAATATTAGCATTCTCTGTGTGTAAATTTAAATTTAGGGATCTTCACATATTCATCTGATTAATTTATGTATTTAGGGATAGGGGCCACAAATCATTATTTCATTTCAGGTTAATTTTCTGTTGTCGACTTTGGTTAAAAAGATAGTAACAAAAATTTTATCAGTTTGCATGTTTGAAACCATTGCAGGTAGTCCTCAATTTACTGCCATTCATTTAGTGACCATTCAAAAGTCATAAAGTGGGGCATAATTCACTTAACTCATTTAGCAACAGAAACTTTGGGCTCAATTGTAGTAGTAAGTCGAGGGCTACGTATATGTGAAGTGGAATCAAATTTACAGCTAAAATCTTTCTTTTTAATGGCAAGGATATACAAAAAGCATACATTCAGAAAAATTGCCTATAAACTAACACAGTTATTTGTAAAATGAAGGGTTCACTCCGCATTTGAACAAAAGAGTTATTCCATCTTCACTTGAAGTATGTTCCAGAAAAATAAAGCTTGGGAAAAAAAATAGGTGTTTTGCTATTTTCATTGTGGAAATTTGAAATAGTCCCTTTGCTTCTTTGTTTTATAGCAGTGAGCCACAAACTAGGATGTGGTCTAGGCTAAGCACTACCACCACTACCACCTATAGAAAAATTGGGTAGGGGAGGTTTTTTTTCTTCCCTATTCTGAAACATTCCTATCTAACACTGGAAGAATAATTAAGCAACTTTTACAACCAATGTCTGTTTAAAGCATTCGTCAGAAAACAGATACCAAAGAAGCAACAGCAATAGACTCGTACAATACCTGCAACATAACAGCAAAAATATTTCTCTTGATGTTTCTTCCTGATGCACATGTTTGCACATTTTTCCAGTTATTCCTCCAAAGCTTAGTAAAGAGATAAACCTACATAATTTTCCGTATGGCACCTGTGAAGCTGAAAACCCAGTAATAGTGTTACTTAATTTTATTTTGCAAAATTTGTGGACCACCCACTCGAGATGTGCCAGTGGATAACGAAGCAAGGATAAATCAGAACACACTAATAATCAGAATGTTAAAAATGTGATACTCATATACTTAGCCAAGACAGGCACCCTCAAACAATTCAGGCTGAAGGCACATTTGAAGCCTACAATAATAAAAAGGAAGAAAAAGGAAAGGAGTAAGCAGAACTAAAATAATAGAATAAAATAAATCATGACAAAGGAACACAATGAAAATAATACCGTATTTATTTATATTACACCTTTATTATTTTTATAAAGAATACAAGGTGGTGAACATACTTTAATACTCATTCCTCCTCCTATTCTCTTCACAACAAACTCCTGTGAGGTGGGTTGGACTGAGAGAGAATGACTGGCCCAAAATTACCCAACCAGCTTTCAGGCCTAGAATAGGATTTATACTCAGTTTCTTGGTTCTTGGTGCCTTAACCTGCACATTTTACATTTAGAACATTCTAGAAAACAGAAAATGTTAGGGGCAGCAATACTGTGTTATAAACCGTGGACTTAACTTCCTTTAAATATGTGCAGTTTCTGTGTAGATTAAGACTAAAATACCATGTGGCAGCCTGCCTACTTTTGTTGCCCTAAAATAGAGCATGAGGAAGCAGCAAAGCGCGGCTTTTAAGTTCCCATTTTTCATGTTTCTATCCCTTTTGAATAGTGAACATTTGAGGTACTTTTGAGTTTTGTTCAATGAATATACATTCATTTAAAGCTCAGAACATATGGTTTTGGATTCGCACCTTGTTACAAATGATTTAAATATATATTTCAGTTACAATATTAATCCAGATTGGAGGAATAAGCATCACACATAATGGGGGAAAAAAAAACCCTTCATGATTTTTTACTGCTGAACAAACATGATTTTATATCCTGTTGAGTTTTGTATGTTCTGGATAGCGTTGCAATTTTGCAATCCTCCATTTTGGCTGGCTGCCTGTCTTTAGAGGAATTAAAAAGGAATATTTTTTTTTACTTATCAAGCATCTGACCTCCATAAATCTTTTAATTTTTGTAAACCAGTTCAGAAGGTTTCCTCAATGTACCGTATATACATACAGTATATTATGTAGGCACCTTTCTTTCTGTCCATCGATGTTTTTTCTTCATCGTCCCCCTTTTTTCCCCCCGAGATTCTTTTTTATTATTACTGCAAGGTGGGGTTGAAGGAGCTCTACACTGATTAGCTCTCAGTGGTAGAGATGACCTTGATAGGACAAAAACTGATTGCTTCGGTCACCTGCTGTAATAAAAGACCAGCTCACCTTTGTTCGGCTCCTACATTACATATCATCACAGTATCCGTATAGATGACTGTTTTACTGAGGTCTGAGAGTGATGCCTTCAAAGGATGCGATAGTTATACACAAATGGCAATGTTTGAGTCATGTTGGCCACAGTTATGAATGTAGTCTTCGGTGTAAATGGTGAAGTAGCTGGATTTTGAATTAGAACAGCTAGTTCAGTTTTTGGTACCCAATTAAAGGCTCTTAACAAGAATAATCCGAAATATCTGAAGGGCATTTGTGGGGGCTGGGAAGGAGTGTGAATGGATAGGGTAGAAGAGACAGCACCGAAGAAACAGATGATTAAAACTGTGTGGGAGTGAGATTGCAATAGGGTGATCATTTATAGAACAGATTTCAAATGTTCAAATCAAGGCTTTTCCCGTATGCCTTGAAATAGTCTCGAATTAGCTCAGTTCCCCACTTATTCCTGTAATAGGTTACTGTAAATACAACCATTGCCTGGATGCATAGTGGTTTGCCTAAGGATGCCTAGCAATTTTATGGCTGAGATACAGGTTGTCCTCGACTTACGACTACAATGGAGCCCAGAATTTCTGTTGTTAAGGGAAACATTTGTCAAGTGACCTTTGGTCCATTTTTTTGCCACCGTTGTTAAGTGAATCACTGCAGTTACATAAATTAGTAACACGGTTATTAAGGGAATCTGGCTTCTCCATTGATTTTGCTTGTCAAAAAGGTTGCAAAAGGGCATCACATCACCTTGGGACACAGCAACGGTCGTAAGTATGAACCAGTTGCCAAGCATTTGAATTTTGATTACAGGATCATGGGGATGCTGCAACGGTCGTAACTGTGAAAAACGGTCGTAAGTCACTTTTTTCAGTGCTGTTATAACTTTGAAGGGTCACTAAATGAACTGTTGTAAATCGAGGATTACCTGTATTTGAATTTGATATTTGGTCTCTTCTCCTTAACTATGTCCGTCTCAGGTTTTCCCTTGAAATATGTTGCCTCACTGGCCACACATTGTTAGGCACATAGTATAGAATAGGGTAGAAGTTTTTAAAGATAGTGTCAGGTTTTCAGGCTGTCTTCAAATAAATTGCATCTCAAAGTCTTTTTTGAAACAAACTTCCATTTTATTTAGCACGGCAACTTTTACACTGAGGTGCTGACCCAAAATCCCTCCTATTCCTTCCCCCACTCCTCTGCATTCATTGGCCCTCTTCCCAATCATTCACCCCTAACCTACTGCTCCAACTCAAAGAATTTCCCCCTTCCCATCCATTTCCTAGGGGACATTATCTCCAGCTAAAATAAGTAGGTGAAAGGCAACCATCCTGTTGCAGACACTTGCGTTCTCCTTCTCATGTCAGCACTAGGATAAATGCATCTTGACGTGCTGACAGATAGTTTAATATATTTGGATAAACATGAAGATGTAGATGAAGCCTTGAGGGCCAAGATAGTGAAAAGAAAATCATTGGAGGCAAAAGCCAGGGCTCCGGTGAAATTAGGGTGCAGTTGGGAATTGGCATGAAGCAGAGGAAGGGATTAGGTAGGGGTGTCAAACTCGATTTCATTGAGGGCCGCATCAGGATTGTGTTTGACCTCAGGGGGAGGGGGGGCATGGCCAGGGTGCGACCCTCCCGAGCTCCTTTTTCATTGGCAGAGGCGCTGCGGGCTGGTCCTTCATATTTCCAGGGTGGCTCCTCGAAATAGATCTAAGCACTCCGGATCCAGCCCACGGGCCTTGAATTTGACACCCTGGGTTAGGTCCTGTATTTCCTGTTTTCTACCAATAAGCAGCATGCAAGGCTGGTTGTGACCTATTTGTAGGTTTTAGCAATAGCGCTTAGACTCATATACAGCTTCGCAGTGCTTTACAGCCCTCTCAAAGCAATTTAGAGTCAGCATAGTTGCCCCCAGAGATCTGGGTCCTCATTTTACTGACCTCGGAAGGATGGAAGGCTGAGTCAACCTTGAGCTAGTCAGGATCAAACTCCTGGCTGTGGGCAGAGTTAGCCTGCAATACTGCATTCTACCCACTGTGCCACCACGACTCTTCTTTAGAAAGAACTTTAGAAAGAAAGTTATTGATACTGTAGGGTCTCTTTGTGACCCCACTTAGAAAAGATACATTTTTCTTTTAGGGAGCAAATTCTAAGCCATTACAGGTAGTCATCAACTTATAACAGCTTTGTTTAGTTGACAATTCAGTTACAACGGCAATGACCTATGACTGTTTTTCACGCACGATCCCCATGGTCATCTAATCAAAATTCAGATGCTTGGCAACTGCTTCATGTTTATGACGGTTGCATTGTCCAGGGGTCATGTGATCCCCTTTTGCGACCACCTGATAAGTCAATGGGGGGAAGCCAGATTCACTTAAAAACTGTGTAACTAACTTAACAATTGCGGTGATTACTTAACAAAAAGAGCCTTGGTGGCGCAGCAGACTAAAGTGCTGTTAAGTAGCACCAGCTGCCTGCAATTACTGCAAGTTCAAATCTCACCAGGCTCAAGGTTGACTCAGCCTTCCATCCTTTCGAGGTAGATAAAATGAGGACCCGGATTGTGGGGTCAATAAGCTGACTTTGTATAAAAAAGAACACCACTTTGGGGGGAGGGGGCGAAAGCCCTACTAAGCAGGTATATACAAAAGTATGAAGGCTATTGCTTAACACATTGTAAGCCGCCCTGAGTCTCTGAAGAAGGGCGGCATATAAATCGAACCAATAAATAAATAAACCGTGGTAAGAAAATTCATACAATGGAGCGAAGTTCACTTAATAAATGTCTCACTTAACCACAAAATTTTGGGCTCAGTTGTGGTTGTAAGTCACGGAGTAGCTCCCTACATTACCGGAGAATGGTAAATGAGACAACCTGCATGTATTCTGTGGTGTAATTCTGTCCCTCTTTTTCATTGCAGCTTCACTTTGGGATCATAATGCTGCAGAAAAATGAAAGAGCATAGTCAAAACTTGCAGTGGAGAAGTCTGTTGCTGGCCAATTGTCGAACATGGACTGCGGGACTTTGGGGGCCAAGGCCACGCTGCTTCCAGAGGAGGCGACAGCCTCTACTTAAAAGAAGGAAGCAAAACAATCGGACATCTTTCAATGCAAAACAAACTAAACCATACCGAAGGAGGCCTCTTCTGCACCAGAGAAGTTGGATTCCTGATGTGTTCTTCAATATAAATCTGCCAGTTGGATTTATTCAGAATTGCACATGTCCACAAAATAGATTCAAAACCCCTTTCTCCAGTTGTGGAAGACCCTGTTCAGGGTCTAGGGGGCTTCGCAGGACACCTTGCCAGAGTGAGCTGCTGGCTAAATACATTGGCTTAGGGGTTGACTCAAAGGTTTGTCAATACAAGCCATACAGCCCCAAGGCCAGCATTACTGGTTTGTCGCTTAAAAGGAACAGACTTGCTTCGAACGGGGGAGTCCGTAACAATGACCGAAAACAAAACGAAATCATAATTCTGAATAACTCTACGAGGAAATATTGTTGCCGAGGACTGAAGCACCATGGAACTTGCGGCCTCTTGATTGCCCGACGGCCTAAATTCAACCAGCGTACTTTAAAAAGATCCCGATTTATGATGCATAAAAAACTTTCTCTGGTTAAGTTTCGAATTAGCATTGCGAAATCTCTTCCCAAGCTTCGGAGAGGCAAAACGTGTAAGTTGAACAAAAGCAAGCTGAGTTGGGCGGCGAAAGTAACAAGAGATTGGCAAGAGGCTAAGCAGGCGGAGGCCTTCGCAGTGGACCGCGGGGCCTCGCTTCCTTTACGGAAATCCAAGCGTAACTCTCCTTGGGACCTGTTCTGCTTCTCAGATATGAACAGTAACATGCCAGGACCACTTATCGAGGAGAGTCAAACGTGTCGGCCTGATGCTTGCCTTACACAGGAGAGACTGTTTCATTGTAGGCAGCTCCATTACAAAAACCTGGCGCCCCGAGACCAAAATGGTATCGCGGAAACCTGCCTGCTTCCGGAGTTGCAGAAAAGTCCTCCTTCGGGGACGGAGGCCCTGCCCAGGGCGGACATGGGGGAGATGCCGTCCTTGGACAGCTGTCCCGAAGACATTTTCATCGTAACGGAAAAAGAAATCTCTGTTTCAGGGCACGACGAGGAAGAATCCAATCAGGTGATGGGTTCTGATGAGGTGGTCCTGGAGCCCTCCAAGTTGGATTTGGGTACAAGCGACGGTTGCACTAATGGACCTGTCATGGAGCCGGTCCAGAACGAAGACTGCCGTAGTCAGATGGAAGTGGAAGGGCCTATCAGCACGGACGTCTTTGGCACAGAGCTCTTAGATCACCTGTATTGTAAGAGCCCTCTGGACGAGCCTCTGAGAGGAGGAAGCACAGGACAGAAATCAGGGACTCCCAAAGGTGGCAAAAGGAGCAGTCAGAAAGTGTCTTGTGTCAATGATGAGCAATTGGCTGCCTGGCTCTGTGGTATTTGCCTATTTTTCCCCCCTCCTTACGTTATTGAGTATTTTGCTTGGTGTAGTTATTCTGGGTTGAGATTCAGATGCTGCCTGTAGAGCAGAGGGCAGTGGTGAAATTCTCCGAGTTCTTCTACCGGTTCGCTGCGCGTGCATGCACAGTGCGTGCTAAATGTGCGCTGTGCATGCATGCGCACAACGTACACTACTGCGCAGCGCTGAAAAAGGAGGCTTAAGGTAAGTAGAACAGTGAGGGGAACAGCTGTGCCGCATGATTTAAATACGCTAGAAAGCAGGATTTCCTGCGGCACAGCTGATCGTCGGAATCTGAACCGGTAGTATTTTTTTTACTACCAGTTCAGGCGAACCGGTAGCTTTTATTACTCCTGGTTCGGATGAACCGGTCCGAACCGGTAGCATTTCACCCTTAGCAGAGTCCCCAACTTTTCCGGGTGGGGAAGGAAGGGATGGTTTTGTCGGAGGAGCAGGTGAATGCACGCGCCTGCGCGTGAATCGTGATTACAAGGGCACTGCAAAAAGTGATTTACAATCGGTCCTCACACTTAGGACGCTGGCTGCAACTGGTATACATTTATGATGCTTGCACCATCCCTTGTGATCAGAACATGAAGCTTTGCAAGCAGCTGCTTATAACCCAATTAATGATACACACACAGCTCCTTTCAGCGTAGAAATATTAAATGGAATTCAAGGTTTAACAATATTTCCATTTTAAACGACAAGCAAATCGTACCGATGACTATCTGCAATACGGAGAATGAAAGACCGTTTTTGAAATTTATAAGGCTTTTAGTGTAGAGGTTTTACAACATACTGCTGCACAGAAGGATGTATTTGCTGACCTTGTGATTAAAAAAAAACGTTATTTGAGTGTCGATGACTAAATTCTGCTGTAGTCTTAGGTGGCCTGTAAAAATAAGCTCAGGTCTTGCTGGGAAAATGTGACTTTGGTGTTGGCATTCAACAACTTTTATGTAGTATTCTGCATTCATTTTTTATACAGGTAGTCCTCGACTTACAACAGTTTGTTTAGTGACCGTTCAAAGTGAC
Source organism: Pituophis catenifer annectens (assembly GCF_029215685.1). Taxonomy (NCBI): domain Eukaryota; kingdom Metazoa; phylum Chordata; class Lepidosauria; order Squamata; family Colubridae; genus Pituophis; species Pituophis catenifer. The sequence goes on along the minus strand of NW_027256886.1, from coordinate 6,960,685 downwards.
AACGGCACTGAAAAAATGTGACTTTACCGCCGTTTTTTTTCAAAGTTGCAACCTTTGCAGCATCCCCGTGATCATGTGATCAAAATTCAGATGCTTGACAACTGGCTCATATTTATGACCGTTGCTGTGTCTCTGGGTCATATCATCCCCTTTTGCGAAGACCTGACAAGCAAAGTCAATGGGGCAGCCAGATTCACTTAACAACCGGGTTACTAACTGAACAACTGCAGTGATTCACTTAACAACTGGCAAGAAAGGTGGTAAAATCGGGCGAAACTCACTTAACAAATGTCTCGCCCAACAACAAAGATTTTGGGCTCAATTCTGGTCGTAAGTCAAGGACTACCTGTGCAACCATTACTACACTTTGCTTTGGAGCATTGCTCTGAATAGTTGCCAAGTTCTACAATTCAGCCGTTTTCATGGAATTCATAATTCTGACTTAATATTTCCACATTATTTCCATATTCTTTATTTACTACACCATTTATGCACTGATGTCTTCCATCTGACTCCAGGCAGCTCACAAGGCTGCAACATCATCAAAGCAGAATGTAAACAATAAAAACCATCTGAAAGCTAATATAATGAAAACAATTTCAAATGCAGTTATAATAAATCACAGCTAAACCAATCTCTGTTACTCTCCTGTAGGTTACATGAGAAGTGACGACAACCCTAATTGTAAGAAATACAGGAACTGGTCTTTGCTTTTTATTGGAAGATACTGGGCCAGCATTGATATAGGTGGTCCTCGACTTACGACCACAGTGGAGCCCAAAATTTCCATTGCTAAGCGAGACATTTGTTAAGTGATTTTTACCCCATTTTGCAACCTTTCTCGTCAGAATTGTTAAGTCGAATCACTCTAGTTAAGTTAGTAAAATGGTTGTTAATTGAATCTGGATTCCTCGTTGACTTTGCTTGTCAGAAGGCTGCAAAAGGCTCATATTTATGACACTTGCAACTGTCATAAATATGAGCCTGTTGCCAGATGGCCAAATTTTGGTCACGTAACCATGGGGATGCTGCAATGATCATAAGTGTGAAAAATGGTTATAGGTCACTTTTTTCAGTGCTGTTTTAACTTTGGTTACTAAACAAATGGTTGTAAGTCCAGTCCCGTGGGTGATTCAAGATGCATATTTAGATTTTGCTGGTACAAATATCCTCGACTTAGAACCATTCATTTGACAGCCATTCAAAGTTACCCTGTTTCCCCCCAAATAAGACATCCCCTGATAATAAGCCCAATCGGGCTTTTGAGCGCATGGCAATAAGGCCAAGCGCTTATTTCAGGGTTCAAAAAAATATAAGACAGGGTCTTATTTTTGGGGAAACATGGTACAAGAGTGATGTAAAAGTGATTTACAACCAGTCCTCACACTTACGACGCTTGCTGCAACCGGCGTATATTTATGATGGTTGCAGCATCCTAGGGTCACGTGATGGCCATTTGTGACATTCCCAGCCAGCTTCCAGCAAGCAAAGTCGGTGGGGGAAGCCAGATTCACTTAACGACTGTGTGATTCACTGAACAACGGCAGTGATTTGCTGAATTGTGGCAAAAGGGTTGGGACAAGTCACTTAACACCTACATTGCTCAACAGTGGAAATGGTTCCAATCACAGTTGTTAAAATGAGGGTTACCTGTATACGAACTTAGATTGACGGCGAAAAGAGCGTATTATAACCTATGAAGCAAGAGGTATTCAAGATCTGACAATTCAGGTTACCATTTCATTGCAAAAAAAAAAAAAAAGGTAGAAATTGTAGGGAATATTTAATTCTGTCTCCTGCTTGTTCCCTTCCATTGAGTCTCTTTGTTTGCAGACATATTAGAGTAAAGCAGAGAGGTCTGTAAATTGCCAGTGGATTTCAATAAGTCTAGGAGCACCCCTACTGGTAACCAATCTAGTTTAGTCTTTTTTTTTTTAGATTGTTTTACTTTAATTAAAATTGAGAACTTAGCAGGCTGCCAACAAAGCATGATTTAATGTCCAGTAATGGACATTACTGGACAACCAGATGACTGCACCTTCTGCTTCCACTTTCAAGATTCTAGATGCTTTCTGGGTTAAAAAGAGAGGGGAGAAGTTACAATGGAGTGCTTTGTTTCCTGGTTTGCCTATTTCCCTTTAAAAGGAAAAAAGCCAAAGCTTGTTTAGCGCCATGATAGCATTAGAAAACAGTGCCACTAATTTGCCTTCCTGTCAGGGAATATTTTCTGTTTGCCATGCTTATTGTGGCAGTTGTCCCAAAGGTGCTTTCTTTCAAAAGGCAACTGGATTTTCTTTGTTTTTCCTTGAAGACGTTTTGCTTCTCATCCAAGAAGCTTCTTCAGTTCTGACTGAATGGCGGAGAATGGAAGGATTTATATTCCTTGCAGTCATCTGGTTGTTAGTCCTCTTTCTGAGAATTGTTGAGGCCACTTGGGGGGGGGGGGGGCTGATCTGTGCCCTCCAGAGTCACCTGAAACCTATAGTCCAGGGGTGTCAAACTCAATTTCATTGAGGGTCGCATCAGGGTTGTGTTTGACCTTCGGGGGCCAGGGTGGACGTGGCCAGCTTGACCACTCATGTCGGCGCCTGTGGCGGCCTGAGTGCTCTGCCAGTGAAAACGGTCTCCCAAGCTGTGTTTTCAGCTGCCAGGGCCTCCTGCAACCCTCTACCAGTGAAAACGGAATACGCAGCCCTCCCAAGCTCCATTTTAGCTGGCAGAAGCACCTTTACTGTTTCCAGGACAGCCCTGCGGGCCAGATCTAAGTACCCCGCGGGCCGAATCTGACCCCCAGGCCCCGAGTTTGACACCCCTGCTATAGTCTGTTGTGGCAGAGTTTTTGTGGAAGCTCTTAATAACCTTAAATTCCGAGGAAGTTTGGCAGCTTAGTAAAATCGGAGTCCCTGCAGTAAGTAGGCAGGTGGATGAGTTGGAACAATAAATTTCAAAACTGATCAGATATGCGTTTGTCCAATTCCATCTTTAAAACACAATGAAACCCTGTATTGCATTTTATGGGAGAGAAGTTGATTCCCATTTTAATGAGAATTTTCAGAATGTGAATCCAAGTAGAGCTATTTGGCATTTGCAGTTCTCACAGTTTTTAGTAATATATGTATTACTGTGCAAACATTAATATGCAAAAGGTGGAGAGAGAGAGAGAGAGACCTAGAAGACATATACGAAGTAGAACTATGTGCAGAAATGAATACGTTAGCAAAAATAACTTGAGATAAAAACGTATATAGTGGGAGAAACGGATGTTAAAATGCATTTATTCTTCCATGAATATAGAAACATAAAACTTCATTCTTAAAAGGCAGGCTGAATGTGGAACCAATTCAGTATGGATTTAAGATGGGGAAATTGATTTATATTTGCCCGTCTAAATCTGACTAAATTATGCACGCGTGCTTTTGAAATGCTTATTGTGGTCTTAATGTGTTCATGTCTGCTTCAAAGTCTTTAAGTGGCTGCAGTTGGATTTGTGGATGTAACAAATCAACAAGGAAGCCACAAAATCAACTTAAGATAAATTGCTGAATATAGTAGTGGATGATGACGCCCTGAGCTTCTAGTATTTCATGAGTTCCAGAGATAGAAATGGTGGAAAGTAAATTTATCATTGATATAATGAATGAATTTGATAATTTAATAATGAAAAGGCAAACAAGGTTTTTGCTAGAGATTGGTGAATGAATCTGGAATGAATCTGGTGAATGAATCAAGATTGCGTCTTGATTATCATCAATTTGAGTTGAGAGCAATTTACCCATATAAAACCAGTTAAAAATACTATGTGAACATCAAATACTCAGATAGGTTTTGCATGCTTCTCTCTTTCCTTTGTTTGTTTCACATTTATATTTTTTTATAAATAACTCAAGGCGGTGAACATACCTAATACTCCTTCTGCCTCCTATTTACCCCACAACAACAACCCTGTGAGGTCCTGAGAGAAAGTAAATGCCCAAAGGTACTCAGCTGTGGCTTTCATGCCTAAGGCGGAACTAGAACTCATAGTCTCCTGCTGATTGGCCGAAAATCACTCAGCTGGCTTTCATGCCTAAGGAGGGACTAGAACTCATAGTCTCTTGCTGATTGGCCCAAAATCACTCAGCTGGCTTTCATGCCTAAAGTGGGACTAGAACTCATAGTCTCTTGCTGATTGGCCCAAAGTCACTCAGCTGGCTTTCATGCCTAAGGAGGGACTAGAACTCATAGTCTCTTGCTGATTGGCCCAAAATCACTCAGCTGGCTTTCATGCCTAAAGTGGGACTAGAACTCATAGTCTCTTGCTGATTGGCCCAAAGTCACTCAGCTGGCTTTCATGCCTAAGGAGGGACTAGAACTCATAGTCTCTTGCTGATTGGCCCAAAATCACTCAGCTGGCTTTCATGCCTAAGGCAGGACTAGAACTCATAGTCTCTTGCTGATTGGCCCAAAATCACTCAGCTGGCTTTCATGCCTAAGGTGGGACTAGAACTCATAGTCTCCTGCTGATTGGCCCAAAATCGCTTTCGTACTTAAGGTGGGACTAGAACTCAGTCTCCAGTTTCTAGCCTGTTGCCATAACAACCTAACCTTAACCACTAGAGGCCAAATTGGCTTTTTACAGTACAATGAGCATTTCAAAAGAGGCAATTGGAGTGATTGGATCAATTACTTTATAATTGAAGACCAATAATCCAAGGTATCTGCTTCCTTATCATAATATATGCCCCACCCATCCCTTATTAATGGAACACATCAGGGTGAAATCTACTTACCTTCCCTACCGGTTCGGAAGTCCGCGTGCCACGCACGTGTGCTCGCTTCACTTGCGCGCTTGCCATCATCAGGTCCGATTGTAGACCCTCTGCGCATGCGTAAAGCCTTCTGCACATGCATAGAGGGTCAAAAACAGGTTAAAACAGGTTAAAACCAGGAAGTAACGACGTCCGGGCAGGTTGGCGGAGCCTCGCGCTGCTGCCGCTACCGCTTCGCCGAACCACATACAGCCACCATTACTGGTTTGCTGAACCACATGCTGCCACTGCTACCAGTTCGTTGAACCACACGCTGCTGCCACTACCGGTTTTCCTGAACCGGAGCAAACCAGTAGCGTTTCACCCTTGGAGCACATGGAAAAACAGTTTGTTTCATTTCATTATTGAGAAGAAAGATGTTTTTTTTTGTTCCAGATGTCCTAGAATAGATGATGCTTGTTGAACCTCTTGTTATCTGTCTAGAAATGCTCCCCATCCTAGATTTAAATGAACAGGCTCTGTAACTGTATCATCTTCCCCCATTTAATCTGACTGAGACCATAGTACTAGATGGCCTTAGTGTAGTGTTTCTCAACCTTGGAAGCTTGAAGATGGGTGGACTTCAACTCCCAGAATCCCCCAGCCAGCGCTGCTGGCTGGGGGATTCTGGGAATTGAAGTCCACCCATCTTCAAGCTACCAAGGTTGAGAAACACTGCCTTAGTGGTATTGCTAAAAATATCTAGTCTTTCTTTGGATCAGTAGATTCTGGCTGTTTGGATCAAGCCTATTTTCTTCTGAATCTGTCCGGACTGCGGCTCTGAGTCATTACAGCAAGCATGTCGAAAGCCAACTTTCTGTCTAGGAATTGGGGTTTTTATTTATTCTAACCCAGCTTGAGAAATAAAGCTGCCTCTTTTCCGATTCTCGCTGTCCGGAAGTAAGCATGAAGTTACTGGATTTAATGAGAAACGACTTGGTTTGTTCACATTATTATTTGAAACTATATTTCTGGGATCCTAGGTCTACTTCCAGTATAGGCGGTCCTTGACGTATAACCACAATTGAGCCAAGCGTTTCTGTTGCTAGACGAGACAGTAGTTAAGTGAGTTTTGCTCCATTTTACAACCTTTCTTATCCCTGCAATTGTTAAGTTAGTAACACGGTTGTTAAGTGAATCTGGCTTCCCCATTGACTTTGCTTGTCAGAAAGTCACAAAAGGATATGACACTGGGACACTGCGACCGTCATAAATACGTGCCAGTTGCCAAGTGTCTGAATTTTGATTGCATGACTATGGAGTTGCTGCAACCGTTGTAAAGTGAATAATGGTCATAAGTCACTTTTTTCAGGGCCATTATAACTTTGAACGGTCAAATGGCTTACAAATGAACCGTTGTAAGCCGAGAACTACCTGTAGTGTCTTTGACCAGCAACATTCATCAGTTAACCTTGCGGGTTAATTTTGTGCTGTATTTTCTAGACGAAAAAGTGGTTTATTGAAACTTGTCTGTGGAAATAGATTAGCCAGCTCTTTTGTAATTAATTCTGCAACTTTTTAATATACCAATCTTTTCCTTGAAGGATTCTTAGATGAAGTAATAAAGAAGTACGGCAGCTTAGTTCCGCTTTGTGAAAAAGACGTTATGGGAAGATTAAAGGAAGTCTTTAATGAAGATTTTTCTCATCGGTTAGTAGCTCTCTATAATTTTCTGCTTTGCTCATTCTTGCTCATTCCAGATTCCATGTTTATGGATTTATGTACCTGTATCTCACAAGTACTGGGATTATTTAACATCGGCTGTTTTAATTCTGTTGCAGAAAGCCATTTATTACTAAAGAAATCATGAAGTATCAGACCAGGCATCCAAAATCTCCCACTTGTAATTTCCGGGTCTTTTATAATAAGCACATGCTGGATATGGATGATTTGACAACGCTAGATGGCCAGAACTGGCTAAATGACCAGGTAAGACTCTGCTGTAAATATCCACCAAGATGTATCTGCTTGAAATGATGTTTGTTGACAACCAGTGTCGTTGCATGGAATGTTGGCTTCTTTGGAAAACGTCCTAAGAAGCACCAAGCAATGATGGAGGGGAGCATGTCGGTGGATTTGTAGCTTGTTGCTGACAGTGCCTGGATGTTAACCATTCAGTGAAAGAGGCCAAATGTTCAAAATGTTGTGCTCACTTATCCAGAAAGGTTCAGAGTCTCTGATTTGTAGGGATTAGAAGATGTGTAAGAAAGAATTGCCAGTGTTACAGAACAGAGGCCTTTCTAGAGTAAGGATTCTCTAAGCTCAATGAGATACTTTCAGGGAGCGGCTTGATGGCCTAGTGGTGAAGACGCTCGCCTGCCACTCGGAAGGTTGAGAGTTCAATCCTAGGTAGTGGCAGATGTTTTTCTCCTAAGGCGCAAAATATCTGCTGTGAACTCCATGTGGCATCAGGAAGGGCATCCGGCCAGTCAACGCTGAGCTCCATTCAGTCGCCCTGACTCTACCCTGAGTAGGGACCACAGGGTCTTATAAAGGGAATTTAATAAGATACTTTCAGATGAGATCCTCATAAAGATATATAATAAGCCATAAGAATGATCTCTGATAATTTAGACCTGGACATATCAAACAATCAGAATAGAGCTGGAAGTCCAACTCTCCCTGCTCAAGCAGGAGATCCTATACCCGTGATGGCGAACCTATGGCACGCGTGCCACAGGTGGCACGCGGAGCTATATTAGTGGGCACGCCAGCTCAGCTCTGGGGCGCATGTGCGCGCCGGCCAGTTGATTTTCGGGCCTTCTGGGCCCACCAGAAGTAGGGAAACAGGCTGTTTCCTGCCTCTGGAGGGGGGTGGGGAAGGCCCGTTTTTCTTTCTTACCTGGCTCCAGATCCTCTCTGTGTATCTGGGAAGGGCGAAAACAGCCTTTCCCACTCCCTTGGAGGCCCTACGGAGGCTGAAAGGGCCCATTTCCCGACTCCCAGTGGGACAGGAAGTGACGTTTTTTCCTGTCCCCAGCCTCCAGAGACTCCTAGAGAGGCTCCTAGACACTCCTAGAGAGGCTCCTAAAGACTCCTAGAGAGGTTCTGGAGGCTGGGGACAGCAAAAAATGTCACTTCCTGTCCCACCGAGAGTTGGGAAATGGGCCCTTTCAGCCTCCGTAGGGCCTCCAAGGGAGTGGGAAAGGCTGTTTTCGCCCTTCCCAGATACACAGAGAGGATCTGGAACCAGGTAAGAAAGAAAAACGGGCCTACCAGGCCATCATGTGCCAGGAGCGGGGGGGAGGGGGTTGCGCACGCATGCGCGTGGGCACATGCGCACACGACCCTCCCCCACCCCCCCCTCTCCTGGCACGCGATGGCAAAAAGGTTAGCCATCACTGTCCTATACCATTTCAGATAGGTGGTTGTCCAGTCTCTTCTTAAAAACCTCCAGTGATGAAGCAACCACCACTTCCTATGGCAAGCTGTTCCACTGGTTAATTGTTCTCACTGTTAGGAAGTTTCTCCTTAATTCCAAGTTGCTTCTCTCCTTGATTAGTTTCCATCCATTATTTCTTGTCTTGCCTTCTGGTGCTTTGGAAAATAAGTTGACCCCCTCTTCTTTTTGGCGGCCCCTCAAATACTGGGATACTGCTATCACGTCACCCACTAATCCTTCTTTTCTCTAGACTGGCCATACCCAATTCCTGCAACTGTTCTTAATATATTTTTTTCTCCAGGCCTTTAATCATCTTAGTTGCTCTTCTTTGCACTTTTTCCAAAGTCTCAACATCTTTTTTTGTAATGTGTAACATATCATACAGATGATACAGTAAACTTAGAATAAACAATAAATTCCCATTCAGATTTTTACGAGCCCACTGATCTACAAAGTAGGTGACAGCTGTATTTGAATGAATTCTGAATTCACATTGGATAGGTTGTCTTGGTGGGAGAAGATGGCTTGACCTATATAAATGTGAATTCTGAATTAACTGGCTAACCGTGTGGAGTAAAGAAAAACGGGACAGCTAAAATATCAGATTCTAAGGTGGCATTCATAGGCAGTTAAGCAAAATATGTTCAGAAAGAGAAATGATTGTGAACAATAAGATATGATGAATCTTTAGCACAGCAATTTCTTTTTTCCTATATTGTGAATGTATTACCGGTAAGTGATGATCTCTATCTCTGCCTAAAAATGGGAAGGAAAGTTTTTCTTAAAGACATGATTTAAATGCTTACTTACCAAAATTGTGTGTCTGCGTCTGTGTTGGAAAATCCAAAGCATTTGGTTTGATTAGTTGTGAAAATGTGTGTGCAAATAATCCACTTTTTCTGAGAATTAATGTATGCTTGTGAGCATGTGTCTATTCAAAAATGTGTAAATTGTATTACATTAGGCCACTATGTGATATATTAGTTCTACAGTGTTAATCCTATAAAGGAGACTAAAATTCCATTCAGAACACGTTTTATTCTTATCTATATACTGTATTTGCTGAACTCTGAGAAGGCTGCAGAAGTAAACGGGCTCTTTATCAAATTTTTATCTTGCATTTTTTTCCCCAAGGAGTTAAAAGTGGCTTATTTGTCGCTGGCAGAGTTCAGTTCCTTTTTTATAATGATTGTTATTGAAACTTTCAAAGAAGAAGATTAAAAAAAGGAACTCTGCGATAATATAATTACAACTGCAGTGAAGAAGCAGCTTTCTTTTTTATTTTTTCTTCCTTATTTTATATTTTTTTACATTAGCTGCTTGCAGAGTTCCCAAAGAATCGAGCTGTATGCAAGAGTGGCCTCGATTCAGCTGCTCTGCTCAAAGATGTTTGTTATCGTGATGAAAGTTTAGAGGCTAATAAACATTACAAATGCCAAAAGATGCTTTAGGATACAAGGAACAGCATAGGTCGTATTGTTCCCACAGCCAATGAAGCTCATTTATTTTATTTTTGACACAACCTCACTATTTAATACCTTAAGCATGTTTTCTTGTGAGTCAAAGTATTTCAGGCAGGAGCAAAAGGTTAAATAGCAATAGCACGTAGACTTATATGCCGCTTTACAGTCCTTTGACAGCCTTCAGTAAGCGGTTTACAGAGTCAGCATATTTGCCCCCAACAAATTGCTCCTCAATTTGACCCACCTCGGAAGGAGGGAAGGCTGAGTCAACCTTGAGCCTGGTGACACTCGAACTGCCAAATTGCAGGCAGCCGGCAGTCAGCAGAAGTAGCCTGCAGTACTACATTCTAACCACTGCGCCATGCAAGTTCTGAGACATAGTTATCATTGTAATGGAGCCTGCCATTAACGATTGTAGGTTGTAAAATGACAACTGACTTGTGGGGTGAGGTGGGTTTTGGCAGTTGTTAAGCGAACATGACAGTGAAGCAGATCCATTGTTTGCTCTGCTGCGGTTTTGCAGAAAACCGGAAGGAAGTGCTGGTTTTTGGCAAAACCAGTCAGGTGATCGCAGGACGCTGCCAACGGCTGTAAAGGAGTCAAGCTATTCTCCAAAGCACCTGAGGGTAGGACAAGAAGCAACGGATGGAAACTAATCAAGGAGAGAAGCAATTTAGAACTAAGGAGAAATTTCCTGACAGTGAGAACAATTAATCAGTGGAACAACTTGCCTCCAGAAGTTGTGGATGCTCCAACACTGGAAGTTTTTAAGAAGATGTTGGATAACCATTTGTCTGAAGTGGTGTAGGGTTTCCTGCCTGGTCAGGGGGTTGGACTAGAAGACCTCCAAGGTCCCTTCCAACTCTGTTATTCTATTCTATTCTAAATATGGCCAGGTTGCCGAGCATCCAAAGTGTAGTCACGTGACTGTGCAGGGGGCACTGTCAGAACTTTGGATCTGAGTCGTAAGTCCCCCTTTCCAGGTAGGTCTTAACTTCGAATGGTTGCTAAATGACAGATCACAAGACGAGGACTACCTATAAGCAAATAATTTCTCTGAACCAGCAAATGTGAAATACAGCGATTTTGTGTTGTGGACACTGGCGACTCCTTTGTGAGGTGGTCTCCCAAAAATGTTTGGAATTCACTATGTTATTTATTTATTTAGTGCATGACAAATCATGTATGGACTAGCATTACAGGTAGTCCTCAACTTACAACAGTTCATTTAGTGACCATTCAAAGTTACGACGGCAGTGGAAAAAGTGACTTACGACTGTTTTGCACACTTACGACCTTTGTAGCCTCCCCATGGTCATGTGAATCAAAATTCAAATGCTTGGCACCTGACTCATACTTACGACCGTTGCTGTCTCCCAAGGTCATGTGATCTCCTTTTGCAACCTTTTGACAAGCAAAGTCAGTGGGGATGCCAGATTCACTTAACCGTGTTACTAACTTATCAATTGCGGTGATTCACTTAACAATGTGGCAAGAAAGGTCATACAATGAGATGAAACTCACTTAACAAATGTTTCCCTTAACAACAGAAATGTTGGGCTCCATTGGGTCGTAAGTCGAGGACTACCATATATATATATATATTTGTTTTCTCAGGTTTTCGCGGGTGTTTGTATGTAGGTCTTTGGTTATTCGGGTCTTCTCCCACGTAAAATTGAAGGTTTCTTGGCGACGTTTCGACGAAGTCTCATTCGTCATCTTCAGGCTGGTGTTCTCGGCTTCGTGCTTCCGTCCTGGAAGCACGAAGCCGAGAACACCAGCCTGAAGATGACGAATGAGACTTCATCGAAACGTCGCCAAGAAACCTTCAATTTTACGTGCGAGAAGACCCGAATAACCAAAGACCTACATATATATATATATATATATGTGTGTGTGTGTGTGTGTAGGTCTTTGGTTATTCGGGTTTTCTCCCGCGTAAAATTGGAGGTGTCTTGGCAACGTTTCGACGAAGTCTCATTCGTCATCTTCAGGCTGGTGTTCTCACTGATGACGCCTTACAAGGCAGAAATAGCTATTTGAGTCTCCCAAATTGCAGCACAGAATTGTTGCTTTTCAGCAAGATACAAAAAACCCAGAAACTTATATATAAACATCTCACCTAGATTAGTAAAACCCAATAAAATATAAATGTTAAAAAGATCTATGTTCAAATAACGATGTCTAGGCCATCTAACCATTGAAGTGCAGCATTGTTTATATATAAAAAAAATCAATATACTGGACCCGTGTATTTCTCGGCTTACAGCCGGTCACGACACGATCTGTGTGATTCACTGTACAAAACCCACAAGTGGAACTTAAAAACAAATCACCCAGGCACACCAAACAAGAACAGCTATTCAAGGTAGCCTTTGATTTTAAAATCTTTTTATCTAGAGAGCTTTGAAGGGAATGCATTCATATGCCTCATTTCAATGCAAGTACAGAAAAATATGCAGAGTGGGGCTTTAGGCAAACAATGAACTGCTGAAGACATTCTGTGTTTCTTTTCTATCATTTATGTCTGCAGAAATATTAGATTCAGGTGCTAATATCTTAATACGCTACACAGATACAGGACATCCAAACGTAACATTTTTTTTGACACCTTCCCCATAAACCAGTGATGGCTAACCTTTTTCTCATCGTGTGCTGAAAGCGCTCGTGTGCGCACGTGACAGCGCGTATGCGTGCTGGCACCCATAATGCAATGCGGGGAGGCCTGCGCATGTGCACACGACCCCCCATGCTCTCCCTGCCCCCCCACGCTCTCCCTGCCCCCCCGCACATGGGCACGGGACCCCCCGTCCCCCATTTTGGGCCTAGCAGGCTTCCCCGCAGCTCTGCATTACGGCCCTAAACTATTATGAAGTTACTGTATAAGAGAAAATAAACATTCTTTTAATCAATGTGAGATACTTGTAATTGTCTCTTTTCCTTTGCCTAGACTTGGATTGCGTCTGTTGTCTATATTACATTAAGCTTACGGAACTTGATATATACTTCTTTATGTTCCATAAAATGACTGTGTTGGACATCATATCCTTCCCTTTTTTAAAATATTTTTTTCTAAACCATTTCAGATTATCAACATGTATGGCGAGCTAATAATGGATGCAGTCCCTGATAAGGTAGGTATCTTTCTTATTGTCTTTTTAGGTAAAATTAGCCAAATAAGATACAAGAGCGGGAAGGAGAATAAAAAATTATCTTAAACAAACAAAAGAGGAGAATCAGTTTATTTATCAAACAGGATTATTTGTAATCAGTCAAATCATCTGGCAAGTTGGGTGATGGTGGAGACAAGTAGAGTAGCTGAAGTGCTGGGTCTAAGCTGCCTATGTTTTATACATGCATTTTATGAATATTATTTGAATATTTATGCACAGGCTCATAAACTGGTTTTAGAATAGAATAGAATAGGAAAGCATAGAATAGAATAGGAAAGCATAGAATAGAATAGAATAGAATAGAATAGAATAGAATAGAATAGAATAGAATAGAATAGAACAGAACAGAACAGAACAGAACAGAACAGAACAGGAAAGAATAGAGTAGGGTACGGTAGGGTAGGGTAGGGCAGGGTAGGGTAGGGTAGGGTAGAATAGGAAAGAAGAGAACAGAACAACTTTATTGGCCAAGTGTGATTGAGCATAAAGGAATGTGTCTTTGGTGTGTAAGCTGTGGATGTACATACAAGACAAGGATAATAGAAATACAGCTGTATTACATGGTAAATATCCTTAGGCGTAAGACAGCGCTATGGGAATTAGATGTTCAGCAGAGTGATGGCACGGGGGAAAAAACTCTGTGTCTAGTTGTGGCACGCAATGCCCTATAGTGGCATCCTGAAGGGAAGAGTTGAAACCTTTTATGTTCAGGATTTTTCTGGTGTGCAGTACCCTATAGAGTCTTTTTGAGGTTAGAAGTTGAAACAATTTATATCCAGGATGCGAGGGGTCTATATATATTTTCACAGCCCTCTTTTTGACTCGTGCAGTGTACAGGTCCTCAATGAAAGGCAGACTAGTTGCAATTGTTTTTTCTGCAGTCCTGACGATCCATTGAAGTCTGTACCTGTCCTGTTTGGTTGCTGTACCAAACCAGATTGATAGATGTCTAAAGATGGGTCCTTTTCCTTCTCTTTGAAAAATGTGGATGACAGCACAAAAAGTCTTTTTAAAAAAATCTACCCCCGTCTCTGCCAGCAGAGCTCCAGATTCCTCTTTTATCACTTCACTAAATTTCAGCAAACATGTTTACTGATTATACTACTAAAATTCTGGAAATATTTAAATTGCTGTTTGGTAGCTTGGCCTCACGGATATGTAAACGGTCGGGTGATGATTGAGGAGCCCTGGGTTCAAGTACTCCCTCAGCCATGGAAGAAATTTCTGGAAATTTCTCTGAGAGGGCCTTGCAGCTAGCCAGTCACTTTAGGCCCAAGGTCCCTCACAAGGTTGTGGTGGTTGTGAAAAAAACAATGGGAATACTGTATTCACGGCTTCTCCTTCCTTTGGGGGGAGGCAGGATATAAATCTTTTCCTTCTCTTGTTGCATGCAGTAGCTTTACTGTTGAGGACACAGTTCAGTATTGGAATTGTGAGCTTCGATTGGACCAGTAAATTCACTGATCACCCTGTCTTTATAGGTTCATTTCTTCAACAGCTTTTTCCATAGACAGCTGGTAACCAAAGGATATAATGGGGTGAAACGATGGACTAAAAAGGTATGATCCTATTTCCTCATCTTGACAACCCTTGGCAGGTGAGAAATGTTGAGCATTGGAAAAAATGCACCTGAAATTTATGAATTTTATGTTTATGAACTTTTCCCATTTATAAAAATATTAAACCTGTGTCAAAACCAAAGCGTATAAATGTAAGGGTACCATTGATGGTATAGCTGATGAGAATATTCTTTGGGGAACAGACCAAGGAAAAGTGTTTTTTGCCTTTTGGCTAAAGTCAAGTGTAGTATCACAAAAATATGATTACTTTAGTCGTTCGTGCAGGCCAAACCTCCTTCAAATCCTTTTGAAGTTAAAATAGCTTTTGTAAGTATTTATTTAGAACCGGGCTTCAGAAATCGAAATGTTCCATTCTGTTCTTTGGAATTAGAAATTAAATTGGATTTTGTTACTTGACTTGTGTAGTAGAACTTAGTTTTGTTTTGTTCACGCTTTGTGTAGAGCATTTTGAGTTCAGCCGCAAATGGCAGTTTCACCTGGCTGGATTTTAATTAAACTGAGAATGTGCATTTTCCTTTTAAAAAAATAAAAATCTGAGATTAAGGGCATTTTATTTTGCTACTTCAGCTCTCAGTTACTCCCCAAGCCATAGTTAATTCTCATTGTATAATTTTTTATGAGCTGGAGTTATGTAGCTCTGTCTAAATGGTCCTGGTTAAGATTTACTAATTGAAAGCTGGTTTCATTTCCAGTTTTGTTAACCATCTTGATCTGACCATTTTGGTTTGAACTCACTCCATTTACTCTCTGTCCTTCTTTTAACTGTGGTGCCCAGTATTTGTACTTGGTGCTAATCATCATCATCTTCATCTTAATGACATTGGAGATGGTCTCTGCTCCAGCAGTTTGAACACTAGCACTGCTTGGCGGTGGGAGCTCCCATAACTCGCCTCAGCTGCTGCCCACCTGTGGACATGTTCTGTGCGAGTAGATAAATAGGTATCATTTGGTGGGGAGATAAGCTGGTGCTTTGTGCGGCGGTTAAATCCTGCCAGCAATGGACCTTACCAGTCGTATTGCCCATTTGGGAAGTGGCTTCGCTGGAGGGGGAGGGGGCTTGGATAGCGCTATAGAAAAAGCTCCATCTTTTTTGCTGGTGCAAAATTAGTTCCCCTCTTGTGGGCCCCCTGGGAAGAGCACAATTGTGTACCTTTAGAACAACCAATCAGTGGAACAACTTGCTTTCAGAAGTTGTAAATGCTCCAACACTGGAAGTTTTTAAGAAGAGATTAGACAACCATTTGTCTGAAGTATTGTAGGGTCAAGCAGAGGGTTGTATTAGAAGACCACCAGGGTCCCTTCCAACTCTGTTATTCTATTCTATGTTCTAACCTAACATTGCTGGTAAACAAGCAGCCAAACTACTGCTCTGCATTAGCATCATGGTCTCCTGGCTAATGTAACAATGCCATACACTGAATGAATGAATGAATGAATGAATGAATGAATGAATGAATGATCGATCACCATCATCATCCTAGTTTTATTCCCACAAATGCAAGGCGTGCTTTTCTGGACAACAAGCATGTGATCAAACACAGCATCCGAGTTTAATTCTCCCTTTGCCAGTTCACCATTGGACCTTTTGCTTTTCTTTTGTTTCTAACCCAAACAATCCTTTTTGTTGCTTTTGGTACCTCAAACATTTGTGTCTCCTTTTAGTCTTAGGCAAACTCACTTGCCATGGGATGTCCATGCTGCATTCCTAACTCTGTAAATACATATTTTCTTCGCATACACTACAACGTCTTCATCCCTTTTCCTTCTGAAAAGTTATATAACCTTCCAATGCTGTAGGATTAAAGTCCCTATTGAGTTTATATAATGTCTTATCACAACAGCTTTGTCTTCTGATTACTTTTCATATTCTGGAATGGTGTAGAAACATCAGAGGTTCTGAGTATCGCCTGCCAGTATTTCTGTTGTAATATTCTACAAAATGCTGAACGCTCACCCTGGTTTTCTTCCTTTGTGTTCTGCTTTATAGAGTAGGGTGGAGTAGGGTAGGGTAGGGTAGGGTAGGGTAGGGTAGAGTAGAGTAGAATAGAATAGAATAGAATAGAATAGAATAGAATAGAATAGAATAGAATAGAATAGAATAGAATAGAATAGAATAGAATAGAATAGAATAGAATAGAATTCTTTATTGGCCAAGTGTGATTGGACACACAAGGAATTTGTTTTAGGTACATATGCTCTCAGTGTACATAAGGAGAATGAAATACATTCATCAAGAATAAAAAGATACAACATTAGTATAGTCAAGGTTACTAATAAGCTATCAAATCGTACTAGGAAACAAATAAAAATATTGAAAGATACAAGCAACATGGTTATAGCGATAAGTGGGAAGAGATAGATACTAGTAAGGAAGAGAAGAATAATACTAATACAGTCTTAGTAAATTATTTGACAGTGTTGTGGGAATTAGTTAATTAGTTAATAAGTAGAGTGAGGGCATTCAGGAAAAAACTGTCTTTGTGTCTAGTTGTTTTGGTGTGCAGTGCCCTAGAGCGTCTTTTTAAGGGTAGAAGTTGAAACAATTGATGTCCAGGATGTGAGGGGTCTGTAGATATTTTCACAGCCCTCTTTTTGACTCATGCAGTATACAGGCCCTCAATGGAAGGCAGGTTGGTAGCAATTGTTTTTTCTGCAGTTCTAATTATCCGTTGAAGACTGTGTTTGTCTTGTTGGGTTGCCGAGCCAAACCAGACAGTTATGGAGATGCAGATGACAGACTCAATAATTCCTCTGTAGAACTGGATCAGCAGCTCCTTGGGCAGTTTGAGCTTTCTGAGTTGGTGCAGAAAGAACATTCTTTGTTGAACTTTTTTGATGATGTTTTAGATGTTAGGTGTCCATTTTAAGTCTTGAGATATGATAGAACCTAGAAACATGAAGGACTCTACTGTTGATACTGTGTTGTCTAGTATTGTAAGAGGTGGTAGTATGGGAGGGTTTCTTCTAAAATCAGCACGTTAACTTCTGGGCTGTTTCTATCTTCCATCTTTGATTCTTGTTTTATGCTGTTCTCGTGAGCTGAGAAAGTGCCTGCCAAACCATTTCTTCCCAATCTTCCTGTATATTCACTAATGTCCTTTACGAAGATAGCATAGTCCATTGTTGTAGAAGCTAAACTCTTGGTTTCATCATCTACAGTACAACAGATGTTCATTCCCAGAGTCTTGTTTAGTCTACTTGCTCATTGACCTTCAACGGAATAGATGGATGAAAAAATGTACTTGTCCTCCCAGTTCCCTTTCCTGGCAGTAGATTCTTTAAGATATCTTCTGGTCATTATACATTCCCACATGAATCAAGAGAAAAGGAACAATGAATAATATTGTCCCAAAATATTGGCTTTTCAAAAGTCAATAGGACTTTCTTAGTTGTTGTTTTTTTTCTCTTGAAAACCAGAAAAAGAAGCCAGGATGAGAAGCAAAACATTTTCAGGGGAAAAAGTAAGAAGCTCCCAGGAACAGAACAGAACAGAACAGAATAGAACAGAACAGAATTCTGAACAGAATATTCTGAAGAACTGAGGAAGCTTTTTGGATGAGAAGTGAAACGTTTTCCAAGAAAACCAGGAAGTCCAATTGCTTCTTGAAAAAAGCACCTTTGAGATTCTTAAAAAAGGTAAAGGTTCCCCTCGCACATATGTGCTAGTCGTTCCCGGCTCTAGGGGCAGTGCTCATCTCCGTTTCAAAGCTGAAGAGCCAGCGCTGTCTGAAGACGTATCTGTGGTCATGTGGTCAGCATGACTAAACACCAAAGACGCACGAAACGCTGTTACCTTCCCACCGAAGGTGGTTCCTATTTTTCTACTTGCATTTTTTTATGTGCTTTCGAACTGCTAGGTTGGCAGAAGCTGGGACAAGTAACAGGAGCTCACCCCATTACACGGCACTAGGGATTTGAACCACTGAACTGCCGACCTTTCGATCGACAAGCTCAGCGTCTTAGCCACTGAGCCACCGCATCACTTAAATTATTATTATTAATTATTTTAATTATTAATTATTATTAAATTATCATTAGATTCTTAAACTTGAGTTAATGTAGAGGTGGAACATTGGGTTCTGATTGAGAAATCCTGTAAATAGTTTCATTTGTTTCAGCAGTTTGATCTGTGATTATTCCATCTGTAGTGGGGTTACTTGATCCTTCCTTTTTAGTAAGAACAGTGTGTTTGCCTACGTAACAGTGTTAGTTCTTTAGAGACAAGATTGCAGATGCTGGTGGCAGAAGGTTGGGTGTTCTGTTATTTCTGTATCTTTCCCCTCTTGCACATTTTTTTTTAAAGTGCCAAGACTTTTGTTCCCTGATAATTGCAAAGAAATGAGAAGTTTGTTTGGAGTTTTCATTGAGGCTTCTGAAGCTGTTAAGCATATGTCCTTTTGACTTTTTTTTTTTTTTTTGGAATTCTTTCCTGGTTTTGCCTCCTTTCCAAACTCACAATATGTTCAGGGTGGTGAGCGCCAGCAAATAAACAGGAGCCTGCATTTTGGATTAATTAAAGCTTCATCCATGAATGGAAAAAAAATCGTAACATTTATTTTCAAATATTTGCTTTGTTTGCAAATACGTTTCTCCTCTCCATTAAGCTATTACTATCCTCACTTGCCCAGGACATTTTCTATCTCTCTTAGGCACCTACCAGATCTTCACTATACTGGGTTGGGTTGCAGAATTAAAGAGCTACTTCAGCATTTCACAGCGTGAATTGATGGACATTTTTCTCTGTTGAGCACCTTGCATAAAAATGTTAATTTTATGCTTAACACCATCTCATTGTATGCCGTCCAATATTTCTGATTTTGAATAAGTCAATACGGGAGATTTTTTTCCACGTTTTTTTTTTTTTTTTAGCAAATTAAAAGTTCTCATTTATTTGGCAAATTGCATCAAATAAATGACTGCTGGGAAGGAAAATTAACTCCCATGTGACTGGGTCAAGGATATGCATTCTTTTATTGATCGAGGACAGATTTTCTTTTTTTAATCCTTTACCAGGAATTTTACTGGCCAAGGCCATCATGCAAAGTGGGTGAATGAAATGGAATGAAAAATGTGGATGACAACACAAAAAGTCTTTAAAAAAGAAAAAAAATCTACCCCCGCCTCTGCCAGCAGAGCTCCAGATTCCTCTTTTATTACTTCACTAAATTTCAGCAAACATTTTTACGGATTATACTACTAAAAATGCTGGAAATGTTTAAATTGCTGTTTGGTATCTTGGCCTCACGGATATGTAAACGGTCGGGTGATGATTGAGGAGCCCTGGGTTCAAGTACTCCCTCAGCCATGGAAGAAATTTCTGGAAATTTCCCCGAGGGGGCCTTGCAGCTAGCCAGTCACTTTAAGCCCAAGGTACCTCACAAGGTTGTGGTGGTGGTGGTGAAAAAAACGATGGGAATACTTTATTCACGGCTTCTCCTTCCTTTGGGGAGAGGCAGGATATAAATCTAAAAAACAGCTTTAAAAGTTATCATTGACCCTAGAAGTTGTTTCAACAAGGGTCTCTCGTTGTCCTCTTGTGTGCCTTTCGGGACGAAATGTGTCTAGCTAATTGGAATTCCAAAAAGCGTACAGGAAAAAAGAAATATAATGTGTTGTATGATCTTTATTGGTCCCCTAATGATCTTTTTATCAGGGATCTTCTGAAGAAAGAAACGTTCAGACAGTGGTGTGTGCGCTCTCTGTCATTTCTTTTCCCTGTGACTATTGCTGTTTTTCTTTTTCCAATGTCTCCTGTAAAAAGCCTCCATCTTCAGATATCCAGGGAGGCCTTCTTAAACGACTCTTATTTCATCAATAGGCATCTGGTTACTGTCAACCAGAATTCAGAAGTCCTCCTTGGTTCATATCCCTGCCTATGGTTGTTAGGATGGAAAAGAGAAAGATAGTACAGAGAGGAAAGGTTCTTGGAGCTTGTACTCTGCTAGTATTTTTTTTTACAAATAGAAGAGAATATTTGTAGCTCCTGGATGAACTATGGGGTCCTTGTTGCTCCCTGAGCTTGGTGGTTTTCTTACAGACGTTTTATTACCCAACTAGGTAACATCATCAGTGCTGGAAGGGAGAGGGCTTTGCTTTGTCATTCCCTTCCAGCACTGATAATGTTACCTAACTAATGAAACTTCTGCAGAAAAACAATCAAGTTCAGAGAACAGCAAGGTGTTGTGGTCCGCCAGCAGCCTGCAAAACTGGCAGCAGAGTCGGACAGTAAGGAGGCTGGGGAGGACCATGGGCCACTCCTGGAGTTTGGGGAAGGCTCGTACGAGGGCTCGCATCAGAGGCAGAGAAAGGGCCATCTGGGAGGTACGTGCTGCCTCCGGAGCCTCCTGAGTCGGACCTCAGCGAGGCAGAGGAACAGGGGGAGCCTGTTCCCAGTGTGTGCCTGCGCAGAGATGCCAGAAGGCAAGAACAGCTAAAATAAAAGGGACGACTCAGGAGTAGGGCTGAGAGATGATTGGCCCCTCCCATAAGACTTAAAAGAGGAGCAAAGGCATGTGGGCCATTTGCAGGAAGCAACGTTGTTAATTCTGTTCCAAGTCGGCATCTTTCTTTCATTCTGGACTCCGTGTGGCTTTGCCAATTAGGTCAATTAGCAGAAACATAGCACCTGTCTGCAGCTCATTGTCGTGCCTGCAGCTGCAAGGGAGATGGCATATGTCCATGCTCATACTTATTCCGAAGTACCTCTTGAAGCTTGCTCTGAACGGTTTCAATTTCTCAGAAGTTGCTTATCTTCCAAGCTCGCCTTCAGTCATCTGTCATTGCAGCATTGCTGGTCTGTTTAAGATTGTCCAGATTGTCCAGCGTTGCTAGAGCCTATGGTGCAGTCTGCATGCAGTTGGTGTTCTTTTAAGAGAGGTCATGTTTGTCATCAAAGCTGCAGCTCGCTAAAGAATTGCTCCTTGCAGTTCAAGCTCTTTTGCCTCTTTGAGTAGGAAGTGGGGAAAATCAATTCCATGTGGAACTGCTGTCCGGCATGGTATCGGTAGCATTCTTTGTATAACCACTGCTGTTTTGAGAAGCAACCTGGGGTTATTAATTTGTCCTGCCAGAAAGTAATTTGGGCCTCAACCCTTCCATTTCCACTGCCTTGGGGGAGCTCAGGTTTGAATGTAGTTTTTTGCATTGGGTGGAGAATGGAAAAATTCTCTTTGCCGGATCCTGTAAAGCAGGGGTGAAATGCTCCCGGTTCGGACCGGATCGCCCGATCCAGTAGTGATGGCGGCGGGTGGTTCGGAGAACCGGTAGCAAAAATCCCTGCCCCCCCCCATGCCCAGCCGAGCCGCATGAACCAGTAGTAACAAATTTTACATTTCACCCCTGCTGTAAAGTTGTAGGTAGAACTTGGCTTGAGGATATAAGGCAGCGGTCCCCATCCTTTCTCGCTTGGCGGCCCCGGGGGAGGGGTAGTTCTCTGCGAGTGGCAGGTGGGCACGAGTGTGCGCAGCTCAATTTGTGTGAGCAGACATGCCTGCTGTTCACGCAATGAGAGCTTTGCGTGCAAAGGCAAGTGGCCGCCACTTGCACGAGGGGCACTTTGCACGTGCTCATGTGCTCGCCCCCCATTTGGGCGGCCCAGTTTTGAACAGGCCGTGGCCCGGTAGTAGGCCGTGGCCTGGGGACCCCTCGTATAAGAGTTGCTTTCAACTGGAAGCTGTGCTCCTGGTTTTAACACCCTGGTCCTAAAGTCGTGTACGAGCAAAAAAAAACCTGGCTCCCAGGAACACAGGTTCTACCTTCCTGTCTCTAATAAAATAGATCAGAAATTAGCCAATCTTGGAATCATGGCTACCTAGGATTCTCCAGACCAACTCCTTTACAAATTCCTCATGGCAAATTAAACGAGTATAAGGGAGGAAGAGAGCTTTGTCCAGACGTTTGGGCAATAAGTTTCATTTTTCCTGGTTGTCAGTTGCAATTTAACATCCTCGGAAGCAGGGATGCAGAAATCTTATGACCTGAGAATCAGAAACGGGGATGGGGTCTGTATGGGAAGGGCCAAAATAAGCTTTGCGGATACACCCTTCAAACTTCTGAAATTGTCCCCCAGTAAAAGCTGTGCAGCTCCCTCCGCTTGCCGTGGAAACCTTGAAAAGGTTATGAAGTTGATGGAGATTCTAACCCCTAATTTGGAAGGCAGTAATTTTTCACCTCGGGTAAAGAGGAAGGAAGCATGGTGTGTTTGTGTGAAATTGGCAGGCAAGTGTATCCTACATTTCCTCTGTCTGTCCTCTTTGTCTTACGGTTGGAATTTCTGGTGGTTTTCTTTATGGTTCTGTGGGAATTAATGATGCATTCAGCATTGTGAGCAGGTGAGACATTGCTCGTTCCTGCTGATGGATGACCTGTACTTTTTTTCCCCTTCAGGTGGACCTCTTCAAAAAGACCCTCTTATTAATTCCTATTCACCTGGAAGTCCACTGGTCCTTAATTACTGTGAATCTCCCTAACCGAATTATTTCATTTTATGACTCTCAAGGCATTCATTTTAAGTTCTGCGTAGAGGTAAGAAGAACAGCTGCTTTTCTAATAAAACATGTCCCATCTTTTCATATCCCAAGGACCTTGGTCGTCCCTTTGATAGAGCTGTCCTGAGTGTAGCACGCTCATTCTGATTTACAAAACTGGGACTCGCCCGCTCCAATTGTGCTGGCAGAGGAGGCATGCTGTGGGTCCCGCCAGCACGAATATTCTAGCTGGTGGGGTCCAGGAGGGGGGGTTTCTCTGCTGTGGCTCCTCCCCTGTGGAACATCTTGCCTCCCCCCCCCCATGTGAAGTTAGCCCCAACCCCCTTTCTTTTCATAAGGGCCTAAAGCAGGGATGGGCAAATGTGGCCCTTTTACAACCTGTGGACTTCAACAGGTTGTTAAAGGGTCACATTTGCCCACCCCTGGCCTAAAGAATGGCTGTCCCAGTTGGCTTCGGGCCCCAATGGGGGATCAGCACAATGGAGGTAGTTGATCGAGTAATAACAGACCCCCCTCCCCCCTACTCTGCCCCCCTCCCCCATATGTCTCTGGTTTTAAGGTTTGATTTTAACATTTTACGTTTTAACTAAGATGTAACTTGTAAGCCGTCCAGAGTTACCCTATGGCAGTGGTGTCAAATGCATGTCATCACGGCGGCGTCACGTGACGTATCGCGACTTTTTTCCCCTTCACTAAACCAGGCGTGGCCGTGGCCAGCGCATGATGCATCTGGCCCGTAGGCCGGGAGTTTGACAGTCCTGCCCAATGATAAGATGGACGGCCTATAAATTTTATAAATAAATAAATATATTGTTAATTCTGACTGGGCCGTACCTCTTCTCACTTTTTTCTGAGTTCTTAATATCCTTTTTTTGTAAAAAACCAATCTAGCGTTCTCCAAATTCACTGCGACGGGAAGTCTCAGTGCTCCCAACCCTTTTGGCCCAAGGTCAACATGTACTTAAGAATTCTGGGAGTTGTAGTCCAACAAATCTATCATAGTAACAACCCAGCGAAGGTTCCTGTCCCTTCTTAAAGCCGTCTTAAATAACTTTAGCAATTCGTGTCTGTTATTGATCCTCTTCCTTTCGGTAAAACTCTGCAGGCTACACAGACAGATTTGTTGCAGAGATAAAATGAATTAAAATCCCGCGAGGTTAATTACACGGAAAGCTAATGATTCCTGCAAGATTTACCCAGGATGTTTTTTAAATCATGGCCATTAAGGGAGCTTTCTGTTCCAAGCCAAACGCTTTTCATTGTATCCCACTGACTCTCAGAGGGCACGATGTGTGGGGAAGTGCTTGTTTAAGAAACTTACAACCGATCCAAACAGGCTCTTGATTCATATTCCTCCTCCTATTTTTTTCCCCCCTAAAAGAACATACGGAAATACTTGCTGACAGAAGCTAAAGAAAAGAATCGGCCCGATTTCCTTCAGGATTGGCAGACGGCTGTTACAAAGGTAAGTTGCTAGTCATGGAGGTGAGGTAATTTTTGGGGTAGTACCTGGTGGAAGGTCTGACTTTGTGATAGTTCACAAACCCACATTTAATAATAATAATAATAATCATCATAACAACAACAACTACAAGGCTATGGAAGAAACATGTAACCGTGATACCCATTGTCATTGGGGCACTTGGTACCATGTCCAAGAATTTTACAAAACACATCAAGAAATTGCAGCTACCTAGGATGTTGGCAGCAACCCATATCAACCATTAGCACCTGTCAATGGTATTTATGACACATCTTTAAATGTTCAGTTGACTGAGTTTCATGTTTAATGAATAAAAGAAATAATAATAATAATAATAATAATAATAATAATAATAATAATAATAATAATAATAAATTAAATAAATAAATTAAATAATAAATTAAATAATAAATTTAGAAATTCTAAATTTGCCGGACTTGAACATTTTGACTCTACAAAAAACCACCTTACTCAGAACAGCTTACATCCTCTGACGATACCTTAACCGTTCCTAGGTCCTTGGTTAGGACTTGAGCTGCTGAGCTATTAACCAGCCTCAAAGGCTGTGAATCTCACTAAAGATTAACCAATAATAATAATAGTATAAAAAAATAAAAATAGCCTTTATTGCCATTGTACATCATGTATACAACAAAATTTACACTCAGCAAAGTGTTTTTCCGGTGAGACAACCTGGTTTACCTAATTATGGGACGGAACATACTGCTTCCGGTTTCGCCTTTCAGCCCCAGTCCAGGAGTCTTCGCAGGCAGTTGCTTTCGCAACAAACTATTTTTTGTGTTGAATATTTATATTTGTGTGTGTGTGTGTGTGTGTGTGTGTGTGTGTGTGTGTGTATGTATATATAATGTTTTAATATATATTTTATATATTTATTTCTTTGTTGGTAAAAATATATATATATATATAAATTCAATACTCAGAAAAGAGCTATCTAAAGCAGGGCTGTCAAATTCGTGGCCCGCGGGCCGTATGTGTCACACACTGGCCACACCCATGCCAGTTTAGCAAAGGGGGAAAAAATTGCGATACGTCACGTGACGCCACCGTGATGACATTCGTTTGACACCCCTGATCTAAAGTCAAAGACAAAATACAGAAGGGAGATTCTACCAAAGGAGCAATTAATAACAAGCATATTGATCCAGATCAAACATATGAATATATAAGAAACCTAGACCCATTCGAACGATCAATCAACAAGGGAACCAATCAACTGCTCAGAATTTAAACATAGCTCCAAACAAACGACCAATCAAACGAACAACTGACCACACTGGCGCACAAGTCATAAACTAGAGAGGAATAGGGCAAGAAGATTCTACTGATGATGTTACCTAATCTGGTACCGAGACGTTCAGAAACTAAACTGAAACAAGCTTGGAGAACAATCCTACTGCCCAAAGGTTTGACTTGGTGTAAAATGAAAGCTTTGCATGGAAGAGCTGCATTTAACAATAGCGGGGTGGAGTCAGAGAGAGGGCAGGATAAAAATGTAAGTGGGGGGGGGGGGGAGAGAGATGTTAAGATTCCCCCTCCCCCACTACCTTGGAACTATTTTTTACGGCGTTGGGTCTTCTTTAAGACAAGTAGTCCTCGACTTACAACCACCATTGAGTTATGACCGTTGTTAAGTGAATTTTGCCTGCTTTTACGATCTTCCATGCCACAGCTGTTGGAGTGAATCGCTGCAGTGGTTAAGTTAGTAACAAGGTTATTAAGTGAATCTGGCTTCCCCCTGGAAGTTGGCACAAGGTGATCACATGACCCCGGGGCATTGCAACCGTCATAAATATGAGTCAGTTGCCAAGAGTCCGAATTTTGATCACGATGCTTCCGCGGTCGTAACTGTGAAAAACGGTCCTGAGTCACTTTTTTCAGTGCTGTTGTAACTTCAAACGGTCACTAAATAAACTGTTGTAAATCAAGGATGACCTGTACTATAATTTTCATAAGTTCCTGGGGTCAGAATGGTGGAGAACCACCGAGTTTTAATTAGAGAAGAACTTTAGTACCTGAAAAGAAAAAAAATTGGTGGCTATGTTTTTGAGGCTTTTTGGGGGGCATTTTTTGGGGAAAAAACGGCCTCAAAAATGGGCCAAAAAACTCTCCAAAACAGGCAGAAAAAAGCCTAGAAAACGGGTCAAAAAAAAAAAAAAGCTGGAAAAGGCCCGAAAATGGGCCCGCAGAGGGAAAAACCTTTTTTTGTTGATTTCCTCTTCTAAATTTAGGTGTGTCTTATAGTCAGGTGCATTATATACTCCGAAAGATATGGTACTTAATTTTGTGAGTGCCAGGCTCGAGAGAGGCTGCTCTGATCCCGGCAACTTTCAGATGTCTGAATTTCAAGCCCCAGAATTTCCACCCAGATGTTCATCACCAGGCCGTACAGAAAGCTTCCCCCTCCCTCCAACTACATATCATTTTAAAAGTGGAGCTCTGTTTATAATGTCAGACAGAAAAATGAAAATTAGAGCGTTTCAGTAGCTGAGGCAGCTTTCCGCTGCCAAAAACATAACCATCGTGGAATCGGAGCGTAACCAGCATACCAGATCTTCTCTTTAGAAAAAAATTCTTGTCTGCCTGCCTAAGTACAGCTTAGCTGCTGCTTTAACCATAGCGTCGTTACGCCAATTCCCTATAATTATAAAGATGGATTGAATAAAAATCAGATTACGTAGCTTGTTCAGGATATCTCTTGAGTTTGTGGCTTGGTTAAGTTTATGTCTGTTGCTTGAGAAGGAGCAGCAGACAGCTACTTTGCCTGGTTGGGTGTCCCTCCCTATATGTTGGAAGCAAAAGTCAGAATTTCCAGCCAGATATAAGAGTCCCACCTCCCCATTTATTGCGGGGGGGGGGGATACCTGGTTGGGAAAGGTTTCTGCATAGTATGACTCAGAGGTACGTACAGTGGTGGATTTCCAATATTCTTACCACTGGTTTGCCACGCATGCGCACACTTTGTGGGTTCACCCGCGATCTCTGCTACCAGTTCGCACGAACCGGCTGAATACTACCTCTGGATACATACCTTATTAGGAAGGGGGTTGGAGGGATAGTTTGAAAGGTGGGAGATGTGGCTTTTTCCTGTAGGATATCAAGCTGCCTGATACAATAGCCTTGACAATCAAAGATAGCCCTGGTGGAATACAGGTAGCCCTCAACTTACGGCCACAATGGAGTCCAAAATTTCTGCTGGTAAGTGAGACATTTGTTAAGTGAGTTTTGCAACCTTTCTTGCCATAGTTGCTAAGCGAACCTCTGCAGTATTTAAGTGAGGAACACGGTTGTTAAGTGAATCTGGCTTCCCCGTCGACTTTGCTGGTCAGATGATTGCAAAAGGGGATTATGCGCGCGCCCAGGACACTGCAGCTGTCATAAATATGAACCAGTTGCCGAGGGCTTGAACTTTTGAGCACGTGAACACGGGCATACTGCAACAGTCGTGAGCGTGAAAAACGGTGATAAGTCACTTTTTTTTCAGTGCCGTCGTAACTTCAAACGGTCATTAAACGAAGAGTTGCAATTCGAGGACTGCTTGTGAAAGGCAAAGAATCGGGATGAAATGAAAGCAAGGGGATTGGTGACTTTCGTAGCTACATCCCGTAATAGCTTTGGAGATAATAAAACAGGTCTTTGAACATTATCCAGTTTCTCAGTGAGATGCCTTGGAGCTTTCTGGCTGTCTTAAGGATGATTTTTCCAGTTGTGCCCTGCCCTCATCCTAATAAATGACCCAGTCCTTTTGTGAGTAGGGGGGAGGGGGAAAGGATATTGTGGGTTCTAGGATGTGTCTTGACCTCAGGAATATCGGATGGTATTGATGTTGGAAGAAGTCAGCATAGACTGGATGGGCAGATGAAACTGAATAGTACAATCCCATGGGTCCTGCCTAAAACGAGCCATTTGGGTTTTGCATAATGTGAAATCTCTTAAATACTGTACAAAAGTTAGGCATAATTGGAGCTCTGACTGTTTTGCAGTTCACAGGAGCATCACCAACAAAACACTTGGGGTCCCCTGGTTTAGTCCCACAGGCAACTCCCTCAGTTGCCTGACTTAATGCTTTTTACATATATATATGTGTGTGTGTGTGTGTGTGTGTGTGTGTGTGTGTGTATGTATATATGTATATATATGTATATATATGTATATATATGTATATGTATATATATATATATATATGTATATATGTATATGTATATGTATATATATATACACTCTTTGGTCCCTTGGACTGCAAGGAGATCAAATCGGTCAATCCTGAAGGAAATCACCTCTGACTCTTCTTTGGAAGGCCAGATCCTGAATCTGAAGCTCAAATCCTTTGGCCAACCAAATGAGAAGGGGCGGGGGGGGGGACTCATTGGAAAAGACCCTGATGTTGAGGAAGATGGAAGGCAAAAGGAAACAGGGATGGCAAAGGGGTGCTATGGTTAGATAGCGCCATCGATGCAATGAACGTGAATTTGGATAAACCCCCGGAGACAGTGGAGGGACGGGGCCCTGAAGTGCTGTGGTCCATGGAGTTGCAAAGAGTCAGACACTTCCTAACAACTGAACACCAACAGATACACACTTTGAATTAAAAAAGGAATGGGGGTGCTGAAGAAGAAATCACCAATCTTTAGTTTCATCATTACAAAAATGCTTATGAACCCATAAACAAACACATTCACAAAAGTACAGAAAATAATAATAGGTGAGAAGCTACTGCCCAGCTGTTCATGGAGAACTCTCCCTATCAGCTGGAGATCATAGAAAGGATCCAGGAGATGTGGAGTTCACACAATAGGGAATCTTTTCTGAATATGTGGTATCCACCACAGTGATCCATGTTTGGAGAATACAGGTAGTCCTCGACTTACAACAGTTCATTTAGATAGATAGAATTTTTTATTGGCCAAGTGTGATTGGACACACAAGGAATTTGTCTTGGTGCATACGCTCTCAGTGTACGTAAAAGAAAAGATACATTCGTCAAGAATCATAAGGTATAACACTTAATAATAGTCATAGGGTACAGATAAGCAATCATCATACTAGGAAACAATCAATATAAATCACAAGGATACAAGCAACAAAGTTACAGTCATGCAGTTTAAGTGGGAGGAGATGGGTGATAGGGACGAGAAGATGAGAAGATTAATAGTAGTGCAGACTTAGTAAATAGTTTGACTGTTGAGGGAATTATTTCTTTAACAGAGTGATGGAGTTTGGAAAAAAAACTGTCCTTGTGTCTAGTTGTTCTGGTGTGCAGTGCTCTATAGTGTCGTTTTGAGGGTAGGAGTTGAAACAGTTTATGTCCAGGATGCAAGAGGTCCATCAATATTTTCACAGCCCTCTTTGACTCGTGCAGTATACAGGTCCTCAATGGAAGGCAGGTTGGTAGCCATTGTTTTTTCTGCAGTTGTAATTATTCTCTGAAGTCTGTGTCTGTCTTGTTGGGTTGCAGAACCCAACTAGACAGTTATGGAGGTGCAGATGACAGACTCAATAATTCCTCTGTAGACTGTTTAGTGATTATTTGAAGTTACCAGCGGTGCTGGAAAAAAGGGACTTATGACCATGGTTCACACAACATTGCAAGCATCCCCGTATTCACGTGATCAAAATTCAGATGTTTGACAACTGGTTCACATTGTCCCGGGGTCATGCGATCCTCTTTTGTGACCTTCTCGCCAGCAAAGTCCATGAGGAAACCAGACTCACTTAACAACCGTGTTACTAAATTAACAATTGCAGTGATTCACTTGTGACAAGAAAGGCCGTAAGATGGGGTAAAATTCACTTAACAAATGTTTCACTTATCAACAGAGATTTTGGGCTCAATTGTGACCGTAAGTCAAGGACCACCTGTACCTCCCTCTCTAGGAGCCCTAGAGAACATTCAGGAGTTCCGATTGGTCCCAAAAAGCTTGAGTACCCCAACTTTAAACTTAGAATAATTTTATTGTCACTTTAAATGTACATAATCGACATACATTAAAATGAAATTTCATTGCATACAGTTCTCAAAGGGTCACTACCTCCAATATACACTACATAAACATGACAAAATAAACAAACAAATAAATAAGCATATACCTACATATATTATTATATGACACAGAGAAACAAGACGCACTAGTTCGGAAGTATACACATACATGGCGAGAAAAATGAATCTTGCGAATTCACCAGACGGATGGCATAGGGAACAAAGCTGTTACAGAAAGATAAAGACAATCATGTCTTAGGGAAAATAAAAATAGATCAATCAATGGGAAAGGGCCAAACTAAATCATCATTATTTTCTTAACAACATATAAACATTGCCTCCAGCAGACATTAGGATCCTGGGACATCCTAATATAGAACTTAATTAGGATGTTACTCATTACTCAGGAAACAGGTTTTTGAAGTTAAGGGTCGGCTCACTTTTTCCACAGACATTGCCATTTATTGAATTCCCCGTAAAAGCCCTCTAAATTACTGCTCTCACTCTGATTGATGACAGTTCATCGAATGGTGTCCTGTGAAGCAAATCTCTTAACACATCTAGTTATCTCCCTCTTCCTCCCAGTTAGTTACAAACACTAATTTGTACCCTCGACTATCATTAAGTGTTGTACCTTATGATTCTTGACGAACGTATCTTTTCTTTTATGTACACTGAGAGCCTATGCACCAAAGACAAATTCCTTGTGTGTCCAATCACACTTGGCCAATAAAATTTTTTATTCTATTCTATTCTATTCTATTCTATTCTATTCTATTCTATTCTATTCTATTCTATTCTATTCTATTCTACTCTACCCTACCCTACCCTACCCTACCCTACCCTACCCTACCCTACCCTATTCTATTCTATTCTATTCTATTCTATTCTATTCTATTCTATTCTATTCTACCCTACCCTACCCTACCCTACCCTACCCTACCCTACCCTACCCTACCCTACCCTACCCTACCCTACCCTACCCTATTCTATTCTATTCTATTCTATTCTATTCTATTCTATTCTATTCTATTCTATTCTATTCTATTCTATTCTATTTTACTCTACCCTACCCTACCTTACCTTACCTTACCTTACCTTACCCTACCCTACCCTACCCTACCCTACCCTACCCTACCCTACCCTACCCTACCCTATTCTATTCTATTCTATTCTAGTGCATTGTGAAGGTGTGTTCATAGGGGCTAGTAAGTCTTTAATACTCAAATGGACAACCTTGCTTTAAAATGCCTTAAAGATGACCAAATACGTTAAGCTGTAAAAAAAAAATCTGTGTTCTGTGGAGAGAAGGCTAGGAGTAACTCTGAACTAGTGTGTTTGGCCATGTGTGTGCATGCTCAGAATAAATGGAGCCTGTGTAAAGGAGATAGCAGAGTTCAAATATTTACTTGAAATAATTGGGAAGATCTTGGTTATTAAAAATTTTGGCATGTGCCTGGGAGGTGGAATTTACTTTCCATTACAAAATAACATGTGTGTTTACTTACGTGGCCAAATCCACATAAGAATCTGCCGTATTTTTTTTTTTTTAACATCGAGACCCTGCCGACCTTGGGATTGACCCCAAGCCGCCAACCACAAGTATTACCCCTAAAAGAAAAACAACCATTGCAATCTCTTTTTTAAAAACACAGTGGCGCTTTCTTACTCTAATTTGCACAATTCCAAGTGAGAGTGCAGGTAGTCCTCGCTTAACGACCATTTGTTCAGCAATCGTTCAAAATGACAACAGCGCTGAACGAAGACACTCATAATCTGTGCCTGAATTTATGGCTGTTTCAGTGCCTCCCACAGTCACATGAATGTGGTCTGGGCGCAAGCACCCCATAATTGTGCAATCACTATGTGTAATCTACCAGGGGTCCCCAACCTTGGCAACTTTAAGACTTGTGGACTTCAACTCCCAGGGTTCCTCAGCCAGCTTTGCTGTTGAAGTCCACAAGTCTTAAAAGTTGAAGTCCACAAGTCTTAAAAGTTGCCAAGGTTGGAGACCCCTGGTCTATCCTACTGGCTTCCCCAGAAAATCAATGGGGAAGCCTGCAGGGAAGATCACAAGCTGCTGCCACCTGCCCAGATGACCCTTTGGTTCCTGAGGACTGGTTGAAAAAGGTTCGTCACAAAATCCAAGCAGGAAATCCTGCCTGGATTTCGGGAGGGATCTTTTCACCCAACCTCCTTGAGAGTAAAAAAATGTTTGGTGGCGAGTTTCCATTCTGCAAAATCCTTCAAGCAATGCTTTTGCTCTCAAAAAAGGCTAAACGGCAAAGTCCCTTCATGAGGTTCTGGGTGGGGAATTCTGGGAGTTGAAGTCCACCCCTCTTAAAATTGCCAAGTTAGAAAAAACACTAGCGAACTCATTCTTAGATGTGTCAGCTTTCTTCTTGATCCTAAAATTGTAGAACTTCACAACTATATTTGGACTCGGAAACGCCAGCCAGTGCTGATACTGACAGGATTCTGGGAATTTTTCTGGGAAGGCAGCTCTAAAAATGTGGGCAGCGCCTTTATTTTATACTTCTGTCTATATTTCTGGAGGGAAAGTTTTCCAAGGTGTCGGAAACGGAGAGAGTGGGTTCCATATGCCTTCTTGGCTCATGTCAACAGGAGGAAACAGAATGGAGCAGCGGGCAACATTTGGAGCAGCTGTTCCGGCGGCTTCCTCATCAGGATGCCCTGGGAAATTTAGACAAGTAAACTTGTCATATGTACTCTTAACTTATTTCTATGCTGGCCATTAACAGTAAAAGTCATGAGCTTGTACATTTAGAGCTTTGACTCTCCCTCTTTAAAGAACTGGGCCAATCAGAATGTTTCCTGACGACCTCCCTAGCTCAGCAGGGGACTAGGTGTCTAATCCCGGGGTCTCCAAATTTGGCAACTTTAACACTTGTGGACTTCAACTCCCAGAATTCCCCAGCCAGGAAGATTCTAGCCAGCAAGACTTCTCAGTGATCTGCAGGCTGTGGAGGAGATAATCTTTTTATTATCTGCTACCTGGTCCTCTTAATTTTAAATGGGTGACACAAATTGGATCTTTCCGAAAGCAAAATGATTGGCACAGTGTTGAGATACACACCATAATTAGAGATTGGTTGCAAATTGTTGGTGATCTGGAAACGAGCAACTACAGAATGCAAATCAGTTACTTGGAACCCAGTGTGCATATTTGTGTTAAACTCTTGTTTTGTTTATGTGGTTTTCCAGTGCATTCCACAACAGAAAAATGACAGTGACTGTGGAGTTTTTGTACTCCAGGT
This sequence comes from Pituophis catenifer annectens, assembly GCF_029215685.1. Lineage (NCBI taxonomy): Eukaryota > Metazoa > Chordata > Lepidosauria > Squamata > Colubridae > Pituophis > Pituophis catenifer. The sequence continues at coordinate 6,927,052 of NW_027256886.1, read as the reverse complement.
AAGGCAGTAGCTTTTCAAAAATATCGGGTTTTCCTTTTTTTCAGAATCTGCGGGAACATTGCTTCTCGTCTCTGTTTCTAAGATGTGTTCCTTCTTGGTTTTTCCCACAGTACTGCAAGTGCCTCGCCTTAGACCAGTCCTTTCAGTTCTCTCAAGAGGACATGCCCAGAGTGCGAAAAAGGATTTACAAGGAACTCTGTGAATGCCGACTAATAGACTAATAGAAAAAGAAAAACAGCCCTTGGTATTTTCTGAAGAGTCTCAGCTGGTATTTGTGTACTTGAATTTTCTGAGAAGAAAGAAACTTCCATGAATTTCAAACAAATCTTGGTGGAGTGGTTATAGCCAACAGAATTACCTCAAGCATTTTTTTTTTCTTTCAGTCTGTACCTTTACCCGGTGAACCTGCCGCAAAATATTCCCAGTGTCATGGGTTTTTTTTTTCTAATGTTCTTTCCTGTATTTAATATTTATTATCTAACGCATGTGCATAGGCAAAGCATGCGACTAAAAGCAAAGAGAAGTATAAAACTGTAGAATTGGTGCACCTTTGAAATGTAGCTAGAAGTGACAAGAATAATACAGGTTAAACGTTTTTGTCTGAAAACATGAAACGTGCATGATCCATTTTTTCTGATGCAATAATCTTTGAATGTACAAAAAAAGAAAGAAAAGAGAAGAAAATCCCAATTCCATGAAAAGAATATCCAGAATCCTTTTCTTTTTTTTAAAAAAAAATATGTTTTCTCCTTCCTAATCCCTTCCCCGTTAAATTGGGAAGAAAGATAGTTGGAAACTGGACTCTGTATGTAGTTTGTGAAAATCCATTTTAATCGGTCATTTCATTTTTATTTGTATTTTTTTTTAATTTGCCAAGTGGTACTAGATCACAGTCTTCAGACCATTCGGAAGGAATTCTTTGTACCACAGACTCCTTTAGCGCAAATAAAATATGGAGATGCTCGTTCAGTTGGATTTGGCAGTCTTGCTTGTAGATTTACCGAGGAAATGTTGACATTTCATCTTGTTTTTAAGCAACATCTGGGTCATGGTGTCTCAACTTTGCAGCTTTAAGATGTGTGGACTTCAACTCCCAGAGTTTCTGAGCCAGCTGAATTGCCATATATCTTAAAATTGCCAGGGTTGAGAAATACTCAACTGGGTACATCAAGCCACTCAACTATCTCTTGTTCCTTTACTCTATCCTACCTTGTCCTACCCTACCCTCTCCTACTGTATCCTACTCTATCCTACCCTACCCTACCCTGTCCTACTCTACCCTACCCTTTCCTACTTTATCCTACTCTACTCTATTTACCCTACCTTACACTACTATACCCTAGCTTACCATACTCTATCCTACCCTACCTTACCCTATCCTACCTACTCTATCGTATCCTACTCTACCCTATCCTAATGGTTGGCAGCCTAAACTCTCCAGAATAATTTTTGGACCCTCTCGATTTCCCACAGGATTTTAAAAACATTTTAACCTGTGATAATAGGTGGCGATAAGCCAGTTATTCAGCCTTTTTAAAGGAAAAAGCCTTCATTCCCCCAGTATTAACTGGCCAGATGTTTCAGCTGGAGACACTTACTGCTCAGGATCCCTGTTACAGTCAGAAGCAGGTACACACAAAAAAATGGGTATTTTATGGAGAAAAGAAACGTCCTTCCCTTTCTATTGCCTTTGCATTTGTGTAAATAGTGCCCAAGGCAGATTCAAGGGAACAAAATCCAGCCTGCAACATTTTTACTCCCCAGTGGATGCACCCTGTGGTAAACCTTGGATACTGGCTGTCTTCCTTCTCAACTCCAGTGTTCTTGTTTTCAAATTCAGGCTCACTTCCTCAGGTGAGGTCTCTGGAATACATGTTTCCAACATGGATAAGCTAGATTTGTGTAATTGCGGAATGAGAGACTGACTTTCTAAGGCTCTAAGGAAGAAGTTTTTTTGCCATTGGAAGAACTGTACATGTCAGAAAGAGAGAGAGAGGAGAGGGAGGGAGATGATGAAACAATATAAATCGGCTTCAGTATTTTGGTACTCAAAATATTCAGTATTATAGGGACGCGGTGGCTCAGTGGCTAAGATGCTGAGCTTGTCGATCGAAAGGTCTGCAGTTCAGCAGTTTGAATCCCTAGTGCCGCGTAATGGGGTGAGCTCCTGTTACTTGTCCCAGCTTCTGCCAACCTAGCAGTTTGCAAAGCACGTAAAAAATGCAAGTAGCAAAATAGGGACCATCTTTGGTGGGAAGGTAACAGCGTTCCATGCGCCTTTGGCATTTAGTCATGCCGGCCACATGACCACGGAGATGTCTTCAGACAACGCTGGCTCTTCGGCTTTGAAACGGAGATGAGCTCTGCCCCCCAGAGTCGGGAATGACTAGCACATATGTGCAAGGGGAACCTTTACCTTTATTTTGGGGCTAAATGGGTATGAATGTGCCAGTTGTTAGCAATTCCTACAGTTTCACTTTGAGGCATTGGGGCATGATGTTAAATGTCTTGACAGCACTAGGCTGTCTGTAAGTTGATGGCTCTTAAGGCTCAAAGAAAATAGATTTATTCTGGATTGCCTAGATCAAGTTTTCAAATGAGGTTGTCTTGAGTTCCCACCATCCTTTTGGCTAAGGAAGGCTTGACCCCCAGCACATCTTGATATGAAAGTAAGCTCGCTTTGCTTGATGGAGATTTCGGGCAAGTTGTGTGGTTTTGAAACATTTTCTACAAAGATGTTTATTAATGATGCACAAAGTCCTAGAGAAAGACTTAAAAGTCTATGCGAGGTGGGTGTGTGAGTGTCTTTTACAAGCTGTTGGAAACGCATATCTCGTTTTACTTCTGGAAACAGAAGGTTTACACAGAAGGCATTTTTGGCTGATGCTGCCTTCTAGCAATTCATCACGTAATCCTTGGATGAGCGATATCCTTATTTTTGTTGCATTCATCACCTAAAAGGGGGAGAAACAAAGACCAGTGACAACACAGCCTGGTCTGTGAGAAAGAACTGTTTACACTTCTTAGATATTTCTGACAGAGGCTGAACACTAGAAAAAGCGATGATTAAAATACCAACTATACAGCCTTGGCAGAATTCATCATCGCCTTTGTGTATAATGATACTCAACATTAACAAACATGATGCCTTTATACTGAAGATTAACAGGATTTGCAAGTAATGGTCTAGAAGAATCTTGACCTTCGGTGTCATAGGCTGAAGTTGTGATCTATGTGGGATTTTAAAAAAAGAGTATAACTGGGAGTATAATGTCGGATTATTATTAATGTTTTTAAATAAATGATCTCTGCTTCCATTAAGATCTAGCAATATCTCAACTACGCATGTGTGTATAAAAGGATTGGATACTGAAAATTGTTTGGCTGCTTTTTTAAAAAGGTGTTTTCTCCTACTTCTTATCCAAGAAACTGATGTTCAGTGACTCCTACCAACTTCACGAAAATCTTCCAGTGTAGGATAGAGATTCTCTGAGCTTGTGGGTTGATTTCCGAACGTTTCGTTACCAGGCTCGGTAACATCTTCAGTGGAATAGGGGGTTCCCTAAACTCCACTGAAGATCTTGAGCCTGGTAATGAAACATTCAAAAACCAACCCACAAGCTTGGAGAACGAATCTTCACCCTCACACCCGAGCTACAGATATTCACCACTATTGCGTATTGTGTGTTTCAAAAGCAAAATCTTCCATAGTAATTCAGATCCTGCGTTACAATCATGTATATTTTTTGGGGGGGGGTGACTTTGGAGGACTAGTGATTTTGCATTTTAAGATGCTGCATGATTTATGCCAAACTGACAAGTTTCTATAGCTCAGTGATGGTGAACCTTTTTTGACACCGAGTGCCAAAAAGGTCGCACGGAAATATCACATGCACGCTCGTCGGGGCCACACTCCAGAAAAGCCGAACTTCCAGGTTCTAGCACGCATGTGAGTCCCAACGATCAGCTGGCCGGCGTGCATGCTCACACCAGTTTTTGGCACTGCCACACGTGCGAAGGGATCGTGCTTCAGAAAAGCCGAATTTCCGGGTTCTGGCGCGCATGCACACCTGACAATCAGCTGGCTGGTGCGCATACGCACACTGGTTTTCGGCACTGCCGCGTGCACGAAGGACAGCTGATCGTCGCGCGTGCATGCATGCTAGAAACCTGGAAGACAAACATGCATGGCTGTGCGTGCCATACAACATGGCTTCGCATGCCACTTTGGGCACGCGTGCCACAGGTTCGCCATCACGGCTATAGCTATTGCTAGTAATGGAGGCAGAGGGAGGAACCTCTATAATCTTTGTCTTGATTTCATCCACTTTTCAACACACATTACAGCTCTTGTAAGCTTTACGTTTATAATCATCGGTGTCTGAAGAATGTTTTTTTTTTCCCCCCCAAGTCTGCAGTTTTTGAGGCTGGATGTTCGACAGGATGAGACTCTGGGCCCTTGGGGTCTCAAAATATTCCACTCTCCTGGGATTGGAATCGAAAACGTTACCAGGTCATAACCAGAAATCCAACCCAATGACTAAAACCTAATGCATAATAAACATTTTTACAGTTTTCATATGTAAGCAAGGTTACCACTGCAAATGGTCATTCTGTCCTATGCTTGTTGGAATGTTAACAGACCCAGGGAACATGAAAAAGAGTAAGATTTGTTACAGAAGGAAAGCAGGGTAATTGCAGAAAAGATTCTTAAGTCTAAATAACAAGAGTTGAAAAGGACCTTGGAGGTCTTCTAATCCAACTCTGCTCAAGCAGGAAACCCCATACCCGTGATGGCGAACCTATGGCACGGGTACCACAGGTGGCACGCGGAGCCATATTGGTAGGCACGCGAGTGTTGCCCTAGCTCAGCTCCAGCGCACATGCGCACGCCGGCCAACTGATTTTCAGGCCTTCCGGTCCCTCCGGAAGTCGGGAAACTGGCTGTTTTCGGACTCCGGAAGGCCTCCGGGGGAATGGGGAAGGCTGTTTTTGCCCTCCCCAGGCTCCTAGAAACCTCTGGAGCCTAGGGAGGGGGAAAAACAGGCCTACCAAGCCCACCATGCCATTGCGTGCCAAAAGCAGGGGGAAGTGGGGGGGGGGGTCAGGTGCGCATGCGCGAGAGAGCGGGGCACATTGAATTATGGATGTGGGCACCCACGACCCCCCCACTCCCTCCACTTTTGGCACGCGACGGCAAAAAGGTTAGCCATCACTGTACCATTTCAGACAAACAGTAGTCCAATCTCTTTAAATATCTCCAATGTTGGAGCATCCACAACCACTGAAGTCTGGTAGATGAGGGGGATGTGGAAATGTGGGGAAAAGACCCAAAATAACTCCACCTTAACTACATTAGGTATAAGTTGACCTGGAGAGGGTTGTTTTTTTTTTGTTTTTGTTTTTTATGGGCTTCCAAGCATCTGTTATCTTGCTCTATTAGCAAAAAGTATCCTATTAGCAATAAAAAAAATTTCTTTAATGTGAAACTATCACCATGGATTTGAATTACAAACCCCATAATCTCTAGCCGGAACACCTAGCCACTTGGTTAGGATTAATAGCAGTCCAAAATTAGCATTTGTTGGATGAAAGCCCCATTAGAAAGTTTCTCAAACTCAGACACTCTTATTTTTATTTTCCTGAATTTAAAATAAGAAACAAATGGGACGTTTTAGGGTCCCGTTCTAGGAAAAAGTGAATTAATGTTTTAGAGAAGAACTGAAAGATTCAAATCCACCGAGGAGAAGAGCAGTGAATTGAGGAGAGACACATGAGGTAATTTTCAAGGAATCCAAAATAAATGTGTTTGTTCTAGATTTTCGGTAATTCTCTGGCACGGTACTATTTTAGCAAATATTAGTCTATATGATGTAACCATTGCCTATCCTGACTAAAACAGATCAGTGTAGAGCATTGAACCTTCAATTTTGCTTTCTGCTGAAGTCAGGATCTTAGAAGAGACTATGTTTTTCTAATTAGCTTATTTCTAATTTACACAGGAGCAGAGATCCACATGGCTGAAGTAAGCCTTGTTTACTTGTGTAAGTAAACCTATAGGAGCTGACTATAGGTCAGCTCCTATTTTGGGAGGGATGGGGACTGAAGCCTAAAACATGAAGAACGATTGCAGGAATTTGGTATGTCTAGTGAAAAGAAGGATTAGGTGTGACGTGGTGTTTCAATATTTTAGGGGCTGCCACAAAGAAGAGGGGCTCAACCTATTTTCCAAAAGCACAAGAAGGCAAGACAAGAAACCATGGAAAGAAGGAATCAAGGAGAGAACCAACCTAGAACGAAAGAGAAATATTTCCTAACAGTGAGAACAATAAAAAAATTGGGAGAATTCTAGTCCCGGGTTCGAAGCTTAAGCTGCTTTGAAAAGTAGGAAGCAAGTTTTAAGTGATGTTGGGCCGGACATTTTCTCTCAGCCCTAGGAAGAAAGCAATGGCAACCTCTTCTGAAAAAATTTGCCAAGAAAAAAAACTGCAGGGACTTGTCCAGGCAACCTCCAGCAGTCAAGACAGATTGGATATACACACACAGACACAGGCAGCTGCACAAGAGGGAATTTCTGTGCAAGGGGCAAAGATCTATGGCCAATCTAGTGGACCTAGAAAATAGGCAAGGTTTCAATTGCGGATGAAGGCAAATATATGTGTCTCAGCGTAATGTGGCAGGATCCAAATTGGGTTGGTCACCGGGACCAGAGGTTTAGTTTTCTGAGTTTTTGGACTTGTGCTGGAGCCCATCCTCAGGGAACTTCTCTCTATCAGAATGTGTCAATGTGTCCTTAGGGAAATTTTCTCTCTCACACTGGTGAGAGAGAAGAGAGAGAGAATGAGAGCAAGAGAGAGAGAGAATGAAAGTGAGAGAGAATGAGGGAGAGGGTCAATGAGAAAGAATGAGAAGGGACAATGAAGGGAGTGAAAGAGAGAATGAGATAGACATAAAAAAGGAGTGAATGAGAGAATGAGATAGATAAAGAGAGAATGAGAAGGGACAATGAGGGAGTGAAAGAGAATGAAATAGAGACATAAAGAAAAAAAAGGAGTGAATGAGAGAATGAGATAGATAAAGAGAGAATGAGAGGGACAATGAGGGAGTGAAAGAGAGAATGAGATAGAGACAAAAAGGAGTGAATGAGAGAATGAGATAGATAAAGAGAGAATGAGAAGGGACAATGAGGGAGTGAAAGAGAGAATGAGATAGAGACATAAAGAATAAAAGGAGTGAATGAGAGAATGAGATAGATAAAGAGAATGAGAGGGACAATGAGGGAGTGAATGAGAATGAGATAGAGACATAAAAAAGGAGTGAATGAGAGAATGAGATAGAGAAAGAATGAGAGGGACAATGAGGGAGTGAATGAGAGAGAATGAGATAGAGACATAAAAAAGGAGTGAATGAGATAGAGAAAGAGAAAGGGACAATGAGGGAGTGAGAGAATGAGTGAGAGAAATAATGAGAGAATATGAGAGAGAGAAAGAGAGAGAGAGAGAGACTGACCCAGATTGGATCCTGGAAGGTTTCATTTGCCCTGTGATGGCCTCCATCTTGACTTTTTTGACCCTACCCTGCAGACACCCCTGATTGTTGAGTAAGGAAGGTTGGAAGGTTTGTATACATTTCAGAAGGGCCCTGAATAGTCAAGGGTTTTTCTGGCCTCTTGAGACCTCTCTGATAACATCGCTGAGATTTGCCAGCAAAACTCCCCAAATCCTCAGACGGCTTTTCAGCTGCTTTGAAGTAGGAAGCAAATAAGCTAAACACAGGGCAGGCTTGTATAATAATGTAGACAAAGGTTAGGTCATTTGTGATTCAGAGTTATGGAAGTCAGCCAGCCTGTTGGCCAAGTTGTGCAAAGTGGGTCTTTTATGTTAAGCTGTTGAATGGTTTGTTTGTTTATTTCCCTAGAAAATTTATATGTCTGCCCATCTTAAATAAATTACTCCGGGTGCCTAACTAACCAGTCCACAAGAAAACAAAGGAAGAAAGAGATAAACAAAACAAAATAATAACATATAAACAAAGCAAAATCCTCACTCCAAGCAGAAATGACCAGGTTCAAATTATCCTACTTTGGACACATTATGCAAAAGCCAAACTCCCTGGAGAAGGTGTTGATTTTGGAAAAGGTGGAAGGAAAAGAAGAAGAAGAGGACAACCAGCAGCAAGATTTTATTCATTCATTTATTTATTAGTTTGTCAAACATGTACAAGATAGCAGGTATAAATATGAACATGGACATGAACGAAGGAAATGATTACAAATAAATGGGGACAGTAGGACAGGGATGGTAGGCACGCTGATGTGCTTATCCACGCCCCTTTTACGGACCTCTTAGGAATGGGGTGAGGTCCACAGTAGACAGTTTAAGGTTGAAGTTGTGAGGGTTTGAGGCTGTAACAACGGAGTCGGGTAGAGCATGCCAGGCGCTGACCACTCTGTTGCTGAAATTGTATTTTCTACAATCGAGTTTGGAGCGGTTTACCTTGAGTTTGTATCTATTGTTTGCCCGTGTATTATTGAGGTTGAAGCTGAAGAAGTCGTTGACAGGTAAGATGTTGTAGCAGACAATTTTGTGTACTATGCTTAGATAGGACCGCAGGCGGCACAGTTGCAAATTGTCCAAGCCCAAAATTTCAAGCCTGGTGGCATAAGGGATTCTATTGTGAGTAGAGGAGTGGAGTACTCTTCTCGTGAAATACCTCTGGACCTGCTCAATCGTATTAATGTCCGATACACAGTGTGGATATATAAGATGGACGCACAGTTTTTTGAGACAGTGTTCTGACTCAGTTCCCCAAACACGACAAATCCTCTGAAGTGAACGCAAAGATTCCTTTATTAGGAGTGACGGCAGCCCCGGCAAAAAGTTTCTCTCTCAACGCAGGCTAATAAGTCTGTCTGGCCGGAAGATGAATAGTTATCTGCCACACCTATTCATTTCCACCCCCTGCCTTTTATCCCCAGAGCTAGGGTGGGGCTTCGCTAGCAGCGGTGGCTCTTCTGTCCCAAGGACCAGCCCATAGATTTCCACTGCTCTCCTCGGCCTTCTGTGCATCTGCGCATCAGACCTGGGGGCTGTTGACTCTCCATCTGAGGGTTGACAGATGGCCCAGGCTCCGCCTTTGACTGCTCCATTCCCTCTTCCCCATCGGAGCTGTCAGGTTGCCTTGATGCTGGCCCCAACTCCCATGCCTCCTCCTCCTCTGATCCGGTTGTTGGAAGGGCTGGCAGCCGACAGGCCACAACAGACAGGAGTGTCTGCAGAGTAAGGTCAAAAAAGTCAAGATGGTAGCTACAATGTGCAATTGAAGTTCTGCCTTTTATGTGCATTGCTGCAATTCATACTGTGGCAGCCGCCATCTTGATTTTTCTTTTTTTACCGTATCCTGCAGAGGTCCCTGCCCCGAGAGGCTTAAACGGTCTGAAAAATGAGCATTGAGCAAATTGCGTGTCAATTTGGGGGGGGGGGGTCAAACTCTAGGCCTCTCTTCTCTCCAACCCCCCCCCCCACTCCCCCCAAATATCGTGTAATTTGACCCCTCTGGTCCTTCCTTAAGTATTTGCTTTTGCAGACCTGGGCAGAGTGCCATACAATTGTGCAGGCCTGCACTGTGTAACACACAAATCGGGCCTCTGAACCGTAATCTTTCTCTCTCCCACCCCCCCACCCCTGTTTTTTTTTTTTAAAAAAAAAAAAGTACAAACGCAGAAGCAGCTGCTTTGAATTCTGAATGTGCACAGAGCTTTAACCGTCTCGCTTTAACCGGGCTGATTGAAGGGAGTTGATAAAAAGGGTTAAGACGCATGCAAATCACGGTCTTACCTCGCAGGCTGAACGATGGCAAGACCTGGAAGGGAAAATAGTCATGCCAACAAATTGGATCTGTTTCTTTCAGTCAAGCTGTCCAAATAATTGGGGGCTCCGCTTCCTTCTTTGCAAATGGAGTTTGGAGGGGCGGGGGGGGGGGGAGGCAGGCCAAAGGGAGGTGAAAAGAAAATCAGCGGCGTTTTCATGGAAAAATAGGCCTACAGATGCACATTTTCAGTGATCCTGGCAGGTTTTCTCTCTTCCCCTCGTGGGCTGTTTTTCATATAATCATAAAATTCTATTGATTGTTCTTTTTTTTTTATATATAATTTAATACAGAAGATTTACAAAGCATCTTGAGTTGAACTGAGCTGGGGCTATTCTTTAACGGCTCAGCTCAAGTATTTTGCTTTGGTTCCAGAATGACAAACAGGTTACATCAATTTTATTTATTGTTCCCTAACATCTGGCATTTAAAAAAGAAAAAGAAAAAGAAAAAAAGGAAAGCACTTAAGTTTCCTTGTTAGGAAAATACATTCTCCCTCCCTCCCTCTCGGTTCTGAGGGGATGAAAATGCGCAGAGCCGTATAAGGGTAACTTTACATTACAATGGTTTGTTCGGCTTGGCTTTCCTTGTTGTATGAACGCTGTGGCAATGATCTGCAAACCATGGTTTGTGATTTATTGTTGTATGAACACTGTTGCAATGATCTGCAAACCATGGTTTGTGATTTATTGTGTCCAAACCTGTCAGTTGTGGCTTAGTCCATAAACCACACTCAACCAAACCATGTTTTAATATGAAGTGCAAAACTCTGTTCTTTTCCCCTCTCGGATTATTTATTTATTTATTTATTTATTTATTTATTTATTTATTTATTTATTAAATTTATATGCCGCCTTTCTCCCGAAGGACTCAGGGCGGCTCACATAAATAAAAAAAACAATAACAATAAAATCTAAAACCAATCCAAAATTAAAATCCCCAAATTTAACACCTCGTAGAATGATCAGGGAGTTTGCTGGAACAGCCATGTCTTCAGGCCAGCGCGGAAAGTGCGGAGCCGTCCGGAGCTCGGTGGGTAACCCATTCCAAAGGGTCGGTGCGGCCACAGAGAACGCCCTCATCCTGGGAGCCGCCAGCCGACATTGTCTGCCTGACGGCACCCGGAGGAGGGCAGCTTTATGTGAACGCACTGGGCGGTGGGAGGCCGGTAGGAGGTGGTTCTGCAAGTACCCCGGGACCGTGCCATGTAGGGCTTTATAGGTCAATACCAGCACCTTGAAGTGGACCCAGAAGGCCACCGGCAGCCAGTGCAGCTCACGCAGGAGAGATGTTGCACGAGAGTAACGGGAAGCTCCCGTAACAACCCACGCGGCCGCATTCTGGACTAGCTGGTGTGAGTTTTCTGCGGGCCGCCCATGAGGTCAATATTGAGGAAAGACACGGACACGAGTTTTCTCGGGATGAGACGACCCAGATCTGACTCTGGGAGCCTCTTTTATTGTACACAAACAAAGGCAGGAGGGGTTTGTTAGCATAAGCCAATAATATATTACAGCATGTCTCATGTAATGCATACATAAGTACAAGTAATACATGGAAGCAATGCCCAAATTTGGGAAGATCTACAATCCTAGCTGCTAGTGAGTTGTTACAGCCCTTATCTATGAGTTGTTGCAACCTTTATCTAGTTTTTCGCATACGCGATACAGCATGATTCTCTCATGCCTGCGCATAGCTCCTGAGCATGTTACAACAAGCTGGAGCCTCCGGGTGCACCACAAGGGCAGCCCCCTGTAGAGGGCATTGCAGTAATCCAACCAAGAGACAATGAGAGCTTGAGTGACTGTACTGTTGGAAGAAATCTCCTTCTAGGTTCTGCTCCAAGTGGGGAAAAAGACACTGGAAACATGGAGACTGCTTGGAAAGATGGTTTAATGGTGGACAGGAATCACATGGCTTGAGTTCCTGAACAGAAAAGGGGCAGATACAGTAAATCCTTGGGTTTTTATGCTCTCTCTGGCTCTGCATTTCTTGGGGCCCCAAAAGAGTATCCTGATTGGTTGTCAGACTCCCAGGAGGTGGGGGTCTTAGCTAGCCTTGCTGTCTGATGGTCACATGTGCTTCCCAGGTCACATGCTTCCCAGGTCACATGTGGTGAGTTTCGGTTGCTAGATGGGGCCCATTGTGTTAGTTTCTGTTGCTATTGTGTTGCAAATGTCCTTTGACAAAGGATTGGGTTTCTGCCTCTGGTCCATTAACAAAGGGTGGGGGGCAGGAAAGTGGGAGCTGCTTTGTCTGTAAAATATGCTTCTCCATTTCTCATCCAGGGAAATATAATATTCTGCCTTTTTAATATTTCCCAAAATATTTCACTCTTCCAGGAAAGGGGTGGGTGCTAACTTCCTACAGTACGGAGGGCATCCCTGTCTAGGAAAGGCCGCAACTGGCGCACTAGGCAAATCTGTGCAAAGGCCCCCCTTTTATGTATTCAATCAACTTAGTTTTATTTCTTGTAAATGGGCCACTATACGAATGACATCATTCTGTATGTGACCTCATCATGGCTGTTGGATGCCTATGGGCCCAAGGGTGCCTTTTTTGATTTCCAAAGGAAATGAGGCTATTTCTATCAACTAGACAAGCCATAACCTGGCATCTGAGCCAATAAACCTGCTTTAGTTTTTCTTTTCAGCCTTGGTATAAAATGAGTCAATAATTGGACTAGAATAGAGTGGGAAGGGACCTTGGAGGTCTTCTAGTCCAACCCCCTGCTCAGGCAGGAAACCCTGCACCCTTCACCATGGTGAACCTATGGAACGTGTGCCACAGGTGGCATGCAGTGCCCTCTCTATGGGCATGTGAGCCGTCGTCCCAGTTCGGCTCTGCCGTGCATGTGCATGCACCTACCACCGGCCAGCTGGTCGTTGGGTCTCTGCTGCGCATGTGCAGAGGGTGGGGCACATACGAGGAGGCGCGCACATGTGTGTGGGGAGGGGCATGTGTGTGGGGCCAGGCGAGCATGCGGGGGAGCGGGGTGCATGTGGGGGCCCCCCGCGCGCATGTGCAGGGCCATCCACGCATTGCATTTTGGGGGGTTGGGTGCTCGTGCGTGCATGCACACACACACACACACTTTGGGAACTTGGTTTAGAAAAGGTTAGCCATCACTGCCCTATACTATTTCAGACAAGTGGCTGTCCAATCTCTTCTTAAGTTTTAAATTTGGGGCAAAACCATTCCATTGGAAGGAAGAGAAGCCTTGGAGGTAATGCGTTGATGGATATTCTGCTGAAGGTCTGATCTGCATTCCTTTGCTTATGTGCCCATGCTGCTTGTGTGTGTGTGTCTGTGTGTCTGTCTATGTGTGTGTGTGTTTGTATGTGGGAGACAGATTTTTTCCCTACAACCTCCCCCTAACCCAGGGGTCAGCAACCCACCGCTCTAGAGCCACATGAGGCTCTTTCACCCCTCTGCTGCGGCTCCCTGTCACTCAAAATATGCATCACAACTGCCAATGTGTGACACCCGCCAGCACGTGATTTATTGAGCTTTTTGACCCATCTTTTTTTTTCCCCCCGGAGTTCAAAATGTTTTTGTTGAATGCGGAAATAAAAATGTGTTTTCTCTGTAGCAGGTCAGTGATTTCATAAACGCAACACACTATAATTTTTTTATATTCAAAGCATAAAGGTAAAAAACGATATATGCAGTGTTATTTTCATTTTAGATGTCAAAAGAGCCTTCTCTGTGGGGGCACCGACGATCTGGAACGAGCTCCCTCCAGAGATACGGAAGATCCCGGATCTGCGCACCTTCCGCCGCGAGCTGAAGACTCTTTTATTTCATCAAGCTGGCCTCGCCTAAATCTTCTCCCTTTTAAGTGCAAATTTTAAATTTTAATGTTGTTTTAAAATATGGGTATTTTAAATTATGGGTATTAATTCAGCCAAATTTATTTAATTCGATTTTAAATTTTTATATGTATGTGTTTTATTTCATGGCTGTTCACCGCCCTGAGTCCTTCGGGAGTAGGGCGGTATAGAAATTCAATAAAATAAATAAATAAATAAATAAAATAAAAGGGTTTTGTGGCTCCCGGTGTTTTCTTTTCTGTGGGAAACGGGTCCAAATGGCTCTTTGAGTGTTTAAGATTGCCGACCCCTGTCCTAACCAGTGGGCAGGCAGAAGAACTGCTTGGCCTGTTGGCCATAATCTGGAGCAGTGTTTTTCAAAACTTGGGAACTTGAAGATGTGTGGTCTTCAATTCTCAGAATTCCCCAGCCTGGGGAATTCTGAGAGTTGAAGCAGGGGTGAAATCTACTTACCTTCCCTACCGATCATGTGCACGCTTGGACCATCTGCGCATACACAAAGCTTTCTGCGTATGCGCAGAGGGTCAAAAACAGGTTACTTCCTGGTTAAAACCAGGAAGTAACGACAACCGGGTGGGTGGGCGGAGCTGTCAGACCTGGAAGCCATATTAGTGGCACCACTGCTACCAGTTCAGGCGAACCGGTTCGAACCGGTAGCATTTCACCCCTGAATTGAAGTCCACACATCTTCAAGTTCCCATGGTAGAGAAACATTGATCTGAAATGTTCAACTTTCAGGCTCCAGACCAGTGATGGTATTCAGCTGGTTTTATCCGGTTCAGGCAAACCGGTAGTGCCAGCTGTGTGATGCTCTGCCCACCCACCCAGACGACATCACGTCCCGTTTTTGACGCTCCGTGCATGCGCGGAAGGCCCTGCGCGCAAGCTCACATTTGCAAACCGGTAGCAAACGTAAGTGAATATCACTCCTGGTCCAGACCTTAAATTTGCGAACTTCCATTTGGGTAAAAAAAAAACAAAAAAAACCCCACCTCAAACCATCATCCCAAAACATAATGATGCCGATTGTGTGAAAGGAAGAAGCCGTGTTTGGCCACCAGATGTCTCTCGAGTGCCACCAAGCTGTTGTTGGTGTGAGAGTTTGGGACATGGTATTTGTCAAATGCCTAATTAACAGCAAAATCTTCTGATGTTTGTAACCTGTCATATTAATAACCAGTGTGTTCTCTCATGAAACCTGAAATATGCAAGTCTGGTTTTGAAAGCATTTGGCCATCTGTCAAATTCTCTAAATACACAAAGCACACGCTTGTTTTGGTGGTAAAAAGAGGAGGTGAATTGTTCCAGCCCAGAGTCACACTATTTGTATTTTTGCTTTTTTTTTTTTTAATTTGACCCTCCCCTGTAAAAATGCATAATTGTAACTTTCCACAGGCCTTCAGATCTGTGGGACTGCCTTAACCTTTAGGGGTTAATGGGAATTGTAGTCGCAGGCTGGAGTGGGCCACCCCAATCTGCTTTCTTCTTTGCTGAATTCTTCACTAAAATCCCTTCCTAAAACATATATGGAGAAAATCTAGGTTTTGTAAATTGCCGAAGATGGCTTACACAGGAGGCACAACTGGGACTGCAGAATGCAGCGTTTTAATCACTTCGTAAAAAAAAAAAAAAAAATTAAAATGGATTTAAAGGGGGAAAAAATTAAGCAGGAAAACAGGTCGTTAGAATAAATGTAAATGAATTGCAAAATATGCAGGACGGAATGATTGATAACAGTTCTAAAACTGGAGCTGGAGTTACCCCACTTTGGGTAATTTTTATATTTTTTTTTTATTTTTTTTTTATTTGATTTATATGCCGCCCTTCTCCGGAGACTCAGGGTGGCTTACAATGCGCTAAGCAATAGCCTTCATACTTTTGTATATTTATACAAAGTCAGCTTATTGCCCCCACAAACTGGGTCCTCAATTTACCTACCTTAGAAAGGATGGAGGGCTGAGTCAACCTTGAGCCTGGTAAGATTCGAACCTGCAGAAATTGCAGGCAGCTGTGTTAATAACAGGGTGCATTAAACCACTGTACTACCAAGGCTCTGTAGATCGTAGATCGTAGTTTCTTTGTTCAAGACCATGATTCCTGATTCAGTCCTCGGTAATTCTAATTAAAATGTCTATGGAGATTCTCGGTCATCCAGGTCAGTGGTGAGTTGCCCCCGGTTCGGACCGGTTCGTAAGAACCGGTAGTAAAACCGACGGGGCTCCGCCCACTGACCCGGATGTCATCATAGGTGATCTGCATATGCGGGCGCGATGCAAACTGGTAGTAAAGGTAAGTAGAACCCACCCCTGATCGAGGTGATGGTTGTCCCAAAAGGTGCTTTTTCAAGAGGCAACTGGACTTTCCTGGTTCTTTTTAAAAAGACATTTCGCTTCTCATCCAAGAAGTTTCTTCAGCTCTGAAAAGCAAAATGCCTTCAAAGAAAACAAAAAAATCCAGTTGCCTCTTGAAAAAAGCACCGTTGGGACATTCTAATTAAAATATTTTTAATTACTGAATGCATTTATATTCTACATTTCCTCTGGGGATCCAAGGCAGTACATAGTCCATTGTTTGAAACAAACTGCAAATCATAATCTAAAACCCACGAGGACTGAGTTGGTGGATAGATGGCATGAATAAAATAAATGCAATTATTTATTTATTCCTCATTCTTTGGTGCTTATACACCAATCTTTGCATTACTGCTAAGTCAGCTCTGAAACTGCATTTTAGGGCTTTTTTAAAGCAATTATGCCAAGGTTTTTTTTTCTTTCTTTTAGATTATGGCATGTGTTAGTCAGGGATCACTGAAGCGGCTGGCTGCCTCTGTGAAAGGATTTTTTTTCCGGCGGTGTTATCTTACCTGTGGCACACCTGAATCAGAGGTGGTATTCAGCAGGTTCTGACCAGTTCTGGAGAACCGGTAGCGGAATTTTGAGTAGTTTGGAGAACCGGTAAATACCACCTCTGACTGGCCCTGCCCCCCATCTATTCTCTGCCTCCTGAGTCCCAGCTGATCGGGAGGGATTGGGGATTTTGCAATATCCTTCCCCTGGATTGGGGTGGGAATGGATATTTTACAGCATCCTTCTGCCACACCCACCAAACCATGCCACGCCCACCAAGCCACGCCCACAGAACCGGTAGTAAAAAAAATTTGAATCCCACCACTGACCTGAATGCCAGTAGGCAATTGAGGGGGAGGCTCCTTTCCTGTCCCTACGCGGTTTATTCACTAACGGGAATCGAGCCGCCGAGCTGCCAACCTCAGTGGAGCGCAGGCTCAGCGTCTTACCATGTGAGCCACCGCAGCCCCCTATGCCAGGTTATTTGTTGTTATTGGTTGCTCTGCTATAGTGTCCTCGGCTTACAACAGTTGATTTAGTGATCATTTGAAGTTACAACAGCACTGAAAAAAGTGACTTATGACCATTTTTCACACTTACGCCCATTGCAGCATGCCCATTGCCGTGTGATCGAAATTTGGGTACTTGGCAACTGATTCATATTAGTGACGGTTGCAATGTCCCGGGGTCATGTGATCACCTTTTACGACCTTCTGACAAGTAAAGTTAATAGGGAGGCCAGATTTACTTAACAACAATGTTATAACGTAACAAGTGCAGTGATTCACTTAACAACTGTGGCAAGAAAGGTTGTAAAATGGGGCAAAACTCCCTTAAAATTTTTGGCTTAATTATCGTGGATTATGCTGGAATGGACGCACTGTAGGTTTTTAAAAAGAGATTGGACGACTATTTGTCTGGAACTGTTCTGTCCCCCTTCTCCACACAGGCAAACACACCACCAGGCACGCCTGCCAAGATTTTATTAAGCAATCAGACTAGAAACCCTTGCAGGTAAGAGTTTTGGCAGTAAACTGCGAAATGCCTGCCAAGTCAGTTTTCACTCACAGTTAGCAAGAGAGAGTTTATCCTCAGTCTGGTTCAGTAGCAAAAAGTAATCCACGAAGCAAGAGTTAGCCAAGGTCCAGTCCAAATATGCACAAGCCAGGTTTCAGGTAACGCGATGTGACTCTCAGGTTTTTAACTTTGACCGTCACAAAGCCTGAAGAGCAATCACACCCACTTTTATTCCTTGTGGGGTGTGGCTCAGTGACTCAGCTCAATCTCTGGCCCTCCCACGCCTCTTTCGTTGCTGCGCACGCTTCTCCCTCTGACGCTGCCTGGGATCAAGCCAGGATTCATCATCCTCGCTCCCTATCTATTGTTGTTCCGATATGCTTTCCTCCTGGCATATTCCAGGCTGTTCCTCTTGGCCTTCGGATGGAACCTGAGGCATTGCCAGAGAGGAGGGTCCTGGAGAGGGAGGCCTTATCAGTTCCTCCCCATCACCTTCTGAGTCCTCTTCCTCCGTTAGGACAGGCTCGGGAGTCGGGGTCACAACAGGAACGGTATTGGGTCTCCTGCCTGAGCAGAGGGTTGGACTAGAAGACCTCCAAGTTCCCTTCCAACTCTGTAATTCTATAATTTTGAGGGGAAGAGGGATGCCTATTTTTTCCTGTTGGAGCTATTTATGTGGCGTGCATGCAAAATAAACTAGAAATATAAACAAAGAAGCAGCCCCTGTACGTTGTAGTCCGAAATCTTTAGTTTTTCAGAATGATTACCACACCAGCCGGATGCTTGATCCCAATGATGATCCTAGCACTCGAAATGGAAAGCTGTGAGCTTTCCAGATTTTAAGCCAAGCACAAGAACCGAATGCCTTGCTGGAGTTTGGCTTTACAGATCCCACAGTCTATGAATGTGATGGCGAACCTATGGCACGCCTGCCACAGGTGGCATGCAGCGTCCTCTCTGTGGGCATGCGAGCCGTTGCCCCAGTTCAGCTCCGCCACACATACACATGCACCTCCCACTGGTCAGCTGGTCGTCAGGTCTCTGCCGTGCATGTGCAGGGGGCAGGGCGCATATGGGGGTGCGCATGTGCATGCATGGGGGCTGGGGCATGTGCAGGGGGCCGTGTGTGCATGAGCGGGGGTGGGGGGCATGCGGTGGGCCCACACACATGCGGGGTGGTGGGCTGCATGTTGGGGGCACGCATGCATGCGTGGGGGTGGACGCATGCACAGGGGCCGTGCGCGCATTGCATTTTGGGGGATCGGGCACACATGGACGGTTTGGGCATTCGGTTCGGAAAAGGTTAGCCATCACTAGTCTATAATGATTAGACATCCTCAAAAGGATGCTCTCTTGAAGTGTGAGAAACTGGGGAGTTTGCAAAATGTGGGGAAAACCTTCGCACCCTGAAAAGGTGGGTTACTCAGACAAAGGGTGGGTTACTTGCCATCGTGTGAATAAGAGCAGGACAAGAGCCCTACATTTTAATGGAAACGGAAAACAGTTTCTTCTCTGCTCAGTTGAATGAGAAGGATCAGTAAACAGAAACGAAATCTTCACATAAGTGGGGTCGGGAGGCCAGTGGAAAACCTGGTTGCACACTGTACTCAGCTTAGTTAGCCTTGACCTCGGATTTTGAGCGGTGGTTATATACAGTATTGTGCAAACACAGCTTGATTAGTTTAGAGCTCGCTGTATGGTGAGAACCTGGAAGGGGGTTAATCCATGAACCGGGTTAAAGGTGCCGTGTGAACGGAGGTGTTCATTATCCTGCTTAATGAGAATCAGAAGGTTAGCTAGATGGCCTGATGTGAAGCTCAGGAAGTCCTTTCTGTCTTTATCAGAGGATAGCTTCAAAACCGGCTCACTCTTGCCTAGTTTGCAGTACCAATAAAGGAGAATATTTGTAGCTCAAGGCTTGAAATGAGGGGTCCTTGGTGCTCCCTGAGCTTATTTATTTATTTATTGGTTCGATTTATATGCTGCCCTTTTCCGGAGACTCTGGGCGGCTTGTTTTCTTGCAGACGTTTCATTGTTCATCAAACTAGCACTGATGATGTTACCTAATTTGGGGGTAATGAAATGTCTACAAGGAAACAGCCAAGCTCAGAGAGCACCAAGGAGCCCTAATTTGCATGAGGAAAAAGTTTGGGAAACACTGCTCTAATGTTATGTCCTAGCTCCCTTCTTTCCACCATTTCTAGTCATCAAAGAAATCAATCACAAGTTCATTTTTTCCCCAGTTTCGGCAAAAAGTCCATAAAGGGTTTCCGGTCACTGACAAATAGAGTTATTGTCTTTTTCTCTATTCAAACAAGTCAATTTTGCCATCTCTGCAAATTCTGACATCTTCATCAGCCATTCCTCCATTGTGGGTAGCACCCAATCTTTCCATAAAATAATCTCTCTGCAGTTACCATGTATAAAAATAATCACCGAACTGGTTTTTTCTAATTGTCTTTCCATTAATCATTCATTATGCCTTGTGATGAAGATGTACAGTTTCTAAATTTGATACCCTGTTTCCCTGAAAATAAGATCCAACCGGAAAATAAGTCCTAGCATGATTTTTCAGGATGCTCGTAGTATAAGCCGTACCCTCAAAATAAGACCCAGTTAAGGTTGTCAGATAGATGGATGCATTTAGTACTGTATTTCCCCCAAAATAAGACCTAACCAGAAAATAAGCCCTAATGCGTTTTTTGGAGCACAAATTAATATAAGACCCGGTCTTATTTTCGGGGAAACATGGTATATAAATAATAAATATATTAAAGTGCTCACGTTCAGTTGGAGTTGGGTCTCAGTTGTGGGGTTGCACCCTAAGAATTGAGTTGAACTCATTGCTGATTTTAGTAAGCCACCTTACATTACACAGTTGTGTTCACCCAACAACAAACAAAACATGGTATAACCAGAGGTAGGTTCTACTTACCTTTACTACTAGTTTGCAACGGGAGCACACTTGTGCACTCGCTTCTCTCGCGCATGCGCAGAAGCTTCTGTGCATGCGCAGATCACCAATGACGACATCCGGGGCAGTGGGCAGGGCCTCCCGCAGGTTTTACTACCAGTTCTTGTGAACTGGTCCGAACCGGGGGCAACCCACCGTTGGGTATAACGGTGATGATGATGATAATAATATTATCAGCAGGAATCTCACCAAAGATAAGAGGGATGGACAAAGATGCCTTCACCTTTCATGGTTCCAGAAGCTAGGAAAAAAGTGAAGTTACAACAGCCAAGTATTGGATTTTATAGCAGACCTCAGTGAGATCAGTGAGAAGTCAAGATGGCAGCCACGATAGTGCAGTTGAAGCTCTGCCTGGTTTTATATGCATTTCTGTGCTTTGCTTGCTCAGTTGTGGCTGCCACCTTGACTTGTTGTGGCTGCCATCTTCACTTTTTGGACCGCATCCTGCAGCTTCCCTTTTTGGGGAAACTGCCCTGTGTATGAGAGGTTAAAGCAGGATTCTCCAACCTTCACAAGTTTAAGATGTGTGGACTTCAACTCCCAGAATTCCCTAGTCAGCCATGGAACTTCAACTCCCAGAAGTCTTCAACTCCCAGAATTGGAGGACTTTCAACCCATACTAGCTGGGGAATTCTGGGAACTGAAGTCCATGTGTCTTAAAAGTTGCTAAGGTTGGGAAACCCTGAGCTAAACCATCTACGGTGGGTATAAAAAGATACAAAAAGAGAGCAGCGAAGCAGTGAAGCTTTGAAAAGCTGAGCGCACAGACAGGTCAGCATATTCTGGGTTAGAGCAAACTGTAGGTCCATTTAAATTCTGGTCATTATTTGCAAAATTTCACCTCTCTGTTGAAGGCCTTTCCTTGCCCTTAACTGTGGCACCAACACGCCCCGTCAGCTTCTTTCTGCAATGGACTCTGGACATTGCCACATCTTGTTCCCATCACAGAAGGGAGACAAGCGTCAACCTACCTTTGTTCAAATAGCCTTTTCTCCTCTCATTCCGGCCCTGTCCAAGGTTAGTTGCACACAATATGAAATGTGTTCAGCTTTGTCACCCATTCCTCTGACAGCAATTGAACCGGCGGAAGATAGGCAATGCAGAAATAGGTTTAATACAGTTCCAAGCTAGTCTTTTTTTGCTGATTTCAAGGTGGAGGGAGAATAAAAAGTAAAGGTAAAGATTTCCCCTCGCACATATGTGCTAGTCGTTCCCGACTCCAGGGGGAGGTGCTCATCTCCGTTTCAAAGCCGAAGAGCCAGTGCTGTCTGAAGACATCTCCGTGGTCATGTGCCCGGCATGACTAAATGCCAAAGGTGCACGGAACGCTGTTACCTTCCCACCAAAGCTGGTCCCTATTTTTCTACTTGCATTTTTTACGTGTTTTCGAACTGCTAGGTTGGCAGAAGCTGGGACAAGTAACGGGAGCTCACCCCATTACGCAGCACTAGGGATTCGAACTGCTGAACTGCCGACCTTTCGAATGACAAGCTCAGTGTCTTAGCCACTGAGCCACCGTGTCCCTCTGGAGGGAAAATATAAGCATGCAAAAAGTGCAAGGCAGCTGTCTCCATTTAATATTCCCTTTAGGGCCATCTTGGCTGAATCAAAGCAAGATGGACACCACCACCCCCGGTCAGGAAACTCTAGGACTGTTACTAGCCAGGAGCCACAGGGTTGTGGGGTGAGGGAATCAGGGTTGAAGGAGCAAGGAAACCCACAGGCTGAGCTTTGCAGCACCACCAAACAGGGCTGTCTTAACGCATGGGCCTGATGGGCACTTGCCGGGGTGGACTGCTGGGGTTTGCAGGGGTTCGGGAGAATCTCTAGCTAAGATTCTGTGCAGTTCGACAAATCCCCAAATCCCACTCCTGGCTGGCCCCACCCACCCTGTCCTTCCCCTCCCAGGAATCCCCATGTGGCCCGTTTTGGATGCAGGTAAGTGCAGGGCGCATGCGGAGGCTTGGGAAGGCCAAAAAACGGGCCTACCGGAAGTTTGGGAAGAAGGCCAGAGGCCCTCTGGAGCCTTGGGAGGCTGTTTTCGCCCTCTCGGAGGCTCAAGGAAAGCCTCCGGAGCCCGGGGAGGGCAAAAACATGTCCCCGTTGTGGTGCAGGAGGCCGACCATGGTCACCATGGCTACACCCATCCAACAACAGGGCAGAGAGCCCCTAGCTAAAATTTTTGAAGCCCACCCCTGTGTGGGCCCCATGAGCATAGGAGCCCCATACTAATCTGGGTATGTTAACCCTTCAATGCAACTCGTATCATATAAATGCAACAACATATTTACTACATTTTCCTGCATTTTTAAAATTAATACTAACATGCAAATATATATTTAATTTTACTGACCATTTACATTTTTATTCCCGTGAGTAGTTGTTGTAGGGCTGTGGTGGCAAACCTATGGCATGCGTGCCACAGGTGGCACGTGGAGCCCTCTCTGCAGTCACGTGAGCTCTTACCCAGCTCAGCTCCACCACGCATGCACGCGCACCTCACACCGGCCAGCTGATTTTCGGGTCTCTGGCATGGGGGTGGGGCACATGGGAGGGGGTCTTGCGCGCATGCACGGGGGGTGGGGGAAGCGTTGGGGGGAGCAGTGCACCCCCCATGCCAAAACAGGCCACAGGGGTTGCGGCATGGCCTGCAACCCGTTTTTGGTCCCAGGAGGCCTCAGGGAGGCCTGCCAGGCCCAAAACGGGCCACACAGGGTCGCGTGCACATGTGTGCAGGTAGTGTGTGTGTGGGGGTCACGCATGGATGTGTGGGGGCGGGACGTGCGGGGGGCATTGCATTATGGGTGTGGGCACATATGCGGGCTCCTCCCACTCCCCCCACTTTTGGCATGCAACGGCAAAAAGGTTAGTTATCACTGTCGTAGGGGCTCCACTACACGGCTTTGCCCGGGGCCCATAATGCTGTTTAAGACGGCCCTGCCACCAAGCACCCTCTCCCTCAAATGAACAGGGGGGAAAACCGAGCACTGGGGCCATGGGCCACCTGTCAGGGCTTAAATTAGTAAAACCGGCCCACATGTTCTGCGGAAGGTGATGTGAAATCCAAGACTTACACAAAACATATTTCCCGGTAAATTATTCATTCGTCAACCTATCTTCAAACTCTCCAGCGTGAGTATAACTGACAAGGGTAGGGGAAGAGGATTAAGAGAAATTCTTTTGAGCTTCACACTTATGCAAATTTTATTCAGGTTTTTTTCTCTCCCCCCCCCCTTCCCATCTTCTTCTCCAGGCAGGGCCCTTCCCCCAAATCCAGGGCTCATATGTGCAATTCTGAGCTTCTCCTTTCCCTTTGTGGCTTTGCGAGCTCTTCTTGCAAGACGGGGCTGCAGCCCTCCAGCTGCACACATGGTGGGGCTCTTGCCTAGCCTGAATTCTGCTCACTGGATACACCGAGGTGCACGTACTATCATTGCCACAGGATGGACAGGAATTGAACTGCACAGAGGTCAAGGCTGCCCACAGACAGAGGCGTGTGCCGTGTGTTTTTCAAATCGTCCCAATTTCTCTGGATGTTACTTTAAACTAGTGTTTCTCAAGCTTAGCCTTTTTAAAAATGGGTTGGACTTCAACTCCCAGAATTCTCCAGCCAGAAATGGTGGCTGGGGAATTCTGGGAAGAAAAGTCCACCCATCTTAAAATGGCTAAGCGTGAAAAACACTGGTTTAAACAAGTTATTTGACTGAGACCCATTCTCTTGTCTTAGATACTAGGCTTTGCATTCAGCAGAGGAACGATTGGAAACAAAGCAGGGGTGGGCTGCTGGGGGTTCGCAGGGGTTTGGGAGACCCTCTAGCTAAGATTCCGTGCAGTTCGGAAAATCCCCAAATCCCAGTCCTGGCTGGCCCCACCCACCATGCCCCTCCCCTCTCAGGAGTCCCCATGTGGCCCGTTTTGGATGCAGGTAAGTGCAGGGTGCATGCGGAGGCTTGGGGAGGGTGAAAAACAGGCCTACCAGAAGTTTCCAGCCTCCAGAGGGCCTCCGGAGCCTGGGGAGGCCATTTTCGCCCTCCTGGAGGCTTGAGGAAAGCTTCCGGAGCCTAGGGAGGGCAAAAACGACCCCCCCACTGTGGTGCAGGAGGCCGACTAGGCCATGCCTACCATGGCCACGCCCACCCACAACCGGGCAGAGAATCCCTTGCTAAAATTTTTGAAGCCCACCCCTGAAACAAAGATATATGCATGTCGCAACAAATAAAAATAACAAATTAGGTTTTCAACATCCAGTAAGTGCTCAGTTTCTTCCAGGAAAAGGAAAGGCGTTTTAAATAAAGAAAGGGAGCAAAGTTAAGTGGGAGAAAACATGCTTTGCCTACCAAAGGTAACAGAACAGTTACTAGAGTTGCCATGGTCCCTAGTATAAACCAAAGACCATGTTTTCTGCTTCACAAAGAGGTAGTCCTCAACTTATGACTGTAATTGAGCCTGTCAATCATGGTGGTAAGTCATGACGGTCGTAAAGCAGGTCACCGACATGACCGACCCGATTTAAATCCCCCCCCAGTGATTGTGGTTGTTAAATGAACCCTGCAGTCATTAAGCAAACTCATTGTAACCGAATAACTGAGTTGGAAGGGACCTTGAAGGTCTTCTAGTCCAACCCCCTACTTAATCAGGAAAGCCTTTATCATTTCAGATCAAGTGGTTATCCAATCTCTTCTTTAAAAAATCTCTAGCATTGGAGCATCCACAATTTCTTGTTTGTTATTTTTTTTGCCAGAAATCAAAAAGTAAACATGGGTTTTTGCCAAAAAAACATTGTCAATTGTGACTGCAGGATGCAGCAAACCGTCATTGTTGCTACATTTTCCTGTTGCCTCTAAAACAGTTTTGGAGTTTGGGCATCTGTGTGCATTTCATGATCAAAACCTCTGCATTTTCCGGCATGGATTTCTAGCAATTGGGAAGGGGGGGGGGTGTCTCAACTTTCAGACACACATTTTTGAACATGCATATTTCCTTGTGATGAAGCTAAGCTGGCCAACCGGATCTCAAAGGCAGATCTCGGCTGCTCTACCCCGAAACTGTGTCAGCAAAACCTGGATTGAGCAAATTCATCCAGTTAAAAAAAAGAAAAGAAAGGGGGGTGGGGAAAGGGAACTGTAGGGTATGATTTTATTATTGCCATGGTAAATAAACTTATCTTTGAGTGATAATTTCTTTCAAGGCCTGATAAATTCTATTTTAATGTGGCCACCTGACAATTGTAATAAAATAACAGAGCTATCCTTCCTTCCTTCCTTCCTTCCTTCCTTCCTTCCTTCCTTCCTTCCTTCCTTCCTTCCTTCCTTCCTTCCTTCTTTCCACCCTCCCTCCCTCCCTCCCTTCCTGTTTTCCTTAAAATATCACAATTATCTCTTGATATAACTGTCTGGTTTGGTTCTGCAACCCAACAAGCCAGACACAGATAATTAGAACTGCAGAAAAAGCAATTACTACCAACCTGCCTTCCATTGAGGACCTGTATACTGCACGAGTCAAAAAGAGGGCTGTGAAAATATTTATGGACCTCTTGCATCCTGGACATAAACTGTTTCAACTCCAACCTTCAAAATGATGCTATAGAGCACTGCACACCAGAACAACTAGACACAAAGACAGTTTTTTCCCGAACGCCATCACTCTGCTAAACAAATAATTCCCTCAACACTGTCAAACTATTTAATAAGTCTGCATTACTATTAATCTTCTCATCGTTCCCACCACCCATCTCCTCCCATTGGTGACTGTATGACTGTAACCTTGTTGCTGGTATCCTTACAATTTATGTTGATTCTATAGTATGATTTGATTGCTTATCTGTACCCTATGACTATCATTAAGTGTTGTAGCTTATGATTCTTGACGGATGTATCTTTTCTTTTTATGTACACTGAGAGTATCTGCACCAAAGATAAATTCCTTGTGTGTCCAATCACACTTGGTCAATAAAGAATTCTATTCTATTCTATTCTATTCTATTCTATTCTATTCTATTCTGTTCTGTTCTGTTCCGTTCCGTTCCGTTCCTTTCCATTCTATCCTATCCTATCCTATCCTATCCTATCCTATCCTATCCTATCCTATCCTATCCTATCCTACTCTACTCTATATTTTATTAATAATTTACTAATATATCTTTCTCAGCACTATTATAGAAATTTCATTTTATGCGTGCATTTTACTTTTTTTTTTTAATTTTGATTTATATGCCACCCTTCTCCGGAGACTCAGGGCGGCTTACAATGTGCTCAGCAATAGCCTTCATCCTTTTTTTGTATATTTATACAAAGTCAGCTTATTGCCCCCACAAACTGGGTCCTCAATTTACCTACCTTAGAAAGGATGGAAGGCTGAGTCAACCTTGAGCCTTGGTGACATTCGAACCTGTAGTAATTGCAGGCAGCTGGTCTTAATAACCAGCTTAATAACAGGGTGCCTTAGACCACTGTACTACCAAGGCTCCTTTTCAAAAGAGAGCTTTACTTATAAACATTCTTACAATGTGTGTTCTACAAGACAGTTTTCTTTTTGTTCTTTTTTTTTTCCTATGTAGTTTCAATTCCCCCCCCCTCCCTTTCGTTTTTCTAATTACTTCCACAAACTTGTCTAATTTATCCGGTTCTTTACATCCCTGCTGTGACTTCTACTGGTTGCTATTTATTCCTAGATATGTCCCTTTAGGTTTTATTTTTATTTTTTGGGGAAGCTTCTTTTAACTAAAAAAACCCCCAAAAAACTAAAAAAGGGGAAATTTCATTTCTATAAATCAAAACAACTGCCTAAAGCATCCGTTTTATTTCCAAGATCTCATCAACTTGGGGAACGTTTTTACAAAACAAAAATGATAGGCAGCTTTGGTTCATTGTTTTCTTTGGAAGCATATCTATTTGCCTGTAAAAAAAAAAACAATACCCCAAAAACAAACATCAAAAGTTAACTGGCATCTGAGGAGCATCTGAGGTAGACAAAAGGAGCATTCGCAGGCAACCTGATTTGTTTGTTCTTTGGCAAGTGGGTGTTTTCTACTGGGTTACACCCATCACCTTATCATGTTTTGTGATAGTCTCCAGGCCACTCTCTCCAAAATATGGGCACCCACCCAAAATGTCAAGGACCACTCATTCGTACAAAGTTGCCTGTCTAACTTTTCAAGACAGCATTATGCTGGTTCCTTGCCTTGTTCAAGTCGCTTGAACCGCCAATGAAAAATCCTGCAAAATATTACCGTGTTTCCCCAAAAATAAGACCCTGTCTTATATTTTTTTTGAACTCTGAAATAAGCGCTTGGCCTTATTGCCATGTGCTCAAAAGCCGGATTGGGAGTATTATCAGGGGATGTCTTATTTTGGGAGAAACGGTATCTATCTCTATCTTTCCTTCTTACCTTCTTTCCTTCCTTCCTTCCTTCTTTCTATATCTTTTTCTTTCTTTCTTTTTTCTTTCTTTCTTGTCTATTATCTATCTTATATCATCTATATCTATCCTTCTTTCTTTCTTTCTATAACTTTTCCTTTCTTGTCTATTATCTACCTTCTATCATCTATCTTACCGTGTTTTCCCGAAAATAAGACCTTGTCTTATATTTTTTATTGAACCCTGAAATAAGCACTTGGCCTTATTGCCATGTGCTCAAAAGCCCGATTGGGCTTATTATCAGGGGATGTCTTATTTTGGGAGAAACTGTATCTATCTCTATCTTTCCTTCTTTCTTTCTCTCTTTCTTTCCTTCTCTCTTTCTTTCCTTCTTTCCTTCCTTCTTTCTTTCCTTCCTTCCTTCCTTCTTTCTATATCTTTTTCTTTCTTTCTTTTTTCTTTCTTTTTTGTCTATTATCTATCTATCTTATATCATTTATATCTATCCTTCTTTCTTTCTTTCTATAACTTTTCCTTTCTTGTCTATTATCTATCTTCTATCATCTATCTTACCATGTTTCCCCGAAAATAAGACCTTGTCTTATATTTTTTATTGAACCCTGAAATAAGCTATTGCCATGTGCTCAAAAGCCCGATTGGGCTTATTATCAGGGGATGTCTTATTTTGGGAGAAACGGTATCTATCTCTATATTTCCTTCTTTCCTCTTTCCTTCCTTCCTTCTTTCTATATCTTTTTCTTTCTTTCTTTTCTTTCTTTCTTGTCTATTATCTATCTATCTTATATCATCTATATCTATCCTTCTTTCTTTCTATAACTTTTCCTTTCTTGTCTATTATCTACCTTCTATCATCTATCTTACCGTGTTTCCCTGAAAATAAGACCTTGTCTTATATTTTTTATTGAAGCGCTTGGCCTTATTGCCATGTGCTCAAAAGCCCGATTGGACTTATTATCAGGAGATGTCTTATTTTGGGAGGAAACAGAGTATGCAGATAATCCTCAATTTACCGCAGTTCATTTAGTGACCGTTCGAAGATAAAACGGCATTGGAAAAAAATGGACTGATGACTTTTCACACAACCATTGCGGCATCCCCATGGGTCACATGATCAAAATTCAGATGCTTGACCGCTGGTTCATAGTTACGATGGTTGCAGTGTCCCAAGGTCATGTGATTCCCCCTTTGTGACCTTCTGACAAGCAACGGGGAAGCTGGATTCACTTAACAGCTACTTAACAAGTGCAGTGATTCACTTAACAAATGCATGAAGAAAGGTTATAAAATGCGGCAAAATTCACTGAACAAATGTCTCGTCCAGTGTTGGAGCATTCACAACTTCTGGAAGCAAGCTGTTCCACTGATTAATTGTTCTAACTGTCTGGAATTTTCTTGTTGGTTCCTTCTCTCCTTGATTAGTTTCCACCCATTGCTTCTTGTCCTGCCCTCAGGTGCTTTGGAGACTAGTTTGACTCCCTCTTCTTTGTGGCAGCCCCTGAGATATTGGAAGACTGCTATCATGTCTCCCCTATTCCTTCTCTTCATTAAACTAAACATACCCAGTTCCTGCAACCGTTCTTCATATGTTTTAGCCTCCAGTCCCCTAATTATCCTTTTTGCTCTTCTCTGCACTCTTTCTGGAGTCTCAGTATCTTTTTTGTATTGCGATGACCAAATTGGATGTATTATTCCAAGTGTATTTTTACTGCAGTATACAGCATACAGTCATAAGTGGAAGGAGATGGGTGGTAGGAACAACGAGAAGATTAATAGTAGTGCATTTAGCCTCCAGTCCCCTAATTTATTTATTTATTAGTCCAATTTATATGCCACCCTTCTCCATAGACTCAGGGCTGCTTACAATGCATTATAGCAATAGCCTGTATACTTTTATGTATATACCTGCTTATTAGGGCTTTCGGCCCCCCCAAGCAGTGTTGTTCTATACAAAGTTGGCTTATTGCCCCCACAATCTGGGTCCTCAATTTACCTACCTCGAAAGGATGGAAGGCTGAGTCAACCTTGAGCCTGGTGAGATTTGAACTCGCACAAATTGCAGGCAGCTGGCAGCTAAGTGCTAGCACTTAACAGCACTTAGTCCGCTGCACCACCGAGGCTCTTATCTAATCCTAACTAAGAGGATTTAACTAATCCTCTTTGTTGCTCTTCTCTGCACTCTTTCTAGAGTCTCCACATCTTTTTTACATCATGGCGATCAAAACTGGATGCAGTATTCCAAGCTTGGCTTTACCAAGGCATTATAGAGTGGTATATATACAGATACTCCTCGGCTTCTAATCCTAATTGAGACCAGAATTTCCACTGCTAATGCAGGCAGTTAAGTCAGACATGCCCGATTTTACGAAACTTTTTCGTCACGGTTGTTAAGCAGATCGCTGCAGTTGTTAAGTGAATCACATGGTTGTTAAGCGAATCTGGCTTCCCGTTATTGACTTTGCTTGCTGGAGGTCAGGTGGGAAGGGTGCAAATGGTAAATCACATGACTCTGGAATGCTGCAACCGTCATAAGTACATGCCAGTTGCCAAGTGTCTGCATCCTGCAATGGTTGTAAATCAAGACTCAGTTGTAAGTCACTTTCCTTCAGTGGTGGGATTCAGCTAGTTCGCACCTATTCGAGCGAACCGGTTGGTAACTTTCTTAGCAGTTCAGAGAACCAGTTGTTCGAAGAAATATTATTTTGGTTTTTTCCACTTTACAGGGCTAATCCTGTAAGGAAGGCAGGAAGGAAACATTTTGATGTTGTTTCTAGCCTAATCTTTATTGCCCTGCTTACAGAAACTGCCTCTCTGGTTAACCCTTATTACATTGTAACAGCTAAGGCGAAGCACCCATCAACCTGAGTGATGTTGAGTTGGCCACGCTCACACGATCACATGACCACCGAGCCACACCTACCCAGCTGGTCATTAGGACAGAGAACCGGTTGCTAAATTATTTGAATCTCACCACTGCTTTCCTTGCTACTTCAAATGCTCACTAAACAAACGGTTCTAAGTTGAGGACTATCTGTATTTTGTGCTTTAGCTCAGTACAGGTAGCCCTTGAGTTACAACAGTTCATTTAGTTACAACGGCACTGAAAAAAAGTGACTCATGGCTATTTTTCACACTTACGACTATTGCAGCATTCCCATGTTCAGGTGATTTACATTCAGATGCTTGACACCTGGTTCATATTTATGACGGTTGAAGTGTCCCAGGGTTTTGTGATTCTCTTTTGCGACCTCTGACAAGCCAAGTCAACGGGGAAGCCAGATTCACTTAACAACCAGGTTACTAATTTAACAACTGCAGTGATTCACTTAACAAATGTAGCAAGAAAGGTCGTAAAATGGGGCAAAACTCACTTAATGAAATTCTCACTTAGCCACACAAATTCTGGGCTCAATTGTGGTCGTAAGTGCAGGACTGCCTGTATTTGAAAAGAAAGCTGGGATCCAATCCAACCTAATCCACTTGATGGTCACTAGACAAATGTGTTGAAAGTTGAGTTTTGTATTTTAACCTGAATTTATTCCACAGCTTTTGGAGACAAGTTGTTCTGCTGGTTAGTTTGCCTGAATTTTGTGTTTTAAGTCTAGCATTCAGTTAACTAGAGAGCTGGGATACCCAATCCAATCCAATCCTGTGGTGGGTTGCCCCGGGTTCGGTCTGGTTCTATAGAACCGGTAGTAAAACCAGCAGGAGGCTCCGCCCACCTGCTATGACATCATCATGGGTGATCTGCACATGCACAGAAGCTCCAATCCAATCCAATCCAATCCAATCCAATCCAATCCAATCCAATCCAATCCAACCAGAGCAAGGAATGCTAATAAAACTCTCATATTTGTTCAACCAACAGGACAAAATGGCTGAACTCAACATGACAAGGCAGGAAGTTAGCAAGTTATTGTTTAACTGTAGGTCTCTTGCTAGGTGAAATTTACATGCAAGGTAAAATCAGGTCAATGAAAGGCTTAGTGGCCCCACTTGCGTAGCCTGTGTCAGCCCTGGAAGCCATCTTTTTCATTGGATCTTTAGGCCTGCCACATTTACTACTGTGGGAAACTGGGAGGGGGGATTGTATGGATCACAGGTGATATGTAGTCATAATAACATTCCTTTCTCAGAGAGTCAAGGCCATCTTGCCCTGCACCTAGATGGCTGGAACTGGGAGGCATCTCCAGTTGGGACAGTGCTTGGATTGGACCATGTGATGGACTTGTGGGTGCAGGGGAAGGGACTTGGACTTTCTTTTGGGTGGGGAAAACCTGGAAGCTTTCAGATTTGGATTTTCCCAGATGTGCCAATATGACATCTCTCATAAAATAGAACTTTGACAAATTTCTAGCCTCGAAGTCTTCTTTCGTTGGGGGTGTTACTTGGAACCCTGACAACATGCTTGGCTTATATGTTACTTAGGATGTGATGAAAATTCATTCAGTTTGGTAGGTTTATGGTTCAGTGTATTGTTGAAAACCAGAAAATGGCTTAATCCGGTGCCTGGAGGCTGTCAGGGTCTGCATGGAGAACAACAAGCCTGGACCTTAGGAAAACGGAGCTGTTGTTCATTTGTAGACATCTTGGCCTCACTGAAACCTGGTTCCAGTTTGGGGCTGCAGACAGGAATGTGCTGCCTTTGAAGAAGCAGGTCACCTGGATACGTGGAGGCCATGGCAAGGAGCGTGTGGGTGGGTATGAGAGAGAGACACGGAGAGAGACAAAGAGAAAAGGAGGGAGGGAGACAGAGAGACAGAGAGACAGAGAGGGGGGAAGGAGGGAGGGAAAGAGAGAGACATAGAAAGAAAGAGGGAGGGAGGGAGGGAAAGAGGGGGAGAGGGGGAGGGCGAGAGAGAGGGAGAGAGAGGGAGGGAGGGAGAGAGACAGAGAGAGAGAGAAAGAGAGAGGGAGGAAAAGAGAGGGAGAGAGAGGGGGAGGGAGGAAGGGAGAGGGGGGGGAGGGAGGAATGGAGGGAGAGGAAGAGAGAGGGGGGTTGTCCATCCAGGTAACAGTCTTACCTGGATCAGGAGGTATAGAGGTCAGTGACTCACAACCTTATCTCTTCATAGTTGGACTACTGCTTTGAATCTGCCTTTAAAAAGGACTTGAAACCAAGAGCTGGTAAATGTGACAGCCAGAGGGCAAAATAGCACAAGCAGCAGGCTAGCATGTGTATGCGGGGTGGCCCACAACTTGCGCAAGTTGAGCTGTGCACAGGTACATGCATGCAGTGTGGTTTCGAATGGGCCACGGCCTGGGGGCTGGGAACCCCTGTCCTACAAGACGTGATACCAGGGGTGGGCTTCAAATATTTTGGCAAGGGGTTTTCTGCCTGGTTGTTAGGTGGGCGTGGCCATGGTGGGCATGGCCTAGTTGGCCTCCTGCACCACGGTGGGGGCTGGGGGTGGCGTTTTTACCCTCCTTGGGCTCTGGAGGCTTTCCTCGAGCTTCCAGGAGGGCAAAAACGGCCTCCCCAGGCTCCAGAGGCCCTCTGGAGGACGGAAATATAGGCCCATTTTTCACCCTCCCTGAGCCGCCGCGCGCACCCCTGCACTTATCTGCATCCAAAACAGGCCGCATGGAGACTCCTGGGAGGGGAGTGGTGGGATGGGCGGGGCCAGCCAGGAGTGGGATTTGAGGGTTCTCGAACTGCACAGAATCTTAGCTAGAGGTTCTCCCGTTGATCTTGAGTCTCTCATAGGTCTAATCTGGATTAGAGTTCTTGTGCTTTCTCCACCTCTTTGCATATCCAAAACAGAATAAAAATGTACTATAAGATGCACCTAAATTTAGAAGAGGAAAACAACAAAAAAAGGTTTTTGGTCTCCACGCACCCCATTTTCGGCCCTTTTTGGGGTCTTCTTTTGGCCCTTTTCCAGCCTTTTTTTGGCCCGTTTTCGGGGCTTTTTTGCCCCCGTTTCAAGGCTTTTTTTGGCCTGTTTTCAAGGCTTTTTTCATCCTGTTTTCAAGGCTTCTTTCGGCCTGTTTTCAAGGCTCTTTTCAGCCTGTTTTAAAGACTTTTTTCGGCCTGTTTTTCCAAAACAACGGGCCAAAAGAAGTCTAGAAAATGGGCTGAAAAAAGCCCTGAAAACGGGCAAAAAAAGCCCTGGAAAAGGCCCAAAAAAGGCCCATAAATGGGGTGTGCGGAGCCCAAAAAACAGCTGGCGGGTGGGCGGGGCTTTGGCAATATTTGGTCTATAAGACTCACAGACACTTCCACCCCCTTTTGGGAGACAAAAAGGTGTGACTTATAGTTCGAAAAATACAATATATTAACAGAAAGAGCAAGCATATGTCCGATTTACTGAAGCTCCCTGGATTGCAGACTTAATTGGCCATAGATCGCAATTGCCTACCAAGAACATTGGAAGGGTTTCTACCAAGCATACATAGTCCTTGACTTACAACAGTGACCGTTCAAAGTTACAACGGCACTAAAAATGTGACCTATGACC
Source organism: Pituophis catenifer annectens (assembly GCF_029215685.1). Classification (NCBI taxonomy): domain Eukaryota; kingdom Metazoa; phylum Chordata; class Lepidosauria; order Squamata; family Colubridae; genus Pituophis; species Pituophis catenifer. Next base: position 6,892,680 of record NW_027256886.1, on the reverse strand, counting down.
AGTTTTCACAGTTACGACCTTTGCAGCATCCCCATGATCACGTGATCAAAATTCAGATGCTTGGCAACCGACTCCTATTTATGACAGTTGCTGTGTCTCAGGGTCACGCGATCCCCTTTTGCGACCTTCTGGGACAAGCAAAGTCATTGGGGAAGCCGGATTCATTTAACAACCAGGTTAACTAACTTATCGACTGCCGTGATTCAGTTAACAACTGTGGTGAGAAAGGGCATAGAAAGA